>NW_028270146.1:20727308-22085539 GCF_037043375.1 Chiloscyllium plagiosum
TTCTGAGCCCCTCACTGTCCCGCAATCTCAGCACTGACCCTCTGACCTCACACTGTCCCTCAGTCCCAGCACTGACCCTCTGACCCTTCACTATCCCTCAGTCCGAGCACTGACCCTCTGACCCCTCACTATCCCTCAGTCCCAGCACTGACCCTCTGAGCCCTCACTATGCCACAGCCCCAGCACTGTCCCTCTGACTCCTCACAGTCCCTCAGTCCCAACACTGACCCTCTGAGCCCCTCACTATCCCTCAGTCCTAGCACTGACCCTCTGAGCCCTTCACTGTCCCGCAATCTCAGCACTGACCCTCTGACCTCACACTGTCCCTCAGTCACAACACTGACCCTCTGACCCCTCACTATCCCTCAGTCCGAGCACTGACCTTCTGACCCCTCACTGTCCCTCAGCCGCAGCACTGACCCTCTGACCCCTCACTGTCCCTCAGTCCCAGCACTGACCCTCTGACACCTAACTGTCCCTCAATCCCAGCACTGACCTCTGACCCCTCACTGTCCCTCAGTACCAGCACTGACCCTCTGACCCCTCACTATCCCTCAGTCCTTGCACTGACCCTCTGACCCCTCACTATCCCTCAGTCCCAGCACTGGCCCTCTGACCCTACACTGTCCCACAGTCACAGCATTGATGCTCTGAGCCCCTCACTATTCCTCAGCCCCAGCACTGGCCCTGTGACACCTCACTCTCCCTCAGATCCAGCACTGACCCTCTGACCCCTCACTATCTCTCAGTCCCAGCACAGACCCTCTGACCCCTCACTATCTCTCAGTCCCAGCACTGATCCTCTGACCCCTCACTGTCCCTCAGTCCCAGCACTGATCCTCTGACCCCTCACTATCCCTCAGTCCCAGCACTGACCTTCCGAGCCCCTCGCTGTCCCTCAGTCCTAGCACTGATTCTCTGACCCCTCTCTGTCCCTCAGTCCCAGCACTGACCCTCTGACCCCTCACTGTCCCTCAATCCCAGCATTGACCACTGACCCCTCACTATCCCTCAGCCCCAGCACTGACCCTCTGACGTCTCACTGTCCCGCAGGCTCAGCACTGACCCTCTGACCCCTCAATGTCTCTCAGCCACAGCACTGACTCTCTGACCCCTCAATGTCTCTCAGTCCCTGCACTGACCCTCTGACCCCTCACTGTCCCTCAGCCCCAGCATTAACCCTCTGACCCCTCACTGTCCCTCAGTCCCAGCACTGACCCTCTGACCCCTCACTATCCCTCAGTCCCAGCACTGACCTTCTGACCCCTCACTGTCCCGCAATCTCAGCACTGACCCTCTAACCTCACACTGTCCCTCAGTCCCAGCACTGACCCTCTGACCCTTCACTATCCCTCAGTCCGAGCACTGACCCTCTGACCCCTCACTGTCCCTCAGTCCCAGCACTGACCCTCTGAGCCCCTCACTATCCCTCAGTCCTAGCACTGACCCTCTGAGCCCTTCACTGTCCCGCAATCTCAGCACTGACCCTCTGACCTCACACTGTCCCTCAGTCACAACACTGACTCTCTGACCCCTCACTATCCCTCAGTCCGAGCACTGACCTTCTGACCCCTCACTGTCCCTCAGCTGCAGCACTGACCCTCTGACCCCTCACTGTCCCTCAGTCCCAGCACTGACCCTCTGACACCTAACTGTCCCTCAATCCCAGCACTGACCTCTGACCCCTCACTATCCCTCAGTCCTTGCACTGACCCTCTGACCCCTCACTATCCCTCAGTCCCAGCACTGACCCTCTGACCCTTCACTGTCCCACAGTCACAGCATTGATGCTCTGAGCCCCTCACTATTCCTCAGCCCCAGCACTGGCCCTGTGACACCTCACTCTCCCTCAGATCCAGCACTGACCCTCTGACCCCTCACTATCTCTCAGTCCCAGCACAGACCCTCTGACCCCTCACTATCTCTCAGTCCCAGCACTGATCCTCTGACCCCTCACTGTCCCTCAGTCCCAGCACTGATCCTCTGACCCCTCAATATCCCTCAGTCCCAGCACTGACCTTCCGAGCCCCTCGCTGTCCCTCAGTCCTAGCACTGATTCTCTGACCCCTCTCTGTCCCTCAGTCCCAGCACTGACCCTCTGACCCCTCACTGTCCCTCAATCCCAGCATTGACCACTGACCCCTCACTATCCCTCAGCCCCAGCACTGACCCTCTGACGCCTCACTGTCCCTCAGGCTCAGCACTGACCCTCTGACCCCTCAATGTCTCTCAGCCACGCACTGACTCTCTGACCCCTCAATGTCTCTCAGTCCCAGCACTGACCCTCTGACCCCTCACTGTCCCTCAGCCCCAGCATTAACCCTCTGACCCCTCACTGTCCCTCAGTCCCAGCACTGACCCTCTGACCCCTCACTATCCCTCAGTCCCAGCACTGACCCTCTGAGCCCCTCACTGTCCCGCAATCTCAGCACTGACCCTCTAACCTCACACTGTCCCTCAGTCCCAGCACTGACCCTCTGACCCTTCACTATCCCTCAGTCCGAGCACTGACCCTCTGACCCCTCACTGTCCCTCAGTGCCAGCACTGACCCTCTGACACCTAACTGTCCCTCAATCCCAGCACTGACCTCTGACCCCTCACTGTCCCACAGTCCCAGCACTGACCCTCTGACCCCTCACTATCCCTCAGTCCCAGCGCTGGCCCTCTGAGCCTCTCACTGTCCCTCAGCCCCAGCACTGACCCTCTGACTCCTCACTCTCCCTCTGTCCCCGCACTGACCCTCTGACCCCTCACTATCCCTCAGTCCCAGCACTGACCTTCTGAGCCCCTCACTGTCCCGCAATCTCAGCACTGACCCTCTGACCTCACACTGTCCCTCAGTCCCAGCACTGACCCTCTGACCCGTCACTATCCCTCAGTCCGAGCACTGACCCTCTGACCCCTCACTATCCCTCAGTCCCAGCACTGACCCTCTGAGCCCTCATTATGCCACAGCCCCAGCACTGTCCCTCTGACTCCTCACAGTCCCTCAGTCCCAACACTGACCCTCTGAGCCCCTCACTATCCCTCAGTCCTAGCACTGACCCTCTGAGCCCTTCACTGTCCCGCAATCTCAGCACTGACCCTCTGACCTCACACTGTCCCTCAGTCACAACACTGACCCTCTGACCCCTCACTATCCCTCAGTCCGAGCACTGACCTTCTGACCCCTCACTGTCCCTCAGCCGCAGCACTGACCCTCTGACCCCTCACTGTCCCTCAGTCCCAGCACTGACCCTCTGACACCTAACTGTCCCTCAATCCCAGCACTGACCTCTGACCCCTCACTGTCCCTCAGTACCAGCACTGACCCTCTGACCCCTCACTATCCCTCAGTCCTTGCACTGACCCTCTGACCCCTCACTATCCCTCAGTCCCAGCACTGGCCCTCTGACCCTTCACTGTCCCACAGTCACAGCATTGATGCTCTGAGCCCCTCACTATTCCTCAGCCCCAGCACTGGCCCTGTGACACCTCACTCTCCCTCAGATACAGCACTGACCCTCTGACCCCTCACTATCTCTCAGTCCCAGCACAGACCCTCTGACCCCTCACTATCTCTCAGTCCCAGCACTGATCCTCTGACCCCTCACTGTCCCTCAGTCCCAGCACTGATCCTCTGACCCCTCACTATCCCTCAGTCCCAGCACTGACCTTCCGAGCCCCTCGCTGTCCCTCAGTCCTAGCACTGATTCTCTGACCCCTCTCTGTCCCTCAGTCCCAGCACTGACCCTCTGACCCCTCACTGTCCCTCAATCCCAGCATTGACCACTGACCCCTCACTATCCCTCAGCCCCAGCACTGACCCTCTGACGCCTCACTGTCCCTCAGGCTCAGCACTGACCCTCTGACCCCTCAATGTCTCTCAGCCACAGCACTGACTCTCTGACCCCTCAATGTCTCTCCGTCCCCGCACTGACCCTCTGACCCCTCACTGTCCCTCAGCCCCAGCATTAACCCTCTGACCCCTCACTGTCCCTCAGTCCCAGCACTGACCCTCTGACCCCTCACTATCCCTCAGTCCCAGCACTGACCTTCTGAGCCCCTCACTGTCCCGCAATCTCAGCACTGACCCTCTAACCTCACACTGTCCCTCAGTCCCAGCACTGACCCTCTGACCCTTCACTATCCCTCAGTCCGAGCACTGACCCTCTGACCCCTCACTGTCCCTCAGTCCCAGCACTGACCCTCTGAGCCCCTCACTATCCCTCAGTCCTAGCACTGACCCTCTGAGCCCTTCACTGTCCCGCAATCTCAGCACTGACCCTCTGACCTCACACTGTCCCTCAGTCACAACACTGACTCTCTGACCCCTCACTATCCCTCAGTCCGAGCACTGACCTTCTGACCCCTCACTGTCCCTCAGCTGCAGCACTGACCCTCTGACGCCTCACTGTCCCTCAGGCTCAGCACTGACCCTCTGACCCCTCAATGTCTCTCAGCCACAGCACTGACTCTCTGACCCCTCAATGTCTCTCAGTCCCCGCACTGACCCTCTGACCCCTCACTGTCCCTCAGCCCCAGCATTAACCCTCTGACCCCTCACTGTCCCTCAGTCCCAGCACTGACCCTCTGACCCCTCACTATCCCTCAGTCCCAGCACTGACCTTCTGAGCCCCTCACTGTCCCGCAATCTCAGCACTGACCCTCTAACCTCACACTGTCCCTCAGTCCCAGCACTGACCCTCTGACCCTTCACTATCCCTCAGTCCGAGCACTGACCCTCTGACCCCTCACTGTCCCTCAGTCCCAGCACTGACCCTCTGAGCCCCTCACTATCCCTCAGTCCTAGCACTGACCCTCTGAGCCCTTCACTGTCCCGCAATCTCAGCACTGACCCTCTGACCTCACACTGTCCCTCAGTCACAACACTGACTCTCTGACCCCTCACTATCCCTCAGTCCGAGCACTGACCTTCTGACCCCTCACTGTCCCTCAGCTGCAGCACTGACCCTCTGACCCCTCACTGTCCCTCAGTCCCAGCACTGACCCTCTGACACCTAACTGTCCCTCAATCCCAGCACTGACCTCTGACCCCTCACTGTCCCTCAGTACCAGCACTGACCCTCTGACCCCTCACTATCCCTCAGTCCTTGCACTGACCCTCTGACCCCTCACTATCCCTCAGTCCCAGCACTGACCCTCTGACCCTTCACTGTCCCACAGTCACAGCATTGATGCTCTGAGCCCCTCACTATTCCTCAGCCCCAGCACTGGCCCTGTGACACCTCACTCTCCCTCAGATCCAGCACTGACCCTCTGACCCCTCACTATCTCTCAGTCCCAGCACAGACCCTCTGACCCCTCACTATCTCTCAATCCCAGCACTGATCCTCTGACCCCTCACTGTCCCTCAGTCCCAGCACTGATCCTCTGACCCCTCAATATCCCTCAGTCCCAGCACTGACCTTCCGAGCCCCTCGCTGTCCCTCAGTCCTAGCACTGATTCTCTGACCCCTCTCTGTCCCTCAGTCCCAGCACTGACCCTCTGACCCCTCACTGTCCCTCAATCCCAGCATTGACCACTGACCCCTCACTATCCCTCAGCCCCAGCACTGACCCTCTGACGCCTCACTGTCCCTCAGGCTCAGCACTGACCCTCTGACCCCTCAATGTCTCTCAGCCACGCACTGACTCTCTGACCCCTCAATGTCTCTCAGTCCCAGCACTGACCCTCTGACCCCTCACTGTCCCTCAGCCCCAGCATTAACCCTCTGACCCCTCACTGTCCCTCAGTCCCAGCACTGACCCTCTGACCCCTCACTATCCCTCAGTCCCAGCACTGACCTCCTGAGCCCCTCACTGTCCCGCAATCTCAGCACTGACCCTCTAACCTCACACTGTCCCTCAGTCCCAGCACTGACCCTCTGACCCTTCACTATCCCTCAGTCCGAGCACTGACCCTCTGACCCCTCACTGTCCCTCAGTCCCAGCACTGACCCTCTGAGCCCCTCACTATCACTCAGTCCTAGCACTGACCCTCTGAGCCCTTCACTGTCCCGCAATCTCAGCACTGACCCTCTGACCTCACACTGTCCCTCAGTCACAACACTGACTCTCTGACCCCTCACTATCCCTCAGTCCGAGCACTGACCTTCTGACCCCTCACTGTCCCTCAGCTGCAGCACTGACCCTCTGACCCCTCACTGTCCCTCAGTGCCAGCACTGACCCTCTGACACCTAACTGTCCCTCAATCCCAGCACTGAGCTCTGACCCCTCACTGTCCCACAGTCCCAGCACTGACCCTCTGACCCCTCACTATCCCTCAGTCCCAGCACTGACCCTCTGACCCCTCACTGTCCCTCAGTACCAGCACTGACCCTCAGATCCCTCACTGACCATCAGTCCGAGCACTGACCCTCTGAGCGCCTCACTGTCCGGCAGCCCCAGCACTGACACTTTGACCCCTCACTGTCCCTCAGTCCCAGCACTGACCCTCTGACCCATCACTGTCCCTCAGTCCCAGCACTGACCTTCTGACCCCTTACTGTCCCTCAGTCCCAACACTGCCCCTCTGACCATTCACTGTCCCTCAGTCCCTGCACTGACCTCTGACCCCTCACTATCCCTCTGTCCCAGCACTGACCCTCTGACCCCTCACTATCCCATAGCCCCAGCACTGACCCTCTGAGCCCCTCAAAATCCCTCAGTCCCAGCACTGACCCTCTGAGCCCCTCACTGTCCCGCAATCTCAGCACTGACCTTCTGACCCTTCACTGTCCCTCAGTCCAAGCACTGACCTTCTGACCCCTCACTGTCCCTCAGCTGCAGCACTGACCCTCTGACCCCTCACTGTCCCTCAGTGCCAGCACTGACCCTCTGACACCTCACTGTCCCTCAGTCCCAGCATTGACCTCTGACCCCTCACTGTCCCTCTGCCCCAGCACTGACCCTCTGATCCTCTCACTATCCCTCAGTCCCAGCACTGACCCTCTGACCCCTCACGGTCCTGCAGTCCCAACACTGACCCCCTGACCTCTCACTGTCCCTCAGTACCAGCACTGACCCTCTGACCATTCACTGTCCCTCAGTCCCTGCACTGACTCTGACCCCTCACTATCCCTCAGTCCCAGCATTGACCCTCTGACCCTACACTGTCCCACAGTTACAGCATTGATGCTCTGAGCCCCTCACTATTCCTCAGCCCCAGCACTGGCCCTGTGACACCTCACTCTCCCTCAGATCCAGCACTGACCCTCTGACCCCTCACTATCTCTCAGTCCCAGCACAGACCCTCTGACCCCTCACTATCTCTCAGTCCCAGCACTGATCCTCTGACCCCTCAATATCCCTCAGTCCCAGCACTGACCCTCTGACCCCTCACTGTCCCTCAATCCCAGCATTGACCTCTGACCCCTCACTATCCCTCAGCCCCAGCACTGACCCTCTGACGTCTCACTGTCCCTCAGGCTCAGCACTGACCCTCTGACCCCTCAATGTCTCTCAGCCACAGCACTGACTCTCTGGCCCCCTCACTGTCCCTCAGTCCCTGCACTGACCCTCTGACCCCTCACTGTCTCTCAGTCCCAGCACTGACCCTCTGACCCCTCACTGTCCCTCAGCCCCAGCATTAACCCTCTGACCCCTCCCTATCCCTCAGTCCCAGCACTGACCCTCCGAGCCCCTCACTGTCCCTCAGCCCCAACACTGACCCTCCGACCCCCTCACTATCCCTCAGTTCCTGCACTGACCCTTCGAGCCCCTCACTGTCCCTCAGTCCTAGCACTTACCCTCTGATCCCTCACTATCCGTCAGTCCGAGCACTGACCCTCCAAGCCCCTCACTGTCCCTCAGCCCCAGCATTGACCCTCCGACCCCCTCACTATCCCTCAGTTCCAGCACTGACCCTCCAAGCCCTTCAGACTTACCCTCTGATCCCTCACTATCTGTTACTGCGAGCACTGACCCTCTGACCCCTCACTGTCCCTCAGTCCCAGCACTGACCTTCTGACCCTTCACTGTCCTGCAGTCCTAGCCCTGACCCTCCAAGCCCCTCAATGTCCCTCAGTCCCAGCACTGTCCCTCTGAGACCCTCACTATATCCCAGTCCCAAATGTTGTCTCGGTTGACAACAATGGGGCAATTAGGGATGAGCAATAACACTGGCCAGCCCCTGCTTCCCACACACTGAAAATTAAAAGGGCTAAGGACTGAAACACTAATTTTCCCCCGAACCCTTAAATAATTTTGTGTCCATCCCTTTACTCCCAGAGCGTTATATTTTTTGAACAGAGCGAAGACTTGACACTTATTCACCTTTGAGGTGGACATGTTAGGGTGGCACAATGGCTGAGTGGTTAGCACTGCTGCCCCACAGCTTATAGGGTCCTAGGTTTGATTCCAGCCTCGGGCGACTGTCTATGTGGAGTTTGCACGTTCTCCCCGTGTCTGTGTGGGTTTCCTCCGGGTGCTCCGGTTTTCTCCCACAGTCCAAAGATGCGTGGGTTTGGTGAATTGGCCATTGAAAATTGAGCATAGTGTTAGGTGCATTAGTTAGAGTGGAATGGATCTGGGTGGGTTACCCTGTGGAGGGTTGGTGTGGACTGGTTGGGCTGAAGGGACTGTTTCCACACTGTGAGGAACCCAATCTAATCTAATCTCTGAGAAGAGTTGAGAGTATGGTGCTAGAAATGCACAGCAGGTCAGGCAGGATCTGAGAAGCAGGACAGTTGACGTTTCAGGCAAAAGCCCTTCACCAGGAATGAGAGAATTTCTGAGAAGATCCAGTCATTTGCCATGTAAATGCCAGGCTGTTGGTAAGGAATCTCTGTCAGAGCAGCAGTCGGAATGATGTTATTGTTCATTGATCTGGCCAAGCATGTACTGACACGCCGCTGTGAACTGGAATCACCTGACCCAGAGTTCAGGACATTACCATTGCACAAGACCTTTGCTGTGGGATTGTTCACTGTTTGCTTACTGATTCCCTTCAGAGAGCTGGGAATTATATCTTTGGTGAGAATTCTGCTCTGGATGGAGAGTAGCAATGGCAGCAAGGGGAGGGAGTGGAGAGCAAGGATTTCTACAAGGTTCATGTGCTCAGCTGTGGAGATTCCAGTGCAGTTTCTCAGCTCTGTGGGTTGCAATTCATAATTATCTCACTCTCGATTTCACCCGCTCACATTCTAGCCCATCATGCTCCCAACTCACCCACTGTTCCCCTTCTCAGTGTCTGTCCATATCCACTGAGAACATGCTCCAAGTGACTATCTCTGGGTTCACATTAAGTCAGTTCTGCTATAACGCGTGTTTCTTCGATGTGAATCAGCTTTAATGCGATTGAAGAATTGAGCTCATTATTTGCAGAACAGGAACCTTCCTTACCTGTATAGGCTATAATGCAATTCCAGCCCTATTAGTTTAAAGGGTATGGCTATTGCACGATTTCCTTATAATGTAAGATCACAAGAGAAAGGGTCGTGTCATGTCGGTACTAGCTGTACTCTCAAAATTGTTACAGCACAACAGTAGGTCATCCAGCTCATTGTCACTGTGCTAGCTCTTCAAGCAGTCAATTCATCTTGTGCCACTGTCCTGTCCTGTCTACTCCCCATGTAGGTGCAGGTTCATAGCTTCTTGAAAGTGGAGTCACAGGTAGATAGGATAGTGAAGGCGGTGTTTGGTATGCTTTCCTTTATTGGTCAGAGTATTGAATACAGGAGTTGGGAGGTAATGTTGCGGTTGTACAGGACAATGGTTAGGCCACTGTTGGAATATTGTGTGCAATTCTGGTCTCCTTCCTATCGGAAAGATGTTGTGAAACTTGAAAGGGTTCAGAAAAGATTTACAAGGATGTTGCCAGGGTTGGAGGATCTGAGCTATAGGGATAGGCTGAACAGGCTGGGGCTGTTTTCCCTGGAGCGTCAGAGGCTGAGGGGTGACCTTATAGAGGTTTACAAAATTATGAGGCGCATGAATAGGGTAAATAGGCAAAGCCTTTTCCCTGGGGAGTCCAGAACTAGAGGGTTTAGGGTGAGAGGGGAAAGATATAAAAGACACCTAAGGGGCAAATTGTTCACGCAGAGGGTGGTACGTGTATGGAATGAGCTGACAGAGGAAGTGGTGGAGGTGGGTACAATTGCAACATTTAAGAGGCATTTGGATGGGTATATGAATAGGAAGGGTTTGGAGGGATATGGGCCAGGTGCTGGCAGGTGAGACTAGATTGGGTTGGGATACCTGGTCGGCATGGAGGGTTGGACCGAAGGGTCTGTTTCCGTGCTGTACATCTCTATGACTCTATAACTCTATAACCCTGTGCATTCTTCCTTATCAGGTAACTGTCAAATTCCCTTTTGGATACTTCAGTTCACAGAGCCCCCACCACACAGTGCACCCCAGGCCTTATACCACCTGCTGCTTAGAAGGAGTTTTCCTCATTTCAGGTTTTTGCCTCATTTTCCAATTACATTATGTCTGTGCCCTCTCAATCTTTCCCTGGTTGGAAACGGTTTCTCCCTCCTTACTCTTCTACTCAGATTCCAGACAGATCTAGTAAATGGTCAGCCTTCCGTTCCCCAAGAAAATTCTCCCGACTTCTCTGGTCTCTCTTCCTCAATAAAGCTTCCTATCCCCGGAACCACTCTTGTGAAGTTGGTGCCAATGACCTGGTGTGTGGGGCAATGTTGGCTGAGGGGGAGGCACGGGTGGAAGGCAGAAGGAACAGGCGCTGGATGAAGGACCCATCCAGGGGCCATCACCAGGGAGAATTAATGCGAAGTCGGAGAGACGCATCCGAGGAGCAGGAGGATTCCTGATGAAGGGCTTATGCCTGAAACGTCGATTCTTCTGCTCCTTGGAAGCTGCCTGACCTGCTGTGTCTTTCAAGCACCACGTGTTCGACTCTGATCTCCAACATCTGCAGTCCTCACTTTCTCCTGGAATACATGGGAATCCTACTTACCACGATTGGGTGTAGATGTCCTGAGAAAATTCGGCAGTGACCCTTTTTAATGGAACAGATCTTCGATCGGCATGGTTGTCTGTGCAATTTTGTCTCTCGTGTCTGAGCCTGTCACTGCCTATGTTAAAATAAGGAAGATGCACATTTGTATTGTGCCTATGACAATCTCAGGACTTTCCAAGGCACTTTACTTCTGTTTTAGATCTACAGTCACTGTTGTAAAGTAGCATCAGCCATGTGTTTGTGTTTGTGTTTGTGACCTTTTAGAACTGAAGGGGGTGAGATGAGAGCTAAGGTAGGGGACAATGTCAGCGAAGTTCCCTGATGCAATCCAACACCGGGAATTCTTTCCAGGAACGATGAGAAGCAGATTGACATACCTAATGAAGGGGTCATGTGGATCAGTGGCCACAATCGCAGACATTTCCAGTCTCTTCTAATGTAATGTCCCCATTGTTAAACAGGTCCGAGCAAGACGGGAACATATGGAATTAGACACATATCTTGATATTCACAGAATACAGCTTTATAAATCTCTGCCTCCGCCTCAGCAACACAGTGTACCAACAGGTTCTCTTTGTTTTTTAAAATATTTTAACCCCCACACTACCGCCTAACTGCTTATATTTTCCCCAGCCCCCATGTTGTATGTGTGCAGGTGTGAGACACAGTGAGAGACACAAGGTGCACGAATCTTTATTCAGTTTACACCACCAGGAAGAAAGGAAACACCCGAGTGGCCAGTGACAAGCAGTGCCCTTCACAAAAGGCAATGCTGTGTGATCAAACAGTGAAGGGGAGGGCAGGGACTAAATCAAAATAGAGTTGGGGGGGGAAATAATGCACTCCACTCCCTGCGGCGCCCACCTCTCCCTGAACAACTCCAGGGTGTTGGTGGATACCGCGTGCTCCTTTTCCAAGGACACCCGGGCTCTAACGTAACCGCGGAAGAGGGGCAGTCAGTCGGCCCTAACGACCCCCTCCACGGCCCGCTGCTTGGACCTGTTTATGGCCAGTTTGGCCAGGCCCAGGAGCAGACCCACAAGGGGGTCTTCAGACCTGCCCTCCCACCTCTGTACCGGGTGCCCGAAGATCAGGAGCGTGGGACTGAAGTGCAAGCAAAAGCAGAGGAGGAGGTTTTTAAGAAAATCAAAAAGGGAGTGCAAACACCCACACCCAATATACCCATGGTCCACGGACTCCACAGCACCACAGAACAAGTTGGGCCGGGAGTCCGTGAACCACCGCAATCTGCGGTTGCAGGGGAACCGCTGCGTGTAGCACCCTCCACCCCAAATCCCCAAGAGAAAGGGGGAGGACTCCCGTGTAGAGAGCCCTCCACTGGGAGGGTTCCCTTTATATTCTGAGGAACAAATTAACCTGAAAACCTAATTAACTAATTCATGAGTAATTAGCCTTTAAAGGAGCTCTATAACAAAACTAAACTCATAAAATAAACACATTTAAATTAAAAGAACATTTTGCTTGGGATGATGCACTTCAGTGCCTATGTCGTCAATTAGTTGCAGACAGCCAAATTGATGTGGGTTTTGCCTTCAGCAGCATATTTTACCCAATGTAGCAATGTTTATGTTAGACCATGTAACAAAAGAGACTGCATGGACAATGTGGTAGTGAAAATTCTAGGAGACATTTTTTATAACTGGTTATCATACACAGAAATTACATGCATTAACACAATAGTGTCTGGACTATTATTATGCAATTAAGTTATACTGAACAGCACATTTTCAATACTGTATCATGCGTAAAGTGTAAGCTGGCCTTGGAAAACTGTATATAATAACCAGCTGTAATTGGAGACCTTACACCCTCCTGGTCACATGCTTTGGTACAGTGATGATACCATGAGCATATCTCTTAAAGGTACACTGACATACTGACCATGAGATAAAGCATCACATCCCTCTTTTCTCTAAAGATAAAACAAAGATTCCAAACAGATACACAAGGTTTTACAGAGTCATGAGTTTCCAATTCAATAATTTTACAACCAGGTAAAACAGAGTTTCTAAGATAAACATTGCAAACTTCAGTGTTAACACTTTGGACGTTTGGCAAGTGGTGATTATATATCTGCCTGGAGAGGTATATGTTGTTGTTTGATAACTTGCTTGGTTCATTGCTGGTCAGTGCCACTCAATATCGGTGCACAATCATCCTCGGCGGAGTGTCCTTCCTCACTCTATGTAAGTTGGACATAGATCTAATCTGGCTTCAGTTCCTTCGCAATTTCAAACCACCATCAGTAATGATTTTGTATAATGTGGGTTGGCTGCATATTTTCAAAATCTTTGGTGTCCAAAAATTTGTATTTGTATTTTAATCACACTCTCTGCCCAGTGCGCAGTTGTGATAGGTCCCTGCCTTGCTGTGTATCTCTTTCAGTCACCTCTGTCTCTGAGGGAAAAGGACTAAAAGGAGAATGTCTGTGATGGGGTTGAGCTCAGATGGATTAATAATGACAGAGAGATAATGAAAAATGACAAAAGGCAGTGGGAATAGGATAAGCAAATATGAGATAGGAGAGCAGTTTGGTGATGGTAGGATTTGGTGAGTGCAGTCTGTGTGGTTTACGCCAAGAGAAACTGGGAAGAAGTTGTGTTTGATGAGGGTCCATGTGAATTCTGGTTATCATGATAGAGCAATACAAGCATGGGCTGGAGAACTGTGATAAGCACTTCTAACGACATAAATACTGCAAGTTAAATGAGCAGAAAGATTCCATTTTAGATTACAGGATGAGTGCGGAGGGAGGATGTGATCGAGTTTTTTAGATTGCTTTTTTTTAAAAAGTAGCTCAAAGAGACCAGCAGAGTAGATAGAGCCCAGCGGAGCAAGAGCATCGATGATTACTCATTATCGCCAGGATTCGAGAGTGCCTCTCAACATCAGATAACAGCTCCACTCTCCACCTTCCGTGGTTCTGTCCACAATTCACTCAGACTGCCTTTGAAATCTGTGCCAGCTCAATTGGACAACTGCTAAAAGTTGTTGTTCCGATCACAATTAACCCATGACTGTGTTTTGCAAAGCAGCAAGCCTTTTAGAAACATAGAATCCCTAAAGTGTGGAAACAGGCCCTTTGGCCCAACAAGTCCACAAGATTATCCCACCCAAACCCATTTCCCATTACACTACATTTACCCTCGACTAATGCACCTAATCTACACATCCCTGAACACTCTGGGCAATTTAGCATGGCCAATTCACTTAACCTGCACACCATTGGATTCTGGGAGGAAACCAGAGCACCTGGAGGAAACCCATGCAGACACAGGGAGACTTCATTGTTCACACCTTTGCGTATAGGAGTTGGAACGTCATGTGGTACAGGATGTCAGTAAGATCACTTTTGGAGTACTCAGTGCAGTTCTGGTTCCTTTGCAATAGGAAGCATATTATTAAATTGGAAAGGGTGCAGAAAACTTTCATAAGAATGTTACTGGGACAAGACAGTTTGAACTTTAAGGAGAGGCTGAATAAGCTGGGACATTTTTTCACTAGACCGTGGGAGATTGAGGGGTGACATTAAAGACTTTTATACAATCATGAGGGGTATAGTTAAGGTGAATAGCATAGTACTTTTCCCCATGGTAGGGGAGTCCAAAACTAGGGTTCATAATTTTAACGTGAGAGAAGAAAGGTTTAAAAGGGACCTGAGGGGCAACATTTTCACACAGAGGGTGGCTCGTGTGTGGAATGAACTGCCAGAGGAAGTGGTAGATACAGGTACAGTTACAACATTTAAAAGACATTTGGACATGTACTTGAATAGGAAGGATTTGGAGGGATATGGGTGAATGGAGTCAAAAGCAGTTTTGTTTGAGAAACTTGGTTGGCATGGGTAAGTAGGACCGAAGGTTCTGTTTCTGTGCGAATATGACTCTATGACATGAGCTGTTTAGATCTATCTAAAGGCAGCATGCACCTCTTAAAAGGAGAGGGGTACTATGTCTTCAGGCAGTTTAGTTTTCTTCATTCAGGGAAGGTACGTGTCACTGGCTGGGCCAGCATTTATTGCCCGTCCCTAATTACCCTCGAGAAGGTGGTGGTAAGCTGCCTTCTTGAGCTGCTGCAGTCCTATATAACATTCCTCTCCCAGGACTGGCTATGATTGATCCTCAACACAGCTCATCCTGATGAAAAATCCACCTTATGGACTTCCTGTCACCATCCGTATTCCTGGTCAGAATCTAGGAGTCTGGTTGGTCCTGTATGGTGGAGGCAAACAATTTGAGAATTCTAATGAGTAGAGGCATTTTTCGATTCATAGCTGGATAGCAGCTAGGCACATGTTATACTGGGGTCAATAGCCAGGAGGCACTGTTTTAAAATAAAGAAGTTTCAAGGGGTTTTGGGAAATAATGTTTCACCCAGAGGTTGGTGGGTATCTGGAACTCAGTGCCTTAAAGGCTGGTAGAGGTTGAAGACTTTGAAGAATATATAGATGACAATTTTAAACAAAAGCATACAAGGCTATGGGCCAAGTGTTAAGAAATGGGATTAGAATAGATGGATGTTTGCCGGCCAGCATGGACATAATGGGGCAAAGTGCTTTTCTTTTCCATGCTGTCTATTACTCTATGACTTCTGTATTGTTGCCTGTGAAATATTCTATATAAACACTGTGATCAGTTTATTCTTTCTCATAAAAGGCATTTGCCTAGGTGGGACAAACAAAGGATTGTGGTTCAAAGTCAGTTTCATTAAAAAGCTTGCAAGTTAAAGAAACTCTTACACTGCTAATTGAATTAACTTTTCTCGAATCTAGTGCTGACTGCCTGAGAAACCCATTACCTGCCTGCTCTGGTGAACTTGATTGGCTGCTGGATTCAATTCACTGAGCTCCTTGGATGGGTGCATTCAGGGTCTTCTTTGTACAATGGTGGGTCAGACACAGAATCTTCACCAACTGAGTCTTCGCTGAGGGAATGGCCATCAGGCGCCCCTTCTTATGCCCCCCCCCCCTTTCTGTGCCCTTCTGGAATGTTCTCTGACTTCATCAATGGGGCCATAGGACAGGGGTCACAGAGGATAATGTGGATGGATTTTGTGGCTTCAAATAAAGTGGGGGTATTCCATACATTTGCACCCCCTCCCCCACCATCCGACCACAGTTGCCCAAGCATGTAAGACACAGTGAGATAACATGGGGTCAGCAGTGAGATCATCACACCAGTCTCCGGAAAGTATGTAGGTGTCAAAATCAGAAGCTGAATATTCAATATACAAAACATTCAACTGACAAATGATAGCAATTATGAAATGCTTGGAATTGCTATATAGTATGTTAATGGGGATAGCATAAGGTCTGTACAAAAGGCTTTCCTCTGGGAACATGTACATGTGTGAAATGTTGTTCCTGTGTAGTAGTGCTCACCAGAACCAGCTGAGATGTCTTGGGTACATTCACTAAACCTCCTTATTGCTTTCATCGAGTTTACTGACACTGGGTGTGCAGAAGAACTCCTATAGAAAGACATCAGTAGAAGATTAGGCTCAATCTTGATAAATGGTAAAAGGTTATTACATAGAGTCTAATAACTATCCGCATGATATCTCAGATACATGATGGTCTTATGTGAGACTAGCATTCTTGACTTAAGAGTAAGTAGACATTACTGCTGCCAACAAGTAAGCTCCTCTCAGGAACAGCCCTTTGTATGAAGGATCATAGAATCCCTATAGTGCAGAAAGAGGCCATTTGGCCCATCAAGTCTGCAATGACCCTCCAAAGAGCATTCCACCCAAACTCAGCCCCTCACTCTATCCCCATAACCCCCACATGGCCATCCCACACATTCATGGATACCGTGGGGCAAATTAGCATGGTCAAGTCATTTGACTTGCACATCTTTGGACTATGGGAGGAAACCGCAACACCCACGCAGTCACAGGCAGGCAATTGAGTCTGGAATCAAACCTATCCCTGCCACTGTGTGTCCTTCATGGCTGGTTGGGTGCAGCTTATCACAATGACAGCTGTTAACCTTTTCAGATCCTAACTAGCTTGGATAAATAGCAGGCAGTGGCAGATCCATATGAGTGTGACAGCATTTGTGTGACTTTTCAACGAAAGTTTAAACTTTTGGGGCTTGCCAAAACACTTAATGAGAGCTTCAGCGCACAGGCAGCTTTTGAATGGGCAGCCACGATGGACTTCCTATTAAACAGCATAAGCCCTTTGTTCGGCGAAAGTGAGGACTGCAGATGCTGGAGATTAGAGTCGAGAGAGTGGTGCTGGAAAAGCACAGCAGGTCAGGCAGCATCTGAGGAGCAGGAGAATTGATGTTTCATGCAAAAGCCCTTCATCAGGAATGAGGCTGTGAGCCGATGGAATAATCATATCTCACCACCACCTCGGCTCACAGCCTCATTCCTGATGAAGGGCTTTTGCCCGAAATGTCGATTCTCCTGCTCCTCGGATGCCGCCTGACCTGATAAGCCCTTTGTTGTCCATTATCCTAAACCAGGCTCTCAAGTGCGTGTGAAGACTCCTTTTACAAGCCTTCCCACTCAACAATGATAAACTAGCTATCTAACATTGGGGTGAGACCATGGCGAGAGTACAACTCTCTTTCAGCACTTTCTCCCACACCCTGCTGAGAAACATGAAAGAGTTGGAGTTAGAGACTTGGATGTTAGAAAATAGAACATTAGAACATAGAACATTACAGAGCAGTACAGGCCCTTCGGCCCTCAATGTTGTACCAACCTGTGGAACCATTCTGAAGCCCATCTAACCTGCACTATTCCATTTTCTTCCATATGTCTATCCAATGACGGTTTAAATGTCCTTAAAGTTGGTGAGTCTACTACTGTTGGAAGCAGGTTGTTCCACGCCCCTACTACTCTCTCTGTAAAGAAACTACCTCTGACATCTGCCCTATATCTATCACCCCTTAATTTATAGTTATGTCTCCTCGTGCTAACCATCACCATCTGAGGAAAAAGGCTTTCCCTGTACATCCTATCTAACCCTCTGATTATCTTATATGTTTCAATTAAGTCACCTCTCAACTTTCTTCAGCCTAACAAAGATAGCCTCAAGTCCCTCAGCCTTTCCTCATGAGACCTTTCCTCCATACCAGATAACATCCTAGTAAATTTCCTCTGAACCCAATCCAAAGTTTCCACATCGTTTCTATAATGTGGTGACAAGATCTGTATGCAATAGTCCAAGTGTGGCCGCACCAGAGTTTTGTGCAGCTGCAGCATGACCTCATGGCTCCGAAACCCAATCCCTCTCCCAACAAAAGCTAATACACCATATGCCTTCTTAACAACCCTATCAACCTGAGTGGCAACTTTCAGGGACCTATGTACATGGACACCAAGATTTCTCTGCTCATCTACACTACCAAGAATCTTACCATTAGCCCAGTACTCTTTATTCCTGTTACTCCTTCCAAAGTGAATCACCTTACACTTTTCCATGTTAAACTCCATTTGCCACCTCTCAGCTCAGCTCTGCAGCTTATCTATGTCCCTCTGTAACCTACAACATCCTTTGGCACTATCCACAACTCCATTGACGTTAGTGTCATCCGCAAATATACAAACATCCTTCTACACACTCATCCAGGTCATTTATAAAAATGACAAACAGCAGCGGCACCAAAACTGATCCTTGCGGTACACTGCCAGTAACTGAACTTTAGTCATAGAGTCATAGAGATGTACAGCATGGAAACAGACCCTTTGGTCTATCTTGTCTATGCTGATCAGATATCCCAACCCAATCCAGAATCCAACTCTTCCATGCCAACCAGATATTCTAAATAAGTCTAGTCCCACCTGCCAGCACCCGGCCGATATCCCTCCAAATCCTTCCTATTCATATACCCATCCAGATGCCTCTTTAATGTTGCAATTGTACCAACCTCCACCACTTCCTCTGGCAACTCATTCCACACGCACACCACTGTCTGCGTGGAATGGTTGCTCCTTAGTTCTCTTTTATATCTTTCCCCTCTCACCTTAAACCTATGCCCTCTAGTTCTGGACTCCCCCACTCCAGGGAAAACACCTTGTCTATTTATCCTATCCATGCCCCTTCATGATTTTATAAACCTCTATAAGGTCACCTCTTCAGCCTCCGACGCTCCAGGGAAAACAGCCCTAGCCTATTCAACCTCTTCCTATAGCTCAGATCCTCCAACCCTGGCAAAATCTTTATAAATCTTTTCTGTACCTTTTCAAGTTTCACAACATCTTTCCGATAGGAAGGAGACCAGAATTGCACACAATATTCCAACAGCTGCCTGACCAATGTCCTGTACAGCTGCAACACGACCTCCCAACTCCTGTATTCAATACTCTGACCAATAAAGGAAAGCAGACCAAACACCGCCTTCACTATCCTATCTACCTGCTACTCCACTTTCAAGGAGCTATGAACCTGCAGTCCAAGGTCTGTTTGTTTAGCAACAATCCCCAGGACCTTACCACGAAGTGTATAAGTCCTGCTAAGATTTGCTTCCAAGATGAACATTTCCCATGAACCACCACCCTCTGTCTTGTTTCAGCTAGCCAAAAACACTAAATCACCCTCAATCCCACGCCTCCGTATTTTGCGCACACCCCTACTGTGGGGAACCTTATCAAATGCCTTGCTGAAGTCCAAATGCACCTCATCAACCACTTTACCTTCATCTACCTGTTTTAGATTAGATTAGATTACTTACAGTGTGGAAACGGGCCCTTCGGCCCAACAAGTCCACACCGCCCTGCCGAAGTGCAACCCACCCATACCCCTACATGTACCCCTTACCTAACACTATGGGCAATTTAGCTTGGCCAATTCCCCTGACCTGCACATCTTTGGACTGTGGGAGGAAGCCGGAGCACCCGGAGGAAACCAACGCAGACATGGGGAGAACGTGCAAACTCCACACAGTCAGTCGCCTGAGGCGGGAATTGAACCCGGGTCTCTGGCGCTGTGAGGCAGCAGTGCTAACCACTGTGCCACCGTGCCGTGTTTGGTGACTAGCTCAAAGAACTCAATAAGTTTTGTGAGGCATGACCTATTCTTCATAAAACTGTGTTGACTATCCCTAATCAACTTATTCCTCTCGAGATGACCATAAATCCTATCTCTTATAACCGTTTCCAAGACTTTACCCACAACTGAAGTAAAACTCACTGATCTATAAATTACACACTGGTCTATAAATTACTATAGAGTTGTCTCTACTCCCCTTCTTGAACAAGGGGACAACATTTGCTATCCTCCAGTCTTTTGGCACTATTCCTGTAGACAATGACATAAAGATCAAAGCCAAAGGCTCTGCAATCTCATCCTTTGCTTCCCAGAGAATCCTAGGATAAATTCCATCCAGCCCAGGGGACTTATCTATTTTCACACTTTCCAGAACTCCGAACACCTCCTCCTTGTGAACCTCAATGCCGCCTAGCCTAGTAGCCTGTATCTCAGTATTTTCCTCAACAACATTTTCTTATTCCAGTGTGAATACTGTCGTAAAATATTCATTTAGCACTTCTCTTATTTCCTCAGACTCCACGCACAACTTCCTACTACTATCCTTGATTGGCCCTAATCTTTCTCTATTCATTCTTTTATTCCTGACAGACCCGTAGAAAGCTTTAGGGTTTTCCTTGATCCAATCTGGCAAAGACTTCTCATGACCCTCCTGGCTCTTCTTAGCTCTCTCTCTATGTCTTTTCTGGCTAACTTATAACTCTCAAGCACCCTAACTGAACCTTCACGTCTCATCCTAACATAAGCCTTCTTCTTCCTCTTGACAAGAGATTCAACATCTTTAGTAAAACCACGGCTCCCTCGTTTGACCACTTCTTCCCTGCCTGACAGATACATACTTGTCAAGGACATGCAGTAGCTGTTCCTTGAACAAGCTCCATATTTCAATTGTGCCCATCCCCTGCAGTTTCCTTCCCCATCCTATGCATCTAATCGCATCATAATTGCCTTTCCCTCAGATAAAACACTTGCCCTTTGGTATATACCTATCCCTTTCCATCACTAAAATAAACATAACTGAATTGTGGTCACTATCACCAAAGTGCTGACCTACCTCCAAATCTAACACCTGGCCAGGTTCATTACCCAGTACCAAATCCAATGTTGCCTCGCCCCTTGTTAGCCTGTCTACAAATTGCATCAGGAAACTCTCTTGCACACATTGGACCAAACTGACCCATCTAAGATACTCGATCTATGGTATTCCAGTCAATATTTGGAAAGTTAAAGGCCCCCACAACAACTATCCTGTTACTCTCACTCCTAACCAGAATTATCTTTTCTATCCTTACCTCTACATCTCTTGAACTATTCAGAGGCCTATAGAAAACTCCCAACAGGGTGACCTCTCCTTTTCTGTTTCTAACCTCAGCCCATACTACCTCAGTAGATGAGTCCTCAAAATGTACTTTTTGCCACCATAATACTGTCCTTGATTACCAATGCCACACTCTTTTACCATCTTCCCTATTCTTACTGAAACACCTAAATCCCGGAACCTGCGACAACCATTCCTGTCCCTGCTCTATCCATGTCTCCGAAATGGCCAGGACATCGAAGCCCCAGGTACTTATCCATGCTGCAAGTTCACCCACCTTATTCCGGATGCTCCTGGCGTTGAAATAGACACACTTCAAACCACCTTCCTACCTGTCGGTGCACTCTTGCGACCTTGAAACCTCATTTCTGACCTCACTACTCTCAACCTCCTGGACACTGGAGCTACAATTTAGGTTCCCATCCCCTGTTGAATTATTTTAACTCTCCTGTAGAGTATTAGCAAATCTCCCCCCCCAGGATGTCGATAACCGTCTGGTTCAGATGCAGACCATCCTGTTTGTAGAAGTCTCACCTACCCCAAAAAGAGCCCCAATTATCCAGGTATCTGAATCTCTCCCTCCTGCACCATCCGTGTAGCCATGTGTTCAGCACCTCTCTCTCCTTATTCCTTGCCTCGCTAGCACGTGGCACAGGCAACAAGCCAGAGACACCAACTCAGTTTGTCCTAGCTCTAATTTTCTACCCTAGCTTCCTGAATTTCTGCCTTAAATCCCCATTTCTCTTCCTACCTATGTCGTTGGTGCCTATGTGGACCACAACTTGGAGCTGCTCCCCCTCCCCTCAAGGATCCCGAAAACACAATCCGAGACATCATGAAGCCTGGCACTTGGGAGGCAACACACCAATCGGGAGTCTCTCTCGTTCCCACAAAGCCTCCTATCTCTGGAGTCCCCAATGACTAATGCTCTGCTCCTCTTCTCCCTTCACTTCTGGGCAACATGGACAGACTCTGTGCCAGAGGCCTGTACCCCATGGCTTACCCCTGCTATGTGAAATTTAAAAAGGTTCAGAAAAGATTTACAAGGATGTTGCCAGGGTTGGAGGGTTTGAGCTTATATGGAGAGGCTGAATAGGCTGGGGCTACTTTCCCTGGAGTGTTGGAGGCTGAGAGGTGACCTTATAGACATGTATAAAATCATCAGGGGCATGGATAGGGTGAATACTCAAGTTCTTTTCCCCAGGGGTGGGGTAGTTCAAAACTAGAGAGCATAGGTTTAGGGTTGGAGGGGAAAGATTTAAAAGGGACCTAAGGGGCATCCTTTTCACACAAAGGATGGTGCATGTATGGAATGAGCTGCCAGAGGAAGTGGTAGAGGCTGGTACAATTACAGCATTTAAAAGGCAACTGGATGGGTATATGAATAGGAAGGGTTTGGAGGGATATGGGCCGGGTGCTGGCAGGTGGGACTAGATTGGGTTGGGATATCTGGTCGGCATGGGTTGGAACGAAAGGGTCTGTTTTCATGCTGTACATCTCTATGACTCTATGACTGTATGACATCTGGTCAACATGGACAAATTGGACTGAACGGTTTGTATCTGTGCCATACAGCTCCATGATGCAATGATTTTGGAGGGCTCTGGCTTACTTTAACAATTAGCCAGGAAGAGTCTGAGGATCAAAACATAAGCTAACCACTGGATTCAACTTCCCCTCCGGATTTCATAATCATTTGCAATGAACACAATTTCCTCTGACATGTAACAACACGGGGTAAACCCCTCTGCTAGGGGTTGAGACCAGGCACACAGAAAAGATTCACCCCGTGCTATAATCTATGAAAATTCAAAAGGCAAAGAACTATCCCAAAGTCACTACTTAAACTACAAAAAAATTTACAAACTTTATTCTTTACATCTAACAGAATATTAACTAACAACTATTTACAACTGCTTTCTCTAAACCTATCTTTTACCTCCCTCTCTACAACGCTGGTTTGAGAAAATCCCCAAATAAGATTTACTGAAAAATTCAATTTCAAAACCAGCCAGCTGTCAAATCTTCTCTGTGTAAGTTTCTCTGTAAATTCTCTCTCCAGGTTGGTTTTGATGTATTTTTCTTCTCCGGACAGGGTTCTCGCAGAGAGCTCGTACTCGCAGCCTACATCTGTTGGTCTTTTGACAGTTCTCTTTGCCATTCTTGCTAACTGTTCAAAATGTCTGGTTTATATACCCCAAAATATCGGATCATTTAATTGGGTTTAATATCACTAAAATACTAAAGTTGAACTTGATTGGAGTTTAGTATCTTGGGGCATAATTTAAATGGATTGGCAGAATTTGAATTTGGTTTTGTATCCAGGCAACTCAGCTAATCTAGTTATTAGACCAAATGTTACATTGTTACCTTGTTCAGAACACTTTACTGTGTCAGGTAGTTCTGCTAGCTTGCTTTTCAACTCTCTTAAAGGTACAGTACACATCTTCCCCTTCATAACAGACTCGACCCCCAGACATTTTATTCCTGTACCATGGACACATCCTTCCTTCTCAATAAACATATAAAACCTACTCTGCACCAACCTCCCCCCATGTTGACCCATCCACGCACCAGTTACTTTCACCTTCTCACCTATATGTCATCCTACACCTGCTATGGTATCCTCTTACATACCCATTTGCCACCCTACATTCATCTGGTACCCTACCCCATCACCCACCTGCCACCCCAGCAATCAGCTAACCACCTGCCACTGCTACTGCCTTACTCATCTGGCATCGTCCCTATTTACCAACCTGGCACTGAACCCCATCGCCTCCCTGAGCTCCCTCTGCCTTACCTCCTTACCTTCTCTCAGTAGCTGTCAAAGGGGGTTTGAGCTTTCAACATTTTATTTACTGGAATATAATGGATACTGCTGTTAAAAAAGGGGAGGCCTTTGAGTCACCATCCACCCCGCTGCCGCCCGCATGCTTTACTGGACTGTTCCTGTTGTAATGGATACTGCATGAGATGTACCACTGTGAAAATTCCTTCTAAGACAAATGGGCGACTGGAAACATGTATTCCATTCAGAACACTTGGCCTTAATCAGGCCTGCCACTTCAGTCCAAAGCAGTACTCTTTCAGCCTGGCATGGGAGTCTCTCGTCCTGGCATGGACTCAGTGTGGCCTTCTGGTTTTGAGATGTTTCCTCAAGGTGCAGTCCCACTATGGCTAAGCACTTAAGGAATACTATAATGTTTGAAATTACAGCTGTATTTCCTACTTAAAACCAAGCAGGTCTGTAATGTGTAACTTTTAACCGTATTGTGTATGTTTTGTGATGTACAATAATTACTGCAATGTTTAACCTTTAACTTTTTTTTCTTCCTACCTTATTGTTATGATTCTGTAGCTAGGTATTTGTACCTAAGATGGCCTTGTGTGGCAATGTTTATACACTTTTCACTGTACTCCCTGTACTTGAGTACGCATGACAATAAAATCAAAATCCAACCAAATCTTCTGCACAGTTAAAGACCAAATTTAAGAACATATGCTCCCAGCAGAGAACTAAGATCTTCAGAAGCACATATCAGAATTTTCCATCTATTTCATTTGGGCTGTGTAATGGTCAAACATTAACTGTTCTTGCATGTATCCTCTGACTGGCTTATTCTAACATTTTGAAAATAGGCTTATTGTCTTTTCCTTGTGTTTTATATTTGAGTAGTTGCTGTATGCATTAAACTTATCAATATTTGAATGACTCTGTTCAGACAAACATGCCTGACACCAGCAAACTCCTCAGATACTTATTGCCATCTGTGGAAGAGAATTAACCGTCTTCCCCATTGCTTATCTTAACAATTTTTTTCAAATCTCATCGCTGCTTCTAACCTGTAGCTGAAGAAACTGTTTTCGTCATTCATGCAGGGAGCCCTGTTCTCTCTTACAAACGTTAAAGGAAAATATTCCCCCACCAACCACTCACTCCTCTTTTGTGATGACTCTGACCCCTTCCTGGAGTTCAGAACTGTCCATGTTTCACATGTCTTGTGAAGGAGCCTCTCTCAAAATAAACAAGGGAATTGAAGAAACCATTTCTGGCTGTATCTTAGTAAGAGACAGCTGTGCACCAACCTACTGCTTAAATTACTTACTGTCAAATAATTTTTTTCTCTCAAGTGAAAAGACCCCAGGCAGTAGAGTGAAGATATAAGGATGTCTGGTCTCCGAGAGTCTGCTACAATGTCAATGATTATGAATTGAGTATTCGGTCCAAACATGTTACACACCCAGCTTTCCCTTTCTCAAACAAGGTAACAAGATATGAAAATAAATTAACTCCTTAATCGACAGTGGTCATTCCAGAGATTGTCTTGTTTTTCCCGAGAATTTGATGGCAATTTGGGGTTGGGGAGCAGGATAAAGGGGTGAAGGTGGAATAGAGCTTGTAGCAGGAACAGTGTAAGAGTTCAATGGGTTGGCAGCTACCAAAGTGGCAGATAGATGGCAGACGAAGTTTAATGAAATGGAATGTGAAGCAATGGATGCTGGAAGTGGAAATAGAGAACAAAAATTCCGTTTAAGCAGTTAGATGTCACAGTAATTGGATCCTAATGTGACTGGATACAAGTTACTGACTGCAGAGTTCCAAAGAGAACAACAATTCTGCTCAAGAGAAAAAGTTTGATCGTTAGTTGGCAAGTTGGCACTGATGAACCAAGGTGTTGGCTTGGAGAATGAATCAGGGAGGCTGTTGTCTTCCATACTTTCCTTTTAATTTGGCAACAGAGCTGGGGTCTCCTGGTTACTGGTGAGGTGGTGGCAGCAGCTCCTGGTTACAGTAGGCCTGGATCCAAGGACTCCCGGTTGCAGTAGGCCCAGGTCCAGGGACTCCTAGTTGTAGTAGGTCCGAATCTGGGGACCCCTTGTTGCAGTAGGACTGGATCCAGGGACACCTGGTGGCAGTAGGCATGGGCCCATGTGCTCCTGGTTACAGTAGGCCAGGATCCAGGAGCTCCTGGTTACAATAGGCCCGGTGCAAGACCCGTTGCCCTGATTCCAGGGTGCCCTAGTTTCAGTAGGCTTGGATTTGGGTCCCCTCGTTGTCGGCAAGGCGGTGGCGGCAGTGGAGCCAGGGGCTCCTAGTTGTGGGGAGAGTGTGGGTCCAGCATGGGACCTGGCATCAGTGCCCGGTTGGCGAGGTGGGCCCAGTGACGAAGCGATGGCTCCTGGAGAGTGGTGACTCTGACGTTGATGAGTCTGGTGCATGGGGCAGCTTGGGTACCATTGGTTAGACAGTTCAGGGCTCAGGACTCATGGTGGACGTGGCGGAGGGAAGTTGGACTCTCTTTGTTTTATCTTTTTATTCTTGAAGTATTTGAATGGTGGTGGATTGTGGAGACAGTTGAAACTGATCACTGGACTTTACTGGGTTGCTCATTGTGGAAAACAAGTGGAAATAGATCAATCATCAGAAAAAAAAGGTTCAATGCTTCAGGTCCTCTGGAGGCAAGGTGGACATATCCAGGCATCCACTGCGACAGAAGCCCACAGGATGCCCTGTATGGCAGTCTCTCTCTCCACTAATCCTCACCCTCACCTGTTGCAGAGTTAAAATCAGCAGTAGTGAGGTGAGATCTAGCCCTAAAGTAAGCATTTGTTGCCCACATAAGGCTCTCAAATAGTGCCAGGTCAGCAAGGTCACTGACTGACCTTCCCATCTTGGACTTAGTCAGGGTAGAGGCCGAAAAGTAATGTAACAGGGATCCCCCCACCTCTCTCCCTGCCTGAGTAATTGCTCCTGCCACCAAGTTCGCCATTGGAGGGGAAATGTCATACTGTCCAAAGTGTTTCCAGCTAGACAGACAAGAAATGAGGGTTGGCACAAGATTTAAATAATTGCATAGGGGTATTATCTTTCACACCAAAGTGTGGAATTCTCTCTCACAAAACATCAATAGATCAAACTCCATAAATTACTTAAAAGGGCATTAGATAGTGACTTCATTAACATGAATATTGATGACAATAGGGAGGCAGCGAGGAGAGTAGAGTGAGGCTCGTCAGTTCAGACAAGTGGAACTGGCGACACTCTCTCTGTCGTTGGAGATGCCTGGCACTTGTGTTACACAGTTGTTACATCACGCTTATCAGTCCAAGTATTGTCCAAAGCTTGCAATGTAAACCACTTCATGAAGGAATTGTGAATGGAGCTGAGTATTGTGTAACCATCAACAATGATCCTGTCATCCCCTCCCTCTGGGAGGTAGTGGCATCATGATAACACCACTGGGTGAGTAATTCAGAAGTCCCAGACTGTCAATTTGAACATGTGGGTTCAAATCCCAGCCATTGCAGAAGGTGAAATGTGAACTCAATACAGTCTCGGATTGAAAACTAATCTAATGGTGACCATTGTCATTAAATAAAACCATCACTAATACCCTTTAGGGAAGGAAATTTTTCAAGCTCACCCAGTTTGGCTTACACATGACTCCAGGATCTCAGCAATCTGGTTGACTCTGAGATGGCACTGAGAACCACTCAGTTCAAGAGAAACTAGGGATGGGTAATAAATACTAGTCTAGGGAGCAACACCCATGTTCCATTCTCTCAATGCCTTCCTATTATTCTCTGACCTTCATTTCTCATGTCATAGAGTCATAGAGTCATACAGCATGGAAACAGACCCTTCCGTCCAACAGGTCCATGTCAACCACAAACTCAAACTAAAAGTTCTCTTGGCAATACTTTGAAGAAGATGGGTATTATACTTGGTGATCTGGCCAAGCTCTGAAAATGATTATCTGATCATTCACACATTGCAGTTTATAGGAACTTGCTGTGTGAGCTCTGGCTGCTGAACCTCTGATGTCGCAACATTGATTATCTGTTGAATCTTCTCTGCTGAGTCTCATTTTGAGTGTTTGGCTTTGAACTGTTCCAGACTCCCAGGCAAAGCACTGCTGTGGTTTGTCACTGCGTTCTGCATGATGGCTGACCAGGAAACTCTCCCAGTCTTACTGACCTCTACAGGATGGCTGACCAAGAAACTCTCCCAGTCTTACTGACCTCTACAGGATGGCTGACCAGGAAACTCTCCCAGTCTTACTGACCTCTACAGGGTGGCTGACCAGGAAACTCTCCCAGTCTTACTGACCTCTACAGGATGGCTGACCAGGAAACTCTCCCAGTCTTACTGACCTCTACAGGGTGGCTGACCAGGAAACTCTCCCAGTCTTACTGACCTCTACAGGATGGCTGACCAGGAAACTCTCCCAGTCTTACTGACCTCTACAGGGTGGCTGACCAGGAAACTCTTCCAGTCTTACCGTCTTCTGCAGGTGCATTGAAAGAATTTACAGGCTGGTCGATACTTTGAAGAATCTAGACATTGGGCTGTGGAGAAAAGGAGCCATTTCAAAAGAAAATGGAAATTTATGAATAAATGCATGACCAGCACTTTGAAAAGTGTGTTGGTTAACATGATGGTTTGTCACTGCTGGGTCTGTTGTTTTGATTGTATTGTGAATAAATAGGCATGGGAATGATGCAGTTTCAGAACACATGGAGTCATCGCTCTGCTGGAGTCCACTAACACCATTTCATTCATGATGTGTAAGCTAGTTACAGAAACAAGATCGATTAAGTGGTATGGGGTACCTTTAACACTGGCCCCAGAGATCATGCCTTTCTGACTCCCTTGCAGCTGCTACTTTGTCGAAATCATGATCAGAATTGTTTCTAAATTCCAGTGAAGGCCTTTCAATGTTTGAATGAGATGATTGCCTTCGCTTGTTGATGACAATTATTATTTGTTCTGCAATTACTTTCTCTTTCTGCTTCATTCAATGCTCTAGCTTCCTGGGTTGGACATCAAGGATCATAATGCAAAATGAACAAACAAGTATTCGGAAAAAAAAGACTCCCATTACTCTGGGCCAGTTGCCATGAAAGCCATTAACAACCAGAGACTTGGCTTGAACTGGTATTTCATTTGCAGAAATTATTCTGCATTGTCTCTTCCCTCATCGTTGTTGTTTTCTTCCTAATCACGTTATCTCCTTGAGAAAGGCTCCTGTGAATTGAAAACTCAATGCAACCCAGAAAGAAGTTACAGTGCATTATATCCTTGCTTGCACTGTGTCTGGATTGCATATGATTATATTGGATACACGGCAGAGAGAGAGAGAGAGAGAGAGACAGGCCACTCAGCCCAACCAGTTCATGCTGCATTTGAACCTCTTCCTATTTTTATAAAAATCGAAAGAACTGTGGATGCCATAAATCAGAAACAAAAACAGAAATCGCTGAAAAGCGCTGAATAGGGCTGGCAGCATCAGTGGGGAAAAATCGAGGTTAATGTTTTGGGTCCAGTGACCCTTCCTCTGATGTATCTTTATCCTCTGGCAGCTCAATCCATACACGCACCAGCCTCTGCATAAAACATTGCCCCTTAGGTCCCTTTTAAATCTATCCCCCCTCAGCTTAAACCTCTGCCATCTAGCCTTGGGCTCTGCCCTCACCAATCCTAGGGATAAGACCTTGTCTATTTACCCTATCAATGCCCCTCATGATTTTATCAGCCTCTATAAGGTCACCCCTCAGCCTCCAACACTCCAGGGAAAACGGCCCCAACCTATTCACCCTCTTCCTATAGCTCAAATCCTCGAACCCTGGCAACATCCTTGTAAGTCTTTTCTGAACCCTTTCACAACATCCTTCCGATAGGAAGGAGATCAGAATTGCACGCAATATTCCAACAGTGGCCTAACCAATGTCCTGTACAGCCACAACATGACCTTCCAACTCCTATACTCAATGCTTTGACCAATAAGGAAAGCATACCAAATGCCTTCTTCACTATCCTATCTACCTGCGACTCCACTTTTAATGAACTTTGAGCATGCACTCTTTGTTCAGCAACACTCCCCAGGACCTTACCATTACGTGTATAAATCCTGCCCAGATTTGCTTTCCCAAAATATAGCACCTCGCATTTATCTAAATTAAACTCCATTTGCCACTTCTCAGCCCATTGGCTCATCTGATCAACTTCCCCTGATACTCTGAGGTAACCCTCTTCACTGTCCACCACACCTCCAATTTTGGTGTCATCTACAAACTTACCAAACATACCTCATATGTTCACATCCAAATCATTTATGTAAATGATGAAAAGTTGTCGACCCAGCACCGATTCTTGTGGAACACTGCTGGTCACAGGCCTCCAGTCTGAAAAACAACCCTGCACCACCACCCTCTGTCTTCTACCTTCGAGCCAGTTCTGTATCCAAATGACTAGTTTTCCCTGTGTTACATATGATATAACCTTGCTAACCAGTCTACCATGAGGAAACTTGTCTTATGCCTTACTGAAGTCCATATGGATCATGTCCACTGCTCTGCCCTTATCAATCCTCTTTGTTATTTCATCAAAAAACTCAATCAAGTTTGTAAGACATGATGTCCCATGCATAAAGCCATGTTGACTATCCCTAATCAGTCCTTGCCTTTCTAAATATATGTAAATCCTGTCCCTCAGGATTCCCTCCTACAATTTGCCCACCACTGACATCAGTCTCACTGGTCTATAGTTCCCTGGCTTTTCTTACACCTTTCTTAAACAGTGGCACCACATTAGTCAACCTATAGTCTTCCAGCACCTCACCTGTGACTATTGATGATGCAAATATCTCAGCAAGAGGCCCAGCAATCACTTCCCTAGATACCAACCGAGTTCTAGGTTTCTCATAGAGGTCTACAGCATGAAAACAGGCCCTTTGGCCCAACTTGCCTAGGCCACCCAGTTTTCACAATTTAAACGAGTCCCATTTGCCTGCAATTGGTCCATATCCCTCCATACCTATCCCACCCATCCTGTCTAAATGTTTCTTAAATGATGAAAATGTACTCGCTTCCACCCCTACCTCTGCAGCCCATTCCTGACGTTCGTCACCCTCTGTGTGAAACAATTGCCCCTATGGACCCTTTTCTATCTCTCCCCTCTCACCTAAGCCTATGCCCTCTAGTTTTAGACATCCCTCTGTGTGTCTGTGCGCATATGTCTGTGTATGTGTATGTGTGCATTTAGGTGTCTGTGAGTGTGTACGGATGTGAATGGCTGTGTCTATGCGTGTCTCTGTGTATATCTATGCTTGTGTCTATATGTCTGTATGTGTCTGTGTGCGTGTGTCAATGTGTTTGTGTCTGCATGTGTGTCTGTGTCTGCCTGTGTGTGTGTCTGTGTGTGTGCATTTTTGTGTCTGTGTGTGTTGTGTGTCTCTATGACTCTGAGTGTTTGTGTGTGTTGTGTGTGTCTGTGTTTTGTGTGTTTCTGTGACTGTGAGTGTGTATGTGTGTATGTCTATGTCTCTGTATGTATGTGTGTTTCTGTGTCTGTGTCTGTGTGTGTGTGTTTGTGTCAATGTGTGACTTGGATGAGGTGGTAGTGCGTGTATGCCATGATCTGCAGTCTGTCCAAAGTACGTAAATTGCTCAAAGCTCAATTAAACCCATAAGTGACCCTGACTATGCTAAAACACATTGAAGTGGGCATGTGGGCTGGAGTGAGCAGAACCAAAATTGTTTACCCGACATGAAGGAAGGAGTATTATCTTTGGTGATTACCCCCAACCTCAGGGCTTACAGGGAGAGAGTCAGTATAGAATGGGATGGGCTGAATGGCCTGTATCTGCACAAGTAGGGCTTTTATGATTCTAGGTTAGTACCTCATTCCTTACCACCTGCACAGCTTTTAAAGCCCTCCCCTTCTTTCCTCCCAATTTGAAACCCCTACATAGATGGCAAAACCCGATCTGTACATAAAAATGTAGAAACAGGAGTAGGCCATTCAGCTCCTCAAGTCTATTCTGCCATTCAATGAAATCATGACTGGTATGTGGCTGAACGCCATTTACCTGCCTTTGGCCTGTAGTCCCTTAATACGTTTGCTATGCAAAAAAAATTTGTCTAAGATTTAACAGTAACAACGTACCCACTGCCATTTGTGGAAGAGAGCCCTAAAGCTTTCCCACCCTTTGTGTGTACAACTGCTTCCGAACACGGTAGCACAGTGGTTAGCACTGCTGCCTCACAGTGCCAGAGATCCGGGTTCAATTTCTGCCTCTGTGTGGAGTTTGCACATTCTTCCCGTGTCTGCGTGGGTTTCCTTTCACAGTCCAAAGATGTGCAGGCTAGATGAATGGGCCATGCTAAATTGCCCGTAGTGTTAGGTAAAGGGGTAAATGTAGGGAAATGGGTCTGGGTGGGTTGCTTTTCGGAGGGTCAGTGTGGACTTGTTGGGCCGAAGGGCTTTTTCCACACTGTAAGTAAGTAATCTAATAAAAAAATTCTCTCCTGAACCAACGTTCCCGTCAGAATCACCTGGTTCTGGGGGTGCCCACTGGGGCTTCCTTTATGCAGTCCCAGCAATGGCCACTATGGAGTTGTGGCGCTGTCAGGAATGCTGTCCACTATGATTGTCCAGCAGCCCCAGAGGGTGGTACCTCTTGCCAATGAGGGGACAGTTATCCACTCTGCCCTAATTTAAACCACCCTCGTGCTTTAGCCTATTGGGGGTGGATCTGCTCTCCCTCGGGCAACTTTTATTGTATGTTTTTGTCCAATGATTTGACACTATGTCCACTTGATATACAGTGTTGACTGTGAACATAGAATATTAAAGCTCCCCCCAATAAAGGCTCAGCGGTTAATCACCAAACCCTACAGAAAGGCAGAGAATGCTGGAGAAACTTGACAGCATCTGTGAAGAGAAACGGAATTGATAGTTTGAGTCCAGTACGACTGCTCTTCAGAACACTGCAGAAGCTTCCTCTGCCACCTTGGGACTTTTGCCCCTCAGATTGGCTGTCAGCTCCAACAGACCTGGCAAAGCCATAACTGGGTCATGGATGCTGCCAGGACTTTAGGCCCGTCCTACACAGTCCTACACACATACCAAGTAGATGGGCCCAATGGATCCGAGGATACAGGTAAGGTTAAGGATGGGGAGGGTCTTTCCAACATGGGGTGGGGGTAACAAAATGGAGGGACAGGAGAAGTGATATCAAAGTCCAGGCAAGAAAGTCAGAAACAGGTACTATTTTCTGAGGCAGTTTCCTGTGCGCAGAGGGACTGCCTGAAGTTAGTACCCCTTTCCTTTCTACCCTCTTAAAAATAAATTTTATAAAATGGACTGTCTTCTTCTGCTGGCTTGCTTTTTACAGGCTCGATAAATTCCTGATTATTATTTATTTATGGTGGGTAGGCTGATTTGGAATGCATCCACCCACTGCATTATCAGAGTCAGCTTAATGGGAACAAGGTCGTGAATTGTGCCAAAAACAATCCTGACAGCGGCATGTTAAATCTAGCCCTAACATTCAAGATTCACATGAAATAAATACAAGTTAACAGGCAAATCACTGACTATGTTGTAAATGGATCATTGCAATCAAGGCTAATTCCACCTAAATCTTAATGACACTATGACAATTGATCTCATGAAAACTCTATCTCCTTTTCAAGAAGTTGCTCATCTTCATTTCTAAGCACCTTGCCTTGGAACACCTTCAAAGGCTTTCTGGTTAGGATTGCCTCAACAACTGTTCACCTCGTGGTAGTTCAATCTCTTCTCCTGAGTCTGAGTTGCCCAGAACTCCCAAACATTTAATTTCCTGCACAGCTTTAGCTTTTATTAAACAGCTTCACTGAGCTCTCTCCAAATTTCTCCAGGCTGCCATCTTTCTCAGCTGCGTCTAGTGAAAACTACACAGCACAGCTCAGGAACAGGCCCTTTGACCCTCCAAGCCTGCAGCATCACATTTTGCCCTTCCATACTAAAACTGTTTTCACTTACAGGGTCCGTATCTCTCTGTTCCCTTCCTATTCATGTATTCGTCCAGGTACTTCTTAAATGCTTCCACCACCTCCTCTGGCAGCACGTTCCAGGCACACACCACCCTTTGTGTGAAAAACATGCTTTGCACATCTCTTTAAAATGTTCCCCCCACCCTGCACCTTGTTGGACTTTGGCTCAATCTCCCAGCTTACTTTCCTCTATGTGTGAGCCGAGTCCTGCATGTTCTTTCAATGAAGCAATAGGAGAAGATATTCGGTCTCACACTCTTGGTTTATTTTAGCAGTAAGTGGATAAAGTATACAGAGCTCTGGGTCTAGGACTTCTCGTCCCTGACAAATAGCAAAGTGTTTCAGTTCACGAAGTCCGACGTATTCCTGTCCCTGACCCAGTCTTTTATACAGTACAGAATGTCATGCAATCACTGAGGTGGGATTGTCTTCTGATTGGCTGTTGATCTGACTCCATTCTCCGCCTTTTCGCATTCCCGGATGTCTGACCCTATGTGACCTCCTCTTGCGCGCGAAACAATCTCCACCGTTTGCTCGCACACTCAAGGGCCACACTACACACCGTGCTAGTCAATGGCCAAGTACAGAAACAACTGAAACAAATATATCATTAAAGGCTTCTGAATGCCTCGAACTAAGCCATATATTTACAACCTTGAACCTGTGTCCTCTAGTAATTGACCCCTCCACCCTGGGAAAAAACCACATTCATTGAGTCATAGGGTCACAGAGATGTACAGCATGGAAACTGTTTGGTCCAACCCGTCCATGTCAACCAGATATCCCAACCCAATCTAGTCCCATCGGACAGCACCTGGCCCATTTCCCTCCAAACCCTTCCTATTCATATACCCATCCAAATGCCTCTTAAATGTTGCAATTGTACCAGTCTCCACCACGTCCTCTGGCAGCTCATTCCATACACGTTCCACCCTCTGCGTGAAAATGTTGCCCCTTAGGTCTAACCAGGGCATTGTTGTAGATGAGAATACTGAGTCACAAATAAGTAGAATGGATGGCTTTGAGGTATGTAGAGAAGAGGTGTTGGAAATCCTGGAAAAGGTGAAAATTGATAAGTCCCCTGGGCCTGATGGCATTTATCCTAGGATTCTCTGGGAAGCAAGGGAGGAGATTGCAGAGCCATTGGCCTTGATTTTTATGTCCTCTTTGTCTACAGGAGTAGTCCCAGAAGACTGGAGGATAGCAAATGTGGTTCCCTTGTTCAAAAAGGGGAGTAGGGATAGCCCTAGTAACTATAGGCCGGTGAGTCTCACTTCTGTTGTGGGCAAAGTCTTAGAGAGAATTGTAAGGGATAGGATTTATGCACATCTGGATAGGAATAATGTGATCAAGGATAGTCAGCATGGTTTTGTGAAGGGCAAGTCGTGCCTCACAAACCTTATTGAATTCTTTGAAAAGGTGACGAAGGAGGTTGATGAGGGGAAAGCGGTAGATGTGGTATATATGGATTTTAGTAAGGCGTTTGATAAGGTTCCCCATGGTAGGCTACTGCAGAAAATACGGAGATATGGCATTGAGGGTGAATTGGAGGTTTGGATTAGGAATTGGCTGGATGGAAGAAGACAGAGGGTAGTAGTTGATGGCAAAGTTTCTTCATGGAGTGCCGTCACTAGCGGTGTTCCGCAAGGATCTGTTTTGGGACCATTGCTGTTTGTCATTTTTATAAATGACCTGGAAGAGGGGTTAGAAGGTTGGGTGAGCAAGTTTGCGGATGATACGAAAGTCGGAGGAGTTGTTGACAGTGAGGAAGCATGTGGCAGGTTACAGCAGGATATAGAGAAGCTGCAGAGCTGGGCAGAAAGGTGGCAGATGGAATTCAATGTAGCTAAGTGCGAGGTGATTCACTTTGGGAAGAATAACAAAAAGATGGGGTACTGGGCTAATGGTCGGATACTTGGTAGTGTGGATGAACAGAGGGATCTTGGTGTCCATGTACACAGATCTCTGAAAGTTGCCACCCAGGTAAATAGTGCGGTGAGGAAGGCATATGGTGTACTGGCTTTTATTGGTAGAGGAATTGAGTTCCGGAGTCCTGAGGTCATGATGCAGTTGTATAAGACTCTGGTACGGCCGCATCTGGAATATTGTGTGCAGTTTTGGTCGCCATACTATAGGAAGGATGTGGAGGCATTGGAACGGGTGCAGAGGAGGTTTACCAGGATGTTGCCTGGTATGGAAGGAAAATCGTATGAGGAAAGACTGAGGCACTTGGAGCTGTTTTCACTAGAGAAAAGAAGGTTTAGGGGTGACTTGATTGAGGTGTACAAGATGATTAGGGGGTTAGATAGGGTAGACAGTATGAACCTTTTCCCGCGTATGGAGTCGGGTATTACAAGGGGGCATAGCTTTAAATTAAGGGGGGGTAGATATAGGACTGATGTTAGGGGTAGGTTCTTCACTCAGCGAGTCGTTAGTTCATGGAATGCCCTGCCAGTAACAGTGGTGGACTCTCCCTCTTTATGGGCATTTAAGAGGGCATTGGATAGGTATATGGAGGATAGTGGGTTAGTGTAGTTTAGGTGGGCTTGGATCGGCGCAACATCGAGGGCCCAAGGGCCTGTACTGCGCTGTATTCTTCTATGTTCTATGTTCTATGTTCTATGTTCTATGTTCTATGTTCTATGTTCTATGTTCTATGTTCTATGTCTCTTTTATATCTTTCTCCTCTCACCCTAAACCTATGCCCTCTAGTTCTGGACTCCCCGACCCCAGAGAAAAGACTTTGCCTATTTACCCTATCCATTCCCCTCATAATTTTGTAAACCTCTATAAGGTCACCCCTCAGCCTCTGACGCTCTAGCCTGTTCAGCCTCTCTCTATAGCTCAAATCCTCCTATCCTGGTCACATCATTGTAAATCTTTTTTGAACCCTTTTAAGTTTCACAACATTTTTCCGATAGGAAGGAGACCAGAATTGCACACAATATTCCAAAAGTGGCCTAACCAATGTCCTGTACAGCCGCAACATGACCTCCCAACTCTTGTACTCAATACCCTGACCAATAAAGGAAAGCGTACCAAATGCCTTCTTCACTATCCTATCTACCTGCGACTCCACTTTCAAGGAGCTATGAACCTGCACTCCAAGGTCTCTTTGTTCAGCAACACTCCCCAGGACCTTACCATTAAGTGCATAAGTCCTCCTAATATTTGCTTTCCCAAAATGCAGCACCTCACATTTATCGGAATTAAACTCCATCTGCCACTTCTCAGCCCATTGGCCCATCTGGTCCAGATCCTGTTGTAATCTGAGGTAACCTTCTTCACTGTCCACGACACCTCCCAAATTTGGTGTCATCTGCAAACTTACTAACTGTACCTCTTATGCTCACATCCAAATCATTTATGTAAATGACAAAAAGTAGAGGACCCAGCACCAATCATTGTGGCACACCACTGGTCACAGGCCTCCAGTCTGAAAAACAACCCTCCACCACCACCCTCTGTCTTTTACCTTTGAGCCAGTTCTGTATCCAAATGGCTAGTTCTCCCTGTATTCCATGAGCTCTAACCTTGCTAATCAGTCTCCCATGGGGAACCTTGTCGAACGCCTTACTGAAATCCATATAGGTCACATCTACTGCTCTGCCCTCATCAATCCTCTTTGTTACTTCTTCAAAAAGCTTAATCAAGTTTGTGAGACATGATTTCCCATGCACAAAGCCATGTTGACGATCCTTAATCAGTCCTTGCCTTTCCAAATACATGTACATCCTGTCCCTCAGGATTCCCTCCAATAACTTGCCCACCACCGAGGTCAGGCTCACTGGTCTATAGTCCCCTGGCTTGTCCTTACCACCCTTCTTGAACAGTGGTACCACGTTAGCCAACCTCCAGTCTTCCGGCACCTCACCTGTGACTATCGATGATACAAATATCTCAGTAAGAGGCCAGCAATCACTTCTCTAGCTTCCCACAGAGTTCTAGGGTACACCTGATCAGGTCCTGGGTATTTATCCACCTTTATGCTTTTCAAGACATCCAGCACTTCCCACTGTAATATGGACATTTTTCAAGGTGTCACCATCTAATTCCCTACATTCCATATCTTCCAAATCTTTTTCCACATTAAATACTGATGCAAAATACTCATTTAGTATCTCCCCCATTTTCTGCAGCTCCACACAAAGGCTGCCTTGTTGATCTTTGAGGAGCCCTATTCTCTCCCTAATTATCCTTTTGTCCATATTTGTAAAAACCCTTTGGATTCTCCTTAACTCTATTTGCCAAAGCTATCTCATGTCCCCTTTTTGCCCTCCTGATTTCCCTCTTAAGTATACTCCTACTGCCTTCATACTCTTCTAAGGCTTCACTCAATCTATCCTGTCTATACCCTACATATGCACTTCATTCATACCACTCACAATCTTGTAAACCTCTATCAGGTTGCCGCTCAACTCCTGCGTTCCATTGAAAACAAACCCAGTCTAACCAAATTTTCTTCAGAGCTAAAATCCCCAATACCAGGCAATATCCTGGTAAGCCTTCTATACCCTCTCTAAAGCATCCACATCCTTCTGATAGCGTGGTGACCAGAATTGTCCACAATATTCCAAGTGTGGCCTAATTAAAGTTCTATAAAGCTGCAGCATAACTTGTCTGTTCTAACACTCTTGTGGGGTTCTTCTTCCCATTGTCCGAATCACTGAACTACCAATGGCTCCCAGAAGTTTTAATGAAGAATGTGGAATGAAACCCACCCTGCTGTCTGACCCAGTAGTGAACCTTCACAGCTACTGCCTCTGCTGTTTGATTTCAAGTACCTATGTACATTGGAGGTTGTCGAAGAAAAATAAACAATAAAATTCTCAGCTGACCTCGGAGAAACCTGTGTGGGGAGCCCAAAGCAGCGGAGCAGATAAGTGGCGAGTTTTTTTTTGTAAATCTATACTAGTGAGTAGAGTGGGTTCTTTTTGATCATATATTTTTAATCAGATCTGGCTCTTGATTAAACTTGCCTCAGCTTTTTCATGCAGAGGGTGTATGGAATGACCTGCCAGAGAAAATGGTGGAGGATGGTATAATGACAACATTTAAAAGACATCTGGATGGGTATGTGAATAGGAAGGGTTTAGAGGGATATGGGCCAAATGCTGGCAAATGGGACTAGATTAATGTAGGATATCTGGTCAGCATGGATGAGTTGGACCAAAAGGTCGGTTTCCGTGCTGTATATCTCTATGACTCTAAGCTGTTTCCACAGCTTGGAGACATTACTCTTTAGAACTTCTCTTGAACCCAAACTGCTTGGAGTGAACTAACAACCAGCACCTGAGATGTTTGGAGCCACGTCAATTTTGTTCCAATCAGCGCTATCTCAGTAAATAGAGAAGTTAAAACCAGAAAACCTTCTTAACAGCACCAACCTCCCTTGCCATGATGACTGAGCTTTTAGCATAAATATCCCTCAAATGTAATTCCTTCTTTAATCCACTGAAGTAATTTTGTTCTCCAGCCCTTTAGAGTTTGCTGAATTCATTTACTAATAATATCCGAAAGAAACAATTTTTTTAGACTACTGTTACTGAAAGCAGTGCTGAGCCCACAACTTCAGCTCAGCCGGGCTACATGCTGTTTCTGATCCCACCTCCTTAGCTGTTAACCTTTTAAAACCACATGACGCCAACTTTTTATGTGTAATATACCTCCATCTTTTGAATGAGATGTTAAATCAATGCCCAGTCTGCCTGTTTGGATGCATATAAAAGATCCCAACACATATTCCACAGACAAACACAGGACTTCCTGCCATGTCTGGAGCAATATTTATCCTGCAATTAATAATTAATAAGTTAAACATATTATCAGGTCATTATAGAATTGCTCTTTCTGGGAGCTTTACACTATGCAAGTTAGCTGCTGCTTTTCCACATCACAGTAGTGACTATACTTGGTGGCTCAGTGGTTAGCCCTGCTGCCTAACCACTGCCCTAGGGTCCTGGGTTCAATTCCAGTCTCAGGTGACTCTCTGTGTGGAGTTTGCATGTTTCCCTGTGTCTGTGTGAGTTTCCTCTAGGTGCTCCAGTTTCCTCCCACAGTCCAAAGATGTGCTGGTCAGGTGAATTGGCCATGCTAAATTGCCCATTGTGTTAGGTGCATTAGTCAGAGGGAAAATGGGTCTGGGTGGGTTACTATTCAGAGGGTTAGTGTGGACTGGTTGGGCTGAATGGCCTGTTACTGCACTGTAGGGAAATTAATGTAATCATTAATTGCAAAGTGCTTGTGGATGCCATGATGTTATGAAAGATGCTATATAAATGTAGTTCAATCCCTTCAAGCAATTGGTGGGAGTATGCTCACCAATAAATTCAGGTTAGTCATAAGACTACAACTCTCTATTTTCACCATTAATCAGCAACTGGGATCTTGCCAAAAGCTTCCTGTTAATTCAAGTGTAAAATATAAGCTACATTTGTTCCACTCTGCTGAATAACTTCAAAATGCTTAGTAATTTTATTTTCATTACATTTGAAGAAAATGAGGAAAAAGTTCATCAGCGCTCAAATGTCCTGAAGGCATTTGCAAAATATTTATCGAATGGCTACAGCATGTTTGAGAGGAATTTTTTAAAAAAAGCTCCAAGATAAATTTCTCACACTCTCATTCCCTCTATTTTTTCCTTTCATCTTTCTCTCTCTGATGTTCCCATTATTATACTTTTCTCTCTATCAGAACACTTTCTTTGATGACTTTAGCCATTGTGCCTAGAGCAGAAATGTAAAGTTAATTTTAAGTGAGTCAAATGTGATTGTGAACCAGGAAATGGAGATGCGGAGATCTCTCTAAGGACTTTCAGAGGTAAAATAAGTATGCTCATACTGGTGATAGCAAGGCTATTTTGTGCACAAAACAGAAGAAATAGTTTAAACAAAAAGGCTTGTATAAAGCAGTGACACTCCTTAAAATTTGATTGGATTTAGATTAAGTTATAATAGACAGGTGGAACTGTAGCTGACTGCACTTGAAGAGAGACAGATGATTGAAGAGTGACACCTTGGGTCATGCCATTTATTCGCACTGCTTCGAGCTCAATCACATCCTGCCACAGTCCCATTTTCCATTATCACGATTGCTACAGGATGATACTTTAATATTTAAACAAATGTTCTCCAGGGCATTCGCATTCACACAATGCAGAGACACCTTTTCAGGGTGAAGGGTGAAGAATAATGGAGCCAAATATCAGTCGGCAGCATTATAGATAGATTGTCACAGAGGCTTGCCTGGGTCAGAGTTAGGGTAGTAAGGTCAGAGAGGGTCAGCAAGGTCAGACAGTGAGGTGCCGAGGTCAAAGACGATTCAGTATGGTCAGAGGCAGTTTGGTTGGTGGTGATGGAGACAGTTCAGTAGGATCAGAGAGAGAGAGAGATTGTTGAGGTCAGGCATGGCTCAAGAGGGTCAGAGGTGGATTGTGAGTTTAGAGAAGATTCAGTAAGCTCGGTAGGGAGAGAGATTGCTGAGGTCAAAGTTGGTCCAGTAAGGTCAGACACATGTTATTGAGGTCAAGGGCATGTCAATAAAGTCAGAGATAGGTTTTTGAGGTCAAAGACTGTTCAGTAGGGTCAGGGATAGGTTTTTGAGGTTAGAGATTGTTTAGTAAGATCAGGGATAGAATTTTGAGGTTGGAGAAGGTTTAGTAGAGTCAGGGATAGGTTTTTTGAGATCAGAGATAGTTCAGTAGATCAGGGATAGGTTTTTGAGGTCAGAGATGGTTAGTAGGGTCAGGGATAGGTTTTTTGAGATCAAAGATAGTTCAGTAGAGTTAGGGATAGGTTTTTGAGATCAAAGGTAGTTCAGTAGAGTCAGGGATAGGTTTTTGAGATCAAAGGTAGTTCAGTAGAGTCAGGGATAGGTTTTTGAGATCAGAGATAGTTCGATAGGGTCAGGGATAATTTTTTTGAGATCAGAGATAGATCAGTAGGGTCAGGGATAGATTTTTTGAGATCAGAGATAATTCAGTAGGGTCAGGGATAGATGTTTGAGGTCTGAGACAGTTCAGTAGAGTCAGGGATAGGTGTTTAGAGATCAGAGATAGTTCAGTAGGGTTAGGGATAGATTTTTGAGATCAGAGATAATTCAGTAGAGTCAGGGTTAGGTTTTTTGAGATCAGAGATAGATCAGTAGGGTCAGGGATAGGTATTTTGAGATCAGAGATAGTTCAGTAGGGTCAGGGATAGATCTTTAAGATCAGAGATACATCAGTAAAGTCAGGGATAGGTGTTTTGAGATCAGAGATAGTTCAGTGGAGTCAGGGATAGATTTTTGAGATCAGAGATAGTTCAGTAGAGTCAGGGTAAGGTTTGACAAAGGGTCAGTTAGACTCGAAACGTCATCTCTTTTCTCTCCTTACAGATGCTGCCAGACCTGCTGAGATTTTCCAGCATTTTCTCTTTTGGTTTCAGGGTAATGTTCTTTGAGATCAGAGACAGTTCAGTAGAGTCAGGGATAGGTGTTTTGAGATTAGAGATAGTTCAGTAGAGTCAGGGATAGATGTTTGAGGTCAGAGATGGTTCAATAGGATCATTGACAGTTTTCTGAGATCAGGAATGGTTCAGTAGGGTCAGGAACAGGATGGTAAGGTCAGGGAGAAGTCATGAAGGTCAAAGATAGGTTGGTGAGGTCAAGGAGAGGTCATCAGGATTAGAGACAAGCTGGGATAGTCAGCGAGAGCATTAGTGATTCAGAGATAGAATGAGAATACCAGACAGGGGTTAACTAAGTCTGAGACAACTTGGTTAGGTCAGAGACGGTGGCATCAGGATCAGAAATGGGTCAGAAACGTCAAAGCAAAGGAATCCAGCTCAGACACTGGGTAGAAATGTTGAACTTCCTGAAGGTTTTGCAATGAGTTCATGGGCCTGCACCAGGTGGATAAGATGGCAGTACGTTATTTAGTGTGGGGACATGGGATGTGTTGGTGGTGAGGATTGGAGGACAGTGGCAGCACTTTGAGACACCTTAGTGTTGTATAAGGTAGCAGTACTGAAAGAGTTTAGAAGAGGTGGCATTAGCTGTACCTAATCTAATGAAGTCACACACTCTTTTAGAGAGTAGATAGGAAGTTTCACACTAGCTTTCAGACAGAGCGAATATATTTTATTCAGCCTCTGGGTATCTGAGCAATTATGCCTGACGAATAAATTCATTTGTTGGGACGTGAGTGTTGTTGGCTGGGCCCAGCATTTATTGCTCGTCCCGAGTTGCCCTTGAGAAGGTGTGGGGTGAGCTGCCTTCTTGAACCACTGCAGTCCACCTGCTGTGGGTTGACCCACAATGTCATTAAGGAGGGAATTCCAGGATTTTGACCCAACGACAGTGAAAGAACGGGGATATATTTCTAAGTCAGGATTGTGAGTGGCTTCGAGGGGAGCTTGAAGATGGTGGAGTTCCCATACATTTGATGCCTTTGTCCTTCCAGATGGAAGTGGTCGTGAGTTTGGAAAGTGCTGTCTGAGGATTTTTGGTGAATAGCTGCAGTGCATCTTGTAGATAGTACACACTGCTGCTACTGAGTGTCGGTGGTGGAAGGAGTGGATGCTTGTGGGTGTGGTGCCAATCAAGTGGGCGATTTTGTCCTGAATGGTGTCAATGTTCTTGAGTATTGTTGGAGCTGCACTCATCCAGGCAAGTGGGGAGTATTCCATTACACTCCTGACTTGAGTGTTGCAGATGGTGAACATGCTTTGGGGAGTCAGGATGCGAATTACTTGCTGCAGTATTCCTAGTCTCTGCCTGCTCTTCATTTCTGCTCGCCTGGATTAATTGATCATGATAACTAAGAATCATACCTTATTCTGTAAAGACTTTATGGCAATGTAGTCTCTAGCACTGATCATTAGACAGGTCAGAGACAAAGCATAGACAAACTATATGCTGGTAGAGGTGGTAGATAGAGCCAGTATTGGAAATCAAGGTGATACACCATGGTGATCAGTGGTAGGTATTCAAAGTCCATGCAGAGGTCTCACCACAAATAGATGAAGATTCATAGGAGAGCGTTTTGAAAATAAGTGTGTTTACCACTTTAGGAGCATTATTAATTTTGGAAGATACACATGGTCAGTCAGCAACTGAAACATAACTAATCACAGAGATAGACAGCAGTAACCATGGAAGCAACAGGGCATGCTCAGCATTGCAAAGACAAACTCTCATCAAGCAGCTGGTAAGATGTATGGGGAAAGACTGTGGTCTTACAAAGGAAAGAAAAGCTATCTACACTGAGAAAAAGACAGAGACCTTTATGAAGGAGGCACTAGAGTGAGAAAGAAAAGTCTCCAGAAGGAAAGGTAACCATTTCAAAGGGAAACAAAGACAACTTTACAAATATGATATAATGAGTTTTGAGAAGATTTGTAGTTCAGGTTGAGGTTCTGGATGTAGGTTTGCTTGCTGAGCTGGAAGGTTCATGTCAGACGTTTCGTCACCCTGCTAGATAACATCTTCAGTGAGCCTCTGGACGAAGCACTGCTGATGATTCCTGCTTTCTATTTATGTGTTTGCATAAACATATAAATAGAAAGCAGGAATCATCAGCAATGTTTCGTCCAGATGCTCACTGAAGATGTTACCTAGTATGGTGACGAAACATCTGAACATGAACCTTCCAGCTCAGCAAGCAAACCTGCATCCATGACGTAACAACCCAAAGCAGAAAGCAAGGGAATGATAAAAGAGGCTCACAACAAGCATTGTGTCATGGAGATCAGGCTCCATGAAGGTGGAGCTGCAAGAGATTATGAAAGGCTAGAAAAGAAATTGAGACTGGGGCAGCAGATTTGGGAAGGCTTTGCAATTTATTTAAGCTAGAAAAAAAATACATTTAAAGTCATCTAGTGAAGGAGTCTAGCAGAAGAAGAAAAGTCAGGAGAAACTTAAGATTTCAAAGGACCGCAAGTGACGAATGAGATTTTGCTTCCAACAGGGGGATTAACTTTTCATGTTGTGGTAATGCTTATGCTATCCCTTGTAACATGACAACTACTTGTGGCTGGTATGGTATTGAAGAATTCAATAGAGTACTTAGCACAGCACACTTTATATCCAAGCAATATATTCAGAGTCACATTTGTGCCTGGGCAGGTATTAGGCTATTCCAGTATGAAGAACAGTACAGCATGCCATGCTTCATGTGGTCCAAGTTAAGATGGAGTCTGAAACCTTTATACCTCCAGGTGACAAGCAATGATAAAGCAAAGATATAATTAGCACATCTCTTAATGGTATACTGATATTCTAACTGTAAAACATAATGCAACAGTGACTGAATAATTAAACCACACTTTTGGCAGGAAGAACCTGAATGTCTGCAGCCAGAGTACTTTATTTAAAAAAAATTGTCTGGATGAAAGTGCTTAGTATTATAGACTGTGAAAAGTAGTTAAACATCCATTCTGCCTTGGGAAGAAATGGAGGCCTTCCAAATTAACTGCAGAAGGTGGGAAAACTTGGAAGATGTGGGGAAATCCAGTAAAGAGTGCAGAGGTACAGTATTACAAAGGAACAGATTTATAAATCATTACAGAATATCATTGTGGCTTTGCCTTCACCAACTGGACTGCAGTGATTCAAGAAGGCAGCTCATCGCCACCTTTTGAAAGGTAACCAGGGATGGACAATAAATGCTGACCCAGAAATCAGTGGCCACATCCTAAAAATGAACTTAAAAAATGCTATTAGAATTTAACGCTTTATTAAAAGACCAGCAAATAAAGAAAATACTGAACAGAACATAACAAGCTCCATGTCAATTGAAATTAAAATAACATTTGTGAATGCAAATGTATACAAGAACAGATTGCAAGCAATATTTGAGTGGTACAGTCATGTTACAATAATAAGAATAAATATGCAGATTTTGAAAAGCTGGAAGGAGAAATCAAACATCCTGACAAATTCACTATCTCACATAGAGTATAGATTTTTAGATTACATTACAGTGTGGAAACAGGCCCTTTGGCCCAACAAGTCCACACCGACCCGCCGAAGTGCAACCCATTCCCCTACATTTACCCCTTACCTAACACTACAGGCAATTTAGCATGGCCAGTTCACCTCACCTACACATCTTTGGACTGTGGGAGGAAACCGGAGCACCCGGAGGAAACCCACGCAGACACGGGGAGAATGTGCAAACTCCACACAGTCAGTCGCCTGAGACGGGAATTGAACCCGGGTCTCCGGCGCTGTGAGGCAGCAGTGCTAACCACTGTGCCACCATGCCACCCATATACACACAGAAGATTGGATGTCATGGACGAAGTAATACTTAAGCGACACAATTGCCTCAAATGCAAACAAAAGTGTAGATGTTGTACATAATATTAGAACAATAAAAAGCTGAATGTTCACTCATACAAAGTGCTCAATGTAATTGGAGCTCCTCATTGGAAAAGATATCTAAGGGATTCATAGACACAGTTGATGATCCTAATGATTGAGGATTCACAGAAACTGCTCATGTTGATGGACATCCTGTTACCATTGATATGGAGCTGAGCATAACTCTCCTTTCAGACCAGTTACCATGGTTAAAGAATCAAATGTTACAACTTAGAAGGGTAAGACAATGTGGTTTAACCGGAATAACTGTCAAGAGCAAAGGAATATGACAAGTCACACTGGAACACAGGGAGTATAAGACAGTTGAAAAGGTTTTATACAATTTACAATCAACTGTCCTCACTTTTAAGCCAGCATTAATATTTGGGCAGCAGTATTCTCAAGAAATCTGAAGAAATTCTGGTCAAAAGACTAGCCATACTACCATACATCAAAAACATTTCTGAACTGACAGCCAGACTACTGTGACCACTAGGACTCATAACAGCACACAAACCAACAGCCACTCTCAGACAACAACTCACCAGAACGAAGGACCCGATACCCAGCATGAGCAAAACCAACGTAGTGTACAAAATCCCATGCAAGGACTGCATAAAACACTACATAGGACAAACAGGAAGACGGCGAACGATCCGTATCCATGAACACCAACTAGCCACAAAACGACATGACCAGCTATCCTTCGTAGCCACACACTCAGATGACAAGCAACATGAGTTCGACTGGGACAACATTACTATTATCGGACAAGCCAAACAGAGAACAGCCAGGGAATTCCTAGAGGCATGGCACTCATCCACTGATTCAATCAATAAGCACATCGACCTGGACCCAATATACCGGCCACTGCAGCGGCATCATTTGTTGCTCAAACCTTTGAGACACCTTACTTTCCTTGGATAATCTGAGGTAAAGTGGACATGTTTCAGGATCCAAAGTGACAACATTAGATTTTGTGCAAAATACAGCAAGAAATTATCTAGTCAGGGCACCTGCAGAGTGGCAATGGAGTGCTCTATTCCAGCATCAAACTTGGTGAGCAACTGGCTTGGATCATATTTACAATATGTTCACAGTACAGTGGGCGGCACCGTGGCAATGGGCGGCACGGTGGCACAGTGGTTAGCACTGCTGCCTCACAGCACCTGAGACCCGGGTTCAATTCCTGCCTCAGGCGTCTGTCTGTGTGGAGTTTGCACGTTCTCCCTGTGTCTGCGTGGGTTTCCTCCAGGTGCTCCGGTTTCCTCCCACAGTCCAAAAATGTGCAGGTTAGGTGAATTGGCCATGCTAAATTGCCCGTAGTGTTAGGTGCAGGGGTAAATGTAGGGGAATGGGTCTGGGTGGGTGCGCTTCAGCAGGTTGGTGTGGACTTGTTGGGCTGAAGGGCCTGTTCCCACACTGTAAGTAATCTAAAAAATGAGCAGAAATCCACAAGCTTGATGCTGAAATGGGGCACAATAACATGTAAACGGCCTTGACTATTTACTGCTCTGAACTGTCACTAGCTGCTTGCTTGTTCCTCTGTGTAAGTCAGAGATGCTGGCAGCTTCCAAGTCTGCACAAAATGTATGAGAAAGAGTGAATGAGTGAGAGCTAAGGAAGTGAGCTTAAAGCCATAAGATGCATCCTGTGTGAATACATGAGATGCCTCTGTGTTCCTGCGTTCCAAAATGGCCAGCCATTTGTAGGTGGTAAGGTGGCTCAGTGGTTAACACTGCTGCCTCACAGTACCCAGGGATCCCAGTTTGATTGCAGCCTTGGGTGTGGAGTCTGTGTGGGTTTCTGCTGGATACTATAGTTTCCTCCCAGAGTCCACTCCACTTGATTCTTTCTGAAATAACTCCATGAATATGCAATTATTGCTTATATATGACCAACAGCTTCTTATCTGATCCAATGATTCAATCAGAAAGCCTGTAGCTTTCAGTTTGATAATTAGCCTTTTAGGTGGAACTTTCAAATGTATTTTTGAAGGCAGAGTGCATGTGGATCTTTCCACAGTCCACTGTTTCTCTCCTTGCCTCTGGGCTGTGCTACCTCCTGTATAATGTTCTGGTTTTACTGAGGCAATCTCTCCTGCATATTAAAATTCTCCTGGTTTTCCTGAGCCGGTCTCCTGTAGATTATAATTCTCCCTCTTTTAAATTGTCGATCTCTCTCTCCCTCTCTCCTATATATTGTATTACTCCTTGTTTCACTGGGTTAGTTGCTCGTGTATACTATGGTACTCAGTGTTTTACCAGACCAGTTTCTTCTCTATATCCTGATATTCCTCCAGGTATTCGTGGGCCAGCCCCTCCACTGTATATAATACTCACTATTTTATTGGACGAGTGTCTCTCCTAAATGTTAATGTTCTTTGGTTTACAAAGCCACTCTGGTGTATCATAATGCTCCCTGTTTACCGGGTTGGTCTCTATCCTGTACATTTTATTACTTCCCATATTACTGGTTGCTCTCTCTCCCGTATGCTATAATGCTCCCTATTTCACTGGCCCAGTCTACTTCCTGTATAGCGCAATACTCCTTACTTTATGGGCTGCTCTCTCTCCTGTGCAAATCTATGTAATGCATTTTGCTTTTACCTGGACCGTTACTCTTCAAGATATAATGCCTGGTATTATTGATGTGCTTTTCTTTTCCTTATGTATTGCTTTGCTTTATTTCAGCTAAGCCATAAATCAATGTATCTGCGGAGGTGCTGTGATTGGAGTTGTGTGTTTGTTCTCCCTTCCATTTGTTAACCTGCAGTGTAATTTCTTAGATCAGGCTGGATGTGTGATGAGAGGGGCCAGTGCATCTTCACTGTGATAGATCAATGCTATTACTGTTCCTGAGCGATTCACAGCCAATGTGATTACAAGCAGCAGTGGATGAAAAATATTCCGTGCGTAATCAAAATTGCCTCACAGGTCCTTTGCTTTGTGGAGTCAGTGATGCTTTGAATTGTGTTCGATGTTAGTCAAAGAACCATTTAATGTGGTTTGTCATGAAAAATTTTGACAGTGAGAGACGGGTGACGGAGAAGCATGGCGCCCATTTACAAATCAGCCGCTAAATCAATGACCGTGAAGAAACTAAGGTGCACTTGTTCCAAATGCGGGAAATGAGTCGCTCACCAGAATTGGATTAGATTCCTCTTCGAGCACCCTAGACACATGACAGAGCTGTTTACCACAATGACTAAAATATTTAGCTTAGGATTTCTATTAAAGGACCCCTTTCTGATATTGAGCCTCCCCTGTCTCTGATTCAACATAAGGGAAACTTGTCCTGAAAAATACCGTGTTTCTTGCTGCAGCAAAGCCTCATTCATTACTCACAAGTAGCTCACAGTGGACAAGTGAAACTGAGGTGAGAAATCAGATATGGCCCTATTGGAATCACAGAGAAAACTCAAAGAGCTTACTCCTGTTTCATAGAACCCCTACAATGTGGAAACAGGCCATTCGGCCCAACAAACCCACACTGACCCTCTGAAGAGTATCCCACCCAAACCCGTTCCCCTTTCGTATTACTCTACGTTCACCCCTGACTAATGCACCTGACCTACTGAATGCTATGGGCAATTTCCCATGGCCAATTCACCCAACCTGCACACCTTTGGATTGTGGAAGGAAACCGGAGCCCCTGGAGGAGACCCATGCAGATACGGGGAGAATGTGCAAACTCCTCACAGACAGTCGCCTGAGGCTGGGATCAAACTGGGTCCCTTACGCTGTGAGGCAGCAGCGCTAACCACTGAGCCACCACTGACTGGAAATCACTGGCTAGGCCAGCATTTAATGCCCAGGAGAAGGTGGCTGCGCAATACTTTCTTGAACCTCTACAGTCCACATGGTGCTAGCACTCACTATGGAGGGGTTCAAGGGGTTTTCCCAGTGACAACGAAGAATCAGCAATATGTCTCCACATGGTTTGGAGGGGAATTGGCAGGCAGCGGTGTTCCCATATACCTTCTGCTTTAATCCTTCTAGTTAGCTGTGGTTTTAAGTTTAGACTGCCATACTGAATGAGCCTTGGTGAATTCATGCAGTTCACCATGTTTGCATTTTCTCTGGAGAAAGTGAGGACTGCAGATGTTGGAGATCAGAGTCAAAAAGTGTGGTGCTGGAAAAGCAAGCAGGTCATGTAGTATCCAAGGAGCAGGAGTGTTGATGTTTCAGGCACAAGCCCAACATTCCTGATGAAGGGCTTATGCCCAAAATGTCATTTTTTTTCCTGGAGTCAGGTAAGGCTGGCTCTTCCCTCCCTTAAGGAACATTAGTGAACCAGATGGGGTTTTCCTGACAATTATTTCATCATTTAACTCTGAACTTCAGATTTTTAAAAAATTCACATCAATGATAAGATTTGAACATGGCTCACCAGAATATCACCTAGGTCTCTGGTAGTCTAGCGCCAAGACCATTAGGCCATCACCTCCTGTCAGACAGAATGGTTTCTACGTTCACTTCCAAACACCCTTCTCCTGCCCAAATTCATCCCGTCTCACTTTGTTTTTGTTTTATGAATTTTGCTGTTAGGCTCTATGGGGTAGGGGTGGGGAGTGGTGCTGGAGAGTCACAGGGTTCCTACTCCGACAAAGGAAAGGTCGACAATTCCAATCTCAATATGCCTATGTCAGCCTTCGTGTTATTTACAGCACAAACAGCCCTCTGCCTCTCAATCATTGCCGAGCGTCTGTGTGAATGTGCATGTGTGTGCATACAACTCCCTCTCTTCATTTCAACGCAAACACACCACCTCCCCTCTCAAAAACTTTTCATACCAGCCAATTAATGAATGCTCCCGAAAACCTAGGCAGGCCCTGGGGAGGTGAATGGAAAAAGCAACAGACCACGAAAAATAAAATGTGATTTTAATTCCAGTGCTGATTACCTTTTTCAATGTCACTTACTTTATACAGGCTAAGAAAAGCCACACAATACATAAGTTTCACCCTGCTGTAGGTAGATAAGGCTAGGCAGGATTCATTCATTCTCTATCTGTTGTTAATAATGGATGTGCTATGCTTGTTCTAATTGATATAAGCAGCCTATTTTCTGCACGCAATGCAGATAAACACTTCGATGAGTTTCTATTCTGCTGTTTTCTTTCATGGCTTTTATCTTTTGAACTCAGCACTATGAAATGCTCAGAGACCAGCACTTTTTATGTTAATGATTCCCATCTTATATACTCAAGGCCACTTTACGTGAACCTTTTAACATCACTAAGCCACTAGATCACAGGAACAGCAGATAGGTCTATTCTGTAGAAAGGCAACTGTATAGTCAGCAAGGCAGCTTACTTCTTTTTAATATACTTTCCTTTTTTTTAAAAAAAACTTTCAACTCCCGCTTTAATTGTAGTTCTGCGGTTTGCACCGATTCTCTTCACATCCTCTTGGTCCTCTTGAATCCACCCTGTTCAGAAAAAAATGAAAATGAGATATGCTGGAGATACCCTACAGGTGAGGCAGCATTGGTGGAGAGGGGGAAAGAGCAGAGGTTGAGGGTTTGATGACTCCTCATCAGTTCTGTAAGGGAGGACTTGCCTTGCAAATCCATCTTCAGGTGCTTGGCAATGAACTACTCTGAAGCATAGTCACTGCAGGTTGCTGGAGATCAGTCATCTCAGGAGAAAGTGAGGACTGCAGATACTGGAGAGTCAGAATCGAAAGGGCGCTGCTGGAAAAGCACATCAGGTCAGGCAGGATCCAAGGAGCAGGGGAGCTGATGTTTTAGGCATAGCCCTTTATCAGTTATCTCAGCTCCAGGGCATCACTGCAGGTGCTCCTCAGGGTAATGGTTTAGACCAAACATCTTCAGCTGCTCCATCAACGACCTTCCCTCCATTATAAGGTCAGAATTTGGGATGTTCGCCAATGGTTGCACAGTGTTCAGCACCATTTGCAGTCCATGTTCAAATGCAATAAGATCTGGACAATATCCAGGCATGGACTGGCAAGTGACAAGTAACATTCGGGCTGCAGAAATGCCAGGCTATGACCATAGTCAATCAGAAACTATCCAACCATCACCACTTGACATCGAATAATGTTAGCCATCACTGAATCCCTCACTATCAACATCCGGGGTGATCATTGACCAGAAACTTAACTGGATTCAGCACACAAACACAATGGCTACAAGAGCAGATCAGAGGCTAGGAATATTGCAATGAATAACTCACCTCCTGACTCCCCAAAACCTGTCCTCCATCTACAAGGCACAAGTACAATGTAATACTCTTGCCTGGATGGGTTCAGCTCTAACAACACTCAAGAAGCTTGACATCATCCAGGACAATGCAGCCTGCTTCATTGGCATCGCATCCACATTCATCGACTCCTTCCACCACTTACACTCAGTAGCAGCAGACTGTACTATCTACATGATGCACTGCAGAAATTTACCAAAGATTCTTAGGCAACACCTTCCAAACCCTGACCACTTCCATCTAGAAGGACAAGGCAGCAGATTCATGGGAACACCACCACCTGAAATTCCCCTCCAAGTCACTCACCACTCTGACTTGGAAATATATCGCTGTTACTTTACTGTGATTGTGTCAAAATCATGGAATTCCCTCCCTGAGGGCAGTATGGATCTACCTACCGAAGGGAGATTGCAGAAGTTCCAGAAGGCAGCTCACCACCACCTTCTCATCCCAAGTTGGGATGGGCAATAAATGTTGGCCAGCCAGTGATGCCCACATCCCACAAGTGAATAACAAAAAATATAAACATGACAACCAATTTACACATAGCAAGGTTCAACAAAAATTGATGAAATGGATGATCCATAAAGCTGTTTTTGGTGCCATTGATAAGGAAAGAATATACGTCGCAACACTGGGAGAAATCTATTCTGGAACCTGCAACAATCCTATATTGAGAATGAATGCTCTCACAGTGGGACAGTGAAGTTTACCAACAGTATCAATTCTTGACAAGTACGTTAATAGTAAGGTTGATAATGGGAAGACAATAGATGTGGTATACTTAGATTTTCAGAAGTCTTTTCATAAAGTCCCTCACAGGAAGTTAAGTAGCAAAATTAAAGCAAATGGGATAGAAAGTAATGACTGGCATTGGTTAAGGATTTATTAGCGTACAGAAAACAGAGATTAGGTACAAATGGGTCTTTCTTGTGTTGGCATTCTGTGACTAGTGAAGTTCAGCAAGGAATAATATTTGGGCTGTAGCTGTTTATAATTTATATTAATGATTTGGAGGTGGGATCCAAATATAGTATTTCCAAATTTGCAGATGGTAGAAAGCTATGCAGGGAATGTGTGTTGTCAGGAAGGTGAAAAGCAGTTTCAGGAGGATTTGGATGGATTTAGTGATTGGGAAATTGATAGTGGATTCAATATAATGTGGAAAAATATGAGGTTACCTAATTTGGTAGGAGAAACAGGTGTTCAGTATATTTCTTAAATGGTAAGAGGCTAGGAAATTAGGTGATCTTGTTGATAAGTCACTGAGGGCTAACATGCAGGTGCAGCAAGATATTAGGAAGGCTAATGGAATGTTAAGCTTATTGCAAAAAGATTTGAGTACAGGAGTGCTGAAGTCTTGCTTCAGTTATATCCAAAGATTGGTTAGACTGCGTTTGGAGTATTATGTGCAGTTTTCATCTCCTTACTTCATAAAGGAAATTATTGCCTTGGAGGGACTGCAGTGAGAGTCCACCAGACCTGTTTCAGAGATGGAGGGACTGTTCTATGAAGAGAAATTGGGCAGACTGGGCCTGAGGTGATTTCACAGAAACTGAGAATACTTAGAGGGATAGACAAGGTCGAAGCAGGTAAGATGCTTTCTCTGGTTGTGGAGTTTAGATCCAAGGGGACAATTTAAAAATAAGGGAAAGGCAATTTAGGGTTGGAGATATGAAGAAATTCTTGCACTCAGAGGACTGAATTCCTCAGAGGGCTGTGGAAGCTCGGTCTTTGAGTATGTTTAAGACAATCTTGATAGATTTCATATTTTTTAATGGCAGATTGAATGTAATGTGGAAAAAATATGAGGTTATCTAATTTGGTCAGACAAACAGATATTCAGTGGATTTCTTAAATGGTAAGAGGTTAGGAACCTCAGTGCCCTTGTTGCTCAGTCACTGAGGGCTAACATGCAGGTGCAGCTCGGTAAACATGACACCCAATTAACACATAGCAAAGTAAAGGTATTGAAGTGTTCCATTGGCCATGAAATGATAGAGCATGCTCAACAGCCAGAATGGCCTTCTCCTGTTCCTATCTTCCTAAACTGAGGTAACTCTGAGGGATGACACTTTAATTTAATTCATCCTGTTTGGACTAAAACCCAAATTCCACAAATGAAAGAGCCCTTCAAGATTGTTTTATGACTTTTTTTTATTTGCTCATGGCACATGTGCATCACTGATGGGGTCAGCATTTATTGCTCATCCTTAAAGTGACCCGGAGAAGGTGGTGATGAGCTACCTTCCTGAACTGCTGCAGTTCCTATGCTGTAGATGGACCCACAATGCCAATATGGAAGGAGTTCCAGGATTTAGACCCAGCAACAGTGAAGGAGCAGCGATATATTTCCAAGTCAGGATGGTAAGTGATCTTGCAGACTGAAGTTGGGATTTGGTTTGGGCTTTGGGTTAATGATATTCCCATTTATCTACTGCCCTTGTCCTTTTAGGTGGTAATTGCTGTGGGTTTAGAAGGCTGATGGAACCCTGGTGTGACAGCACAGTGCACCGTGTAGATGGTGCTTAATGATGAAATGGGTTTTGTGTAATTAAAAGCCATTCAAGAAATGAATCAGTTTCATTAATATTCATTTGGTTTTTGTTCCATTTTTAGCCACTGTTTAAGCCAATGCCAGCAAATGAATAAATTAGCTTTATTGTCACATGTATTCACATGAGTACAGTGAAAAGTTCAAAAGTCGCCACTTATGGTGCCATCTTAGGTACAAGGTACCTCAGCACAGATTCTTCAGTATACGTTCTTAGGAAAAAAATTAGAAAAATAAAGAATTGAAAAGTCCAGCATTACAGATGGTAGGAATTAATTAGAAAATAGGGAAATAAAATGTTCACAACAATGGTCCTTCTAACTCAGTCCACACTGGCACCCAGCCTCCAGTCCGCACTGGGCCTTGACTCCAGACCGGACCAGGCATCACCCTGAGGCTCTTGAGACCATTCTGGAATCACCTTGAGGCCAGAAGTCAGTGCTGCGGCCATGCCGGACCGAGAGACCACCATGCTGGGCTGCTGCTCTGAGACAATGAGAGTTACCAACAGTCCGACACTGCCCTGGAGTCTCCAGTAATTTCCAGGGTACCCCACCAATCTGTGGGAACAAATCGTTGAGGCCTTACATTCGATAAATGTTGGATTTTCCATTAGTCATGAAGCAGTTGGGAGATGGATTGAGCAAGTTGTTCAGAGGCCCAGGTTAGCGGTCTGGGTCAAATATCATCCTAGCAGCTGGGGAATTTAAACTCATTCAATAAAGCTGGGAATTGAAAGCTAGTTTTGTTAATGATAGCTTGGTTATTTTTTGAAAATAAATGTACTTTAGAGATGAAAATCTGCCAACAATATCCGTTACCTATATATGGTTACAGATGTACAGGTGTAATGAACTCTGAAATGGCCTAGCACACCATTCAGTCCAAAAACAATAAGAGATGTTTGACTTGCTGATGATGTTCAAATCCCATTGATGAACAATTAAAACAAAACTAACTTATTAGATATTACTATTATAGAATCTTAGAGATTGATATCACAGAAGAAGGCCCTTTGGCCCATTGCATCTGTGCTGGTCAAAAACTATTCTAATCCCATCTTCCAGCATTTGGCTCATAGTCTCAGCATAACGAGTGCATGTCTAAAGCATTATTAGACTATTAATTCCTGTTTTTTTTCAAAATTGAATTCAAATTCCACCTTCAGCTATAGTGGGATTTGAATCCAGGTCCTAAAGCATCATCTGATTTTTTTTCTCCCCTGTTTTAATAATCCAACACTTATACCACTAGGCCATCATCTCCCCTCATGGTGGATAGAGTTAGTGGTACAATGATTGATGTTCTTTTCCTTTGAATCAGTGAAACTCTACATTAGCACCTACAATAATATCAAGACTATAATTAATACAGGATTGCAGACAAAAACATCAAACTGGTATGTGGCGAAATGGAAATCAATTTTTAAAATTTCTTAATGAAAGTCCTGTAGGTGGGAGCTAATGCCTCATTAAACGTCTCTTTCTCTCTGTGAGAAGGAGGTTGCTAGGGGCAATGAGTTGGGAGGGTAGGGGACGTTATATTTAGTGTCATGCCATTCTGTGCATTGGAAGAGGAAGAAAGATTTAAGGCATCAATCAACTAGTGGGCAATTAATTGTATGAATGTTTGCATCTCCAGCTGTCTGAAATGAAAAGCCAATTTCACTCACACCTACTCTTTGAGCACATCTTCAGTTCGCAGTGAGCAGAATGTGTGCCAGGTTTTGGATGGAATCCAGTCTGACTGACATGGCTAATTGGCTCAGTGCAGTCTTCCTCAGGAGAGAGTTCATGGCCTCATTTGGTCCCAGGGAGACCCTGGTGACACAGGACATTGAGCCTTCAGTACCAATCAGCATGTGCATTATTAGGAGCAAATTAAAACTCATGTGCGCATGCAATTACTCAGCTCATTTGTCTAAGAAGATTCTCAATTACTTTAGCTGCAGCTCGGCTGAGGATGCTGGTGTCCCATTCAATTAATAGCTGTTCCACATTAAAGAAAAGCAAGTTAAGCATCATTAATGTTGCTCGTGATACAGTTTTACCTCATAAATAGGCCATTTCATTTCATAACCTTTTTATTCTTAAAAGGTGTCTCATTTCTCAAGTGCTCCTGTTATACTGAAGCTGTATTGTGCTGTGTTCCACCAGGCTCCTGACTGTAACCTCCCAGCTGCGAGTAAGGTTTTGAGAACTGAGGAAATGAGCCATAGATTGTGGAATACACAACCTCTGCCCTGTTGGCTAATGATGAGATTCATAGAATCATAGAATCCCTCCAGTATGGAAGCAGGCCTTTTGACCTAGCTAAGCCACACTGATCCTCCAAAGAGTATCCCACACAGGTCCACTCCCCTACCCTATCCCTGTATCCCTGCATTTCCCGTGGCCAATCTTCCTAACCTCCACATCTTTGATTTGATTTATTATTGTCACATGTGCCTCGGTACAGTGAAAAGTTTTGTTTTGTGTGCAGTACAGGCAGATCATACCATAAAAAGTGCATTTAGGTCATGGAAACAGAGCAAGGAACATAACGTTACAGCTGCAGAGAAGGTGCACAGAGAGTGAGATTAACATTTAAATTTAAGAAGTCCATTCAGATGTGTATTAAAAACAGGGAAGAAGATGTTCTTGAATGTATTTGTGTATAAACTTGATATCTTTACACTGTGGGAGAAAAGCCCAGAGGAAACCCATACAGACATGGGGAGAATGAGCAATTGCTACACAGCCCTGCGAGTGGGATTGAACCCAGGTCCCCAGTACTTCAAAGCAGCAATGCTAACCACTGCACTACCATGCTATCCTAAGTAGGTGTTTCCACTTACACTTTGTACACTTGCACATTGATAGTGAAGGGCAGCAGTACCAGCAGTGGTAGTTCATGGAGACACCCTTCAAACACGGAAAACTGAGCCATTTGCTCTTCAAAATCACGAAAGGCAAATTGTTCTGACAAGTTGTTTTAGAATGCTAACTCGGTTTCTCTCTCCTCGAATGCTGGCTGAGTTTCTGCTGCTTTTTAATTCCGACTTCCAGCATCTGCAGCATTTTGCTTTTATTAGAATCGACCCGGTGATGTTGTTGATGTAATTTATCTGGATTTTCAAAAGACCTTTGGAACTAGACTAATCGATAGGGTCATGGAAGGTGAAGCCAACAGCAGAATGGATTGTTAGTTCAAGGGACAAAGCAGAGGTAGTGAGCTTTGGCAGGAAGAATGGGGAAGTCACAATTTACTTGGCATGTGGATCTTCAGCATCAGTAAAAGAACAAAAGGACAGAAACAGAAATTGTTGAAGAAACACAGCAGGTCTGGCAGCATTTATGGACAGAAAACAGTTCTAACATTTCAAGTCCAGTGTTAACTCTGCCTTCTCTCCTGTTCCAGCCTCCTCTTAACTTGCATGCCAATCAAAAATCTGTGTACATGTTCATGCAATACATAGAAATATAGAGGTGCAGGAGTAGGCCATTCGGTCCTTCGAGCCTGCACTACCATTCAATACGATCATGGTGGATCATGCAATCTCAGTATCCCATTCCTACTTTCTTCCGAAACCCCTTGATCTCTTTAGATGTGAGGGCCACGTCCACTTCCCTCTTGAATATATCCAACCAACTGGTCCCAACATCTTCCTCTGGGAGAGAATTCCACAGGTTCTCTGAGTGAAGAAATTATTCCTCATCTCAGTCCTGAATGGCCTCCCCCTTATTCTTCGACTGTGACCCCTAGTTCTGGATTTCCCCAACATCGGGAATATTCTTCCTGCATCTAGCCTGTCTAGTTCCATCAGGATTTTATATGTTTCTATGAAATTCCCCCCATTCTTCTAAATTCCAGTGAGTACAAGCCCAGTCGATTCCAGTCTTATATACTTAAGTATCAAGAAAGGAATGATAGGCTGAATCTTTTTACTTTTGAATGGTAAAAGACTGTTGTGGATCACCAAAGAAGGCAGCCTCAAATGGACCATAAACACTAGCTGTTTGGGCGAGATGGCATGGATTTGTGCCATACATCCAATGTTAACCCCTGACAATTATCGCTGGTGCATAATGCAATGTCCTGCAAGTAGTTAACTGTTCACTGCTAATTCCATCCTTTATATATTACATCAAAACAGTGAGGTAGCAGAGTTATAATAAAGTACAATTAACCGTGTTTAATAGTTTCTAGTCCACTGCTTCCTCAGTTGGAAAAACTGCTTCAATTGCTTTTTAAGAGTGTAAATTAGCTGTGAATAATAGTTTAACAGGCTGTAATTATTTCAGGGTTTTCAATCTCAGAGATTTTGCCTACATAGGAGTCTCTTTCATTTAAAACCTGCCCTTCACAAAGACCCCTCCATTACCATAAAAGAAGCAGGCTTGAAATTACACCATGTGAATATCAGATTGTAGGTACAATTTTTTTGTCTACCTCAACTGAGACACTAACCCGTTAATTTCACATAATTAAACTATTAATGCATTCACTTTGATGGGGCATCCTGCGCATTGGGGGGAACAAGTACAATTTGGGTCCATTGCTTTGCTGAACAACACACGTAGTCTACAAAGGTGTAACTCTGTACTTCGGGATGCTTGATGCAGTAATTCTTTGCTCCACTTTGACCTGTCTGTCCTCAGCCTTCTAAACTGTTCCAATGAAGCTCAGTGTAAACTCAAGGAATGACACTACATAATCAGATGAGACACTTTGCAACCTTCAACATTGGGCTGGATTCACTGGTCAGCACTGAAGAGTATGCTGCTGATCTTGGGACCCATGCTCAATTCCTCGGGTGACGTCTGTGTGGAGATCTCTTTGTGTCTGCGTGGTTTCCTCCTGGTACTCTGGTTTCCTCCTACAGTCCAAAGGTGGATCGATCCTGCTAAATTGCCCTTAGTGTCCAAGGATGTACAGATTAGGTGGGTTAGGCAGGAGGAACGCAGGGTTACAGGGATAGGATGGAGAGGGGGTCTGGGTGGGATACTATTCAGAGGGTTGACATGGATCTGATGGGCTTAATGGCCTGCTTCCACACTGCAGGGATTCCATGATTGCCAGAAGCTGTCTACAACAATCTGCCATTCTTTGTTACACTGATGCCTCCTTCACTGATAGCATTCATATTTAAATCTAGTGTTGGATTAATGCGATTCTTTGCAATGCTGCATAGTGATGTGAGCAGGAAAGAAAACAGCCAATCACTTTGAAGGATTCTCATGCACAGCAAAACAGGAAGTTAACGCAATTAATTACTAACTTAAAATTTTAGTTAATGAAATAAATCCTTATTGGGATAGGATAGAAGCCATTGCTTTAGATGACTCTTCTCGGATTATGCTTTATTTCACTCCATCACCAGAGCATATTATTTCCTTTTCTTGAAATGCATCTATTGATGCTATCAGCATCAGTTGCTTCCCTTAGTGGAAGGGTTGGTATTCTATATACCCTCAGGGTAAAGTGGCTTCCTCTGAATTCACAACTGGATTTATGAGTGACATTTAGTACATGAAGCTTCATTGTGAGTTATAGCATCAAACAAAATTTATTTGGCAAAAGATGAGCATAGATTCATTGACTCATACAGTGCAGAAAAGGTTCTTCGGCCCATTGAGTTTGCACTGCCATTACTACCACTAAAAGTGCGTTAATCCCAATTTCCTGCACTTGGCCTGTATTCTTGAATATTATGATATTTGAAATGCTCGTCCAATTATTTTTTAAAGGTTGTTAGGTTTCCAGCCTCCACTACCTTCCCAGGCAGTGCATTCCAGATTCCCACTGTCTGCTGAGTGAAAATGTTTTTTCCCAAATCCCCTCTGAATCTTCTGCCCCTTACCCTAACAATGTGCCCCTCATGATTGACCCCCTCAACCAAAGGGAACAGCTGCTCACTATTCACCCTGTCCACACCCCTCACAATCGCATACATCTCAATCATGCACCTCGTCTCAGTCTTCTCTGCTCAATAGAAAACAATCCAAGCCTATCTAGTCTCTCCTTTAGCTCAATTTCTCCATCCCATGCACATCCTGGTGAACCTCCTCTGGACCCCCTCTAGTGTTATCACATCCTTCCTGTAGTGAGGTGACCAGAACTGCATGCAGTGCTCCAGCTGGGGCCTGACCAATGCTCTATACAACTCCAACATTACATCCTTGCTCTTATACTCAGTGCCATGACTGATGAAAGCAAGTATCCCACATGCCTTCTCAATTATCCTGTACATAAGGTCAAAAGACATAGGAGCAGAAATTAGGCCATTCAGCCCATTGAGTCTGTTCTGCCTTTCCATCATGGCTGATAAATTTCTCAATTGCATTCTCCTGCTTTCTCCCTGTTACCTTTGATCCCCTTGATACTCAAGAACCTATCCATCTCAGACTTAAATATACTCGATGACCTGGCTTCCACAGCCTTCTGTTGCAATGAATTCCAGAGACTGACCACTCTCTGGCTGAGGAAGTTTCTCCTTATCTCCATTCTAAAGGGTCTTCCCTTTACTCTAAGCCTATGTCCTTGGGTCCTCTTAAGGGTTCCTTCACCGTAAGTCCCCTTATCAAGTCTGCCTCATTTCACAACATCCAGTATTGCCTGTTCCCTAGTGGGCTCCACAACAAGCTGCTCCAAAATGCCATCTTGTAGACATTCCACAAATTCGTTTTCTTGCAATTCACTATCAACCTGATTTTCCAAGTCCACCTGTAATTTGAAATCCCCCGTGATCACTGTAACTTTGCCTTTCCTACACATCTTTCCTATCTCCTGGTGGATCTTGCGGCCTAGCTCCTGACTACAGTTTGGAGGCCTGAACATAACTTGAACTGTGGGTTCTCTCATCTTTGCGGTTCCTCAATTCAACCCACACAGATTCTACACCGTGTGACCCTACTTTGTTTCTTACTATTGATTTAATTTCATTTCTTACTAATAAGGCGACCCCACCCCTCTGCCCACCAGCCTATCTTTTCGATAAGATGTATATCCATGAATATTCAGCTCTCAATCCTGATTCCCTTGCAGCCATGATGTCCACTACATCATACCTTCCAAATTCGATTGGCGCCACAAGTTCCTTATACTACGTGCATTCAGGTATAACACTTTCAGTCCTGTATTAACCGCCCCTCTTCTCATTGTCATCCAATTGTTCAGTGTAAGTGTGATCCGCCGAATTCAGGGATCTGTGAATAATTACTTCAAGATCCCTCTGTTCCTCTAAGTTACCCTGTGTCCTTTCATTCATTAAATATATTCCCTTATCTTGTTTCTTCTTCCAAAGTGCATCAGGCTACAAAGAGGTACAGTGGATTTTTCAAAGTTCGCCAACAACACAACCATTGCTGTTGATGACATGGACTTAAAGAATGGAGGGCATAGTTTTGAAGTCAGTCAACGACATCAAGTCTTGGACCTGTAAACTGAGAGAGGATTGGGACAGGCTCGTGGGGGAGGTGGATCCAGCGCTGATGAAATTCACTGCAGCGCAGCGTCAAGTGAAACATGATTTGTTTGTTAAGAAACATGATGAGAGAAGGTGTATGCTGATTGGCACAATTTTAAAGAGACGGATGGGTTTGCTTGTGTGTGTGTCACTGCAGGATAGCTTATCAGCCTATAATACTCTGTACTTTAGAAACTGAGGTCCCAGCTTTTGTTCCCAGGTAGGGTGCACAGAGGCAGTTCAATCCCTCGCCCCACGAATCTGGCCTTTAAAATTGACTGGCTGCACTCCCAGTTTTCAGAGTGGAGTGAGGAACTGGCCTGGGGACATGGGAAGGGCTGAGGGAGCTATCAGTTGGTGAGGTGGGTTGAGCAGAGAAACTGTCTTGGTGGTCAAGCGTCATGCCCAACAATCAAAGTTAAAGAAATATAACACATTTCTCCAATTCCCATTCCTCATACTCATTCACCCCCTGCTGACCCAATCGCACTCCCCATATTTCATTCATGTGATTCCATGCTACCAAATACACTATACCCATCCCCTCATGCTTCCATGTCCCTCTATCCACCTGCCATGGCACCTCAAGCGATCTGATGCCTCTTTTTACATCCCCCATCCCTCGTGCCCTCACATCACTCTGTCCACCTCCACTCATACCCCATGTCTCCGATAAGTCTGTGCCAACTTAGTGCCTACCAACCTTTTCCCTTCACCTACTGTGCCAACTTGCCTAGGATCCACAAGTATCCAATTACAGGAGAAAAATGAAATCCTGTTTTTTTAAATGACTATATCATGGACTACACTGTATTGCAAAAAAGCACTCATACACAAAACAAAACACATTTTGACAGGTCGTGACACATTTTACACTTCAGGAAAGGCCATGACAGTTCTTGCCAGTTTGACAGTTCTTGACAGGTTTGATACTTTTTAAAATTCATTCATGAGATATCCTGGGTTTACCAGCATTTATTACCCATTCCTAATTGTCCTTGTTAAAGTGGTGGTGAGCTGCCTTCTTAAACTGCTGCTGGATTGGAGATACACTTACAGAGCTGTTAGGAAGGGATTTCCATGATTTTGAACTTGTGAAAGAGATATTCAGTTCTGAGCTTGGCTGGTGTATGTCCTGGAGTGGTGTTCCTGTCCATTGGCTACACTTGTCCTTATAACGTATGGAGCTCTCAGGTTTGGAAGGCTCTGTCGAAGAAACCTTTCTGAGTTTTGGAAGTGCAACTTGTAGATGGTACGCACCATCAGTCACGAGGGAGTGAATACTGAAGGTGCTGGATAGGTAGCCAATCAAATGGGCTGTTTTGACTTTGATGGTGTCGCATTCTTGAGTACTTTTGTAGAGCACTCATTCAGGCAAGCGGAGAATAATCTATCACATGCTTGTCCTGTGCTTTGTAAGTGATGAACTGCCTTCAGACAATATGGAAATGGGTTTCTTGCCAAAGTATTCTCATATTCTGCTTGCTATTATAGCCACTGAATGTAAATGATTGGTCCAGTTCAGTTTCTTGTCAATGGTAACCTCAAGTTGTTGATAGTGACGGATTCAGTGATAGTAATGCCATTGAATGTCAAGGGATGATGGTTAGATTCTCTTTAGTTTGAGATAATAATTGCTTGCATTTATCTGACACCAATGTTACTTGCTTCTTATGCCCAAGTCTGAACATTGTCCAGATCATGTTGCATTTGAACATGGACTGGCGGCATGGTGGCTCAGTGGTTAGCACTGCTGCTTCACAGCACCAGAGACCTGGGTTCAATTCCAGCATCGGGCAACTGTCTGTGTAGAGTTTGCACATTCTCCCCATATCTGTATGGGTTTCCTCCGGGTGCTCCAGTTTCTTCCCACAGTCCAAAATAAATGTGCAGGTTAGGTGAATTGGCCATGCTAAATTGCCCATAGTGTTAGGTGGGTTGGTCAGCGATAAATGTAGGGGGGGGTGCGTTGCTGTTCAGTGGTCTGTTGGGCCGAAGGGCCTGTTTCCACACTGTAGGGAATCTAATCTAATATCTGAGGAGTCACAAATGATGATGGTCATTGTGCAATCATTGGTGAACATTCCCACTTCTGACCCTGTGAGGGAGGGTCAGTCATTGATGAAGCAGTTGAAGATAGTTGTACCTAGGATACTACCCTGAGGAACTCCTGAAGAGATGTCCTGGAGCTGAGGAGACTGACCTCCAGCAATTACATTCAAAATCAACCTTGATTTCGATAGCAGTCTGGGACTCAGCTCTTCTGAACCAAAACTGTAATTTGGTCAGAAACTGTGTGCCCAAACTAAGCATCAGTGAACACTGGATGGCACTGTTGATGACCACTTCCATTACTTTGCTGATGATCGAGAGTAGACTGATAGGGAGGTAATTGGCTGGGTTATATTTTTTGGCTATTTGAGAAGAGGACCTCCCCAGACCACTTTCCACATTGTTGGGTAAATGCCATCTGTCACATACAGAACAGCTTGTCTGGGTGTGTGGCAGGTTTGGGAGCATCTGTCTTCAGTACTATTGCCAGAATGTTGTCAGAGTCCACTTTCTTTCAGTATCCAGTGTCTCCAACCATTTCTTGATATCACATAGTGTGAATTAAATTGGCCAAAGACTGATATCTGTGATGCTGGGGACCACTGGAGGAGGCCAAGATGGTTCATCTGCTTTAGACTTGTGGCCGAAGGTTAATGCAAAAGCTTCAGCTTTATCTTTTGCACTGATGTAATGGTCTCCCCATCATTGAGGATGGGGATATTTGTGGAGTTACCTCCTCCTCCGGTGAATTCTCTAATTGTCCACGACCATTCGTGCCTTGATGTGGCAGGACTGCAGGGCTTAGATCTAATCTGCTTGCTGTGGAATAGCTGACATCTGTCTATCATTTGCTGTTTATGCCATTTGGTATGCAAGTAATCTTATTTGGTAACTTCACTAGGTTGACACCTCACATTCAGATGGGACTGGTGCTGCTCCTGGCCTGCCCACATGTAGTCTTCATTGTAAAAGGGCTGATGATAAGGTACAACGAGGGATACAATACAAGCCATGACAAACTGTGCTTTAGATTAGATTCCCTACAGTGGGAAACAGGCCCTTTGGCGCAACCAGTTCACACTGACCCTCTGAAGAGTAACCCACCCAGACCGATTGCCCTCTGACTAAAGCACCTAACACTACGGGCAATTTAGCATGGCCAATTCACCTGGCCTGCACATCTTTGGACTGTGGGAGGAAACTGAAGCACCCAGAGGAAACCCACACAGACACGGGGAGAGCGTGCAAACTAGCCACAGGCAGTCGCCCAAGACCGGAATCGAACCTGGGACCCCTGATGCTGTTTGGCAGCAGTGCTAATCACTGAGCCACCGTGCTGCCCCATTTTAATATAGTTCTGTTGTTGCTGATGGTTCACAACTCCTCATGGATGTGCAGGTTTGAGTTCCTGGAATTGTTTGAAATCCATCCCATTTGGTACTCGGTGGTTGTGCCACACAACACATTGGAGGCTATCCTCAAGGTGAAAGCCACAAGGACTGTGTGATGGTCACTCTTATGTTCAATATGAAGGAGTACTGATTCACCAGCTGAGGGTGGGTGATAGGTTACAATCTGCAGGAGGTTTCCTGGCCCAACCTGTACCTAATGCTATGAGATATCACGGGTCGAAGTTGAGGACTGCAAGGCAATTTCCTCCTTACCCATAAAGCACAGTTCTGCCACACCAGTAGAGTCAGTCTTCCACTATCACTCCTGGACATACCCAATGTGGCTGGAACATTGTACCTAAGGTTTAATTCCATGAGTATGAATATGTCAGACTGTTATTTGACTAATCTGTGGGACAATTCTTTCAATTTCTCAGTAGCCTCCAGAATGTAATAAGGAAGGTCACGTGGGGCGGACAGTGCTGGGTTTGTCATTGTCCTTTCCTGTGCTGCCATGATTCCCATTGATCCGGATTTCATTCCTCGTTTTAGACTTTGCAATAGCTTGATACATCTGAGTCATTTGCCAGGCCATTTCAGGGTGTAGTCAGAAGTCTACCACATTACTGCATGTCAGGAGTGACATATCAGCCAGACCATGTAGGAGTGGGAGATTTCATTCCCCTAAAGGACATTAGTCAGTTACAATAGGCAATAGTCACCGTTGTCAAAGAGTGTGGTGCTAGACCCCACCAGTACCCTTCCACTGACACTCTCATTCGTTTGGCTGAACTGGTCCCCACCCTCAATAATACCTCCTTTGAATCTTCCCATGTCCTCCAGACCAAAGGGGCAGCCATGGGCAACCCAGTTATCTGTCTCTTTGTTGAGTACATGGAACAGTTCATCTTCTGCAATTACACAGGCACCATTCCCCACCTCTTCCTCCACTACATCAATGACTAGATCAGTATCACCTCGTGCTCCCCTTCCTGGACCTCACCAACTCCATCAACGGTGATTGATTCAACACTGACATTTTCTACAAGCCCACTGACTCCCACAGTGACCTGGACTACACCTCCTCCCAGAGTGCCTCCTGTAAAAATGGTCCCACTTATTCCCAATTCCTCCGCCTCTGCTACATCTGCTCCCAGGAGGACCAATTCCACCACAAAATATATCAGATGGCCTCCTTCTTCAAAGACTGCAATTTCCTCTCCCACTTGGTCAATGATGTCCTCCAGCACATCTCCTCCACTTTCCGCACCTTTGCCTTTGAACCCAACCAACCACAACAAGGACAGAACCCTTTGGTCCTCACCTTCCACCCCACCAACCTACGGACATATCGCATCATCCTCCACCATTTCCGCCACCTACAAACAGACCCCACCACCAGAGATATATTTCCCTCCTCACCCCATCTGCGTTCAATAAAGACCATTCCCTCTGTGACTCTCTTGTCAGGTCCATGCCCCTCACCACTCACCCTCCCCTCCCGACACATTCCCCTGCCACCGCAGGAATTGCAAAATCTATGCCAACACCACCCCCTTATCTCCGTCCAAGGCCCCAAAGGATCCTTCCACATCTGTTAGAGAACATCTTTGGGAGACATGGATGAAACAACCTCCCCATTGCCCCGTGGCCGAATACTTTAATTCCCCCTCCCATTCCCCCAAGAACCTGCAGGTTCTGGGTCTCCTCCCAAAGTCTGGAGGAAGAACGCCACATCTTCTGCCTAGGACCCTCCAACCACACGGAATCAATGTAGATTTTACCAGTTTCTTCATTTCACCTCCCCCCACCTTATCCCAGATCCAACCTTCCAACTCGGCACTGACACTTGAGCTGTCCTACCTGTCTATCCTCCCTCCCACCTACCCGCTCCACCCTCCTCTCCGACCTATCACTTTCACCCCCACCTATTGCATTCCCAGGTATCTTCCCCCAGCCCCACCCCCTCCCATTTATCTCTCAGCCCCCTTGTGCCACCCCCTTATTCCTGATGAAGAGCCTATGCTCGAAACATCGATTCTCCTTCTCCTCGGATGCTCCCTGACCAGCTGTGCTTTTCCAGCACCACACGCTTTGACTCTTATCTCCAGCATCTACAGTGCTCACTTTCTCCCAATCGTTGCCATTGGACTAGCTTTTTATTTCTAGAATTTGTTTTATTGAATTCAAATGTCACCCTCCGCTGTGGTAAGATTTGAATTCATTTTCCCACAGTATTAGCCTAGGCACTGGATTATTGATAGAGTGACAGCATCACTGTCTCCTCACTTCTTGACAATTCTTGATAACTTTGACACTTCTTGACAATTCTTGAAGGATTTGTCAAGTATTTAACAGTTTCATAGCTCCGAGTGACATATACTTTGTTTGAGCACATTCTTCTGTACAGATAACAATCCCAAATGATACCTGAATTACCCCGTCTGACAAATAAAGTGTACCTGATCCTCAGCATGAATACTTGAGCCTCACTCCCAATGTGTCCTGGGTCTCCAAAGGAATACTGTAGCTATTCCAAAGAAACGTGGTGAGACCAGACCATTCCTGAGCTGCTCTGTCTTCTACACTTTGTGATTAATGCAGTGGAGGTTACCCAAGTGGGATTTTGATGAAGGTAGCTGATCATTTAAATGGACAGCTGCCTCTGGGATCTGTATATGAGTCAAGCCTGACCTGACTCCTGGAATAAGACTGTCATTTCAGGCCATTATTGTCATGTTGGAGATGCTCACAGATATGGAGAAGACCTGGAACATAAAACAAAATCTAGGATATTACGCTAAATAACATACAACACTCAGTCAGTTCTGATTGGAGCTCTATATCCAACTCTGTCCACCAACCTTTAGATAGGAATTGAAGACTTTAGTTTGGACGTGGTGAAGATTTACCAATTCAGTTCCGAGGTTGAGGAATGACAATTACACTGACAGACTGGGGAAACTGGGGTTGGTCTACAGGCAATAGCAAAAGCTATGGAGATTGTGGCTTTTAAAATCTTGAAGGATTTAGAAAGAGTGTCTGCCCAGTCTATCTGTGCCATGGAACACTACCCTCGATGTAGCTGTGGGGGTGAGAGACTGTCACACATCTCCTTCTGGAATGTGCCTTTGCAAAGGACGTCTGGAGGAGGTTGTGGTGGATTTTGCCAAGCAGCTCCATGACGCAGGACTCTGTACTTGTCCCTAGGATGCACACCAAACAAATATCGACTGTGCCTGGAGGACCATCAACTGAGTGAATGGCAATCTTTGGTTTGCCTGAAACGTGTTGGTCTTCCAGAGTATGGAGTTGACTCTGACCTAGTGTTGCAGACTGGCACATTCCAAGGTCCAGGGCTACGTGCTGAGGGATGCACTAAAGCTTGAGGCAGCTGCCACCAAAGCACAGTGGGCAAAGACCTTTCTGCCAAAGTTAAATGGGGGTCCGTTCAGTTAATGGACCCTCCTTGTGCCTCAAATCATGGTCCAAGTAAGAGATGCCTTTGGTTTGTTTGGATAGAGTTAAACTTCAGTGTTTGTTTGTTTCCTTGATATGCTACTGTACAGAACCCGACTGTATTTGTGGCTAAGTGTATGTGTTATAAAAAGAATGATGGGAAACTATTTCCAACACCTGAAAGGTTGACAGATTGAAGGTACAGATTAGATTAAACTGTTGACCTCAACCACTCTATGATTATTCATGAAAGAACTCGAGAGAAGTATTGAAACTAGAGTTGAAATTGCTGGTGAAACTCAGCAGATCTGGCAACATCTTTGGAGGGAGAAAAAGAGTAAATGCTTCGAGTCTGATGACTCTTCTTCAGAACTTTGTTTCAATTTAGAGGACATTTTTATTTCACGCAAAGTGTAGCACGGTGGCTCAGTGGTTAGCACTGCTGCCTTACAGTGCCAGGCACTGGGTTCAAATACAGCCTCGGGCAACTGTCTGTATGGTTTCCACATTCTCCCTGTATCTGTGTGGATGCCCTCCGGGTGCTCTGGTTTCCTCCCACATTCCAAAGATATGCAGGTTAGGTGCATTGACTATGTCAAATTGCCCAGTGTCCAGGATGTGTAGACTAGGTGGATTAGGCAGGGGGAAAGCAGGGTTAAAGGGTAGGCAGGTGGGTCTGGGCGGGATGCTCTTCGGAGGGGCTGTCTGGCCTGCTTCCATACTGTAGAGATTCTGAGTGGTTTAGAAATTGGAATGTACTGCCTGATGGTCATGGATTTAATTTCAATAGCATCCTCCTAAAAGGGATTTAGATATGTGGAGTCATAGAGATGTACAGCACAGAAACAGACCCTTCGGTCAACCCGTCCATGCCGACCAGATATCCCAACCCAATCTAGTCCCACCTGCCAGTACCCGGCTAATATCCCTCCAAACCCTTCCTATTCATATACCCATCCAGATACCTTTTAAATGTTGCAATTCTACCAGCCGCCACCACTTCCTCTGGCAGCTCATTCCATACACGTATCACCCTCTGTGTGAAAAAGTTGCCTTTTAGGTCTCTTTTATATCTTTCCCCTCTCACCATAAACCTATGCCCTCTAGTTCTGGACTCGCCCATATCAGGGAAAAGACTTTCACTACTTATCCTATCCATGCCCCTCATGATTTTATAAACCTCTATAAGGTCACCCCTCAGCCTCCAGGGAAAACATCCCAAGCCTGTTCAACCTCTCCCTATAGCTCAAATCCTCCAACCCTGGCAACATCCTTGTAAATCTTTCCTGAATGTTTTCAATTTTCACAACATCTTTCCGATAGGAAGGAGACCAGAATTGCACGCCATATTCCAACAGTGGCCTAACCAATGTCCTCTAGAGCCGGAACATGACCTCCCAACTCCTGTACTCAATACTCTGACCAATAAAGGAAAGCATACCAAACGCCTTCTTCACTATCCTATCTACCTGCGACTCCAATTTCAAGGAGCTATGAACCTGCACTCCAAGGTCTCTTTGTTCAGCAACACTGCCCAGGACCTTACCATTAAGTGTATACGTTCTGCTAAGATTTACTTAGAAGAGGAAAATCTGTGGGGACAGGGCTGGGAAACAGGACTGAGTGGATTATTCTCTGAAACATCTAATGCAGATGCAATGGGCTTAGCAAGCATTCAGTAGAGAAAGGTAAAATATCACAAATATCAGAAATGCAAAATTCTAGAGGTCCAAGCTGCTTCATCTCTCGTCAGGGATGTTCAGTCAGAAAGACAGCGATATATCGCAGAAGACTTCCTTCCTCTGACTATCCCACCACTTAAATCCAACTTTGCAGAATTTGAATCAGTCTAATCTCCAGCTTGTAACAGATGTGAAATAAGCTGGTTTTCAGACATTTGTGCACTGTGACTTGATTTTAAGTGACAATTGCTAAAGCGAACTGAGATAGGAAACACTCACTTTCTCACAAATACTCTAGTGAGTACTTAAAAGAAAAATGTAAAATATTAAATAAAGATTAATGTTCAAACATATAAATCGGGGAGATGTGGGGGGATTCCGGGTGTGTGGTACATGCAGACAATTTCAAATTGTAAAGAAAATTCATGCAGATCCTCCACTGAGTCAGTTGGCAAAGATGGGCATTGTATGTTCTGGTGCTCATGAGGGACTGTGCCATGGCAAACTAAGGGCAGATATAACACATTGAAAACTGGAATTTCCAGGACCCAAATGTCTTGGGAAACCTCTGCCATATTATCAAAATCTATGACAAAAGGTTACAGCATAATGAGAAACATTGGCTAGTCGAGTTCTTCCTTATTCACATAGAATGGATAGAATCCCTACAGTGTGGAAACAGGCCATTTGGCCCAATAAGTCCATACTGACTCTCTGAAGAGTAACCCACCCAGCCTATTCCCCAACTCTATTACTCGACATTTCCCCTGACCAGTGCACCTCTTCTATATATCCCTGAACACCATGGGCAATTTAGCACTGCCAATTCACCCACACTGAGGGAAATTGTCTTGGGGAGCCGTGTAAAATCGGTTGTCTTTCATTCTGTCTGAATGTGCTGAGGCCAAACAGCATTCTTTACTGACCTATTTCACACAGAAAATACAGAGCCCTTCCAACTCAGAATTGTTTAAAAAATGATTGAGATGGGGATTGAAAGATAAATTCAAAGGGTTCAATGAAGTGATTTGAGAAGAAACTTGTGTTTAGTCCACACCAGAGGGGCTGAATAGCCTGCTTCCATGCTACAAAGATCTGTGCAATTCTCCATCATTGACGGAGTATGTTTTTCAAAGTGCGGTGCAGGGGGGTGCTGTCTTTTACATACGGTATTAAACTGAGGTTCACCCCATCCCTCCGCCCAGCTGTCGCTCTGGTGGAAGTGTAAACGCTCACAGCAATACTTCCAAGATGAAAATAAGAATTCTCCACAGTGACCTGTATTATGGACCTGATCAGAGCCCCTCAAAATATATTAAGAAGAAAGCCTAAACACGAACATTTTCTTATTTTTTTGATAAGTGTAAGGCGTTATGTTCCAGATGCAATTTGATTGGTCAAACTATCAGTCTTTAAACAAACCACAGTTTATTCATATACTATTGTTAAAATATGACAAAGGAAAGAAGAAATTGGAATAACAACTCTCTTGGAAAAATAAACAGAATAATAGATTATTTAACTACTAAGCAGTAAATGTTCCAATATCGTAATATCCCATATACACAACCTCGGTAAATGTAAATTCGGTAAAATAGATTGTCTCACATATAATTCTCTAGTCTAGGAGGAAAGAATATCAAGAGAAAACTCAGAGAGACAGAGTAGCAGGGAGAAATGTATTGCAACTTCTAAACCAAGCTTCAAGATCCCAGCAACTGTTACTGTAGAACTAAAACTAAATTCCTTGTTCTGTGGGAACTTGACCCCACCCATTCAGGCTGCTTCTATTGTTCCAACTTTTTAAAAAATCCCAAGGCCTCACACGCTGTTTATTGGATTCAAACAGAGAGCTCAACACCTCTCTATCTTAAAACTTCTCTTGAATTAAAGAAAAGGACAAAATACACCTTTTAAAGCCATTGTATTGTTACTACCTGTTCAAAATGTATTTCTCAATCAACATTATTTTCCTGAATTTGCTCTGTGCAAGTTGGTTTCTGAGTTTCTCACATTGCAAATATTTGACTACAGAACAATTCACAGGTGAGAAAAACAAAGAAGTGCAAATGCTAGAAATATGAAACAAAAATAAAAATTGTTGGAAAAACTCAGCAGGTCTAGCAGCATCTGTGGAGAGAGAAACAGAGTTAACATTTTGGGTCCAATCTGAAGCATTAACTCTGCTTCTCTCTCCACAGATGCTGCCAGAGTTTTTCCAGCAATTTCTAATTTGCAAGAATACACAGTATTTACTTTAAAGTGCACGGAGCATCCTGGTATCTATATGTCAGTTTCTTATTTAAAACAATGTCTTTTCCAAGGTACAACATTCAGAACTGAGCAGTAATGTTATAGTCATAGAAATCCACAGCAATGATAAAGGGCCTTCTGCCCATTGAGTCTGCACTGGTTAAAAATAACCTCCTCATCCCATTTTCCAGCACTTGGCCCATAGCCTTGTATGCTTTGGCACTACAAGTGTGCATCTAAAATATTATGAGAGTTTCTATCTCTATCCAGCTTACAGGCAGTGAGTTCCAGATTACCACCTGCCTCTGGGTGAAACGATTTATCCTTATGCCTCCGCTAAACCCAAAAGCTTGAACTCCCAGCCTCAGTGTAGACTCACACTCCCGACCTCAGTATAGACTCACTCTCCCTGCCTCAGTGTAGACTCACTCTCCCTGCCTCAGTGTAGACTCACTCTCCCGGCCTCAGTGTAGACTCACTCTCCTGGCCTCAGTGTGGACTCACACTCCTGGCCTCAGTGTGGACTCACACTACCGACCGCAGTGTAGGCTCACTCTTCCTGCCTCAGTGTGGACTCACACTCCCGGCCTCAGTGTGGACTCACACTCCCGACCTCAGTGTAGACTCACTCTCCCTGCCTCAGTGTAGACTCACTCTTCCTGCCTCAGTGTGGACTCACACTCCCGACCTCAGTGTGGACTCACACTCCCGGCCTCAGTTTAGGCTCACACTCCCAGCCTCAGTGTGGACTCACTCTCCCAGCCTCAGCGTGGACTCACTCTCCCAGCCTCAGCGTGGACTCACTCTCCCAGCCTCAGTGTGGACTCACTCTCCCAGCCTCAGTGTAGACTCACACTCCAGACCTCAGTGTGGACTCACACTCCCAGCCTCAGTGTAGACTCACTCTCCCTGCCTCAGTGTGGACTCACACTCCCGGTCTCAGTGTGGACTCACACTCCCGGCCTCAGTTTAGGCTCACACTCCCGGCCTCAGTGTAGACTCACTCTCCCGGCCTCAGTGTAGACTCTGCCTCCCGGCCTCAGTGTAGACTCTGCCTCCCGGCCTCAGTGTGGACTCACTCTCCCGGCCTCAGTGTGGACTCACTCTCCCGGCCTCAGTGTGGACTCACTCTCCCGGCCTCAGTGTGGACTCACTCTCCCGGCCTCAGTGTGGACTCACACTCCCGTCCTCAGTGTGGACTCACTCTCCCAGCCTCAGTGTGGACTCACTCTCCCGGCCTCAGTGTGGACTCACTCTCCCGGCCTCAGTGTGGACTCACTCTCCCGGCCTCAGTGTGGACTCACACTCCCGGCCTCAGTGTGGACTCTCGCTCCCGGCCTCAGTGTGGACTCACTGTCCCGGCCTCAGTGTGGACTCACTCTCCCGGCCTCAGTATGGACTCACTCTCCCAGCCTCAGTGTGGACTCACTCTCCCGGCCTCAGTGTGGACTCACTCTCCCGGCCTCAGTGTGGACTCACTCTCCCAGCCTCAGTGTGGACTCACTCTCCCGGCCTCAGTGTAGACTCACTCTCCCGGCCTCAGTGTAGACTCACTCTCCAGGCCTCAGTGTGGACTCACTGTCCCGGTCTCTGTGTAGACTCACTCTCCCGGCCTCAGTGTAGACTCACACTCCCGGCCTCAGTGTGGACTCACTCTCCCGGCCTCAGTGTAGACTCACTCTCCCGGCCTCAGTGTGGACTCACTCTCCCGGCCTCAGTGTGGACTCACACTCCCGGCCTCAGTGTGGACTCACTCTCCCGGCCTCAGTGTGGACTCACTCTCCCGGCCTCAGTGTGGACTCACTCTCCTGGCCTCAGTGTGGACTCACTCTCCCGGCCTCAGTGTGGACTCACTGTCCCAGTCTCTGTGTAGACTCACTGTCCCGGTCTCTGTGTAGACTCACTGTCCCGGTCTCTGTGTAGACTCACTCTCCCGGCCTCAGTGTGGACTCACTGTCCCGGCCTCAGTGTGGACTCACTCTCCCGGCCTTAGTGTGGACTCACACTCCCGGCCTCAGTGTGGACTCACTCTCCCGGCCTCAGTGTGGACTCACTCTCCCGGCCTCAGTGTGGACTCACACTCCTGGCTTCAGTGTGGACGCACACTCCCGGCCTCAGTGTGGACTCACTCTACCAGCCTCAGAGTGGACTCACACTCCCGGCCTCAGTGTGGACTCACTCTCCCGGGCTTAGTGTATACTCTCACTCCCGGCCTCAGTGTAGACTCACACTCCTGGCCTCAGTGTAGACTCACTGTCCCAGCCTCAGTGTGGACTCACTCTCCCGCCCTCAGTGTAGACTCACACTCCCAGCCTCAGTGTGAACTCACACTCCCGGCCTCAGTGTGGACTCACTCTCCCAGCCCCAACGCGGACTCACTCTCCCAGCCCCAACGCGGACTCGATTCCTGGCCTCAAGGTGAAGCTCAGTGTGGTCTGTGTGGGTAGTACTGATATTCTGTACTCTTGTTTCTCTATTTTTCCAATTTATTATTGGACATTTAATTTCTTTATTTTTCTATCTTTATTTCCATTTGAATTTGTACTTACGCACCTGTACTTTGGTAGCTTGGTACCTAAGATGGCCCCCTAAGTGATAACTTGTAAATGTTTCACTGAACGCATGTGAGTACATGTGACAACAAAGTGAATTCAATTCACTTTTATTCACTTCAATTAAATCCATGCCCCGGTCATTGAAGGGAAAAGTGTCTTCCTGTCGACACTATATACACCCCTCATAATTTTATACATCTCATCATGACCCCTCTGCTTTGAGGAAAACAACTACAGTCTGTGCAATCTCTCTCAATAACTGAAACTCTCCAGGCCAGGCAGTATCCTGGTAAATCTCTTCTCCACCCTCTCCAGTGCAGAAATGTCCCCCCATGATGTGGATTCTTGAACTGCACACCATGCTGCAGCTGTGCTGAAGTGGATACTGCAGATGTTGGGGATTAGAGCCAAGATTGGAGTGGTGCTGGAAAAGCACAGCAGGTCAGGCAACATCCAAGGAGCAGGAAAAGCGACGTTTCGGGCAAAAACCCTTCATCAGGAATGAGGCCATTCCTGTAGCTGTGGCCTAACCAACATTTTATACAGTTTCAGAATGTCCTCCCTGCTCTTAAACTCTCTGCCTTGACTAGTAGAGACGAGTATACCATATGCCTTCTTAACTGCTTCATCTGTCTGCCCTGTTACCTTAAAGGACTGGTGTACATACACACCAAGCTCCATCTGATCCTTGGCACTTCCCTGGGTTCTACTATTCATCACATCTTCCTTGTTTTTCTACATAATTGAAACATGGTTGTCATTTTTTTATTCCCAGCCCCAATCCATCTTGAGATTTCTTCTGTAAAACATACTGCATTCGTCAAATTTGTAAAGAAGTTAGAAAATTGTTTCAACTGCAATCTAACAGAATTTGTAATGATATTCAACTTATCCCCACACAGCTTGTTCCATTCAATATACCTACAATAAACTTAATATTTACGAAATGCATTCTACGTCAGCTATACAGACTGATGGTGAAAACGATTTAAATTATATGACATGCCCTAACCCCACTTTAGATAATGAAGGACTTGCCCTTACTGGTTAAATACAAGTCTCATTTATATTATGGTAATTGAAGGTCTATTATTTATTATGCGCTTTTAAGTGACAAGAGATCTCACCTGATCTGCTGCAATTGACAATGGAGCTGTTATTTATGATGTACAACCCTATTGTCTGAGGGATCCCATTATTTAAAATATAATCCATTAAAGTGCACTGCAAATATTGTCATTTTGCCAGGCTTTCCCCATAACTTTCCACAGTGAGAGAGATATTCCTCAACAATCTCAAATATGTTCACAGGCTGTTTTCACCGGAAGCTGTGACTGGGCTGCTTAAACAGTATTATAATGAGTTGAACAACGATAGGCGAGAGAGAAAAGTGGTAATGAATAATTATGCTAATTTCTTGAAATAAAATGTGTTGTCGTTACTCAGTAGGCTAAACTGATGAATAATTAATCTATCTATAATGTCTTTGGTGAGCATTTAAATTAGACAAATAGAGCACATATCTGGATGATTGAAATTCAGAGTGACAGTAGTCTCTGGGCAGTATTGAGGAGCAGCTGCCAATGTTTCATAGGCTTTTTTTTGAAGCAGAAAACTAGATTTCTTCTTGATAAGGTAACGAGAGCCACTTCCCTCTCCTCGGTTTCCTGCATACAACCAGGCTAGGAAATAATGCACCTGATCTCCAGTTCCATGCAGAATTTCAAATTGAGGAGGAACCCCTGGCAACAATAATGCTTCCTTCAACTTCCTGTTGGCTTCTTGTTGATACGGCGATGGGGAGTTTGGGGATCTCATTGTCTTCTTCCTTTGCCCAAATGTTCCCCTGTTTTAATGTAAGTGATGGCCCATGCTGAAGAAGATAAGAACAAAGTGGAGTCCATTAAACACACTGCACCATTCACCAATATCACCATTAACTCATGTGATATCATAGACTTTATAACTTAATAATTGTTCATGGATCGAATGAATCAACAAAAAGATAAACTGTTACACACGGAAAGAAGTGGAATAACTCTGTCTGGAATAAACTGTTAAGGGACTAAGATAAGCTGTCAGATACAGATTGAAAACAATTAGCCATGTCTTGGAAATTAAGAAATTGAGATTACATAAACTGCCCTGTCATCTGCTTGATAACTGGCTGCTTTATTGCTATAAGGACAAGGATTGTATTTAAAGAGTTAATCACATGAAAGCTGTGTCTTCAACAGACACTTACAGCCAAATGTAACAAGGAACAGGAAAGCTACTTCTGATAAGGAAGTAAGTTGCAGTCTCAAGGGATCCTGAAGAGTAATCAATATGTTGGATGAAAGGACTCTAAAGAATCATCAATCCTACCACATCTTGGACCTGAAGGATGAGAATCTGTATAAGAATCGGAAAGTATAACTCCCCTTCAGCAGAACTCTTGTGAACAACCTTGCATAAGGATTGGACCCTGGACACATCCAGAGACAGACACTGTTGGTGGAATTGTAGCTAAATTCCATCATTAATTGGGTAATAGCCAAGTTGTGTTGTGAGGTTTAACTTTCTTACTTGAGAGATCTTATTCCTGATAAGTGAATACAGGGAGTTAGGTTGGAAGCTAAAAGGCAGGATGAGCCGAATAGTAGTCTCAGGATTGCTACCAGTGCCATGGGCTAGTGAGGCTAGGAACAGAGAGCTAGTGTAGCTGACCACATGGTTGCAGAGATTGTGTAGGAAGGAGGGCTTCAGACATATGGATCATTGGGATACCTTCTGGGGAAGGTGGGACTGTACAAAGAGGACGGGTTGCACCTGAACTGGAGGGACACTAATACCCTGGGTGGGAGGTTTGAGAGGGCTCTTCAAGAGAGCTTAAACTAGTTTGGCAGGGCTACAGATCAGAAGATGGAGTAGCTGGTGAACGGGCAGATACAATGTGCGTGAGTCTGAAGGATAGACAGTGATAATGCAAAGTTGCAGTCAGTGTGGATGGATTGAAGCGTGTCTATTTTAATGCAAGAAGTTTCAGAAACAAGGGTGATGAACTTATAGCATGGAATCAGTACTTGGAACTACAATGTTGTGGCCATTACCGAGACTTGGATATCACAGGGGCTGGAATGGTTGTTGGATGTTCCAGGATTTAGATGTTTCAAAAGGTATAGGGAGGAAGGTAAATGAGGTGAAGGAGTGGCATTGCTGATCAGGGATAGTATCACAGCTGCAGAGAGGGGGGTTGTCGAGGAGGGTTTGTCTACAGAATCAGTATGGTTGGAAGTCAGAAACAGGAAAGGAAAAGTCACTTTATTGGGAGTTTTCTAGAGACCCTCCAATAGCAACAGAGACATGAAGGAGCAGATTGGGAGGCAGAGTTTGGAAAGGTGTAGCAGTAACAAGGTTGTTGTCATGGGTGACTTCAACTTCCCTAATAATGATTGGAACCTCCTAAGTGCAAATAGTTTGGATGGAGCAGATTTTTTCAGGTATGTCCAGGAAGAATTCCTGACTCAATATGTAGGTAGGCTGACTAGAGGGGAGGCCATATTGGATTTGGTGCTTGGCAACGAACCAACTCAGGTGTCAGATCTCTCATTGGGAGACCATTTCGATGATAGCGATCGTGACTCCCTGACCTTTACTATAGTCATGGAAAGGGACAGGAGCAGATCATATGGGGAAATATTTAACTCAGGAAGGGGGAATTACAATGCTATTTTATGCTGTGGAGCATAAAATGGGAGCAGATATTCTCAGGGAAATGCATGACAGAAATGTAGAGGTTGTTTAGGGACTACTTGCTGCGAGTGCTGGATAGGTTTGTGTCACTGAGACAAAGAAGGAATGGTAGGGTGAAGGAATCTTGGATGACAGGAGATGTGGAACATCTAGTGAAGAGAAAGAAGGGAGCTTACTTAAGGTTGAGGAGGCAAGGATCAGACAGGGCTCTAGAGGGTTCCAAGATAGCTAGGAACCAACGAAAGTATGGATATAGGAGAGTTACAAGGAGGCATGATAAAGCCATGGTGAGTAGGATTAAGGAAAATTCCAAGGCATTCTACATTTATGTGAGGAACAAGAGGATGGCCAGCGTGAGAGTAGGGCTGATCAGGGATAGTGGAGGGAACTTGTGCTGGAATCGGAGGAGTTGGGGAAGTCCTTAATGAATACTTTGCTTCAGTATTCACTACTGAGAGGGACATTGTTGTTTGTGAGGACAGCATGAAACAGGTGACGTGTTAGAATAGGTGGATGTTAGGAAGGAGGATGTGCTGGAAATTTTGAAAAATATGAGGATAGATAAGTCCTCTGGGCCAATCGAGATATACCTAAGATTACTGCGGGAAGTGAAAGAAGAGATTGCTACGCCTTTGGCAATGATCTTTGCATCCCCACTGTCCACTGGAATAGTATGAGATGATTGGTGTGTGTCAAATGTTATTCCCTTGTTCAAGAAAGGGAAGAGGGATATTCCTGGGAATTACAGACCAGTCAGTCTTACATTGTTGGTGGGCAAATTACTGGAAAGGATTTGGAGAGATAGGATTTATGATTATTTGGAAAAGCATAGTTTGACTGGACATAGTCAGCATGGCTTTGTGAAGGGCCGGTCATGCCTCACAAGCCTTACTGAATTCTTTGAAGATGTGACTCTTGGATAGGCACATGGATGATAGTAAAATGAAGGGTATGTTGCTTAGTTTGATCTTAGAGTAGGATAAAAGTTCAGCACAACATTGAGGGCCGAAGGGTTAAAGTCAACTCACAACACTCATCCATCTCAACTTTAAATCCCTGCCTTGGTTCCCTTGCTTTAGGTTCCTTACCTGTTGCCTACTGCCTGGGATGTGGTCACAAATGGGCACGTGTTTGAATTGTTGTCATTGATAATTAGTACTGGCCAGCCCCTGGACCCGCAATGTTAACTCTGCTTTCCCTCCACAGATGCTGCCAGGCTTTCTGGCTGTGTTTGGTCTGCTTGTCGTGGTTTGTTCTTGAGGAATCTGCGCACTGTGTTTTTTGAGTATCCGTTCTTCTTGAATACGTCGTATAGGTGGTTCTCCTCTGTTTTTCGAAGTTCGTCTGTGCTGCAGGATACACGAACACCAGCTAGCCACAAAAAGACACGACCCTCTCTCCCTCGTAGCCCTACACAAAGATGAAAAAACCCACCATTTCGACTGGGACAACACATTTATCTAAGCAAAGACATGCCAGAGAATTCCTAGAGGCCTGGCACTCCAACCACAACGCCATAAACAAGCACATAGATCTAGATGCCATTTATCAACCCCTCAGAAAATGAACAGGAAATGACATCACCACAAACCCCAGGAACCACATCCAGGAGAAAGATATAAATAGAAAGCAGGAGACAACAGCTTTACTTCACTTGGAGGTCGCCACTGATGATGTTACCTAGCCAGGTAATGAAACGTCTGGATATCAAACCTACAGCTCAGCGAGCAAACCTACACCCTAATGTTTGTTTTTGTTTCAGATTTGACCTGGAAGAGGGCACTGTTGATATGATCAGCAAGATGTCATGAAGATTGGTGGAGTAACAGAAAGCATAGGGGACTGTCAAAGAATACAGGAGAATACAGATAGATTGGAGAGTTGGGCGGAGAAGTGGTGGATGGAGTTCAACCCGGGCAAATGTGAGGTGATGCATTTTGGGAAGTTTAATTCTAGAGTGAATTATACAGTAAACGGAACAGCCTTGGGAAAACTTGATGAGCAGAGTCATCTGGGAGTTCAGGTTGCTACACAGGTGGATAGAGTGGTCAAGAAGGCATATGGTATGCTTGCCTTCATTGGACGGGATATTGAGTATAAGAGCTGGCAGGTCATGTTAAAATTGTATAAGACATTGGTTCGGCTGCATTTAGAATACTGTGTACAGTTCTGGTAGCATATTACCAAAAGGATGTGGACATTTTGGAGAGGGAGCAGAGGATGTTGCCTGGTATGGAAGGTGCTAGCTATGAAGAGAGGTTGAGTAGGTTAAATTTGTTCTCATTAAAAAAAATGAGATTGAGGGGGAATCTGATTAAGGTTTTCAAAATCATGAAGGGTATAGACAGGGTAGATAGCGATAAGCTTTTTCCCAGGGTGAGGGGAAAATAACGAGAGGTCACGCTTTCAAAGTGAGAGGTGAAAAGATTAAGGGGGATACACAGGGCAAGTACTCTACGCAGAGATGGTGGGTGTCTGGAATGCGTTGCCAGAAGAGGTGGTAGAGGCGGCATGGTAAATTCATTTAAGATGCGTCTGGTCAGATGCATGAGTAGGTGGGGAGCAGAGGGATACAGATGCTTAGGAATTGGGCGACAGGTTTAGACAGTAGATTTGGATTGGCTCAGGCTTGGAGGGCCAAAGGGCTTGTTCCTGGGCTGTAAATTTTCTTTGTTCTTTGTTCTTGTTCTATTTCCAGCATCTACAGTTCTTAGTTTCATTTCAACTATCTATATTGTTAGATGCTGTTAGATCCACAAATCCCCAAATCCGATGGAGGTGTAGCATAATAGGTTCCTGTTGTTTTCGAGAATGTCAACAGATTTGAAGAATTGCAACATGGCAGCATTCAGCAGTAAAACAAAAGATTTATGTTCTCTGATGTTTTTGGAGAACAGATGATCATCAGTGTCCACATTTACCCAAACGTTTGTGTTATCACTAGTTATTCTAACTTTCCCTATGAAGGCCATTCTATACCCAGGATCCATTCTCATCCAATTAGCACTGTGTACCACGAGGTCAAAACATTGAACGTTTTCAAGAAAGAATTAGACATAGTCTTCAGGACCAAGGGGATCAAAGAGTATGGGGAGAAAGCAGGAACAGGGTATTGAGTTGGATCAAATACAATGGGGGAGAACACTTAAAGGGCCGAATGGCCTAATCCTGCCCTATTTTCTGTGTTTCAATTACCCCACATTTGTATGTTACTATTTATCTCCTCACTGACTGCATTCAGCAGATGTTCAGTCAATGCAACTTCCAACAAGTATGTTGAGAGTTATTTAATGTGAGAGGCGTGAGGCTTCATAAGATGGCTACATTTTAAACTGTTTCCTTTAATTCAATGTAAAATGGAGTAGTGTGACTGTCCTGTAGTTCTACCCAAAAATAATGGTATGTGCCTTGGCTGCCACTGGGGGAATGGGGAGCAGGGTAAATCCTGATTGCAACTCTCATGCCAGCTTTCATGCCAAATGCAAATAAGTAACAGCTGGCTTTGCTACCGTCTCATAACAATGCAGTACAACCCTGAATCACTTTGGGATATATCGAACTCCTAATTACAACACACATTCTTTTTTGAAAAAAAGGACATACAGACATGAGATAACTGTGAATGTAACTTCAGCGGCTGTCTGGAGACAGAGAGAAAGAGAGAGAGAGAGAGAAAAAGAGAGAGAGAGAGAAAGAGAGAGATGCCAGCTAGACAACAAGCCAATAAAACAGAAACACAATGGATTTCAACTCGTCTGCAATGTCAAGAAACTTGAAATTGACTGTTTAACTATCAGTGCGCCACTACCTACTCTTCATGAAAGACTGGAGAATGATCCATATATAGAGTCATAGAGCATGGTAGCGCAGTGGTTAGCACTGCTGTCTCACAGCGCCAGGGAGCTGGGTTCAATTCCCGCCTCAGGCAACTGTCTGTGTGGAGTTTGCACATTCTCCCCGTGTCTGTGTGGGTTTCCTCTGGGTGCTCCGGTTTCCTCCCACAGTCCAAAAATGTGCAAGTTAGGTGAATTGGCCATGCTAAATTGCCTGCAGTGTTAGGTGAAAGGGTAAATGTAGGGGAATGGGTCTGGGTGGGTTGCTCTCCGGAGGGTCGGTGTGGACTTGTTGGGCCGAAGGGCCTGTTTCCACACTGTAAGTAATCCAATCTAATCCAAACAAATGCTATGGTTCAACTCATCCCTGCTGACCAGACTTCCCAATCTGACTTTGGCCCATATTCCTTTAAACCCTTCCCATTCATACACACATCCAGATGCCTTTTGAATGTAAACACACCAGCCTCCCCCACTTCCTCTGGCAGCTCATTCCACACGGACCACTGTCTGCATGAAAAAGTTACCCCTCAGGTCCTGTTTAAATCTTTCCTTCTCACTTTAAACCTCTGCCCTGTAGCTTTGGACTCCCCCACCCGATAAAAATGACCTTGTTTGTTCATCCGACCTTTTGCCCCTCATGTTTTTTAGAAACCTCTGTCAGGTGACCTCTTTTCCACTAGTTATGTTGCCTTCCCCTTTAAGGCTCGCTCATTTATTGTGCGTCACTGGCTTGATGCAGATGGTTGTCATGTCTTAATCACTGCAGAATGATCTCTGCTCCATGAAATTCTCCGAAATCTTCGACTAGCCAAATTGGTGCAATCATGAGGCTTGATTGATACATGGGCTGAGTTAATAAGCATGTACTGTGGTAGAGAGGCTTGGATCTCATCAGGCTGCAACTCACTCCTCTCCTTTATGCAAAAAAAAAGGAGCGTTCTTGACAAATTACAGACCTGTCAAAGCTCTCTACTAGAGATGAAAACAAAATAACATAAACTGGGGTTTAACACAAAAAGAAATGTAACATAAACTGCCTGGAATGTGTCAGTAATTGCGACTAAAAGGTAAATATTCTGATTCTGGGCAATTCTGATGGAGGGCTGATGCATGTCTTGTCAACACGTTTTTTTTAATGTAAGAACGATTACCCGAGATAGAATCACAGAGTTCAAAGAGGCCATTTGGCCCATCATGTCTGTGCTAACATTTTTTTGGCATAGGCTGCTTCTTCCTCGTTTCCATGCAACCTTGTTCCCCTTCAAGTAATTACCATTCTGTTTTTGGGCAGTGTATTCCAGATTTTAACAAGTCTCTGCTTCGATAAAATGAACATTTTCTCGTGTCACCTTTGTCACCTTAGCAATCGTAAATCTGAGGAGTCTTGTTAATGTCCCTCCCAGATCAGGGAATAATAGTTTCTCCATACTTTGTCTGTCAAAACAGATAATGAACACATCTATCAAACCTCCTTTTAATCTCTGCTGTTTGAAGGAGACCAGTCCCAGCTTCTCCAGTCAGTCCAATAACTGAAGTCTTATTTGATTACCAATTTAAGAGAATCAGTCAAGCTTGTAACCTTGCTCATTAATGCTTGATAGCAACGATATACGCTCATAAGCAGTGACATGTTCATATAAAGCAGGAGGAGGACGTGCAAAGAAGAAACAAAATAGGAGATCTGGCATGGAAAAAATGCTGAAGAAACTCAGCAGGTCTGGCAGCACTTGTGGAAAGAGAGCTGCTTGCCTTCATTGCTCAGTTCTTTGAGTAGAGGAGTTGGGATGTCAAGTTGAGGTTATACAGGACATTGGTGAGACCTCTTCTGGAATACTGCATCCAGTTTTGTTCACCCTGTTATAAGAAAGATGCTATTCAGCTGGAGCGAGTTCAGAAGAGATTTACCAGGATGTTGCCAGTATGGAATGTTTCGGTTATAAGGAAAGACTAGATAAACTGGGACTTTATTCACTGGGGCACAAAGAAGTTGAGAAGTGACCTTAAAGAGGTTTAGAAAATCATGAGGGGTACAGATAGGGTTAATGTTCAGTGTCTTTTTTTCCTCGGATGGGGGAATTCTTAAAATGAGAGGAGAGTGATTTAAAAAAGAATGAGGGGCAAATGTTTCACACAGAGGGTGGTTGGCGTGTGGAATGAACTTCCTGAGGAAGTGGTGGGCGTGGGTCCAATTACAATATTTAGACGACATTCGGAGAAATACATGAATAGGAAGGGTTTGAAGGCATATGAGCCAGGAGCAGGCAGGTTGGACTAGGTTAGTTTGAGATTATGTTCAGCATGGTTTGGTTGGACCAAAGTGTCTGTTTCCCTGCTGTATATCTCCTCCAGGATTCTATGTTTCGAGTCTGGTGTGACTTTTTTTTTCAAAACTGAAAGAATGTGATTTTTAAAAAATTACTTGGGAGCTTGGGGTGCCTGTGGTTCCCTATTGCTACCCCCATGGCAATCCTTGGCTGATTGGAATTGACTTGTCATTCATCATCCCTTTTTCTCCTGTCATTTAAATTGTCGTGACTGTTATTTGTCATTGAGTGCGTTTGTGCTGATGAATACAACAAGAGAAGTTTTGGGAAAGTGCCTCAGTTCTAGTAATAGTCTATTAATGGTTTTTAATTCTACGCTTCCATCACAGTGCTTCATACAATGCTGTGTGTTAGTGTGTGTATCAGTCTTGGGCATGTGCTACCAGCTAATTTACTCATAAACACAGTAAAGAGTTGCGATCCCAACATGGATCCGTGCAGAAGAATACAAGTCACATCCTGTCGACTTGTGTTTCTGTTCCTTTCTGCTCTCTGCCGCTCAGCTAATTTCCTGAACAGGAAAATATTTATTTATTCAAAAGCGGGCCAACATTTAAACAAGAATTGTTTTAAAGATTAGCCTTATAGAAATTAAATTTGCATACGTTTTACTGGATTTAAAATTCATGTTCAACCCTTCGATATGTGAGACATTGTGAAACACCACAGTTTGACAAATGATTTAATTGCCATAATTTTAAGAATTCAGAATGTTTAACCGCTGGAAAGAAACTTTGTATTTCCAAATGATTACATTTTAAAGCACTTTAAATCTTGCATGAAAATTTAATTGTTTCCAATAGAATCTGCCTCAGCTGCATATAGATGTAGAAATTTTTCAAGCATGGTAAACTCTAAGCTCCCTTTTGAAACATAAACTCTGCCAGGCTGCTATTACAATACCCTTCGTTCCACACACTGACTGAACACATTCCTCCTTATCGAGGCACTTTGATAGTATAGGAATTCCGACAATTTGTTCCTTTTAACTATGCCCCTTGCCAGTCAAATCGAGGATGAGCGATTCCTTTGTCCCTCCTTATTGCCTCCCATCATGCTCTTGATGCCCCTGAAGTTTCCATCATCCTGTCATCTCCTGTGCCAACTGGAGAAGGAAGATCATAGCAGTCAGATACTGTCTTCACTTCTTGATGAGATCCATCCTTAATGCCAATCTTACCGTAGAATAGAATAGAATCCTGACAGAGATCATTCACCCCAGTGAGTCCACAGTGAACCTCCGAATAGCAGACCCCTTCCCCACCTGCATCCCTGTAACCCTGTATTCCCCATGGCTAATCCATCTAGCCTGCACACTATGGGCAATTTTTAATGTCCAGTCTACATAATGACACATCTTTGGACTGTGGGAGAAAACCAGAGCACCCAGAGGAAACCTGTGCAGGCACAGGGTGAATGTGCAGACTCCACACAGTCACCCAAGGGTGGAATCGAACCCAGCTCCCTGTTGCTATGAGGCAGCAGAGCTAACCACTGAGTCACCGTGCCAACCATAACAACATGGCACAAAGCACACTTTAAATACAATCTCCACTTAATGTGGAATCTTTTAAACATCCTCCCTAAACAAGAGCATATACTCTCGCCAGTTGCTGAGTGAGATTCCAAATGCAAGAGCTTGTATCTGGTGATCACTCCACCAATGAATTCCCCTGCGTCTTGTGGAGCTATGTTGTGATGTGTTGGGGTGACCATTCCCCATCTCTGTGAGGGGAAATGTGACCATTAGGATGAATAAACACTGCAATGTTACCTGGGCAAAGTTAGTTCCTGTTGTTTTCCATGACATGGAAGTGAACAGTGAGCTCCTTTTTACAGCTTTCCGAGGAAAATTGAGTATTGTTTATTTCGCTGAATATGTGTTGACTTTGAATCACATCGAACATGTCCTCAACTAACACTTTGATTATTAGGCAGCAGAAATTAAGAACGCTCATTTGAAAAGGGTTGCTGAGGAATTGCTAGGTGAAAAAAATTGGCAAAGAAACAGTCGGTGGGTCCCGAATGTGAATTAGAGGCAGCACTCCTCAATGTCCCATCACTGTGCTATTGGTGTGCTGAGAAACCTAGAACATAGAACATAGAAGATAGAACATGACAGTGCAGTACAGGCCCTTCGGCCCTCGATGTTGCACTGACCTGTGAGACCAATCTGAAGCCCATCTAATCTACTTTATTCCATTATCATGCGAAAACTGAATCCGTATGACCCGACCCTCCACACACAGCCTCATGTGAATTGTGCATCTTCTGCCATATACAGTGAATGGATATGTGTGTACATTGGGAAATGCAAAAATGAGTCATAGACGTCCAGAGCACAGAAAAAGGCTCTTCAGACATTCGAGCCTGCACTGGTCAAAACCAATCAAACTATCGGAGATGGCGGTGGAGTAACTGTCGAAGATGGCGGTGGAGTAACTGTCGGAGATGGTGGTGGAGTAACTGTCGAAGATGGCGGTGGAGTAACTGTCGAAGATGGCGGTGGAGTAACTGTCGAAGATGGCAGTGGAGTAGCTGTCGAAGATGGCGGTGGAGTAACAGTCGGAGATTGCGGTGGAGTAACTGTCGGAGATTGCGGTGGAGTAACTGTCGGAGATTGCGGTGGAGTAACTATCGAAGATGGCGGTGGAGTAACTGTCGAAGATGGCGGTGAAGTAACTGTCGAAGATGGCGGTGGAGTAACAGTCGGAGATTGCGGTGTAGTAACTGTCGAAGATGGCGGTGGAGTAACTGTCGAAGATGGCAGTGGAGTAACTATCGAAGATGGCGGTGGAGTAACTATCGGAGATGGCAGTGGAGTAACTGTCGGAGATGGCGGTGGAGTAACTGTCGGAGATGGCGGTGGAGTAACTGTCGGAGATGGCGGTGGAGTAGCTGTCAAAGATGGCGGTGGAGTAACTGTCGAAGATGGCGGTGAAGTAACTGTCGAAGATGGCGGTGGAGTAACTGTCGGAGATGGCGGTGGAGTAACTGTCGGAGATGGCAGTGGAGTAACTGTCGGAGATGGCGGTGGAGTAACTGTCGGAGATGGCGGTGGAGTAACTGTCGGAGATGGCGGTGGAGTAACTGTCGGAGATGGCGGTGGAGTAACTGTCGAAGATGGCGGTGGAGTAACTGGCAGAGGCTGGATGCCCAGAGCACGGACTTTGCCAGTCGGCCGTGAGGTGGTTGGTGGGGCCTGGGCACAACTCTGGAGGTCGCAGGCATTATGGAGGTGGCCGGGGGGTCGGAGCTGCACTACAGCTGGGCTCTGTCAGCCTGTGGTGAGGCAATTAGTGAGCCCACAGATGGCGGTCAGCAGAGAGTCAGCAGCGCGGAGGCATGGGGATTGAGAGATGGAGCCCAGGGTGGGCGAGAGATCAGGCCCATGGGGGAGAGAGATCAAGCCAGTGTGGGGAGAGATCAAGCCCAGTGCAGGAGGAGAGAGATCAGGCCCAGCGCAGGGGAGAGATCAGGTTCAGGGAGGGGGGAGAGAGATTTGGCCCAGGGTGGGGGAGAGATCAGGCCCATGGGGGAGAGAGATCGAGCCCAGTGTGGGGAGAGATCAAGCCCAGTGCAGGAGGAGAGAGATCAAGCCCAGTGCAGGAGGAGAGAGATCAGGCCCAGTGCAGGAGGGGAGAGATCAGGCCCAGCGCAGGTAAGAGATCAGGTTCAGGGAGGGGGGAGAGAGATTTGGCCCAGGGTGAGGGAGAGATCAGGTCCAGGGTGGGGAGAGGTTGAGCCCAGTGTTGGGGGTAGAGAGATCAGGCCCAGGGTGGGGAGAGGTTGAGCCCAGTGTTGGGGGTAGAGAGATCAGGCCCAGGGTGGGGAGAGGTTGAGCCCAGATTTGGGGGTAGAGAGATCAAGCCCAGGGTAGGGAAAGAGAGATATAACCCAGGGTGGGGGTGAGTGGGATCGAGGCCTGTGCCTGGGCAGAGCGATGGATCCCTCGTGGGGAAAGCCCAAACAGCGAAGAAGGTAACCTCAGAGTACAACGGGATGTTGATCAGATGGGCCAATGGGCTGAGAAGTGGCAGATGGAGTTTAATTTAGATTAATACGAAGTGCTGTAGTTTGGGTAAGTAAATCTTAGCAGGACTTATACACTTAATTGTAAGGTCCTAGCGAGTGTTGCAGGACAAAGAGACCTTAGAGTGCAGGTTTGTAGCTCCTTGTAAGTGAATTTGCAGGTAGATAGGATAGTGCAGAAGGCGTTTGGTATATTTTCCTTTATTGGTCAGAGTGTTGAGTACAGGAGTGGGGAGGTCATGTTGCAGCTGTACAGGACACTGGTTGGACCACTTTTGGAATATTGTGTGCAATTTTGGTCTCCTTCCTATTGGAAGGATGATGTGAAACTTGAAAGGATTCAGAAAAAATTTGCAAGGACGTTTGCCAGTATTGGAGGATTTGAGCTATAGGGAGAGGTTGAATAGGCTAGGGCTGTTTTCCCTGGAGCGGAAGCTGAGGGGTGACCTTATAGAGGTTTATAAAATCATGAAGGACATGGATAGGGTAAATAGACAAAGTCTTTTTTCCTGGAGTGGGGGAGTCCAGAACTAGAAGGCATAGGTTTAAGGTGAGAGGGGACAGATAGAAAATAGACCGAAGGGGCAGCTTTTTCACGTAGAGGGTGGTATGGGTATGAAATGAGCTGCTAGAGGAAGTGGTGGAGGCTGGTACAATTGCAACATTTAAGAGGCATTTGGATGGGTATATGAATAGGAAGGGTTTGGAGGGATATGGGCCGGGTGCTGGCAGGTGGGACTAGATTGGATTGGGATATCTGGTCGGCATGGACGAGTTGGACCGAAGGGTCTGTTTCCGTGCTGTACATCTCTATGACTCTCTGAATCTATAACTGCAGGCCCACGGCTAAAGAAAAACTGTAATGTTGAACTTTTAACTTTTTTCCTTACTCTTCTACTTTTTAACCTAAGATTTTGTACTAGGATGAGGCCAAGAATGATGACTTTGTCCCTGTGCTTGAGTATTCGTGACAGTAAAACCTAACTCTAATTCTAATTCTAACTCTTTTAATCCCATTTTCCTGCATCATAGTCCTCTCTGCCTTGACATCGCAAGTTCACAACTAAATACCTCTTAAATGTTGTGGGGGTCTCTGCCTGTACCACCCTTACAGGAAATGAGTTCCAGATTCCCATCACACCCTGGGTGAAAATATTTCCCCTCATGTCCCCTCTAAACCCCTTACCTTAAATCTATGCACCCGGTTGTTGATCCCTCCACCAAGGGAAGAAGTTTCTTCCTGCCTTCCCTGTCTATAACCCTCATAGATTTAAACATCTCAATCATGTCACCCCCTCACTCTCCTTAGCCTGTATGCAGGTGATGTGTCATCCAGCCATCTTTCTACTTCTAGCTGTGATGTGGAGATGCTGGCATTGGACTGGGTGGACAAGGTTAAAAATCACGCAACACCAGGTTATAGTCCACAGGTTTATTTGGAAGCACTAGCTTTCAGAGCTTCATCAGGTGGTTGTGGGACAGGAATGTAAGACACAGAATTTATAGCAAGCGATTACAGCGTCATGCAACTGAAATGATATATTGAACAGACCTGGATTGCTGTTAAGTCTCTCACTTTTTAGAATGATAACTGAGCTGAGATGTCACTTTATTTTTTACAAAATCTTAAGTTATCTGGAGAACGTGACTCAAAAGAAGTTTTAGCATTTACATATTAATGAACCGAAACTTGCAACCTATTCTAATAGGTGCAAGATTTAAAGCAATCTAGGTTTGTGGGACTAGTTTAGTTTGGGATTATGTTCAGCACAGACTGGTTGGACTGAAGGGTCTGTTTCCATGCTGTATGACCTCTCCGTCCTGGTCAGTCATTGAATCATAAGGATTGAAAGAGGCTGTCTCGACCACCAATGTTACACTAATTCAACATTAGCCCCTCATTCCAGCACTTAATGCCCTGAATGTTATGAAGGGTGCCTATGTGCGGTGGAAACATTTGGTCTCATATACCCAGCTAATGAATTTGTCATGAAACTTTATCAAATACCTGCTAAGTGCCTGAGTAAATCATATCCGCTGGCAGACACACCAATTTAATTCCATTTCTCAAAGGACTCGTGAGATTTGACCTGTTGCTTGTACAGATTGTTCTGAGTGAGCTGTCATCATTTGCTTGTGTATATTCTAAAGAGTTTGTTATGCTTCATATGAATGGTATTTTGTTTCTGCTTGAAGTATTTCATGTCATTTTGTTGAAAGACTTTTTAATGGAAAGAAGTTTACAAGGTGATGTTACTTTAGCTAATCTTCCTGCGCAGCAGTAGGCTTTCATTAGTCTTTGCTGCTTTCAACTATTTTGTTCTGATTGACTGCCTCTGGCTCCTGTATATTCAGTTCAATTAGCAGCAGAGAAATTGTCTCCTTGATATGAGGAAGTCTCAGCCTTCCATTCTTTCGTAAATCTGATCTTTACAGTTCATTGTGATCAGCGACCAAACACAATCAATCACTCAACCATTGGGAAGATTCATACTATACCATTGTTACCTTGAGAACTAGTGTTCTAACGTGGAAGAAAATGGATCTGTTTTTTTTCTGTTCTGTGAAGGTCTGACCCTTTTTCAATTGGCAAAATTCATTTTGTGTTCGAAACAATGTTTACAACACATCCTCTGATTTCAGATTAGTATCCAGCAAATTGGGAGAAAACTGTTAAGGGGCTTGCTGGTTTGAATTTACAGTTAACCTGAGAGACACAGAGCCAGAGAAGGTTCTTCAGAGGAAAGGGGTCCATAACAGCAGAGGTGCTGTTACTAGTAGTCTCTCAGTGGTTCAGGCTGCTGAAGAAGTCCTGAGATGCTCATAAGATAGTGAGATGACAGCTGTGGGACTATCAGAGAGGAAGACATTCTACAGGTCTGTTGAAGACATAAGTTTAAGGAACCCATGTTACATAATAGTGAGCTGAGTTAGCCATTTGTTTTTAAGGGTCTCAGGGACAGACATTAACTGAAGAAAGCAGAATACATCCAGTACGCAGGAATTTGTTCAAAGAAAACTAATTACAGATGTGCCAGCTGAGAAGCTTTAACAGGAAGGTGAGTAGTTTGACTCTTCATTGAAATTCAGGTGTCTGTCAAGGCATTGCTGGGATTAAAGGGATGAATCTTTCTTTCTGATATTTATAATGAGATTGTTCCAATAGGTCTTTTCAAATACAATATAGGTTGTGTCTTGTTCTTTTATGTAATACATGTTTATATTTGCGTGTGTAATAAAATTTGATGTTAAAAATAAATTGGTGGCCTCTGGTTTAAACATATTCAGTGACTGAACACCACAGAAACATTAAAAAGGAGAATAATGTTTATGGTCTATCAAGCCAGGTCTGAATCTGGGGTCTGACTTCTCCAGAATTACCATCAGCTAGGACCAAAGTACAATCAGTCTATCTGTCACTATAAACATTGGAATTTTGTTCCTCTGGTGTAAAAGTCAAACACTGACCTCTTCTGTGCATACATCTCAAGTACAAGTTGACCCTTGACTTTCAGCTAAAATATCCAAACTTTTTGTAACCACCAACCTCTTGTCACTTGAAGTCAAATTTGTCCGGGTACAGACTACTTATAGAATAACAGAACAGCACAACATCAAAGGTGGATGTTCAACTCCTGGTGTTTGACCGTGCCTGCATTTTGCAAGCATACACCGTCTTCGAATCCTGCCTTTGAATATCGCAACATGGACGAAGAAAAAAGGAGCCCAGTTCAAACTTAAAGTTGTTGCAATTGCAGAACGCTGACATAACTGTGCAGCAGCGAGAGAATTCAAAATTTCAGTTAAGATCACCACTCGGCCAGATGTCGAAGAATAAATGAGCCAGTGGAGGAAAGACTAGCATGCGGCTGTTAGAAGGAATTGAAGTTGTAAAATATGGCAATGAAAATGGCCAAGGTGCACTCTCAGTTTCTAGAGGATCTATCCAAATCTTCACCCTAAATCAAGCGAGAACATGAGGCATTGCTGATTTCAAAGCCAGCCTGTGATGCTTGCCAGGAATATGGCAGGAAACAATTTTGACGGAAGACTAGGATTTCACAATGTTTCCCAGCCAACCTTTTCAACAATCAGCAGTGTTTACATGGGTAACACTAGGCTAACTTTTAGATCAAATTCAAATGTTTTCCATCTGCCATAGCTGCATTTGAACTCAGTTCCCCAGAACATTAGCCTGAGATTCTAGATTTTAATAGGGGAACTGGAGGTTTGCAACCGTGAGACTATTGTTTAAGAAAGGGGCGAAGGAAATCCTAGGAAACTGCCGACCCATTAGCTTGATGTCAATGCTGGGAAAACTGATGGAGGCCAGATTATGGGATAAGGTAAATATACACTTAGAGAAAACTCAGTTAATACTAGACAGTCAATGTGGCTTTGTCAAGAAAAGGTCATGTTTGACGAATTTGATTGAGTCCTTTGATGAGGCAATACAGGCAGTGGATAGGGGAAGTGATGTAAGTGTTGTATATTGGGACTTTCAGAAAGCATTTGATATGGTGCCACATGGCAGGTGGATTAGTAAATTAGAAATGTTTGGGATTGATGGGTTCTTGGCAACATGGATGAGAGGTTGGCTAACTGATCAAAAAGGAGAAAGTGAGGACTGCAGGTGCTGGAGATCCGAGCTGAAAATGTGTTGCTGTGCTTTTCCAGCGTAAATGATCAAAAACACAAGGTAGGTATAGATGGGCATGTCTCAGACTGAAAACAATTTGAACGTAGTGTTCCTCAGGGATTGATGTTGGGACCCTCGCTTTTTCTGATTTCTATGAACAATTTAGAGATAAGTGTTGAGGGTAAAATCTCGAAATTTGCAGATGATACTAAGTAGGGAGATTAGTCAATTGTGACGATGATGCTGAGTGACTTCAGAGAGACATGGACAAATTGGCAGATGAATTTCATTGCAGAGGAATGTGAGGTAATGCATTTTGGTAGAAGAAACAAGGAGAGACAATACAGGCTCAATGGTACAACCCTGAGGGGAGTACAGGAGCAGAGGAAGGAGGGCTCATGCCCGAAACGTCAATTCTCCTGCGCCTTGGATGCTGCCTGACCTGCTGAGCTTTTCCAGCAACACATTTTCAGCTCATTCTCTGAAGGTGGCCAGGCAATGTGAAACAGTTGTTATGAACTGTTATAGGATCCTTGAGTTAACAAATAGAGGCATAGAGTATAAAAGCAAGGAAGTGATGCTGCACCTGGACAAATCACGGGTCAGATCAGTTTTGAATACCTTATTTAAGGAAGGATGTTAAAGCCCTGGAGAGAGTTTAAAGGGGTTTTACTGGAATGATTCTAGGAATGATGGATTTTAGATACAAGGGAAGATTTGAGATATTGGGTTTATTCTCCTTGGTGCAAATAAGATTAAGAGGTGACCTTAATGAGGATTTCAAAATTATGAACAATTTTGACAAAATAAAGAAGGATATTTTGTTTCCACTAGTTGGTATGTTCGGAACGATGGAGTCTCAATTTCAAGATTGTCAGCAAGAACCAGGAGTGAGATGAGGAAAACCTTCTTTCCTCAGAGAGTTGTTCGTATTTGGAATGTGCTGAGATTGGTGAAGGTGGATTTCATAGGAAGTTCCAACATAGAGCTGGATATATATTTGGAAGCGTAAAATTTCGAGGGCTACAGAGGTAGGGCTGGAGAATGGGATTTCAGGAGCCAGTACAGACACAATGGGTTAAAGGCTTCCTGTTGTACTGTAAGAATCTATAATTCTATGATTCTGCATCTCCAGCAACCTTACCATTGTACCTGTGCCTCCCAGTACAATATCGTTGCTTTCTTCTTTGCCTATCCTTGGGATCCATATTTGTTGTCCGCTCTTCCATGTCTCAGTTTTGCCTCTTGCAATGCCTTTGTCTCTTGTAATCACCCCTGATATAATCTAATCTTCTAATCTTTACTCATTCCCATTCTTCACCTATATGTTGGCTCAGTTTCTACCCTGAGACTAATGGTAACGTGTTTTATTTTCGCGGCACTGCTCTTGATTTCATGGCTGATCCCATGCTGTTCATTGACTAATCTGATTTCAAGTTCTGGATCAGCCAGAACATCTTATAGCTCACCACGAACTAAACTGAAATCATCCTGTTCAGGGCTTGGTGAAACTTCACAACTTGGCTCCTGATTCTGTGCTGAGTATTAGATGGTAGAAACTTCATACTTGACCCAGTTTGGCTTCAATTCTCATGAGCAGCTTCATCACTAAGGGTGCTTACTCATCCCTTTAAAATGCTACACATTTCTGTCTCCTGGCATCTCTGTCCCTCCAGAGAAATGCAAATCCTCATCGCTGCCAATACGACTTCCAAATTTGAACTGTTCAAAGTTGAGTTCTATTGTAAATAAGTATCAATCCCACAAGATTCTATAACCTGGAATTTTTCCCTGGACAAGGTAGATAGCCAACAGCTTAACCCCATGTTAGGGGTGTGTAAAACTAGAGGGCATAGGTTTAAGGTGAGGGGGGCAATTTCTTTCTCACAGAGGGTGGTGAGAGTTGGGAATGGGTTGCTGGAGGTGTGATGGAAGTGAGTACAATCTTAAGAAGCATTTAGACAGGTACTTGGATGGGACAGGTATGGAGGGATATGGACCAAATGCAGGCACATGGGACTCATTTAATTGTGAGAACTGGGCAGCATGGGCAAGTTGGGCTGAAGGGCCTGTTTCCATGCTGTAGACTTCAAGAAAAAAAACCTACCTGAGAGCAATTTTCACTGACCTTAGTTGGGTACCCATTATCGCTGACCTCAGTTGGGTACCCATTTTCACTGATCTCAATTGGGTACTCATTTCCCAAGCTCCTATCCTTGTACTTGTATCTCTCCAGGGTTTTTGAAGCTCCTTCAACCTTCTGCAGCTACACACTGTCCCACTGTTTAAACTCTGCTCAGTAGATTCTCCCCCCTCCACTCTACCACCTTCCTGCCATGACTTAACTCAGACCCAGGCCAGCATTAAAGCTACCTTAAAGCTTATCTTTCGGAACAGCCTTTGGCTTTGGTATCTAATTCTTAACACTGTTCCTCCTGGTGACAGTGAAGATTCTCAGTGCCTGTACTATTTAGAGTCGAAAAGCACGCAGGTCAGGCAGTATCCGAGAAGCAGGAGAGTTGACATTTCAGACGTAAGCCCTTCATCAGATGCTGTCTGACCTGCGGTGCTTTTCCCACTCCAAACCTTTCGACTCTGACTCTCCAGCATCTGCAGTTCTCACTTTCTCCTCCTGTCATTATTCTGTCACACCTGGTACAAGTGAGCAAGGAAGTGGTCGAAGACGCCTTCAAACTAATTTCTTGAGGGACAGCTGTGGCCAAGAAACGAATAGAATGGCCTTAATTGTCATGTGCACTCAAATGAGTGCAGTGAAAAATTTGTAATATCACCGCTTTGGTACCTAGGTACAGAATACTTAACTGCTTGTTACAGAATTGAAAGGGTAAAGAAAAATAGTCTAGCTTAGGAAGACAAAGGTTTAAAAAGTACTCAAATTACTCAAAGTCCAGAAAAGTAACTTTAAAAAGTACTCAAATTACAGCCAGTGCACTCCGGGCTTCAGCCAGACTTAGCCATGCTGCCCAGTTTTCACAGTCTGTGCCCTCTCTGGAGAGGGTCACAGCCTGGCTTCCAAGGCAAAAACCAAGTGCCTGTCTAACACCTGCACTCACAAGGGAAAGTCGTTTTGCTCATTGCTGTCTGTACTGGAGCTGGTAGAAATAAAATAACAGCTTGTTGATTAACATTAAATTACCATAAATCTATTTCCCTGTCGTGTCAGTCAGGCATTAGAAAGGGATCACAACCTCTCTGCTGGCTACTGATTCTGGTTGAAAATACAGGCAATTTTTAAAAAAAAATGTGATTTAAAAAAATCAATTCTCATTAATCATTGTACATATCTCAGGGTGCTTTGAACGCAGTGCAGGAGTATGCCAGGGCTTTCAGTGAGGGAGATGTAATGAACAGAATCATTGCTGGTGTGTCTTTGGTTACTGAGTTGATCATTGTCAGTAAGGTTGATTGAAGTGTGTTTTTTTTAATGACTCTGACGATGAGGGATGTGATGGGGAGAGCTGCTGGTGAGCTCTTGAGGCTAAGGCCATCAGACAACAAGTCTTTACTACAGCAAGCTCACAGCGTGAGGGACTGGGGTTCGATTCCAGTTGCCTTGGGTGACTGTCTGTGTGGAGTTTGCACATTCTCCCTGTGTCTGTATGTGTTTCCTCCGGGTGCTCTGGTTACCTCCCACAGTCCAAGGATGTGCGGGTTAGGTGAACTGGCCACGCTAAATTGTCCATAGTGTTCAGGGATGTGTAGGTTCGGTGCATTAATCAGGGGTAAATGTAGAGCAATAGGATCCGAGTGGGTTACTGTTCGGAGGGTCATGTGGACTTGTTGGGCTGAAGGACCTGGTTCCACACTGTAGGGATTCTAATATTCTATGAAGCTGCATATAGACCCTTACTATGCAAACACCCATGTGCATAGAGGTAAAAACAATGACTGCAGATGCTGGAAACTAGATTCTGGATTAGTGGTGCTGGAAGAGCACAGCAGTTCAGGCAGCATCCAAGGAGCAGCGAAATCGACGTTTCGGGCAAAAGTCCTTCATCAGGAATAAAGGCAGAGAGCCTGAAGCGTGGAGAGACAAGCGAGAGGAGGGTGGGGCTAGGGAGAAAGTAGCATAGCGTACAATAGGTGAGTGGGGGAGGGGATGAAGGTCAGGGAGGAGAGGGTGGAGTGGATGGGTGGAAAAGGAGATGGGCAGATAGGACAAGTCGGGGCAAGTCATGGGGACAGTGCTGAGCTGGAAGTTTGGAACTAAGGTGAGGTGGGGGAAGGGGAAATGAGTAAATTATTGAAGTCCACATTAATGCCCTGGGGTTGAAGTGTTCCGAGGCGGAAGATGAGACGTACCCAACAGTACCCTTCCACTGACACTCTCATTCGTTTGGCCAAACTGGTCCTCACCCTTAACAATTTCTCCTTCGAATCCTCCCACTTCCTCCAGACCAAAGGGGTAGCCATGGGCATATGTATGGGCCCCAGCTATGCCTGTCTCTTTGTTGGCTATGTAGAACAGTTGATCTTCCGTAATTACACCGGCACCACTCCCCACCTCTTCCTCCGCTACATGGATGACTGCATTGGCGCCAACTCGTGCTCCCGCGAGGAGGTTGAGCAATTCATCAACTTCACCAACACATTCCACCCTGACTTTAAATTTACCTGGACCGTCTCTGACACCTCCCTCCCCTTCCTGGACCTCTCCATCTCCATTAATGATGACCGACTTGACACTGACATTTTTTACAAACCCACCGACTCCCACAGCTACCTGGATTACACCTCTTCCCACCCTACCTCTTGCAAAAATGCCATCCCATATTCCTAATTCCTCCGCCTCTGCCGGATCTGCTCCCAGGAGGACAAGACCCACCACAGAACACACCAGATGGCCTCCTTCTTTAGAGACCGCAATTTCCCTTCCCACGTGGTTACAGATGCCCTCCAATGGATCTCATCCACATCCCACACCTCCGCCCTCAGACCCCACCCCTCCAACCGTAACAAGGACAGAACAATGTAGAGGGAGAATTTGGTTTATGCGAAGGTTGGTAGGGTGCTCACCTTCCACCCTACCAACCTTCGCCTAAACCAAATCATCCGCTGACACTTCCGCCACTTCCAAAAAGACCCCACCACCAGGGATATATTTCCCTCCCCACCCCTTTCCGCATTCCGCAAAGACCGTTCCCTCTGTGACTACCTGGTCAGGTCCACACCCCCCTACAACCCACCCTCCCATCCTGGCACCTTCCCCTGCCACTGCAGGAACTGTAAAACCTGTGCCCACACCTCCTCCCTCACCTCTATCCAAGGCCCTAAAGGAGCCTTCCACATCCATCAACGTTTTACCTGCACATCCACTAATATCATTTATTGTATCCGTTGCTCCCGATGCGGTCTCCTCTACATTGGGGAGACTGGGCACCTCCTAGCAGAACGCTTTAGGGAACATCTCCGGGACACCTGCACCAATCAACCACACCGCCTCGTGGCCCAACATTTCAACTCCCCCTCCCACTCTGCCGAGGACATGGAGGTCCTGGGCCTCCTTCACCACCGCTCCCTCACCACCAGACGCCTGGAGGAAGAATGCCTCATCTTCCGCCTCGGAACAGGTGGGCGGCACGGTGGCACAGTGGTTAGCACTGCTGCCTCACAGCACCAGAGACCCGGTTCAATTCCCGACTCAGGCGACTGACTGTGTGGAGTTTGCACGTTCTCCCCGTGTCTGCGTGGGTTTCCTCCGGGTGTTCCAGTTTCCTCCCACAATCCAAAGATGTGCAGGTCAGGAGAATTGGCCATGCTAAATTGCCCATAGTGTTAGGTAAATGGGTAAATGTTGGGGAATGGGTGGGTTGCGCTTCGGCGGGTCGGTGTGGACTTGTTGGGCCGAAGGGCCTGTTTCCACACTGTAAGTAATCCAATCTAAGTAATCCAAGTAATCCAAAAAAACACTTCAACCCCAGGACATCAATGTGGACTTCTCCTCCCTGACCCTCATCCCGTCCCCCACTCACCTATTGTACTCTATGCTACTTTCTTCCCACCTCCACCCTCCTCTAGCTTATCTCTCCACGCTTCAGGCTCTCTGCTTTTATTTCTGATGAAGGGCTTTTGCCCGAAACGTTGATTTCGCTGCTCCTTGGATGCTGCCTGAACTGCTGTGCTCTTCCAGCACCACTAATCCAAAACCCATGTGCATAGAGTCTACCTGTCCCCAAGGCTGTGAAGGATGGATCTGTGATGTTGACATGAAATATTCCGAGTTGTTAGATGATATCCTATCACCTGTCCCTTGTTGTTTGAATAGAAAAACATCTTCGAGTGCAAGTCCATTAGACAGTGGTCAACACGCCATGTCTTCAAGGCTCTGCAGGGTAAGAAGATGGTTGATCCTGTTGCATGATTCCCAGAGCAGAATCTCAACAACATTCAGCATAATGCCTTATCGCCAGAACATTACAATAAGCATCAGGATAATAGCTTGTCTGGAGGTGAGGAGGAGTCATTTCCCATTAGATTGCCCATCCGCCCCTGGACTCTCTGTGTAACCCTGCACTGACCTCAAGAGGGCTGTGGAGATGAAGAGACAGTCACACATCTCCTTCTGGAATGTACTTTTGCAAGGAAGGAGCGAGATGCATTGGCGTTTGTTGAGGTTCACCCTAAGCTACTTTGTAATGCAGGATACTGTGTTCTACAGGCAGTTCCTGGGATGGCACACCAAAACTAACATTGACTGTGCCTGAAGGACCATCAACTTGGTGAAAGATGCTTTTTGGTCAACCTGAGACTTGATGCTCTTCCTATGTAAAGAGTTAACCACAACTGAGTATTTCAGACTTGCACATTCCAAGGTCTAGGACCACATGTTGAGGGATGCACGCAAGCTTGGACAACCAATGCTAAGACACAGTGGGGAAAGGCCACTATCAAAGACCTTTCTGCCACAATGTGCTGAGGGAGTGTACTACTTTTGTAGTTTGTACTGGAATGGACATAGTTTCTGGTCATAATTAGTAAATGTTCAACTTTCGCATTTGATTTGAGGCACTTAAGAGTGCAATTTTTAAATGAGAAATGTGATATTTTTATTGTATTTTCTATAATGTATGACCTTAATCATGCTGTAATATGCTTATCAATAATTTATGAAATAAGCGTATAATTGTAACATACAAACCAGGTCTCTAGTTTTTTCACTTTGATTAGCCTCTGTCTCAGACTAACCCCAAATAGTTCCCTGGTAATGCTATGCCTCAGCAGAAAGTCTGTAGAAATCACAGAGGGAAGTCTTTTGTTTAGATTAGATTGGATTACTTACAGTGTGGAAACAGGCCCTTCGGCCCAACAAGTCCACACTGACCCTCCGAAGAGCAACCCACCCAGACCCATTCCCCTACATTTACCCCTTCACCTAAGGCTACACGCAATTTAGCATGGCCAATTCACCTAACCTGCACATCTTTGGACTGTGGGAGAAAACCGGAGCACCCGGAGGAAACCCATGCAGACACGGGGAGACCAAGTTGATGATCCTTCAGGCACCGTCAAACTCCACACAGATAGTTGCCCGAGGCGAGGCTGTGAGGCAGCAGTGCTAACCACTGTGTCACTGTGCCGCCCAAAATATTTTGAATACATTCAGTTGATGGTTCCCTTTAAGCACCTTATGAGTATTTGCCAAAGTTCTAGTGAACACAGGAACTGGATTAGACCATTCAATCCTTCCAGCCTGTTCAATGAAATCATGGCTGACCTATGACTTAACTTTATATACCTGCCTGCGGCCATTATAAACACAGCAACACTGGGACTCATGATGACTACTCCTGGCTTCACACATAGCCAGGTACCAAGAAACATAACTGGATGAGGAACTCCCATGTCTGAGATTCAGAACGTAATGATAAAGCTTTACATCTCTTTGGAAAATGCTGTGGGAGACAAAGCAATAACAGAGCAAAGGAGAGCTCAGTTCATCTCAATTCTACATAGAATATTGAAGTAGTCTTTAAAGAGTCATATAGTTGTTTAAAGGTAATTTTAATATCTTGCGGCATTAACTTGAATAAAAAACAACCTGGCCAGAAGAGGAACTGTATAACTCATCTCATGGTCCCCTCCTTCATTATGGCATCTTACATGGTCCAGTCCTCAGTCACTCACTTGGGACAAATACTTTGTGAGTCAGAAGGTTTCTCAATGGTAAAGTGTTGAGCATAAATGTCTCTGATTGGAAAGAAGTGAGTAGGCCATTCCTTTCTGGTTGGCGGAGAAATGGCTGCACTCGACTTTGGAGTCAGATTTCAGTTGCTCAATTTGCCTGGGAGCAGTGATGAGTTAAGGTTGGTTTTACATGAAGGAGGCAAATGTTAATTCCATGTGTACAATTGGGATGATGGGGATGTGATAGGAGTTACTCCAGACAAGCAGAACTTGAGGAAAGTTGACAGTTCTGGCAATATCTGTGGCCAGGAAGGACAAAGGACAAAGCAGCACCCATCATCTCAATCAACAGTCAGTCTTAAGAGTGTACAATACTTTCATAAGGCTTTTAAGAACTAGTTGGAATCTTGGGTCCCAAACCATTGTAGGATTCAAGGAATGGTAACAAATGTCTTTAAGAAGAAAAAAAGGTTAAAATTAGGAAATTACAGTCCCAAGAATTTAAATTCAGTGATAGTCAAATTAGAAGGTATTATTAGAGATGTAATAGATGCAGATAGCCTGAAAAATCATGAAGCTGGATTCTCTAAAGCACTGGCATCAGCTGTTTAGAAAAGTGAAGTAAAATTAGGTTCAACCAGGAAAATGGAGTATTCAGTTTGGAGTTAAACTTGTAGGTCACATCATGTTGAGAAAATCCTTTCTTTGTGTCTTGCTCCCTCCCCATGAGGCCTCCTTCTGATAACAACACCCTTCCCCTCAGAGAGGCTCCGTTCTCAACAAGATTTCTGAAAAAAACAATCTGGGTGTGTCAACGTGATTAAATTCTTTTTGTGAGGTTGTAAAATTGATGACCTACAAAAGCCCAGTTAAGATTATGTGTTCGAACTTCCTAACACACCTTTTATGTTGTATTTGCCAGAAGTCAAATTGGGCTGCTTCAGACCTGAGAGGTGTTCTCTTCGCTGAGTTGTCAGAGGTTCATGATCCAGATTGAGATGTTGGCGGTGAAAGCTTTAGGGTTTATTAATAGGATAATTAATTGCAAACCTAGAAACACGATTCTTACCTACACCAGGATTACTGTGTTCATCTTTTGTCCTATCACAAAGCGAAAGATCAAAGGAGCACCATGTGGTTGATGTTGAGTTTGTGGATGCATCATTGGCAGAGAGACTCAGAGGTCTCTTCGAATTGGAAATGAATGGCTTTGAGGAGGGTTCGGCTCCTACTTCTGATTTTCGCACTTTAACCTTTGACACAACCACAATCAATTCCTTCCTTATATGTTGACATGTGCCTATTCATTCAAGTCTTGTAACTTAGAGAGTGATAGAATCATATAGTCATACGACACAGAAATAGACCCTTCGGCCTTACTTTAAGTTTGGGACTGGCACCATCAGAGGGAGCATTGGTGTGTTGGAAACAATTGTCTTCGGGGGTACGTCCCTCTTGAGTTTCTCCAGTTTAACCCCGTCCATCTTCTCTGCTTTTTGCTGATCAAACAGAAAAAAACCCAACCACCAGGAAAAATTGCATGAAATGTCGAACCTAACAGCATGAATGGACTCCTTCCCACCACCAACTTGTAGTTAAATAACACTTCCATATAGTGAAGTAAAACTTCCCAAGGCAATTCACCAAAAACTTCCCGAGGGAAGTCTCCAACAAAACTAAACTCATGGAGTCATACTATCAGCGTGCCAATATACACTCTTCATCAAGGACCAGAGAATGATCCATATATAGTGTCATACAGTCAAACAGTATAGAAACAGACCCTTCGGTCCAACTCATTCACACCAACCAGGATCCCAATCTGACCTAATCTTATTTGCCAGCATTTGGTCCACATCCCGTTAAATCCTTCCTATTCATCTACCCGTCCAGATGACTTTTAAATGTTGTAATTGTACCAGCCCCCACCACTTCCTTTGGCAACTCTCTCTATACATGCACCACCCTCAAACGTTGCCCCTCACGTCCCTTTTATATCTTTCCCCTCTCATCTCAAACCTATACCCTCTAGTTTTGGACTCCCCTACCCTGGGGAAAAAAAGACACTTAAGGAGATATTAGTGACCAAAGGTTTAATCGAAGGGAGTTTTAAACTCAGGCATTGTCAGATCAGAAGCCATTGTAGGTCAGCAAGCACAGGGAGAGGAGTGGATGTGTGCTACACTGCATGCGCCTGTACTGCTCCTCAATTCATACTGTTGTATAAGAACCTTAAATTGAAGAGAAATTTACCAGGTCCAGATTTTGATTTTGCCGCATGAGCTCAGAATGGGCAGTAATGTGACGTGTAAAATCGACAGAGAACATTTCAGTTGAGTTGGAGTTGTGACAGTAAAAGCACTGCCCCATCTTGTTCTTTTTAAGTTGCAAAAACACCCAGATGGTTTCAGGAAGACTAATCCGCCTCTAATTCTTCAGCATTACATATCTTGCTGTAATTTATTTCAGTTTTACATCTGACCAATCAACCTGTCTTCGCTCAATCCCTGCCCGTGATAAAACCGTCTTTTACAATTCCTTGAGTGAAACTATAACAGGCACATTAACAAAGCACTCTCCTCACTCTACTGTGATTACACTGAAATTGCTGCTCTGATGCCCTGTCTCTTGCTGTTAAGCAGAGATCATAGTTTATTTTTAAGGCAAATGTTCGCCGTTACTTATGTCAGAAATTTCAGCCGCAGTGATGCAGAAAATCTACTGGTCATACTGCTTCATTGTCACAAATAATTCTTATCGAACGTCAATGCAAAATTTCTGTGCACTTGCTCGACAGACATGTATCCATGCAGATGAATGGGTTTTTTGGCTGTGTCTGTATTGTTGTCGGTGTATGTGTGCTTTTGCTCCTGTGTGTCTCTGTGTTGTCTGTATGTGTTTTGGTCTCTGCACTTTTGTCTGTTTGTAGATATGTGTGTGCATATTTTGATTATGTCTGTGCATTTATGTCTGGGTCTGTGTGCTTACGTCTGTGCCTGTGTGTCAGTGTGTTATTTTCTCCATTCATTTGTTGAAGGTCCAAGTACAACCTTCCTGCATCATTACCAATTGAGGCCCTTAAGTGTTCCATTACTGACCACTTAAGAATCTATTCCTGCCTGGGCTGCAATAACCTCAGCTCCAGGCTTGACAAAAGGAAGAGTTAAGCAGCCTGGTAAACTGCTGTGTGCAGTTTGGCAGCATTGGATAAGGAGGGCAAGGTCTGTACTAACTGAAAGACTGGGCATATGGCGTGGGTGTGGCTGCCGAAAGCCAACTTTACTTCTGTCCCCCTCCTTGACCACCTTCCCCCAACGCCAGGAACCAACCTCTGCCCCGACAGAAGAAACTTACCTGAGACCTTGGCCCTCAGGATGTTTGGCGTGCTCCTGACAGCAGCCACGACCTTGAGTTTCTGAGCAACAATTAGCAAGGCCCAAGCAGAGGGCCCCAGTAAGATCCCAATCTATATGCATTCTCATTCTCCTCTCTCAAAGCATTCTGATTTATGATTTATCCATCAAAAAAGAGACATGAAATGCAGCCTTTTCCAGATACCCTGTCCCATGAATTTTAAACAGTAAAGCCATGTACAGAAATGAATTAGTAATAAGGGCAAGTAATGAATAAGTAATAAAGTTTTGACAGCATTATGGCTGGCCCCAATGACAGTTGTTGGGACTCTTAACCTTAGGCACTAATAATTGCTGTTTGCTTTTTAAATAATGCTCAAGTGCCAGTCTGCTGACCTTTGGAGTCATCTTTTGAGTCAGGCCCTACTCTCAGCCTTGGACAACAAAAAAAATGTCTGAGTGACTGACCTTCCAATGGTGTAAGGAAGTGTTGCAGGTATAGTTAAGGTCCATGCTCTGATCTGCCTGGTGCTCTCTGAGGAAGATGTAGGCATCTTTTTGATATCCTTTCCTCACCAGTGGAAAACAGGTGGCCCGCTTGCATGTTCATTGGATAACTCATCCAAAGATCCAGACAATATCTTGGAGACCTGGGTTCAAATCCTTCTGCTGCTGATGGTGGAATTTGAATTCAATTTTTAAAAAATCCTGACTTAAGAAAACCGTGAAAATATTGTCAGGAAATGCCCATTTGGATCACTAGAGGTTGGCAAGTCATGTTGTGACTGTACAGAACATTGGTTAGGCCACTTTTGCAATATTGTGCACAAATCTGGTCTCCATCCTATCGGAAGGATGTTATGAAACTTGAAAGGGTTCAGAAAGGATTTGCAAGGATGTTGCCAGGGTTGGAGGATTTGAAATACAGGGGGAGAGGCTGAATAGGCTGGGGCTGTTTTCCCTAGAGTGTAGGAGGCTGAGAGGTGACTTTACAGAGGTTTATAAAATCATGGGGGATATGGATAGGATAAATAGACAAGGTATTTTCTCTGGGGTGGGAGAGTCCAGAACTAGAGAGCATAGGTTTAGGGTGAGAGGGGAAAGATATAAAAGGGACCTAAGGGACAACTTTCTCAAGCAGGAGGTGGTGCATGTATGGAATGAGCTGCCAGAGGATGTGGTGGAGACTGGTACAATTACAACATTTAAAAGATATCTGGATGGGTATATGAATAGGAGGGGTTTAGAGGGATATGGGCCAAGTGCTGGTAAATGGGACTAGATTAGGTTAGGATAGCTAGTCAGCGTGGACAAGTTGGACTGAAGGGCCTGTTTCCATGCTGTGCACCTCTATGTCTCTATAATGTCCTTTAGGGAAGGAAACTACCATCCTTACTCAGTTTGGCTGACATGTGATGCTGGACACATAACAATGTGATTGACTCTTAACAGCAGTTAGAAAGGGATAATAAATGGTAGCCCATCTAGTAACACCCACATCCTGTGAATGAATTTTTAAAAAAACTTGCTAAATGTTTGCCTGCATTATGACAGTGACCAGGTCTCTCTGCAATTTGAAGTGATTGATCATGTTTGGAATAGTATGGGGGGATATAAGACGTCAAGAAATATGATCAGGAGGAGGCCATTCAGCATCTTTTAGATTAGATTACAGTGTGGAAACAGGCCCTTCGGCCCAACAAGTCCACACCGACCTGCCGAAGCGTAACCCACCCATACCCCTACATTTACCCCTTACCTAACACTACGGGCAATTTAGCATGGCCAATTCACCTGACCTGCACATCTTTGGATTGTGGGAGGAAACCAGAGCACCCGGAGGAAACCCACGCAGACACGGGGAGAACGTGCAAACTCCACACAGTCAGTCGCCTGAGGCGGGAATTGAACCCGGGTCTCTGGCGCTGTGAGGCAGCAGTGCTAACCACTGTGCCACCATGCCGCCCACTAAGCTGCTCCACCATTTAACTGGTTAAAGGCTGATCCGACATCCCTCACATCCTGTCCTTTCCCCGAAACCCTTGATTCCCTGACTGATCAAGAATTAATCAAGCTCAGACTCAGCCCTCACAGCTCTATATAGCAAGACTCACAACTCTCTGAGAGAAGAAATTCCTCCTCATTTCAGTCTTAAATTGGCGTCTCTTTATTCTGAGACTATGCATTTTGGTCCTTGTCTTTCCCATCAGGGAAATATCCTCTCAGCATTTACCCTGTCAAGCCCTAATCCTCAATGTTTCAATGAGATCACCTCTCTTTCTTCTAAACTCAAGTGAATAGAGTTCCAATAGGTTTAAAGTTTGCTCATAAGACCATCCTCCGATAGCAGGAATCACCCTAGCCAACCTTCTCTGAAATGATATCTTGCCTTAAATAAGGGGACCAAAGATGCCCACAGTACTCCAGATGTGCTCTCACCAGCACCTTTTGCAGTTGCAGTGAGACCTCCCTACTCTATACTCCAACTCTCTCGAAATAAAGACCAATATTCCACTAGCCTTCCTGATTATCTGCTGCACCTGTGTGCTCGCTTTCTGTGTTTCATGCACATTTGTCCCCAAGTCCCTTTTGTTTTGCACTTTCTGCAGCGTTTCTCCATTTAAACAAGATTCTGTTCTTTTGTTCCGCTTTCCAAAATGAACAACTTCACAATTTCCCACATTATAGTTTACTTGCTAATTTTTTGCATACTTACTTAACCTATCAATGTGTCTCTGTTAACTGTATTCCTCTCACAACATGTCATTCCAACTATTTTTTGCAAATCTGGCTACAGCACATTCACTTCATTCCTCCAAGTCATTGCTATGTGTTGGAGAGAATTGTGATCCCAGCACTGATCCCTGTGGCACTCCACTGATCACCAACCCCTTATCCCCACTCGCTGTTTCCTACCCACTAGCCAATGCGCGTCCATGCTGATATATTACCTGCAACACTGTGGGCTTTTGTAACTTCACCTTTTGAACGCCTTCTGGGAGTCCAAACACAACACCTCTACTGGTGCCTTCCTAGAAAACTAGAAAATTAGTCAAAGGTTAGTTCCCTTCCATGAAGCCATGCTGACTCTGCTTGAATAGATTATGATTTTTCAAATTTGATTACTTCCCTAATAATTCATTCCAGTACTTTCCCAGTTACAGATGTTAGGCTAATTGTCCTGTAGGTACATGCCCCCTCCTCCTTGTGACCAGGGGTGTCACATTGGCAGTTTTCCAATCCTCTGGTACTTCTCCACAATTCAACGTTTTTTGGAAAATTACAATGCCTCCACTATCTCTGCAACTGCCTCTTTCAGAATCCTAAGATCCAAGCCATCAGGGTCAGAGGGCCAGGGGCATTATCTGCCTTTAGCCCCATTAATTTGTCTAACACTACTTCTTTGGTGTTGGTGATGGTTCTTTATTCCTCCCCCGTATTCTTCAGCATTTATGGGATGTTCAAAGTATTTTCCAAGGTAAAGCCTGAACCAAATTTCTGTTTAACTCCTCTGTCTTTGCCTTGTTCTATTCCTTCAGCATTATCACTAACCCTCAATCCTACCTTCTCCTCTAGCGTTGGTTTTATAATTTTCTATGCAACTGAAACCACCTCCCATTATTTAATTTAAAGCCCTAACTATGGCCCTAGGTACTTGATACACCAAGTCTCTTGTCCTAGCATGATTCAGGGTCTAGATTAGAGTAGTGCTGGAAAAGCACAGCAGTTCAGGCAGCATTCAAGGAGCAGGAAAATCGACGTTTCGGGCCAAAGCCCTTCAACAGAAATGGAGGCAGGGAGCCTCCAGGGTGAAGAGATAAATGGGGAGGGGTGGGGGGGGGGGGTTTGCTGGGGAGAATGTAGCAAAGAGTACAATAGGTGAATGAGGGGTGGGGATGGAGGTGATAGGTCAGAGGGCAGGTTGGACTGGATAGGTGGGAAGGGAGATAGACAGGTAGGACAGGTCATGAGGACGGTGTTGACCTGGAAGTTTGGAACTGGGGTAAGGTAGGGGGGAGGAGAAATGAGGAAACTGGTGAAGTCCACATTGATGCCCTGGGGTTGAAGTGTTCCGAGGCAGGAGGTAAGGCGTTCTTCCTCCAGGCGTTGGGTGGTGAGGGAGCAGCGGTGGAGGAGGCCCAGGACTTGCATGTCCTCGGCAGAGTGGGAGGGGGAGTTGAAATGTTGGGCCATGGGGCGGTGGGGTTGATTGGTGCGGGGGTCCAGGAGATGTTCCCTAAAGCACTCTGCGAGGAGGCGTCTAGTCTCCCCAATGTAGAGGAGACCGCATCAGGAGCAATGGATGCAATAAATGATATTGGTGGATGTGTAGGTGAAACTTTGATGGATGTGGAAGGCTCCTTTAGGGCCTTGGATGGAGGTGAGGGAGGAGGTGTGGGCGCAGGTTTTGCAATTCCTGCAGTGGCAGGGGAGGGTGCCAGGACGGGAGGGTGGGTTGTAGGGGGGGGCGTGGACCTGACCAGGTAGTCACAGAGGGAACAGTCTTTGCGGAAAGCGGAAAGTGGTTGGGGGGGGAAATATATCCCTGGTGGTGGGGTCCGTTTGGAGGTGGTGGAAATGTCAGCGGATGATGCGGTCTATGCGAAGGTTGGTAGGGTGGAAGGTGAGGATCAGGGGGGTTCTGTCCTTATTACGGTTGGAGGGGTGGGGTCTGAGGGCGGAGGTGCGGAATGTGGATGAGATGCGTTGGAGGGCATCATCAACCACGTGGGAAGGGAAATTGCGGTCTCTAAAGAAGGAGGCCATCTGGTGTGCTCTGTGGTGGAACTGGTCATTCTGAGAGCAGATACAGTGGAGGCGGAGGAATTGGGAATATGGGCTAGCATTTTTGCAGGAGATAGGGTGGGAAGAGGTGTAATCCAGGTACTGTGGGAGTCAGTGTCAAGTCAGTCACCATTAATGGAGATGGAGAGGTCCAGGAAGGGGAGGGAGGTGTCAGAGAACAGTTCCCTTCTCCCCCAGTACAGGTGCCAATGTCCCATGAATTCGAACCCATTTCTCCCTTCAACAATCTTTGGGCCATTGGGTCTGAGAGATGTGACAAGGTGCTGGAGGAATGCAGAACCTTTTATCGTGACTAAGTGGATTAACTCACTTCAGATCTCTCTGAGTTTAGTAACCGTTATATGTAGCGTGCGCTGGTGTAAAATTTGGCATGCTATAATTATCAATGTGCCTTTTGGCTTGTGATGAGCGGGAGGATAGGTGTGCTGAGGGAGGGTGAAATTTGACAGAATTGCACTCCTGACTGTTACTTAGTGTAAATTTAATTGATTATTGTCTGTGTTTGAGTACTTGACTTGGCAGTGCCTGGATTAATCGAAGCAGAGGAGGCAATTTTAAATGCTCAGAGGTTGGGTGTAGGTGATTATTAAATCATATTCCTTTTGGTGCCAGTGTCTTTTGGTTATGTGGAGGGTGGGGAGATGAAATTAATTACATATGTATATTCCTGAGCATTGGTTTGAATACAGTCAAAATGACAACTATTGGTTGGTGCGTGTCTGTTCCTAAATTGCTGCTTGATACAAGGCAGGATAGAAAACATTGTGCTGAAGTCTGCAAGCTGTCTGCTGATTGTGTGCTATTACAAACTTTTGATGCTGTGTGAATGAGAGAAGAGGAGGTTAAAAGTCACGCAGTGTGTGCACTGCAGCAACCCCAAGGTGGTTTGCTGGGAATAGCAAACTCAGCAGGCAATCACTTATGTCTGGCTAAAGAATAAGCAGTTTCCATGGTAAAGGCACATCTTTTGCAGCGAGTCAAGGCTGCGACATTTGCAAAGTACTGTAATACATACAGCAGCAGCAGTCTCCTGGCTTTTTAAAGAGAATAGCAGGTCAAATAGCGCGGCATGGTGGCTCAGTGATTATCACTGCCACCTCACGGTGCCAGGGAACTAGGTTCAATCCCACCTTTGGGTGACTGTCTATGTGGAGTTTGCATGAACCCTGTGTGGGTTTCTGCCCACAGTCTAAAGATGTCCCAGGTAGGTGGATTGGGCATGGGAAATGCAGGTTATAGAGTAAGGATGGGGGTCTGGGTGGGATGCTCTTCAGAGAGTCAGTGCAAACTCAACAGGCTGCTTCCGCATTGTAGGGATTCTATGAAATGACAAAGTACAATAATTAAGCCAGCTCCTCAATGAAGGAAGAATGAAAAGAGGATGCCTTGTCATGTGGACATGACCCAAGACTCATTTGATCACAATGTGTAATCACAGTTCAAAGTTTCTAATCTGCACTGTAGCTAACAAACGTTACTTATTAAAAGTTTTAAAACTGTTGACTCAGTTAAACAGCTTTCCTGGAGGAACCAGAGAAATCACCTGGGCTCAGGTTGCTACAGATTCCAATAAAACAAATTTAAATAGGGTTGAGCTGACCGCACAATTGTCTTTTTTTTCATATGTCACCATTGGGTCATCACCACTTTAGAGACTCCGGCAACTTTGCTGGGAAAAATGACGGATTAATTGAGGTTAATGTGAAATTAAGTTTCACCAGCAAACTAGACAAGTAATATTGTTAGGGCACGAAATCAAAAGGGCTTAGCAGACCAAAGGACAGTTACTAAAGGGATTTACCAAGGTGTGCTAAATTAAGCAATTAAGCATGGGGGGAAAATACAAATGCAACTGAAAAGGTTTTGTGAGGGAACAGATTGAGAGTTCATGGAGAAAGATCCTCAGGTGTAAAGAACCAGGGAAAGAGATTAGTGTCAGGAGTCAACAGCATTTTCTGTTTTTGTTTCTGATTTACAACATCTACAGTTTTATCAGTGTTTACCAACAGATTGTAAAAGCTTCTATCATTATGTGAAGAGAAAAAGATTAATCAAGACAAGTATAGATTCTTTACAATCTGAAATGGGGGATGTTATCATAGGGAACAAACAGAGGGCTGACCAATTCAATATATATTTTGCTTTTGACTTCACAAACAAAGACACAAGTAACATCCCAAAAATGTTGGGGAACACATGGTCTAGTGAGAGTGAGGAACTAAAGGAATTCAGTAGATGTAGGGAATTTTTTAAAAAAATGAAAGTACTGTGGATGCCAGAAATCAGAAACAAAAACAGAAATTGCTGGAAAAACTCAACAGGTCTGGCAGCATCTGTGGAGAGAAATCAAAGATATTGTTTTGGATCTAGTGACCCTCAGAACATTTTTAGATATTCTTCAGAAGGTTCTTCTTCAAAAGTTGTAAAATAGGGTTTAAAGGCTGATAGGCCCAATATTTTATAATCTAGAGTACTTAATGAAGTGGCCCTAGAAATTAGGGATACTTTAGTGGTCATCTTTCAAATTCTATAAACTCGGAACAGTTTCTATGGACTGAAAGGTAGCTCTGGTACCCCACTATTTACGAAATAATATAGAAAGAAAGCAGAATTATAGATTGTTTGGCCTGACATCAGTAATCGGGAAAATACAAGTCTATCATAAAAGATTTAATAACAGAGCACTTGGAAAACAGTCACAGAATTGCACAGAGTCAGCATGGATTTATGAAAGGGAAATCATACTTGACAAATTTACTGGAAGTTGAGAATCTTCTGGAAGGTTTCGAGAATTGATAAGAGGGGGTCCAGTAGATGTGATTGACTTGGACTTTCAGAAAGCTTCCAGTTAGGTCTGTTACAACACGGGGTAAACTCCTCTGCTAATTTAAACCTGACACTCAGTGAAGCTCACATCGCACTGGAATCAGTTAAAATTCAAGAGGCAAAGAACTATCCCAGAGGTCACTCTTTAAAGTAAAAATTAACAACTTTATTCTTTAAGTTCAATGGAGAGTATTAAAATCAACAGCCATTTACAACTCCTTTCCCTTAAACCTATCTTTTACATCCCACTCTACAATACTGGTCCGATAAAAAATCCCAATTAAGAGTTACAAACAAAAATCACAATTCAAAACTGAGTCAGCTTTGTCGATTCTCCTTTGTAGATTTTCCACTGTAGATTTTCTCTTAGTCAGCTTCGATGTTCTGCTGCACAAACATTTTATAGACAGGTACCTTTCAGAGAGCTGTTCTGTTAGCAGTCTGTACTTGTTGGTGACTTGGAATTCTCCTCCTAACTTTTAAAAATGTCTAGTTTTATACCCCAAAACATCAGATTTTTCATTGGTTTTAATATTATCAAAACACTAAATTCAAATTTGACTGGATTTTGGTATCTTGGGGCATAATTAAAACTGATTGGCCGAATTTGACTTTGTTTTTGTTTCATGGCAACTCATCTCCAGCTATTTGTTTCGACCAAATGCTACATTTTTACTTTGTTCAGGACTCTCTGTGCTTTGTCAATCCTTGCTAGCTTTTCAACTCTCTTGACTGTACAGTACACACCTACACCTTCATAACAGGTCTCATAAGAGATGAGCATGTAAACTTAAAGCACATGGGAGTTGGGGTGTCGTGCTGAATTGGATAGTCAACTGGTGGGCAGATGGGGAAACAAACAGTATGTATAAATAAGTCTTTTTCTGAGTAGCAGGCAATGACTAGTGGGGTACCACAGGTGTCAATGCTTGGACCCCAGCTATTCACAATTTATATTAAATTTTTGGATGAAGGATGCTCACCTTTGGTGACTGGTGTTTAAGGACACCGAAGTCTCATTTCCCATTGACACTGAAAATATGTTCTAAAGACCGTTTTTTGATAGAAACATTAGATTAGATTACTTACAGTATGGAAACAGGCCCTTCGGCCCAACAAGTCCACACCGACCCGCCGAAGCACAACCCACCCAAACCCATTCCCCTACATTTACCCCTTCACCTAACACTATGGGCAATTTAGCGTGGCCAATTCACCTAACCTGCACATTTTTGGATTGTGGGAGGAAACCGGAGCACCCAGAGGAAACCCACGCAGACACAGGGAGAATGTGCAAACTCCACACAGAGAGTCACCTGAGGCGGGAATTGAATCTGGGTCTCTGGCGCTGTGAGGCAGCAGTGTGCCACCGTGCTGCCCCATAGGGCCATTCAGCCCATTGAGCCTGTCCCATCATTTTATACAAGCAGAGCTGATCCAACCATTACCCCATTCCCATTATCTTGTACACCATTGGTAAACAGAAATGTATCGCTCTCTATCTTCAACGTACTCGAAGACTGAACCCTCTGTGGTAAAGAATTCCAAAGAAAAACAGCCCCCTGAGTAAAAAAAAATCCTCATTTCAAATCTAAATGGTATCCCCCTTATTTTTAAATTGTGTCCCTAGGGACTCCTGAACCAACCAAAACATTTTACCTACTTTTGTCCTGTCTATACCTTTTGAAGCATTTTGTAAGTTTCAATGAGATCACCTCTTACTCTTCAAAACTCTAAATAATACAGGCTCAGCTCAACGCTATGGAGATGAAGAAACAAATCGTCACATTTGCATAGCAGATGGATGTGATTCAAATACCATTATCATGTTTTCAATATTTTTGTAATATGTGTCAAACAACTTTGAATGAATAAGTACTTTTCTGACAAAGTGGAAAGGGGAGATGTTCTTTGAATACATTTAGAGGAGCTCAAACGACTTTTCAAAATCTTGGCACATGAATAATTATGCTGTTCCATAAGCCATTATCTGTCTTCCCTGCTCACTGATAGGAAGACACATGCATTGTAATAGGTTCCTGCTTTTGACAAGATGTTTCTAATAGGACAGAGGTTAACCAAAGGTAAATCTGTCAGCAGCATGTTCCTGGTCTTATGTTTAACTAAACTGTTCTCTATTACTGAAAGTAATATAATAAATAAAATGGGAAATGTGATAGCATGGGGTCATGAGCAAAGTTGGATAGAGTGAATTACATGCAACAATGCCATGTCTTTACAGTCACCTTTAATGTTGCAAAATTCGCAACAGTCCTACTTTAAAGAAATATTACCAACCTGCATCAAACCCATGTGCAATCCTGTTTAGACAAATAAATGTGTGAGTGTGTGTGAATTCTCTTTTATTCATTTGCAGGATGTGGGCATCACTGGCTGGCCAGCATTTATTACCCATCTCTAGTTGCCCTTGAGAAGGTGGTGCCTTCTTGGTAAGCTGCCTTCTTGATCCGCTGCAATCTATTCTCTGTGGGTTGACCCACAATGCCATTTGGGAGGGAATTTCAGGGCTTTGACCCAGCAACAGTTAAGGAACAGCGATACATTTCCACGTCAGGATGGCGAATGACTTGGAGGGGAACATGAAAGTGGTGGTGTTCCCATGTATCTGCTGCCCTTGTCCTTCTAGATGGAAGTGGTGGTGGTTTTAGAAGGTGCTGTCTGAGGATCTTTGGTGAATTTCTGCAGTGTATCTTTATAGATAATCTACCCTGCTGCTTCTGAGTGGAGGGAGTGGATGTTTGTGGATGTGGTGCCAATCAAGCGGGCTGCTTTGTCCTAGATGGTGTCAAACTTCTTGAGTGTTGTTGGAGCTGCACCCATCCAGACAAGACAATTCCATCACTCCTGACTTGTAGATGATGGACAGGCTTTGGGGTGTTAGAAGGTAAATTAACCATTACAGTATTCTTACCCTCTGACCTGCTCCTGTAGCCACTGTTTTTATATGGCGAGTCCAGTTGAATTTCTGATCAATGGCAACCCCATTGATAGTTGAGAGTGAGGTATTCAGTGATGGTTACATCATTGAATGTCAAAGAATGGTGATTGGACTGTCTCTTATTGCTGATGGTCATTACTTGGCATTTGTGTGCTATGAATGTGTGTAAGGATGCACACGCAGAGCTGTATAAATCCCCGCCAATCGTCGCTTGTTCCTTTTCTCTCCTTTGCTATGTGTCTACATGAACTGATGAGGAAAGCCTGTTGGCTTAGTGTTCGGTACCACATGCTGATTGGAAACCAGAGTAGGCCAAGTGAAATGATCTCTCGTAGCCTTTGTTGAAGGAGGTTCCAAAGCTTCATCCAGCCTCGCCCCCTCCCCTCCATTGCACCACAGGAATTCTCACTGGGAGGTGATGATAAGGAGCAACTCCTGGACTCTCTGTAGCACAGCTGACCTCAGCCCCAGGCTAACATCCACAGGAGCGACGACAAGAGAAATTACTGAGCCTGGAAACACTCATAAAGTCAGGCAGCATCGGTGGAGAAAGTGCTATGGATCAGGCCAGACCCCCTCAAGACACTTCAAGAAAGTATCCCAGACCCTAACTTTGCTTGCTGTTTGAAGCAGGTGCAGGTGGATATTTCAGGGGTGATGCAGCTGACCCAGCCATTTAGTTTTAAACAAAACAGAATTTATTTACAAGATTACTGAATGAAACAGAAACAAAAGAGAACAGAGTATAGAATAACTTAACCTATCTGAAAGCCCAACAGATCATCCCAAATAATTACAGCGATTACCATAAACACCCTTGGTAAAAAAGGTAAAATCAAACACAGGGTCTTACAGGAGAGAGAGAGATGGCAGAAGAATTCAGCATGGAACAGTTTCCATGGAGCTGTTTCTTAGATCAGTCTCAAAACTGACTGCATTCAGTGAACAGCCAGACTGCTAAAACCAAACCAAACCAAACCAGAGGAAAGCTGAGCTGGGAGAACTGGCCGCTCCCCTTTCATTGTGCAAGTGTTTCTTTTTAAATTGAAAACATTCTCAAGTAGTTAAATCCCAACTTTTCAGAATTGCTACTTTTACAACCTGTTTGAAAAAAACACCAAGGACAGCATAACATTGTTAAAGGAGCAGCATCATCATAAAAGGAACAACATTAATGCGTCTGTCTGAACCTTCTGTGTAATGTTGGAGTCCAAATGGCTGAATCTGATAAAGCAACTTGTGCAAAGTGGGAGCAGCTCCGAGGAATCTTCTCTTTTCACAACTCCCAGGTTTTCCAATCTAAATGTTGATGAGCTTGAATTTTGTTTTAATATCGAGAGAATATTTAGAGAATAATTCTGGTGCAGTGCTAATGTCCCTACTCCTGGACCAGAGGCTCTGGTGTGACTTGTTGGTTGTGAAACATCCATTCATAATGCAGAAAAACAGGTAAGTTGTCTACTTTACATTGCCTCCAGCCGGGATGGCTATTAGTAGGAGAGTTTCCTGATCAGTTGTCTAGCAAAAAGTAATGGCAAACCCCACTGCAATATGTGTTCGGAGCAACCCAATGGAATTCCTTTGGCAAGCCACGGAAAAGAGGGCAGACCAAATGGAGTGATTGGCACCCCATCCACAAACAGTTCCATGTATAATTCTAGTAGCCCTGCTATAGGAAGGATGCTATTAAACTGGAAAAGGTGTAGAAAAGATTTACAAGGATGTTACTGAGACTGGAGGGTTTTGGGTTGTATGGAGAGCCTGGATATGCTGGGATTTCTTTCACTGGAGCATAGGAGACTGAGGGGGTCCTTATAGAGTTTTATAAAATCATGAGGACTATAGATAAGGTGACTAGCCAAGGTCTTTTCTCTAAGGTAGGGGAGTCCAAATCTAAAGGGCATAGGTTTAAGGTGAGAGGGGAAAGATTTAAAACAAAGAAGAACAAAGAACAAAGAAAATTACAGCACGGGAACAGGCCCTTCGGCCCTCCAAGCCTGCACCAATCCAGATCTTTATCTAAGCCTGTTGCCTATTTTCTAAGGATCTATATCCCTTGGCTCCCAGCCCATTTCATGTATGTGTCCAGATATATCTGAAATTATGCTACAGTGCCCACCTCTACCACTTCGGTTGGCAATACGTTCCAGGCACCCATCACCCTCTGCATAAAGAACTTTCCATGCATATCTCCCTTAAACTTTTCCCCTCTCATCTTGAACTCGTGACTCCTAGTAATTGATTCCCCACTCTGGCAAAAAGCATCTTGCTATCCACCCTGCCTATACCTCTCATGATTTTGTAGACCTCAGTCAGGTCCACCCTCAACCTCTGTCTTTCTAATGAAAATAATTCTAACCTACTCAACCTGTCTTCATAGCTAGCACCCTCCATACCAGGCAACATCCTAGTGAGCCACCATCTCCAAAGCACCCACATACGTTTGGTAATGTGGTGACCAGAAATGTATGCAGCATTCGAAATGTGGCCAAACTAAAGTCCTATACAACTGTAACATGATCTGCCAATTCTTGTACTCAATACCCTGTCCGATGAAGGAAAGCATGCCGTATGCCTTCTAGACTGCTCTATCGACCTGCGTTGCCACCTTCAGGATACCATGGACCTGCCCACCCAGATCTCTCTGTACATCAATTTTCCCAGGGTTTTTCCATTTACTGTATAGTTTGCTCTTGAATTGGATCTTCTAAAATGCATCACCCTCGCATTTGCCCGGATTGAGCTCCATCTGCCATTTCTCTGCCCAACTCTCCAATCTATCTATATTCTTCTATAGTCTCTGACAGTCCCCTTCACTATCTGCTACTCCACCAATCTTAGTGTCATCTGCATACTTGCTAATCAGACCACTTCCTCAAGATCATTTATGTATATCACAAACAACAGTGGTCCCTAACCTCTACATCCGTCTCATGAGAATAGACCCTATCCCTCAATATCTTCTCTAGTAGCTTCCCTACCACTGATGTCGGGTTCACCGGTCTATAATTACTTGGATTATCCCTGCTACTCTTTTAAACAAGGGGACAACATTAGCACCCTTATCAACCTCTCTTTAGAAGCCTAGGAGAAAGTGAGGACTGCAGATGCTGGAGATCAGAGTTGAAAATGTGTTGCTGGAAAAGCGCAGCAGGTCAGGCAGCATCCAAGGAGCAGGAGAATCGACGTTTCGGGCATGAGCCCTTCGTCAGGAACCTGAAGAAGGGCTCATGCCCGAAACGTCGATTCTTCTCCTTGGATGCTGCCTGACCTCTCTTTAAAAGCCTATCAAATATCAAATGTGGATTTACCTTCAAACAGTTGCTCCCAATCTATACTTCCCAGCTCCTGCCAAATTTTGCAATAGTTGGCCTTCCCCCAATTTAATACTCTTCCTTTAGGACCACTCTCGTCTTAGTCCATGAGTATTCTAAAACTTAAGGAATTGTGAACACTATTCCCAAAGTGATTCCCGACTGAAACATCAACCACCTGGCCGGGCTCTTTCCCCAACACCAGATCCACTATGGCTATTTCCCATGTTGGATTATTTACATACTGCTCTATGAAATCCTCCTGGATGCTACTCACAAATTCTGCTCCATCTAGACCTCTAACACTAAGTGAATCCCAGTTAACATTGGGAAAATTAAAAGAGACCTGAGGGGCAACAGGTGAGTCCCAGAGGCAGATCTCAGGCCAGGCCAGGCCAGTGTGGGAATGACAAGCCCAGGGAGTCCCAGAGACCGGTCTCAGGCCAGGCCAGGCCAGTGTGGGAATGACAAGCCCAGGGAGTCCCAGAGACCGGTCTCAGGCCAGGCCAGGCCAGTGTGGGAATGACAAGTCCAGGTGAGTTCCAGAGATAGGTCTCAGGCCAGGCCAGTGTGGGAATTACGAGTCCAGGTGAGTCCCAGAGACAGGTCTCAGGCCAGGCCAGTGTGGGAATTACGAGTCCAGGTGAGTCCCAGAGACAGGTCTCAGGCCAGGCCAGTGTGGGAATGACAAGTCCAGCTGACTCCCAGAGACAGGTCTCAGGCCAGGCCAGGCCAGTGAGGGAATGACAAGTCCAGGTGAGTCCCAGAGACAGGTCTCAGGCCAGGCCAGGCCAGTGTGGGAATGACAAGTCCAGGTGAGTCCCAGAGACAGGTCTCATGCGAGGCCAGTGTGGGAATGACAAGCCCAGGTGAGTCCCAGAGACAGGTCTCAGGCCAGGCCAGGCCAGTGTGGGAATGACAAGTCCAGGTGAGTCCCAGAGACACGACTCAGGCCAGGCCAGTGTGGGAATGACAAGCCCAGGTGAGTCCCAGAGACAGGTCTCAGGCCAGGCCAGGCCAGTGAGGGAATGACAAGTCCAGGTGAGTCCTGGAAACAGGTCTCAGGCCAGGCCAGGCCAGTGTGGGAATGACAAGCCCAGGTGAGTCCCAGAGACAGGTCTCAGGCCAGGACAGGCCAGTGTGGGAATGACAAGTCCAGGTGAGTCCCAGAGACAGGTCTCACGCGAGGCCAGTGTTGGAATGACAAGTCCAGGTGAGTCCCAGAGACAGGTCTCAGGCCAGGCCAGGCCAGTGTGTGAATGACAAGTCCAGGTGAGTCCCAGAGACAGGTCTCAGGCCAGGCCAGGCCAGTGTGGGAATGACAAGCCCAGGGAGTCCCAGAGACCGGTCTCAGGCCAGGCCAGGCCAGTGTGGGAATGACAAGTCCAGGTGAGTCCCAGAGACACGACTCAGGCCAGGCCAGTGTGGGAATGACAAGTCCAGGTGAGTCCCAGAGACAGGTCTCAGGCCAGGCCAGGCCAGTGTAGGAATGACAAGTCCAGGTGAGTCCCAGAGACAGGTCTCAGGCCAGGACAGGCCAGTGTGGGAATGACAAGTCCAGGTGAGTCCTGGAGACAGGTCTCAGGCCAGGCCAGTCCAGTGTGGGAATGACAGGTCCAGGTGAGTCCCAGAGACAGGTCTCAGGCCAGGCCAGGCCAGGCCAGTGTAGGAATGACAAGTCCAGGTGAGTCCCAGAGACAGGTCTCAGGCCAGGCCAGTGTGGGAATGACAAGTCCAGGTGGGTTCCAGAGACAGGTCTCAGGCCAGGCCAGTGTGGGAATTACTAGTCCAGGTGAGTCCCAGAGACAGGTCTCAGGCCAGGCCAGGCCAGTGTGGGAATGACAAGCCCAGGTGAGTCCCAGAGACAGGTCTCAGGCCAGGCCAGGCCAGTGTGGGAATGACAAGCCCAGGTGAGTCCCAGAGACAGGTCTCACGCGAGGGCAGTGTGGGAATGACAAGCCCAGGTGAGTCCCAGAGACAGGTCTCAGGCCAGGCCAGGCCAGTGTGGGAATGACAAGCCCAGGTGAGTCCCAGAGACAGGTCTCAGGCCAGGCCAGTGTGGGAACGACAAGTCCAGATGGGTTCCAGAGCTAGGTCTCAGGCCAGGCCAGTGTGGGAATTACTAGTCCAGGTGAGTCCCAGAGACAGGTCTCAGGCCAGGCCAGGCCAGTGTGTGAATGACAAGCGCAGGTGAGTCGCAGAGGCAGGTCTCAGGCCAGGCCAGGCCAGTGTGGGAATGACAAGCCCAGGTGAGTCCCAGAGACAGGTCTCAGGTCAGGCCAGGCCAGTGTGGGAATGACAAGTCCAGGTGAGTCCCAGAGACAGGTCTCAGGCCAGGCCAGGCCAGTGTGTGAATGAGAAGCCCAGGTAAGTCGCAGAGGCAGTCTCAGGCCAGGCCAGTGTGGGAATGACAATTCCAGGTGAGTCCCAGAGACAGGTCTCAGGCCAGGCCAGGCCAGAGTAGGAATGACAAGTCCAGGTGAGTCCCAGAGACAGGTCTCACGCGAGGCCAGTGTGGGAATGACAAGCCCAGGTGAGTCCCAGAGACAGGTCTCAGACCAGGCCAGTCCAGTGTGGGAATGACAGGTCCAGGTGAGTCCCAGAAACAGGTCACAGGCCAGGCCAGTGTGGAAATGACAAGTCCAGGTGAGTCCCAGAGACAGGTCTCAGGCCAGGCCAGGCCAGTGTAGGAATGACAAGTCCAGGTGAGTCCCAGAGACAGGTCTCAGGCCAGGCCAGTGTGGGAATGACAAGTCCAGGTGGGTTCCAGAGCTAGGTCTCAGGCCAGGCCAGTGTGGGAATTACTAGTCCAGGTGAGTCCCAGAGACAGGTCTCAGGCCAGGCCAGGCCAGTGTGGGAATGACAAGCCCAGGTGAGTCCCAGAGACAGGTCTGAGGCCAGGCCAGGCCAGTGTGGGAATGACAAGCCCAGGTGAGTCCCAGAGACAGGTCTCACGCGAGGCCAGTGTGGGAATGACAAGCCCAGGTGAGTCCCAGAGACAGGTCTCAGGCCAGGCCAGGCCAGTGTGGGAATGACAAGTCCAGGTGAGTCCCAGAGACAGGTCTCAGGCCAGGCCAGGCCAGTGTGTGAATGAGAAGCCCAGGTGAGTCGCAGAGGCAGGTCTCAGGCCAGGCCAGGCCAGTGTGGGAATGACAAGCCCAGGTGAGTCCCAGAGACAGGTCTCGGGTCAGGCCAGGCCAGCGTGGGAATGACAAGCCCAGGTGAGTCGCAGAGGCAGTCTCAGGCCAGGCCAGTGTGGGAATGACAAGTCCAGGTGAGTCCTGGAGACAGGTCTCAGGCCAGGCCAGGCCAGAGTAGGAATGACAAGCCCAGGTGAGTCGCAGAGGCAGTCTCAGGCCAGGCCAGTGTGGGAATGACAAGCCCAGGTGAGTCCCAGAGACAGGTCTCAGGCCAGGACAGGACAGTGTGGGAATGACAAGTCCAGGTGAGTCCTGGAGACAGGTCTCAGGCCAGGCCAGGCCAGAGTAGGAATGACAAGTCCAGGTGAGTCCCAGAGACAGGTCTCATGCGAGGCCAGTGTGGGAATGACAAGCCCAGGTGAGTCCCAGAGACAGGTCTCAGGCCAGGCCAGTCCAGTGTGGGAATGACAGGTCCAGGTGAGTCCCAGAAACAGGTCTCAGGCCAGGCCAGTGTGGAAATGACAAGTCCAGGTGAGTCCCAGAGACAGGTCTCAGGCCAGGCCAGGCCAGTGTAGGAATGACAAGTCCAGGTGAGTCCCAGAGACAGGTCTCAGGCCAGGCCAGTGTGGGAATGACAAGTCCAGGTGGGTTCCAGATCTAGGTCTCAGGCCAGGCCAGTGTGGGAATTACTAGTCCAGGTGAGTCCCAGAGACAGGTCTCAGGCCAGGCCAGGCCAGTGTGTGAATGACAAGCCCAGGTGAGTCCCAGAGACAGGTCTCAGGCCAGGCCAGGCCAGTGTGGGAATGACAAGCCCAGGTGAGCCCCAGAGACAGGTCTCACGCGAGGCCAGTGTGGGAATGACAAGCCCAGGTGAGTCCCAGAGACAGGTCTCAGGCCAGGCCAGGCCAGTGTGGGAATGACAAGTCCAGGTGAGTCCCAGAGACAGGTCTGAGGCCAGGCCAGGCCAGTGTGGGAATGACAAGCCCAGGTGAGTCCCAGAGACAGGTCTCAGGTCAGGCCAGGCCAGTGTGTGAATGACAAGCCCAGGTGAGTCCCAGAGACAGGTCTCAGGCCAGGCCAGTGTGGGAATGACAAGTCGAGGTGAGTCCCAGAGACAGGTCTCAGGCCAGGCCAGGCCAGTGTGGGAATGACAAGCCCAGGTGAGTCCCAGAGACAGGTCTCAGGCCAGGCCAGTGTGGGAATGACAAGTCCAGATGGGTTCCAGAGGTAGGTCTCAGGCCAGGCCAGTGTGGGAATTACTAGTCCAGGTGAGTCCCAGAGACAGGTCTCAGGCCAGGCCAGGCCAGTGTGTGAATGACAAGCGCAGGTGAGTCGCAGAGGCAGGTCTCAGGCCAGGCCAGGCCAGTGTGGGAATGACAAGCCCAGGTGAGTCCCAGAGACAGGTCTCAGGTCAGGCCAGGTCAGTGTGGGAATGACAAGTCCAGGTGAGTCCCAGAGACAGGTCTCAGGCCAGGCCAGGCCAGTGTGTGAATGAGAAGCCCAGGTGAGTCGCAGAGGCAGTCTCAGGCCAGGCCAGTGTGGGAATGACAAGTCCAGGTGAGTCCTGGAGACAGGTCTCAGGCCAGGCCAGGCCAGAGTAGGAATGACAAGCCCAGGTGAGTCCCAGAGACAGGTCTCAGGCCAGGCCAGTGTGGGAATGACAAGTGCAGGTGAGTCCTGGAGACAGGTCTCAGGCCAGGCCAGGCCAGTGTGGGAATGACAAGCCCAGGTGAGTCCCAGAGACAGGTCTCAGGCCAGGCCAGGCCAGTGTGGGAATGACAATTCCAGGTGAGTCCCAGAGACAGGTCTCAGGCCAGGCCAGGCCAGTGTGTGAATGACAAGCCCAGGTGAGTCGCAGAGGCAGTCTCAGGACAGGCCAGTGTGGGAATGACAAGTCCAGGTGAGTCCTGGAGACAGGTCTCAGGCCAGGCCAGGCCAGTGTGGGAATGACAAGCCCAGGTGAGTCCCAGAGACAGGTCTCAGGCCAGGACAGGCCAGTGTGGGAATGACAAGTCCAGGTGAGTCCCAGAGACAGGTCTCACGCGAGGCCAGTGTGGGAATGACAAGCCCAGGTGAGTCCCAGAGACAGGTCTCACGCGAGGCCAGTGTGGGAATGACAAGTCCAGGTGAGTCCCAGAGACAGGTCTCAGGCCAGGCCAGTGTGGGAATGACAAGTCCAGGTGGGTTCCAGAGCTAGGTCTCAGGCCAGGCCAGTGTGGGAATTACTAGTCCAGGTGAGTCCCAGAGACAGGTCTCAGGCCAGGCCAGGCCAGTGTGTGAATGACAAGCCCAGGTGAGTCGCAGAGGCAGGTCTCAGGCCAGGCCAGGCCAGTGTGGGAATGACAAGCCCAGGTGAGTCCCAGAGACAGGTCTCAGGTCAGGCCAGGCCAGTGTGGGAATGACAAGTCCAGGTGAGTCCCAGAGACAGGTCTCAGGCCAGGCCAGGCCAGTGTGTGAATGAGAAGCCCAGGTGAGTCGCAGAGGCAGTCTCAGGCCAGGCCAGTGTGGGAATGACAAGTCCAGGTGAGTCCTGGAGACAGGTCTCAGGCCAGGCCAGGCCAGTGTGTGAATGAGAAGCCCAGGTGAGTCGCAGAGGCAGTCTCAGGCCAGGCCAGTGTGGGAATGACAAGTCCAGGTGAGTCTTGGAGACAGGTCTCAGGCCAGGCCAGGCCAGTGTGGGAATGACAAGCCCAGGTGAGTCCCAGAGACAGGTCTCAGGCCAGGACAGGCCAGTGTGGGAATGACAAGTCCAGGTGAGTCCCAGAGACAGGTCTCACGCAAGGCCAGTGTGGGAATGACAAGTCCAGGTGAGTCCCAGAGACAGGTCTCAGGCCAGGCCAGGCCAGTGTGGGAATGACAAGCTCAGGGAGTCCCACAGACAGGTCTCAAGCCAGGCCAGGCCAGTGTGGGAATGACAAGTCCAGGTGAGTCCCAGAAACAGGTCTCAGGCCAGGCCAGTGTGGGAATAACAAGTCCAGGTGAGTCCCAGAGATAGGTCTCAGGCCAGGCCAGTGTGGGAATTACTAGTCCAGGTGAGTCCCAGAGACAGGTCTCAGGCCAGGCCAGGCCAGTGTGGGAATGACAAGCCCAGGTGAGTCCCAGAGACAGGTCTCAGGCCAGGCCAGGCCAGTGTGGGAATGACAAGCCCAGGTGAGTCCCAGAGACAGGTCTCACGCGAGGCCAGTGTGGGAATGACAAGCCCAGGTGAGTCCCAGAGACAGGTCTCAGGCCAGGCCAGGCCAGTGTGGGAATGACTAGTCCAGGTGAGTCCCAGAGACAGGTCTCAGGCCAGGCCAGGCCAGTGTGTGAATGAGAAGCCCAGGTGAGTCCCAGGGACAGGTCTCAGGTCAAGCCCAGGTGAGTCCCAGAGACAGGTCTCAGGTCAGGCCAGGCCAGTGTGTGAATGACAAGCCCAGGTGAGTCCCAGAGACAGGTCTCAGGCCAGGCCAGTGTGGGAATGACAAGTCGAGGTGAGTCCCAGAGACAGGTCTCAGGCCAGGCCAGGCCAGTGTGGGAATGACAAGCCCAGGTGAGTCCCAGAGACAGGTCTCAGGCCAGGCCAGTGTGGGAATGACAAGTCCAGATGGGTTCCAGAGCTAGGTCTCAGGCCAGGCCAGTGTGGGAATTACTAGTCCAGGTGAGTCCCAGAGACAGGTCTCAGGCCAGGCCAGGCCAGTGTGTGAATGACAAGCGCAGGTGATTCGCAGAGGCAGGTCTCAGGCCAGGCCAGGCCAGTGTGGGAATGACAAGCCCAGGTGAGTCCCAGAGACAGGTCTCAGGTCAGGCCAGGCCAGTGTGGGAATGACAAGTCCAGGTGAGTCCCAGAGACAGGTCTCAGGCCAGGCCAGGCCAGTGTGTGAATGAGAAGCCCAGGTGAGTCGCAGAGGCAGTCTCAGGCCAGGCCAGTGTGGGAATGACAAGTCCAGGTGAGTCCTGGAGACAGGTCTCAGGCCAGGCCAGGCCAGAGTAGGAATGACAAGCCCAGGTGAGTCCCAGAGACAGGTCTCAGGCCAGGCCAGTGTGGGAATGACAAGCCCAGGGAGTCCCAGAGACAGGTCTCAGGCCAGGACAGGCCAGTGTGGGAATGACAAGTCCAGGTGAGTCCTGGAGACAGGTCTCACGCCAGGCCAGGCCAGAGTAGGAATGACAAGCCCAGGTGAGTCGCAGAGGCAGTCTCAGGCCAGGCCAGTGTGGGAATGACAAGTGCAGGTGAGTCCTGGAGACAGGTCTCAGGCCAGGCCAGGCCAGTGTGGGAATGACAAGCCCAGGTGAGTCCCAGAGACAGGTCTCAGGCCAGGCCAGGCCAGTGTGGGAATGACAATTCCAGGTGAGTCCCAGAGACAGGTCTCAGGCCAGGCCAGGCCAGTGTGTGAATGACAAGCCCAGGTGAGTCGCAGAGGCAGTCTCAGGACAGGCCAGTGTGGGAATGACAAGTCCAGGTGAGTCCTGGAGACAGGTCTCAGGCCAGGCCAGGCCAGTGTGGGAATGACAAGCCCAGGTGAGTCCCAGAGACAGGTCTCAGGCCAGGACAGGCCAGTGTGGGAATGACAAGTCCAGGTGAGTCCCAGAGACAGGTCTCACGCGAGGCCAGTGTGGGAATGACAAGCCCAGGTGAGTCCCAGAGACAGGTCTCACGCGAGGCCAGTGTGGGAATGACAAGTCCAGGTGAGTCCCAGAGACAGGTCTCAGGCCAGGCCAGTGTGGGAATGACAAGTCCAGGGGGGTTCCAGAGCTAGGTCTCAGGCCAGGCCAGTGTGGGAATTACTAGTCCAGGTGAGTCCCAGAGACAGGTCTCAGGCCAGGCCAGGCCAGTGTGTGAATGACAAGCCCAGGTGAGTCGCAGAGGCAGGTCTCAGGCCAGGCCAGGCCAGTGTGGGAATGACAAGCCCAGGTGAGTTCCAGAGACAGGTCTCAGGTCAGGCCAGGCCAGTGTGGGAATGACAAGTCCAGGTGAGTCCCACAGACAGGTCTCAGGCTAGGCCAGGCCAGTGTGTGAATGAGAAGCCCAGGTGAGTCGCAGAGGCAGTCTCAGGCCAGGCCAGTGTGGGAATGACAAGTCCAGGTGAGTCCTGGAGACAGGTCTCAGGCCAGGCCAGGCCAGTGTGTGAATGAGAAGCCCAGGTGAGTCGCAGAGGCAGTCTCAGGCCAGGCCAGTGTGGGAATGACAAGTCCAGGTGAGTCTTGGAGACAGGTCTCAGGCCAGGCCAGGCCAGTGTGGGAATGACAAGCCCAGGTGAGTCCCAGAGACAGGTCTCAGGCCAGGACAGGCCAGTGTGGGAATGACAAGTCCAGGTGAGTCCCAGAGACAGGTCTCACGCGAGGCCAGTGTGGGAATGACAAGTCCAGGTGAGTCCCAGAGACAGGTCTCAGGCCAGGCCAGGCCAGTGTGGGAATGACAAGCTCAGGGAGTCCCACAGACAGGTCTCAAGCCAGGCCAGGCCAGTGTGGGAATGACAAGTCCAGGTGAGTCCCAGAAACAGGTCTCAGGCCAGGCCAGTGTGGGAATAACAAGTCCAGGTGAGTCCCAGAGACAGGTCTCAGGCCAGGCCAGGCCAGTGTGGGAATGACAAGCCCAGGTGAGTCCCAGAGACAGGTCTCAGGCCAGGCCAGTGTGTGAATGAGAAACCCAGGTGAGTCCCAGAGACAGGTCTCAGGTCAAGCCCAGGTGAGTCCCAGAGACAGGTCTCAGGTCAGGCCAGGCCAGTGTGTGAATGACAAGCCCAGGTGAGTCCAAGGGACAGGTCTCAGGCCAGGCCAGTGTGGGAATGACAAGTCGAGGTGAGTCCCAGAGACAGGTCTCAGGCCAGGCCAGGCCAGTGTGGGAATGACAAGCCCAGGTGAGTCCCACTGACAGGTCTCAGGCCAGGCCAGTGTGGGAATGACAAGTCGAGATGGGTTCCAGAGCTAGGTCTCAGGCCAGGCCAGTGTGGGAATTACTAGTCCAGGTGAGTCCCAGAGACAGGTCTCAGGCCAGGCCAGGCCAGTGTGTGAATGACAAGCGCAGGTGAGTCGCAGAGGCAGGTCTCAGGCCAGGCCAGGCCAGTGTGGGAATGACAAGCCCAGGTGAGTCCCAGAGACAGGTCTCAGGTCAGGCCAGGCCAGTGTGGGAATGACAAGTCCAGGTGAGTCCCAGAGACAGGTCTCAGGCCAGGCCAGGCCAGTGTGTGAATGAGAAGCCCAGGTGAGTCGCAGAGGCAGTCTCAGGCCAGGCCAGTGTGGGAATGACAAGTCCAGGTGAGTCCTGGAGACAGGTCTCAGGCCAGGCCAGGCCAGAGTAGGAATGACAAGCCCAGGTGAGTCCCAGAGACAGGTCTCAGGCCAGGCTAGTGTGGGAATGACAAGCCCAGGGAGTCCCAGAGACAGGTCTCAGGCCAGGACAGGCCAGTGTGGGAATGACAAGTCCAGGTGAGTCCTGGAGACAGGTCTCAGGCCAGGCCAGGCCAGCGTAGGAATGACAAGCCCAGGTGAGTCGCAGAGGCAGTCTCAGGCCAGGCCAGTGTGGGAATGACAAGTGCAGGTGAGTCCTGGAGACAGGTCTCAGGCCAGGCCAGGCCAGTGTGGGAATGACAAGCCCAGGTGAGTCCCAGAGACAGGTCTCAGGCCAGGCCAGGCCAGTGTGGGAATGACAATTCCAGGTGAGTCCCAGAGACAGGTCTCAGGCCAGGCCAGGCCAGTGTGTGAATGACAAGCCCAGGTGAGTCGCAGAGGCAGTCTCAGGACAGGCCAGTGTGGGAATGACAAGTCCAGGTGAGTCCTGGAGACAGGTCTCAGGCCAGGCCAGGCCAGTGTGGGAATGACAAGCCCAGGTGAGTCCCAGAGACAGGTCTCAGGCCAGGACAGGCCAGTGTGGGAATGACAAGTCCAGGTGAGTCCCAGAGACAGGTCTCACGCGAGGCCAGTGTGGGAATGACAAGCCCAGGTGAGTCCCAGAGACAGGTCTCACGCGAGGCCAGTGTGGGAATGACAAGTCCAGGTGAGTCCCAGAGACAGGTCTCAGGCCAGGCCAGTGTGGGAATGACAAGTCCAGGTGGGTTCCAGAGCTAGGTCTCAGGCCAGGCCAGTGTGGGAATTACTAGTCCAGGTGAGTCCCAGAGACAGGTCTCAGGCCAGGCCAGGCCAGTGTGTGAATGACAAGCCCAGGTGAGTCGCAGAGGCAGGTCTCAGGCCAGGCCAGGCCAGTGTGGGAATGACAAGCCCAGGTGAGTCCCAGAGACAGGTCTCAGGTCAGGCCAGGCCAGTGTGGGAATGACAAGTCCAGGTGAGTCCCAGAGACAGGTCTCAGGCCAGGCCAGGCCAGTGTGTGAATGAGAAGTCCAGGTGAGTCCTGGAGACAGGTCTCAGGCCAGGCCAGGCCAGTGTGTGAATGAGAAGCCCAGGTGAGTCGCAGAGGCAGTCTCAGGCCAGGCCAGTGTGGGAATGACAAGTCCAGGTGAGTCTTGGAGACAGGTCTCAGGCCAGGCCAGGCCAGTGTGGGAATGACAAGCCCAGGTGAGTCCCAGAGACAGGTCTCAGGCCAGGACAGGCCAGTGTGGGAATGACAAGTCCAGGTGAGTCCCAGAGACAGGTCTCACGCGAGGCCAGTGTGGGAATGACAAGTCCAGGTGAGTCCCAGAGACAGGTCTCAGGCCAGGCCAGGCCAGTGTGGGAATGACAAGCTCAGGGAGTCCCACAGACAGGTCTCAAGCCAGGCCAAGCCAGTGTGGGAATGACAAGTCCAGGTGAGTCCCAGAAACAGGTCTCAGGCCAGGCCAGTGTGGGAATAACAAGTCCAGGTGAGTCCCAGAGACAGGTCTCAGGCCAGGCCAGGCCAGTGTGGGAATGACAAGCCCAGGTGAGTTCCAGAGACAGGTCTCAGGCCAGGCCAGGCCAGTGTGGAAATGACAAGTCCAGGTGTGTTCCAGAAATAGGTCTCAGGCCAGGCCAGGCCTGTGTGGGAATGACAAGTCCAGGTGAGTCGCAGAGACAGGTCTCAGGCCAGGCCAGGCCAGTGTGGGAATGACAAGCCCAGGTGAGTCCCAGAGACACGACTCAGGCCAGGCCAGTGTGGGAATGACAAGCCCAGGTGAGTCCCAGAGGTGTGTGGAGCAAAGGCCAGTGCAGGGGCAGTGGCGAGTCCCTTGGGGATTGCAAGTGAGGATTGCTGTCCAGCCTCTCCTATACACTTGGCCTGGCAGTTTGAAAGTTGGTATGGACTTGATTAAAAGACTAAATTGAGAATACTTTTTAAAAGAAAGCTTCTTAATCCTTTATTCTTGTGCTGAACTTTTATTTATAATTGTCTCAAGTCTGTAACAAATACTTCAGTGTCATGTACCCAGACACCCTGTACCTAAGATGGCTGTACCGAGTAGCGACATTACAAATTTTTCACTGCACTCATTTGAGTTCAGGTGACAATAAAAGCTCATTCATTCATCTCATTCAAATTCATTTAATTCATTCATTCGCTTTTTCACACAGAGGGTGGTGCGTGTATAGAACGAACTGCCAGAGGAAGTGGTGGAGCTGGGTAAAATTACGACATTTTAAAGACATTTAGACAGGTACATGCATAGGAAGGGTTAAGTGGTATATTGGCCAAATGAGAGGAGTTGAGTTTAGGAAACCTGGTTGGCATAGACATGTTTCCAAGCTGGATGGCTCTAAGACTCTATTTGCTCCCTCCATCAATAATACTCAGTAACAGCAGTGTGTACTCTCCACAAGGTACACTGCAGAAATTCACCAAGGCTCCTTAGACAGCTCCTTCCAAACCCATGACCACTTCCATCGAGAAGATTCATATGAATTCCATCACAAGTATGTCCTCCTCCAAGCCATTGACCATCCTGATTTGGAAACATATCGCCAGTCCTACAAGGTCGCTGGGTCAAAATCCTGGAATTCCCACAACACACGGACTGCTGCAGTACAAGAAGGCAGCTCACCACCACCTTCTCAAGGGCAGCTAGGGATGGAGAATAAATGCTGACCCTGCCAGTGACAACCATATCCTGTGAAAGAATTTAAAACATGGAACAGATAAGCCAAATCATGGATCAGGAGACTTTTCCTGTGGTGTCATTCTGACAGTGTGGATTTGATGAGTAGCTGCTGTGTGCAGAGTGTGTGCTTTGATCTGGTAATCGCTCTGTTACCCCCCTCCATCCCTACGTTCATGGAAATAATGTGACGTTTCCTTTTTGCTCTTTGCTGAAGAACGCCAGAGGTAATCAGATGAGAAACAGCTTCTATTTTAAAGCCTAATCCATCTGCAAGTGCTATTGATAACATCACAGTGTATGCCTTAATGGTTGAACTTCACAATAGCAAGAGTGACTAAAATGCTGACAAGTGAGAGAGTTTGAATGCATTTCTGATTGAATACTGTATCGATCTAATGTTCTTCAAACTGTTGAAATATACCTATTATATTGGAGCCACACTCTGAAATTGGAGTCTGTATCGAGGAACACTCTATCTAAGCACCTGCCCCAGGGGTGGCACAGTGGCTCAGTGGTTAGCACTGCTGCCTCACAGCACCAGGGACCTGGGTTTGATTCCACCCTCGGGGGACTGTCTGTGTGGAGTTTGCACATTCTTCCCGTGTCGGCGTGGTTTTCTCCTGGTGCACGGTTTCTTTCCACAATCCGAAGATATGCAGGTTGGGGTGGATTGGCTGTGCTAAATTGCCCCACAGTGTCCAGGTATGTGCAAACTGGGCGGGTTTAGTCATGAGAAATGTAGGGTGGAGGGGTGGCATGCTCTTCACAGGGTTGGTGTGGACTTGATGGGCTGAATGGCCTGCTTCCACTCTGTAGGGATTTTGACATATTGATATTATTCAAGGCAGCAATGGAACTGGTTTCCTCATCAGGGGTGACAGCCAACATCAGATACCCGCTGTAAACTTGCAAAGCTGCACCCCTGTCATATTCCTTCAACCTTTGTAAACATCTTGACTAGATCACCATATGCTTTGCGGAAGTTTGAGGACCGTGAAGAATTTTGGAGCCCCGATTACTTTGTTATGAGGTCTTGTTGTAGGGGGCTATTCAGGTCTGTCTAGTCTCACAAAAGTATGTAGCTCAGGTTATTGATGGTCATTATTTGCAGCTCAAGGTGTAAAATAGATTGGACCATCACAGCAGGTTACAGTTTCTGCTTCGTTCATGTGACTCTGACTCTACCTCACTCCCACCCCCATCCCCACCTTCCTATTTATCTCTCAGTCCCCTTCACCTTCCCCCCCTCCCCACCCCACATTCCTGATTAAGAGCTTATGCCCGAAACGTCGACTCTCCTGCTCCCTGGATGCCGCCTGACTTGCTGTGCTTTTCCAGCGCCACACTTTTCGACATCACACACGTTTCTGATGCTAACCGTGTGACTCAGCAAACGTTTCTGAAACTGTTTCGACGTGATGCATTCATTCCCTGGCACCTCACAAAAGGGGGATTCATCCTTGGCAAGTTATTGTGCGGACGAACTTGTGCACAGAGTCCTGTCCCTGTCTTTAAATTCATACACAAAACGTGAGCATTGCTGCCTGGGACAGCATTCATTGCCCATTCCTAACTGTCCGCAGGATAGTTGAGCGTCAATGACATTGTTGTGAGTCTGGAGTCACATGTAGACCAGATCAGATGAGCACGGCAGATTTCCTTCCCTGAAGGGCATTAATGAATCAGGTGGGCGTTCCCCTCTTGACAATTGACAACATGATTACCATTAGACTCCTGATTCTTATTGGATACCTGTTTCACCATCTGCTGTAGTAAGATTTGAACCCAAATCCCCAGGAACAGGCCAGAATCACTGGACTGATAGTCTGCTGCCAATAACACTAGGCCGTTGCCTCCCTAGTCTGGTGAGGATGCGGTGGTGTGATAACTTGCGTGACATTGCTAGAACTTGGCAATGAAGTAGACAGGAAGTCTGATGACCACACTGACTCCCCCACCATTTTGTTACACACGTATTAAAACTGTTGCTTTTGCTGCTTCTCCTACTCCGTCTTTCCAGCATCCTCGACAATGTGGCTCTCTGTATAAAGAAAACTCAGCTCAGTGTCTGCCAACTTATCTCTTGCCATCTCGTGTCCCACAGCTTTCGTTTGTTGACAGCCTGCTTGTTTGTCAAGGACAATGAGAGAAGTTAACAGCAAAAGATTGAAAGTGACAGTTGGCAAGACATTCAGAATAACTGAACACAAAGCCAGATATCTGAGAGGGAAGTCTAATCCGCTCTATACTCTATTCTCCACAGTGCACGACACTAACAGGTCAGTAGTTATTACTTTCCCAATCAACTGGGTAGCCTTGGCAGGGACATTGTGCGAGAAGAGAATATGACTTTGGACTCTGAGGGACTTGTGGATGGTGATTGTTGTTTAATAATCCATGACACCCGCCTCCCCCCTCATGATATGGAGCAGTTAAAATCTTTGGAGACAGTTTACACAGCATCGACATTACGTACAAGTCTCACGTTTCTTAAATATTGATGTATTGCAGGTTTATTTCTTCTGCTCTGTGCAGATTTCCATTACCAATCTCTACTTTAATGAGAAAGTGAGGACTGCAGATGCTGGAGATCAGAGCTGAAAATGTGTTGCTGGAAAAGCGCAGCAGGTCAGGCAGCATCCAAGGAACAGAAGAATTGACGTTTCGGGCATAAAGTTCCTGAAGAAGGGCTTATGCCCGAAACGTCGATTCTCCTGTTCCTTGGATGCTGCCTGACCTGCTGCGCTTTTCTAGCAACACATTTTCGGCTCAATCTCTACTTTGCCCAATCGCCATTTCTGATCCCCTAACACCCCACACAAACACATACACTGACACATATAGGTACACACACATGTATACATAGGCACACACAAAAACACAGGGCCAGTAGAACTGAAGGGAAGAAAGGATAGTGAGGTACTTTATTAGTACATGATGGAATCAGTACCATAGCAAGAAATGGTTATGGATCAGAAGATATAGAATCCATATTGATGGAGATAATAACTAGCAAGTGGAAGAAGACACTGTATGAGTAGTCTGTAGACTCCCTAAGAGTTCCTATACAGGGGGATAGAGAGTAAGCCAGGAAATATTGAGGACATGTAAAAAAAAAGGCAGTATTTTAAGCATAAACGACTTTCATCTTCATGTAGATAGGGAAAATCAAATAGGCAGAAGCAGCCACAAGGAGGAAATCATAGAGTGTATTTGGGACAATTTCCTAGATCAAACTGTTGTCGATTCAACCAGCGATCAGGCTATTTCAGATCATGTGATGTGTAATGATCACAAATAAAAGATCCCTCAGGGAATAGTGACCTTTAAGGTCACTATTCCCTGAGGGATCTTTTATTTGTGATCATTACACATCACATGATCTGAAATAGCCTGATCGCTGGTTGAATCGACAACAGTTTGATCTAGGAAATTTAATGCTCATTGAGAAAGAAAACTTGGGTCAGAAAGAGCTATGCTAAACTTATATAGGGGTGATTCAGAAGGAATGAGCGCCGAGCTGGCTATTATAGAATGGGAAAGGAGTTTAGGAACACAGACATATGAGGAACAATGGCATACATTTAAGAAAATAGTTCATGGCTCACAGCAAAAATACATCCTAGTGAGCAAGAGGAATACTTGAAAGGGGGGAACCCAAGCCTGATTAACCAGGGAACTTAACGATAGCACCAAACTAAAAGAAAAATCTTACAATATAATAAAGATTAGTAGTAAGCTAGAGGATTGGGAAAGGGTTTAAACAACAACACAAGATGACCAAAATATAATAGAGTGGGAGAAAATAAAATTGGATGGTAAATTTGCAAGTAATACTAAGATGGGCAAAAAGAACTTCTTTAAATCCGTAAAAAGGAAGAGAGTAGCCAGAGTGAAATAGGCCTTTTAGAGAATAAGGGGAATTAATGATGGCAGACTAGGAAAGGTAGAGAAGTTGAATAAATATGTTGCATCAGTCTTCACAGTAGACAACACTATTAATATTCCAAAATTATTAAATATTTAAGGGGCACAAGGAGGACAGGAAATAAATATAAGAACTATCACTAGAGAAAAGATACTAGGTAAAAAAAAGGGCGCCATGGGACCTGATGGGATGTATCCTAATATGTTATAATAACTAGTTACAAAGAGGATGTTTTCCCTGGTTGGGGAGTCTGGAACCAAGGGTCACAGTCTCAGGATTTGGGATGGGCCATTTTGGACTGAGATGAGAAAACATTTCTTCATCAGACAGAGCTCAAACTGTGGAGCTCCGTGCCACAGAAGGCCGTGGAGGCCAAGTCACTGAGTATATTCAAGAAAGAGATTGATAAATATTCAGGCTTTAAAGGCATCAGTGGACAAGGAGGGAAAGTGGGAACATGGTGCTGAGATAGAGGATCAGATGTGTGCATATTGAATGGTGGAGCAGGCTTGAAGGACTGAATGGCTGACTCCTTCTATTTCTGTGTTTCCAATGACACAAATAGAGGATTGGCTAAGTAATCGAAGATGGAGAGTTGGAATGGGAGGGGAGCATTTTCAGGTGTCACTGGTGGAATACCACAGGGCTTACAACTGCAGCCACAATTATTTACAATGTATATTAATGACCAGGATGATGATAATGAATGTACTATCACCAGGTCTGCATGTAACACAAAAATAGGTGGAAGGCAAGTAGTGAGGTTGACATAAAGAGTGTGCAGATGGATAAGACCAGAAGAAATAGAAACAGCAGAAGGCTGTTCATCCCCTTGAGCCTACTTTGCCACTCAATTGCATCACTACAGATCTGACATCCCTCATGTCCATTTTTCTGCCCTTTCCACATAACCCACGAATCTCCTAATGATCAAGAATATATCCATCTCAGCCTTAAAAAACCACAAGGACTCTATCCCCACCACTCTCTGTGGCAAGGTGTTCCAAAGTCTCACAAAGTTCTGAGAGAAGAAATTCCTTCCTATCTCAGTCTTAAATTGACACCTCTTAATTCTGAGACTACGCCCTCTGGTTCCATGGGGGGGGGGGGGGGGGGGGGGGAGGGGGGGGGAGCGGGGGGAAACATCCTGTCAGCACTTACTCTGTCAAGCCTTTTAAGAATCTTTGATGTCTCATTCTTCTAAACTCGAATGAATAGAGTCCTAACCTGTTTAATCTTTGCACATAACTCAATCCCTCAATAATAGGGATCATCTTAGTGAATCTTCTCTGAACTGCCTGCAATGAAATCATATCTTCCCTTAAATAACGGGACTAAAGCTGTTCCCAGTACTCCAGATGTGTTCACACCAGCATCTTGTACAGTTGCAGGAAGACATCCCTTCTCTTATTCTCCAACCCCCTTGAAATAAGGATCAACACTCCATTTATCTTCTTGATGCCCTGTGTACTAGTTTTTCGTGTTTTGTGCACAAATACCTCCAAGTCCCTTTGTGTTGCTACTTTCTGCAGTTTTTCTCTATTCAAACACTACCCTGTTCTTTTGTTCATCCATTCAAAATAAATAACTTCACATTTTCCCACATTATACCCCATTTGCCAACTTTTTGCACACTTGCTAGATAGAGACAGGTCAGTTTGAGTTGAAAAAAGAAACAGGTAAAAACAATGACAGCAGATGCTAGAAACCAGATTCTGGATTAGAGTGGTGCTGGAAAAGCACAGCAGTTCAGGCAGCATCCGAGGAGCAGGAAAATCGATGTTTCGGGCAAAAGCCCTTCATCAGGAAAGAGGCAGAGAGCCTGAAGGGTGGAGAGATAAATGTGAGGAGGTGGGGATGGGGAGAAAGTAGCATAGAGTACAACAGGTGAATGGGGGTGGGGATGGAGGTGATCGATCAGGGAGGAGGGTGGAGTGGATAGGTGGAAAGGAAGATAGGCAGGTAGGACAAGTCATGGGGACAGTGCTGAGCTGGAAGTCTGGAACTGGGGTGAGATGGGGGAAGGGGAAATGAGGAAACTGTTGAAGTCCACATTGATGCCCTGGGGTTGAAGAGTCCCGAGGCGGAAGATGAGACGTTCTTCCGCCAGGCGTCGGGTGGTGAGGGAGCGGCGGTGAAGGAGGCCCAAGACCTTCATGTCCTCGGCAGAGTGGGAGGGGGAATTGAAATGCTGGGCCACAGGGCGGTGGGGTTGATTGGTGCAGGTGTCCCGGAGATGTTCCCTAAAGCACTCTGCTAGGAGGCGTCCAGTCTCCCCAATGTAGAGGAGACCGCATCGGGAGCAACGGATACAATAAATGATATTAGTGGATGTGTAGTTAAACTTTGATGGATGTGGAAGGCTCCTTTAGAGCCTTGGATGGAGGTGAGGGAGGAGGTGTGGGCGCAGGTTTTGCAATTCCTGCAGTGGCAGGGAGGGTGCCAGGATGGGAGGGTGGGTTTTTGGGGGGGCGTGGACCTGACCAGGTAGTCACAGAGGGAACGGGGTCTTTGCGGAAGATGGAAAGGGGTGGGGAGGGAAATATATCCCTGGTGGTGGGGTCTGTTTGGAGGTGGCAGAAATGTCGGTGGATGATTTGGTTTATGTGAAGGTTGGTAGGCTGGATGGTGAGCAAAAAAACCTGGCTAATAGAATACAATATGGGAAGTTGTGAAGTTATGGGCACTGCCAGGAGAATAGAGGAGCTAAATATTCACTAAATGGAGAAAGGGTGCAGAAAGCTACAGGACAGAAGGATTTGTGAATCCTCATGCATAAACCAATAAAACTTAGCCTTTTTGTCCAAAGGCAATGGAATATGAAACTAGGGAAGTCTTGCTAAACCAAAATAAGGCACTAGTCAGACCATAACTGGAATACCGGGAACATCTGTGGGCTGCTGACAACAAGTGTGGAAAGCCTGTCTTATGAGGAGAGGTTGAGTAGGTTGGACCTGTACTCATTGGAATTGATCAGAATCAGAGATGACTTTATTGAAACAGTCAGGATTAACAGGGTAGATGCACACCAGTTGCTTGCCTTTGTGGGAGAGTCTAAGACCAGAGGGCGTGATTTCAGAGTAAATGTAGGACAGACATAAGGAAGATTATTTTTCTATCAGAGGGCAGAAAACCTGTGGAATTCTTTACCATTGAAGGTTGCAGAGGTTGGATTATTACATTTATTCAAGACTAAGACAGTCAAATTTTTAACCGGTAAGGGAATCAAGGATTATGGGGGTAAATTGGGAAAGTGGAGTTGAAGATGATCATGTTGAATGGCGGAGCGGGTTTGGTGGGCTGAATGGCCTACGTCTGGTCCTTTGTTTTATGGTCTTACAAAATATCACACACATACTTCTCTAACCTACGTGGAAAGAGCTTATGAACAACTTGAAACAAAAACACAAATCTCTGGAGGAACTCAGCAAGTCTGGCAGCACCTATGGAAAGAAATCAGAGTCAATGCTTTGGATCCAATGACCCTTTTTCAGCACTAATAGTGGTCAGGGAAAGGTGGTGTATATTTTGAGGACAGTAGGGTGGGGAAAGGAGGTTAAAGGAATAAGCGATAGTTGCAGATGGAGTCCACACAGAGAGAGAGAGAGAGAGAGAGAGTATGCTTCAACTTTAGTCATTATTGATAACTCCAGTCCCCTTCCTGTTTGTAGTTTTGCTTCATAACTGCTCCAGTGAATAATTCTCAACCTTTAGTTGCTGCCCTTTTCCCCTTCTATGATGTTTCTTGACTTTGGCTGAAGGTGTTTCCCCGTAGTCCTCTGGTTTTCTCTTGGTATTTAAGGGAACAGTAACAGATAATAACACGAGACCAGTAATGCAGAGGCCCAGACTGACGTTCATTTACATCCTACAGCAGAGGAGCTCAAATCCAGCAAATAAATATATCTGGAAGCTTAAAGTTTATGTCAATAGCAGTAACCGTGTAAATACTGCCCATCTTAAACATTCAACTGTTTCATTAATGTCCTGTCGCGAAGGAATTCCATCATTTTCACCTTGACTGGTCTACAAATGACTGCAGGCCCATAGCAATGTGGGAGCCTCTCAACTGTTTGCTGCAATGGCTGCTTGTCGAAGGGTAATTTTTTTCTATTCATTCATGGCTTTGCAGGCTAGGTCAGCATTTATTGCCCATCCCTAATTTGCCAGAGATTCAACCAAATTGTTTCAGGTCTGGATTGCATGTGGGTCAGACCAGGTAAGGATGGCAGTTTCCTTCTCTAAAGGGCATTAATGATCCAGATGGGTTTTGCCCACGATGGATTCATGGCTATCATGAGACTGTTAATTCCAGATTTTTATTGAATTCAAATTCTACCATCTGCTGTGGCAGAATCTGAACTTGGCTCGCCGAACATTAACTGGATCCCTGGATTAACAGCCTAATGATAACCCCAATCAGCCATCACCTCTCCCTCAGTGCTTGGAGATGGCCTGGAAATGCTGGGCTTGCTAACAAACCTCACGATGCCAGGGAAGATTAAAATGAGTGAAATGTGATATCCAGATGGCTTGTTGGAATGTGCCTTTGGTCAGACACAAGGCTTTGCTGTGCCATGCATCTCTGTCTGTTACCTTTGTTAATTGTTTTGCCGAACGCTACATAGCTGCTCCAGAACGTTTTGGCCAGGCGTTCGGTTTGTCACAACCAGTAAATAAAATCAAAATTACTGACAAAAGGTCAAGCACCTAATTTCCTGTTGTTAAAGCTGATTAATTTCCCTGATTATGTCTGACATTTGATTGGCTGGGTTAATGTGTTGTCAGCAGGAGTAAGGCAGTAAATCTCATGGTAGTCCTTACATGGTAATTGTATATTAATCTACTGGAGGCCAGGAGCTGCTGCTGAATACAATCCTCAGATTATTGATTTAATTGATTGCTTGGACCTTCTGAGTGTCATAGCGCAGACCCAAGGCAGGAGAGGGAATGGGGTGGAGGTGGTGGTGGGGGAACTCAGGGCACATCCTGGCACTCACTCAAAGTGAGGAAGACCCCACATGTCCCTTAGTTAAGCTCTTCTCCCTCCTGCCATCTGGCAGAAGATACCAGAGCATTCGGTCTCTCACAGTCAGACTGTACAACACTTTCTTCCCCCAGGCCATCAGGCTCCTTAACACAGTATGATCGGACTCTTTCCCATCTGAAATTCTTTGCACGACTTGGAATTGCTGCTAGAACAATGTTTATTAATTATCATTCTTTTATTACACTGTAATTTCCGTATTTTGCACTTCTTATGCACTTTATGCCACCCTTTGTATGATCGTGTAGTTTGTGCTGTCCATGTAGCACCTTGGTCCTGGAGGAACGCTGTCTCATTTTTACTGTATCAGTTGTATATGGTAGAAATGACAAATACTCTACTCTACCCTAAAACAAAAGAAACTGGCATGCACTAATTTCCTCACACAGGATGTGTGTGCCTGGCATGTTTTGCCCATCGTGCACTTGCTCCAGTTAGGTGAAACTTTTTCTTTCATTTTCGCTCTGCACAAGTTAAATAAAAATCCCTTCGTTCAACAGTGACAAACTGGAAATTTTTTTTTTAGGTGATTTTATCCCTTAGGTTCGGAGACGGAGAAGGACAATTGGTGCAATCCTACATAAATCTGGAACCTTGATTGAGAATTTTAAATGAAACAGCTTTGAATGCCAACTGGATTATTAATGTCCTTCAGGGAAGGCAAGCTGTCTTCCTGACCTGACCTGGCATACATGTGTTATGAAGATGTGGGTGTACTGTATCTTTAAGAGAGTTAAAAGCTAGCAGAACTACCTGACAGCACAGAGTGTTCTGAACAAGACTTAATGTAACCTTTTGGTCCAGCAGCTATGTAGCTGGTTGCCTGGAGACAAAAACAAATTTGAATTAGGCCAATCAGTTCAAATTATGCCCCCCCCCCCCCCAAAATACCAAACTCCAATCAAGTTTGAATTGAGTATATTGACAATATTAAAATACAATCTGGTGCTTTGGGGATATAAGACCATGAAAAATTGAACATTTCAGGGAGAACTGCTAGAAGACCAACAGATGTAGACTGGTAGTCAGAACTCTCTGAGAGGTATCTGTCTACAGGAGGAGTGTGCACAGAGACAAACATCAACATTGACCTCGAAAGCAAATCTACAGAGCAAGGTATAAAGAGAAGATTCAACAGCTGGCTGGTTTTGAAATTTGAATTTTTCAGTAAATCCTAATCGGGGGTTTTATCGGTATTATAAAAGGAAGAGTAAAAGATAGGTTAGAGGAAGGAGTTGTAAATAGTTGTTAGTTAATTATTCCCTGTTATACTTTAAGAAATAATGTTGTTAATTTTTACTTTAAATAGTTCTGGGCCTCTCGAATTTTCACAGATTACTGCATGGGATAAATCTTTTCAATGTTTCTGGTTTAAATTAAGCAGGGGGGGTTTACCCTGAGTCATAATACATGTGACTCCAATTCCCTCCCCAACGGCATTTTGTGACTTAGAGCATGGCAGTGTGGCACAATGCCTTAGTGGTTAGCACTGCTGCCTCACAGCGCCAGGGACCCAGGTTTGATTCCAGCCTCGGGTAACTGTCTGTGTGGAGTTTGCATATTCTCCTTGTGTCTGTCTGGTTTCCTCCCCCAGTCCAAAGATACATGGGCTAGGTGGATTGGCCAGGGGAAATTACATGTAGTGTGCAGGCTAGGTGGGTTCGCCATGGGAAATACAGGGATAAGTAAGGGGGTGGGTCTGGGATAGCGGTCGCTCTGGGTTTGATGGGTCAAATGGCCTGTTTCCACACTCTAGGGATTCTCTGAGCCTAAACACTTGTACAGTTTGATGAGACTTACGTTCTGCACAGCTTTAATCTCAACATGTAAGGTAGAATTCTAATCTCTGAACAATGTGGGGGAACATTTTGAGGACTAATTTTGTACATTTCAGTATACTCAGCTGTTTTATCTTGGTTTTAATTCATAACCAATGCTGTGAAGGTCATGTTTCTGCCCTCTATGACTGAGGAATTGATGGATTGTTTGTGTATCTGCGTCATCATGGGGAACTGCCAACCTACACACCACTGTGTGCACAGTCCATACCATGGACTGCAGTGATTCAAAAAGGCACCACAGCCCTGTTAACAGCAATGAGTGAAGGCAAGAAATACTAGCCAGCCAGTGACACTTATGTTCCACTAGGTAAACAAAATTTCCACAGCGATGTGGTTGACTCTTAACTGCCTTCTTGGCAATTAGTGATGGGAATTCCTGTTGAAGGGCTTTTGCCCAAAACGTTGCTTTTCCTGCTCCTCAATGCTGCCTGATCTGCTGTGCTTTTCCAGCATCATACTCTCAACTCTAATTTCCAGCATCTGCAATCCTCAATTTCGCCTAGTCAATGCTGGTCCATCCAGTATTGCCCATGTCTAATGAACAATCAAAAAAGAGTCCTGCTCCCACTTAGAGTCATTGAATCCTACAGCACAGAGACAGGCCCTTTGGCCCAAGCTGATCCATGCCAAACAAAATATCCATCCACGCTAACCCCATTTCCCTGCACTTGGCCCATATCCTTCTAAACCTTTTCTATCCATGCATTGTCCAAATGCCTTTTAAACACTGTTAATGTACCTCCCTCAACTACTTCTGCTGGCAGATCATTCCATATACGTACCGCCCTCTGTGCAAAGAAATTGCCCCTCAGGTTCCCTTTTATTCTTTCCCTTCTAACCTTAAACTGATGCCCTCTAGTCCTCGATTACCCAATGCTGGGAAAAGGATTGAATACATTCACATTGTTCATGCCTCTCATGATCTTATACATCTCTATATGGTTCCCCCCTCAGTCTTCTACGTTCTGAAGAAAAAAGTCCTAGCTTGTCCAATTTCTCCCACTTGACTACGTACCTGGCTTTGATCAATTTGCTGTAATTAACTGGTCAGGAGCAAATTATCTCAGGAGCAAATTGTCCTATTCAGTTCAAATGTCATTGTAATTAGTAAGTATTGCACCAGTCTTATCTGTGTCAATTTGTTGTGATGAACTGTGTTTTTCTACCCCTCTCTACTCTTTCAGTGGATGTGGGCTTTGCTGACAAGGCTAGCATTTGTTAAAAGTCTAATTACCCTTGAACTGAGTGAACAAACTTGTCATTCAGGGCAGTTAAAAGTCAACCGCATTGCTGTGGCTGTAGAATCACATGTTTGGAAGCATGGTAGATTTCCTTCTCTAAAGGAAATTGGTGAACAAGATGTGTTTCATGATGAAGGTTCCTGATGAAGGGCTTTTGTCCGAAATGCCAATTTCCCTGCTCCTTGGATGCTGCCTGACCTGCTGTGCTTTTCCAGCACCACTCTAATCCAGACCCTAGATGTGTTTCATGTCAACCCATAATAGATTCATGGTTACCATTACCAGGAGTAGCTTTCAATTCTTGACTTGATTCATTGAATTCAAATACCCACCATGGCGTTCACACCCATTTCTCCTAGCATCTTATTTTCAGATGCATTCACAGGATTTTCCCAGAACAATTCCTTGGGTCTCTGGCTATGACTTAATTATCATTACAGAGATGTGGGTGACAGGGTGTTTGGGTACTGAACAGCCAAGGATATTACCAGTTGAGTGATGTTATCACTGTGCCACTGTCTTTCCTTAAATTGTTCCATTTCTATCAGTAAAATCACTCTGATTAACATGTATTGATGAAAATAGCACCCATTAATATTGTGATTAGAGTGGGGTGCCGGAATAGCACAGCAGGTCAGGCAACATCTGAGGAACAGGAAAATCGATGTTTCAGGCAAAAACCCTTCATCGGGAATCGAGAGAGGAGGAGAACTTCTTCAAGGTAGGCATCTTTGGAAGAGGATTCGCAATAAGGTTAAAATCAACTAGGAGAAAGTGAGGACTGCAGATGCTGAAGATCAGAGCCAAGATTAGAGTGGTGCTGGAAAAGCACAGCAGGTCAGGCAGCATCCAAGGAGCAGGAGAATTGACGTTTCGGGCAAAAGCCCTTCATCAGGAATTCATTCATTCCTGATGAAGGGCTCCTGCCCGAAATGCCGATTTTCTTGCTCCTCAGATGCTGCCTGACCTGCTGTGGTTTTCCAGCACCACTCTAATCTTGACTCTGATCTTCAGCATCTGCAGTCCTCACTTTCATCCATTAGTATTGTACCAATCTAATTTCCACATAGCAACACTGCCCTGAACCTGTAGTTTGTCACTTATCCTCTTCGCACAGCTGCCCCTGGGTATCCTTGTACAATGGGTAGTTCTCAAAATGGAATCTGTTGGGTCTAGTAAGAAATAGGAGCAGTAGTAGGCCATTTGACTCCTTGAGCCTGTTCCTTCATTCAGTTGGGGTGCTCCCACATTGAGACTTGTTTGCACTTCTCCTAAGTTGCCCCCCACCATTCGCTGTGGAGGCTGCCTGCAGTTTAGGGTACTCCATTCGGACTTTTCCTAATAGCACCGGTTTCCAGGCGGTGGCCAGTTACCAGGTGGGACCCAGAGGCCATCAGGGTCAGGACGCAGAAATAGCCCACCCTGTTTTAAAATCTGAGGTGCTAAAATTCAGCCCTGAGAAACTCGGCTGGGTTTGGTGTTGGTCCTGAAAGACGTTGCAGAGAATATGACGTTTAAGTGAATATTTCTTTACAGAGCTGGATTCTCATCTGTTTATAGGGAGTTAATCTTTCACGATTAAAATGGGAACTTGCTTTAAATATTTAAATGTGATGAGGTGGTTGTTGATTCTAACTTGACCAATAGCTATTTGTGTTGGATGTGAACTGACTGGGGAGGGAGGACATAAATAGACAATCAGTGTTGGTATTATAAACACTCCTTAAAATCTGGTTTGCTGGATCTGTTTAATCAGATGACAACAGGGATCTTCTGCTGCTCCCCCCAGTGTCTTGACTTTGTTGGGAGGCTTATTCAGTCACACTAGGAGAAAGTGAGGACTGCAGATGCTGGAGATCAGAGCTGAAAATGTGTTGCTGGAAAAGCGCAGCAGGTCAGGCAGCATCCAAGAAGCAGGAGAATCGACGAGTCGGGCATAAGCCCTTCTTCAGGAAACGTCGATTCTCCTGCTCCTTGGATGCTGCCTGAGCTGCTGCGCTTTTCCAGCAACACATTTTCAGCTTATTCAGTCTCACAGCAGGGTGAGGTTTGAGGATCTCGATGCTGTCCTGCCTTCATCCTGATTCAGTGCATGTCTGAGGTCCTTCTGCCAAAGTTAAATGGGGGTCTGTTCAGTTATCGGATCCTCCCAGGGCCTCAAATCATGTAAATCTGGTCTTCTTCAACAAAGAGATACTGTACAGAACCGAACTGTGTTTGTGTCTATATTATATATATAATATATAAAACACACACATATAAATATATAGACTTTTTTTATGAATAAACTATATTTTGAAATAAGAAGAAAAAGCAAAGAGGCTCAATGAGGCTGCTCCTCCCTCATTCCAAATGATTGAGGGCCCTAAGCAGATATACAATGTCCAGTTACAGATTCCATCCTGCCAACACTTAATATTGTGCCAAATATTTATTAGTCAACAGCAAAGTGAAAGAAAATCTGTGTGCTATGTGCAAATTGGCTCCCATGTTTCCTACATTACAAATACTTGACTGAATGTAAAGTGTTTTAAGGTGTCTGGCAGTTATGAAAAATGACGTATAAGTTCAAATCTGTTCTCCCAGGTCCCATTATTTAATACTGTTATGTTTTCATAAATGAGGCTAGGGAGGTTTCCACTGAAGGAAAGCAGTGAACCAGTTGAGTTTTAATGATGCCTTCATGGTAACTTTCACAGATAACTTTTTTGAAAATTCCAGACTCTTAAAAGTGAATTCAAGTTCTTCTTGTGGTTTTGAATCTCATGTTTCATTGGAATAAAGGTCAAGGACTTTGGATTACTAGTTCAGCAAGAAACTACTGGGCTCCTTTACAAACATATAGAGGACAACAGGACTATATGGTCCATAGCAGAACAAGGTTAAGGGGACTAAGTTGATGTTGTGAAACTTGAAAGGGTTCAGAAAAGATTTGCAAAGATATTTCTAGAGTTGGAGGATTAGAGCTACAGGGAGAGGCTGATTCGGCTGGGGCTGTTTTCCTTGGAGCATTGGAAGCTGAAGGATGGCCATATAAAGCATTATAAATCATGAAGGACATGCATAGGATAAATAGACAAGGTCTCTTCTGTGGAGTAGGGGAGTCTAGAATTAGAGGGCATTGGTTCAGGGTGAAAGACAAAAGGGACCTAAGGGACAGCTTTTTCACACAGAGGGTGGTACGTGTTTGGAATGACTGCCAGAGGATGTGGAGAAGGCTGGAACAATTACAACATTTAAAAGGCATTTGGATGGGTATATGACTTAGAAGGATATGGGCCAAATGGTACTAGGTTAATTTAGGGTATCTGGTCAGCGTAGACAAGTTGGACCGAAGGGTCTGTCTGTTTCCATGCTGTACATCTCTGTGACTCTATGAATCTAAGTTGCACAATGAAACTAAACCAAAAAGATTGAGATTCCTGCTCATGTGACAATAAAAAGGTTGGCTTTGATTTAGGTCCATAAAACCCATGAAATAAACTACATTAACGTAGTTGAGACAAAAAGGCTTGCAATATTGAACAAGTAAATGCTAAAATGTCTCTGGATATATGAATACCAGACTGAAAAAAGACTGAAGGGTTGACTTATGTCCATAATAACTCACCATGACCATGGCTGATGCCCCCCAAACTATTTGATTCTGGATTAGTGGTGCTGGAAGAACACAGCAGTTCAGGCAGCATCCAAGGAGCAGTAAAATCGAAGTTTCGGGCAAAAGCCCTTCATCAGGAATAAAGGCAGAGAGCCTGAAGTGTGGAGAGATAAGCTAGAGGAGGGTGGGGGTGGGGAGAGAGTAGCATAGAGTACAATAGGTGAGTGGGGGAGGAGATGAAGGTGATAGGTCGGGGGCGGGGGGGGGGTGGAGTGGATAGGTGGAAAAGATGATAGACAGGTAGGACAAGTCATGGGGACAGTGCTGAGCTGGAAGTTTGGAACTAGGGTGAGGTGGGGGAAGGGGAAATTAGGAAAATGTTGAAGTCCACATTGATGCCCTGGGGTTGAAGTGTTCCGAGGCGGAAGATGAGGTGTTCTTCCTCCAGGCGTCTGGTGGTGAGGGAGCAGCGGTGAAGTAGGCCCAGGACCTCCATGTCCTCGGCAGAGTGGGAGGGGGAGTTAAAATGTTGGGCCACAGGGCAGTAGGATTGATTGGTGCGGATGTCCCAGAGATGTTTCCAAAAGCGCTCTGCTAGGAGGCGTCCAGACTCCCCAATGTAGAGGAGACCCGCATCGGGAGCAATGGATACAATAAATGATATTAGTGGATGTGCAGGTAAAACTTTGATGGATGTGGAAGGCTCCTTTAGAGCCTTGGATGGAGGTGAGGGAGGAGGTGTGGGCGCAGGTTTTACAGTTCCTGCGGTGGCAGGGGAAGGTGCCAGGATGGGAGGGTGGGTTGTGGGGGGCGTGGACCTGACTAGGTAGTCACGGAGGGAACGGTCTTTGCAGAAGGCGGAAAGGGGTGGGGAGGGAAATATATTCCTGGTGGTGGGATCTGTTTGGAGGTGGCGGAAATGTCGGCGGATGATTTGGTTTATGCGAATGTTGGTAGGGTGGAAGGTGAGCACCAGGGGCGTTCTGTCCTTGTTACGGTTGGAGGGGTGGGGTCTGAAGGCAGGGGTGCGGGATGTGGACGAGATGCGTTGGAGGGCATCTTTAACCACGTGGGAAGGGAAATTGCAGTCTCTAAAGAAGGAGGCCATCTGGTGTATTCTGTGGTGGAACTGGTCCTCTTGGGAGCAGATCCGGCGGAGGCGGAGGAATTGGGAATACGGGATGGCATTTTTGCAAGAGATAGGGTGGGAAGAGGTGTAATCCAGGTAGTTGTGGGAGTCGGTGGGTTTGTGAAAAATGTCAGTGTCAAGCCGGTCGTCATTAATAGAGATGGAGAGGTCCAGGAAGGGGAGGGAGGTGTCAGAGATGGTCCAGTTAAATTTAAGGTCAGGGTGGAATGTGTTGGTGAAGTTGATGAATTGCTCAACCTCCTCGCGGGAGGTGAGCGCTTTCGGGAACATCTCTGGGACACACGCACCAATCAACCACACCGAACTGTGGCCCAACATTTCAACTCCCCCTCCCACTTTGCCGAGGACATGGAGGTCCTGGGCCTCCTTCACCCGCTGCTCCCTCCCCACCCGGTGCCTGGAGGAAGAACGCCTCATCTTCCGCCTCGGAACACTTCAACCCCAGGGCATCAATGTGGACTTCACCAGTTTCCTCATTTCCCCTTCCCCCACCTCACCCTAGTTCCAAACTTCCAGCTCAGCACTGTCCCCATGACTTGTCCTACTTGCCTATCATCTTTTCCACCTATCCACTCCACCCTCCCCCGCCCCTGACCTATCACCTTCATCCCCTCCCCCACTCACCTATTGTACTCTATGCTACTTTCTCCCCCCCCCCCACCCTCCTCTAGCTTATCTCTCCACGCTTCAGGCTCACTGCCTTTATTCCTGATGAAGGGCTTTTGCCCGAAACGTCGATTTACTGCTCCTCGGATGCTGCTTGAACTGCTGTGCTCTTCCAGCACCACTAGTCCAGAATCTGGTTTCCAGCATCTGCAGTCATTGTTTTTACCCACACTATTTGAGCCATGCCCTGAAAGCCAGCAGTGCAGCAACATCAGATGCAGGTGATTTACTGTTGGTGCCTGTTGTGCTTGTATTCAGAACAAACACTTCACGGTGTGACAGTCAGAAGAAACATTCTGAATGTCCTCGGAGGCACCACACTTGCAAACTGCATTAAGCAGCATCGTTCTGTCAGATATTCTTGCAGACAATGCCAACTCCCGATTCATGTATGGGGTGCTCCTGATGTGGAGAAAATGAATTCATTTTCTCAGAGGTCGCCAAAGTCCCACAGGTAGAGATCAGAATTGGGACAGAGTATTTTCTGTAGGAAGCTAAAACCTGTAATAGACAGTTAAGCTGCCTTTAATTTTCCTGATACTTCAGTCCATGCCCCACAATTGCCGTTTCTTATGGGATGTGTGCATTGCTGATTAGGCCAGCATTTATTGTCTATCCCCCAACTGTCCTTGAGAAGCTATTGATAAGCTTTCATCTTCAACTATTACAGACTGTGTGGGAAGTATACCCACAGTGCTGTTAGTGGGGGAGTTCTAGGATTTTGACCCAGCGACCCTGAAGGAATGGTGATATGTTTTCAAGTCACAATGGTTTATCACTTGGAGGGGAGCCTGCAAGTTAAGAAAAAAATTTACAAGCACGTTGCCAGGGTTGGAGGATTTGAACTATAGGGAGAGGCTGAACAGGCTGGGGCTGTTTTCCCTGGAGCGTCGGAGGCTAAAGGGTAACCTTTTAGGTGTTTATAAAATCATGAGGGGCATAGGTAGGGTGATTACATAAGATTTTCTCCCCAAGGTAGGGGAGTCCAAAACTAGAGGGCATAGGATGAAGGTGAGAGGGGAAAGATTTAAAAGGGACCTAAGGGGCAACTTTTTCACAAAGTGGGTGGTGCATGTATGGAATGAACTGCCAGAAGAGGTAATGGAGGCTGGTACATTACAACATTTAAAAGGCATCTGGATAGGGATATGAATAGGAAGGGTTTAGGAGGATCTAGGCCGAATGTTGGCAAATGGGACTAGATTAATTTTGGATATCTGGTGAGAACGGATGTTTCCATGCTGTTCAACTCTATGACTCTATGCTGGTATTTCTGAGTGGTAGAAGTCACAGGTTCAGAAAGCACTGTCTAATGTTCCTTGGTGTGATTCAGCAGTGTATCTTCGAGGCGGTAGTGTGTGTCAGCCGTGGAGTGAGTGAGTGTTGAAGATAGTGCTTTGGAGGAAAAGTAAATCAGTGAGATCATGACCAGTTCCAGAGATAATGATGCTACTGATGTTTATAGAACTATAGAAAAGTTGAGTAGGGAATTAGGAGATCGTGCAGAATGAGCTGAAATTGGCTGTATGTCGGAGTGTTGCATTCAAAACATTAATCTCGTTCCCTTTTAAATGTCATGCTTAAGTCAGCATCTATAGGCACTAGAGATAGTGCATTGCAGATTCCAAAATCATTCACGTGGAATTACTTCTTCCAGCCTTTCCCTTTTGGATTATTTTATGGAAACATATTTCCCTTGTTACCAATATGTCAAAGAATGGAAATAATCTTTAAGCATTTCTAATAATTTCCTACCTTAGCCTCCAGTGAATATTGACCTGGCTTTTTAACATGTCTCTTAATAATTATATCCTCGTAACTCTCAGATTACCTGAGTAAATTCCACTGTCTTTCTTTTGCCGCTGTCTTGCTGGAATCTTGTTGACAATGGAATATTTAGACTTATACATAGTACGGTCAATTCTTTTGTAAGGCTTCACTGTTATCTGGTTGGTGTGTATTTTTGCCTCTTCAAGTAAAACCTTGAAGCTGATTTCTCCCTTTTCGAGCTTTATTTACCCTCATTTGGCTTTTTCAGTCTTGGTGATCTCTACCTTCTTTTGTGGAGTTACGCGTTCAATTGTTCACCCTGCCCTTTTCTCCAAAATTAGACTTCATTCATTTGATCTTCCTTGGGAAGGGAAATCAGTGAAACAAGACTCCAGCTCCAGAAGACGGACTTATGAGGAAAGATTCTTGGAATTATCCACCACTAATGAGGCGGATGTGAAGTGGTTTGGAGGAATCAGCTCTCTTCTGTGTTGGACAATACTTGGATGAAGCACTGAGGGTGGCGAGGGGTGCAGAATGTACTCTGGCTGGGGGAATTTCACTGTCCATCGACAGGAGGGGTTTAGAAGCACCACAACTGATTGAGCTGGTCAGGTCCTGAAGGCAATGGGTGAAGGAACCAAGGAGAGGGAAAAGCATACTTGACGTCATCCTCAGCGACCTGCCTTTCATGGATACATCATTCCCATGACAGCACTGGGTAACTGTGACCAGCACACAATCCTTTTGGAGACAAAGTCCCGTCTTCACATTGAGGATACCCTCCAGTATCATTTTGTGAGCAGGAGCAGCCCTCGAACATGCTCCTTTATTTCACATCCGACAGAGATTTTTCTGAACAACCACTCACTTCATCTACTGTGTCCATTGCTCTTGATATGGTCTCCTCTACATCGGGGAGACAGAACGCCAAATTGCGGAGCATTTCACGGAACATCTCTGGGATAGATGCACCCATCAGTCCTGTGGCCCTCTGACTCTCCAGCATCCTCTATTCCTTTAGCAATAAATGCCAAAATTCCATTTGCCTCCCTAACTATTTCTGTAGCTTCTTACTAGTTTCTGTGAGGACACCCAGATCCCTCTGCTCTGAAGCACTCTGAAATTTCTCTCCATTTACATAATAGGTTTCCTTTCTATCCCTCTGACCAAAGTGGATAGCCTTGCAGTAGCAGCTCAAGTTTGGACATACATGAGGGCCATCAGTGGCAACACAATCATACTCCGACATAGTCTGTAACTGCGTGGCCTGGTATATCCCCATTTGGCCAGATCTAGTCCATTTCATAACCAGTACATGTGATCTAACCTTTGCAGGCCTGCTATACCAGGTTGTGATTGGTGGTTAACAATTAAACAATTCACTAGAGGAGGAGTCTCGACACTTATCCTCATCCACAATGATAAGGGAGCACAACACAGCAGGGCTAAAGATAAGGTTGAAGCAATGGCAGCCATCATCAGCTAGAAGCGCCAAGTGGATCTATCTCGGCTCCTCCATATAACCACAGTATCACAGATATCAGTCTTCAGCCAATTTGATTCACTCCATATGGTTGGATTCACTCCATGAAATGGTTGGATGCACTGGATACTGCAAAGGCAATGGGCCCTGATAACATTCTGGCAACAGCACTAAAGACTTGTGCTCCAGAACTTGCTGCTCCCCTAGCCAAGCTGTTCCAGTGCAGTTACAGCACTGGCATCTACCAGACAATGTGGAAATTTGCCCAGGTACATCCTGTACATAACACATTTACTCACATTTGGAAAAAATAGACTTATCAGCGACAGGCAACATGGCTTTGTGCAGGGGAGGTTGTGTCTCACAAACTTGATTGAATGTTTGAAGGAAGTGACAAAGATGATTGATGAGGGCAGGGCACTGGATGTTGTCTGCATGGACTTTTGTCAGGCCTTTGACAAGGTCCCTCATGGCTGGCTGATACAAAAGGTGAAGACACAGTGGGAGCCATGATGAGCTGGTAACATTTGATACACAACTGGCTTAGTCATTGAAGTTAAAAAGTTACACAACACCAGGTTATAGTCCAACAGGTTTATTTGGAAGCACTAGCCTTTGGAACACTGCTCCTTACCTGATAAAGGAGCAGCGCTCCAAAAGCTAGTGCTTCCAAATAAACCTGTTGGATTATAATCTGGTGTTGTGTGATTTTTAACTTTGTCCACCCCAGTCCAACACCGGCACCTCCAAATCTTGGTCATAGAAGACAGACAGGTAGCGGTGAAAGGATGTTTTTCTGACTAGTAATGTTCTGTAGGGTCAGTGCTGGGACCCATTGTTTGTTGTATATAGATATATAAATAATTTGGAGGAGAATGTAGATGGCCTGATGAGTACGTTTTACACAAAGATCGGGGGAGCTGTGGATAGTGAGGAGGATTCCCAGAGGATACAGCAGGAGACAAATAGATTAGAGTGTTGGGTGGAGAAATGACTGTTGGAGTTTAATCTGGGCAAATGTGAGGTGATACAGAAATCTAATGTAGGAGGGAAGTACACAGTAAATGGTGGAACATTTAGAAGCGTTAACAGAGAGGCATCGAGGATTACCAGTCCATAGTTCCCTGAAAGTTGCCACACCAGGTGGTCAAGAAGGCGTGTGGCATGTTTACCTTCATCAGTGAGGACATAGACTATAAACATTGGCAAGTCATGTTACAGCTGTATAGCACTTCCTTTTGGCCGCATTGGAATTTTGTGTACAGTTCGGGTCACCACACTCCCAGAAGGATGTGGAAGCTTTGGAGAGGGTACAGAAACAGTTTATCAGGATGTTGACTGGATTGGAGGGTAGTAGCTATTAGGAGAGATTGGACAAACTTGATTTGTTTGCATTTGAGCATTGAAGGATGAGGGGTGACCTGATAGAAATTTACAAAATCATGAGAGACATAAATAGAATGGAGAGTGGGACAATTGTTAGTAGTGTAGAAAATGTCAATTACTTGGGGACATAAATTTAAGGTTAAAAGAGATGTGTGAGGCAATATTTTTTACAGAGAAGGTAGTAAGCGCCTAGAATACACTTCAAGAGAGTTGGTGGAGGCAGATTCAATAGCAATGTTTAAGAGGCACCTTGACAGATATATCATAGGAAGGGAATAGAGGGGTACAGAGCACATAGAAGCAAATAGATTTTAGTTTACAAATGCATCATGTGTTAGCACAGACTTGGTGAGCCCAGGGGCCTGTATCTGTGTTATTCGCTCTTAAATGAACTGTAACAATTAAAGAATGCAGCTGAACTCTGCCTCCTTTGTTCATCCCACTCAGACCCATAGTATCACTACCAGGGACACCATCACACAAACTGGCTAAAGAACTACAGCAGAAACTGAAACACCTGATCAGCGGATCCAGACACTCTGTACAATCAATGCAGGAATTCTTGGACATCATCAGAAATATACACATAGACAAGGAATAAACTATGGTCTCATTCGACGTAACGGCACTGTTCACCTCTATTGACAAAACCCTAGCCAGAGAAACAATAGCCAACCTGCTGGACATACAGAACAGACAACAGGACGTTGAACCCATCAACAAAGACGGCATACTTAAACTACTGGACCTGTGCCTCACAACACACTTCACATTCAACAACCAGATATACGAACAAATCAACGGAACACCCATGGGCTCACCGATCTCTGGACTCATAGCAGAAGCAGTAATGCAAAGGTTAGAACAAACAGTCTTACCACAAATTCAACCCAAACTCTGGGTCAGATATGTTGATGACACCTTTGTAATCATTAAAAACACATAAATAGAGAAAACACATCGGATCATCAACGCCACACTCACAGGAATCCGATTCACGAGAGAAGAAGAAAAGGACAACCAACTCCCATTCCTAGACGTGATGGTACAGAGAACACCGAACGGAGAATTCACCACAAAGGGATACAGGAAAGCCACACACACAGACCAAGTCCTGAACTATGAAAGCAACCACCACAACACACACAAACAAAGTTGCATCAAGACACTATTCAAAAGGGCCACAACACACTGCAGCACACCAGAACTGCAAAAAGAGGAAGAGGAACACCTGTACAAGGTATTCGCCAAAAACGGATACCCACGCAATTTCATCAACAGATGCCTAAGAGAAAGACAACGGAATGAGGACATGCCACAACCCAAAGGACTAGCCACACTACCATACATCAGGAGCATTTCAGAACTGACAGCCAGACTATTGCGACCACTAGGACTTATAACAGCACACAAACCAACAGCCACCCTCAGACAACAACTCACCAGAACGAAGGACCCGATACCCAGCATGAGGAAAACTAATGTAGTGTACAAAATCCCATGCAAGGACTGCACAAAACACTATATAGGACAAACAGGAAGACAGCTAACGATCTGCATCCATGAACATCAACTAGCCACGAAACGCCACGACCAGCTATCCTTAGTAGCCACATGCAGACGACAAGCAACATGAATTCGACTGGAACAACACTACCATTATAGGGCAAGCCAAACAAAGAACAGCCAGGGAATTCCTAGAAGCATGGCACTCATCCACAAATTCCATCAACAAACATATTGACCTGGACCCAATATACCGGCCACTACAGTGGACAGCTGAAACTGACAACCGGAAGCGGCAGGGACAGACCACTATAAACACTGGAGGAAACACCACAGAAGCGCTTCACAGGAGGCTCCCAAGCACTGAGGATGTCACCTAGACAGGGGACGAAACGTTTTCCAGCTCGGCGAACAGAACCACAACAGGGAAGAGGGGTACAGAGCACATAGAAGCAAATAGATTTTAGTTTACAAATGCATCATGTGTTAGCACAGACTTGGTGAGCCCAGGGGCCTGTATCTGTGTTATTCGCTCTTAAATGAACTGTAACAATTAAAGAATGCAGCTGAACTCTGCCTCCTTTGTTCAAGAAAGGGGTAAAGGATAACCCAAGAAAATACAATTTGATGTCAATAGTGAAAAAACTGGCGGAGACTATAATGCGGGTGGAGATAAATATGCACTTAGATATAAAAAAATTAAGTCAACATGGCTTGGTCAAAGCAAGTCATGTCTCATAAATTTAACTGAGCTCTTTGTTGAGATGGCACAAGCAGTGGGTGAGGGTAGTGCTGTAGATGTTGCATATTTGAACTTGCAGAAAGCATTTGATATGGTGCCATATTGGTTAGCAAATTAGATACATTTTAGATTGATGGGTCCTTGCCAGCATGGACTAACAGTTGGCAAAATGATAGCAAACAGAGGATCGATATAAATGGGCATTTCTCAAACTGGAGACAAGTTGAAAGTGATGTTCCCCAGGGATCGGTGTAGGGACTCTTGCTTTTTAATTTAGATAGCTGATTTTGAGATGGGTCTGAGGTTAAAATCTCTAAATTTGCAGATGGCACTAAGCCTGGGAGAATAAAAATTGTGAGGATGAAGCTGAGTGACTGTAGAAGGACATTGACAAGTCAGACAAATGGGCAGACACCTTGCAGATGAATTTTAATCCGGAGAAATGTGAGGTAATGCATTTTGGTAGAAGAAACATGAGAGACAATACAGGCTCAATGGTACAACCCTGAGGGGAGTACAGGAGCAGATGGACCACAAAGTTCATCTGCGTAATTCTCCAGAGGAATGCCAGGCAATTTGAAGCAGTTGTTAAGAAGACTTATACTACCCTTGAGTTTATGAGTAGAGGCATAGAGTATAAAAACAAGGAAAGGAGGCTTCACCTCTATAAATCATTGGTCAGATCACATTTGGAGCATTGTGTTCAATTCTGTGCACCTTGATTAAAGAAGACATTAAAGTTCTGGATAGAGTGCAAAGGAGATTTACTGGAATGATACCAAGAATGAAGGATTTTCAATGCAAGGTAAGCATAGAGAAATTGGGCTTATTTTCCTTGGAGCAGAGAAGATTAAGATCTTATTGAGGTGTTCAAAATTATGAACAACTTTGACAGGTAAAGAAGGGTATTCTGTTTCCACTAGTTGGTATGTCAGTAATCAGGGGGTCACAATTTCAAGATTATCAGCAAACGAGCTAGGAATAAGATGAGGAGAATCAGCTTTATGCAGAGAGTTGTCAAAATTTGGAATGTGTTCATTGGAACAGTGATGGAAGTAGAGTCCATGGGAGATTTAAGAAAAGAGCTGGATATATATTTGAAAGTGATGATGTTAGGGGCTACAGCGATAAGGCTGGAGAGTGGGACTAACTGGGGAGCTCTTTCAGGAGCTGGTACAGACGTGATCAGTGAATGGCTTCCTTCTGTGTTGTAACACTCTATGTTTCTAAGATTCTGAAGGGCAATCTGGAATGGGCATTAAATGCTAGTCCAACTGTTGATGGTCACATCATTTAAATGAATAAAAGAAGGAACCCAAAGGACTGGGCATCTCTCAATAGCATGTACAGATGGGAGGTGGGTAAACTACATTGCATTGACTTGAAAGGAATTTCACAGTGACTTGCATTCCAAGTTGTGGGTGTCACGAGGTGGTAATAGGACAGGTAGAGGAGGTGGTTAATTAGCTGAGGAAGCGGGTTTAAGTACAAGGAGTGTATGCGAGAAATGCATTAAAAGTTGGTTATACTACAGGCAGCTGAGAGTGCAGTAGGTGGATACAGGTGGAGGTAATGGTGATAGGTCGCAGGGGAGGTTGGGGTGGATAGGTGGGAAGAAAGATTGACAGATGGGACAGGTCATGAGGACAGTGCTGAGCTAGAAGGTTGGAACTGAGTTAAGGTGGGGGTAGGGGAAATGGGGAAACTGGTGAAATCCACATTGATGCCATGAGGTTGGAGGGTCCTGAGGCAAATGATGAGGCATTCTTCCTCCAGGCGTCGGGTGGTAACTTCACCAACACATTCCAAGCCAACCTTAAATTCACCTGGACCATCTCTGACACCTCCCACTCCTTCCTGGACCTCTCCATCTCCATCAATGGTGACCGAGTCAACACTGACATTTTCTACATAACCCACTGACTCCCACAGCTACCTGGATTACACCTCGTCCTGCAAAAATGCTAGCACTTATTCCCTATTCCTCCGCCTCGGCCGCACCTGCTCCTAGGAGGACCAGATCCATCACAGAACACACCAGATGGCCTCCTTCTTTAAAGACTGCAATTTCCCCTCCCACGTGGTTGATGATGCTCTCCATCGCATCTCATCCACATTCCGCACATCTGCCCTCAAACCCCACCACTCCAACCGCAACAAGGATAGAACCCCCCTCGTCCTCACTTTCCACCCTACCAACCTCTGTACGCATCATCCTCCACCATTTCCGCCACCTACAAACGGATCTCACCACCACAGATATATTTCCCTCCCCACCCCTACCTGCTTTCCGTAAAGACTGTCAGTTCATGCCGCTTAACAACCCACCCTCTCCTCCTGGCACCTTCCCCTGCAGGAATTGCAAAACCTGCGCCCCCTCACCACCATCCAAGGCCCCAAGGAAGCCTTCCACATCCGTCAAAGTTTCACCTGCACTTCCACACATCATTTATTGTATCTGTTGCTCCTGATGTGGTCTCCTCTACATTGGGGAGACTGGACGCCTACTCACAGAGCACTTTAGAGAACATCTCTGGGACACCCACACCAACCAACCTCTCTGCCCCATGACCGAACACTTCAACTCCCCCTCCAACTCTGCCAAGGACATATAGGTCATGGGCCTCCTCTATCGCCATTCCCTAACCACCCAATGCCTGGAGGAAGAACGCCTCATCTTCCACCTCGGGACCCTCCAACACCAGGGCATCAATGTGGATTTCACCAGTTTCCACATTTCCTCTCCTCCCACCTCACCCCAATTCCAACCTTCCAGTTCAGCACCGTCCTCATGACCTGTCCCACCTTTCCATCTTGCTTCCCATCTATCCGTTCCACACTCCCCTCCGACCTATCACCTTTACCCCCACCTCCATCCACCCATTGTACTCTCAGGTACCTTCCCCCCAACCCCATTCCCCTCCCATTTATCTCTCCACCCCCAAGGCTCCCAGCCTCATTCCTGATGAAGGCCTTTTGCCCAAAACGTCAGTTTTTCTGATCCAAGGCTATGGGCCAATTGCTGGAAAAAGGGGAAGGAATAGTTAGTTGTTTTGTTTTGACTGGCGCAGACTCAATGGACTGAAGGGCCTTTCTTCTGAGCTGCCGATCTCTATGACCCAGTACAGCCTAAGGTTGTGTTAGTGAAAAACCATTGCTCTTCAGTCCAGTTGCAAATCCAGTCCCTGGCTATGGTCCTTCAATACATTCTGATTGCTCCCAAGTGAAACAGATTTTAACAGAAACACAATAAGCATGTAAAATGTTACGAGGTCAATAATAAGCAGATACCAAGTAAAATAATTTATGGTGAGTACACGTCTCTGCGAACTGCGTGAAATGAAAAGAAAATTACAAGGAGGACTGGGTGATCTATAAACAGCTCTGGAAATGTCAATATCAACTGTTGTATGTAATACGTCTTTATAGAAATTAAAGTACACTTTCCATTTATAATCCTGTTGAGTCATCGCAACATAACAATAAATTCAAGTAAAGTATCCCTGTAAATGGAATTCAGGTAATAGTGTATGTCCAAAAGCTTTTCTGGTTATACCATCCAAATCCTCTAATTCACTGAGGGATCGTGTGAACGAGCAAATGAGCTACTTCATGTATTGCGGAGCGCAAATGCGCTTAAAGAAATATAACGGCGTGATTAAATCATTTTGCCAAATCAAGACTTATTGCCTACTCTGAACATCAACTCATCCGCAATGTCCATTTATTTTTTTATTTACTCCTGTGTCTTCCCCACCCTATTAGTCTGTTAAAGACGCATGTTCTGTTTATGCCTCCTGTCCTTGAACTGATGCATAATTGACTGAGGCTAGAGTGAGCGTAGAGCGCTGAGGAGTTCTGAAAAGGTTTGAATTGATACAGCTGCGGCTTGTTCATCTCCGCTCACGATGTGTTAACACAATAACAAAAGCCCGGATGCTTGCATCGTAAAATAGAGAGAGAAGCTGCAGGGGTTGCTTTCATGACAATAGCAGAAGTGACAGCGTTGACAACAAGCAGAAATAAAAAAACCGAGAGAACTGAGGTTGCTGCAAATCAGAAACAAAAACAGAAATTGCTGGAAAAGCTCTGCAGATCTGGCAGCATCTGTGAAGACAAATCTTGGCAGAGCAGACTCGCATGGTCTAATTTTGCCCCCATATCTTATGATTTTATGAAAATCAGAGTTAACATTTTGCATGCGGTGACCCTTCCTCAGAACTCTGTGTTTTGAGAAAGAGTCACTGGATCTGAAGTGCTAATTCTGATTTCTCTTCACAGATGCTGCCAGATCTGCAGAGCTTTTCCAGAAATAAACAGGAATTTGGGTGAAGAGCTGGGAGCTGGTTTAAATGAGGTGAGAGCTGGTCAGTCACAGAGCCTGGTAGATTGTGAGCTTACAATGTTCGGAACTGACGATGAAGTTGACATTCTGAAAAGGGGAGCAACTGGAGGTCATGTTATAATCAAATATTGGAAAGGTGATTAGCTGCAACTTTGGAGGGTTGCCACAACGAAACAGAACAAGTATCAACGGACAGGACAGACCAGTCCCAATTTCACTTTCCTTACACTAGTTAGTTTTACTCAAAGATTTGCAAGCTTTTATAGACAGCCTTTATTTGGGGTTGCCATCTTGCTGTACCTGGGAAAGGAACACATGATGTCCATTGAAAATCTACCCAGACCAGGAGGCACTGGAGGACATAGCAGAAAATAATGACCACTATTTGGTCACTTCCCTTTTATTTATTCACGGGGCATGGGTATCACTGGCTAGAATAGCATTCATTGCCCAACCCAAATTGTCCAGAGGGCAGTTAAGAGTCAGCCACACTGCTATGGCCTGGAGTCACATATAGGCCAGACCGGGTGAGGATAGCAGTTTCCTTCCTTCAAATACATTGATAGGACAAGATATTGATAGATTATGTGAATGGGCAAAGCTGTGGCAGATGGATGTTAATATAAGTAAGTGTGAGGTTATCCATTTTGGACTGACAGAGTATAGTTCAGGGTATTTTTTAAACTAAGGAATCCAACAAAGTTTAAGGTTCAGATGCTGAAATCTTTAAAATGCCAAGAATTAGTGCAGAAAATGGTCAAGAAAGTGAATGGGAATTCTGGCCTTCTTACTGATTAGGAATGATTAGCCATGATCATGTTGAATGGTGGTGCAGGCTCGAAGGGCTGAATGGCCTACTCCTGCACCTATTCTCTATTGTCTATTGTCTTATCTAAAGGGCTGGAATAGAGGGATGTAGACGTTAAGCTGAGGTTATACAAGACCCTTTTTAGACCCCATTTAGAGTAATGTGAGCAGATCTGAGCACCACACCTTGTGTTTTGCCCCTGGAGGGAGTTACAAGGATGATATCTGCACTTCAGGGGTTGAGTTGTGAGGAGAGATCAGCCAAATTAGGCCTTTCTTTTCCTCGAGAAATTAGAGGGTTAAGGAGTGATCAAATCAGGATATTAACAGGGAAAGACAGGGTAGATAAAGATAAAGATTTCCACTGTTTGAAGATTCTAAAACTGTCTAAGAAGTAGGGCTAGGCTTCTCAGGAAAGATGTTAGAAAGCACTTGTACACACAAAGAGAAGTGAATGTTTGGAACTCTCTTCCTCAAATGGCGATTGGTGCTGTTTCAGTTGTTAGATTTAAACCTGAGATAGGCAACTTTTTACTAAGCAAGGGGTATCAAGTTATATGGGCCTAAGGCAAGCATGAGATTAGGCCACAGATCAGCTAATATCCTATTGAAAGGCAGAGCAGGCGAAAGAGACTGAATGGCATACTCCTGTTCCTATGTTCCAATGGCATTAGTGAACTCGGTAATTTGTTTCCCCAATAATTCACAGCAGTTTCATGCTCATCATTAAACACTTAATTCCAGACTTTTACTGAATACAAATGCCACTATCTGGCATGGTGGCATTCAAACTGGAGACCCCACAACATTACGTGGGGTTTTTGGTTAATTCATTCAAGGACTAGGCCAGCATTAACTGCCCACCTCTAAGTGTTAAGCATCAACCCTAAGAGTCACAAGTAGGCCAGACCACATAATGATAGCAGATTTCCTCCCCTAAAGGATATTAGTGAACCAGATGAGTTTTTCCCGACACTCGACAATGGTTTCACTGTCACCATTTGACCCATAATTCAATTTTTAAAACTTTAATTCAAATTGCACCATCTGCCATGGTAGGATTTGATCCCATGACCCCAGAACATTATCTGGGTCTCTGGATTAATATTACCATCATCTTCCCAAATGACATTATTATTCATATTTCATAGAATCTCTACAGTACGGAAGAAGGCCATTCAGCCCATCAAAGCCACACTGACCTGTTGAAGAGCATCCCACCCAATCTCCTGTAACCCTGCAGTTATACATGGTCGATCCACCTAACCTGCATATCTTTTGACTGGGGGAGGAAAGCCACGCAGAAACGGGGATAATGTGCAACTTCTACACAGATGGTTGTTCAGGGGTGGAAGCGAACCCATGTCCCTGATGCTGTGACACAGCCACTGAGCCAGCATGCCACCCCTTGCTTCCATCAGGCTTGTGGGTAAGTCCTTTATTATCTCTGTCCATGTGGATGGGAATGGTGAGACTGGGGCAATCCAGTGACCCTTTCCTCAGGTTAAAAGAAGTTAATACCATGGTTGCCTCATTTGAGTGCACAATCTAATGGTGTTTGAGATTGCGAGACCTTGTGTGTTGTTACAAAGCCTGGAATAAGTTGACCACTGCTTTAAGACATTAGTGGCCCATTGGGACAGAAATCTAATTCCTCATCCATCTAGCACTTCAATATAGGTCACAGAGCTCCAGCTTTGAAAGCCCAGACATTGAACAAACAGCCACAACAGACTACGAGCAACATCCTTTCGAATTTCATATCATTGATTCATTCCAAAAGTAGTTTAGATCCCTATGGGGACGGACAGGCCAACTAGCTAACAGGTGTTGTTTATGGATACAAGTTTTACTGTCAAATGACGTGCGCTAGTTTTGAACAGAACAGCAGCTTCTCATTATGGTTTTGATCAGTGAGCTGGAGGGAACACTAAGGAGTAACAAAACCCCCCTCTTTGAACAGGAATGTGGTCTATTCCGAGTTGAATAAAATGGAATGAGGTGGTAATGGGAGGAGGCTGGTGCGGAGGGAGGGCTAGTCAACATCAGATCCGATTAAAAACTAAATACTGTGGATGCTAGAAATTGAAATCAAAGCAAAAAGAGGCTGGAGAATGCTTAGCAACTTAGGTCACATGTGTGGAGTAGTCACTTTGATTTATTACAGTCGCGTGCACCAAGATAGAGTGAAAAGTGTTGTCTTACGTGCTCTACAGGCAGATTGTACTATGCAAGTGCATCACTTGTTCTGTGCATTCGGTCAACTTGTTTTGAAACCAGACTTTCAGATTTAGATTTTATTGTCACGTTTGCTCAAGTACAGGCGTACACTGAAAACAGTATAATGCTACAACACGTGGTGCCATCTTAGGTGAAAGTGAGGACTGCAGATGGGCTGAAGAAGGGCTTATGCCTGAAACGTCGATTCTCCTGCTCCTTGGATGCTGCCTGATCTGCTGCGCTTTTCCAGCAACACATTTTTCAGCCATCTTAGGTACCAAAGTGCGAAAAAACGTAGTTACAAAATAGTAAAAGAAACAAAGTTAAAAACGTTAAGCATTACCTTCATAGAATAAAGTAGAAAAGTAAAGAAATAAGGCCTTAGTTCACTTTAAAGCCCTTCTTAATATAAACCGGAAAAACAAAGGAATACATTTAAAATCTAGCAATCTTTGATGAGTCCGCCGCATAGCTCGCTGTCCAGGAGACTTCAGCTGCCTGTTCTTGATGCCACCACCACAGATAGTGGAGGAGCCTTCCTCACCACTCACTCTCCCCATGTCAGGCCGCGATGCCATTGTTGCTGCCAGCCCAATGACCCCCTGCTGCCTCCGGAACATTGCCGGGCAGAACCCACTCACACGCCAAGAGATCGCCATGTGCCGCTGAGAGAACGGGTCGACAGAGGGAGGTGGGGGGTTTGGGGGAGCTGCTGAGAGGATGCCCCACCAGGGGTCTGTGCTGAGGCTGGGAGTAAAGGAAAGAAGGAAAGAAACAACAAAAGAGAGAATAAAAAGGGAAAACGAGAGAGAGAAACGAGACAGAAACAAGGAAGCTGAGGCTGAAATCTCCTGCTCTGTCAGCCTGCCATCTTGGATACATGGTTAGCCTCTAAAAGGGGGCCTACCTGCTATAGGAAGGATATTGTGAAACTTGAAACAATTCAGAAAGGATGTTGCCCGGGTTGGAGGGTTTGAGCTATAGGGAGAGGCTGAACAGGCTGGGGCTGTTTTCCCTGGAGCATCGGAGGCTGAGGGGTGACCTTAGAGAGATGTATAAAATCATGAGGGGCACGGATAGGATAAATAGACAAAGTCTCTTCCCTGGGGTGGGGGAGTCCAGAACTAGAGGCCATTGGTTTAGGCTGAGAGGAGAAAGATCTCAAAGGAACCTAAAGGCAACTTTTTCACTCAGAGGGCGGTGCGCGTATGAAATGAGCTGCCAGAGGATGTGGTGGAGGCTGGTACAATTGCAACATTTAAAAGGCATCTGAATGGGTATATGAATAGGAAGGGTTTGGAGGGATATGAGCCAAGTGCTGGCAAATGGGACTAGATTAGTTTAGGATATCTGGTCAGCATGGACGAGTTGGACCAAAGGGTCTGCTTCAGCACTGTACATTTCTATGACTCTATGACTGGAGAGGGGGGGGCTGCAGATCCAGATGAAATTCTGGAGGCTGTCTATCCTTCCTCCAGAGCGTCAGTGGAACCTCATTAAGTATATTTAAGGCAGAGGTCAATAGAGATCAATCTAGATACTCTTAACATCAAGGGGTATGATCTAGAGTTGGTTCGAATGGTGTAATTCCTATGTTGCTACGTTCCTATGTGTCAGTCACTGGGTTTGGCTTCTGAGCCTATAAACGTCAAGCAAGACTACTCCCATAGAACTGTACCCTCACCTTTGTCCCAATGTCTTCAGCAGGAGATGCTTAGAGGGATACAGACTGGGTTCAATATCTCTGTCCTCCCAGTAAAGATCTCACAAAGACAGGAATATAGAGCAGGCTTCTCTTACCTATTGAGTGGGACTTTCTGGGAAACCAGGGCCACAATCTACAGGGAAGGCAGGAAAGGACATTTTTGATCCTTGATGAGATTTTGAAGCATTCTCCGGCAATGATATGGAGAGTGAGTCAGTGGGAGTTAGGTGTGCTGTTTGAAAAACAGACTAACTGTTCCCAATGCCAGTGATAGTCAAAGAGCCCACATATGCACAGGTGGCTCCCGTGAAGTCAGGCAGCTAGAACAGGACTTGTGTTGCCAGGGTACAGCTGTGCTACACTAAATGATGCCAGTCTGCCATTGTTTAAATGGGCCTGCATACAATGGTGTGGTGCTTGGTTGTTCCTCGCGATGATGCAGATACACAAACGCACCATCAACTCCCCAGTCTCAGAGGGCAGCAACATGACTCTCAAGTATTAGCTATGAATTAAAGATAAAACAGCTGGCTGACAAATATTTGTTCTCAGAATGTTTCCCCACATTGTTAGACAGTAGAGTTGTTTCTTAGAATTCTACTTTCATAGGCCTAGATCGGGTGGACAGTGAGACCCTTTTTCCTTGAATGGTGATGGATAGCACGAGGGAGCATAGCTTTAAATTGAGGGACAATAAATATAGGACAGATGTTCAGAGGTAGCTTCTTTACTCAGAGAGTAGTAGGGGCATGGAACGCACTGCCTGCAACAGTGGTAGTCTCGTCAACTTTAAGGGCATTTAAATGGTCATTGGCTACGCGTATGGGGTGAGAATGGAATAGTGTAGGTTAGATGGGCTTCAGATTGGTTTCACAGGGTGGCGCAACATCGAGGGCTGGAGGGCCTGTACTACTCTGTTATACTCTAAAAAAAGATATAGAGATGAAAACTGTGTTGAATATGTGTAATCTCACCAAACTCCACACATGCCTTGTAAGACTCCACTGGTCTTAAACTCAAACACACATGAAGTAAAATATAGGCACTTTCCAGCCTTTTAAACTGTGTCCTGTAGTTGTTACTTGTACCAGTGTGAGCATACGGGACAGTGCCATCTTTGTGCCAGGCAAACTGTTGTTCTGCCACTTGGCAGCCAAGAGGCACAGCAATGCTGTGGTTTCTACGAACAATGTCATATAACTGCGGCGTTCCTGGTAAACACCGCCATTGGGAAACTGGGATCAGAAAGTCATGGTAGAGTTGATCCATGCAACTGGCCAGAAATCTGTGTGTTCCCTTTGATGAAGATGGCTTCTGAGTCTTTGTGATGGACAATGCCCTCACTCCCTGTTTGGGAGCTGTAACATTAACAGTTACACAATGCGGCAATGCTACAGAAGAACATCACTGACGAAGAGTGACCCTTTCATTTCTCAACACACGCTTGGCAGGTAGGGTTCCTCTGCTAGTTGGGATTCTTGTCCAGTACTCCACAAGTGCAACCCCACTCAATAGGCATGGCAATCCTGTCCAGCAAGGTCCTACAGTCCTGCCTCGATTTCCGCTGGGTGAACACAGCCACCATAGTTACTCTCCTGAAGATGCCAATTCAGGATAAATATGGAAACTAATTTCCACACAGGTTCTCCAGCTTGTCTCTTCTAATCACAGCACAGAGACCAATGTCTACTCCATAGAATGGACGGGAAGTCATAGAGGGGTGGTGAGGGAATTGTAGAACATCATTACAACTGCCCCCCACTCACCTAACCACTGCCCCACAACCCTTCCCACACTGTGCCCCATCTACACAAAACCCAGAGTCTTTGGGTAATGCCTAGGGCCTAAGTCTGGCTTTGAAATATCCAGTGTTCAGAAGAGCGAGGACACACAGTCACCCCATAATCCCATTTAGCATGGCCAATCCAGCTAACTTGCACATCTTTGGACTGTCGGAGTTACCAGGGGAAAGCAGTGGGGTACAGGGCTCTGGCACAGAGTCTGTCCCTCCTGCTCAGAAGGGAAAGGGGAAGAGGAGCAGAGCAGTAGTCATTGGGGACTCCATAGTTAGGGGGACAGATAGGAGGTTCTGTGGGGATGAGAGAGACTCATGGTTGGTGTGTTGCCTCCCAGGTACCAGGGTTCGTGATGTCTTTGATCGTGTTTCTGGGATCCTTAAGAGAGGAGGGGGAGCCCCAAGTCGTGGTCCACATAGGCACCAACGACATTGGTAGGAAGAGAGATAGGAATTTAAGGCAGAAATTCAGGGAGGTAGGGTGGAAGCATAGTGTTAGAATGAACAGAGTTGTTGTCTCTGGTTTGTTGCCCGTGCCACATGCTAGCGAGATGAGGAATAGGGAAAGAGAGGAGTTGAACACATGGCTACAGGGATGGTGCAGGAGGGAGGGTTTTGGAATCTTGGATAATTGTGGCTCTTTCTGGGGTAGGTGGGACCTCTACAAGCAGGATGGTCTTCATCTGAACCAGAGGGGCACCAATTTCCTGGGGGGGGAAATTCGCTAAGGCTATTGGGGTGGGTTTAAACTAATCCAGCAGGCGGATGGGAACCAAAATTGTTGTTCGAGTATAGAAAAGATTGAGAGTAGGGACGTCCAAAATCAAGTTTCAGGGACGCAAGATGGCACCAGCAAGCAAGAAGTTGGTTTGAAGTGTGTCTACTTCAACACCAGGAGCATCCGGAATAAGGTGGGTGAACTTGCAGCATTGGTTGGTACCTGGGACTTCGATATTGTGGCCACTTCGAAGACATGGTTAGAGCAGGGACAGGAATGGCTGTTTCAGGTTCCAGGATTTAGATATTTCAGTAAGAACAGAGAAGATGGTAAAAGAGGGGGAGATGTGGCATTATTGGTCAAGGACAGTATTACAGTTGCAGAAAGGATGTTTGGGGACTCGTCAACTGAGGTAGTATGGGCTGAAGTAGAAATAGGAAAGGAGAGGTCACCCTGTTGGGAGTTTTCTATAGGCTGCCGAATAGTTCCAGAGATGTAGAGGAAAGGATAGCAAAGATGATTCCCGATAGGAGTGAGAGAGACAGGGTAGTTTTCATGGGGGACTTCAACTTTCCAAATATTGACTGGGAACACTATAGTATGAGTACTATAGATGGGTCAGTTTTTGTCCAGTGTGTGCAGGAGGGCTTCCTGACACAGTATGTAGACAGGCCAACAAGGGCGAAGCCACTTTAGATTTGGAACTGGGTAATGAGCCCAGCCAGGTGTTAGACTTGGAAGTAGGTGAGCACTTTGGTGATAGCGATCACAATTCTGTTATGTTTACTTTAGTGATAGAAAGGGATAGGTGCATACCACTGGGCAAGAGTTACAGCTGGGGGAAAGGCAATTATGATGCGATTAGGCAAGATTTAGGAAGCATAGAATGGGGAAGGAAACTGCAGGGGATGGGCACATTAGAAATGTGGAGCTTATTGTGTCCCAGATAAGAATGTATCTGTCAGGCAGGGAGGAAGCTGTAGAGCACAGGAGCCGTGGTTTACGAAGGAAGTGGAATCTCTGGTCAAGAGGAAGGAGAAGGCTTATGTTAGGATGAGATGTGAAGGCTCAGTTAGGGCGCTTGAGGGTTACAAGGTAGCCAGGAAAGACCTAAAGAGAGAGCTCAGAAGAGCCAGGAGGAGACATGAGAAGTTGTTGGCGATAGGATCAGGGAAAACCCTAAGACTTTCTATCGGTATTTAAGGAATAAAAGAATGACAAGAGAAGATTAGGGCCAATCAAGGATAGTAGTGGGAAGATGTGTGTGGAGTCAGAGGAGATGGGGAAGCACCAAATGAATATTTTTCAACTCTATTCTGTCTAGAAAATGACAATGTTGTGGAGGAGAATACTGAGATACAGGCTACTAGACTGGGTGGGATTGAGGTTCACAAGGAAGAGGTATTAGAAATCCTGCAGAGTGTGAAAATAGATAAGTCCCCTGGGCCGGATGGGATTTATCGTAGGATCCTCTGGGTAGCCAGGGTGGAGATTGCCGAGCCTTTGGCATTGATCTTTAAATCATCATTGTCTACAGGAATAGTGCCAGAAGACTGGAGCATAGCAAATGTGGTTCCCCTGTTCAAGAAGGGGAGTACAGACAGTCCTGGTAATTATAGACCAGTGAGCTTTACTTCAGTTGTTGGTAAAGTGTTGGAAAAGGTTATAAGAGATAGGATTTATAATCATCTAGAAAAGAATAATTTGATTAGGGATAGTCAGCACGGTTTTGTGAAGGGTAGATCGTGCCTCACAAAAGGTTTGGAGGGATATGGGCAGGATGCTGGCAGGTGGGACTAGATTGGGTTGGGAAATCTGGTCGGCATGGACAGGTTGGACCGCAGGGTCTGTTTCCATGCTGTACTTCCCTATAACTCTATGACTCTAAACCTTATTGAGTTCTTTGAGAAGGTGACCAAACAGGTAGATGAGAGTAAACCGGTTGGTGTGGTGTATATGGATTTCAGCAAGGCGTTCAATAAGGTTCCCCACAGTAGCCTATTGTACAAAATGCGGAGGAATGGGATTGTGGGAGATATAGCAGTTTGGATCAGTAATTGGCTTGCTGAAAGAAGACAGAGGGTGGTGGTTGATGGGAAATGTTCATCCTGGAGTCCAGTTACCAGTGGTGTACCGCAAGGGTCGGTGTTGGGTCCACTGCTGTTCGTCATTTTTATAAACGACCTGGATGAGGGTGTAGATGGGTGGGTTAGTAAATTTACAGACGACACTGAGGTCGGTGGAGTTATGGATAGTGACAAAGGATGTTGTAGGTTACAAAGAGACATAGATAAGCTGCAGAGCTGGGCTGAGAGGTGGCAAATGGAGTTTAATGCAGACAAGTGTGAGGTGATTCACTTTGGTCAGAGTAACTGGAATGCGAAGTACTGGGCTAATGGTAAGATTCTTGGTAGTGTAGGTGAGCAGAGAGATCTCGGTGTCCAGGTACACAGATCCTTGAAAGTTGCCACCCAGGTTGACAGGGTTGTTAAGAAGGCATACAGTGTTTTAGCTTTTATTAATAGAGGGATCGAGTTCTGGAACCATAAGGTTATGCTACAGCTGTACAAAACTCTAGTATGGTCGCACTTGGAGTATTGTGTACTGTTTTGGTCACCGCATTATAAGAAGGATGTGGAAGCTTTGGAAAGGTGCAGAGGAGATTTACTAGGATGTTGCCTGGTATGGAGGGAAGGTTTTACGAGGAAAAGCTGAGGGACTTGAGGCTGTTTTCATGGGAGAGAAGAAGGTTGAGAGGTGACTTAATAGAGACATATAAGATAATCAGAGGGTTAGATAGGGTGGACAGGGAGAGCCTTTTTCCAAGTATGGTGACGGTGAGCATGAGGGGACATAGCTTTAAATTGAGGGGTGATAGGTATAGGACAGATGTCAGAGGTAGTTTCTTTACTCAGAGAGTAGTAAGGGTATAGAATGCTTTGCCTGCAACAATAGTAGATTCGCCAACTTTAAGTACATTTAAGTCGTCTTTGCACAAGTATATGGACGTACATGGAATAGTGTGGGTTAGATGGGCTTCAGATTGGTATGACAGGTTGGCGCAACATCGAGGGCCGAAGGGCCTGTACTGCACTGTATGTTCCAAAACTGGAGCACCCAGAGGAAACCCACACAGACACAGGGAGAATGTGCCAACTCCACACAGACAGTTGCCCGAGGGTGGAATCAAACCCAGGTCCCTGGCGATGTTAGGCATCAGTGCTAACCAGTGTACCACCATGCCACCCTTAACAGAAACCAGGAAGCTTGTTCAGGTCTCATTAATATCAAAGCTGACAGGGTCATTCCCAGGTGGATGACACCCTGCATTGCCTCAGGTTAGCTGCTGACTTTGGGATGATATCACAGCTTCTTATTGTTGGTGTTGAGTAAAGTCACATTGTTCCAAAGGACTAATAGTAAAGTAAAATCAAACCTGATGTACTGGACACATGTTGTTGGAAGGATTTATTCTGTATAAATTCCCAACCCATGGTCTACATCAGATGAGATTCAATGATGACTGCCTGTTCACTGAGTGATGTTTGAGAAATATCAAAATGAATGCCTCTAATTTCCAGATAGGTTCCGTCTGTGTTAACATTTGCTCTCTTTGTTTTTTGTTGTGGATCCAGGTTACCAAATGTAAGAAGTGAAATGAGTTTGATGAGTGTCAGCCTTGTTCTTGGTTCAAAGTTCTGCAACGCCTCATCAACATGTCCTCGGGGTTTAAAGCAATGTTCCTTTGCTCAAGATCACCCAGTCTCTGAGAAGCACCCACCCTGGCAAGAGATACTGTAACTGGGGCACTCCCAACAACCACCGCAGTGGCCTGGCTACAGAATCCCTTCTTAATTGGGAGAGACTGTGGTGCCATTTCTCATCTGTGACAAGGCTTTAAGAGGTGCATTTTGCCCATTATAATGAAGAAAGGTTGAGACAGAGGTGACGAGCAGTCTGCTCGAAAGGCAATAAAGTAAACAACTTGTTAGTCCTTGGGGTTTTTTTAAAAGTTGGAAGAATAGAAACAGCCTGAATGGATGGGGTCAAGCTCCCACAGCATCAGGATTTCCCGTTCTAGTTTTCAATAGGAGTTGCTGCTGGGGTCTGGAAGCTGGATGTGGAAGCTGTTTGCCCTCTCTCTGTTACAGCTAAAAGCCGGAACTTCTCTTCCTGCTGCGAGAATTGCATTTCACACAATCTAATTTACTGAATTTGCCTTTGCCAAGGGTGTGTTTATGTGATATTATTATACTGGAACAATTACTGTTTAATAGATAAGTAATCTATTACTCAGTTAAGTTTTTCAATGGAGTTAAGTTATTCCAATTCTTTCTTTTCTTGTGTTTTAGCTATAGTGTACGAATAAAATGTGTTTTGCTTCAAGACTGGTAGTTTGACCAATTGAATTGCATCTGGAACACAGCGCCTGGCACTTGCCTTTAAAATAAGAAAATTTTAGGGTCTAGGATATCTTCTCATGTATCTTCAGAGGATTTGGTCTGGTCCATAGCACATTGATCTTCTGTTTGTGTGACTGGAGACCATGCTAGGTTCCACATTGTTTGTGATATATATAAATGATGTAGATGCAATTGGGGGGGGGCGAGTGGGGGACGATGGTGACATGAAAATTGGCTGTGTGGCTGACAGTGAGGGAGAAGGTCTTAGGTTACAGGAGGATATAGACCAAGTGGTGAGATGGGCATATCAGTGACAGATGGAATTGAACTTTGACAAAGCGTGAGATGATGCACGTTGGAAGAAGTAACAAGACAAGGGCGTACTCGATGACTGCAGGAGACGATGAAACTTAGGGGTACATAGAGATCTTGGGTACTTGTCTTTAGATCCCTGAAGCCAGTAGTACAGGCTAGTTAAGAAGGCATCCTTGCCTTTATGATGTGTGCCAAAGAGTATAAAACCAGGGAAATTAACTTGGAGTTGTACAAAACTTTGAAGAAGTGCAATATCCTGGAAAATGGGAAAAAGTGAGGACTGCAGATGCTGGAGATCAGAGTTGAGAGTGTGGTGCTGGAAAAACACAGCAGGTCAGGCAGCATTGGAGAAGCAGGAGAATTGATGTTTCAGGGATAAGCCCTTCATCAGGAGAGTGGACTAGTGTTGATTTAGGGATTAGTTTGGACTTCTCAGTGCAGACTCAATGGGATGAAGTGCCTCTTAATACTGTATGATTCTAAGCCCACTGCAGTTTCCAGACTGATTGGCTATGAGTTGCCCCAGAAGGAGAATCGAGTTAAACTTTTGAATAATGCATAAAGTATCACTGTTTCTTAACTGGTTCTTCCTCTTAGGTTCCTGCCCAGCCCCATTCTCGGTCTAATAGCAATCCCATCCTCTGGTCGATAACTAGCCCTTGTGGCGTAACTCATATTGAGTGACTGTAATAAACAGTGTGATGTTGGGTGGCCTCGGGACCTCATTGAACTTAGCAATGGAGTTCAGGACCTTGGAGAGAAGATCCTACTTGAGATGGACAAGCTCGAAGACGATCATCCTGGTTGTTGAATTGAACTTGAAATCTAGGTCCAAGAGCATGAGAGGCCAGCATGGTAACTCCCCAAAGCAGCTGCCATTTACCACTCAGCCTGTTGTGTAGTTTATTTATAAAAACTTATTTTCTTCTGGATGAAAGTGAATAACAACTTATTGATGACCTATGCCTCGAACAAACAATTTTTGATTTCTCCAGCATTTTCTCTGATGTTTTATCCTGCTGTCTCCCTCTTTGCAAACTAAAAAGAAATAGGGTTCAAGCTTTCCATTGTCAATTTTGCTGGCAATAATCTGACAAGTCTTTTCGTCGAACGCTGTCAGAGGCATTTCTGATCAGTCGGAGTATTGTAGCGAAATGCTGCCAAGTTAATCTTGCAAGGCTTAATGGAAAGACTTGGGTGAGATGTTGTACTGCAGGAGTCACCTCAACTGAAGTTACCTTCAGTGAATCTGAATCACTGTTACCTGCTGAGTATCAGAGTCAGACAGTCATTCCAACACAATAAGCAATTTCCATTTAAATCCATAAGGATTTGGCCCCATATATATCATATTCCCAATGTATAAACATTGACAAATTCCAGCACACATAGAGTGAAAAAGCACTAAATATTGAATTATTTTATTTCTGTATTCAAGCCAACTTTAATTTGACAAACTGGTCTGTTTCTGCTGTCTTGTCAGTCAATCCATTAGGGAGGCTAATTGGTGCACAAGTGAAAGAACAGAAAACAAGATGAAGGACATGTTATGCAAATAAACAGCCCACAAATATATTTCTTGCATCACCTTGTATTTGTCTATAAATGAGCAGCATTTGAGGGTACTCAGCTGCAGTCAATGTGGCCATGTGATCTCCTGATGGTACCAAGGCCACCCTGCTACGCTGTGTGACTAAAACTCATTATGTAATGGCAGTCATGTGACAAAAGGTGGCAACAATGATCCTCACTGAAAGGTTACATGAAAAAGTTTGTGAGAAGATTTGTAGCTCGGGTGCTCGTTGTTGTGGTTCTGTTCGCCGAGCTGGGAGTTTGTGTTGCAGATGTTTTGTCCCCTGTCTAGGTGACATCCTCAGTGCTTGGGAGTCTCCTGTGAAGCGCTTCTGTGATCTTTCCTCCGGCATTTGTAGTGGTTTGAATCTGCCGCTTCCGGTTGTCAGTTCCAGCTGTCCGCTGCAGTGGTCAGTATATTGGGTCCAGGTCGATGTGCTTATTGATTGAATCTGTGGATGAGTGCCATGCCTCTAGGAATTCCCTGGCTGTTCTCTGTTTGGCTTATCCTATAATAGTAGTATTGTCCCAGTCGAACTCATGTTGCTTGTCATCTGCGTGTGTGGCTACTAAGGATAGCTGGTCGTGTCGTTTCGTGGCTAGTTGGTGTTCATGGATCCGGATCGTTAGCTGTCTTCCTGTTTGTCCTATGTAGTGTTTTGTGCAGTCCTTGCATGGGATTTTGTACACTACATTGGTTTTGCTCATGCTGAGTATCAGGTCCTTCGTTCTGGTGAGTTGTTGTCTGAGAGTGGCTGTTGGTTTGTGTGCTGTTATGAGTCCTAGTGGTCGCAGTAGTCTGGCTGTCAGTTCGGAAATGCTCTTGATGTATGGTAGTGTGGCTAGTCCTTTGGGTTGCGGCATGTCCTCGTTCCGTTGTCTTTCTCTTAGGCATCTGTTGATGAAATTAGACTCATAACAGCACACAAACCAACAGCCACTCTCAGACAACAACTCACCAGAATGAAGGACCCGATACCCAGCATGAGCAAAATCAATGTAGTGTACAAAATCCCATGCAAGGACTGCACAAAACACTACATAGGACAAACAGGAAGATAGCTAAAGATCCGCATCCATGAACACCAATTAGCCACAAAATGACACGACCAGCTATCCTTAGTAGCCACACACGCAGACGACAAGCAACATGAATTTGACTGGGACAACACTACTATTATAGGACAAGCCAAACAGAGAACAGCCAGGGAATTCCTAGAGGCATGGCACCCATCCACAGATTCAATAAATAAGCAAATCGACCTGGACCCAATATATCGGCCACTGCAACGGACAACTGGAACTGACAACCGGAAGCGGCAGATTCGAACCACTATAAATGCCGGAGGAAAGATCACAGAAGCGCTTCGCAGGAGGCTCCCAAGCACTGAGGATGTCACCTAGACAGGGGACGAAACATCTGCAACACCAACTCCCAGCTCGGCGAACACAACTGCAACAGGTTACATGAAAAGATATCACAGGCATTCTATAACCATGGGCTCTTATGTGCATCTTACCCCATGCCCACTATTATTGTTATTGCTGTGTGCATTGCAACGTGTTGGCGAGTAGCGAGTTTTATCAGTAGAGGACTGGCAGCTAAATATTCCAGGATACAAATGCTATAGGAATGATAGAAAGGGAGGCAAGAGCAGAGGGGGAGTGGCGTTTCTGATAAAGGATAGCATTACAGCTGTACTGAGGGAGGATATCCCTGGAAATGCATCAAAGGAAATTATTTGGGTGGAACTGAGAAATAAGAAAGGGATGATCACCTTATTGGGATTGTATTATAGACCCCCTAATAGTCAGAGAGAAATTGAGAATCAAATTTGTAAGGAGATTTCAGTTATCTGTAAGAATAATAGGGTGGTATGGTAGGGGATTTTGACTTTGCAAACATAGACTGGGAGTACCATAGTGTTAAGAGTTTAGATGGAGAGGAATTTGTTTAAGAGTGTACAAAACTTGATTGAGTCTTTTGAAGAAGTAACAAAGAGGATTGATGAGGGCAGAACGATTGACATGATCTATATAGACTTCAGTAAGACATTCGACAAGGTTCCCCATGGGAGACTGGTGAGCAAGGTTAGATTTTATGAAATACAGGGGGATTTGGATTTCATAGCCATTTGGATACAGAACTGGCTCAAAGGTAGAAGACAGAGGGTGGTGGTTGAGGGTTGTTTTTCAGACTGGAGGCCGGTGACGAGTGGAGTGCCACAAGGATCGGTGCTGGGTCCACTACTTTTCACCATTTATATAAATGATTTGGATGTGAGCATAAGAGGTATAGTTAGTAAGTTTGCAGATGACATCAAAATTGGAGGTGCAGTGGACAGCAAAGAAGATTACCTCAGGTTACAACAGGATCTGGACCAGATGGGCCAATGGGCTGAGGAGCGGCAGATGGAGTTTAATTCAGTTAAATGTGAGGTGCTGCATTTTGGGAAAGCAAATCTTAGCAGGACTTATACACTTAATGGTAAGACCCTAGGGAGTGTTGCTGAACAAAGAGACCTTGGAGTGCAGGTTCATAGGTCCTTGAAAGTGGAGTCGCAGATAGATAGGATAGTGAACGCGGCATTTTGTATGCTTTCCTTTATTGGTCAGTGTTTTGAGTACAGGATTTGGGAGGTCATGTTGTGGCTGTACAGGACATTGGTTAGGCCACTGTTGGAATATTGCGTGAATTCTGGTCTCCTTCTTATCGGAAAGGTGTTGCGAAACTTGAAAGTGTTCAGAAAAGATTTACAAGGATGTTGCCACGATTGGAGGATCTGAGCTATAGGGAGAGGCTGAACAGGCCGGGGCTGTTTTCCCTGGAGTGTCGGAGGCTGAGGGGTGACCTTATAGAGATTTATAAAATCATAAGGGTCATGGATAGGATAAACAGACAAGATCTGTTGCCTGGAGTAGGGGAGTCCAGAAGTAGAGGGCATAGATTTATGGTGAGAGGGGAGAGATCCAAAAGGGACCTAAGGGACAACCTTTTCAAGTAGAGGGTGGTGAGTGTATGGACTGAGCTGCCAGAGGAAGTGGCGGAGGCTGGTACAATTGTAACAGTTAAAAAGCATCTGAATGAGTATATGAATAGGAAGGGTTTAGAGGGATATGGGCCAAGTGCTGGCAAATGGGACTAGATTAGGTTGGGATATCTGGTCAGCATGGATGGGTTGGACCAAAGGGTCTGTTTCTGTGCTGTACATCTCTGTGACTCTATCTGCGGGCTAGGTTGATCAACAATATGAAATGCAGAGATAGGGTGGGCTGCTCTTTAGAGCATTGGTATGGCTCACTTCCACAATATTGGGATTCTATGATCAGCTTCTGTGGGAATATTGATCACATTATCCTAGCTGCTATCAGTTCTGATGAAGAACCACCAGACTCAAAATGCTAACTTTGCTTTCTCGCCGCAGATGCTGCTAGACCTGCTGAGTTTCGCCAGCAATTTCTGTTTTGTTTCAGATCTCCAGCACCTCATTTTATTTGGATCTCAGGTAGTTTTTCAATCAGTCCTGCACATGGTTTTCCCTCAGATAATGTAAGGCCATATCAGATAATTTGTGATGATTTGATTTTAGCAGATCGAAGTAGAGCTGTGCCTGAACCAATTGTAGCCAATCAATCAGTCTGGTTCCTACCACAATAGAGTAAGAATGAGCTCCCTCTTTAAAATTACTAGGGCTTTGGTTCCACCACCATGAATCCATGTTTTCTCAATGGTCCTATAGAGCAAGCAATTGTTTTAAAATTTGATTTGATTTATTTATTGCCACATGCATTTTATTACAAAATACAGTGAAAAGTGTTGTGTGGCGCCGTCATTGCCTGGTGCTACCTGAAAACACAAAAATAAACTGAAACATAGAATATAAAGGCAGAAGAATAAAGAAAAAAAATTCTATCTTCTATTGAAAGGTGTAAATGATCCTCTTGATCAAACCTGAGTAGATATACACTAAATGATGTTAAGGAGGGATTTCCAGGATTTTGACCCAGCGACAGTTAAGGAATGGTGATAAGTTTTGAATTCAGGGTGGTGAGAGGCTGGCAGGTGGTGGTTTTCCCATGAATTTGCTGTCCTTGTCCTTCGAGATGGTACTGGTTTGGAAGGTGCTGGCTAAGGAGCCGTGGTGAATGTTTACAGCACATCTTGCGTATGGTACTCCACCCGAAGCGCACCATCATCTTGTCATCAGTGGTGGAGGGAGTGAATACTTTTGAGCATGGTTCCAATCGAATTAGGTGGCACTGTGGCTCAGTGGTTAGCACTGCTGCCTGACAGACCTGGGTTTGACACCAGCCTCAGGATGTGGAGTTTCCTGTATCTGTGTGGGTTTCCTCCAGGTGCTCCAGTTTCCTCCCACAGTCCAAAGAATGTGCAGGTTAGGTGGATTGGCTGTGGTAAATTGCCCATAGTGCCCAGGGAAATGCAGGATTACAGGGATGGCATGGGTCTGGTGGGATGCTCTTGACAGAGTCAGTGTGGGGGTGATGGGCCGAATAGCCTGCGTCCACACTGTAGAGGATTCTATGAATGGGCTGCTTTGCCCTGGCCGATGTCAAGCTTCTTGAATATAACACTGTTAGTCCAGTGCAATGTTTGACCCTTTTCAAAACGAAAGTGTCAGTGACTGTGAAAACAATAATGAAAGGAGATCTATGCACAGTGAATGGAAAGGGTGCTATCCTGTCTGTATAGTTTGGATGAAGTGGAGAATTCTATTTTCTGTTAGTATCACCGTATTCCTAATCTTTGGAAGGAACTGCTCCCTCAGTGGAACATTTTCATTATCCACATGAGCTATGCTGCCTGAGAGTACAAAATATGCCCAACCATTACATTCAATGGAACCATAGCTGTTATCCCACCCAGAATAATAATAGATTGGAAAATCTCAGCTTGGGGCTGGTGATATGACAAACCTTTGCACTCCTGTATTAAGAAGGTGAATTGGTTCGCCATCCAACCCCTCTCTGTTGGTCTTAAGAAGGTTAATTTCAAAAAGGATTCCTTCCCTCAGCAATACCTTTTGCCCCCAAATGAAATAAACTTATGTCTTCAAAGGAAACACTTTAACTAACCTTTCTTGAATTAAGTAAAAAAAGAGAGTTTATTAATTATTAAACGTGAGAGAAAGTAACAACAACACACACAAAAATTGGAAATAAGAGGTGAGTCTATCAAGATAATAGTTAAACAAAACTCTACAGATCGCCGACCCTACCCCAGATTATGAAGAGTAGATATTTGAACGTTGTGGCCATTGCAGTAGAGGTAACTGTATGTGGATGTAGGTCACTGATCAGTTTTGGATTGCTGGCTTTGGGGTTGATTGAGACTTTTGCCCTGATTTCTCTCAGTGTGTAGCAGTCAGTGACAGAGTCTTTTACCTCTTTTCACTTCCAGAGTAAGGGAATTTCAATGGCTTCTCTCAGAGCTGCCACCCTCAGAGCACACATTAGTCCACACACAAGTTGCTAACGCACAAAATGAGTGTTGCAGTCAGCTTGTAATCCCTTGTTCATATATCCTCAGAAGATCAAAACCTGAAAATAGTGTAAGAGGTAGCTAAAGTTCCATTCTGATCATGACACCATGCTGAGCACTTGAACTGGATGAAGAACACAGTGGCACGGTGGCACAGTGGTTAGCACTGCTGCCTCACAGCACCAGAGACCCGGGTTCAATTCCTGCCTCAGGCGACTGACTGTGTGGAGTTTGCACGTTCTCCCCGTGTCTGCGTGGGTTTCCTCCGGGTGCTCCGGTTTCCTCCCACAGTCCAAAGACGTGCAGATTAGGTGAATTGGCCATGCTAAATTGTCCATAGTGTTAGGTAAGGGGTAAATGTAGGGGTGTGGGTGGGTTACGCTTCGGCGGGTCGGTGTGGACTTGTTGGGCCGAAGGGCCTGTTTCCACGCTGTAATGTAATCTAATCTAATCTAAAAGAATAATGCAGCTCTTCCAAACCACTGGAGTGGGGAATCTCGAATCCCACTGTACTGTTCCTGTTTAATTCATTACCTATTAACATGGTGCTCTGTCCATATTATATCCAACAGGAAATGCATTGGGATAATTTTCACTTCAATCCTCGCTGTCAGCTGTTAGCAAATAAAAGTTCTGAAAGTCCTCAAGGTGGGAATTCATTTTTCTCTCTCTATCCATTGGGAAGTTGACATTACTGATGTTATTTCCAACTCTCCCTGACTGCCCTTGAACTGAGTGGCTTGATAAGGCCATTTCACAGGACAATTAAATAGTTATGTAGAATATCAAACATTATAAAGCAGTACAGGCCCTTCTGCCCTCAACGTTGCGCTGACTTGTGAAACCAACCTGAAGCCTACCTAACCTCCACTATTCCATTTTCATCCATATGTCTATCCAGTGATCATTTAAATGCCCTTAAAGTTGGTGAGTCTACTACTGTTGCAGGCAGGCCGTTCCACACCCCTACTATTCTCGGAGTGAAGAAACTACCTCTGACATCTGTCCTACATCTACCACCCCTCAATTTAAAACTATGTCCCCTCGTGCTAGCCATCACCATCCAAGAAAAAAGGCTTGCACTGTCCACCCTATCCAACCCTCGGATTATCCTATACATCTCAAGTAAGTCACCTCTCAACCTTCTTCTCTTGAATGAAAACAGCCTCAAGTCCCTCAACCTTTCCTCATAAGGCCTTCCCTCCATACTGGGCAACATCTAGTAAATCTCCTCTGAATGCTTTCTAAAGCTTCCACTTCCTTCCTATAATGCGATGACCAGAATTGTGGTGACATCAATACTCCAAGTGCGGCCGCACCAGAGTTTTGCACAGCTACAGCATGATCTCATGGCTCTGAAAATCAATCCCTCTACTAATAAAAGCTAACACACCATATGCCTTCTTTGCAACCCTATCTACCTGGGTGGCAACTTTCAGGGATCTATGTACAGGGACGCTAAGATCTCCCTGCTCATCTACACTACTAAGAATTTTACCATTTGCCCAGTATTCATTATTCCTGTTACTCCTTCCAAAGTGAAACACCTCACACTTGTCCGCATTATTCTCCATTTGCCACCTCTCAGCCCAGCTCTGCAGCTTATCCATGTCCCTCTGTAACCTACAACATCCTTCGTCACTATCCACAACTCTACCAACTTTAATGTCAGCTGCAAATTTACTAACCCCTTTTACTACACCCTTATCCAGATCATTTAGAAAAATGACAAACAGCAGTTATTCATATGAGGGGTCACATCTAAACCAGACCATGTAAAAAATCAGGTCTGCTTTTGGAATAATTAATAGTTGTCATGCTCACTATGTTATAAGGAGATTCATGTAAATCAAACTGATCACTTGACCCTGATGTCAATAAGAGAGAATGCATGCCAGTCTAGAATGAGTATGTGAAGATAGAGGTCTTAGATTTTGCACTGGAGAGCTGCATTGAATCAGATACCATGAAATGATGGAAATAAAGAGGTGAGACAGTACTTCAGGAGTGGAACAGCCTTCAGTAATGGTAAGGAAAAAGCAGTTTCAGGGATAATGCGGACACCCACAGCCCAAGATATGACTGGTTTCTCAGTGCAGCAGAATTGGACTGAAAGCGAAAGCCAAATCCCTACAGTGTGGGAGCTGGCTGTTTGGCCCATCGACTCCACACCGACCTCCGATGAGTACACTACTCAGACCCACCCTATCCCTGTAACCCCACCTTTCCCATGGCTAATCCACCTAACCTACACATCTCTGGGCAATCTATCAGGGCCACTCCACCTAACCTGCACATCTTTGGACTGTGAGAGGAAACCGGAGCACCCAGAGGAAACCCACACAGACGCAGGCAGAATATGCAAACTCCACACAAACAGTCAACTGAGGCTGGAATCAAACCTGGGTCCTTGATGCTATGAGGCAGCAGTGCTAACAATTGAGCCACCACAGCTTCCAGGTAGCTGTTTAGACAGCAGTATTTTTGATTGCATTTAAATTCCACCAGCTCTGATGGTTGGATTCAAACCTCAAGTGTCAAGCTGGGACGCTATGAGATGAGATTCCTTACAGTGTGGAAACAGGCCCTTCAGCCCAACCAGTCCACTCCGACCCTCCAAAGAGTAACCCACCCAGACCCATTTCCCTCTGACTAATGCACCTAACACTACAGGCAATTTAGCATGACAAATTCACCAGACCTGCACATCTTTGGACTGTGGGAGGAAACCGGAGCACCCAGAGGAACCCCATACAGACACAGGGAGAATGTGCAAACTCCACACAGACAGTCGCCTGAGACTGGAATCGAACCTGGGACTCTGGTGCTGTGAGGCAGCAGTGCTAACCACTGAGCCACCATGTCGCCTTAGCAATGACACTACCATTACACCACTGTCTCCCCCTCAAAACTCATGTCCCATTCAGCACTGTAGTTTAAAATGTACAGTTTAAATTGAAATGTCAGCTCAAGCTTGTGTCACAAACATTAACTGGTGCACGAGATACACGGCAGGAGCGAAGTTCAATGCTGTGCTGACTTCATGGTGTAGGAGGGAGGTGGTGAATGGTGAGTGAGTAATCTACTCTCCACATGAAAGGTGGATAATCAGAGAAGCTGGTCATCATGTACCCACGTTCTCATAAATGCTAGTCACTACACGAAGGGCAGTGGAGGCTTAGGTGACATTGTACACTCCGACTGAGAACATCACCGTGGAAACATGTCATTTGTACATCCCTCGAGATTTTAAAGACCTCAGCGTTTGTTTCTAAGAGTTCATGGGGGAAGGAGGCAGCAGTGGGTCTAAGTGTCTGACCACCATTCAGAAAGGAAAGGCCTCCATTCCTTTCCCAATTTTGAAGACACTCCCCCAGACTTTAACAGAGCAGACCGAACAACATCACGGGAGGATAACAAAAGCTAACAATTCAGAACCCTCAATGTGACATGTTCAAATCAGGGACAGGTTCTTGATGTGGAACTGCTCGTGAGCCAGTTTTCCAGGCTTGTGAGCTGAGCCCATTTTGCAAACTCAGTTTCCCCACCCAGTTCCCCTAATGGTTCTGATGATATAGTCAGGCTGGCAATTCATCCTGCTCCTAACCTGGATTAGTTTTGTAAGGCCGCACTGTTCCTTCTCACTGAGACTGTGAGCGAGCAGACATTCATCACGCTGGACACCTAGCCTTACCTTTCATTCCATCTGGGAACAATTCTGTCGGCAGCAAGTTTATTTTAAGAAGGAGAATAAGGTCACAAGCCAGCAAGTAAGAGAGACAAAATATACCTCATCTAAAATAGTGCTGATAATTACCATCCTTATACAATTTCTTAATGGTTAATTAGTCTGAAAAGCTCCAGGTGTGTGGTTAAAGCAGATTAAAGCGTTATTTATTCGCCATTAGTAGTTCATACAGAACTCTCCGAATCCATTAACAGATTATAGTGCCCACTCTCAGTTTATAGCTCTGCTGATCCTTTCAAAATTTTCTTTTCACCAGGGCCTGCCTATTACTGCAAGTTCCTTTTGCTTTGCAGTGCAGTCTCCTTAGCAACTTCTCAATGCTGCAATCTGCTTCTTATTTATTCAGTGCTCTGATGCTCTTAGCAAGACCCTTCAATCAGTTTCCAGTCACTTATAGGTTCCAGCTGCTCTCTCTTCTGTTCAGTGTACCTTTGTGGTGGTGCCCTGAATTGGACGGGTGTTGGGCTAACTGTCAGTCTGCAGCAGGTTGGGTTCCACAGAGCTGGCCAATTTCCCTTGCTTCTTCTCTGCGCTCCACCACCCCGCTCCCATTCTCCACCACCTCGCCCCCTCCTCCATCATCACCCCTGAGACCCCAGCAGCAAGTTCTGGGACACATAGAAATAGAGAACTATAGAATACAGGTGCATTCAGCCCCGCACCACCATTCAGTATGATCATGCCATCCCAGTATCCCGTTCCCACTTTCTTTCCAATATCCCTTGATTCCTTTAGCCAAATTGAGCTCCCTCTTGAATATAACAAACTGGCCCCAACAGCTTTCTGGGGGAGAGAATTCCACAGCTTCACATCTCTGGGAGTGAAGAAATTCTTCCTCATCTTAGTCCTAAATGCTTTACCCCTTATTGACACAGTGGGAGTTCAGCTGCAGTATAAGGTCATGTGCTGAAGGGGTTAATAATTATAGTATTTTGGCTCCACCAACTCTGAGAAAGGTTACACACAAGCATTTGATTTGAGGTTTTTGGTTAGAGAGCACTTGTACCAGCTCCCTACGGTCCCAGTAATTATGCCTGACCAAATTTAGTTGTAGTTATTTTATTATGTAATTACATGCTCGAGAACCTAACCAATCACCTTCCCTTCAGTTTAAGGTCAGAAATTGGGATCTTTACTGGGGCTCAAATGTTCAGTGCCATTCGCAACTCCTTGGATACTCAAGCAGTCCATGCCCCATGCAGCAAGACTGAGGCAATATCTAGGTTTGGGCCAAATGAGAAGTAGCATTCACACTACCAGAGTGCTGGGCAATGACCTTCTCCAGCAAGAGAGACCTTCTTCAACCATTGCCTCAAGATATTCATTTGTATTATCATCACTAAATCTCTCACTATCAACATCCCGGGGGGCTAGCATTGACCAGAAACTGAACTTGACTTGCCAAGTTAGCACAATAGCTACAAGAGCAGTTGACAGGAAATGGTGCAGGCAGGTGGCTCAACTCCTGACTCCTCAAAACTATCGACAAGGCACAGGTGAGGAGTGTAATGGAATACTCCCCACTTACCTGGATGGGTGCAGCTTCCATGCCAGAAATAAAATGTGTTTGGCCCAGCATTCAGATGCATTCACCCCCTCCACCACTGATGCTCAGGAGCAGCAGTGTTTACCACCTACAAGATATGCAGCAGAAATTCAATGAAACTCCCTCTCCTCTATCCTCTGGTGAGAAAAGATGTAGACAGAGGTACTTTGATTATCCAGCACTCGATTATCTGAATTTCGAATTATCCGGCAAGATCGCAAGGTCCTGATGCTTGGCCAAACTATTTGGTTATCCAGAATTCGATTCACCGAATGAAATACTCCCTGCCCACGTCCTTCAGATAATCGAGGTTCCTCTGTAAACAAAGCCTGTGCCTTGGGCCTGCTGGCAGCAATAATAGGTGGGTTAGTTCCACTTCCACTTACCAATGCTCTCCATTATTCACCTCAGGTCAAATCAAAATATGGCTTTCCTTTGACTATTCTATTTTCCTAAGAATTTGTACTTAGGTACCTTTGTATTTAAGATGGTGCTGTAAGTGGCAACTTGTAAATTTTTCACTCATTTGAGTACATTTGACAATAAAGCTAATTATAAACAGGCATCCTCCACTTTTTGAAAGCTCGCTTTACGCCACTATGAAAGACCTACGTTAGTACCTGTTTTCGTGAATCCAAAGAGGATTTCCGCCTTTATGATAAAAGGTGAAATTTTTCCCAAATAAATGAATGCATCTTCGCTTTACATCATTTTGGCTTACATAGGAACGGCTGTACTTTTGGATAGTGGGGGATACTTGTTGTTAGCTCTTGACCAAGCCTTTATTTTCACATCTTCCACGCTGAGATTCTGAATTTCCTTTCAAGATTACGGCCACCTATCGTTCTAGATTTCTGAAGCAGAGGATATCTGCAAAGTAAAATAGCCACTTGACAGGAGGTCAAATTGGACTTCTTTAGTTTTCAGAAGGTTTGAATTGGCCATAGTCTAGCTACACTGTCCTTTCTCTCTTGCGAAAGAATAAAAGTTCAAATTATCCATTTGTTAGCCGCCCAACCAATGTTTTGTCCCAGTTAATTGAGCTGGTGACTCATATTGTCTTTAGCTGGTGTCAAATCTAAGGCAAGTTTTATAATGGACTGCTTATATTTTGACAATCTCCTTCTAAGTGGTCTGTGGGCTGTTTTCCTTGATCTTTGTAATTCAAGCTGAACATACTTCATCTGTAAATCTAAGATGCTCTGAATCAGTATCAAATAATTTCCTTGTAACCCACAACAATGACGATGTCTGCACTTTCAATCATCAAAGGCCATTTTTAACAAGTTCCAGTGCTGTCATTAACTTCCTTATAATAGAAGTTCATTACAGTTGGAACTAGGGGAAGCTAAAATCAAGGATATATTTACTCTTAACCCACACAATGCCAGAGACTCATAGACATTTACAGCACTGAAGGATGTCATTCAGCTAATCATCTCTGTGCGGGGCAACTAAAATCTGATATACTAGATTAGATACACTACTTCCATTTCAGATGTTTGGCCCATAGCCCTGGAGGCCATGTCCATGTGAGTGAATATCGAAACAATGCTTCAATATCCTGTAGCGTTCTGGGCCAACATGCCTTCAGGCAGAGGGTTGCAGACCGCCAAACATTGTCTGAATGAAAATAAAAATCTCTCAACACTCCTCTAACTTCAAAGTGCAGCTCTCTGCACTTGGAGTGACCCTTTTCTGAGGAGAGAAGTCCATCCTCTGAATTGTCTTATTGAGGTTATCGGATGTTGGTCAACAGTTTGCATCAAATAAGCTGCTCTGCTATCTAATCAAGTTAATTGAGGGCATGTGTCTTTTGCCTTGAGTTGCCATTCTTGTTTGTATATCTCTAGCTGTCTTTTCACAACTTGTGACATGCTCCACCTTTCCGTTCATCTCCGCGTCCTCCGTGCATGTCAGTGGTACAGAGTTCCCTGTTATCTCCACAGAAAGAATCATCCACTTCTGATCATTGAGCTCTGTGCTCGCGACATCCATGAACTTCTGAGTGTAAAATGGGGAAGCTGTTCAGCTTGGAATTCTGCGGTTTTGCCAGTGGGTCTGCGAGCGATCTTTACTTTGTCACATGTTAAGTCATTTACTACTAGCGCTGCCTGCTGGGTTCACTGTCACAAGGCTAATTCTGTATTTGCTTCCAATTAGGTTAACCACGTTTCTCTGAGACTGATGATTGCACAGAATTAAACCGTCAGCTTCATGTCAATTTGCAGCAAATTGTAAGTATCTTGGTGCTGTGAACTTTCCCCTCCTGCTATGCAGTGGTTTGAAGTTGCCCAAAACTAAGCCGTTAACTTTCTCGGGGAACAATCTTTAAACTTGCTCGAAACCAGATCTGAATCCGGCATCTCCCACCTTTTCCACATCACTAGCACTGATTTGACACCATTTTAGATAAGAGGTATATAGACCCGCACACTGTTTTGTCACAAACACAGGAAATGCTGGAGAAGCTCAGCAGATCGGTAAGAATCTCGCAACATAAGACACAGGAGACAGAAGTAGGCCATTCAGCCCATCAGGTGTGCTCTCATTTAATGAAATCATGGTTGATAATCTTCAACTCCACTTCCCCCATAATCTTTGATTCTATTACTGACTAAAATCAAGAGTCTGTCTCAACCTTGAAGATACTTAATAAGCAAACCTCAACAGTGCTTTGCGGTAAAGAATTCCACAAATGCACTACATATTTGTCTTCATATTCATCTTAAATGTATGACCCATTATTCTGAGATGATGTCCTCTCGTCTGAGACTCTCCAACAAAGGGAAACAAACCCTTTACCTTGTCAAGTGCCCGAAAAACCACATTTCAAAAAATGTTCACATCACATTCTTCTATATTCCAGTGAGAACAAGCTCAACTTACTCAACATCTCCTCATAAGACAGTACCACCATACCTGGGAACATTTTGGGACTGCCTTCAATGCCAGTATATATTTCCTTGGATAAGGGGCCAAAACTGGTCACAATATTCCACATTTAGTGCCTTGGATAGTTTTAACAATGCATCCCTACCTTTTTATTCCATTCCTTCGGGTGGCACGGTGGGTCAGTGGTTAGCACTGCTGCCTCACAGTGCCAGGAACTGGGTTCAATTCCCACCTTGGGCAACTGTCTGTGTGGAGTTCCCCAGAGTCTGTATGGGTTTCCTCCGGGTGCTCCGGTTTCCTCCCACAGTCCAAAGATGTGCAGGTCAGGTGAATTGGCCATGCTAAATTGCCTGTAGAGATAGGTGCATTAGTTAGGGGGAATGTGTCTGGGTGGGTTACTCTTCAGAGGGTCGGGATGGGCCAAAGGGCCTGTTTCCCCACTGTAGGGAATCTAATCTAATCCTTTGAAAATAAAGGCCAATACTCCTTTTGACTCCTCTACTATCTACTGAACTTGGACGTTAACATGTTGTGGAATCCCAAATCTTTGTGTTCTGTAGCTGTCTGCAGTCTTTCTCCATTTAAATAATATTCAGCTCCTCTATTCTTCCTTCCAAAGTGCACAGCCCCTCATTTTCCACATTACGTTCCATTTGTCAAGTTTTTGCCTACTCACTTAACCAGCCTATATTCCTCTGCAGACTCTTTGTCCCATCCTCGCCACTTGCTTTCTCATCTATTTTTGTGTCATCCGCCCTGGCAGCATCTGGGGAGAGATAAGCAGAGTTAATGTTTTGAATCCTGTGTGGCTGTTCTTCAAAATAAGTGGCATTATGGCTCGGTGGTTAGCACTGCTGCCTCACAGCCCCAGGGACCTGGGTTTGATCCCACCTTCAGGTGTCTGTGAAGTTTGTACATTCACCCTGTGTCTGTGTGGGTCTTCTCTGGGCTGCTCTGGTTTCTGCTTACAGTCCAAAGATACGCAGGTTAGGTGGAATGGCCATGGTAGGTGCATCATTACAGGGATGGGGTGGGTTTGTGTGGAATGCTGCCTAGAGGGTTGGTGTGGGCTTGATGGGCTGAAGGGCCTGCTTCCACACTGTAGCGTGAAAGTGTCTTCTGCTGAAGTAGAGTCTGACTGGACTCTAAATTGTATTTTTGGTTCTCTTTCCCCAGATGCTGACAGACTTGCTGACTTTCTCCAGCAATTTCTGTTCCTGTTGTAGATTTCCAGTATCCACAATATTTCACTTTTGCCTTACTTTGACAGTCTGAGGCTGATTTGAACAGCGAGCTGTAGGCAGTGTGCAAACGCATTCATCAACCCAGGTTTCAAGCTCAGGGGTAATTTAATTCCTGGCCTCCAGTCCAACACCGGCATGTCCACATCATGTTTGCTCTGCGAGAGCCTTTCTGTTAGACCCTCACGCACACTAGGCCCCTGAAGAAAATGCACGCAGTTTGAAGATATGGATGGCAGCACACATCACAATCCTCAAGTCTAACTCAGAGATCAAGCAGTTGAGTCAAGATCTTGAAGAGTCGGAACAAAAGCCTCACTGGTGTTGTAATGATATTTTAATGTTTGATGTTTTTAACACGAACTGTAAACATAATGTCAATCAATATTTATTGAATGCGGTGGTAACATCCCCAGGTAGAACATAAATACTCAACCAATATTTTTCTCACATTGAGAGGACCAAAACTTGGAACAACTTCTGATCGTTTCTTTTCAGAGTACGATAAAAACGCTGAAGTAGTACGCTGAGTGAAGGCAATTAAATCTACCAGTGTGGGGCAGGAAAGCTCTTATTGATACAGTCTGACTGCTGGTGGGAAGTAACTGCATTGAAAATGATTGACTTATCACTAATTAGCAGTGATTTATTTTGAAATTCAGCCAGCATTGTGATGTAGGCAAAAAAAAACAAACGAGCCATTACAGTGTAAAAAACTGCAGATCTGAGGAATGATTCATGGTATGGTTAGGTGAAGGAGCAACAGCCCACACATTTTAGGAATTCCCTACTATTCTTCGAAGGGGCTACTTCCAGTGTCCAGCTAAACAGATGTAGCTTGCCTCAGCAATTCACTTCGATGAGGGCAATTCTGAAAATGCAGCACTTCCTTCTTTTTGCGATGGATTGAGACTTGAGACTCTGAGCTTGATACCTCCTGTCACGCTGAAAACCACGCCATTTAGCCTCAGAGGAGAAGATACTATTAACTCAACCAAGAAGAGAGAGACGACTGCTTCCCATTTGCGAACCGATCTGCCTTGCAAGATTATGAGGAGCTGGCGTAGGTCATCCAGCCCCTACACTATCATTCAATAAGGTCATGCTTGGTCTGATTGTATCCTTAGCTCCACTGTCCTACCTCCTTCCTCCCCAGAATAGTTGACTCCCTGTCAATCAAAGACACAGCTCATTTGCCATTAGCCCTGGGTCTCTGTTTGGATGGATTGAAAATTAAATGAGAATAAACAGGGGCTCAGCATCAATTATTGGTTGAAGAGGAGGTTTTCAGTGTAGCACCCTCACTGGGATGGCTCAGAGCATTGAGTGACAAAGACCAGGCATCCTGAATGCTGCTTATTTTTAACTATCTTTGCCCTTCATAAATTTATGCATCTCAATCTTTTCCACTCCAAGGAAATGAGCTGAGCCTGTCTGACCTCTCTTCATAATGAAAACCCATCGAGTGTGCTCCACTGTAGCAGCTTCCATGCACTAAGGGGTATTTCACAAACCAGATGGGGTCATACAGTAATCAGGGACACATCAGGTCTAGTGAATAATGTATCTGTCAGCTTCGCCCTTTTTGATCCCAAGGATAATTTGTGGCAGTGATTTTGAGGCCTTGATTGCTGGAATGGCAGGCTTTGCAGAGGCGTTCCGTCGTCATAAAATGCAGCCCAGGAGGCCACATATACAGCCCAGTGGATCAGTGGAATACAGTGAATAAATATACACAATGCTAAGTACAGGATGCTGATGGAATACTGCAGGTGCTCACTGAAGGGTACATTGCATTTCTGAGTGGCAGATCTGATTGTAGCCTGCTGTGTTTCTATATCTGAGAACAGCTGTTTCTGACAGAAGTCTGTACACACAATACATTAATAAAGTGGATTTTGAATTTGAAGACTAATCTCATGCAATGAGGTTCAAAATAAAACAATAAAAATCTGTTGTACTCTGCAGCTCCGAAAATGAGGAGCAATTATGTCTCGCAGAAACCTTGCAGTCAAACCGACACCATTTTTCTCCCACATTTATTTCTATCGGTTTTTCTAATCTTTTTCCTTCTTTTGGAGCTGTTGTTGTTGATGAGCTTAGCAGAGAAATTGGTCGGGAGGGTGTGAGTGAGGCTAACTCATGACAGCTCTGAGTTATGACTGAATGAGTGTGATTTATGCCTCTGCCTCTGTATTTTAATTCCCCTTCCCAATCCCTTTCCAACATGACCCAGCTTTGGCCTCCTCCATTGCCACAATGAACCAAACTGCAACTTGGAGGAACAATACCTCATCTTCCACCTGGGCATCCTACAGCCCGGAGGACTCAACAATGAGTTCTTCAGTTTCAAATAACCGCCCTTCCCAGCCCCTCCCCCTCCCTTCCACTCCTCCCTCTCACCAACCAGATTCATTCCTCCCATTGACCAACCAGGTCGTATCCTCTACCTGTCTTCACTTATCACCACTTCACCACCTTGCCGCCCCCCCACCCCCACCTTTATCTGCAGCTCCCCCCATACCCACCCTCAACCCTGAAGAAGAGTTACATCCGAAATGTCGACTTCTCCACCTCCTGATGCTGCCTGGCTTGCTGTGCTCTTCCAGCCTCCTGCCCGTCTACTTTGGATTCCAGCATCTGCAGTTTTTCTTTTTGTCTCTGTCTCTTTATCTTCAGGTTGTGGGTTCATATCCACTCCATGTAATTCAGGAAGATAATTGACTGTAATCTAGGCCTACATTCCTGGGTGGGTGCAGAGCAAGAGTGCAGTACATTCCAAGCTGCCATTCTGTGTGAGTAAAGAGGGATAATGCTGTGTAATGCAGGCGACACTGGATCTTTAGGGGCACAGTTATTGAATCATTAAACTGAGCATCTGCGTGCTCTCTCAGGTCGATGTTACAGACCCCAATGAAAGCAGTGGAGATTCATCACATGGCCTGCCTCAAACCTACCCCTCAAATCAAGAAGAAGGATTGGAAAGATTGATCTCACAAAAACCCAGATGTTGTTGGTAAGATCTTGCTGGGTGCTAACTTTCACACAATATAACAGTGACCTCTCATCTCATCAAAGCATCTGAGATTCTGCAGGGGTTTGACAGGATTTACATTGTAAGGATGTTACCCTGGCTGGGGAATCGAAAGTAGATCTCAGGTCAGAGAACCTTGGGTTGGGATGAAGAGAAATTTCATCAACTAAAGTTTTTAGCATCTTTGGAATTCCCTACCTTGTACGGTTATGAGTGCTGCACTGTTGATTACAGAGGAATCTCGATTATCTGAAGGACACAGACTGGGAGTATTTTGTTCATTTAATCCAGTACCTGATAACATAGTTAGCCAAGCCTCTTGTTCGGATAATCCGCAATCCAGTTAATCGAATGCTGGATGATCAAGGTTCCTCTGTATATTTAAGACCGAGATGAGCAGGTTTTTGGTCTGTCAGGGAGGCCTGCTCCTATTTTGAATATCTGGGCTAACCACTGGCCCGGATTCTGCAGCCATTAGTTCTACACCCTCATCAAGCGAGACTCAATATTTCCTCCCTCCTCAGACAGAGCATTGACACTTATTGTTTAACTACATCTTTCCTTTTACATTAATGATCCACTGAAAGAGGTGTTTGAACAATCATTTCAATTCATAACACTTCACACAGCACTTTATATATTGAGAAAGGGGGAAATCTTGGTTATGACAACAGCCACTTGAAGTTTGATCTTAATTTATCCCTCATTCCTGATATCATTTTAATGTACTAGGTCTCCTGAGGACCTCCACTATTTATAGTTTATCCCCATTTAGAAAGTACTCTGGTTCTTCCTTATTTTGCCCAAATTGGATGCCCCCACATAAACTGGCTGTAGAAATGAGGCACTTTTACAAGAAGATAGGTCACAGCTGGACAGAGCTTCAGATTGAGTTCCTTGTGGGCTCTTTCACCAGTGCTTTTGCAAGAATTCTTTTTTAAGATTAGATTCCCTACAGTGTGGAAACAGGCCCTTCAGCCCAACCAGTCCACACCGACTCTCCGAAGAGTAACCCATCCAGACCATTTCCCTTTGACTAATGCACCTAACACTATGGGCAATTCAGCATGGCCAATTCACCTAACCTGAACAGCTTTGGATTGTGGGTGGAAACCCACAGACACGGGGAGAACCTGGGACCCTGGTGCTGTGAGGCAGCAGTGCTAACCACTGAGCCATTGTGCCGCCCGTACCATGTTGCCACTATCAATATTAGAGAAGATCGCCAGAGTGCAGAAAATATTGGAGCCACCAGAGAGCTCTGTTCAGAGCACGGGAGTTGTGAATGTTAAAAGGTAATGTTGGAGTAAAGAAGAACGTAATGAATTTGAAATTAGGTTTATTGTACATCTCTGTGAATACACAATGTAATTAATAAAGTAGGGAAGATTACAGGCACAGATTGCAATGTGAAAATATGATGTTGTGGCTATAACACAGACCTGGCTCAATCAGTAAGGGGATCCAGGTGTTAGAGAGAAAAAGGAGGAAAGGATTATCAGATTCGCCATGATCTTATTGAAAGGTGGAGCAGATGTGATAGCCAAATAAGTCTTTACTACTAGGACTACCAACATGCCAAACAGCGGAAGCCAAAAAGTAACAGAGCTAAGTAATCCCACAACTAATGGATCAGATCTAAGCTCTACTGTTCTGCCAAATCCAGTTGTGAATGGTGGTGGACAATTGAAAAACTCAGTGGGGGAGGAGGCTTCACAAATATCCCCATTAGGGCGGTCCAGACATTAGTGCGAAATATTTGCTGCAATCTTCAGCCAGAATCATCAAAGGGATGATCCTTCTTGGTCTCCTCCAGTGGTCCCCAGCATCTCAGATACCAGTCTCCTGCCAATTTGATGCACTCTGCATGTATCAAGAAATAGATAAGGCAAAGGCTACGGGCCATGACAACATTCCAGCAATAGTACTGAAGGCTTGTGATCCAGAGTTTGCCATGCCCCTAGCTGAGCTGTTCCAGTACAGTTACAACACTGGCATTGACCTGATAATGTGGCAAATTGTCCAGGTACATCCTGTACAAAAGAAAACAGGACAAATCCAACTCGACCAACTACTGCCCCATCAGCCCACACCCGGTCATCAGTAAAGTAAGGGAACATGTCATCAACAGTGCTATCAAGCAGCACCTGCTCAGCAATAACCTGCTCAGTGATGCCCAGTTTGGGTTCAGCCAGGTCCACTCAGCTCCTGACCTCATTACAGCCTTGGTTCAAACAAAAAAGCTGAATTCCAGAAATGAAGTGAGAGTGACAGCCCTTGGCATTTAGCTGCATTCAACCGAGTGTGGTTGAATTAACGAGTCCTAGCAAAACTGGAATCGATGACTTTTAGGGGCAAACTCTTTGCTGGTCGGTGTCATATCTGGCTGATAGGAAGTTGGTTGTGGTTGTTGCAGTTCTGTCAGCTCTGCTCCAGGCCATCCCTGCAGGAGTTCCTCAGGATAGTGTCCTAGGCCCAGCCATCTTCAGCTGCTTCATCAATGACCTTCCCTCCATCGCAATGTCAGAAGTGACAATTTTTGCCAATGATTGCACAATGCTCAGTACCATTTGTGACTCCTCAGATGTGGAAGCAGTCCATATTCAAATGGAACAAGAACTGGACAACATCCATGGTTGGAATAACAATTGGCAATTAGTATTCTCACCACCAGGTTCTGGTCATCTCCAACAAAAAAAATCTAACTATTGCTCCTTGATCTTCAATGACATTGCTGTCACTGAATCCCTCACAATCAACATCCTGGAGGTTATCAGTGACCAAAAACTGAACTAGACTCATCACATAAACACATTGGCTACAAGAGCAGGTCAGAAACCAGGAATATTGAAATGAACAACTCATTCCTGACTTCCCAAAGCTTGCCCACCATTTGCAAGGCACAACTGAGGAGTGTGATTGAATACCCTCCACTTGATGGGTGCAGTCCCAACAACACTCAAGAAGCTTGATACCATCCAGGACAAAGCAGCCTGCTCAATTGGCACCACATCCACAAACGTGCAGACCCTCCACCATCGACACTCAGTAGCAGCAACATGTACCATCTAAAAGGTGCACTGCAAAAATTCATCATGGCTCCTCAGACAGCATCTTCCAAAGCCATGACCACTTCCACCGAGAAGGACAAGGGTAGCAGAGAAAGGGAACACCACCACCTTCAAGTTCCCTTCCAGGCCGCTCACCATCCTGACTTGAAAATATCTGACCGTACTTTCAATGTCATTGGGACTTAAATCCTGGAATTTCTTCCCTAATGGGAAGAGCAGAGTTTTGATGTTAGGGGATTTGCCAACACTGTTACCTAACCATGCTGTTGACGATTTATAGCACTGTTCTGATAGTTTGTTGAGAAACTGTAGTTTAGAGATGATACATTGGTTAGTAGTCAAGAAAGGAAATATATAACCCATGACAGATGCTTCACTGATCCTGTATTTGTTCTGTAAAATGGAGACTTGGAGGCAGCACACTCCCGTGTGTCTTGCATCTTTTCATTGTCGCCTTTGGTGGCAGCTCAGTTTGATCTTCCCTTGGGCTGATGTAAGAGAACTCCTGGTCTTCTGTCAAGAAGATAGTAGCTAGGCATAGCCTCAAAATAAGGGGGAGCAGATTCAGAACTGAGTTGAGGAGGAACTTCTTCACCCAAAGGGTTGTGAACCTGTGGAATTCCTTGCCCAGTGAAGCAGTTGAGGTTGCCTCGCTGAATGTCTTTAAGGCAAAGATAGATCTGTGAACAGTAAAGGAATTAAGTGTTACGGTGAGTGGGTGGGTAAGTGGAGCTGAGGCTACAACAAAATCAGCCATGATTTTATTGAACGGTGGAGCAGACTCAAGGGGCCAGATGGCCTTCTCCTGCTCCTATGTTCTTATGTTCTCTTGCATTATGTTCTCTACACATTCAAAGAACAAAGAACAATACAGCACAGGAATAGGCCCTTTAGCCCTCCAAGCCTGCGCCAACACATTTTGCCCTTCCATACTAAGACTGCCTTCACTTATAGAGTCCGTATCCCTCTATTCCCTTCCTGTTCATGTCCCCTGTCTCTCCCCAGCTTTCCCTATTGATATACATTGTTTTGGGGGTTGGCTATCTCTGCTATGTCAATCATTTGTCTGACCCTCTCAGAGAATAACCAGAGCCATCTACTCACCACATTGTCCTCTTGCCGGCCCTCATCGGAAGGTTCAAGATTAGAGTGGTGCTGGAAATGCACAGCAGGTCAGGCAGCATCTGAGGAGCAGGAAAATCGACGTTTCGGGTAGGAGCCCTACATCAGGAATGAGGCTGGAAGCCTCGGGGGTGGAGAGATAAATTGGAGGGGGTGCGGCTGGGGAGAAGGCAGCTTGGAGTGCAATAGATGGATGGAGGTGGGGGTAAAGGTGATAGGTCAGAGAGGAGGGTGGAGTGGATAGGTGGGAATGAGGATTGACAGGTAGGACAGGTGATGAGGACGGTGTTGAGCTGGAAGGTTGGAACTGGGGTAAGTGGGGGGAGGGGAAATGAGGAAGCTAGTGATGTCCACATTGATGCCCTGGGGTTGAAGGGTTCTGAGGGGGAAGATGAGGCGTTCTTCCTTCAGGTGTTGGGTGGTGAGGGAACAGCGATGGAGGAGGCCCAGGACCTGCATGTCCTCGGCGGATTGGGAGGGGGAATTAAAATGTTGGGCCACAGGGCGGTGGGGTCGATTGGTTCGGGTGTCATGGAGATGTTCCCTGAAGCGCTCTGCGAGAAGGCATCCAGATTCCCCAATGTAGAGGAGACCTTGCCAGGAGCAACAGATACAATAAATGACATTGGTGGAAGTGCAGGTAAAACTTTGATGGATGTGGAAGACTCCTTTAGGGCCTTGGATGGAGGTGAGGGAGGAGGTGTGGGTGCAGACTTTAAATTCCTGCGGTGGCAGGGGAAGGTGCCAGGATGGGAGGGTGGGTTGTTGGGGGGGCGTGGATCTGACCAGGTAGTCACAGAGGGAACGGTCTTTGCAGAAAGTGGGAAGATGTGGGGAGGGAAATATATCCCTGGTGGTGGGGTCTGTTTGGAAGTGGCGGAAATGTCAGTGGATGATTTGGTGTTTGCGAAGGTTGGTAGGGTGGAATGTGAGCACCAGGGGCGTTCTGTCCTTGTTACGGTTGGAGGGGTGGGGTTTGAGGGCGGAGGTGTGGGATGTGGATGAGATGCATTGGAAGGCATCTTCAACCATGTGGGAGGTCAAATTACGGTCTTTAAAGAAAGAGGCTATCTGGTGTGTTCTGTGGTGGAACTGGTCCTCCTGGGAGCAGATACTGCAGAGGCGGAGGAATTGGGAATACGGGATGGCAGTTTTGCAGGAGGTAGGGTGGGAAGAGGTGTAATCCAGGTAGCTGTGGGAATCGGTGGGTTTGTAAAAAATGTCAGTGTTGAGTCGGTCGTCATTAATGGAGATGGAGAGGTTCAGGAAGGGGAGGGAGGTGTCAGAGATGGTCCAGGTAAATTTAAGGTCTGGGTGGAATGTGTTGGTGAAGTTGATGAACTGCTCAACCTCCTCCCAGGAGCACGAGGTGGGGCCGATGCAGTCATCAATGTAGCGGAGGAAGTGGTGCCGGTGTAACTACGGAAGATGGACTGTTCTACGTAGCCAACAAAGAGACAGGCATAGCTGGGGCCCATTCAGCTGCTCATAGTTACCCCTTTGGTCTGGAAGAAGTGGGAGGATTCGAAGGAGAAATTGTTAAGGGTGAGGACCAGTTCGGCCAAACAGACGAGAGTGTCAGTGGAAGGGTACTGGTGGGGACATCGGGAGACGAAGAAACAAAGGGCTTGGAGGCTCTGGTCATGGCGGATGGAGGTGTAGAGGGATTGGATGTCCATGATGAAGATGAGCCATTTGGGGCTGGAGAAATGAATGTCTTGGAGGAGGTGGAGGGCGTGGGTGGTGTGCCAAACGTATGTGGGGGGTGTTCCTGGATTAGGAGGGATAGGACAGTATTGAGGTATGTGGAGATGAGTTCGGTGGGGCAGGAGCAGACTGAGACAATGGGTCGGCTGGGGTGGTCAGGCTTGTGGATCTTAGGAAGGAGGTATACTCAATGCTCTGACCAAATGCCTTCTTCACTATCCTATCTATCTGCGACTCTACTTTCAAGAAACTATGAACATGCACTCCAAGGTCTCTTTGTTCAGCACCACTCTCCAGGACCTTACCATTAAGTGTATAAGTCCTGCTCTGACTTGCCTTCCCACCTCATATTTATCTAAATTAAACTCCATCTGCCACTCCTCAGCCCATTGGCCCATCTGATCAAGATCCCGTTGTACTCTGAGGTAGCCTTCTTCATTGTCCAGTGCACCTCTAATTTTGGTATCAATTGCAAACTTACTAACTATACCTCCATTAATCACATCCATATCATTTATATAAATGATGAAAAGCAGTGGATCCAGCACCGATCCTTGTGGCACTCCACTGATCACATGCTTCCAGTCTGAAAAACAACCCTCCACCATGGCCTGCTTTTGCCCTTCAAATTCCTTTTTTAGGTTCTTTCCTACTTTCCTTATATACTTCAAGAGCTTCATCAGTTCCCATCCTCCTAGACCTTACATTTGCTTCCTTTTTCTTTTTGACCAAGGTTATAACATCCTTGGTCATCCACCGTTTACATAACATGCCATACCAATCCTTCATTCTCCTAGGAACATGCCGCTCCTGAACTCTTATCAACTGCCATTTGAAAATGCTCCCACATGTCTGATGTCGATTTATCCTCAAACAGCCACATCCAATCAAAATTCTCCAGTTCCTGCCTAACATCGTTGTAATTTGCCTTCCTGCAATTTAACACCTTTGCCCAAGGAGTATCTCTATCCATAAATATCTTAAAATGCATGGTATTATGATCACTACTCCTGAAATGTTCCTCCACTGAAATTTCACTCACCTGTTTGGACTCATTTCCCAAAACCAGGGCCAGTGTAACCCCTTACCTGATTGGGCTGCCCACAGACTGTGCCAAGAAACCTTCCTGAATGGCCCTTACAATTTCTGCCCCACTCATACACCTCGCAAGAAGTCGATCCCAGTCAATGTAGGGGAAGTTAAAATCACCCACATAACAACCCGACTGTTCTTGTATCTTTCCAAAATCTGTCTTCGAATTGTCTCCTTCCGCAGGCTCTTGGGAGGCCTGTACTCACCAGATGATCATGCTCCTGACGCCGACGGAAGGTTGGATTGAAATTGGAAAGCTCCCAGTTTAGTTAGGAACTGAAGGCTGCAGGAGGTCAGAAGGCCTTGACATGTAGTTAAGAACATTTCATAAAATTAATTCACAGGATCTGGGTGTCACTGATTCGGCCAGCATTAATTGCACATCCCTAGTTGAGTTATTGTTGTGGATCTGGAGTCACATGTACACCAGGCTGGTTAAGGATGGCAGTTCTGCAGAAGTGTCACTGGACTCAGATTGTAACTTTACTTGGTGTCCATAGGCACTGCCATGCCTTCTCCAGCAATTCCTGCTTCTGTTCCCTAGAACATTACCTGGGTGTCTAAATTAATAGACTAGTGATAACATCACTAGGCTATTCTCTCCATTACATCACCTGAGGCCACATTGATCAACTTGTAGAAGGCTTCCCTGTGAGCTAATGGCCCTAAATGAGGTGGCCATTCATTCTTACGCAGCACAGATCTCAGTTATATCCATCTCCCCCAGGGGACATGGCTCTGTCTCCCAGACTCAGTGGCATCCATCTCCCCCAGGGGACATGGCTCTGTCTCCCAGCCTCAGTGATATCCATCTCCCCCAAGGGACATGGCTCTGTCCTCCAGCCTCAGTGATATCCACCTCCCCCAGGGAACATGCCTCAGCCTCCCTGTCTCAGTGATATCCATCTCCCCCAGGAGACATGCCTCTGTCTCCCAGACTCAATGATATCCATCTCTCCCCCAGGGGACATGGCTCTGTTTTCCCTCCTCAGTATACCCGACTCCCTCACGGGACATGTCAATTGTCAATCCTCCAGTCCCTCCCATAGGGCCCTCAATGCCTCGCATTGCCCTACAATGAGAGTATAATTGAACAGTGAATGTACAGGTGGCCAAATAGGTGGCACCTCATGTCAAGTTGCACTGGTCAATGTGTATCTGACGTCTGGTCTAATGATCAGTGGAAATCTCACCCTCTTGTCTCCAAAACTCAAGTTAAAAATCTCAATTTCAATATGCTGGTCATGTATATGACACAGTACTTGATATGTGTAATGCTGGCTGTCCTATCAATTCCTGCTTTCTGTCAACCCCATTGCCATTTCTCTTCTTGAATCAGCGAAGAAAAAAATTTTCCCTCGTGAGTGTTGTGGCCTGATTTAGTTTGAGTTTCGCTCAGGGAATGTACACATCTCTATAAAGCTAAATGAGCTGGCAATCCATCTCACTTGGTGCTCTCATTAAATTTCATTCTGCTTCCCTGTAAGGTGCCAAGGTTGGGAGGGAGGCAAGAGCAGTGTTAACAAATTGGAACTTGTAGCGAATCAGGCGGCCAGAATCCTTCCGAAGTACAGCCTTCCCAGATCTGTCCAATTAAAGGAACCTCGTTGCTATAGCAAGGCTTCTGCAAATCATTTACCTTGTGAACGACTTCATCAGCCTTTCAGATGGAAATGAGCACCGTCTCCCATCCTGTGGAGTGCTTTAACTTCACAGATCGCAACCTTTTATTGCCAATCATTGGTTTTTAAAGTTAAATTGCTTTTCAGTTCCAATATTCCCAGTTTGAAGGAGGGACTAGATTGGAATGTCGCTTATACAGGGATGCAGCCAGTTTACATGATGGTTCTGCTGGAATTCTGCCCCTCCTAATGCAGGCCTGATGGTATCCAGGTCATTCTGCTATAGTTCGCATTTCGTCAACACAAATTCACTGTAATGTGATCGACGAACTGGGGACGCTGTTTCTAAAGCACAAATTTTAAAGTGTATGTTGGCTGGAGCATGAGTGCATTGCCAACACTTTAAACACTGCTTCTAAAGTGTGCTTTTTCTACAACACAAGAGCACAACCATCATGTTATGGAAGAACTGTACATTATAGAATCCATGCTGGTGTTAGCGTGGCACCTGCAAACTTTGGCAGAAGGGAGACTGAAACCTGGAGTCAGAGTCATACAGATCCTTTGGTCCAACTCATCCATGCTGACCAGATATCTTAAATTAATCTAGTCCCATTTGCCAGCACTTGGCCCATATCCCTCTAAACTCTTTCTATTCATTTACCCATCCAGATGCCTTTTAAATGCTGCAATTGTACCAGCCTCCACCACTTCCTCTGGCAGTTCATTCCATACACGTACCACCATCTGTGTGAAAACGTTACCCCTTAAGTCCATTTTAAAACTGTTCCCTCTCACCTTAAACCTATGCCCTCTAGTTTTGGACTCCCCTGCCCTGGGAAAATGACTTCATGATTTTATAAACCTCGATAAAGGTCACTCCTTGGCCTCCAGGGAAAAAAGCCCCAACCTACTCAGCCGTTCCCATAACCCAAACCCACCAGCCCCGGCAACAAGCTTGTAAATCTTTTCTGCAAACTTTTAAGTTTAAAAAACATCTTTCCTATAGCAGGGCATTGAATGTAGTATTCTAAAAGTGGCCACAACCACAAAATGACGTGCCAACTTCTATACTCAGTGTTCTGACCAATGAAGGAAATCATGCTAAGTGCCTTCTTCATCACACTTTCTACATGTGACTCCACTTTTAATGAACTTTGGACCTGCACCCCTAAGTCTCTTTGTTTGGCAACACCTCCCAGGACCCTACCATTAACTGTATAAGTTCTGCCCTGGATTGCCTTACCAAAATGCAACACCTTACATTTATTTAAATTAAACTCTTTCTGTCATTCCTTGGCTCATTGACCTACCTGATCAAGACCCTGTTGTACTCTGAGGTAACCATCTTCACTGTCCACTACACCAGCTATTTTGGTGTCACCTGCAAACTTACCAACCATACCTCCTATATTCACATCGAAATCATTTACATAAGTGATGGAAAGCAGTGGACCCAGCACTGATTCTTGTGGCACTCAGCTGGTCACAGGCCTCCAGTCTGAAAAACAACCCTCTACCATCACCTCCAGTCTCCTACCTTCAAGCCAGTTGACTAGCTTCCTCTGGATCCAATGTGATCCAACTTTACTAACCAGTCTACTGTGCCTTACAGTGCCAGTCACCCAGGTTCGATTCCATCCTCGGGTGACTGTCTGCGTGGAGTTTGCACATTCTCCCCGTGTCTGTGTGGGTTTCCTCAGGGTGCTCCAGTTTCCTTCCACAGTCCAAAGATGTGCGGGTTAGGTGGGTTAGCCATGGCAAAGTTGTCCTTAGTGTCTGAGGATATGTAGGCTAGGTGGGTTAGCCATGGGAAATATGGGGTTACAGAGATTCTATGCAGAAACATGTTGAATACTCTGCCCTCAGCAATCTTCTTTGTCACTTCTTCAAAAGATTCAATCGAGTTAGTGAGATATAATTTCCCACACACAAAACCATGTTGACTATCCCTAATCAGTCTTGATTGACAAAGCTAGTTTATTGCATAGTACTTAATAGCTAGTTACATTGCAACAAAGTAACATGATAGTCTCTTGTGATAAATCAGACTGGCTACATTACTATAAGTTACATGAAAAATAGAACTGGAACAACTCAAAACTGAACTGAGAAGAGATAGACTGGTTAGCTCCTTCCAAGGACAGACCTCTATATCCTGATGAGCAGAGCCTATCTCCTAATGTCAGTTAACCATTTCAGGTTACTGATGGAAATGTGTTGCTGGAAAAGCGCAGCAGGTCAGGCAGCATCTAGGGAACAGGAGAATCGACGTTTCGGGCATTAGCCCTTCTTCTAATGCCCGAAACGTCGATTCTCCTGTTCCCTAGATGCTGCCTGACCTGCTGCGCTTTTCCAGCAACACATTTCCATCTCTGATCTCCAGCATCTGCAGACCTCACTTTCTCCTCATTTCAGGTTACTAGCCTCCTTACACAACACCTCATTTTAATCAGTCTACCATTGCTGGCCAGGCTTTCAGCTGCCTGGATTCAAGGGCCTGGAGTTTTTCCCAAGATAGTCTGCCTCCCTACACTTTCTTTCTTGAAGACCACTCTTCAAAGATTATCCTGATAACTCTTCCATGATTAAGTGTCAGGTTTTACCCAATTAGCCTCCTGTGAAGCCCCTTGGAGTGTTGTATGACGTTAAGGAATCTATAGGAGAAAGTGAGGTCTGCAGATGCTGGAGATCAAAGTTGAAACTTTATTGCTGGAACAGCACAGCAGGTCAGGCAGCATCCAGGGAACAGGAGATTCGACGTTTCGGGCACAGGCCCTTCTTCAGGAATGAGCAGAGAGTGTTCAGCAGGAGAAGATAAAAGGTAGGGAGGAGGGACTTGGAGGAGGGGCGTTGGAAATGTGATAGGTGGAAAGAGGTCAAGGTGAGGGTGATAGGTCGGAGTAGGATGGAGGCGGAGAGGTCAAGAAGAAGACTGCAGGTCAGGAAGGCGGTGCCGGGCTGGAGGGATTCGGCTGAGACAAGGTGGGGGGAGGGGGGATGAAGAAACTGGTGAAGTCCAAGTTCATCCCCTGTGGTTGGAGGGTTCCCAGTCGGAAGATAAGACGCTCCTCCTCCGACCGTCGCGTTGTTGTGGTTTGGCGGTGGATGAGTCCAATGACCTGCATATCCCCGGTGGAGTGGGAGGGGGAGTTGAAATGCTGTGCTACAGGGTGGTTGGGTTGGTTCGTCCGGGTGGCCCAGAGGTGCTCTCTGAATCGCTCCGCAAGTAGGCGGCCTGTCTCCCCAATATAGAGGAGGCCACACCGGCTGCAGCGGATGCAGTAGATGATGTGGGTGGAGGTGCAGGTGAATCTGTGGCGGATATGGAAGTTTCCTTTGGGGCCTTGGAGAGAAGTGAGGGGGGAGGTGTGGGCGCAAGTGTTGCACCTCCTGCGGTTGCAAGGGAAGGTGCTGGGAGTGGAGGTTGGGTCGGTGGGGGGTGTGGATCTGACAAGGGAGTCGCGGAGGGAGTGGTCTCTACGGAAAGCAGATAGGGGAGGGGAGGGAAATATATCCTTGGTGCTGGGGTCTGTTTGGAGGTGGCGGAAGTGACGGCGGATGATGCGCTGTACATGGAGATTGGTGGGGTGGTAGGTGAGGACCAGTGGGGTTCTGTCCTGGTGGCGGTTGGAGGGGCGGGGCTCAAGGGCGGAGGAGCGGGAAGTGGAGGAGATGCGGTGGAGGGCACCGTCGACCACGTCGGGGGGGAAATTCCTTCATCTCCGCCGCATCTGCTCCCAGGAGGAACTGGTCCTCACCCTGAACAACTTTTCTTTCCAATCCTCCCACTTTCTCCAAACAAAAGGAGTAGCCATGGGCACCCGCATGGGCCCCAGCTATGCCTGCCTCTTCGTAGGGTATGTGGAACAATCCATCTTCCGCAACTACACTGGCCCCACCCCCCATCTTTTCCTTCGCTACATTGATGACTGTATCGGCGCTACCTCGTGCTCCCACGAGGAGGTTGAACAGTTCATCCACTACACTAACACCTTTCACCCCGACCTCAAATTCACCTGGACAGTCTCGGACTCCTCCCTCCCCTTCCTAGACCTTTCTGTTTCTATCTCAGGCGACCGAATCAACACGGACATCTACTACAAACCAACCGACTCCCACAGCTACCTGGACTACACCTCCTCCCATCCTGCCCCCTGTAAAAACGCCATCCCATTCTCCCAATTCCTTCGTCTCCGCCGCATCTGCTCCCAGGAGGACCAGTTCAAAATACGTACAACACAGATGGCCTCCTTCTTCAAGGACCGCAATTTCCCCCCCGACGTGGTCGACGGTGCCCTCCACCGCATCTCCTCCACTTCCCGCTCCTCCGCCCTTGAGCCCCGCCCCTCCAACCGCCACCAGGACAGAACCCCACTGGTCCTCACCTACCACCCCACCAATCTCCATGTACAGCGCATCATCCGCCGTCACTTCCGCCACCTCCAAACAGACCCCAGCACCAAGGATATATTTCCCTCCCCTCCCCTATCTGCTTTCCGTAGAGACCACTCCCTCCGCGACTCCCTTGTCAGATCCACACCCCCCACCGACCCAACCTCCACTCCCAGCACCTTCCCTTGCAACCGCAGGAGGTGCAACACTTGCGCCCACACCTCCCCCCTCACTTCTCTCCAAGGCCCCAAAGGAAACTTCCATATCCGCCACAGATTCACCTGCACCTCCACCCACATCATCTACTGCATCCGCTGCAGCCGGTGTGGCCTCCTCTATATTGGGGAGACAGGCCGCCTACTTGCGGAGCGATTCAGAGAGCACCTCTGGGCCACCCGGACGAACCAACCCAACCACCCTGTAGCACAGCATTTCAACTCCCCCTCCCGCTCCACCGGGGATATGCAGGTCATTGGACTCATCCACCGCCAAACCACAACAACGCGACGGTCGGAGGAGGAGCGTCTTATCTTCCGACTGGGAACCCTCCAACCACAGGGGATGAACTTGGACTTCACCAGTTTCTTCATCCCCCCTCCCCCCACCTTGTCTCAGCCGAATCCCTCCAGCCCGGCACCGCCTTCCTGACCTGCAGTCTTCTTCTTGACCTCTCCGCCTCCATCCTACTCCGACCTATCACCCTCACCTTGACCTCTTTCCACCTATCACATTTCCAACGCCCCTCCTCCAAGTCCCTCCTCCCTACCTTTTATCTTCTCCTGCTGAACACTCTCTGCTCATTCCTGAAGAAGGGCCTGTGCCCGAAACGTCGAATCTCCTGTTCCCTGGATGCTGCCTGACCTGCTGTGCTGTTCCAGCAATAAAGTTTCAACGTTAAGGAATCTATAGAATTACAAGCTGATAATGTCGTGAAATGCAGCAATGGAATTTCTGCCCACTTCCAAAGAGCACAGAGGGAATGACTTCCATGCTGTGTCCATATGCAAATGACAGAGTTAGGACAGGACAGTCTTACTGCTGTCCTGGTGAGGATGTGAAACCTACTTAGCAGCTGCTAGGAGGAATCCCCAATTCCCTATTGAACCAGCATTGCTTTGTACATCTAACTCCAGCCTGACCTCCTTTAAATTGCAGACAGCAAGCTCTCCACACTAACGTTCTTAAACAGGATGTTCAGGGCTTTTTTAGCTGGGCTTCTAACTCCCATCTGTTCTTCCTGTTTGGATGGTGCTGCTTTTCCACAATACTAACATTCCTGTTGGTGTCAACACTAATTAAGAGCCAAACCTTGCTTCTGATTCCCCTTTTTAGCAGACCAAGACTGACTAGCTTGTACAGACAGAACAACAAATGAGGACATACTGCTTTTTTTAATGAGTTGTGCACTGTTGGAGGGCTATTAAGGATTGCAATGCCAAAAAGCACATGGAATATTTCCATATTGCAGCAAATACAGAATGTTCTTCACAGTAAATCTCCCCACGGAGATGACATTGTTGGATTCTATGATGTCCCTTTCAAGCTCCCCAGGAACTGAGGTCCATGGGAAATCTCCTAAAAGCTGTAATGAAGCTGTTGTAATGGATGGCATCCTTGATTAGATTAGATTATTTACAGTGTGGAAACAGGCCTTTCGGCCCAACAAGTCCACACCGCCCCGCCGAAGCGCAACCCACCCATACCCCTACATTTACCCCTTACCTAACACTACGGGCAATTTAGCATGGCCAATTCACCTGACCTGCACATCTTTGGACTGTGGGAGGAAACCGGAGCACCCGGAGGAAACCCACGCAGACACGGGGAGAACGTGCAAACTCCACACAGTCAGTCACCTGAGGCGGGAATTGAACCCGGGTCTCTGGCGCTGTGAGGCAGCAGTGCTAACCACTGTGCCACCGTGCCGCCCACTCTCTTGAGTCGAGAGGAATCCTGTATTTTCGAGGGAGAGGGTGGCATAGTGGTAATGTTGCTTTATTAGTTAACCAGATGGCCATGCCAATGCTGTCGGAAATTGAAAGCTAGTTTCAGCAATGGAGAACGATGACAATTTACAAGGATAGTTGTTAACACCCATGTAATTCACTAACGTCTGTTAGGGAAGGAAACTTGCCGTCATTACCTGGTCTGGCCTCAATGTGACTCCAGATCCACAGATTGCTTCTTAGCAGCCCAGTGAAACAGCTGAGCAAGCCACTCTGATCAAGGGGAAGTTGGGATGGGTAATAAATTCTGGCTTTGTCAATAGTGCTCACCTTCTGGTTGCTGAATGGATGGAACTGATTGAACTCACGATGAACTTCCTCATGAAGGGCTTTTGCCCGAAACATTGATTTTCCTGCTCCTCGGATGCTGCCTGACCTGCTGTGCTTTTCCAGCGCCACTCTAATCTAGACTCTGGTTTCCAGCATCTGCAGCCCTTGTTTTTACCTTCAAGCCTATAATAGGACATCATCATTTCCCTTGCAGCAGTCAGCAATACCCTAAAACATCGAAGAGAAAATTAAAAATCTAAACGCAACCTTGAGAGAAAAAGTGGCAGCAGCACTAATGACTGATCATCATCATGATGCCAATAATTTTAAGATTAGATACAGTGTAATGAGATGTATTTCCTGCTGGCACCATACAGAACTCATTATAGACTGCCCTAATGGAGTGTCAGGCCCTTAACAGATCCTCTGTACTGCAATATGATATAATGATTGTTTTGCATTCCACCCCACAAGTACTGGTGTTAGCCCAGATCTTCAATGTACTGAGCAAACCCAATACAAAAGATCTTTGTGTTCCACAGGGCTTTAAATTGAAAGGATTTCTTGGAATTACAATTCATGAAAAAAAAACTTGTCATGGAGTGTTGTTCAAGAGAGGCATCAAAATGTGCTTCGCATCATCAGAAGTATTAGAATGACAAAAGGATGTTTTTAAAAAGTCGAAATGATAAATGAGATGAGAAAGAGATGGAAGACTCAGTGGGGAAGAATCCAGCTGTTTGTCACATTTCAGCAACTTGCTATTTCCATTAAAAAGCACCTGGAATCATGGCAAGGACCAGGAAATGGGGATGCAACAACAGGGAGGAAACGAAACCAAATTTTGAGAGCGAGAATACCACTGGAGTAAGAAGTAGTAAGATATTAGGCAGGATTGGAGTAAAAGAGAATGCAATATGATCTAAATTAGACTCACAATGCATACATGACATCTGGTAACAAAGTTTGGTGAGCTTCAGGCACAGATCATCAGTAGAAATGTGATGGTTTGGCAATAGTGGAGATCTAGCTCAAAAACTGCAGGACTGCGTAGTGAATACTACTTGGTCCAGGAATTATTGAGCTGTAAAGAGTGGGAAAGAGGAGACAGCATTGATGATAGAGAATGGGTAGTTGCAGAAAAAGGATTTCCTGACTGCATCAAGGATCTAATTAGTTAAAACAAGAAAAAAATGGTACCGTTCCACCACTGGGTACATTCTATCGATCACCGACCAGTGGGGAAGTTACAGGAGAACAAATTGAGATGGAAAGTACAAAGATACAAACATAAACAGTAGTCATATGGTGGATCTCAGGCCAGAATAGTAACTGTGTAAAGGCAGAAACAAAGAGGTTTCAACAGTGTGGAGGAGAAATAGTTTGGCCCATAGGTTTCTGGCCCTGATAAGGGAGGCTTCGTTATTAGGTCAGTATGAAACCATTTAAATAGAGGCGTGGAGAATGAGGTTATGGTGAAATTTCATCAATAAAAAATATGTGGTTTCACCTCATTTGGAGCATTGTATTCAATTCTAGGTGCCACACTTTGGGAGGGAAAGAAAGATAATAATTAGAGAGTTCGCTGAAAAGATTCATGTGAATGGGTCCAAGTTTGAGTGAATGTAGTTTTTTGGGTAGATGAGAGAAGCTTAGGCTCTTGTCCTTAGAGAAGATACAGTTTTGATAGAGGTTTTTAGTCATGAGATGTTTGGGCAGAGTGAATAGAGAGATTCTGTTCCCATGGGTGAGATACTTGAGAGTGAGAGGACATTGATTACTTCAAGATACAAAGGCAACATGAAAAAAGCCTTTTTCCAGCAGCGAATGACTAGAACGCACTGTCTGAGAGTCTGTGGAAGGAGCTTCAATGGTCACTTTCAAAACAGACTTGGATCATTATTGAATAGGAAAGAAATCACCAGGGTCTGGGACACGGTTGAATGTGGAGAAAGTGAGGACTGCAGATTCTGGAGTTCAGAGTCGAGAGTGTGGTGCTGGAAAAGCACAGCAGGTCAGGCAGCATCCGAGGAGCAGGAGAGTCAACGTTTTGGGCTCTTCATGATGAAGGGCTTCTGCCTGAAACTTCAATTCTCCTACTCCTCAGCTGCTGCCTGACTGGCTGTGCTTTTCCAGCACCACATTCTCGAAAAGGTTGAATGCATCATATATTCTCCATACTTCCAAACCTTTAACATTCAAGATTAGAATGGCTGAACATGACAATGTGCAGTTTTGGTCTCTTTATTCAAGGTAGGTGGATATTCATTGAGTGGCAAGCTGTTCTAGGAATGGAGCTTCACAGCATTTTATTAAAATCATAGAACCCTTACAGTGTGGAAGTAGGCCATTCGGCCCAACAGGGCCACACCGACCCTCTGAACAACATCCCACCCAGATTCACCCTACATTTCCTATGGCTAATCCACCTAACCTACACATCTCTGCACACAATGGACAATTTAGCATGGCCAATCCACCTAACCAGCACATCTTTGGACTGTGGGAGGAAACTGGAGCACCCGGAGGAAACCCACACAGTCACGGGGAGAATGTGCAAACTCCAAATAGACAGTCACCTGAGGCTGGAATTGAATCCAGTCCCTGGTGCTGTGAGGCAGCAGTGCTAACCACTGAGGCACCGTGCTGCCACAAGTCTGGTAAGATGGGGCCTGATTCAGGGAGGAGGGATGCTAGAGGGGTGGAATAAGTATTTAATGATGTGTTTGGTAAGAGGTGTTGAGAAATCTCATTGGGCCTTAGGGCAAGATCTTTCCAAAAACCTTGATGCAGCTTACACTTAGCCATACTAATGCAGGATTCTGCTTGATCATTTGGCTCTGTGGTTAGCAGTGCTGCCTCACAGCATCAGGTACCGGGGTCTGATTGCAGCCTCAGGCAACTGTCTGTGTGGAATTTGTATGTTCTCCCCGTGTCTGTGAAGTTCCTCTGGGTGGTCTGGATTCCTATCTAAAGATGTGCAGGTTAGGATTGACAGTGGGAAATGCAGGGTTAGGGTAGGTCTGGGCGCGCTCTCTTAGGAGGGTTGGTATGGACTTGATGGGCCAAATGGCCTTCTTTCACAATGTAGTGATTCTATGTAGGGAGTCCAGAGTTAAGGGACCTTGTTTAATATGAGGCCACAGTGAATTTCTTGTTTCTATATTTGTTGTCTTGAGTGGCCCTGGAGAAGGTTCAGAAAGGATTGACAATGATGATGATGCTGGAAATGGGATATGATAATATTTAAGAGCACTGAACCACCTGGAGTTTTTATCTCTGGAAGAGAAGGCTGCAGAGATATTTAAAATTATGAAATGGTTTGATGGAGGGGGACACAGAGAAAATAGCTGTGGAGGCATTCAATACTGGCAGCTGTAAACATAGAATAGTCACAAATGAATTCAACAAGAAACTCAGCAGAAACCTCAGTATCTGGAGAGTAGCTGCTTATAAGAAGCAGCTGATTGAATAACATAGGTACATTTAAGGAGCAGTTAGACAAGTACAGGATAAAGGAATAGAAGGATATGCTGGTAGAATTAAACAAAGTTGGATATGAAGGGACAGATATGGAGTTGGGTTAAATGGCCTGTTTCATTGCTAAAATAAAAGTAAATTACTGCGGATGCTGGAATCTGAAACCAAAAGAGAAAATGCTGGAAAATCTCAGCAGGTCTGACAGCATCTGTAAGGAGAGAAAAGAGCTGACGTTTCGAGTCTAACTGACCCTTTGTCAAAGCTAAAAAAAGGGCAGAAATAGGGAGGTATTTATACGAGGCTGAGAGAAGGTGAGCATAGCAATAAAGAGATGATAATGACAGTGCATAGAGGGTTTTATTGCTATGCTTGCAACATGCAAGTTATCTATTGAGATTGCAGGGAGAACTGAACATGTTACATTTTGCACTACAATCCTTATACAATCTTGCCATTTACTGTACTTCACCTTTATACTGGACAAGAGTCAATTGTTGAAAACTGAATATATCTTTAATTTATGATGTATTCCAGTGGGAACATTGTTCCCATTTATTGAATTAACAACAATGTGAATTAGGGAATACAATGCATGCTAGTTAATGACGATTTTGCTCATTTAAAAAAAAAACTGTATTTTTCAAATGTGGAATTCATTATTTCACTATCTGTGAATTAAAAGTATGTAGTTCACTTGCTGTTTCATTTTAATTTTAAATGAAGGAGCATGGAATCCTAATTAGATTTCTCTGCCTGAGACTGAAATTGAGAATGAATTCCAATGAGATATCTTGTAACACAGAGGCAATGATTGGCAGCTGGAATAAGCCAGGACCTGATCAGGAGCTGCCACCAGGGAGATTGGTTTTGAACTTATCCCAACTGATTGCACCATCCCAGTTCAGAAGCACAAAACCCTTGCAGAGTAGAGAGGTTTGTGGGTTAGCAAAGGGAATGGAGAGTGAATCTCATCAGATGACTTGTTCTGTTGGGCTAGGAAATAAAAGCCTGTTCTAAAAAGCCTCTCTCTCTCTCTCTCCCATTGACATCTTGATTACTCGACGGAAGTGGGTACTGCAGAGGCTGGAGATCAGAGTGGTGCTGGAAAAGCACAGCAGGTCAGGCAGCAGCCGAGGAGCAGGAAAATCGACGTTTCGGGCAAAAGCCTTTCATCAGGAATAGAGGCAGGGAGCCTCTGGCGTGGAGAGATAAATGGGAGGGGGGTGGGGCTGGGCAGAAGGTAGGTGAGAGTGCGATAGGTGGATGGAGGAAGGGGTAAAGGTGATAGGTCGGAGAGGAGGGTGGAGCAAATAGGTGGGAAGGAAGATTGACAGGTGGGACAGGTCATGAGGATGGTGCTGAGCTGGAAGGTTGGAACTGGGTAAGATGGGGGGGAGGGGAAATGAGGAAACTGGTGAAGTCCACACTGATGCCCTGGGGTTGAAGTGTTCCGGGGCAGAAGATGAGGCATTCTTCCGCCAGGGTAGTGAGGGATTCTTTCCCATTGCAGCATAGGTCTGGACCCTGAATGAGGGGTGTTTTAGTTTCACTTTTGATTTTGAAATCCTGTGAAGTCCTTGGAACAATGTTGTTGAGAAGGGAATGATAGATATCGTGAATTGGATTACCTCAGTAACCTCGAACACCAGGCTGACCCATCACAAGTACGGTTTGTTTGTCTGCAGGTCTCACTGCAGTGCTAAGTACTTTCTTTTACCCTGGAAATGCTTTGTTCACTTGCCATTGCCTTCAGTCAGAAGGACAAAAGCAACATCAATGTGGAAACACCACTATCTCCAATGTTCCCTCCAATTTCACAACTCCAAACCCCCTTATGTGGACAGTATTCCTTCCCCATGTCTGATTCGTAATCTTTCCCTAATCCCAATATGGAAGAACTCTCAGCACAAGCACTGAGGGGAATGGGGAAGGTGAACATTTTCACCCTGTTTCCACTGTTATGATCTCAGCTGATACTATTACCAAACAAGTCAGATCCCAGTCAGGAACCTGGCCTGAGAGATCATATTTTAATTCATGTTGGTTTTGACAAAGAGGTCTTTCACTGAAACATAAGTATGCAATGCTGCAAAGTTTGCTTCTTTTTGATTCATTCATGGGAGAAGAGCATCGCTGACTAGGCCAGCATTTACTGCCCATAAGACCATAAGATATAGGAGCAGACATTGGGCCATTCAGCCCATCAAATCTGCTCCACCATTCAATCATGGCTGGTAAGTTCATCAACCCCATTCTCCTGCTTTGTCCCTGTAATCCTTGATTCCCTTGAAATCTCTCTCAGTCTTAAATATACTAAATGACCTGGCCTCCACAGCCTTCTATGGCATTGATTTCCATAGACTCACCAGTCTCTGGCTGAATCTCCATTTTAAAGTGTCTTCCCTTTACTCTAAGGCTATGTCCTCGGGTCCGAGTCTCTCCTACCGATTGAAGCATCTTCCCAACATCTACTCTGTCAAGGCCATTCAGTATTTTGTATGTTTCAATTAGATTCCATCTCATCCTTCTAAACTCCATCTAGTGGAAACCCAGAGTCCTCAAATGTTCCTTACTTTTCATTCCTGGGACCATTCTCGTGAACCTCCTTTGAACCCACTCCAAGGCCAGTACTTCGTGAGATATGGGGCCCAAAACTGGGCACAATATTCTGAATGTAGTCTGACCAGAGCCTTAAAGAACCTCAGAGGTACATCCCTGCTTTTATATCTAAGTCCTCTCAATAAATGCCATCACTGCATTTGCCTTAACCACTGACTCAACCTGCAAGTTTATCTTGAGAGAATTCTGGACAAGAATGCCCAAGTCTCTTTGCACTTCTGAATTTTCTTCCTATTTAGAAAATAATCCATGCTTTTATTCTTCCACTCAAAGTGCATGACCTGACACTTTCCCACGTTATACTCCATCTGCCACTTCTTTGCCGACTCTCCTAGCCTGTCCAAATCCTTCTGCAGCCTCCCCAACTCCTCAATGCTACCTGTCCCTCTACCTAACTTTGGATCATTTGCAAACATGGCCAGAATGCCCTCAGTTCCTTCATTGTCCATTCCTAATTGCCCAGGGAGTTGTCAAGAGTTAACCACGTTGCTGTAAGGCTCGAGTCATTAGTAGGTCTGACTGGGTAAGGATGGCAGTTTCCATCCCTAAAGGACTTTAATGAACCAGATGGGTTTTTCCAACAATTTCCAATGGATTAATGGTCATTATTAGACTCAATTCCAAATTTTTATTGAATTCGAATTCCACCATCTGCTGTGGTAGGATTTGAACCAAGAACCGCGGAACATTGTAACAACCGAGAGAAATGTGGATGCTGTAAATCAGAAACAAAATCAGAAAGTGTTTGAAAAGCTCAGCAGGTCTGTAAGCATCTATGGAGAGAAATCAGAGTTAATGTTTCGGGTCGAGTGACCCAATTTCTGAACTCTGAACTCCTCAGAACTGAGGTTCTGAGGAAAGGCCACTCGACTGAAATGTTAACACTGATATCTCTCAACAGATGCTGCCAGACCTGCTGAATGTTTCCAGCAATTTCTGTTTTTGCCCCCAGAACATTATTCTGGATTAACATTCTAGTGATAAAGACAACAACACTGAATTTTATTATAAAAGGAATGATGGTAAAATAGAATAATCCAAACTACCTACCTATAAACACAAATTCAAAGTATAATTAAACTCCAGTTAATCCCAAATTCTCCTTTATAAATAGAAAGAAAAAGACGGCTTTTTTATAGTGCACAAAACGCACCCCTGGTATAGTTCCCAGCACACCACTTGTATAATGCTTACACCAGAGACTCTTGGTTGGTCTGGGGGACTTGTGACTGCAACCTTTGGAAATGCTGGAGCTACCACATGCACTGGAGCTTTACTGTACTCAGAGTTATGTATCCACATCATGGTGTTTTAACCCAACATTTCCAGGCTGAGGCTAATACTAACTTCTCATGCCAAGGAAATTTTATTCACTATATCTATCATTCCCTCCTCTGGAGCACTACTCTACACAGCTATCTTTTCCAATGACTTCGCAGGACTGCCTCACTTAAAGTCAAAAGTGAAATTAACAGTCTCTCTCTCAGCTTAAGTTTTTTATAAAAAAGGAGACTCCAGAGCACTCCAACAAATCTTTGAGGTCCTAATATTTACCATGCTGGATTTCCAAACAACTCAAAGTCCAATAACAATCCATAAGTACATGAAATCCATTCACTCTACAGCCAGGCTTTGAGAGCAGTTTTAAAAGTAATCACCATAGTTACAAAAATACTTACACACCTATTATTAACTTTCAACATATCTAAAAACCCACCAGTTACTAATTTAAAAACCAGCAACTCCAACTCACAACAAGTCAAATTAGAATATGTAAATCCCACATTTTTACAACATACCAGGAGCAGTGCTATACCCATGTCTCTCCCAAGTTGCATTTCTATTGCTCCCACTAACAGATGGGCAGATATGGAGCCAGTAAACACTACAGAGAAACCCATAAAATAAAATCTTAGCTCTTTGTTTAAGGATTCATTCCTCAGTGGGTTTGTTTTTTTCTGTATGTACATAGTATGTTAAACAATTGTGCTGCTGTGCAGTAAATGCCACACTCAGTCAGAAAAAATAAAGTCAGGACTCTATTACAAACATACAGGAGAAACTCAAACTCCTAATTCTCTCTCTTTCTCAAAGTCTCTGTCTTCCTTTCTGTCACTGAAAGTCTCTCAAAGCTGCTCACTAAATCCCTAAACCTCTGTTTTGTTCGCCGATTCGGACTCTCTCTCTCTGTCTGTCTGTCTGTCTGTCTGTCTGTCTGTCTCCACTTCCTTGCTGTAAGATCAGGCAGAACAAGCAAGGTTTATTTATATCAAAACTCTCAGAAAAAAAATCGTTGATCTAGGGGTATGATTCTCGCTTTGTGTGTTTGGCTAGGTGGATGTGTGAGAGATTCTGGGTTCAAATCGCGGGCGAGCCAGTGTTTCTTGTGGGTGGCAAGATGGCACAGTGGTTAGCACTGCTGCCTCTCAGTGCCAGAGACCTGGGTTCAATCCCCACCTCAGGCAACTGTCTGTGTGGAGTTTGCACGTTCTTCCTGTGTCTGTGCAGGTTTCCTCTGGGTGCTCCGGTTTCTTCCCACAGTCCAAAAATGTGCAGGTTAGGTGAATTGGCCATGCTAAATTGCCTGTAGTGGTAGATGTAAGGGAATGGGTCTTGGTGGGGTTGCTCTTTGGAGTGTTGGTGTGGACTTGTTGGGCCGAGGGGCCTGTTTCCACACTGTAGGTAATCTAACACTGGCTTTAAAATATTCTAATATTATCCACCTGGCTCTCTCAGTCTTGGCAATTTCTTCTGAAATGCGTATCCAATCAGTTCTCACAGACAAGTAGACTTAACAAAGCTACAGAAGTGAATAAAAGAGAAAAATGCTCAAACTTCTGAACTACAGTAACTTCATCTCTAGTCACTCTATTAACATAATTCTTTGTGCCATGCTCTCTGATGTCTGCATTGTCCTCCAGCTGTCTGCAGCCTTTGAAATGGTTGACCATGGATGTTGGTGAATTCTCTTCTGGAGTACTGTGTGCAGTTCTGGTGACATTGTTACAGGAAGGTTATTATTAAACTGGAGAGGTTTCAGAAAAGACATTACCAGAATGTTGCCAGGAATGGAGGGCCTGAATTATAAAAATAGACCAGAAAGGCTTTTCGTTGAGGTTGTACGAGGTTGAGGGGTGACCTTATTGAGGTTTTCAAAGTCACCTTTTTCCTACGGTGGGGGAGTTCAAAACTGGGGGGCATTTTTTAAGGCGATATCATTGAAAAGCCCAGCACTGGTTTCTTCCATGTATGTGCTGACGCCTGCAGATTAATGAATATTCAGCAGAATGAATAATGTTGGTGAGTTGTAGTAATGTTGGTGTCATACTATGTTTATGGGGTGACATTGTGGGTCAGTGGGTAGCACTGCTGCCTCACAGTGGCAGAGACCTGGGTCCGATACCACCCTTGGGAGTGAGTCTGTATGCAGTTTACACATTGTCCCTGTCTCTGCATGGTTTTACTCTGTGTGCTCAGGTTTCCTCCCACAGTACAAGGATATGCAGGTTCAGTGGATTGGCCATGGGAAATTGCCCATAGTGTTCGGGGATATGTACTTTAGAGGGATAAGCTATGGGAAGTATACAGTATTGGGGGTGGGTGTGAGTGGAAGCTCCTCAGAGGGTCAGTGTAGACTCGCTGAGCCAAATAGTCTGCTTCCACACTGCACGGGTTCTGTGAGTCTATGCAGAGTAGGGTTCAGTGACCTCAGTTGGTTGGTTTGCAGAATGATGCCACCAGTGGGGGTTTCAATTCCTGCATTGGCTGAGGTTACCATGGAGGACTCTCCTCTCACCTGAGGCATGGTGACCCTCAGGTTAAACCTTCACCAGTTATCTCTGTATCTCTTGGGAGAACAGCATCATGGCTACCTCATCTGTCAGCGATGAGTGAACTGGAAGGGAGAAGAAGCTTTATCAGCATGTTGAGACAATGTGCGCATGTATTAAGCTGCAAATAAAAAGATCTTGCAGAAAGCACCATTTTGGTAGATTAGAAATTCAGTCCCATGCACACGATACAACTGGCTGGCAGTGCGGATGGCAATGGAAAATTATGGGGGATAAGGGGCATTGAATGCAGCAATTATACTGAACCTCGCAGTCAAGAAGAAAAGGAGAAAGCTTTCCATGACTCACCAGGATGTGGAGTGGCACAGTGGTTAGCCCTGCTGTCTCACAACACCTGGAACCCAGGTTCGATCCCAGCCTCAGGTGAAATTTGAAGTTCGCCCCTTGTCTGTGTGGGTCCCCTTTGGGTGATCCAGGTTCCTCCCAAAGATGTGCAGGTAGGTGGATTGGCTATGCTAAATTGCCCATTATGTGCAGGTAGGTGGGTTACCATGGGAAAATGTAGGCTGATAGGGGTGGGTCAGGATGGGTTGCTGTTTGAAAGGTTGGTGTGGACTCGATGGGCTGAGTGGCCTGCTTCCACACCGTAGGGATTCTCCGTTGGGTAATGTTGCATGGAGGCTGGGAAGCAGAGCCAGAGTCTGAGCTGCAGTGAGTACTGACTGGAAGCTATAGGCACGGAGACAAATGCAGTCTGTTATGGACCAGGCCAGACCCCCTGAAAAGGCAGATCTGAAGTGGATGTTCCAGGTGTGATGCAGCTGGGTCAAACCACTCCGCTTTCAGCAAAACAGAACTTATTTAAACACAGCAGATGAAATATGGACAAAGGAAAGCAGTATTTAGAATAACTTAATTATTGGAAAACCTAACCCAATACAGAAACTAATACGAATTAACTGTTCCAATATAGCAACATTCTATAGACACATCCTTTGGCAAAAGCTAAATTCAATCACAGGTTCATACAGGCTGGAGGGAACAACATTCAAAGAGAGTTTTCAGAAGCAATTCAGAGGAATTCTTTGCTGAAGCTTGCAACTCCCCTGGGCTCTCACATCTTGTGACTGCTACAGCTAAAAACAAGCTCAAAGAAACCTAACTGGGAGAACTGGCCACCCCCCTCCCCCCTTCCATTGTTAAACTAGACCCTTCAGCCCCTCTGCCTTTACAACCTCTCTTGAAAAAAAAACAAGGACAAAATAAACTCTTTAATTTGACAGCATCATCATAAGTCACAGGTGAAGGAGTGGAACAATAGCACAGGCTGATCCCAGACTGGTCCAGGTGATGGACAAACCACACCGGACCCCAGGATGGGCATAGAACCATAGAGTCATAGAGATGTACAGCATGAAAACAGACTCTTCGGTCCAACCCATCCATGCCGACCAGATATCCCAACCCAATCTAGTCCCACCTGCCAGCACCTAGCCCATATCCCTCCAAACCCTTCCTATTCATATACCCATCCAAACGCCTCTTAAATGTTGTAATTGTACCGGCCTCCACCACATCCTCTGGCAGCTCATTCCATACATGTACCACCCTCTGCATGAAAACGTTGCCCCTTAGGTCTCTTTTATATCTTTCCCCTCTCACCCTAAACCTATGCCCTCTAGTTCTGGACTCCCCGACCCCAGGGAAAAGACTTTGTCTATTTATCCTATCCATGCCCCTCATAATTTTGTAAATCTCTATAAGGTCACCCCCCAGCCTCCGATGCTCCAGGGAAAACAGTCCCAGCCTGTTCAGTCTCTCCCTATAGCTCAAATCCTCCAACGCTGGCAACATCCTTGTAAATCTTTTCTGAACCCTTTCAAGTTTCACAACATCTTTCCGATAGGAAGGAGACCAGAATTGCATGCAATATTCCAACAGTGGCCTAACCAATATCCTGTACAGCCGCAACATGACCTCCCAACTCTTGCACTCAATACTCTGACAATAAAGTAAAGCATACCAAACGCCTTCTTCACTATCCTATCTACCTGTGACTCCACTTTCAAGGAGCTATGAACCTGCACTCCAAGGTCTCTTTGTTCAGCAACACTCCCTAGGACCTTACCATTAAGTGTATAAATCCTGCTAAGATTTGCTTTCCCAAAATGCAGCACCTCGCATTTATCTGAATTAAACTCCATCTGCCACTTCTCAGCCCATTGGCCCATCTGATCCATATCCTGTTGTAATCTGAGGTAACCTTCTTCGCTGTCCACTACACCTCCAATTTTGGTGTCATTTGCAAACTTACTAACTGTACCTCTTATGCTCACATCTAAATCATTTATGTAAATGACAAAAGGTAGAGGACCCAGCACCCATCCTTGTGGCACTCCAATGGTCACAGGCCTCCAGTCTGAAAAACAACCCTCCACCACCACCCTCTGCCTTCTACCTTTGAGCCAGTTCTGTATCCAAATGGCTAGTTCTCCCTTTATTCCATGAGATCTAACCTTGCTAATCAGTCTCCCATGGGGAACCTTGTTGAACGCCTTACTGAAGTCCATATAGATCACATCTACTGCTCTACCCTCATCAATCCTCTTTGTTACTTCTTCAGAAAACTTAATCAAGTTTGTGAGACATGATTTCCCAAGCACAAAGCCATGTTGACTATCCCTAATCAGTCCTTGCCTTTCCAAATACATGTACATCCTGTCCCTCAGGATTCCCTCCAATAACTTGCCCACCACCGAGGTCAGGCTCACTGGTCTATAGTTCCCTGGCTTGTCTTTACTGCCCTTCTTAAACAATGGCACCACGTTAGCCAACCTCCAATGAGGTGCCAGAAGACTGGAGGTTCAGACATGAGAGTTTCCAGGTTGCAAAACAGCTTCAGGCTCCCACAACAAAGGGCCAAAGAACTACCACAAACATTCTAATTACACAACAGAATATTGATGTAAATGTGGCACCATATGAAGACTTATTAAGTCCATTCATTTCACATTTCAGCATGTCGAGAAATTTAACACAAGAAGGTATGAAATTTAATCAAAGGAGACACGGCTTCATTCATAATTAATGTCTACTGGCTGGCAGATGGGAGAACTGAAGGTGGGAAGAATTCACAAACAGATCTTTGAGATTCTGATGCGGTTTTGTCAAGCTTTTGTCAAGCCAGAGATGACTTGATGCCAGAAAGAGAACTACAAACTAATCACTGCAAATTAATTACTGCAAACTAATCACTAGGCAAACCAAACTAAAAAAAACATGGTGTTTGCTTAAGGGGAACATAAGGTTCTATTGTTATGACGATGAGTCACAGCCGCAGAATATTCCAGGCATTTTTTAACTTTCAATTCTAAACTGTGTTTTTAAAAGAAGACTCCTTCAGAGAACTTAGGAAAACCAACCAGCTAGCTAACTTGCTCCTAACTGTGCTAACCGGCCTCCTAACTCAGCTAACAAACTCTCTGACTCAGCTTAATGACCGTCAAACTGAACTAACTGGTCTCCTAACTGAACTAACCAACTCTCTGAGCTAACTGACCCTCTAACTGAAGTGATTGATCTCCTAACTGAACTAACCAACTCTGTAATTGAGCTAACTAACCCTCTATCTGAGCAAACTATTCTTTTAATTGAGCTGACTCTCTAGCTCAGCTAATAATGTCTCTAATTTTGCTCACTGACCCTCTAGTTGAGCTCACTGACCCTCTAACTGAGCTAACTGACCTTTTAACTGAAATAACCTACCATCTAACTGAGATAACCGACCCCTACCAGATGACACCACCACAAAGTTCCCACCTTCTCGATCTCACCCATATGGTGATCCTCAGGTGAAACCACCATCTCTCTCTAATGAGAGAGCAAACCTATGGTCCTCTAGTTCTATGATGACTTTGCTCTTTACTACAGAGGCAAAGTAATTGCTGGTCTAAATTTAGTGACTTCAAAACTTCTGTGCGGGACTGATGGGAATGTAACACCTCGAGGGGTCAAAGAACCTTCAAGTAGACTTGGGTTATGATCTCTTGTGACTACAAAGACAACAAGTCACCAATGACTCCTATACAGTAACAAGGAACTCCCAACTGCAGATATTTTGATCTTTTTCCCTCCTCGAAGAATACTAAAGGATTGTAGTTTAAACCCAGTCTCATCACAACTGGTGTGTACTAGTGGGATTGAATGTTCTCCTGAAGGTTGGTATTCCGTAACAAGTAACTGACCTCCCGAGTGCCTGTCCACCATCTTTTAGACACACATTTGGAATGTGATGGAATTACCCTCTGTTGCCTGGATGGGTGCAGCTCCAAAAACACTCAAGAAGCTTGACACCCACAAAAGGAAAAGATATTGACACCAGATGCACAAACATTGACCCCTTCTACAACCAATGCTCAGTAAGGAGGAGGCATGGGCCTAGTAGTATTATCGCTAGACAATTAATCCAGAAACTCAGCTAAGGTTCTGGGGACCTGGGTTAGAATCCCACCACAACAGATGATGGAATTTGAATTCTATATAAAATAATTTGGAATTATGAATCTATTGATGACCATGAAGCCATTGTCAAATGTCAAGGGAAAATCCTATCTGGCTTACTAATGTCCTTTTAGGAAAGAAACCTGTCATTCTTCCTTGGGCTACTTGTGACTCCAGACCCACAGCAATGTGATTGACTCTCAATTGCCCTCTGAAAAGGCCTAGCAAGCTATTCAGTTTTACCAATAGTTACAAAGTCTCAAAGAAATGAAACCGGCTGGATCACCTGACATGGACCTAAGCACCCAGAAAAGGCAATGGCAGAAACAGCCCTGTCAATCCTGCAAAGTTCTCTTCACTAACATCTGGGGGCTATTGCCAAAACTGGGAGAGCTCAACATCAGCATTACCGACCGAGCTGATCAGGTCCTAAAGAATGTAACTGCTAAACTGGGCCTGCAGCAGGTGTGAGGGAACCAACAAGAAGGAAAAACATAGGTGAGCCCAGCCTGCCTGGCTGCAAATGCATCTGTCCATGACATTACCAGTAAGACTGACCACCACATAGTCCTTGTGGAGCCAAAGTTGGGGAGGTGATAGCCTAGTGGTACTATCACTGAGCTTATGATTCAGATAACAGGCTGAGGACTGGGCTTCAAACCCCATCATGGCAGGTGGTGGGATTTAAATTCAATGAATGGGAATGATGAGTTTAATGATGACCATGAGTCAATTGTCTGAAAAACCCACCTGATTCATTAATGTGCTTTAGGGAAGGAAACTGCCAAGCTTACCTGGTCTGGCTGACATGTGACTCCAGACTCACAGCAATGAGGTTGACTTTTAACTGCCCTCCAGGCAATTAGGGATGGACAATAAATGCTGCCTAGTGATTGACGCCCTCATCCCATGAATGAGTAAAGACAGAAAAAGTGCCATCTTCACATTGGGAATAACCTCCATTGTGTTGTGTGGCAGTATCACTGTGCTAAATGGGACATACTTCTAATGGGATCCAGCAACTCAAGAATGGGCCTCCTGGAGGTGTTGTGGGCTATCAACAGCAACAGAATCATACTCCAGCACAATCTGTAACCTCATGTCTCAGTTTATCCCCCACTCAACCATTACCACCAAGCCAGGGGATCAGCCCTGGTTCAATGGAGAGTGCGGGATGGAATACCAGGAGCAGCACCAGGCATACCTGAAGATGGGGGATCAACCTGGTGAATCCACAAGCACAGCTACTTGCATGTCAAACAGCATAAGCAGCAAGTGAGAGAAAGAGCTAAACGATCCCAGAACCAACCAAACAGATTTAAGCTCTGCAGTCCTTCCACATCCAGTTGTGAATGGTGGTGGGGAGTTAAACAACTCACTGGAGGAAAAAGCTCCACAAATATCCCCATTGTTAATGATGGTAGAGCCCAGCACTTCAATGCAAAAGAAAAGGCTGATTCGCAATAATCTTCAGGCAGAAGTGCCAAGTGTCTCAACTATCTTGGCCTCCTCCAGTGGTCCCAATCATTACAGTTTTCAGCCAATTCATTCACTCCATCTTACATCAAGAAATGGTTGGAGACACTGGATACTGCAAAGGCTATGGCCCTGACAATATTCTGGCAACAGGACTGAAGACTTGTTCTCCAGAATGTTCCACTCCCCGAGCCAAGCTATTCCAGTACAGTTACAACACTGGCATCTACCCGACAATGTGGAAAGTTGTCCAAGTATGTCCTGTACATGAAAAGCAGGACAAATCCAACCCAGCCAATTACTGTTCCATCAATCTCCTCTCAATCATCAGTAAAGTGTTGGAAGGTGTCAACAACAATGTTATCAAGCAGCAATAATCTGCTCGGTGACACCCAGTTTAGGTTCCACCAGGGCCACTCAGCTCCTGACCTCATTACAGCCTTGGTTCAAGCCTGGACAAAAGAGCTGAATTCCTGAGGTGAGGTGAGAGTGACAGCCCCTGACATCAAGGCTGCATTCAACCAGGTGTGGCATCAAGGAATCTTCACAAAACTGGAATCAATGGGTATTGGGTGCAAACCTCTGGTGATTGGAATCATATGTGGCACAAAGGAAGATGGTCATGATTGCTGGAGGTCAGTCATCTCCAGTCCAGGACATCTCTGTCAGAGTTTCTCAGGATAATGTCTTAGGCCGACCCATTTTCAGCTGCTTCATCAATGACCTTCCCTCCATCATATAAGGTTAAAAGTGGGGATTTTCACCAATGATTGCACAATGTTCAACATGATTCACAACTCCTCAGATATGAAGCAGTCCATGTTCAAACACAACAAGATCTGGACAATATCCAGGCGTGGGGGCAAGCAACATTCGCACCACACAAATGCCAGACTATGACAATCACCAATAAGAGACAATCTAACGACCACTTCTTGACATTCAGTACCACCACTGAATCCCCCACCATCAACATCTTGTAGGTTATCATTGACCAGAAACTCAACTTGACTTACCACATAAACACAATGGCTACAAGAGCAGGTCAGAGGCTAAGAATACTATAGCAAGTGACTCACTTCTTGACTCTCCAAAGCTTGTCCACCATCTGTACGGCACAAGTCAGGAGTACGATGGAATACCGCCCATTTGCCTGGAAGGGGGCAGCTCCTATAACACTCAAGAAGCTTGACACCATCCAGGAAAAAGCAGCCCGCTTGATTGACAGCATGTCCACAAGCACATCTTCTCCCTCCATCGCAGAAGCGCAGTAGCAGCAGTGTGCACTGTCTACAAGATGCACTGCAGAAATTCACCAAAGATCCTCAGACAGCGCCTAATAAAAACCCTCACCACTTCCACCTAGAAGGACAAGGGCAGCAGATACATGGGAACACCACCACCTTCAAGTTCCCCTTCAAGCCACACGCCATCCTGAGTTGGAACCGTATCTTCATTCCTTCACTGTTGCTGGGTCAAAATCCTGGAATTCCCTTCCTAAGGGCATTTTGGGTCAACCCACAGTGGGTGAACTGCAGCGCTTCAAGAAGGCAATCCATTATCACCTTCTCAAGGACAACTAGGGACAGGCAATAAATGTTGGCCCATCCTGGGATGCCCACATCCCACAAATGAATAAAAAGAGAAGAAATACACAACAGAAATTCATGATAGATTCTTGGATGACATCTTCCAAACCTATAGCCATTACCATCGAGAAGATGAAAGGTGGCAGTGGCTATGGAATTTGGGAAAGTTTTTACTGTAATTAGCACATATAAATGAGCTTATGAGTCAGTACACTAAGGACACCAACAGCATTGGAATACCAACCAGCAAAAAACATTTGCCAAACTCAAGCAATGATTGATCTCATCAGGATTGCTGGAACATTATGATCTGTATCTACTTACTTTAGTAGCAGCTGAAGCATCTTCAACAGGATTGTGGTTGGGGGAGTGGGGGGGCGGGGGGGGGGGGCAGTTCTCTTTCAGGTGGAGAAAATTTGCTGTTTCTGCATCACTTACTGAGATGGGGTAATGTTGTGCCACAGTTGAGAAAGAATTATGATTTTTTTTTTAGATTACATTACAGTATGGAAACAGGCCCTTCGGCCCAACAAGTCCACACCGACCCGCCGAAGCGCAACCCACCCATACCCCTACATTTACCCCTATACCTAACACTACGGGCAATTTTAGCATGGCCAATTCACCTGACCTGCACATCTTTGGACTGTGGGAGGAAACCGGAGCACCCGGAGGAAACCCACGCAGACACGGGGAGAACGTGCAAACTCCACACAGTCAGTCGCCTGAGTTGGGAATTGAACCCAGGTCTCAGGCGCTGTGAGGCAGCAGTGCTAACCACTGTGCCACCGTGCCGCCCATGTTTTGATTTATTGTTAGCACATGTACTTAGGGACAGCGAAAAAGTTTGATTTGCATATGCTGGACAGGCAGGTCATAGCACACAGAATGCATTAGGGGCAATAGAACAGAGTGAGCAGTACAATGTAATGGCTGCAGTAAAGGTGCATAAAGAGGGAGCTCAAAATTAAATTTAAAATTTGAGAAATCCATTCAGAAGTCTAATAACAACGGGGAAGAAGCTGATCTTGAATCTGTTAGTACGTGTGTTTAAGCTTTTGTATCTTCTGCCTGATGGAAGAGGTTGAAAGAGATTATAACTGGGGTGGGAGAGGTCTTTGATGAGGTTGACCAACTTTTCCGAAGCTACGAGGAGTGTGGATGGAGTCATTGGATAGCGGGTTGCCTTGAGTGAAGGAATTGAGTTGTGTTCACAACTCTCTTGCTATATCAAGCCACGATGCATCTGGATAGAATGCTTTCTATGTTGCATCTGTAAAGGTTGGTGAGGGTCCTTATGGACTTGTTGAATTTCCTTAGCCTCCTGAGGAAGTAGAGGCATTGTTGTGTTTTAACAATCACATGAACGTGTAAAGATTGTTTTTAGATCATATTTTAAGATAGAACTAACCACAAACCATTGATCACCCTTCAGAATATAAAAGAAATAACTAAGTTGCCACCAAGAATTCAGTGAATTAGGCTGCGGCTAATTAGAGTGGTGCTGGAAAAGCACAGCAGGTCAGGCAGCATCCGAGGAGCAGGAAAATCGACGTTTTGGGCAGGAGCCCTTCATCAGGAATCCTGATGAAGGGCTCCTGCCTGAAACATAGATTCTCCTGCTCCTTGGATGCTGCCTGACCTGCTGTGCATTTCCAACACCACTCTAATCTTGAGTCTAATCTCCAGCATCTGCAGTCCTCACTTTCGCCTGAGGCTAATTAGATATGATTCAACAACTGAATACGTACAAGAGTAGTACCAAATAAAAGCAGACACGCTGATCAGGAAAGCAGCAACACAAAAGAAATCCCTAAACCTTGACCAGCTAAAGAAAAGAAACTGCAAGGAATTTGAGAGGCACGAGAACATGATGAAGAACACGTCCAGATAAATAAATGCTGTGTGTAAGGTTGACTGAACTATGCACTTAATAATTCCATATTGCTGCAGTAATTCAAACAGCGCAGAGGTCTCACAGTTATCAATGAATTGTTAGTCTTCAATGACAGAGTAGTAACATTAAAAGCTCTTAGGCTTGAAATTCCTAAGAGAATTAATCAGAATTATTTCGGCATTACAAAGCATGTTCATGAGCACAACAATCAGTGTAGAATTGAATGAATTATTATCACGCGTATCTGAGAGAAAATACAGTAAGAAGCTTCGACTATCCCCACGCTCTAGCATCATTTTGAACAACCCCAAAAAAAGCTGGAACGGAAAGAGTCTATCTTTGCCCTCATGCGCCTCTCTGTCACTGCTGCAAACGCAATACAAACATGATGAGTGATTACATTTTGTGAATGTAAACAGCAAGAGGAGAAAGAACTAGCATTAACATCAACTTCTCCATCAAGACCATAGGACTCATGATGGGAAGGTGCTGGTGTTTTAACTGGACTGGACAAAGTCAGGAGTCTCATGACATCAGGATATAGTCCAACAGGTTAATTGAAAATCACAAGCTTTCAGAGTGCTGCTCCTTCATCAGGTGAGCTTTGCAAGCTTGTGATATTTACATAAACCTGTTAGACTATACTCTGGTGTTGTGAGACTTCTGTCTTTGACCATAGGAGTGTTTAGGAATGGATTTATTTGAGTTTAAAGGCAGACTCTTTGTTGTCCTCATAACCAATGACTCAAGGTGGGTTGAGGTAAGTGATCCATGAAGAATTGCAACAGATGATTTGATCAAATCCCTGAAGAAAATGTTCTCAGTGTACGGTGTTCCAGGCATTGCAGCCTCAAACAGCGGAGCACAGTTTTCAAATGAGCATGTTTATAGATTTGCACATAAATATGATTTAATTCATCTCACAACTTCACCACCCTATTCTCAGCCACATGGAGAAGCTGAATGAGGAGTTTGTATTATCAAACCATTATTAATAAGAAATGAGAATTTATATCTTGCAGGATTAAGCTCCAGATCATCATCACAATTCTCACAGGGCTTTGAAAGAATGTGTTCATATACAGAGTTCTCAATAAAAGGCCCTTACAGGAAGTACCAGAGACTCAAGAAGCAGTTCTTTTGGAGTCTAAATAGATCCTACATATGTGACAAGATACTACCCAATTCTACTTCATCACCACCGCTCTCGGCTCACTTACTGTCGATAACCTATCAAAGGGCTTACTCACCATCCAGTGCTGGGTGAGCACAAAATTCCTCTAATTAAATACTGGAAAGAATGAAGCGATTGGCTCTGGACCTCACTATAAACTCTGTTAAGTAGCTACTGACTCATTCCTGTCCATGGTAATATTCTGATCCTCAACCAGCCAATTCACAACGTTGGTGCAGGCAGATCATTGTAAGCAAGGATGGACAGAACAAAAGATTTAGATGGAGGCATGCAAGGTAACATTACTCAGGGCGTTCAAGAGAGACCAATATTAGCAAGATCAGCATTATTTGAGGTTAGAGAACCCATTCAACAGTCTAATAACGGTTGGGAAGAAGCTGTTCCTGAACCTGCGCGTGTTCAGGCATCTGTATCTCCTGCCTGACAGAAGAGATTGTCAGAGATTATTACCAGGGTGCGAAGTGTCTTTGATGATGCTGGTAGCCCTTCTGTGGCAGCAAGCTGCGTAAATGGAGTCCATGGATGGAAGGTTGGCTCCCATGAGAACCAGGGCTGTGCACACCACCCTCTGTAGTTTCTTACGGTCAGAGCAGTTGCCATATTGGGCCGTTATGCACCAGGACAGAACGCTTTCAGTGGTGCATCTGTTGAAATTGGTGCAGGTCCTTATGGACATGCTGAATTTCCTGAGCCACCTGAGGAAGAAAAGGCATTGTGGTGCCTTCTTGAACATTGCTACTTTGTGGGAGATCCAGCACAGTTTGTCAGTTATCATCACTCTGAGGCTCTTGACAGTCTCCACCTTCTTGACCTCATTTCTGTTAATGTAGATGGCAGCGTATTCTCTTCCTTTCTTATTAAAGTGAATGATCAGTTCTTCACTTTTGCTGACATTGAGAGAGAAGTTGTTCTCATTGCACCATGTCACAAACCCACTATCTCTCTTTTGTATTTTGACTTGTTGTTACTAGATATCCATCCTACCAAGTTGGTGTCATCAGTGAACTTGTGGACAGCCTTTGTTTGGAATGCAGCAACACACTTGTGGGTGCACAGGGAGTACAGTAGGGGGCTCAGAATGCATCCTTTGGGGGCTCCAATGTTGAGTGTTATTGTGGAGGAGATGCAGTTGCCTATCTTCACTGATTGTAGTTCGGAAGCTGAGGGCCCAGTAGCTGAGGGCAGAGTGGAGACCAAGGCCATGGAGTTTTGACGTCATTCTGGAGGAGATGATGATGTTGAAGGCAGAGCTTTAGTCATGAACAGGAGTCTGATATAAATATCCTTGTTGTCCAGATTGGCTCCTTGTTAAGAAAAACTTTGATTATAAAACCTCATCTTTATTCAATCCCTCTCTGTCTCTACAATCTCCTGCAAATCCACAACCCTCTGAGATGCAAATTTACTCCTTCGATCCTTAATTTGATCATTCCATTATTGCTCATTGTGTCTTTAGATACTGAAGGCCCAAGGTCTGGAATTCCCACCCTAACCCCCTCTGCCTCATTTTCCTCCTGAAAGACACTCTTTAAAATCAAGCTTTGATCAAGATCTTACTTTTCTGAGAAGCACATTAAGCATTTTATTGTATTAAAAATGTAATATATGTACAAGCTGTTGTCTTGCATATTTCCCTTTGGAGAATAGTGTGGAGTGTCACAAGGGTAGTACGACTGAAGAACAATCTGTTGAATGACATAACGAGTGCTACATTAATAGCCACCAAGTCTGTGATGATGAATCCTGCTTTTTGTAAGCATCCTTTGTGTTGCAGAAGCCAGCATTCTGTGAGAACATAACATTCAGTTCCAAGGATTCTATGCTGTTTTTAACTCTATGCTGGGAAGGTAAGTTAACTATATAGGTTCACGTTAGGGAACTCCACAAAAATTCCCAAGAGCGGTTAGACATTTCTGTGCTGTGGAACACAGGAAGAAGTTATAGCAGTTGGTAGATAGCTACATATTGGAGTCAGGTCTCTGGAAAAGTACTGGGCGATGTGGCGGCTCAGAAGGAACAATGCACCACAAATAGTTGAGAATGTGGAGCTGGTAAAGCACAGCAGAGCAGGCAGTATGCGAGGAGCAGGAGAATCAATGTTTTAGGCATAAGTCTTTCATCAGGAATGAGCCGCTAATAGTCAGGTACAGTTGAGAGTGGGGATTGAGGAACTCACAAGCAGTATTTTCTTGATCCAATGCGTGTTCTAGCCTGGTGAAGATACCTGTCGATGAAGAGTTGCAATTAGACATGTGAATACGTACTAGAGTGTAGTTTTGGAGTGTAGACCCTGAACAGGATTAGAAAGGGAATGGTTGCTGTGTGTGTCTTTGACAGGATGGCTTTTGACAGTGAGTATCGAAGTCAGATCATCAAAGTGAATAATTGTAATCACTTATGAGATTGAATGAGATTTGATGACCCACTATTCCATTAATGTCTGGAGGAAGTTGCTAAGAAATCCCATTTGATCTGCTATTTAATGCACCATGGGGAGTTCAAGCACTGTCTATTACCTATATCTACCACATGTTAATTCTAGTTATTCAAAAAAGTCACACATGCATTTTAACATGGGAAGAGGAGCAGGCTACTCAGCTCATTGAGCCTGCATCATCATTCATTAGATCATCGTTGGTAATCTACCTCAATGGCATTTTCCCACATTATCACTGCATTCCTTCATTTCATAAGTTTCCAAAATCTATTGATTACTGGCTTAAACCTCAATGAATGCACTTCCATAGCTGTCCAGAATTAACAAATTCCAAATACTCACCATCCATTGAGTGAAGAAATTCCTCCTCATCTCCATCTTAAGTGATCAATCCTGTATCCTGAGATTATGTCCCTTAGTTTTTGACTCACCAGCCAGGGAAGCTATCTTATCTACAGCTGCTCTCTCAGGCCTTGTACTAGTGAACGTACCAGTAAGAACCACAGGTAAGCATAGCTCCTTCAGGGAGTCCAAAGAAGTAAATGTGTGCATGTGAGTGTGAGTGTGCGTGTACTCAGCAGGTACTCGTGTGACTTGGTCAATGTTGTCTACCTCATACACTGCAGGCAGGGAAGCACCGAGGCATGGTGTATTGGTGAGACCGAGCAGAAGCTACGACACAGATGAATGGACACTGTGCAACAATCATCAGACAGGGATGTTCCCTCCCAGTCGGGGAACATTTCATCGGGACATTCAGCCTCGAGTCTTCGGGTGACCATCCTCCAAGGCGGACTTTGGGATATGCAATGACACAGAGTGGCTGAGCAGAGGCTGATAACTAAGTTTGGAACCGATGAGGATGGCCTCAACCAGGACCTCGGGTTCATGTCACATTATACTGTACGCTCTCTCATACATACACATTCTTACATACTTACACACCCATGCAGACCTTCTCTCATACACACGCCCTCTTTTATACACACACACGCTTACACTCCCCACACTCACACCCATACGCACACTCTCTCACAGGCTTATACTCCATCACACAGACACACTTTCCTGAAGAAGGGCTCATGCCCGAAACGTTGATTCTCCTGCTCCTTGGATGCTGCCTGACCTGCTGCGCTTTTCCAGCAACACATTTTCAGCACAGACACACTTTACCAAGCATGCATACACGTAAACAAACACTCTTTGGTGCACTCATACTCATATGCAAACACACACACTCTCTCTCCCCCTCATGCACACACAGACACATATGTCTATGGGGTAAATTTGCATTTGCAGAAATATATTTCCAATTTATTCCATTTTGTTCAAAAAACACACAATCTGCAGGCAGTCAATCCATGTAATATTTTATAAATTCCTATTTTGGAAATAGAACCCGTCTGACTCAAAACTGGAATACAGACAGACTCTAACCTCACACCTTTAATGCATTGTCTAAGCTGAGATATCACCTTTTTAAATAAAACCTTAAGTAATCTCAAAAATATGACTTAAAAAAAGTTCTGGCATTTACATATTAATGAACTGAAACCTGTAACCCACTCTAAAAGCTGAAAGACTTAAAAGCAATTTAGGCTTTTACAAAATATCATTTCAGTTGCATGACGCTGTAATCTTTTGCTATACATTCTGTGTCTTATGATCCTGCTCCATAGCTACCTGATAAAGGAGCAGCGGTCCGAAAGCTAGTACTTCCAAATTAACCTGTTGGACTATAACGTGGTGTTATGTGATTTTTAATTTTTCCCACCTCAGTCCAACATCGGCTCCTCCACATTATGGCTGCATTCTGAAGGCATTCTTCATGGCAATGCCTGTGACACCATCAACCTACCACAAGGATAGCTTGGGGCAAGTGATGGTCTCGTGCCATTATCACGAGACTATTATTCCAGAGACTTACTAGATACAGAAATATTGGGTTACTTGAAAGTGCATGTTCAATCAGCTTCAGGCAGAGAGATCATATCCAAAGTGAGAGGGAGGATATAGTTCAGGGAATTTGGAGGCAGCGTGGGAATTTGGTGTAGAGGGGAAAGTATGCTATTTGCTTGCTTTTCTTTTGGCTCATAGTTAGCATGGATTTTTTAAAAAACAAGATAAACTGAAGCCTAGGCTTAGGGGTTCAGCACAAGATGGCGACATCACAGGTCAATTGCCAGTTGGTGAGTGCAATCAATTTGACTATCCACTGGAGGTGACTTCCAGATCGATGGTAAATAGGGGAAATATTTGCAGACTACTAGAGTTTTAAAAATCAAATCAAGAACCAGGTAATTAAAATAGAAATGCCGGGCCAGGTAATGTGTTGTAACTGCATGATGTGGGAGCTGGTGGACCCCAATGTGGTTCATAGTGACCACATCTGTAACAGGTTTTGGTTGCTTGAGGAACTCGGGGTCGGAGTCGATGAGCTGGAGTCTGAGCTTCGAACACTGCAGCGTAGCAGGGAGGGGGAGAGTTACCTGGACGCTGTGTTTCAGAAAGCAGTCACACCCTTTAGGTTAACTACCTCGAATTCAGTCATTGGTCAGGGACAGGAGGGTGTGACTATGAGCGAGGCAGGTACGGGGATCCAGGAGGTAGTGCCGAAGGACCCTCAGCCCTTGAGCTTGTCCAATAGGTTTGAGATCCTTTTCTCCCCGTGTGGATGAGAGTGGGGGCTGTAGGGAGGATGAGCAAACTGACCATAGCACCGTGGTACAGGGAGTCTTTTGAGAGGGGGGAGAAAAGAGGAAATTTACTGTAATTGATGATAGCATAGTCAGGAAAGGAGACACTGTTCTCTGTGGCCAGGATTGTGATCACCAAAGGGTGTGTTGCCTGCCTACTGCCCGGAATCAGGGTATCTCATGTGAGCTGCAGTTGCTGTGGCTCACATAGGTACCAATGACATCTATAAAAAGAGAAAAGAGGTTCTGCTGAGGGAATATGAGCAGTCAAGGTCCAAATTACAAAAAAGATCATAATTTCTGGATTGCTACCTCAGCCACGAGCAAATTGTCACCAGGTTAGCAAGATTAAAGCTGAAAAGGTGCAGCTTAAAGATTGGTGTTGGGATTCAGGGCAGTTTGGCCCCAGTACTGGGGAAGGAGGGAGCTGATCAGAGCTCCACCTGAATCATGATGGGACAGGAGTCCTGCTGAATACTGGTTGGGTCTCTAAGCTAAATAGTGGGGGCAGGGCCTCAGTTGCATGGAAAAGTAAGGCCAAATTTGAAGTGGAGGGGAGGGCTTGGCAGAGGTCATTGAAGTTTCCACAACATGTAATGGGCCAGAGAGGATGGAAAGAGTGAAGAACCTCTGACACAGCAGATTATGTGGTAACTATGAGAAGAGGGTGTGCAGTCAACACAGGACTGAGGGGGTTGTACTTAAATGTGTATGGAACAAGGTAAATTAAATTGTAAGTGCAGATTGAAATTGATGGGTTACAATGGTGTGGTAATAACAGAGACATGGCTGCAAAGAGGATCAAGGCTGGGAAATAAATATCCAAGGAGTCACATCCCATCGAAAGGACGGGCAGATGTGCAGAGGGAGCAGGTTGCCTTTTTAGTCAGAAATTAAATTAAATCAATAGCCAGAGGTGATACAGAATCAGAGGGTGTGGAATCTGCAAAGGCAAAAAGGGTCATGCTGGGAGATGAGTCCAGGCAGTAGTCGTGGGTAGTAGTCAGGAAGACCCTTTCGAACTGAACTGAGGAAGAATATCTTCAGCCAGAGGGTGGTTAATCTGTGGAACTCATTGCTGCAGTGGGCTGTGAAGGCCAATTCATTTAGTGCAGTTGAGACTGAGAAAGACAGGTTCCTGATGAGTAAGGAGATCAAGGATTATGGGGAGAATGCAAGAGAATGAGATTCAGAAACGTATCAGCCATGATTGAATTCAGAGTAGACTTGATGGGCTGAATGGTCTAATTCAGCTTCTGTATCTTATGGTCTAAAATCATCACTGGATGATGCACAAACAGGAGAATATCCAAGAAAAACAGCCCCGCAGTGTAGCTTCAACGATTCAGACTTGGGCATCTCCTGCATTCTTGCTCATGTTGCTTATTAATCAGATGGGAATTTGTCAACTCTGGAAGAATCTTCTTTTAATATAATAAGCGACTATGTCTGAGATGAGATAGCCTGTAATGCTGACTGGGCGAAGACATGTGAACGTTATGCAGTCAGCCTGAATTGAGATTGTCTAATTGAGTATTATGTAGTAATCTGCACTTGCTCCAGGGGTTTCAAACTCTGCCAGTTTTTCTTGGCTTTAACTTGATCTTTTCTGATTGCTCTTTACTTCAGGGGAACTGCCAGAGTTTACACATAATACCTTCTATCACGTCCAATTAGCATTCTGCCTTTGTGCTCAGGCAAGCAAACACTCCTTGGGTTCTTTGAATGCAGTGGTCCAGGTTTAAAGAGACAGATATTTCAGGAGAGGATGCAAAATAGTTACACCCCACCAAGCAGAGACTCAACGTGGAAGTTAGGGAAGGATCCACACCCAGAGCCTGTCCTTGTTCCTTCCTGATGCTGACGACTCACATTATGTTACCAATATTCTCTCTTCTTACTCCAAACTTATCGACTGAGCCAAAAGATGTTGAGGCTTTAGAACAATGAAGGCTATGAGGTGGGGGATTTAATAAAGGTCTTCAATTAGAACAGAGAACATAGATCAGTACAGCACAATACAAATCCTTCGGCCCACGATGTTGCTCCGAACATTTATCTTAATCTAAGATCAACCTAACCAACACACCCCTCAATTTACTGTCGTTCCATGTGCTCGTCCAGTAGTCGCTTAAATGTAGGCAACAGTGAGCAATGCAGATGCTGGAGATTAGAGTGAAGATTCGAGTGGTGCTGGAACACCACAGCAGGTCAGGCAGCATCTGAGGAGCAGGAAAATCGCCACTCCCTTACCACCAGACACCTGGAGGAAAAATACCTGATCTTCCCCCTCAGGATCCTCCAACCCTATGGTATCAATGTGGACTTCAGCAGTTTCCTCATTTCCCCTCCCCCCCATTACCCCAACTACATCTTTCCAGCTCAGCACCGCCCTCATGACCTGTCCCATCTCTCCATCTTCCTTCCCACCTCTCCGCTCCAACCTCCCCACCTCCATCCACCCATTGTACTCTCAGCTACCTTCCCCCCAACCCCATTCCCCTCCCACTCTGTCTCCACCCCCGAGGCTCAATCCTGATGAAGGGCTTTTGTCTGAAATGCTGATTTCCTGCCCTTCGAATGCTGCCTGACCTGCTGTGCTTTTCCAGCACCACTATAATCTTGAGTCGCTTAAATGTCCCTAATGTCTCTGACTCTACTATCACCGCTGCAATACATTCCATGCACCCACCACTTTCTGTGTCAAGAACCTACCTTGGATATCTCCCCTATACCTTCCTCCAATCATCTTAAAATTATGACCCCTTGTGACAGCTATTTCTCAAAATTGAGAAGCGTTTTTGTTGAGAATGAAAGATTAGAAAATGTTTCCACTGTCAGGTGGATCAGTAACCAGGAAATATCTGTTAGAATCACAGAGGTCTACGGAACAGAAAAAAGTCCCTTCAGCCCATTGAGACTGCACCGGCCAAAAACAGTCCCGTTCTCCAACACTTGGCCCAGAACCTGGTCCACCTTGACATCTCAATACTTCATGAGATTAGATTCCCTACAGTGTGGAAACAGGCCCTTTGGCCCAACAAGTCCACACCGACCCTCCAAAGAGGAATAACCCACCCAGACCCATTTCCCTTTGACTAATGCACCTAACACTGCAGGCAATTTAGGTAAAAACAATGACTGCAGATGCTGGAAACCAGAATCTGGATTAGAGTGGTGCTGGAAAAGCACAGCAGGTAAAGCAGCATCCGAGGAGCAGGAAAATCGACATTACGGGCTAAAGCCCTTCACCAGGAATACAGGCAGAGTGCCTGAAGGGTGGAGAGATAAATGAGAGGAGGGTGGGGGTGGGGAGAAAGTAGCAAAGAGTACAATGGGTGGATGGGGGTGGGATGAAGGTGATAGGTCAGAGAGGAGGGTGGAGTGGATAGCTGGAAAGGAAGATAGGCAGGTAGGACAAGTCATGGGGACAGTGCTGAGCTGGAAGTTTGGAACTGGGGTGAGATGGGGGAAGGGGAAATGAGGGAACTGGTGAAGTCCACATTGATGCCCTGGGGTTGAAGTGTTCCGAGGCAGAAGTTGAGGTGTTCTTCTTCCAGGCTTCAGGTGGTGAGGGAGCGGCGGTGAAGGAGGCCCGGGACCTCCATGTCCTCGGCAGAGTGGGAGGGGGAGTTGAAATGTTGGGTCATGGGGCGGTGGGGTTGATTGGTGCGGGTGTCCCAGAGATGTTCCCTAAAGTGCTCTGCTAGGAGGCGTCCAGTCTCCCCAATGTAGAGGAGACCGCATCAGGAACAACGGATACAATAAATGATATTGGTGGATGTGCAGGTAAAACTTTGATGGATGTGAAAGGCTCCTTTAGGGCCTTGGATGGAGGTGAGGGAGGAGGTGTGGGTGCAGGTTTTGCAGTTCCTCTGGTGGCAGGGGAAGGTGCCAGGATGGGAGGGTGGGTTGTAGGAGGGCGTGGACCTGACCAGGTAGTCATGGAGGGAATGGTCTTTGCAGAAGGTGGAAAGGGGTGGGGAGGGAAATATATTCCTGGTGGTGGGGTCTGTTTGGAGGTGGCGGAAATGTCGGCGGATGATTTGGTTTATGTGAAGGTTGGTAGGGTGGAAGGTGAGCACCAGGGGGGTTCTGTCCTTGTTATGTTTGGAGGGGTGGGGTCTGAGGGCGGAGGTGCAGGATGTGGACGAAATTATTGGAGGGCATCTTTAACCATGTGGGGATGGAAATTGCAGTCTCTAAAGAAGGAGGCCATCTGGTGTGTGTTCTGTGGTGGAACTGGTCCTCCTGGGAGCAGATACGGCGGAGGCGGAGGAATTGGGAATACGGAATTGGGTATTTTTGCAGGAGGTAGGGTGGGAAGAGGTGAAAGGCCAATTCACCTAACCTGCACATTATTGGACTGCCGGAGGAACCCAGAGCACCCGGAGGAAACCCGTGCAGACACGGGGAGAATGTGCAAACCCCACACAGACAGTCGCCCGAGGCTGGAATTGAACCTAGGCCCCTGGTGCTGTGAGGCAGCAGTGCAAACGACTGAGCCACTGTGCCACCCACTGGTGTTTTGCCTCTGCCACCTGTGCAGGCAGTGAGTCCCCTCTGGGTGAGTAAAATCCTCTCTAAATCTTCTGCCCCTTACCCTGCGATTGAAAGGTGCTTGCTTATGGGGCCATCACTATAAGCAACTGATTCCATTAGAGTGCTCCCTTCAATCCTCCTTCCTGTATTGGGTTTAAGAATCTCTTTGTTAAACACGAGTGGAGGATGACCCATTAGTAAGTCTGAACCAGAAGAGGAATTTGGTTTAACAACAGCAATGTATGGTAGCAATAGGTCCAAGTTGGATTAGCAGGTTAGACGTATTTATGAAGAATATGAGGAACAAGGGATGAAATGTTTAAAACTGCATTCCTTGACTCTCCACCCAAGATTGTGTGGTGGGAGTGTTGAATGGTTGGAGTCTAATGCAGTCTCCAATATTAATCCTTTCAGAACCATTGCCTTATACAACAAAAGGGACATGAGAGGACACATTTTTACAGAAGGTGGAAGAAATTGAACTGCATACAACTGTACCTCTTCCTACTCCCACAGGATCTTTGTGACCGTGGTCACAGACTGGCCGGGTCTTGGTACATATTTCCTACATTCTCCCTCCATGTCTCATTGCATATTTCTGATCCCAGTCGGCACTTCTCAGCAATGAACGGTGACTAATGAGAGGCAATTTCCTGAGTTTTTGCTGCCAATGTACAACATTAATCATCAGCTTCACATATCAGGCTTCCCTCCCAGTGCATTGTGAACAAAGCTGTTGTCTGATGCATATTCTGAAATTCCACTTTATGATTCAATAATCACTCTCCAGATTCAAATGGTGAGTAATGGAGGAACATTCTCAACACGTTGAAGAAGAGAAAAGTATCAGATCATCATTTTTCTAAACATAATATGAGATCCAAATGAAGATTGGTATAAATTATATATCATTCCATATCTGTGTTAACTAAACCTTGGGAAAGAAAAGTTCCACTAAACTTTTAAGAGTGATAAATTCTCTTTGAATTGAAAATATGATCCTACATTCCCTGCGGCTATTTCAATTCTTATTAATGAAGCTTTATCTTTTGAGCATTCAGAATCTGAACCTGACTATAAATTGTTCTGTTCAAGAATGTAACCAGTTGGGATCTGCTACTACATCTAAACCTGGAGCTATAAGATAGGTTTTATGAATCTGTGACCTTAACAGTGCTTCATGCACGAGGGATATCTATCAAGTACTAAGATAGAGTTAATTATATTCTATACAAATTCTCTTTCCATGGGATTTATTTCACATTACTCATTGTAAATTGAGCAACACCAAGGTATGCTTTAGAGAAATGCAATTGCACGCGACTGGCCAAACTACGTCTGCATTGCTTGTGTAGAGACTGACAAAAGTGAAATTGTCTCGAGTTAACACAGTTTTAGGATGAATGGTAACATTCTTTAAGTCCATATCTTTTCAGTAACCTGCATAAAACATAACTGCAAATGAGAGTGCATGCCATTTTTCTTTTGTATTTTTGTGAAAGAGAAGTGATTGGAGAAATGCAATTAGAATTAATTTACTGGCTGGATTACCATGTGACTCCAACCTCTGCTGTAAGTGTCTTTGTGCGCAGGCTGTGGTAATCATTATCCTCGAGACGGGACATGGTTTTAGAGAAAGGCACAGATTACATGGAAAGTAGTGTGTTTGGTGCATTGTTTCTTCCAAATAAAACAAGAACTGTGTACCTTCGCCTACAGTTCTGGTCACCATATTGATGTGGATGCTTTGGAGAGGGTACAGAAAAGGTTTACCAGAGTGTTGCCTGGCATGGGGGATTTTTGCCATGAGGAAAGATTGGATAGATGAAGTTTGTTTTCACTGGAAAAAGGAGGTTTACGGGTGGCCTGGCAGAAGTTTATAAGATTGTGTATAGCATGGATAGAATGGAAAGTAGGAGGCTTTTTCCCAGGGTGAAGGGGTCAATTACTGGGGGACACAAGTTCATGGGGTGGGGGCAAATTTAAAAGTGATGTGCGAGGCAAGGTTTCCACACAAAGGGCAGTGAGTGCCTGGAACGTGCTACCAGAGGTGGTGGAAGCAGACACAATAGCAGCGCTCAAAAAGGATCTGGACCAATACATGAATAAGAAGGGAATAGAGGGATACGGATCCTGTAAGTGAGGACACTTTTTGCATGGAAGGGCAAAATGTATTGGCACTGGCTTGGAGGGCTGTGCTGTATTGTTCTTTATTCTAACCTCTTAATCCTTCCGCCATCAGCAAAGAAAATGTTTGCCAACGCATTTCTTTCCTCCACAAGAGAAGTTCACTTTTAGAAAGCGAATCGCTGACCTGGAACGCATGTACAAGACAATAATCGCATCAAGGTGCAGCAATTGCTCGCTCACAGCCCATGAACACTGACACTGAAGCCTGAGATCACAGTGCTACTTTTACGACCTTTCGGATGTTAGTTCAATATAACGATCCTTTTCTCGTTTTTGGCCAGCATGAAAAGGAAGTGCTGCGTTCAATTGCTAACACCGGGACAATTGGCTCCAGTGCATGTGGAACCAGGCAAAGAGAAATGCCAACAGAAATAACAATTGATGGATTTAGACACACGTTTTGCTCTTTTGAGCAGAAAACTCAATGTTTCTCACTGGGGTTGAAGTACAATATTTAGTTTGCTGTCAGTGGTAACGATGTAATCCCATTTGGCCTTGTCTCCCATGTAAAATATATGGTGTAGATACTGATGGATACATAGGCACTCCAACCACATGAATGGTGGTGGGCAATAAATCAACTCAATGTAGTAGTAGAGAGTGCCTTCCATCCCTATGTGCGGTGATGGGTGGGCACGGCTGATATGTGCAAAAGGTAAGGGTGATGTGCTTGTGACTGTCTTTCTTTGGAATGCTAATTGGATCACCAGTTCAGCTCGCAGATACCAGCCATGAGACAATCTGAAGCACTCCATGTGATACCAAAAAATAAATCTCTGCATTGGATACAGCAAACTCCATTGATCATGACATGGTGGTTTTATACACTCCAGAACAAGTCACACTTCAAGCCAACCACATTGTGAGAAAAAAACAAAAAAAATTTCTCAAATCTGTCCTTTCACCAAAAACACATGCCAATTCCAATTCAGGTTCACTTTCAGTTTTCAGCAACCTAATGGAAAAGTGGTCATCGAGTGTGCTACTGAGCAGCTCTTATTCACCAATGACTTGCTCATTAATGCTCAGTATGGGTTCCACCAAGATCATATGGTTCCAAACCTCATTACTTCTTGATTCAAGAGTGGACATGATTTGGAGATGCCGGTGTTGGACTGGGCTGTACAAAGTTAAAAATCACACAACACCAGGTTATAGTTCAACATATTTATTTGGATTCACTAGCTTTCGGAGCGCTGCTCCTTCATCAGGTGGTTGTGGAGAGAATCATAAGACACAGACTTTACAGAAACAGGATTGCAGTGTCATGGGATGTCATATTAAACATATTTAGCTTACATCTTTCATCTTTTAGAATGATGATGTCAGTTTCAGTTCCTTCACATGTAAATCCCAGAATTTTTTTAAAGTTACATTCTCAAGAAAGCTTTTAACAATAGATGTCATCTCAGCTCAGATAATACATTGAAAGTGTAAAGTTAAAGTCTGTCTGTGTCCCAATGTTAGGTCAGACTGATTCTATTTCTAAAGTGGGCGTTACAGAATCTTACATGGATTTATGTGGCTTTTGAGCAAGTGAAGGAACTGAAATTGACATGATCACTCGAAAAGATGAAAGATGTAAGCTAAATTTGTTTAATATTACATTTCAGACACTGCAATCCTGTTGCTATAAAGTCTGTGTCTTATGATTCTGCTCCACAATCACCTGATAAAAGCTAGTGCTTCCGACTAAACCTGTTGGACTATAACCTGGTGTTTTTAACTTCAAGAGTGGACATATTATCTGAATTTCAAGGTTAGATAATTCTGACTGCTCTATTATCAAGGTGACTTCAATTGAACAGGGCATCAAGGAACCTTTGTAAAATTGAAGTCACTGATAGTTACGAGGTTGGAATAATACCCAGCACAATTGCTGAGTATTATTTCAAAGCAAATGATCTTCTTTAACAAGAGAAACTCTAGCCATCTCCCCTTGGCAATCAATCGTATTGCCATCATTGAATCCTCCTTTGATTTATTGTCTCGACTCAACATTTTCACAGATCACTATTGACCAGTGACTGCGGCTGCACACACCTACTGTTTCTGCATGAGCAGATCAAACCTGGGAGTGCACCCAGTGAATATCTCAACCCCCTGACTCCCCAGAAACTGCCCACCATCTACAAGGCACAGCACCATGATGGAACACTCTCACTTTGTCTCAGTGAAAAAGCTCTACAGCATTCAGGGCTAACCAACTGCTTGATTAGGCACCTTCCTCACTCCAGTGACAATAGTGTACAGCATCTATTAAAGGCACTGCAGCAACATACTGATGTTTCGTCAACAGTGCTCCCATTCTCATGATATCTACCACCTTGGAAGAACGAGGGAAGTGAGTGCACAGGAACACAGATGCAAGTTCCCCTCCAAGGCACACATCAGCTTGATCTGGAAATCTATTACTGTATTTCCATTGTTTCCTGGTCAAAATAAATGCGAATGATTCCCATGAATAAAAGAATTTGCAGTCCTATGGCAAAAGTACATCTCCTAGAATTATTACAGTTTATAATTCCTATGCAAGGTACATAATTATCTTCTCTTTAGTGCAAGACTGAAGATGAAAAGGACCATGGCATTCAAGAAGGAAATACCAGTAATTTACGCATTGTTGGCATTTATTAGTTCTTGGTAAGTGGGCTGGCATCATTACCTGTTCCTAATTGTCCTTGTGAAAGTCATAGTTCGCTTTAACTTGAATCACAGTGCCCCATCCTGCATGTGGGCTCCCATAGTGCTTTCAGGTAGACTTTCAGTGCAAGTAAAGGGATGGTGGCAGATGACTCCGCCCCATTTTATTACATCACTAAAGATCTTCGCACAGTCAATTACTTTATGAGCTGCTCATGTCACATGTGGGAGAGGAATTATCTGAAGATTGCGAGGGAGAGAATCGACTCCCCCTGGGGATTAGTGTTTTGGCTGCTGAAGTCTCTAGTTTCTATAAATCATGTTTCCAGTCAGAGCAGGCGCTGATGAAATTTGAGGAGATCAAACAGAACGGTTTTCTACATTAAAAATAAATCCCCACCTTGGCTCTGCTTCTTTTGCTGGTTTTCTTCGACTTGTATGATTTGCTCCAACCGCTATCCAATCCATATTTCCAACTTTAACGCCACCTTAAAGATCCCAATTTGGTTGCATCTCAAACTTCTTTTATCTTGACATAAATCCCAGCCTTGTTTTCCTTTCTTGAGTATTTGTAACCTTTCAGTCATGATATTATCCTGGTCATTTTTGTTGGTGCTTCTCCAATGTCTGTGTATCCTTTAATACTTGGAGTTTATGTATCCAATGCAAAAACAGCTGCTGTGTTTCATCTGTGTTTCATGTGCCCAAGTGAAGTCACAGCAGCATAAACATTCGATTTCACATTGAAGCATAGAAAATTGAAGCAGGAGTAGGCTATTTGGCCCTTTTAGCCAACTCTGCTATACATTATGGAGAATCAACATTTCGGGCATAAGCCCTTTATCATTCCTAATAAAGGGCTTATGCCCAAAACGTCAGTTCTCCTGCTCCTTGGATGCTGCTTTTCCAGCACCACACTCTTTATTCTGATCTCCAGCACCTGCAGTCTTCACTTTCTCCTCTGCTTTATGGATGGCATGGTGGCTCAGTGGTTAGTGCTGCTGCCTCACAGTGCTAGGGACTCTGATTCAATTCCAGCCTTGGGTGACTGTCTGTGTGGAGTTTGCACATTCTCTCCATGTCTGTGTGGGTTTCCTCCCACAGTCCACAGATATGCAGGTCAGGTGAATTGGCATTGCTAAATTGCCCCATAGTGTTCGGGGCATTAGTCAGAGGGAAATGAGTCTGGGTGGGTTACTCTTTGGAGGGTTGTGTGACCTTGTTGGGCTGAAGGGTTTGTTTCCATTCTGTAGGGAATCTATACATTATGACCATGTCTGATCCTCTTGTCTCAATACGGTATTGGCACTTTCCCTGTCTTTATAATATAAACTTGTATCAATCTCTTTCTTGAATCTACTTAGTAACCTTTAGTAACCTGATCATCTGTGGTAGAGTATTCCACAGGTTGAATACCCTCTCAGTAAAGAAATGTTTCCTCATTTCAGTCCTGAAATGGCCAAAAGTAAAATGAGTAGTAAGAGCCAGGACGTACACAGCTATGATTATAATCAGTCTGTAGATAACTTTGGTAAGAGAGTCCCTGATGTCAATGAAAAGAAGGCTGATTAATTGTCAGTCAACATCATACTGCTCCTGCATAGAGACCAGGTTTCTTAACAGTAACTAGAAGCACCAATTTGCAAAAGAAAAATGCAGACCGATTCTAGTCATTGCTGTCCTTTTCTTTCTAACATTTAATGGGAGGCATGTTTGCGAGCTATTTACTTTCTTCTCAAATGGGATGAATTTTAAAGGAACAGTCTTGGCCATTTTTTGTTGGACTCTCTCATCTTTCCTACCCGTGGACTGCCATGTTCCACCTTGTGGTAACGTTACTCATGAACGCAGCCTTTTATAATACAGAGAACAAACAGTATGGGATGCTCAAAGTCAGGTCTAACCAAGATTCTCATTTCTTCACTTGTGACAAAGAGCACACTCTCCAATGCAACAACAACTTTGACTTGTAACGTTCTTTCAACGTAGATATATATATATATATATATATATATATAATATGATGTAGATGAGAGTGTGGGAGGAATGATAAGTAAGGTTGCAGATGACAATAAAATTTGCCGTTATGGTTTACAATGAGGATGAAGGTCTTAGGTTGCAGGAGGATAAGAATGGATTGGTTAGATGTATAGGTCAGTGGGAAACAGAATTTAACTCTGATAAAAGTGATGTTGCCAGGGTTGGAAGGTTTGAACGATAGGAAAAGGCTGAATCAGCTGGGGATATTTTCCCTGGAGTGTCAGAGGCTGAAGGATGATGTTATCAAAGTTTACAAAATTATGAGGGGCATGGAAAGGGTGAATAACCCAAAGTCTTTTCCCCAGGATGCGGGAGTCCAAAACAAGAGGGTTTAAGGTGAGGGGGGAAAGATATGAAAGGGACCTAAGGGTCAGTTATTTCTTGCAGAGGGTGGCACTTATATGGAATGAGCTGCCAGAGAAAGTGGTGGAGGTTGGTACAATTGCAACATTGAAAAGGCAACTGGATGGGTATATGAATAGGAAGGGTTTAGAGGGATATGGACCAAATGCTGGCAAATAGGATTAGATTAATTTAGGATATCTGGTTGGCATGGATGAGTTAGACTAAAGGATCTGTTTCCATGCTGTACACCTCTACGGTTCTATGACTCTAAGTGTGACATGGACAAAGTTAAAAGCCACACAACAACAGGTGATAGTCCAACGGGTTTATTTGGAATTACTAGCTTTTGAAGCATGGCTTCTTCGACAGGTGGTTGTGGAGCCGAACCAGAAGACACAGACTTTATAGCAGTGGGATTGCAGTGTCATGGAATGTAATATTAAGCTACATTTATTTAATATTCAGTGGAACAGAGGAATTTTGGAATGCTTGTCCATAGATCCCAGAAGAGGGCAAGGCAAGTCAATTGGATCATTAAGGAAGCATGCAGGACACTTACCTTTACTGGCTGAGGCAGCAATCACTTCAAGGGAGGTTATGTTGGAACTGTAAAGACCTTTGGGTAGGCCACAGCTGGAATACTGTGTGCAATTCTGGTCACCGCACTATAGGGAACATGTGATTGTGTTGTAGGAGTGCAGAGGGGATTCACCAGAATGTTGCCTGGGATGGAGCATTTCAACAATGAAGGGAGTCTGGCTAGGGTAGAATGGTTTTCTTTGGAGCACAGGAAGTTGAGAGGGGACCTGACTGATGTGTATGAGATTAGGAAGGATATGGACAGGATGAAGAGAAAGCAGATCAGTTCGTTGAAGGGTCAATAACAAGGAGGTGTGATTTTATGGTGAAAGGCAAGAAGTTTAAAGGGGATGTGATGTAAAATGTTTTCACCCAGAGGTCTGTTAGGGTCTGAAATATCATAAAGCTATGGGCCAAGTGCAGGCAAGTGGGACTCGTATAGACTTAGAGTTGTTTAGTTGGTGTAGATTCGATGAGCTGAAGAGCATCTTTTGTCATGTATGATTCTAGGAACAATGTCTCAAGGAGCTTTGCAAAAAAAAAAGACTCCTCACCATATGGGGTGAATTGAAGAAAGAGAGGGAGATGAAGGGATTTATAAAGGAATGCCAAAGCTTTGAGTCCAGGTCTAATGAGCAGAGCCACCACCAGTGAGGAGGTCAGAACTGGAAATGCAGAGTTCCCATTTCCTGGTGTGGGTGGTCAAGGGACCATGGGCCCAACTTGAGACATTCTAAATTGACCCTCAGCTGGAGATATCAGGCCTGACAGAAAATTGGTCAAACCAAATTAAGCAGCAGCCAGAAACTACCAGTTACACATTACAGTGGAAACCAAAGTCCAACAAGCCATAAGATATAGGAGCAGAAGTAGGCCATTCAGCCCATCGAATCTGCTCCTCCATATGATCTGATATACTTCTCAACCATCATTCTCCTGCCTTCACCCCATAACCCTTGATTCCCTTACAATGTTCTGTGGACCCAGGTTCAATTCACACCACGGCTGATGGTGGAATTTGAACCCAATAAAAAAATCTGGATTTAAGAATTTATCGATGTTATTGAAACTGTTGCTGATGGTTGGAAAAACCTATTTGGTTCACTAATGCCCTTTGGGAAAGGAAACTATTGTCCTTACCTGGTCTGGCCAACATATGACTCCAGACACACAGCAAGGTGTTTGACACTTCATTGCCTTCTGGGAAATTAAGGATGGCCTAGCCAGTGATGCAGAGATCCTATGAACGAATAAGAAAAACAAGAACCTATCTATCTCTGTCTTAAATACACTCAATGACTTGGACTCCGTCCTCTGTGGTAATGAGCTCCATAGATTTGTTACCCTGGGGCTGAAGAAAGTTCCAAAGTGTCATCCTGATGACTAGGAGGCCTGTACACATCTCCCATCAGGGTCTTTTCCCCTTTACAGTTCCTCAACTCTACCCACGCAGACTCTATGCCTTCCGACTCCAAATGTGATGTGTGACCAAATGTGGTATAACTAGAGGCTTATACAGCCTCAGCTGGACACCTCTGCTCTTGTTTTCTATCCCTCTTGAAATGAATGCCAACATTGAATGCCTTCTTAACTGCCAACTCAACCTGCATGTTAACATTAAGAAGATCCTGAACTGGGACTCCCTTCAGATTTCTGAAACCCCTCCCCTGTTTAGAAATTAGTCTTTGCCTCTATTCTTCCGACCAAAATGTATAACCTCACACCTTCCCACATTGTACTCTTTGCAATGAGTAACTTCTTTGCCCACTCTCCTAGCCTGTCCAAGTTCATCTGCAGCCTCCTTGTTACCTGTCCATTCACTTATCTTTGTGTCATCGGTAAACTTATCAACAATGCCCTCAGTTCCTTTGTCCAGATCATTAATGAATAGTTGTGGTCCCAACACTGACCCCTGCAGAACTCCACTAGTCACCAGTTACCATCATGAAAAAATTTCCTTTATACCTATTCGCTGCCTTCTGCTAGAGACAACCATCTGATGAAGGAGCAGCGCTCCGAAAGCTAGTGCTTTCAAATAAACCTGTTGGACTTTAACCTAGTATTGTATGATTTTGAACTTTGTCCACTCCAGTCCAACACTGGCATCTCCAAATCATTTCTGCCAGTGTGCAATCCTCTGTCCATGCCAGTACCTTGCCCATAATGCCATTGGCTCTTATCTTATTTAGCAGCCTCCTATGTGGCACCTTGTCAAGGGCAATGTTGAAGGTTAAAGGGGGGAACCAGTTACAACCAGCCTGAGGGTTAGGAATTAAAGAAGTTTCCATCAGACCTCTGGGCAGCTTGACTTCCAGCCAGTGCCTGAAGATCCGCATTATGCACCTCCGCACAGTTCCTGTGAAGGGTGTTGCCATTGGTTGCTTTGAACCCAACTCATGATCCCATTGGTCAAAGGCTACAGAACATTCAGGAAGGTCCGGGTGATAAGAACATACATTTGGAAGCCATGCCTCAGTGAAGGCTCTCAGCAAAGACTCACAGTGAGGATTTGCAGCAAGGACCATGGCAGATGGGAGCAGGTTATGCAGCAACCCAAGGAGACCCAGGAAAAGATCTGCCCTGACCTGCAAGGCCCACCTTTGTGGAAGGAAGCCTGTCCTACATCAGGAAGGAAGGAGATCCCAATGGCCCAGCTCAGACACATTAAGGGTCGGGGATATTATCCATTCTCAGATGGATAGAGAGTAAATATTGTGAGAGTTTGGGAAATGTGTACACAGGGTTTTTAATAAGGAATAAAATAATAAAATTGAGTTGAACCGCAAACCAAATTCTGTGTTTCTTTGTCCATCAAGAATGCATGGGTAAAGTGTTTTTGACACATTAGCTGATCAAAGAGTCCAAAGAATAGATAATGGGTGAAAGACTATTGCTATGAAATATTTCATCTCTGATTCTCTCCCTTCACATATTGGTTGATCTGATCAGTTATCCTGACATTTTCTGCTTTTAATTCAGATTTCCACCATCTGCAGTGTGCTGTTGCTGTTGTGAATTCTCACCGTGGGCCTTCAGTCCAAAACCTTCTGAAACAGGAGAACTTTTTCTTCATTCATTGGAAGAGAGCATTGCTGGTTGGGCCAGCATTTATTGCCCAGAGGGCAGTTAAATGTCAACCACATTGCTGGGGGTTCGGAGTGATAGGTAGGTCAGACCAGGTAAGATTGACAGTTTCCTTCCCTAAAGGACATTAGTGACACCAAAGGGTTTTTTACAACAGTAGATTCATGGTCATAATTAGATGCTTACTTCCAGATTTTACTGAGTTCAAACTACACCATCTACTGTGACAGGATTTAAGCCCACATTCCCAAGCTCTCTGGATTAACAGTCCAGTGACAATACCACTAGGGCACTGCTACCACCTGCTAGCACAGCTATCTGACTCGACTTGATGCCTTACAATGACAGCATGGTTACACAGTACACCGCACAGCACGAGGTCACTCAGCCTATCAAGCCTTTACTGCTGAAAAGTGAGTCACCCAACACAACCTTAAGTAGCAGCATTTGACCATAGTTCTGGGCTTGAGGCGCATTTCCTGACACCTTTTAAAATAAGTAAGGTTTTCTGTCTCCACCACTCTTTCGGGCAGTGAGTTCCAGATCTTTATCACACTCTGGGTGAAACTTTTCCTCATCTCCCCTCCAGTATTTCTACCAATCGTTTTAAATCCATGATTTCTTCAAAGTCACTAATCTCTTTGTTAAAGTTAAACTGGTCCTTCCCACCCACTTTATCCTGGCCCCTCATAGCTTGTCCATCTCAATCAAATCGCCCTTCCTGTGTTCCAAGGTGAATCTCGCCCAGCTTATGGTGGCACATTGGCTAGCACTGCTGTTTCACAGTGCTTGGGTCCTGGGTTTGATTCCACCCTCTCAGGCGACTGTTTGTGTGGCATTTGTACATTTGCCCATGTGTGGGCTTCCTCCCATCGTCCAAAGATGTGCAGGTTCGGTGGAGTGGCCATGGGAGATTGCTCATAGTGGCAAAAGTGAGGACTGCCGATGCTGGAAACCAGAATCTAGATTAGAGTGATGCTGGAAAAGCACAGCAGGTCAGGCAGCATCTGAGGAGCAGGAAAATCGATGTTTCAGGCAAACGATGAAGGGCTTTTGCCCAAAACTTCGAAATTGCTGATAGTATCCAGGGACTTGTAAATTAGGTAGATTAGCCATGGGAAAATGTGGGGTGATAGAGATTGGGTCTGGGGGGATGCCCTTTGGAGGTTGGACTGAATGGCCTGCTTTCACAATGTAAGGATTCTGTCCGATCCCTCCTTGTTGATGCAATTTTCCAGTCTTTGCAATGTTTGTGCAAATCTCCTGTGCGCTATCATGAGTATAATTGCATCCTTTCCTAGACAGTCCCAAAGTGTCAGTTTTCAGTTTGCAGCTCGGTGATCTTGTGACCTCCCTGAGATAATGTTATGAATTTAGAAAAACTGAGTTTAAGGAACTCGCCTCCATCACTAATTGCCCTTGAGATCAAACAAGAGTTAACCATGTTGCTACGGGTCTGGAGTCATATAGACTGAATAAATTTGGCACATTTTCCCTCCCTAAAGGGAATTAGTGAACCAGACCGGTTTTTACAACAATCAGTGATAATTTTGCAGTCATATTCAGTTCCAGATTTTTCTTTTAACATTTGTTTGAACTTAAGTACCAACCTGTGCCATGGTGGGATTTGAAACTGTGTTCCCTAAAAATTAGCCTGAGCCTCTGAATAACTAGTGATATATATATAAGCCAAACCACGTTCTATAACAATGCATTCTTCAAAATGAAGTTTTAACTGGGTCAAAACCACTTGGACAGAGGTTCGAATCAGGCCCAGTGTTGACATCAGTGAAAAACAATGATTAATTATAAATGTTATAAATTATATGAAAAGTACCAAAAAATGCAACTGAATACATTTTAGCAATATAGCATAATTGATTTATAGTTGAGTTTTAAAAGCATTAATCATTTCAAGAACAGCAGGAATTTATGTAAAAAAAAAATTAATCTCACCAAGTGATGAAGTCGATTACATATTTTCAGAGGATTAAAACCTTAAGGCCCTGAGCAGTTTTAATTATTAAGTGAATTCATCGGGTACACTTTACTTACAAAGAAACTTTCATTTAATTCTCCCTGCTGTTGGGAGATGAAATTAAATTAGCTTGAAGAAAAACAGACTAGTCAGGCTTGAGGGAGGAAAATTTACATAACCGAGTTGGAAAAATATTGGGACATTTGTAATTTCATAAATATTGAAGCTGGACATCAAAGGGTTGATAATCCAGTATATTTTGGTTCTTTCACCATTGCGTGGTCCTGATGAATGGGAACAAGCTGAGAGTGTTTTTCCAAAATTGCAGGCAACTTGGAATTACCCAAAGTGACCAAAAAATATTTTTGGAGTTAGCTTATTTAAGGCAAGTAGGAAGAATGTTCTCCCTTCTTAGAAACTCCTGCAGGGTTGAGGATGACTTGGAGGGGAACTTGCATTAGTGGGGTTCCCATGTATCTGATGATGAGGGAAGTTAAGAAACATATAAAGTTAAAAGAGAAAAAGTATAACATAGCAAAGATAAATGGGAAAACGGAGGACTGGGAAGCTTTTAAAGAACAACAGAGAATTACTAAGAAGGAAATATGCAGAGGAAAAATGAGGTACGAAGGTAAACTGGCCAAGAATATAAAGGAGGATAGTAAAAGCTTTTTTAGGTATGTGCAAGGCAAAAAAATGGCTAGGACTAAAATTGTGCCCTTGAAGACAGAAACAGGGGAATATATTACGGGGAACAAAGAAATGGCAGAAGAATTGAATTGGTACTTCAGATCTGTGTTCACTGGGGAAGAAACAAGCAATCTCCCTGAGGTAACAGTGGCTGAACTTAAGGGAATTTATATTTGCCAGGAATTGATGTTGGAGAGACTGTTAGGTCTGAAGGCTGATAAGTCCCCGGGGCCAGATGGTCTACATCCCAGGGTACTGAAGGAGGTGGCTCGAGAAATCATGGATGCGTTGGTGATTATTTTCCAGAGTTCGATAGATTCAGGATCAGTTCCTGCGGATTGGAGAGTGGCTAATGTTGTACCACTTTTTAAGAAAGGTGGGAGAGAGAAAGCAGGAAATTATAGACCAGTTAGTCTGACTTCAGTGGTGGGAAAGATGCTGGAGTCTATTATAAAGGATGAAATTACGACACATCTGGATAATAGTAACAGGATAGGTCAGAGACAGCATGGATTTATGAATGGGAAATCATGCTTGACTAATCTTCTGGAATTTTTTGAGGATGTAACTCTGAAGATGGACGAGGGAGATCCAGTAGATGTAGTGTACCTGGACTTTCAGAAAGCTTTTGATAAAGTCCCACACAGGAGGTTAGTGGGCAAAATTAGGGCGCATGGCATTGGGGGCAAAAAAACTAACTTGGATTGAAAGTTGGTTGGCTGAGAGGAAACAAAGAGTAGTGATAAACGGCTTCATTTCAGAATGGCAGGCAGTGACCAGTGGGGTACCGCAGGGATCAGTGCTGGGACCGCAGCTTTTTACAATATATATTAATGAGATAGAAGATGGTATTAGTAATAACATTAGCAAATTTGCTGATGATACTAAGCTGGGTGGCAGGGTGAAATGTGAGGAGGATGTTAGGAGATTACAGGGTGACCTGGACAGGTTAGGTGAGTGGTCAGATGCATGGCAGATGCAGTTTAATATGGATAAATGTATGGTTATCCACTTTGGTGGCAAGAACAGGAAGGCAGATTACTACCTCAATGGAATCAATTTAGGTAAAGGGGCAGTACAAAGAGATTTGGGTGTTCTTGTATACCAGTCAATGAAGGCAAGCATGCAGGTACAGCAGGTAGTGAAGAAGGCTAATAGTATGCTGGCCTTCATAACAAGAGGAATTGAGTATAGAAGCAAAGAGGTTCTTCTGCAGCTGTACAGGGCCCTGGTGAGACCTCACCTGGAGTACTGTGTGCAGTTCTGGTCTCCAAATTTGAGGAAAGACATTCTGGCTATTGAAGGAGTGCAGCGTAGGTTCACGAGGTCAATTCCTGGAATGGCGGGACTACCTTACGCTGAAAGACTGGAGCGACTGGGCTTGTATACCCTTGAGTTTAGAAGACTGAGAGGGGATCTGATTGAGACATATAAGATAAGACCATAAGACATAGGAGCGGAAGTAAGGCCATTTGACCCATCGAGTCCACTCTGCCATTCAATCATGGCTGATATTAAAGGATTGGACACTCTGGAGGCAGAAACATGTTTCTGCTTATGGGTGAGTGCCGAACCAGAGGACACAGCTTAAAAATAGGGGGTAGACCATTTAGGACAGAGATGAGGAGAAACTTCTTCACCCAGAGAGTGGTGGCTGTGTGGAATGCTCTGCCCCAGAGGGCAGTGGAGGCCCAGTCTCTGGGTTCATTTAAAAAAGAGTTGGATAGGGCTCTCAAGGATTGTGGAATCAAGGGTTATGGAGATAAGGCAGGAACAGGATACTGATTAAGGATGATCAGCCATGATCATATTGAATGGTGGTGCAGGCTCGAAGGGCACCTATTGTCTATTGTCCTTCCAGATGGAAGTGGTCGTGGCTTTGGAGGGTGCTCTCAAGGATCTTTGATAATTTCTGCCATGCAGCTTGTAGACAGTGCACACTGCTGCTACTGAGTGCTGGTGTTGGAAGGAGTGGATGATATGAATGTGGTGCCAATCAAGTGGGCTGTTTTATCCTGGCTGATATCAAGCTTCTTAAGTATTGTTGGAGCTGCCCCCATCCAGGCAAGTGGGAAACATTCCATCACTCTCCTGACTCGTGGCTTGCAGATGATGGACAGGCTTTGAGGAGTCAGGCGGTGAGTTACTCACCTCAGGTTAGTGTGTTATCTGATGCCTCAATTCACCTCCGCATACTTCCAATGACATTTCTCGATGGGTCCCAAATTAATCTTCTTCATATTAGTTGGTCCGTAACTAGGGATCCCCATGAGTCAGAGGCATTACGATCAAATTTGGAGTCAAGCGATTGCTCAGAGAGTCTGGTGTCAGGCATACAAGCAACATATCACTCCCAGCCAAGCTGATGTGAAGTTGGTTCATGCTTTGATGCTGGGAAAGCAGGCTGAAAGAATGTATTGGGTTCCTCACTTGGGAATAAGTGGTGCCTTTGAAAATCTTTCATGTATCTATCACAAATCTGTGCAGTAGGTTGTGTGTAATATATGAGCTTACCAGTGATTCTGTGTTTCTAACATGGAAAGTCAAGGCTCATCTGTGTTATACTATCTGTAACATGTGGGGGTAAGTCCTGTCGGTTCAGTAGTGCGAGCAATCTATTTGTGTGAACAATGTGTAAGCATTATTTATATGATCCACAGCTGGATGGGTTCAGAGATCTGGCTCCCTGTCTTATGCAATGCCTCATACCTTGATTCATTCATAACTGGGAGCTCAAAGTTGATTCAGAACACTGACCACTTACTCCAGGTCAGAATCTGTACCTGACACCAGGGATGAGAGGGTCCTTTTTCTGACAAGCGTTATCATTGCCACATGGAAATAGGTCATTAGCGTACATCATTTGGTGCTAGCTGTGGTTAAAAAACATTGTTGACAAAAGACATGAGGGTGTAAGCCGTGGCAGTTGAGATACAGCCATGTTGCTGAATAAGGTGATTGGAGGTTGAGATTGATAGTGTTGGGAGAAGACAGTGCAAACATGGAGCAGCCTGCCCAAAGGATGATTGATGGCAGCGTCATAGATAGATTCATAGGCCTTTATAACCCAGAAAAAATATCCTTCGGCCCATCCGGTCTGTGCAAGTGAAAAATGACCACGTAACCTTTTTTTTGATTCATTCATGGGATGTGACCAGGCCAGCATTCATTGCCCATCCCTATGTGCCAAGAGGGCATTTGATAGTCAACCAGATTGCTGTGTGTCTGGAGTCATATGAAGGCCAGACCAGGTAAGGATGGCAGATTCCTTCCCTAATGGACAAAAGTGGGTCAAGTGGGAGTTTTGTTCCTGACAATTGACAACAGTTATCATTAGAATATTTATTCTTGCTTTTTATTGCCTTTTAATGTCATGTCATTATTCAAACCCGGGTCCCCAGAACATTACCTGGTTCATTAACAGCTTGTGGCAATATCACTGGACCATTGTCTCCCCTTACATCATTCCATTTCCCATCACTCGGCCTAGAGCCTTGTAAACTTCACAAGTGCACATCAAAATATTAAACAAGATGTTCTTGTTTGTCGAAATGTAAGTGGAACTCTGATCTCCCCTCTCTTCCCCTGCTGAAATAACATGCTGAATATGAGCAGAAGTGTATTAGTGGTGAGGTTATCAGTGATAGACTGCAGTGTAAAACGTGCTGTTGGTTTCACTGAAAGATCCTTTGCTGGGGTCCGTTGAAGTTTGTGTGATTTCTGTTCAATGCAACCACTGCTTGTTCCAGTGATGGAAAGTGATGCCTGTGGAATCTTAATGGTTTTGGCACAACAGGAGGCCATTTGGCCTGCCATCTCCATGCTCAGTCAGGACAATCTGACATGCCACTTTACCCTGGAACTCTGCATGTTTATATTTTCCAGATAATATCCTTTCAGGAGGATTCAACTGTTTCTGCCTCCAACACACTCTTAAGTAGTTGGCATTTAGGGTGTAACCCTTCTTCAGGATTGAGGTGGGTGTGAGGGGAGTTGCAGATAAAGGGGGAGACAGAGGCAGGGTGGTGAAATGGGGATAGGGGAAAACAGGTAGAGGGTACGATCTGCCTTAACTTAGGGAATGACTCACCGAGCATTGTAGTTGGGCTCGAAGGGCCCTAACAGCCCTCCCAGTCACCGCACATTTCAATTCCCCAAACCACTCCCTTTCTGACATGACCATTCTTGGCCTCCTCCACTACCAAACAAACCACAGCGCCTACTGGAGGAACAAGACCTCATCTTCCACCTGGGCACCCTACAGCATGGAGGACTCAATATTGAGCTCTCCAATTTCAAATAACCTCCCTTCCCAGCCCCTTCCCCTCCCACCAATTGGATCCATTCCTCCCATTGGCCAACCAGGTCGTACTCTCTACCTATCTTCACCTACCCCCACTTCACCACCCTGCCTCCACCTTTACCTGCAGCTCCCTCTACTCCCATCCCCCAGTTCTGAAGAAGGATTACATCCGAAACATCGACTTCTCCACCTCCTGGTGCTGCCTGGCTCGCTGTGTTCTCCCAGCCTCCTGCCTGCCCACTTTGGATTCCAGCATCCGCAGTTGATTTGTCACCACCACACTCTTAGGTGGGGAACTGTATTGCTTCCTCATCAATCAGCCCATTTGCCCTCTGGTTACCATAGAATCCCATAGAAAGCAGGCCATTTGGCCCATCAAGTCCACACTGACCATCCCTCTGAAGAGCATCCCATCCAGACCCACCCTACATTCCCCGTGGCCAAGCCACCTAACCTGCATATTTTTGGATTGTGGGAGGCAACTGGAACACCTAAAAGGGACCCACACAGACACAGGGAGAACATACAAACTCCACGCGGTCGCCCAAGGGTGGGATCAAACCTGGGTCTCTGGTGTTGTGAGGCAGCAGTGCCAACCACTGAGCCATCAAAACGGCTCTTGGCCTTTGCACCAATTTTCCTCTCTGTCTACTCGGGCAGCCCGTCATCATTTTAGACATCTATCAAATCTCCTCCAAACTTTAGTTTTTCCCAGGAGAACACTCCCATTTTCTCTGATTCACCTGCATAGCTGACATTCCCGATCAATGGAAGTGTTCTTATGAACCCATCGGAACCCTATGAATTCCGTCACATCCTTCCCAAAGTCCAATGTTTGTTTTTTCTTTATCTCCACAATCCCGCCTAACAGCGGTAGTGCTTATTTTTCCCCGCACCCATGTCGTGTGTGTGCAGGTGTCAGACACAGTGAAAAACAACAAGTATATAAATTTTTATTCAATTTCCACCACCAGGAAGAAAGGAAACAGCTGAGTGGCCAGTGCCCTTCTTAAGGGCAGTGCTGCATGATCCAACAGTGAAGGGGAGGGCAGGGATTAAATCAAAATAGAGTTGGAGGGGGAAATAATACACTCCACCCCCTGCAGTGCCCACCTCTCCCTGAAAATCTCGAGGGTGTTGGTGGACACCACATGCTCCAAAGTCTGATGTTCAGTGTAGTAATCAATTGCTCAAGAGTTGATTTTGTGTGCCTGTTAATGACTCACTTTATGTGATTTCTTCAGCCTGGGTGATGTCATTGAGGAAACACAAACTAAACTGAGGAAAACTGCTGTAAGAATGAGAGAGCATGCAATTTGAAAGCATTGACCAATCTACCCATGCAGTACAAATGCTGAATTCCTTTTGCTCTGGTACTTTTCCAGAATTGTCTCAACATTGAGAGATAAAACCGTGCAAGATAAAATCGTTCAACAAAATTTGTCTTTTTTCAGCAATATTCAGTTTTTTTAAATACCCTGGAGAGTCTAAGGTGTCCCTGGCATGTTGGCATGACCTGCCACAGAATCCTGTTTCAGGGTTATCCAGGATTGACCACTGTCATAAAAGGCACTGTCATGCAAGCTTTATACTCAAGGCTCTTTGCCAAGCCACACATGCTTATTTTTAAAATTGTAAAAGTGAAAATAAAGTAACAGGTCATCAAAGGTGGCGCAGTGGTTCGCACTGCTGCCTCACAATGCCAGGACGCTGGGATCAATTCTACCCTCAGGTGACTGTCTGTGTGGAGTTTGCACATCCTTGCTGTGTCTGTGTGGGTTTCCTCCCATGGTCTAAAGGTGTGCAGGTTGGGTGGTGGATTGGCTGTGCTAAATTGCTCATAGTGTCCACGATTGTGAAGGCTAGGTGGGCCAGCCATTGGTAATGCAGAGGGAGGTGGGTCTGAGTGGGATGCTCCATCTGGACTTGATGGCCTGATTCCACTGTAGGCATTCTCTGGCTTGTTGTCAGCTGATGATTTATCCCGGGATATTTTCTTAACAGTTTTCCTTGGAGCAGAGAAAACCTTTTTCACCCAGAGGGCGGTGGTCCTCTGAAATGCATTGCCTGTGAGGGTTGGAGAGGCAGGATGCCTTTTAAAAAAACTTGGATGAGCACTTGAAGTGCAATAACGTTGAACGCTATGTGGAGTAGGGCGGTGCTGGAAAAGCACAGCAGTTCAGGCAACATCTGAGGAGCAGGAAAATCTGACGTTTCGGGCAAAAGCCCTTCATGTGCCTACTGCAGGGGAGTTGGACAAGTGAAGGTACCTTTTGGCAGTGCAGACTTCTGTACTGTATGATTCTATGCAGAGGTAGGCCCCATGTCTCCATCAACTGGAACAGGAAGTAAACTAGAATTGTAGCTATTGTCCTGAACCACACTCTTGCCTGAGTTAACTGAGTTAAATTAGCTCCTGAAATATACCCATCCCGATGCCTTTTAAATGTTGTAATGGTACCAGCCTCCACCACCTCCCCTGGCAGCTCATTCCATACACACACCACCTTCTGTGTGAAAAAGTTAGTCCTGAAGTCCAAAACGGTGGAAAGGAGTAAATTGTGAATGTAAGAGCTGCTCCATTTTTTTGAGGTTTTTTTAATCAGTGCTGGAGCCGCTGTACTCGATCTCTGAAAGCAGTAATGATTGTTTCACAAGATATTGCTTTGTTTGTGGAACTTTGAAACAAAAAGATCAAAACAACAGTACTTTAAATGGGAGAAACGAGACAGTGGGAGACCATGCAGGAGATTGACTGAAGAACTGCTGGAGGGTTTAGGAAACAAAATGTTCTGCAAGGCTGGAATTGAACTGGTTATCGAACATCCATTTATTGTCACCTGTGCTCCTTTTCTGGAACACAGTGAAAAGCTTTTACGATGTCTGTCTTCTTTTGGCAACATCTTAGGCACAAGTACTCAGGTACAAATCTTGGAAAAGGCAGAAAAATAAAATTGGTTGCATTATTTTACGGAGTTTTATTTTACAGTGCTCCAGAGCTCACAGCCCCAATAATGTCCCAGGACTCACAGCCCACACACTGTCCCTGGGCTCACAGTCCACACACTGTCCCAGAGCTGACAGCCCACATACTGACCCAGGGCTCATAGTCCACACACTGTTCTGATGCTCACAGCCCACACACTGTCCCAGAGATCACAGCCTACACACTGTCCCAGAGCTCACAGCACACATACTGTCCCAGTGCTCACAGCACACATACTGTCCCAGTGCTACAGTCCACACATTGTCCCAGAGGTCATAGCCCCCACAACGTCCCAGAGCTCACAGACCCCACAATGTCCCAGAGCTCACAGCCCACACACTGTCCCAGGGCGCACACTCCACACACTGTCCCAGAGCTCACAGCCCACACACTGTCCCAGGGCGCACACTCCACACACTGTCCCAGAGCTCACAGCCCACACACTGTCCCAGGGTGCACAGCCCACACATTGTCCCAGGGCTCGCAGCCCAACACACTGTCCCAGAGCTCACAGCCTACACACTGTTCCAGGGCTCGCAGCCCACACACTGTCCCAGAGCTCACAGCCTACACACTGTTCCAGGGCTCAAAGACCTCACACTGTTCCAGAGCTCACAGCTCACACACTGTCACAAAACTCACAGCCCACACACAGTTCCCAGGGCACACAGCCCACACACTGTTCCAATGTTTACAGCCCACTAACTGTCCCAGAGCTCACAGTCCACACACTGTCCCAGAGCTCACAGTCGACGCAATGTCCTAGAGCTCACAGCCCACACACTTTCCCAGAGCTCACAGCCCACACACTGTCCCATGGCTCACAGCCCACACACTGTCCCATGGCTCGCAGCCCACACACTGTCCCAGAGCTCACAGCCCACACACTGTCCCAGAGCTTACAACCCACACACTGTCCCAGAGCTTACAGCCCACACACTGTCCCAGGGGTCACAGTAAACACACTGTTCCAGAACTCACAGCCCAAGCACTGTTCCCAGGGCACACAGCCCACACACTGTCCTAGAGCTCACAGCCCACACACTAGCCCAGAGCTCACAGCACACACACTGTCCCAGAGCTCACAGCCCACACACTGTTCCAGGGCTCACAGCCCACACACTGTTCCAGAGCTCACAGCTCATACACTGTCCCATAACTTACAGCCCACACACTGTTCCAATTCTAAAAGCCCACACACTGTCCCAGGGCTCACAGCGCACACACTGTCCCAGGGTTCACAGCCCACACACTGTCCCAGAGCTCACAGCTCACACACTGTCACAAAACTCACAGCCCACTCACAGTTCCCAGGGCTCACAGCCCACACACTGTTCCAATGTTTACAGCCCACTAACTGTCCCAGAGCTCACAGTCCACACACTGTCCCAGAGCTCACAGTCGACGCAATGTCCTAGAGCTCACAGCCCACACACTTTCCCAGAGCTCACAGCCCACACACTGTCCCATGGCTCACAGCCCACACACTGTCCCATGGCTCGCAGCCCACACACTGTCCCAGAGCTCACAGCCCACACACTGTCCCAGAGCTTACAGCCCACACACTGTCCCAGAGCTTACAGCCCACACACTGTCCCAGGGGTCACAGTAAACACACTGTTCCAGAACTCACAGCCCAAGCACTGTTCCCAGGGCACACAGCCCACACACTGTCCTAGAGCTCACAGCCCACACACTAGCCCAGAGCTCACAGCACACACACTGTCCCAGAGCTCACAGCCCACACACTGTTCCAGGGCTCACAGCCCACACACTGTTCCAGAGCTCACAGCTCATACACTGTCCCATAACTTACAGCCCACACACTGTTCCAATTCTAAAAGCCCACACACTGTCCCAGGGCTCACAGCGCACACACTGTCCCAGGGTTCACAGCCCACACACTGTCCCAGAGCTCACAGCCCATTCACTGTCACAGGGCTCACAGCCCACACACTGTTCCAATGCTCATAGCATAAACACTGACCCAGGGCTCACAGCCCAAACCCTGTTCCAATGCTCACAGCCCACACACTGGCCCAGAGCTCACAGCCCACACACTGTCCCAGGGCTCACAGCCCACACACTGCCCCAGGGCTCACAGCCCACACACTGTCCCAGAGCTCACAGCCCACACACTGTTCCAGGGCTCAAAGACCTCACACTGTTCCAGGACTCACAGCCCACACACTGTCCCAGAGCTCACAGCCCACACACTGTCCCAGGGCTCAAAGACTTCGCACTGTTCCAGAGCTCACAGATCACACACTGTCACAAAACTCACAGCCCACACACAGTTCCCAGGGCTCACAGCCCACACACTGTCCCAGAGCTCACAGTCCACATACTGTCCCAGAGCGCACAGTCGACGCAATGTCCTAGAGCTCACAGCCCACACACTGTCCCAAAACTCACAGCCCACACACTGTTCCAGAGCTCACAGCCCACACGCTGTCCCAGAGCTCACAGCCCACACGCTGTCCCAGAGCTCACAGCCAACACACTGTCCCAGAGCTCACAGCCCACACACTTTCCCAGAGCTCACAGCCCACACACTGTCCCAAAACTCACAGCCCACACACTGTCCCAGAGCTCACAGCCCACACACTGTCCCAGAGCTTACAGCCCACACACTGTCCCAGGGGTCACAGCAAACACACTGTTCCAGAACTCACAGCCCACACGCTGTCCCAGAGGTCAGAGCCCACACACTGGTCCAGAGCTCACAGCCCACACACTGGCCCAGAGCTCACAGCACACAGACTGTTCCAGGGCTCAAAGACTTCACACTGTCCCAGAGCTCACAGCCCAAACATTGTCCCAGAAGTCACAGCCCACACACTGGCCCAGAGCTCACAGCCCACACACTGGCCCAGAGCTCACAGCCCACTCACTGTTCCCAGAGCTCACAGCCCACACACTTTCCCAGGGCACATAGCCCACACACTGCCCCAGGGCTCACAGCCCACACAATATCACAGAGCTCACAGCCCACACACTGTCCCAGGGCTCACAGCCCACACAATATCACAGAGCTCACAGCCCACACAATATTCCAGGGCTCACAGTCCACACACTGTCCCAGGGCTCACAGCCCACACACTGTCCCAGGGCTCACAGTCCACACACTGTCCCAAAACTCACAGCCCAAATACTGTTCCCAGGGCTCAAATCCCACACATTGTACCATTGTATTTACGAATGAAAGGGACCGTATTGTTGAAGAGGAGAGTGTGAAACGGATTGGTAAGCTAGAGGAGATACTTGTAGGGAAGGAAGATGTGTTGGACATTTTGAACAACTTGAGGATAGACAAGTCCCCCGGGCCTGATGGGATATATTCTAGGATTATGTGGGAAGCAAGAGAGGAAATTGCAGAGCCGTTGGCAATGATCTTTTCATCTTCACTGTCAACGGGGATGGTAGACTGGAGAGGGGACTGGAGAGTAGCGAATGTTGTGCCCCTGTTCAAAATAGGGAATAGGGATAACCCCGGGAATTACAGGCCAGTTAGTCTTACTTCGGTGATAGGCAAAGTAATGGAAAGGGTACTGAGGGATAGGATTTATGAGTATCTGGAAAGACACTGCTTGATTAGGGACAGCCAGCACAGATTTGTGAGGGGTTGGTCTTGCCTTACAAGTCTTATTGAATTCTTTGAGGAGGTGACCAAGCATGTGGATGAGGGTAGAGCAGTGGATGTAGTGTACATGGATTTTAGTAAGGCATTTGATAAGGTTCCCCATGGTGGGCTTATGCGGAAAGTCAGGAGGCATGGGATAGAAGGAAATTTGGCCAATTGGATAGAAAACTGGCTAACCGGTCGAAGTCGGAGAATGGTGGTAGATGGTAAATATTCAGCCTGGAGCCCAGTTACAAGTGGAGTTCCGCAGGGATCAGTTCTGGGTCCTCTGCTGTTCGTAATTTTTATTAATGACTTGGATGAGGGAGTCGAAGGGTGGGTCAGTAAATTTGCAGATGATACGAAGATTGGTGGAGTTGTGGATAGTGAGGAGGGCTGTTGTCGGCTGCAAAGGGACTTAGATATGATGCAGAGCTGGGCTGAGGAGTGGCAGATGGAGTTCAACCCTGCCAAGTGTGAGGTTGTCCATTTTGGAAGGACAAATAAGAATGCGGAATACAGGTTTAACGGTAGGGTTCTTAGTGAGGTGGAGGAACAGAGGGATCTTGGCGTCTATGTTCATAGATCTTTGAAAGTTGACACTCAGGTGGATAGAACTTGTAAGAAGGCCTATGGTGTATTAGCGTTCATTAGCAGAGGGATTGAATTCAAGAGTCGTGAAGTGATGTTGCAACTGTACAGGACTTTGGTTAGGCCACATTTGGAGTACTGTGTGCAGTTCTGGTCGCCTCACTTTAGGAAAGATGTGGAAGCTTTGGAGAGGGTGCAGAGAAGATTTATCAGGATGTTGCCTGGAATGGAGAATAGGTCGTACGAGGATAGGTTGAGAGTGCTAGGCCTTTTCTCGTTGGAACGGCGAAGGATGAGGGGTGACTTGATAGAGGTTTATAAGATGATCAAAGGAATGGATAGAGTAGACAGTCAGAAACTTTTTCCCCGGGTACAACAGAGTGTTACAAGGGGACATAAATTTAAGGTGAAGGGTGGAAGGTATAGGGGAGATGTCAGGGGTGGGTTCTTTACCCAGAGAGTGGTGGGGGCATGGAATGCGCTGCCTGTTGGAGTGGTAGAGTCAGAATCTTTGGTGACCTTTAAGCGGCAATTGGATAGGTACATGGATGGGTGCTTAAGCTAGGACAAATGTTCGGCACAACATCGTGGGCCGAAGGGCCTGTTCTGTGCTGTATTGTTCTATGTTCTATGTTCTAATGCTCACAGCCCACACACAGGCCCAGAGCTCACAGCCCACACACCGGCCCAGAGTTCACAGCCCACACACTGTTCCAGAGCTCACAGCCCACATGATATCACAGAGCTCACAGCCCACACACTCTCCCAGGGCACACAGCCCACACACTGTCCCAGTGTTCACAGCCTACACACTGTCCCAGTGTTCACAGCCCACACACTGTCCCAGAGCTCACAGCCAACACACTGTCCACAGGGCTCTCAGCCCACACACTGTCCACAGGGCTCTCAGCCCACACACTGTCCCAGGGCTCTCTGTCCACACAATGTCCCAGGGCGCACAGCCCACAAACTGTCCCAGGGCTCTCAGCCCACACACTGTCCCAGAGCTCAAAGCCCACACACTGTCCCAGGGCGCACAGTCCACACAATATCCCAGGGCTCAAAGCCCACAAACTGTCCCAGAGCTCACAGCCCACACACTGTCCCAGAGCTTACACTCCACACACTGTCCCAGAGGTCACAAACCACACACATCCCCAAAGCTCACAGCCCACACACTGTCCCAGCGCTCACAGCCCACACACTGTCCCAAGGCTCACAGCCCACACACTACCCCAGGGCTCACAGGCCACACACTGTCCTAGAGCCCAGAGCCCACACACTGTCCCAGAGCTCACAGCCCACACACTGTCCCAGAGCTCACAGCCCACACACTGTCCCAGAGCTCACAGTACACAAACTGTCCCAGAGTTTACACTCCACACACTGTCCCAGAGGTCACAAACCACACACTGTCCCACGGCTCACAGCCCACACACTACCCCAGGGCTCACAGCCCACACACTGTCCTAGAGCCCAGAGTCCACACACTGTCCCAGAGCTCACCACCCACACAATGTTCCTTGGGCGCACAGCTCACACACTGTCCAGGGCTCACTGCCCACACAATGTCCCAGGGCTCACAACCCACACTCTGTACCAGAGTTTACAGCCCACAAACTGTCCCAGAGCTCACAGCTCACACAATGTCCCAGGGCTCACAACCCACACTCTGTACCAGAGTTTACAGCCCACAAACTGTCCCAGAGCTCACAGCTCACACAATGTCCCAGAGCTCAAAGTCCACACACTGTCCTAGAGCTCACAGAACACACAATATCCCAGAGCTCAAACTGTCCCAGAGCTCATAGTCCACACACTGTCCATGGGCTTACACTCCACACACTGTCCCAGTTTCACAGTCCACACACTGTCCCAGAGCTCACAGTCCCCACACTGACCCAGGGCTCACAGCCCTCACAATATCCCAGAGCTCACAGCCCACATGATATCCCAGAGCTCACAGCCCACACACTGTCCCAGGGCACACAGCCCACACACTGTCCCAGTGTTCACAGCTCACACACTGCCGCAGAGCACACAGCCCACACACTGTCCCAGGGCTCTCAGCCCACACACTGTCCCAGGGCTCTCAGCCCACACACTGTCCCAGGGCTCTCTGTCCACACACTGTCCCAGGGCTCACAGCCCACACAGTGTCCCAGGGCTTACAGACCAGACAATATCCCAGAGCTCACAGCCCACACACTGTCCCAGGGCACATAGCCCACACACTGTCCCAGGGCTCACAGCGCACACAATATTCCAGGGTTCACAGCCCACACACTGTCCCAGAGCTCACAGCCCACACACTGTTCCAGAGCTCACAACCCACATACTGTCCCAGAGTTCACAGCCCACACACTGACCCAGGGCACACAAACCACACTGTATCCCAGGGCTCACAGCCCTCACAATATCCCAGAGCTCACAGCCCACATGATATCACAGAGCTCACAGCCCACACGCTATCCCAGGGCTCTCAACCCACACACTGTCCCAGGGCTCTCTGTCCACACACTGTCCCAGGGCGCACAGCCCACACACTGTCCCAGGGCTCTCAGCCCACCCACTCTCCCAGGGCTCACAGCCGACACAGTGTCCCAGGGCTCACAGCCCAGACAATATCCCAGAGCTCACAGCCCATACACTGTCCCAGGGCACATAGCCCACACATTGTCCCAGGGCTCACAGCCCACACAATATCACAGAGCTCACAGCCCACACAATATCCCAGGGCTCACAGCCCACACAATATCCCAGGGCTCACAGCTCACACAATATTCCAGGGTTCACAGCCCACACACTGTCCCAGAGCTCACAGCCCACACACTGTTCCAGAGCTCACAACCCACATACTGTCCCAGAGCTCACAGCCCACACACTGACCCAGGGCACACACACCACACTGTATCCCAGGGCACACAGCCCACACACTGTTCCAGAGCTCAAAACCCACACACTGTCCCAGAGCTCACAGTCCACACACTGTCACAGAGCTTACAGCCCACACACTGTCCCAGAGCTCACAGCCCACACACTGTCCCAGTTTCACAGCCCACACACTGTCCCAGAGCTCAAAGCCCACACACTGTCCCAGGGCTCACAGTCCACACAATATCCCAGGGCTCAAAGCCCACAGACTGGCCCAGAGCTTACAGCCCACACACTGTCCCAGAGCTCACAGTCCACACACTGTCCCAGAGCTTACACTCCACACACTGTCCCAGAGGTCACAAACCACACACTTCCCCAAAGCTCACAGCCCACCCACTGTCCCAGAGCTCACAGCCCACACACTGTCCCAAGGCTCACAGCCCACACACTACCCCAGGGCTCACAGCCCACACACTGTCCTAGAGCCCAGAGCCCACACACTTTCCCAGAGCTTACCGCCCACACAATGTTCCTTGGGCGCACAGCCCACACACTGTCCCAGGGCTCACAGCACACACTCTGTACCAGAGCTCACAACCCACATACTGTCCCAGAGCTCACAGTCCACACACTGTCCCAGAGGTCACAGTCCACCAACTGTCCCTGGGCTGACACTCCACACACTGTCCCAGAGCTCATAGCCTACACACTGTCCCAGGGCTCACAGTCCACACACTGTCCCAGGGCTCACAGTCCACACACTGTCCCAGAGCTCACAGCCTACACACTGTCCCAGGGCTCACAATCCACACACTGTTCCAGAGCTCACAGTCCCCACACTGACCCAGGGCTCACCGCCCTCACAATATCCCAGAGCTCACAGCCCACATGATATCACAGAGCTCACAGCCCACACACTGTCCCAGGGCACACTGCCCACACACTGTCCCAGGCACACAGCCCACACACTGCCGCAGAGCACACTGCCAACACACTGTTCCAGAGCTCACAACCCACACACTGTCCCAGATCTCATAGCCCACACACTGTCCCAGAGCACACACACCACACACTGTCCCAGGGCTCAGAGTCCACACACTGTCCCAGAGGTCACAAACCACACTCTGTACCAGAGCTCACAGCCCACAAGCTGTTCCAGAGCTCACAGCCCACAAGCTGTTCCAGAGCTCACAGCCCACACAATGCCCCAGAGCTCACAGTCCACACACTGTCCCAGAGCTCACAGCCCACACACAGGCCCTGGGCTCACAGTCCCCACACTGTCCCAGAGCTCAAAGACCACACACTGTCCTAGAGCTCACAGAACACACACTATCCCAGAGCGCAAACTGTCCCAGAGCTCACAGTCCACACACTGTCCCTGGGCTTACACTCCATACACTGTCCCAGAGCTCATAACCTACATACTGTCCCAGGGCTCACAGTCCACACACTGTCCCAGAGCTCACAGTCCCCACACTGACCCAGGGTTCACCGACCTCACAATATCCCAGAGGTCACAGCCCACATGATATCACAGAGCTCACAGCCCACACACTGTCCCAGGGCACACTGCCCACACACTGTCCCAGTGTTCACAGCCCACACACTGCCGCAGAGCACACTGCCAACACACTGTCCACAGGGCTCTCAGCCCACACACTGTCCCAGGACTCTCTGTCTACGCAATGTCCCAGGGCGCACAGCCCACACACTGTCCCAGGGCTCTCAGCCCACACACTGTTCCAGAACTCACAGCCCACACACTGGCCCAAAGCTCACAGCCCACACACTGTCTCAGAGCTCACAGACCACACACTGGCCCAGAGCTCACAGCCCACACACTGTCCCGGAACTTACAGCCCACAAACTGTCCCAGAGCTCACAGCCCATACATTGTCCCAGAAGTCACAGCCCACACACTGTCCCAGAGGTTACTGCCCACACAGTGTTCCAGAGCTCACAGCCCACACAATATTCCAGAGCTCACAGCCCACACAATATACCAGAGCTCACAGTCCACACACTGTCCCAGGGCTCACAGCCCACACACTGTCCCAGAGCTCACAGCCCACACACTGGCCCTGGGCTCACAGCCCACACACTGTCCCAGAGCTCACAGCCCACACACTGTCCCAGAGCTCACAGTCCACACACTGTCCCAGGGCTCACAGCCCACACACTGTCCCAGAGCTCACAGCCCACACACTGGCCCTGGGCTCACAGCCCACACACTGTCCCAGAGCTCACAGCCCACACACTGGCCCTGGGCTCACAGTCCACACACTGTCCCAGAGCTCAAAGTCCACACACTGTCCTAGAGCTCACAGAACACACACTATCCCAGAGCTCAAACTGTCCCAGAGCTCACAGTCCACACACTGTCCCTGGGCTTACACTCCACACACTGTCCCAGAGCTCATAACCTACACACTGTCCCAGGGCTCACAGTCCACACACTGTCCCAGAGCTCACAGTCCCCACACTGACCCAGGGTTCACCGACCTCACAATATCCCAGAGGTCACAGCCCACATGATATCACAGAGCTCACAGCCCACACACTGCCCACACACTGTCCCAGTGTTCACAGCCCACACACTGCCGCAGAGCACACTGCCAACACACTGTCCACAGGGCTCTCAGCCCACACACTGTCCCAGGGCTCTCTGTTCACGCAATGTCCCAGGGTGCACAGCCCACACACTGTTCCAGAACTCACAGCCCACACACTGGCCCAGAGCTCACAGCCCACACACTGTCTCAGAGCTCACAGACCACACACTGGCCCAGAGCTCACAGCCCACACACTGTCCCAGAACTTACAGCCCACACACTGTCCCAGAGCTCACAGCCCATACATTGTCCCAGACGTCACAGCCCACACAATATCCCAGAGCTCACAGCCCACACACTGTCCCAGGGCACATACCCCACACACTGTCCCAGGGCTCACAGCCCACACAATATCCCAGAGCTCACAGCCCACACAATATCCCAGGGCTCACAGCCCACACAACATTCCAGAGTTCACAGCCCACACACTTTTCCAGAGCCCACAACCCACACACTGTTCCAGAGCTCACAGCCCATACATTGTCCCAGAGGTCACAGTCCACACACTGTCCCATGGCTCACAGCCCACACAGTGTTCCAGGGCTCACAGCCCACACAATTTTTCAGAGCTCACAGCCCACACAGTATCCCAGAGCTCACAGCCCACACAATATTCCAGGGATTACAGACCACACACTGTCCCAGAGCTCACAGCCCACACACTGTCCCAGAGCTCAAAGTCCACACACTGTCCCAGAGCTCACAGCCCACACACAGTCCCAGAGCTCACAGCCCACACATTGTCCCAGAGCTCACAGCCCACACAATATCCCAGGGCTCACAGTCCACACAATATTCCAGGGTTCACAGCCCACACACTGTCCCAGAGCTCACAGCCCACACACTTTTCCAGAGCCTACAACCCACACACTGTCCCAGAGCTCACAGGCCACACACTGACCCAGGGCACACACACCACACACTATCCCAGGGCTCACTGTCCACACAATATCCCAGGGCTCACAGCCCACACACTGTCCCAGGGCTATCAGCCCACACACTGTTCCAGAATTCACAGTCCACACACTGTCATAGAGCTCACAGCCCACACACTGTCCCAGGGCACACAGCCCACACACCGTCCGAGGGCTCACAGTCCACACACTGTCCCAGGGCTATCAGCTCACACACTGTTCCAGAATTCACAGTCCACACACTGTCATAGAGCTCACAGCCCACACACCGTCCGAGGCTCACAGCCCACACACTGTCCCTGGGCTCTCAGCCCACACACTGTTCCAGAACTCACAGCCCACACACTGTCCCACAGCTAACAGTCCCCACACTGTCCCAGAGCTCAAACTGTCCCAGAGCTCACAGCCCACACAGTGTCCCAGAGCTCAAATTGCCCCAGAGCTCACAGTCCACACACTGTCCCTGGACTTACACTCCGCACACTGTCCCAGTCCACACAGCCCACACACTGTCCCAGAGCTCGCAATCCACACACTGTCACAGAGCTCACAGCCCACACACTGTCCCAGGGCTCACAGCCAACACACTGTTCCAGAGCTCACAGCCCACATACTGTCCCAGATGTCACAGCGCACACCCTGTCCCAGAGCTCACAGCCCACACACTGTCCCAGAGCTCATAGCCCACACCCTGTCCCAGAGCTCATAGTCCACACACTGTCCCAGAGCTCACAGCCCACACACTGTCCCACGGCTCACAGCCCACACACTGTCCCAGAGCTCACAGGCCACACTCTGTCCCAGAGCTCACAGCCCACAAACTGTCCCGGAGCTCACAGCCCACACACTGTCCAAGAGCTCACAGCCCACACACTGTCCCAGAGCTCAAAGCCCACTCATTGTCCCAGAGCTCACAGCCCACACACTATCCCAGAGCTCACAGTCCACACACTGTTCAATAGCTCACAGTCCACACACACACCCAGAGCACGCAGCCCACACACTGTCCCAGAGCTCACAGGCCACACACTGTCCTAGAGCTCACAGCCCACACACTGTCCCAGGGCTCACAGCCCACACACTGTCTCGGAGCTCACAGCCCACACACTGTCCCAGTGCCCACAGCCCACACACAGTCCCAGGGCTCACAGCTCATACACTGTTCAATAGATTACAGCCCATACACTGTGCCAGGGCTCACAGCCTACATACTGTCCCAGGGCTCACAGTCCACACACTGTTCCACAGCTCACAGCCCACACACTGTCCCAGGGCTTACAGGCCACACACTGTCCCAGAGCTCACAGCCCACACACTGTCCCAGGGCTCACAGCCCACAAACTGTCCCAGGGCTCACAGTCCACACACTGTTCCACAGCTCACAGTCAACACACTGTCCCAGAGCTCACAGGCCACACACTGTCCCAGAGCTCACAGCCCACACACTGTCCCAGCGCACACAATCAACACACTGTCCCACGGCTCACAGCCCACACACTGTTCCAGAACTCACAGCCCACACACTGTCCCAGGGCTCACAGCTCATACACTGTTTAATAGATTACAGCCCACACACTGTCCCAGGGCTCACAGCCCACACACTGTCCCAGAGCTCAAGGTCCACACACTGTCCCAGAGCTCACAGCCCACAAACTGTCCCAGGGCTCACAGTCCACACACTGTTCCACAGCTCACAGTCAACACACTGTCCCAGAGCTCACAGGCCACACACTGTCCCAGAGCTCACAGCCCACACACTGTCCCAGCGCACACAATCAACACACTGTCCCACGGCTCACAGCCCACACACTGTTCCAGAACGCACAGCCCACACACTGTCCCAGGGCTCACAGCTCATACACTGTTTAATAGATTACAGCCCACACACTGTCCCAGGGCTCACAGCCCACACACTGTCCCAGAGCTCAAGGTCCACACACTGTCCCAGAGCTCACAGCCCACACACTGTCCCAGAGCTCACAGCCAACACACTGTCCCAGAGCTTACAGCCCACGCACTGTCCCAGAGCTCACAGCCAACACACTGTCCCATAGCTCACAGGCCACACACTGTCCCAGAACTCACAGCCCACACACTGTCCCAGGGCTCACAGCCCACGCACTGTCCCAGGGCTCACAGTCCACACACTGTTCCACAGCTCACAGTCCACACACTGTTCCACAGCTCACAGCCCACACACTGTCCCAGAGCTCAAAGTCCACACACTGTCCCAGAGCTCACAGCCCAGACACTGTCCCAGGGCTCACAGCCCACACATTGTCCCAGAGCTCACAGCCCATGCACTATCCCAGGGCTCACAGCCCACACACTGTTCCACAGCTCACAGCCCACACACTGTCCCAGGGCTTACAGGCCACACACTGTCCCAGAGCTCACAGCCCACATACTGTCCCAGGGCTCACAGTCCACACACTGTTCCACAGCTCACAGCCCACACACTGTCCCAGGGCTTACAGGCCACACACTGTCCCAGAGCTCACAGCCCACACACTGTCCCAGGGCTCACAGTCCACACACTGTAACACAGCTCACAGTCCACACACTGTCCCAGAGCTCACAGCCCACACACTGTCCCAGAGCTCAAAGTCCACACACTGTCCCAGAGCTCACAGCCCACACACTGTCCCAGGGCTCACAGCCCACACATTGTCCCAGAGCTCACAGCCCACGCACTGTCCCAGGGCTCACAGCCAACACAATATTCCAGGGTTCACAGCCCGCACACTGTCCCAGAGCTCACAGCCCACACACTGTCCCAGAGCTCAAAGTCCACACACTGTCCCAGAGCTCACAGCCCACACACTGTCCCAGGGCCCACAGCCCACACATTGTCCCAGAGCTCACAGCCCATACAATATCCCAGGGCTCACAGCCCACACAATATTCCAGGGTTCACAGCCCACACACTGTCCCAGGGCTATCAGCCCACACACTGTTCCAGAATTCACAGTCCACACACTGTCATAGAGCTCACAGCCCACACACTGTCCCAGGGCACACAGCCCATACACCGTCCGAGGGCTCACAGTCCACACACTGTCCCAGGGCTATCAGCTCACACACTGTTCCAGAATTCACAGTCCACACACTGTCATAGAGCTCACAGCCCACACACCGTCCGAGGGCTCACAGCCCACACACTGTCCCTGGGCTCTCAGCCCACACACTGTTCCAGAACTCACAGCCCACACACTGTCCCACAGCTAACAGTCCCCACACTGTCCCAGAGCTCAAACTGTCCCAGAGCTCACAGCCCACACAGTGTCCCAGAGCTCAAATTGCCCCAGAGCTCACAGTCCACACACTGTCCCTGGACTTACACTCCGCACACTGTCCCAGTCCACACAGCCCACACACTGTCCCAGAGCTCGCAATCCACACACTGTCACAGAGCTCACAGCCCACACACTGTCCCAGGGCTCACAGCCAACACACTGTTCCAGAGCTCACAGCCCACATACTGTCCCAGATGTCACAGCGCACACCCTGTCCCAGAGCTCACAGCCCACACACTGTCCCAGAGCTCATAGCCCACACCCTGTCCCAGAGCTCATAGTCCACACACTGTCCCAGAGCTCACAGCCCACACACTGTCCCACGGCTCACAGCCCACACACTGTCCCAGAGCTCACAGGCCACACTCTGTCCCAGAGCTCACAGCCCACAAACTGTCCCGGAGCTCACAGCCCACACACTGTCCAAGAGCTCACAGCCCACACACTGTCCCAGAGCTCAAAGCCCACTCATTGTCCCAGAGCTCACAGCCCACACACTATCCCAGAGCTCACAGTCCACACACTGTTCAATAGCTCACAGTCCACACACACACCCAGAGCACGCAGCCCACACACTGTCCCAGAGCTCACAGGCCACACACTGTCCTAGAGCTCACAGCCCACACACTGTCCCAGGGCTCACAGCCCACACACTGTCTCGGAGCTCACAGCCCACACACTGTCCCAGTGCCCACAGCCCACACACAGTCCCAGGGCTCACAGCTCATACACTGTTCAATAGATTACAGCCCATACACTGTGCCAGGGCTCACAGCCTACATACTGTCCCAGGGCTCACAGTCCACACACTGTTCCACAGCTCACAGCCCACACACTGTCCCAGGGCTTACAGGCCACACACTGTCCCAGAGCTCACAGCCCACACACTGTCCCAGGGCTCACAGCCCACAAACTGTCCCAGGGCTCACAGTCCACACACTGTTCCACAGCTCACAGTCAACACACTGTCCCAGAGCTCACAGGCCACACACTGTCCCAGAGCTCACAGCCCACACACTGTCCCAGCGCACACAATCAACACACTGTCCCACGGCTCACAGCCCACACACTGTTCCAGAACTCACAGCCCACACACTGTCCCAGGGCTCACAGCTCATACACTGTTTAATAGATTACAGCCCACACACTGTCCCAGGGCTCACAGCCCACACACTGTCCCAGAGCTCAAGGTCCACACACTGTCCCAGAGCTCACAGCCCAGACACTGTCCCAGAGCTCACAGCCCACACACTGTCCCAGAGCTCACAGCCAACACACTGTCCCAGAGCTTACAGCCCACGCACTGTCCCAGAGCTCACAGCCAACACACTGTCCCATAGCTCACAGGCCACACACTGTCCCACGGCTCACAGCCCACACACTGTCCCAGGGCTCACAGCCCACGCACTGTCCCAGGGCTCACAGTCCACACACTGTTCCACAGCTCACAGTCCACACACTGTTCCACAGCTCACAGCCCACACACTGTCCCAGAGCTCAAAGTCCACACACTGTCCCAGAGCTCACAGCCCAGACACTGTCCCAGGGCTCACAGCCCACACATTGTCCCAGAGCTCACAGCCCATGCACTGTCCCAGGGCTCACAGCCTACATACTGTCCCAGGGCTCACAGTCCACACACTGTTCCACAGCTCACAGCCCACACACTGTCCCAGGGCTTACAGGCCACACGCTGTCCCAGAGCTCACAGCCCACACACTGTCCCAGGGCTCACAGTCCACACACTGTACCACAGCTCACAGTCCACACACTGTCCCAGAGCTCACAGCCCACACACTGTCCCAGAGCTCAAAGTCCACACACTGTCCCAGAGCTCACAGCCCACACACTGTCCCAGGGCTCACAGCCCACACATTGTCCCAGAGCTCACAGCCCACGCACTGTCCCAGGGCTCACAGCCCACACAATATTCCAGGGTTCACAGCCCGCACACTGTCCCAGAGCTCACAGCCCACACACTGTCCCAGAGCTCAAAGTCCACACACTGTCCCAGAGCTCACAGCCCACACACTGTCCCAGGGCCCACAGCCCACACATTGTCCCAGAGCTCACAGCCCATACAATATCCCAGGGCTCACAGCCCACACAATATTCCAGGGTTCACAGCCCACACACTGTCCCAGAGCTCACAGCCCACACACTTTTCCAGAGCTCACAACCCACACACTATCCCAGAGCTCACAGCCCACACACTGATCCAGGGCACACACACCACACACTATCCCAGGGCTATCAGCCCACACACTGTTCCAGAATTCACAGTCCACACACTGTCATAGAGCTCACAGCCCACACACTGTCCCAGGGCACACAGCCCACACACCGTCCGAGGGCTCACAGTCCACACACTGTCCCAGGGCTATCAGCTCACTCACTGTTCCAGAATTCACAGTCCACACACTGTCATAGAGCTCACAGCCCACACACCGTCCGAGGGCTCTCAGCCCACACACTGTTCCAGAACTCACAGCCCACACACTGTCCCACAGCTAACAGTCCCCACACTGTCCCAGAGCTCAAACTGTCCCAGCGCTCACAGCCCACACAGTGTCCCAGAGCTCAAATTGCCCCAGAGCTCACAGTCCACACACTGTCCCTGGACTTACACTCCACACACTGTTCCAGAGCTCACAGCCCACACATTGTCCCAGAGCTCACAGCCCACGCACTGTCCCAGGGCTCACAGCCCACCCCCTGTCCCAAAGCTCACAGCCCACACACTGTTCCACAACTCACAGCCCACGCACTGTCCCAGGGCTCACAGTCCACACGCTGTCCCAAAACTCACAGCCCACACACTGTCCCAGGGCTCACAGCCCACGCACTGTCCCAGAGCTCACAGTCCACACACTGTCCCCGGGCTCACAGCCCACACACTGTCCCAGAACTCACAGTCCACACACTGTCCCAGGGCTCACAGTCCACACACTGTCCCAGAGTTCCTTGCTCCGGGTCTTGCTGCCGGTGTCTGCTGTGGTGCAGTATTTAACTCTGGTGCGACCAGGAGAGAAGGTTCAAACAAATAGAGAAAAATAAATTAAAAAGTCAGAAGGAGAACAGGCAGAGCAGAGGATCGCCCGCAGCAATGTCCTTCTGTGCCGCCATGTTCATGTGTTATTGGCCAGACTGGACCCCCTCAAAACCTTTCAAGAAGGTCGTCCAGACCCTAACTTTGCTTGGTGTTTGATGCAGCTGGTCAAACGTAGTTTTAAACAAAACAGAATTTATTTACAAGATTACTGAATGAAACAGAAAGAACAGAAAACAGTATAGCGAATAACCTATCCTATCCAAAAACCGAACAGACTGTTCCAACTTAATGTTGCTATTCCAGAATACTTGTAACAATCCCCATAAACACCCCTTGGCACAAAAGGTAAAATCAAACACAAGTTCTTATTGGATAGAAATCAGAGGATAGTACTTCCAGCAGCCTTTCTTCACTCTGCTAAAATAAACCCAAACAGGGGAAAAGCTGAGCTGGCAGAACTGGCTTCTCCCCTTTCTTGTACAAGTGTTTTTTTTTTACTTGAAGGCCTCCTGCCTGAGGACGTATATGTGAGCTATTATCAAATTGGCCCTCAAACCCATCTAAACTCAGAATATTTTGGAATCTGTGTTTTTACGAGCTTCTGAGTTAAAAAAGCAAGGACAACTTAACCTTGTTGAAGGATCAGCTTTGTCATAAATGGAGCCTGGCCCCTGGCGCAGTGAGGCTGGAGTTCTAACCACCAGGTCACTGTGCTGTTTGAGTCACATATAGGCCAGACCAGGTAAGCACAGCAATCTCCTTCTCTAATTGGTGAACCAAATGACAAGCGACTACAGTTTCATGGTTATCGTTAAACTTGTACTCTGAATTGAAATTCCATCATGATGGGTTTCCAACCCAGGTCCCCAGAAAATGGCTTGGGTCTCCGGATGAACAGTTAACCTATGATGTCACAAGGCCATCTCTTTCCTATTGCATGCTCTAGAAAGGGCAAAGAAAAGGGAGTGCTGGAGAAGGAGAATAAGCAACACCAGTTCCCTTTGTTAACTGGATCTACTGGTTTCTATGGAGTCAAAGTGGACTCCCAAGTATGTCCAAACATTCCGCATGAATGTCTGGGTGGATACAGGACTGAAGTGACCCATCAGATGGGTACCACACACATTGCCATCCTCATCAGGAATCGACACTGAAAACAATCAGTGGAAGCAAGAGCTGATAATGATGGTTAAAAAAAAATGGCAAATATACAATGGAAGCAAGGCATGGCCATGTCAGCTAGTTCTCTGAACACGTCATAGAGTCATAGAGATGTACAGCATGGAAACAGACCCTTCGGTCCAACTCGTCCATGCCAACCAGATATCCCAACCCAATCTAGTCCCACCTGCCAGCACCCAGCCCATATCCCTCCAAACCCTTCCTATTCATATACCCATTCAGATGCCTATTAAAGTTTGCAATTGTACCAGCCTCCACCACTTCCTCTGGCAGCTCATTCCATACACATACCACCCTCTGAGAGAAAACGTTGCCCCTTAGGTCTCTTTTATATTATTCCCCTCTCAGCCTAAACCTATGTCCTCTAGTTCTGGACTCCCCTACCCCAGGGAAAAGACTTTGAATGTTTATCCCATTCATGCCCCTCATGATTTTATAAACGTTTATAAGGTCACCCGTCAGCCTCGAACGCTCCAGGGAAAACAGTCCCAGCCTGTTCAGCCTCTCCCTATAGTTCAAATCCTCCAACTCTGGCAACATCCTTGTAAATCTTTTCTGAATCCTTTCACAACATCTTTCCGATAAGAAGGAGACCAGAATTGCACACAATATTTCAACAGTGGCCTAACAAATGTCCTGTACAGCCGCAACATGACCTCCCAACTCCTGTACTCAATACTCTGACCAATAAAGGAAAGCATACCAAACGCCTTCTTCACTATCCTATCTACCTGTGACTCCACTTTCAAGGAGCTATGAACCTGTACTCCAAGGTCTCTTTGTTCAGCAACACTCCCTCATACCTTACCATTAAGTCATAGAGTCATAGAGATGTACAGCATGGAAACAGACCCTTCGGTCCAACACGTCCATGCCGACCAGATATCCCAACCCAATCTAGTCCCACCTGCCAGCACCCAGCCCATATCCCTCCAAACCCTTCCTATTCATATACCCATCCAAATGCCTTTTAAATGTTGCAATTGTACCAGCCTCCACCACATCCTCTGGCAGCTCATTCCATACACGTACCACCCTCTGAGTGAAAAAGTTGCCCCTTAGATCTCTTTTATATCTTTCCCCTCTCACCCTAAACCTATGCCCTCTAGTTCTGGACTCCCCAACCCCAGGGAAAAGACTTTGTCTATTTATTCTATCCATGCCCCTCATAATTTTGTAAACCTCTATAAGGTCACCCCTCAGTCTCCGACGCTCCAGGGAAAACAGCCCCAGCCTGTTCAGCCTCTCCCTGTAGCTCAGATCCTCCAACTCTGGCAACATCCTTGTAAATCTTTTCTGAACCCTTTCAAGTTTCACAACATCTTTCCGATAGGAAGGAGACCAGAATTGCATGTAATATTCCAACAGTGGCCTAACCAATGTCCTGTACAGCCGCAACATGACCTCCCACCTCCTGTACTCAATACTCTGACCAATAAAGGAAAGCATACCAAATGCCTTCTTCACTATCCTATCTACCTGAAACTCCACTTTCAAGGAGCTATGAACTTGCACTCCAAGGTCTCTTTGTTCAGCAACACTCCCTAAGACCTTACCATTAAGTGTATAAGTCCTGCTAAGATTTGCTTTCCCAAAATGCAGCACCTCACATTTATCTAAATTAAACATCTTTGGAATTCATTGTGTTAAAATAAATTTGATCCAAAATCAGGAATGGGATTATTTAATCCGATGTGTACTGATAATATAATATTGGTGGCAGATGCAACAGAGAGATTCTAAGGGTTTCTAAGGAGGGTCAGCAGGAGGAAGACTCAGAGTAGGATGTATGATAGATGGGAGCTTCAGAAAACAGGAGCAATGATGAGCAAGATCACCGAGTGGAAGATACTGCACACAGAAAGTTCCCATAGTTCTTTTATATTTTCATACCGACTTGGCTGATGTAATAAACACTACAGATGCAAAACATGAACTATTTGCCACCAACACAAAAAGTAGCATCAATTGCGCCTAAATCACATGCTGGGCTGGAAAATTGAACACATAGTTTACAGAAATATAAAGCCACTGGATAAGCTTCATTACTTTTTTTAAGAGTTTACCACCAATATATATCCCAAAATAATCTCATTTACTGGATCCACTATCCACTTCGACCTTCTCTGCTCCAAAGAAAACAACTCGAGCTTATGCAGTCTCTCTTCATTGCTGAAAAGCTCCAATCTCCTCTGCACCCCCGTCCAGTGCACTCACACCCTTCCTAAACAGGTGACCACAACTGCACACAGTGTGGGTGAACCGGAGTCCTGTCCAGCTCCAATATAACCTCCCTGCTCTTATAAGCTACACCACAAATGATAAAGACAAGTGTCCCATATGGTTTCTTAACTCCTCTATTAACCCATCCTGTCACCTTCAGGGATCTGCAGGCAAGCACCCTAAGATCTTTTCTATTCCTCTGAGCTTCCTAGTGTCCTGCCACTCACTGAATACTCTCTTACCTTGTGACTTCTTCCAAAGTCACCTCACATTTATCAGGGTTAAGTTTCATCTGCCAGTGATCTGTTCATCTGACCAACCCGGTTATATCCTCCTCACTGTTAGCCAGCTGCCAATCTTTGTGTCATCCGCAAGCTTACTTATCATCCAACACACATTATCATTTATGAATTTCATGAGCAATGAAGGATTCAGCACTGATCCCTATGATGTACCACTGCACACTGGGCTCCAGTCACACAAACATCCTGCTGTCATCACTCTCTGTCTCTAATCACTAAACTCATTTTGGATCCACTTTGCCAAGTTATTTTGGGTTCTGTGAGCTTTTATCTTGCTTATCATCTTCCCATGTGGGACCTTGTCAAAGGCCTTGCTGAAATTCACATAAGCTCCATCAACTGCCCTACCCTCATTCCACTAGATTTGTCAGGCATGACCTCCCTCTCGATAAAACCATCTGCCTATTCTTGATCGAACCTTGCCTCTCTCGAATGGAGACGAATTTTCTCACGAACCATTTTCCCCAACTGTTTCCCTTACACTGACGTTAGTCTCACCCCATCTTGGAACCTTGTGCTCTCCCACCCACCTCCTCCCTCTCCTGAATGTGCATTCCCATTCCGGATCTGGATCAGATCCGAGGCTGAACATGCTTCCCAGGCTTGGGCTGGGGCAGTGTATATTATTTTTTAAAATTCGGAGATGCCGGAGTTGTACTGCGCTGGATAAAGTCAGAAATCGCACGACTGCAGGTTATCGTCTAACGGGTTTATTTGAAATCACAACTCCGAAAGCTTGTGATTTCAAATAAACCTGTTGGATTATAACCTGCTGTGGTGTGATTTTTGATTTTGTTATTTTTAAAGCGCTCTTGCTCTCTCTCCCGAACACAGACTGAGAGAAAGGGCACTGCCAATGATCAGTAAGAGGCAAAGGAACAAGTCATACTGATGGGAAGCAGCTTTTAAATAAATCATGCCATGTTAACGTGGACATAAGGCCCATTAACTGACCAATGCTAAAGCAAAATAAATGCAAACTCAGCCACGTTTAATCGGGGTTTACTGTATGTGCAGGAGGAAAAGCTTATCACACGAGGAACAGTTGAGGACCCTGGGTCTGTACTCAATCGTGCTTAAAAAAATGAGAAGGGAATCTCATTGAATCTTACAACATTGTGAGAGGCCTGATTAGAGTGAAGATGGAGATGTTTCCACGGGTAGGAAAGACTAGGACCTGAGGGCACAGCCTCAGGGTGAAGGGGTGACCCTTTAGAACTGAGATGAGGAGGAATTTCTTCAGCCAGAGGGTAGTGACTCTCCATAGCCACTCTATTCAAGTGTCTCAGTATTCTGTAAATTTCAGTCAGATGTCCCCACCCTTCCCCCTTCATTTTTCGAAACTCCATTCAGTACAGACCAAGAGTCCTCCCTGGCTCCTCATAAGACCAGCCCTTACCCCTTCCTGATGAAGGGCTTTTGCCCAAAATGTCGTTTTTTTCTGCTCCTCGGATGCTGCCTGTCCTGCTGTGCTTTTCCAGCACCACTCTAATCTCGGCCCTGGGATCATTCTCATGTGACTGCACTGACCCTTTAACAAGGTTATTTTGTCCGTGGTATTTTTTTAGGTGAGGTCGTAAAGGCAGAGGTGCCAAAATGTCTGGAAAAGAGCCTGATTTAACATTGACAGGGGAGTGGCTAGTTCAGGTTTATCTAGTTTTTTTTTAAATTGTAACAGTGAGAAGTTTCTATAACCCAGAGAAAGGTTCCAAGCTTCAACAGATGATTATTGACTGGCTTCTCTCTCTGAAATCTCCCTGCAAAAACCCGTGTTTGAAGTTACCTTTTGCCGAGGGGTGTGTTTATGGGATAATGCGAGGTTTCGAACCGCTCCTTAGTTAAGTTGCGGCATCAAGTCGGTTGGGTTTTCAGATAGTTAAGTCATTCTTTATGCTGTTTTCTTTTGTTTGTGTTTCAGTCGTCGTGTTTAAATAAATTCTGTTTTGCTTAAAGCCGAGTGGTTTGACCAGCTGCATCACACCTGGAGTATCCACTTTACATCTGCCTTTAAAATAACAAGTTAGGGTCTGGGCTACCTTCTTAACTTACCTTGAGGGGGTTTGGCCTGGCCCATAACAGTTGTAAACCTCTTCCAGAACTTGAAGGCTGTATACATATGCATACATGCTTTATAAGAAGCTCTTTCTTTCTCTTAACACAACTCAATTTATTTTCTGTATATTTTTTATATAACTTCCAGCATTTTTGGTTTTCCATTGGTCCTTCAGTTTCCTTCAGGTTTACTATTTAGTTTTGCATCTCTCCAGCCACTCCTGGTCTCTTTTGTCAGTGTTCAATCAAGACAAAAGCAGCTTTTTTCCATTGTTTAATCACTGCCGTATTTCCGCATGCCAATGGGGAAACACAATATTTTCACCAAAAGCTTCACAAAAAAAGCTTTTCATCTTTTTATGTACCATCTATCCATTTATTTTTTCATTTGATACATGTAAGCATGCATTGACAGTCACCACCATGCACTTTCCCTCTGATGTCCATAGCTTTCATTTGGTTGAGACAGGACTTTTAAGGGGAGGGAGATTAGAACATTCATCACAACAACTTGCTGTAGATGTGCACTCCGTTATAAGAGACATTAGCTCATCATCAAAGGCAAAATACTGCAGATGCTGGAACTCTGAAGCAAGCACAGAGAATGCTGAAAAAACCCAGCAGGTCTGGCATAGACTTAAACAACATTAGACCATAAGATATAAGAGAAGAATTAGACCATTTGACCATCGAGTCTGTTCCCCCATTTAATGATGACTGATATGTTTCTCAACCCCATTCTCCTGCCTTGTCCCCATAACTTTTGATTGCCTTACTAATCAAGAATTAATGTATCTCTGTCTTAAAGACACTCAATGACTTGACCTCCACAGCCCTCTGTGGCAATGAGTTCCACAGATGGACAGCCCTCTGGCTGAAGAAATTCCTCCTCATCTCAGTTCGTCTCTTCACTCTGAGCCCTCACGTCTTATTCTCTCTTACAAGTGGAAACATCTTCTCCATGTCCACCCTATACAGGCCTCCCAATATTCTGCCAGCTTTGATCAGATCCCCTCCTTCATTTTTCCTCAACCGCTCCTTATATGACGAGACCTTCCTCCCCAGGAACATTCTTGTAAACGCCTTCTGCACCCCCTTCAATGCCAGCACATCATTCCCCAGATACGGAGCTCAAAACTGCTCACAGTATTGCAATTGCCATCTGAGCAGAGCCTTTTGCAGCTTCAGTAGTATATCTCTGTTCTTGTACGCAAAATGAATGCTAACATTGCATTTGCAAATTTCTGAAGGGGCATATCAGACTTGAAATTTTAACTCTCTTGCTCTGTCTACAGATGCCGCTAGGCCTACTGAGATTCTCCAGCATTCTCTCTGTATTTGTATTAGGTTGTGGTTACTTAACTCTGTCATTAAGATAGCTAGGGTTCAAATCCCACCATATTTATTTGCAAATTTGATTTCAGGATTACAATGAAGTGTCAGATTGTTGTACATCACACTGTTTTGCCAATGTGCTTTCTGAAACGTAAACATATCACTCTTCCACACTCTGGCCTATGTGTAGCTCTAGCTCAAAGCATTAACTCTCTCTGAAACACTCAGCTGCATCCAGGGTTGGCCAGTGAACTAAGAAGAAGGCTCACCACTGTTCAGTGGTTAGTTTGGTCGTTCTGTGCTTACTTATGTGAGTTTATTCTCTCTGTGTTTGATGATTTAAGTTTGGGTGTGGATTCAGAGCAAAGTAAATACAAGCTACTGGAAGTTGAGCTGGAAATGTGACTTCAGACATTTTGTGATTGCAGAGATCTTTTGGAACTGGTAAATATGCCTCTTGCACACTCCCAAGCTAGGATCATCACTGCTTTAACCTGCAAGTGCAACAAAGGTTTACCAGAATTGCTGAGAAAAAGACAAGCTATTGAAGGCTTACATCTTACAATTTGACATGAGAAAATACCAGACTGATCCCTGGGATGGCAGGACTGATTTACAAAGAGATACTGGTTTTCAGAAGAATGAGGAGGAATCTCATAGAATTCCATGCAATTCTAACAGTAGTATAGACAATGTAATTGCTAGAAGGATGTTCCTGATGACCAGGGAGTCCAGACCGGAGTTAGGTCTAAGATGAGGAGAAATGTCTTCACCTAGATAGTGACAGGGCTGTGAAATTCTCTGCTACAGAAAGTGATAGAAGCCAAAACATTGAATGTTTTCAAGAAGGAGATAGAAATAGTCCTGAGGACTAAAGGGATCCAAGAGTATGAAGCGAAAGTGAGAACAGAACTGAGTTGGATGGTCAGTCATGATCATGGTGAATGGGGGAGCAGGACCAAAGGGCTGAATGGCTTCCTCCTTTGTTACTTTATATTTTCCTACTCGATGTTTAAAATGTAAAAAACTGTCTAAGTGATGGCCAATAAAATAACCACAGGGTAAAAACAATGACTGCAGATGCTGCAAACCAGATTCTGGATTAGTGGTGCTGGAAGAGCACAGCAATTCAGGCAGCATCCAAGGAGCTTCGAAATCGACGTTTCGGGCAAAAGCCCTTCATCAGGAATGTGCCCGAAACGTCGATTTCCTTGGATGCTGCCTGAACTGCTGTGCTCTTCTAGCACCACTAATCCAGAATAAAATATCCACAGCTGACTCAACAAAATGCAGCCTAATATAACATTTTCCTTAATTTTCTTTTCCCCAGTAAGCCACTGTCTCTTTAACTTGCAGGTTTGTGCTGAACAATACTGTGGCAAGGAATAAGAAGTTTTTTTTTCCCTGCTGTATATAATGCTGCTGCGCTTTACTGGACTTTAATTTAATAAATCAATAAAGTCCAATATAGTGGCATAGCAGTTGAAATGCTTCAGCTCTTCATAAAATCACTGTCTGTTATAAAAGGCTTTGACAGATGATAAATTACTTACAACAGAATGACAGTTTCCTTCCTGTTGTCGTGATGTTGGTCTTATAGAACCTCTGGGAGGGCAGTGCAATGTCTTGCATTTGATGAGGTCCTTTTTATCCATAGGATACATTTGGCAATTGTCTTTTGAACATCTCGAATTGAGAGAGGTTGCTGGTTGGTTTTGAACCTCTCCTAAGAGAATGTGAGAATTTTTAAAATTCATTTGTGGCACTTGGGTATTGCTGGCTGGGCCAGTATTGATAGCCTGTCCTTAGTTGCCCTTGAGAAGATGGTGGTGAGCTGCCTTCTTGAATCACTGCAGTTGACCCACAGTGCCAGTAGGGAGGGAATTCCAGGAATTTGACCCAGCGACTGTGAAGGAACGGCGGTATATTTCCAAGTCAGGATGGTGAGTGGCTTGGAGGGGAACTTGCAGGTGGTGGTGTTTCCATATATCTTCTGCCCTTGTCCTTCTAGGTGGAAGTGGTCGTGGGTTTGGAAGGTGCTGTCTAAGGATCTTTGGTGAATTTTCAGCAGATGCTGGAGATCAGAGTCAAAACATGTGGTGCTGGAAAAGCACAGCCGGTCTGTCAGCATCCGAGGAGTTGGAGAATCGACGTTTCGAGCGTAAACCCTTCATCAAAAATGTGAATCTCCCTGCCCACCTGGGGGGTGCAGATGCACACACGATGGTAAAGACTGAGGCAGGATTTTAAGGTGGGGGAATCAGAAGTGGATGAACTTGTGAGTGAGCAGGTCGGCTGAAGTGTCGGTTTTCCTTCCCCAGTTCTCAGTCAACCTCGTTTGTCCAACAATGGGATGGCCCTCCACCAAAGCCCTGAATGGTAGGCCGAACCTCCTCTTGGTCATGAACCTTGTTAAACTGCCTGGGAGCAGGAACTGAACAGAGGGCAAGGTGGATTAGTCGTGGGGAATACAAGGTTACAAGGATAGGGTAGGGAGGTGGGTCTGGGCAATTTGCTCTTCAGAGGGGTCAGTGTGGATTGGATGGCCTGAATGGCCTGCTTCCACACTGTAGGGATTCTATGATTCTAAGATGTGAAAGCAAAATAGTTCGAAAGCATTAATGGGATTGGACAAAGTTAGCATGGGTTTATGAAAGACAAAACATGCGCAACAATTCTAGAGTTTATTTAACGAAGCTGCATCAGGACACTATTCAAAAGGGCCACAACACACTGCAGTACACCAGAACTGCAAAAAGAAGAGGAACACCTATACAAGGTATTCGCCAAAAACGGATACCCGCGCAACTTCATCAACAGATGCCTAAGAGAAAGACCACGGAACGAGGACATACCACAACCAAAAGGACTAGCCACACTACCATACATCAGGAGCATCTCAGAACTGACAGCCAGACTACTGCGACCCCCAGGACTCATAACGGCACACAAACCAACAGCCACGCTCAGACAACAACTCACCAGAACGAAGGACCTGATACCCAACATGAGCAAAACTAATGTAGTGTACAAAATACTATGCAAGGACTGCACAAAACACTATATAGGACAAACAGGAAGACAGCTAACAATCCGCATACATGAACATCAACTAGCCACGAAACGACACGACCAGCTTTCCTTAGTACCCACACACGCAGACAACAAGCAACATGAATTCGACTGGGACAACACTACTATCATAGGGCAAGCCAGACAGAGAACAGCCAGGGAATTCCTAGAGGCATGGCATTCATCCACAAACTCCATCAACAAACACATCGACCTGGATCCAATATACCAACCACTATAGCGGACAGCTGAAACTGACAACCGGAAGCGGCAGGGACAGACCACTATAAACACCGGAGGAAACATCAAAGAAGCGCTTCGCAGGAGACTCCCAAGCACTGATGATGTCGCCTAGCCAGGGGACGAAACGTTTGCAACAAAAACTTCCAGCTCGGCGAACAGAACCGCAACAATGAGCACCCGAGCTACAAATCTTCGCACAAACCTTGAGCTTATTTAAGACATAACTGGGAGAACAGCTGATGGAGAATCAATAGACGTGGTGTATTTGGGTTTTTAGAAGGCTTTTGATAAGGTCCTCAAAAAGAGATAAGTGTGCAAAGGGTAGGAGGTAATATATTGCCATGGGTTGAGAATTGGTTAACAGACTGATAACAGAGAATGGGAATAATTGGGTCTTTTTCTGAATGGCAGATGGGATTCTGGAAGGATTAGTACCTGGGCTCCAGCTATTCCTAATATTATTAAAGACCTGGGTGAGGGAACCAAAGGAACATTTTCAAATTTGCTGACAACACAAAACTGGGTGGGATTGTGGGTGGTGAGGGAGATACAAGGAGGCTTCAAGGTGGTTTAAACAAGTTGAGCAAGTACATGAAAGATGCACTGCCGGGTGGATAAATGTGAGCTTATACACACAGGCGTGAATAATAGAAAGGAAGAATATTACGGAAACGGTGATATGCTGGGAAGTGTGGATGTACAAAGGGATTGTACACCAGTCAATGAAAGTACTCAGGCAGGAGCAGCAAGCAATTAGGAAGGCAAATTGTAAGAATTGGCCTTCATTGCAAAAGGAATTGAGTTCAGAAGTAGTGATACTTTACTGCAGTCAGATAGTGCCTTGGTGAGACCACATCTGCAGCATTGTAATGCAGTTTGGTCTCCCCACTTAAGAAAGGTTATACTGCGCTTACCATAGAGGGTGGTTCATTAGGCTGATACTGGGAAAAGCTCGACAGTCCTATGAGGAGAGATTGTCCTATGAAGAGAGATTGATTGGACTGGGTCTGCATATAGGAGAAAGTGAGGACTGCATATGCTGGAGAAATCAGAGTTGAAAGGGGTGGCCTGAAAAGTACAGCAGATCAGGCAACCTCGGAGGAGCAGGAGAATCAAAGTTTCAGGCATAAACTCTTCATCAGAGGTGTGGGGTGGGGGGGAAGGGGCTGAGGGATAAATAAGAGGATTGGGGTGTCGGTGGGGGGAGAAGGTAGCTGGGAAGGTGACGGGTAGATGCAGATGGCAGGGGGTGATAGTGATAGGTCGGAGGGGAGAGTAGAGTGGATAGGTGGGAAGGGAAATGGACAGGTAGGACAGTTCAAGAAGGTGGTGCAGAGTTGAAGGGTTGGATCTGGGATGATGTGTGGGGAGGGGAAATGAGGAAACAGGTGAAGTTGATATTGATTCCATGTGGTTAGAGGTTCCCAAGGTGGAAGATGAGGCGTTCTTCCTCCAGTCATCGGGTGACTTGGATTTGGCCGTGGAGGAGGCCCAGGACTTGCATGTCCTCGGTGGAGTGGGAGGGGAATTGAAATGTTCAGCCAAAGGGTGATGGAACTGTTTGGTGCATGTGTCCCAGAGACATTCTCTGAAATGTTCCACAAGTTGGCATCCTATCTCCCCAACATAGAGAGACCACATTGACAGCAACAGACAAAGTAGATGAGATGTTTGGATATGCAGGAAAATCTCTGCCAGATGTGGAAGGATCCTTTGGGGCTTTGGATGGAGGTGAGAGGAGAGGTGTGGGTGTAGGTTTTACACCTCTTGCAGCGGCAAGGAAAGGTGCCAGGACTGGAAGGTGGATTGGTGGTGGGCTAATGAGGGAGTCGTGGAGGGAATGGTCTCTGCAGAATGCAGGTAGGGGTGGGGAAGGAATTATATCTCTAGTGGTGGGGTCTGATTGTAGGTGGTGGAAATAGTAGAGGATAATGCGTTGCATCTAGAGCTTAGTGGGGTAGAAGGTGAGGCCCGGAGGGGGGTTCTATCCTTTCTGCAGTTGGAGGGATGGGGTTCAAGGGTGGAGGTGTGGGAAGTGGAGATGTACTGGGTGGCATTGTTGATCACGTGGGAGGGGAAATTGTGATCCATGAATTAGGAGGCCATCTGGGATGTGGAATTGCTCCTCTTGGGAACAGATACAGCAGAGGTGGAAGAATTAGGAGTAAGGGATAACGTTTTTAATGAGGTAATGGCGGGGGGGAGGAGTGAGAGATTGGGGGTGGTGTAGTCCAGGAGTGTATCTGTGGGAGTCAGTGAGTTTGAAGTAGATGTCCGTATGGAGTCAGTTGCTGGAGATGGAGACAGAGAGGTCTATATTCACCAGAGTTTAGGAGGATAGGACTGAAGTATAAAAGATCTAACAGGCTGGACTGACTGGATGCATGGAGAATATTTTCCCTAGATTAGCAGTCTAGAACCAAAAATCACAATCTCAGGATCTGGGGTCGACCATTTCGGACTACAATGAAGAAACACTTTTTCACTCAAAGGATAATGAACCTGTGGAATTCTCTCCCATCGAAGGCAATGGAGGTCAAATCACTGCCTAAATTCAAGTAAGAGATGAGAAAATAACCATAAGTGGAAAACATAGAAGATGTAGGCCATTCAGCCCATTGAGTCTGCTCCACCATTCAATGAGGTCATGGCTAATCTGATCATCTTCATCTCCACTTTCCTATCTTTTCCCCATAAACCTTGAATCCCGTACAGATTAAAAATCTGTCTATCTCAGCTTTGAATATACTTCCTCACCCACCCTCAACAACCCTCTGTGGTAAAGATTTCCATAAACTCTCTACCCTCTCAGAGAGAAAAAAATTCCTCCTCATCTCAGTCGTAAATGTGTAACCCTTTATTCTGACATAATATTCTCTGGTCCCAAACTCTTCCACTGGGAAACATCCTTTCTGTCAAATCCATGAGCATTTTGTATGTTTCAATAAGGTCTCATTCTACTGTGTTCCAATGAGTATGGACCCAATCTCCTCAACATGTCCTCATAAGACAGTCCCTCTGTATCTGGTATCAGCTGTGTGAACTTTCTCAGGATTGTCTCCGACGTCAGTAAATCTCTCCTTAGATAAGAGCCCAAACCATTCACAGTATTCCATCTGTGGTCTGGCAAGTGTCTTACATAGCTTTAGCAAAAGTTCCTTCCTTTTATACTCCATTTCCTTTGAAATAAAGGGCACCATTCCATTTGTCTTCCCTATTGCTTACTGAACTTGGATGGTATTATTTTGTGACTCATGAATGATGTCTCCCAAATCCCTCTGTTCTATTCCATTTAAAAGGTACTCAGTTCTTCTATTCTTCCTGCCAAAATGCATAATCTCACATTTTTTTCCACATTATATTCCACCTTCCAAGTTTTTGCCCATTTTCTTAACCCCTGTCACTATTCTCTGTGGAGTTGTTGTGTCATCCCCACAACTTGCCTTCCCTCCTACTGTCATTCTAATGGCAAGCCTGACTATAGCACTTTCACATTCCTTATCCATGCCATTAATCTATGTTGTAAGTAATTGCGGCCCCAGCACTGATCCCTGTGGCATTCCACTAGTTACAGATTGCCGTGCTCCCAGTGGAAGAGAAGCATTCCCACTCTTGGGGTCAAAGCCTTATTCTGTAGCATTTTACCAGCAACAGAGGAAAACTCAGATAAATGGTCACAGCTCAAATATCTGACAAGGAGTGCACGAAGGTCAGACAACTCTATCTGCAAAAGTGGCCAAAATATAGTCTAGCAGCTCCAGTGCTGTACAGATACAGTGTGGGCAGATTTAACAGAGACAACAGCTGGCTATTGAGAGAGAAAAGGCCTGTATCATCAACAGTGCAGTGGAGGAACCTCCAAAAGAACTGGGAAAGAATAAAAGAAGTCCTGAATGTGTTTTTTTTTTAGTTATTAAGGTCATATTCATAACAGCAATGCTGATCTAAATGACAGGCATCATTACAAAGTCTATTTAGCTAAGTAAAGTAATTTAATGGAATAATACAGAGCAGGCTGAGACAAACCTGAGTTGAGATGTGATTCGTGTAAATCATGGGGATGTACCTGATCCCATGATAATGATGGCAATAAGAGAGAAGACACCAGTCTAGAATGAGCTTGTGAAGAAAGAGAGGTCTTAGACACTAGAGATCTGCATTTGATTACTTACGATTCACAGATTTTAAAAAAGCAAAATTACAGTACATAAAGAATTGAAGATCCTTCCTTTGACATGTGGAGTAAGCAGCCTCAGGGACAGTGTATTTGCAACCACCCAGTTCCCGAGATAGTCAAGATGAGTATCTAAAAGTGTGAATAGCAGTGTGGACTGAAAGCACAAGATAAATCAATTTTTCTGATAAAGTATCTTGTGAAAAGTAAAAGCCTCTTTTAAAGACTTGATGAGCAGTTATAAAACTTGATGTGTGAATCACTCTGACAGACCTATTTATATGGTAGCTCACACAGTTCGACATGCTGTGGTTTTGCAATCTCCAGCCGTTTCCCCCATGTTGGTGACTATTGCACCATATGGGAAAACAGATTTTCCCCTCCATGATTTAGTGAGGAAACAAGCAGGGATGGTTCGTATTTGTGAGTCTGTTCCTCACCTGAAGCGATTTGTGTGAAACTAACACAACATTGCAGTGTTCAGCAATCCCAGAGCAAGCCATCATCTTAACTCTTCATAGAGTAGCATGAGGCAGTACTTCACTGCTCCCAGTATACTGTCTCTCCCAGTACAGTGTCTCTCCCAGTATACAGTCTGTTCTAGTACATTGTCCTTCCCAGTACACTGTCTTTCCCAGTACATTGTTTCTTTCAGGACACTATTCCGCCCAATATACTGTCTCTCCCAGTGCATTGTCCCTCCCAGTACTGTCCTTCCCAATACAGTGTTTCTCCCAGTACACTATCCCTCTCAGTACACTGTCCCTCCCAGTACAGTGTCTTTCCCAGTACACTATCCCTCCCAGTACACTGTGTCTCCCAGTACAATATCCCACCCAGTACAGTGTCTCCCCGGTACACTGTCCCTCCCAGTACACTATCTTCCTGAGTACACGGTCTCTCCCAGTACAGTGCCCCTCCCAATACAATGTCTCTCCCAGTACACTGTCCCTCCCAGTATAGTCTCCCTCCCAATACACTGTCTCTCCCAGCGCAGTTTCCCTCCCAGTATACTATCTCTCCCTGTAGATAGTTTCTCGCAGGACACTGTCTCTCCCAGTACAATGTCTCTCCCAGTACAGTCTCTCCCAGTACAGTGTCCCTCCCAGTCCACTGTCTCTCCTAGCACAGTGTCCCTCCCAGAATGCCATCCCTCCCTGTAGATAGTCTCTCCCAATATAGTGTCCCTCCCAGTTGACAGTCCCTCTCAGTTTACAGTCTCCCCCAGTACACAGTCCCTCCCAGTACACAGTCCCTCCCAGTACACAGTCCCTCCCAGTACACAATCCCTTCTAGTAGGCAGTCCCTCACAGTATGCCTTTCTTGGGAGTTTCCTGTTCATGAATGGTGGTAAGTGAATTTTTTATAGTATCAACCTTGCCACGGTCGAGAGTGAATCTCATGCATAATCTTCTGCGTTTACCTCAATCATTTGCAACCATGATGCAGGTCTCATTACTCAATGAATATCGAGGTGAGTGAAATGTAAGGTCTCACCATTTCTGCACTTTCCTAGCTTTGTTTCTGGTACTATACATAAGCAGAGCCGTGGAGCACTTCAGATAGCCACTAATCCCCAAACCACCCTCACACCCCAACATCCACACCCTATACCCCATCAATTGTAATTTTGGACATTTAGTTTATAACATTTGGACTTTCTGTGTGTCTGAAAATAATGACTGTAAGCGTTCTGTAGCATTGGTGTTTTCTTTTGAAGCAGTTTTCGAGGACTTGCCTTTAAATGGATGGGTTTGTGTATACATAGGACTTCACAATAAAGTGAGATAAAAAAGTTCCAATTTGGAGTGTTGCTAGAGGTGTTGTCCAAAGCACAAAGGAAACACCCATAGCTTCGAGAAGGAGAGTGATTTTTCCTTCTTGCTGTGTTTTAAGCATTTGATTAGATTCCCTACAGTGTGAAAACAGGCCATTTAGCCCAACAAGTCCACACCGACCTCCGAAGAGTAACCCACCCAGACCCATTCCCCTACCCTGTATTTACCCCTGACTAATACTCCTAACACTATGGGTAATTTAGCATGCCCAATTCACCTGACCTGCACATCTTTGGATCACGGGAGGAAACCGAGGCACCTAGAGGAAACCAGCAGACACAGGGAGAATGTGCAACCTCCACACAGACAGTCTCCCGAGGCTGGAATCAAACCCGGGTCCCTGTCACTGTGAGGCAGCAGTGTTAACCACTGAGTCACCGTGCTGCCCCAAATAGCCCTGTGAAGACTTTGGTTGAAGATTGCTGTATAGCTCAGTCCTCCTGAAAAGAAACAATCAGAGTGAAACTAGATGACCTTATAGTGGTAGCGACAATCTCAGACCAGAAATAAGAAAATTAGTTTATTCAACCCATCAAGTGTGTTCAGCCATTCGATCGTGACTGATATGTTTCTGAACACCATTCTCCTGCCTTCTCCCCATAACTTTTGTTCCCTTTACTAATCAAGAACCTAACTATCTCTGTCTTAGAGACCCTCAATGACTCAGCCTCCACAGCCCTCTGTGGCAATGCGTTCCACAGACTTACCACCCTCTAGCTGAACAAATTCCTCCTCATTGCAAGTCTAAAAGGTCATTCCTTCATTCTGAGGCTAAGGTCCTAGTGTCGCCTACTAGTGGAACAATCTTCTCAATGATACACTCTACCCAGGCCTTTCAGTATTCTGTACTCAATCAGATCCCCTCCCCATCCTTTTAAATTCCTTGTATGACTAGCTCTTCATCCCCGGGATCATTCTTGAAAATCTCCTGTGGAGCACCCCCCCCCCTCTCCAATGCCAGCGCATCCTTCCTTAAATATGGAGCCCCAAACTACTCATAATATTCCAAAAAAATGAAAAACTGCGGATGCTAGAAATCTTAAACACAAACATAAATTGCTGGAAAATCTCAGCAGGTCTGGCAGCATCTGTTGAGAGAAAGCAGAGTTAATATTTAGGTCTAGTGACCCCCATCTTGAGAACTGATATTAGCTTGGAAAAGGTTTGTATAAATATTAGAGAAGGGTGGGGGGAGTGGTGGGGGGGTGGGGGGAGGAAGAATAAATGATAGGTGGAGATGGAGCCCAGAGAGTGTAAGAGAGAGGGAAACGGAGTTGGGCAAAGATGTGGGTAAAAGACAGCCTGCAAAAATGAATAGCTACTAATTCTCCAAATGCAGTCTGACCAGAGACTTATACAGCTTCAGCAGTACATCTCTGCTCTTTCATTCTAGCCCACTTGAAATGAATGCTAACATTGCATTTGCCTCCTTAACTGCCACCTGAACCTGCATGTTAACTTTAAGAGAATCCCAAACTGGGACTCCCAAGTTCCTTTGGGTTTCAGATTTCCAAAGCCTTTCTCTGTTTAGAAAATAGTCTGTGCCTCTACTCTTCCTACCAAAGTGCATAAACTCACACTTTCCCACATTTTGCTCCATCTGTTACTTCTTTGCCCACTCTCCCAGCCTGCCCAAGTCCTTCTGCAGCCTCCCTGCTTCCTCAACACTACCTGTCCCTTTTTGTTAGGAGAAAGTGAGGACTGCAGATGCTGGAGATCAGAGCTTAAAAATGTGTTGCTGGAAAAGCGCAGCAGGTCAGGCAGCATCTAAGGAGCAGGAGAATTGACGTTTCGGGCATAAGCCCTTCTTCAGGAATGAGGAGGGTGTGCCAAGCAGGGTAAGATAAAAGGTAGGGAGGAGGGACTTGGGGGAGGGGCGTTGGGAATACGATAGATGGAAGGAGGTTAAGGTGAGGGTGATAGGCCGGAGAGGGGGCGGAGGCGGAGAGGTCGGAGAAATCTGCAGATTTCTCCAGCTTTCTCATTTCCCCTCCCCCCACCTTTTCTCAGTCCCAACCCTCAGACTCAGATCGCCTTCTTGACCTGCAATCTTCTTCCCGACCTCTCCGCCCCCATCCGCTCTCCGGCCTATCACCCTCACCTTAACCTCCTTCCACCTATCGTATTCCCAACGCCTCTCCCCCAAGTCCCTCCTCCCTATCTGTCCCTTTTTGTTCCCTTGCAAACTTAGCAACACTGCCTTCAGTACCTTCGTAATGCACATTGTGGTCCCAATACTAGTCACCAGCTGTCATCCTGAAAAATACCCCATTATTCCTACTCTCCGCCTTCTGCTAGTCAGCCAATCCTTTATCAATGCCAGTATCTTGTCCCTAACACAATGGACTCTGATCTTATTTGACAGCTTCCTGTGCAACATCTTGTCACAGGCCTTCTAGAAATCCAAATAGATCACGTCCTCTGGATCTCTTTTGTCTCACTTTTTCATTACCTTCTCAAGGAATTAGAATGTAGAACATAGAATATAGAACAGTCCAGCACAGGAATGAGTCCTTCGGCCCATGATGTTGTGCCAAACATGAAACCAAATGAACATGATCCTTTCTGCCTGCCCTTGGTCAATACCTACCAATCTCTGGTAAAAAGCTTGCCCATCACGTCTGCTTTGAACATTTCCCCCTCACCTAAAATGTATGCCCCCCCTAATATTAGACATTTCAACTCTGGGGAAAAGATACTGACTGTCAACTCTATCTGTGCATCTCGTCATTTTGTAGACTTCTATCAAGATCCCCTCTGCTGCTCCAGAGAAAACAACCCGAATGTTTCTAGCCTCTCTTTCTAGCTCATACCCTCCTATTCAGGCAGCATCCTGGTAAACCTCTTCCTGATCCTCTGTAAAGCCTCCACATCCTTCCTGTAATGAGATGATCAGAATTGAATGTAGTACTCTAAGTGTGGCCTAATCAGAGTCTTATAAATCTGCAGCATGACACCCTGACTTTTGTACTCAGTTCCCTGACCAATGAAGACAATCATGCCATGCACTTTCTTTACCATCCTATCTACTTGTGTGGTCATTTTCAGGGAATTATGGTCTTGAACCCCAAGATCCCTCTGTATATCAATTGCCACTAATTGTTTACTTTTCCTTAACATTTGATCTCCCAAAGTGCAGCACCTTACATTTACCCAGGTTAAACCCCACCTGCCATTTCTCCGCCCATATCTACAATTGATCTATATCCCGCTGTATCCTTTGACAACCTATTCTAACAGATTAGTCAGGCATGACCATCCTTTGATGAAGCCAATCCCTATTTTACCATTCTCTTCCAAGCACTCCACAAACTCATTTTTAATAGTGGATTCTAAAATCTTACCCATGACTGAGGTCAGACCAACAGGCCTGTGTTCTATCTCTCTTCCTTCTTAAACAGGGGTGTCACATTTGCCATCTTCCAGTTGTCTGGGACCCTCCCTTACTCCTGTGATTCCTGAAAGATCACCACCAATCCCTCTACAATCTTCTCAGCTATCTCCTTCAGAACTCTGAGGTGTAGTCCATCCTGTCCACCTTCAGAGCTTTCAGCTTCCCCAGCTCCTTCTCCTTAGTCATGGCCACTGCACTCACTTCTGTCTCGATTCACTTGAAGTTCTGGTATGCGCTGGTGTTTACCTCTGTGAAAACTGATGCAAAGTATTATTCAGTACCTCTCGCTATTTCTTTGTTCCTGCTTACTACTTCTCCAGCATCTTTTTCCAGTGGTCTACTCTTGTCTCTTTACAATCACCAAATCAAGAATTGCCTCTTCCCTCGTGGGCTGGACCACAAACTGCTCCAAAAAAACCTTCTCGTAGACATTTAACAAATTCCCTTTCTTGAGATCCATTACCAACCAGATGTTCCAGTCTACCTGCATATTGATGTCGCCCATTATGATTGTGGTAGTACCTTTATTGGATACCTGTAGTATCTCCTGATTTAGTTTCTTTGTCACATCCTGACTACTGCTAGAAGGCCTGTGGATAAATCCCATCAGCGTCTTTTTTCCTTTGCGATTCCTCAACTCTACCCACACAGATTCCGTGCCTTCCGACTCTATATCATTTCCTGCTATCAATGTAATCTAATTTCTTACCAACAAGGCAACCTGCTCCCCCTGCCCATCTTCCTGTCCTTTCGATGGGATGTGTATCCTTAGATATTTAGCTGCCAGCCCTGATCCCCTTGCAGCCATGTCTCTGTGATACCCACAACATCGTACCTGACAATTTTAGTCTGTGATACAAGCTCATTTAGCTTGTTTTCTATACTGTGTGCATTCAAGTAGAAGACCTTCAGTCCTGCATTGACTGATCCCCTTCTCACATGTCCCCTTACCTGCTGTGCCTGAGGTTAGTTTCTTGACCCTTTCTATGCTCTCTACCCCATTACTTGTTCTGGAACCTTTAATGGCCTCTGCTGTATCTTCCACCCCTTCTTCCATAATTTTCCATGCTTCTGATCCCAGCCTGCCATTATTCCACTTAAAGCCCTATCCACAGCCCTAGTTATGTACTTCACTAGGCCTTTGATCCCAGTATGATTCAGGTGAAGTCTGTCCCATCAGAGCATTCCCCTCCTTTCCCAGTACCGGTACCAATGACCCACCGTGGCTCAGTGGTTAGCAGTGTTGCCTCACAGCGCCAGGGACCTGGATTCGATTCCAACCTTGGGTGACTGTTGGCTGTGTGGACTTTACACATTCCCCCCATGTCTGTGTGGGGTTGCTCCGGTATCTTCCCACAATCCAAAGATGTGCATGTTAGGTGAATTGACCAACCTACATTTCCCATATTGTTCAGGGATATGTAGGTCAGGTGCATTAATTGGGGGAAATGTAGAGTAATAGGGTCAGGGAATGGGTCTGGGTGGGATGCTCTTTGAAGGGTCAGTGTGGACTTGTTGGGCCTATTGGCCTGTTTCCACACTGTAGGGATTCTATGAATTCAAACCCATTTCTCCCGATCCAATCTTTGAGCTATGTGTTTACCTCTTTAATTTTGTTGACTCTGTGCCAATGAGCTTGTGGCTCAGTTCGTAATCCCTTTTTGATTCTGCTTTGTAATTTGGCCCCTCACAGCTCATGTTCATTGAGGAGAAATTCTTTCCTCTTTCAACCTATGTCATTGGCACCAATGTGGACCATGACAACTGGATCTTTCCCCTCCTCACCCCACATTCCCTCTGCAACCCAGATGAGAGATCCTGAACCCGGGCACTAGGCGGGCAACACAGCCTTCGGAACTCTAAATCCTGGTGACAGAGAACAGTGTCTTTTCCCCTGACTATACTATCCCCAACATTCCTCTTTACCCCCCCTCTTGAATGGCTTCCTGTACCACAGTGACATGGTCAGTTTGCTCATCCTCCCTACTCTTATCCAGACGTGAAGAAAGAATCTCAAACCAACAATTTTTGAGGAGCTTTGTAGCTCAGGTTGAAGTTCAGGTTGTAAGTTTGCTCACTGAGTTGGCAGGTTTGTTTTCATATGTTTTGTCAACATGTTAGGTAACATTATCAGTGAGTCTCTCACTGGTGTTCTGTCCATCTTTCTATTTATGTGTCTTCATCTCTAAAGGCGGGTGATATCATTTCCAGACCTTTTTCTCAGAGTTTGGTAAATGGGGTCAAAATCGATGTGCTTATTGATGGAGTTCCGGTTTTAATGCTAGGCCTCTAGGAATTCCCATGCATGACTCTGTTTAGCCTGTCGTAGAATGGATGTGTCATCCCAGTTGAAGTGGTATCCTTGTTAGTCTGTGTGTAAGGATATTAGTGATAGTGGGTCATGTCTTTTGGTGGCTAGTTGATGTTCGTGTATCCTGGTGGCTAGTTTTCTGCCTGTCTGTCTGATGTAGTGTTTGTTACAGTTCTTGCATGGTATTTTCTAAATGATATTTGTTTAGCTGTTTGCTGGTATACAGTCCTTTAGCTTCATCAGTAGCTGTTTCAGTGTGTTGGTATGTTTGTACGCTACCATGATACCACCCGAATCTCAAACCTGTTAGACAAGCTCAAGGGCTGAGGCTCCTACAGCACAACCTCCTGGATCCCTCTACCTTTCTCGCTCATAGTCATACCTGTCCCTGACCAATGACTCAAAGGTGGTTAATCTAAGGGGTGTGACTGCCTCCTGAAACATAGTGTCCAGGTAACTCTGTCCTCCCTGATGTGTTGCAATGTTCGATGCCTAGACTCCAGTTTAGCAACTCTGACCCTGAGTTTATCAAGCAACTGACATTTGCTACAGATCTCCCATTGGTGTTATCTCAGATACATTAATGACTGGAGGATTGAGAAATGCCGCTGAGCTCCCTGGTTGCTACTTGGATAAAGACATGAATAATGGCAGCTGTAACCTTAATGGTCACTAAGATGGGATTGCCACCTAGTCATAGAGTCATAGAGATGTACAGCACGGAAATAGACCCTTCGGTCCAACCCGTCCATGCCGACCAGATATCCCAACCCAATCTAGTCCCACCTGCCAGCACCCGGCCCATATCCCTCCAAACCCTCCCTATTCATATACCCATCCGAATGCCTCTTAAATGTTGCAATTGAACCAGCCTCCACCACTTCCTTTGGCAGCTCATTCCATACACGTACCACCCTCTGCGTGAAAAAGTTGCCCCTTAGGTCTCTTTTATATCTTTCCCCTCTCACCCTAAACCTATGCCCTCTAGTTCTGGACTGCCCAACCCCAGGGAAAAGACTTTGCCTATTTATCCTATCCATGGCCCTTATAATTTTGTAAACCTCTATAAGGTCACCCCTCAGCCTCGACACTCCAGATAAAACAGCCCCAGCCTGTTCAGCTTCTCCCTGTAGCTCAGATCCTCCAACCCTGGCAACATCCTTGTAAATCTTTTCTGAACCCTTTCAAGTTTCACAACATCTTTCCGATAGGAAGGAGACCAGAATTGCACGCAATATTCCAACAGTGGCCTAACCAATGTCTTGTACAGCCGCAACATGACCTCCCACCTCCTGTATTCAATACTCTGACCAATAAAGGAAAGCATACCAAACGCCTTCTTCACTATTCTATCTACCTGCGACTCCACTTTCAAGGAACTACGAACCTGCACTCCAAGGTCTCTTTGTTCAGCAACACTCCCTAGGACCTTACCATTAAGTGTATAAGTCCTGCTAAGATTTGCTTTCCCAAAATGCAGCACCTCGCATTCATTTGAATTAAACTCCATCTGCCACTTCTCAGCCCATTGGCCCATCTGGTCCAGATCCTGTTGTAATCTGAGGTAACCCTCTTCGCTGTCCACTACACCTCCAATTTTGGTGTCATCTGCAAACTTACTAACTATACCTCTTATGCTCACATCCAAATCATTGGATGTAAATGTCTTATGGGCATGGATGCACATCCAATAGCTGGCATAGCCCTGAGATAATGGAGCAGGTAACTTCTACCTGTGCTAGCATTGGCGCTCAGACACTTACAGGTAACAGAGCCTATAAACTCTGTGTCTCACCATTCTCCTTCTCAGGATTGCAGAACTTGTTATCTCAATTCTACATCAACCTCCGGATGAACTGAGAATTGAAGGCAGAGCAGAGACGATGTTCCCCCAGTGAGAGCATGGTTCCTGCCATTGCACCAATCATGGCCACAAAAAAATACAAAGCTGTTTGACCCCACCCTCACAACTTCCGAATCTCCAGGTCCGTTTCCATTCACTTTGAATGCCACTCGATGATCTGCTATAGCCTCCATCATGGTGACCACTTCCTTCAGAGACCCTGTGTATACCCAGACTCGACTTGACTTGAAGGTGCTTGTGTTGGACCGGGGTGGACAAAGTTAAAAATCACACAACATCAGGTTATAGACCAACAGGTTTGTTTGGAAGCATTAGCTTCTGGAGCGCCGCTCCTTCATCAGGTGATTGTGGAGATTAAAATCATGTTCGCAGAGTGTATAGCCAAAGGAGTCCAGTGTCATGGAGGTGTGATACAGTAAACAATCTTCGATAAAAACTTTCATCTTTTATAATGGGACATGCTGGTTTCTGTTCTTTGATATGTAATGATATGATAATGAAGTATATTAATGAAGTTACCTGCTTGACTTGCCTGCTTTCTCAAGGATTATCCCTTGGTAGGTCTTCTGATGATTAGTGAACAAAACCACATGACTGGCCATGACCCACGCCCCTCTCCTGGACTGGTTGGAAATCTGGGGACCACCCTCAGTCTGAATCTCAGCAGCAGCTCCCCCGCGTACACCGGCCCATTTATTTGGATAGAAGTTGTGTGCAGGGAAATGCCAGGAGATTTGCCCTAGGGACTGCTGCTAGCACAATGTGCTGAACGGCAGTGTAACAACTCTGTGAGTTTGTGAACCTGCCCAAGATTGCTCATATTTGGCTTTGATAGAGTCATAGAGTCATTCAGCAAGGAAATACTCCCTTCGGTCCAATTGGTCCATGCCGGACATAATCCCAAGCTAAACTGATCCCAGCTGTCTGCTCCTGGCCCATATCCCTCCAAACCTTTCTCATTCATGCACTGATTTAAGTGTCTTTTAAACGCATCCACCACTTCCTCAGCAAGTTCATTCCACACATGAACCACCCTCGAGAAAAAATAATTTGCCCCTCATGTTTTTATAAATCTGTCTCCTACAGCACCTGTCACTAACTCTATCTATACTCCTCATGATTTTATAAACCTCTATATGGTCACTTCTCAACATCCTACGCTCCAGTGAAAAAAGTCTCAGCCAACATCGCCTCTGTTTATAATGCAAACCTTCCATACCCAGCAACATCCTGGTTAAATCTCTCCTGGACACTCTCCAGGTTGGTAATACCCTTCCTATAACAGGGCAACCAGAACTGGACACAGAATTCCAAAAGAAGCCTCAATGACTTCCTGTACAACCTCAACATGACGTCCCAACTCTTAGACTTAAAGGACTGAACAATGAAGGCAAACGTACTAACCACCCTGTCTATCTGTGATGTAAACCTCAAAGCATTATGTACCTGAACCCCACAGGTTCCTCTGTTCTACAACATGACCCAAGGGCCTGCCATAAATTACATGAGTCAAGTTCCTGTTTGTTATACCAAAACGCAATACCTCGCAATTATCCAAATTGAACTCGATCTGCCACTTTTCAGCCCATTGACCATTTCATCAAGATCCCAATGTGTGACCATGGCCTTATGCCCAAACTGAAAGGCATGGGTCCCATGCCTAATGGGACCAACTTGCGTCTAATGGGACCAACTTGCTCTCTTGACCTGGGCCAGCCCCTTGCCTGTGGAGGTATTCTAAAACAGCAGCTAATGAACTTGGAAGTCCCTATGCAGACAACAAGCAAAAGTAATGTCATTTACAAAATACATTGCAAGAACTGTAACAAACACTACATTGGACAAACAGGCAAAAAACTAGCCACCAGGATGTATGAACATCAACTAGCCACAAAAAGACATGACCCACTCTCACTAGTATCTTTACATACGGATGATGAAGGATACCACTTCGACTGGGACAACACATCCATCCTAGGACAAGCCAAACAAAGACACGCATGAGAATTCCTAGAAGCATGGCATCCCAACCAGAACTCTATCGACAAACATATTTACCACCCCCTGAGAAAAAGACTTGGATCCCATTTACCCCCCCCCCACAGGAAATTAGATCACCACAGGAAATGAGATCATCAACCCAAGGAAACCTAAACACATAAATAAAAAGTGGGCCATACCACCAGTGCTTCACTGGAGCTCACTGATGATCTTATCGAGTATGGTGACGATACGTCTGAAAATGAACCTTCCAGCTCAGCGAGCAAACTTTACATCCAGAACCTCAACCTGAGCTATAAATCTTCTCAAAACTCAGTAGGTACTCTGAGACTGACTGGAGTCCAGCTTTATGCCACTGACCGGCCCCCCCAGACTTTCTTTCATCGCCTTTTATTTCAAGTGCATGCATTAGGTAGGCTGCTGCAGCTCTGAAGTTGATGTAACACCATGCTGACTACCCCCTCTCTGACTGAGACACTCACACCTCTGATTGATGTCTGCAAAGCTTTGATGGAGGTGATCGGGAACATGCAAGATATATCAAATGGAAGCAACTAACCCCAGTTAAGAGCAAGAGGAATGGGCAGGACTCCAAAATATCACCTACTGTGCTGAAACAACTAAATATGCATGTAAATATATTGATTTTTCCAACCTGTTGCAATTTACACTTTGCTGTGAAGAATTTCAGACTGATTGCCAAGAGGATTGAAATGATGGACTTGAGACCCATAATTTCTGAGTAAAGAGAACTGTTGGCTGAAAATCACAATGACAGCCTTGGCTTATTGTCCAGAAAGCAAATCCCAATGGATATGAAATCTGAAGTGACGACTGATGATGTATAATGCTGACAGGTTGCAGAGGTAAGGAAACAAGGCCTGCAAACTAACACCTTCCGAACATCCCTCAAACCACATGGTAATCAAGAGCAGAATCTGCCAAGTAAATCCCTATTAACAGTTCTATCTGCAAGGGTTTTCATGGAGAATTACTCACAATTGGAGCAGGATCACTTTGGGAAAGTGACCTAATTTGGTAGTCTTGTGTCTGAACCAGTTTAAGTACCACACCATGACATGACAGCACTCATCAAAACTGGCCCTCCAGTGCAGGGCTGAGGAAGTGATGCATTGCTGGAGGCGCTATCACTGGGGTGAGTTATTCAAACTTATTCCATCCGTCCTTGTGGGCACATGTGTAAGATCCCAGAACATTATTTCAAAGAGCAGGGGCTGAAGTCCCTGGCAAATACTCACAATCAATGGTAAGGTCCTAGGGAGTGTTGCTGAACAAAGAGACCTTGGAGTCACAGAGAGATAGGATAGTGAAGAAGGCTTTTGGTATGCTTTCCTTTATTGGTCAGAGTGTTGAGTACAGGAGTTGGGAGGTCATGTTGCGGCTGTACAGGACATTGGTTAGGCCACTGTTGGAATATTGCATGCAAATCTGGTGTCCTTCCTATCGGAAAGATGTTGTGAAACTTGAAAGGGTTCAGAAAAGATTTACAAGAATGTTGCCATGGTTGGAGGATCTGAGCTATAGGGAGAGGCTGAACAGGCTGGGGCTGTTTTCCCTGGAGTGTCAGAGGCTGAGGGGTGACCTTATAGAAGTTTACAAAATTATGAGGGGCGTGGATAGGATAAATAGACAAAGTCTTTTCCCTGGGGTTGGGCAGTCCAGAACTAGAGGGCATAGGTTTAGGGTGAGAGGGGAAAGATATAAAAGAGACCTAAGGGGCAACATTTTCACTCAGAGGGTGGTACGTGTATGGAATGAGCTGCCAGAGGATGTGGTGGAGGCTGGTACAATTGCAACATTGAAGAGGCATTTGGATGGGTATATGGGATATCTGGGTGGCATGGATGAGTTAGACTGAAGGGTCTGTTTCCGTGCTGTACATCTCTATGACTCTATGACTCTGTCTAATTATCTGGCCACGTAGATGTCATATACATGGACTTTGGTAAGGCTTTTGATAAGGTTCCCCATGGTAAACTAATAGAGAAGGTGAAGTCACATGGTGTGCAGGGTGTTCTAGCTAGGTGAATAAAGAACTGGTTGAGCAACAGGAGACAGAGAGTAGTAGTTGAAGGGAGTTTCTCGAAATGGAGAAAGGTGACCAGTGGTGTCCCACAGGGATCAGTGTTGGGGCCAGTGTTGTTTGTAATATACATAAATGATCTGGAAGAGGGCACTGTGATCAGCAAGTTTGCCAATGACACGAAGATTGGTGGAGTAGCAGAAAGCATAAGGGACTGTCAAAGAATACAGGAAAACGTAGATAGACTGGAGAGTTGTGCAGAAAAGTGGCAGATGGTTTTCAGTCTAGGCAAATTTGAGATGATACATTTAGGCAAGTCTAATTCTAGAACGAATTATACAATGAATGGAAGAGCCTTGGGAAAAGTTGATGGGCAGAGAGATCTGGGAGTGCAGGTCCATTGTACCCTGAAGGTTGCTGCACAGGTGGATAGAGTGGTCAAGAAGGCATATGGTATGCCTGCCTTCATTGGATGGGTATTGAGTATAAGAGCTGGCAAGTCATGTTAAAATTGGACAAGACATTGGTTCGGTCGTATTTAGAATACTGTGTACAGTTCTGGTCGCCACATTACCAAAAGGATGTGGACGCTTTGGAGAGGGTCCAGAGAAGGTTTACGAGGATGTTGCCTGGTATGGAAGGTGCTAACTATGAAGAGAGGTTGAGTAGGTTATGTTTGTTTTCATTAGAAAAAAGGAGATTGAGGAGGGGACCTGATTGAGGTTTACAAAATCATGAAGGGTATAGACAGGGTGGATAGAGACAAGCTTTTTCCCAGGGTGAAAGATTCAATAACGAGAGGTCACACTTTCAAGGTGAGAGGTGGAAAGTTTAAGGGGGATACACGCGGCAAGTACTTCACACAGAGGGTGGTGGGTGTCTGGAATGCATTGCCCGCAGTGGAGGTAGAGGCAGGCATGGTAGATTCAATTAAGATGACTCTGGATAGATGTATGAGTAGGTGGGGAGCAGAGGGATACAGATGCTTAGGAATTCACCGACAGATTTAGACAGTACATTTGGATCAGCTCAGGCTTGAAGGGCTGAAGGGTATGTTCCTGGGTTGTAAATTTTCTTTGTTCTTTGTTCTTCTTTATCCCAATGCTGCTTATGGGATTTTCCTGCTTGCAGTGTTTCCTACATTACCGGCATGACTGCATTCAAAAGTGCCCCATTGATTGTTAGTGTGCTTTGCAATGTCTGGTTGCTATACAAAGCACTACATGAGCACAACTCTATCTTATTTCTGGATGTTGGTTTGCTCACTGAGCTGCAAGGTTCATTTTCAGACACTTCATCACCAAACTAGGTAACATCATCATGGTGCTTTCAATTTATGTGTTTAGGTTTCCTTGGGTTGGTGATGCCATTTCCCATGGTGGGTCATTTCCTGTGGTGATGTCATTTCCTGTTCTTTTTCTCCGGGGGTGGTAAATGGGATCAAAGTCAATGTGTTTGTTGATAAAGTTCTGGTTGGCAATCTTTCCTGGAAAAGACCAGCAACAATTTCTAAGCTTTTTTTTAAACTTATGCATTTAAAATAAGAGAGAAAGCACAATAATGAAACCCGAAAGTGCTAAAGCAGGGGTGGGGAACCTGCTTAAGGCTGCATGTGGCCTTCTAGGGCATTGTGTGTGGCCTTTTGAATGAATCCAAATTTTGCAGAACAAATCTTTTATTTTTTATTAATATGCTTTTTCTCGTCCTTTATTATTTTTATTTTAATCTTAAAATAAATGACACTGAGAAAGATCTGATTGAAATATGGAAAAATGCAATAGAATACTCATGCCTTCGGCAACATGTACGAAAAATGCCTTCTTGCTTTTCAACCACTTATTGCTGCGAATCTACATTCTCCTACTTAACCAAAATCAAGACGCCCTTAAGGTCACAAATGATGGATACCCATCTAGAGGATTAGCTAAAACTGCAGACCTCCATGCTGCAATCAAATATTCAAATGCTTTCCTACAAAAAGCAGTCACAACCATGTCATTAAAAGGTTAGTTAACTTTAGAATTAACATTTTTTTTAGTTAGTTAATACATAGTAGTTAGATTTTTACAAAATAATGTGAATTTTGAAGAATATATAATTGAAGTTTCTTGGATGCGGCCTTATTAGATTACAACTAACATAATGCGGCCTTCCAACATGAAAAAGTTCCCCACCTCTGTGCTAGAGAAACTCAACAGGTCTAAGGAGAACAGGCCATTTATGACAGAGACAAAGAGAAATGTCTTCATCCAGAGAAAGGTGGGCCTGTGGAAATCTCTGCTACAGAAAGCAGCTGAGGCCAAGATACAATGTGTTCAAGAAGATACAATTCTTGGGACTAATTGGGTTTTATAATGTGTGGGGAGAACTGAGCTGGATGATCATATTGATTGGCAGAACAGGCTTGACTGGCTAAGTGGCCTGCTTCTACTTTCTGTGTTTCTCTGAGTGGTAGCGTCTGTGGAGAGAGAAACTGGTGAATGTTTAGAATCCAATGAGTCTTCCTTGAAACTCAAATGGTACAGTGGCTGACACAGAAACGTACTTATAATGTCTGCCAGCTAGGGCCAACAAACTTAAACAAAGTGTACTCACACTGCTTCTATATGGGCTCACTCTGACTGCATTGGAGATTGGGTACATGACTATAGTAGGGAGCTGTGTTTCCCTGCTAGTGTCCAGAGGATGTGATGGGGAGTAACAAAAGCCTGCTGTTGGGAAGGCATGTTGTGACCTCGTGTGCCCTGATTTTGGTTTCTCTTGCACCTCCCCCTTGCCCTCCCTGCTAAAAAGCTGCTTTCCCTTCAACTTACACTCGTCAATCCATGCCTGTAATCCCCTTAGTTTTTCCTAGTGTGCACTCCAGTTTCCTATCCTTTCTGGGGTGAGTAGATTGCAAGGTGTGTCATAGAGTCATAGAGCTGTACAGCACAGAAACAGACCCTTCAGTCCAACTCGTCCATGCTGACCAGATATCCAAAATGAATCTAGTCCCATTTGCCAGCACTTGACCCATAACCCCTCTAAACCCTTCCCGTTCATATTCGCATTCAGATGCTTTTTAAATGTAATTGTACCAGCCTCTACCACTTCATCTGGAAGCTCATTCCATATACGCACCATCCTTTGCGTGAAAAAGTTACCCATTAGATCCCTTTTATTATCTTTCCCCTCTCATCTTAAACCCATGCCCTCTAGTTTTGGACTCCCCTACCCCGGGGAAAAGACCTTGTCTATTCACCCTATTCATGTCCCTCATGATTTTATAAACCTCTAAAGGTCACCCCTCAGCCTCCGATGCTCCAGGGAATATAACCCCAGTCTATGAGTGAGTAGGCATTGGCACCAAGATCTCCAAACTGAGGGAGGCTTTTGATAGCATTGACCTCTCCCACTACCCAGCTGTTGTGGAAGGAGTCAAGACCTAGCAGCAGATATCCTAATTAACATCCTTTTAGCTAATTGTCAAGCTGGTGATTGTTCTGGAAATTTTTTATATAAAAGAAAAAGTTTGAAAATAAGAAGGAAAACCACTTGCAGAGCAGAAGCAGATTGAGAGTTTATTTTGGATTGTAACATTGTTTCTCAATCAATCAGAATTTACTACCCATAATCTGTACCTTAGAAAACTTCTAAAACTCCCACTGATCAAGCCTCAAGGCAAAGAAGGAAAAAGATGTTAGGAAATTGAAAATATAACCATTTCAAGCCCAAAATACACAAAATACTCCACATTGTAGAATGTACATTTCAATGTCTGATACATATATGTTGAATAGATATTATACATATGCACAACTGACAGTGATGTAGAGATGTGATGTTGGACTGGTCTGGACAAAGTCAGAAGTCTCACGACACCACATTATAATGTAACATGTTTATTTAAAATCACAAGCTTTCAGAGTGCTGTTCCTTTGTCATGAAGATTATGATTTTAAATAACCTGTTGGACCTGGTGTCGTGAGACTTCTGACCTTGACAAATGGCAATAACAGAGGTCGCATCAAGGAATTCTGGTACAGAAACATGGGACAAACAGGGGTTGGAGGGGGGAAGCGGGTCTTGAATATTTTGGTTTAGAGTCAATCAGGAAATGCACAAGAGTAGCAAACCTAAGCATGAATGGAGCATCGCGAATCTTCAATTTCATGAGGGCTTCATAGATTGCTGCAGTACAGTCTGACCACCTCCTGCCACTGAGCCAACAGGACAGCTCTGACAAAGTGTCATTTCGACTCGAAACGTTACCTAGCTCTCTCTCCATGAATGCTGGCTGACCTGCTGTGACCTCCAGCGTTTGGTATTTTCAGTACAGATTGCAGCACCTGCAGTAGTTTGCTCCGACAGGGTGGGGTTGGGGAGTGATGGGTCCATGAGGAATTAAGCAGAAGACATGGAGAAGGGACTCCATTGTGATGAAGACAGTGTTCAAGGACAGGCCGGTTTCAAGCAAAGTACCTTCCCCTGGACCTGTTGGCAAATGCAGTCTGCGCATTTGGGAATTACATTTGGGAATTGTTGTTCCTCCATGCAACCTAAAACACTATCTGCACATAAAAGAAAATGAAAGGCTTAGATTTATATGAATTTGGATGTCCTAAAGCGCTTGGCAGTTAATTAAGTCATTTTGAAGTCGAATCAATGTTTCAATGAGACAGTCCAATTTGCTCTCAGTAAACTCTCAGGTCAACAACTCAGTTGGAAGTCAGGACCCCCTCCCCCCAACAGTTCAGTACTCCCAGATCAATGTACCAGCGGGCCAGGCCTGATTTTTGCATACAAGGTTTGGAGTGGGACATTAACACAGAACCTTGGAAGTTCAAGTGGAATTTGCTATCAATTGAATCACATCTAACAGTCAAGTAATCCCATTGTGCCAGTCTGTAACCTTCTCCTCAGAGGATGTAGACAACTGGAACTTAAGGATGTAAAGCTCACACCCCAGAATGATGCTGAGGGAGAGTTGTTAAAGCAGTGAATCATAGAATCTCCAGAGTGCAGAAAGAAGCCATTCGGCTCATCAAATCGCAGAAGAGCATCCCACCCTGTCTCATAACCTCGCATTTCCCATGGCTAATCCACCTAACCTGCACATCCCTAAGTTCCCTGGGCAATTTAGCATGGCCAGTCCACCCAAGCTGCACGTCCCTAAACTCTCTGGGCAATTTAGCATGGCCAGTCCACCCAAGCTGCACGTCCCTAAACTCTCTGGGCAATTTAGCATGGCCAGTCCACCTAACCTGCACATCCCTAAGTTCCCTGGGCAATTTAGCATGGCCAGTTCACCTAACCTGCACATCCCTAAGCTCCCTGGGCAATTTAGCATGGCCAGTCCACCCAAGCTGCACGTCCCTAAACTCTCTGGGCAATTTAGCATGGCCAGTCCACCTAACCTGCACACCCCTAAGCTCTCTGGGCAATTTAGCTTGGCCAGTCCACCTAACCAGCACAGCTTTAGACTATTGGAGGAAACCAGAACACCCAGAGAAAACCCACACAGACACAGGAAGAACATGCAAACTCCACACAAACACCAAAACTGGAGTTGAACCTGGGTCACTGGCACTGTGAGGCAGCAGTGCTAACCATTGTGTCACCCATACAGGATGCGATTGTTAGGATTTATTTCAGTAGCTCAGGACGTTATTAAAAAAAAATTGCTTGGTGTTCATCCAGGAGGGAATTTCTCCTTGGTTAACAATCCCTTAATCAAAACTACCATTCATTAATGCCTGACCAGAGTTAGAAATTGCAGAGAAGCAGGATAAAATATTGGGATTAGTCCATGTTTCATCGGAAATAAAACACCACTATGGACAGGGTTGCATTGAATGACTGATCGGTTTCCATGTTGTAACATCTATGCCAAAAAAAACAATACAAATTTGAATTTGGAAACAACTCTTCCAAACTAAAAGAGGAGGTGATAGCCTTAGTGGCAATATTGCTGGACTGTTAATCTAGCGATCCAGCTAATGTTCTGTGGAGACAGTAGATGGTGAAATTTGAATTCAATAAAAATCTGGAATTAAGTGTCTAATGATGACCGTGAATCCAATGTCAATTGCTGGAAAAACCCACATGGTTCACTAATGTCCTTCAGCGAAGGAAATCTACCATCTTCACCTGGTCTTGACTACATGTGACTCCAGACCCACAGCAATGTGGTTGACTCTTTACCTGTTCTGGGCAAATAGAGTTGGGCTATAAATGCTGACCTAACCAGTGAGGTCCTCATCCTCTTTAAGTTCTGATCTGACGTATTCTTAAGTTTACCTGGTTTCTTCAATCACTAATTCTGGTCAGGTAGTTTTGATTAAGGTATTGTTAACCAGGAGGTCAGGAGAAATTTCATCTTGGATGAACACCAGGACATCTTTTAATATTGTCCTGAGGTACTGAAACAGGTCCTCACCATATAAATAGCAAAATATGAAAGACAAGTGGCATTGGCATGATTCTTTTTCTTCTGTAGTCCTCAGATATAGAGTAAACTAAAAAATTGATCACTTCATCTTTGACAACAATATCTTTCCACTTATACATCAATATGATTGCCTACTTGTTCTGTTCACTACCAACCCCAATGGAATAGCTGTGGCCTCTGATGTTTGTGCTGGGCTGGACTCACAATCATTGCCCGTGTAACCAGGACCAGAGATGTCAACCAATTCACGTAACTCTAGGTGTCTGCCAGAGAGGGGCGAGGGCCATATGTATCGTCTAGATTTGGAGATGCCGGTGTTGGACTGGAGTGTACAAAGTTAAAAATCACACAACACTAGGTTATAAATCTGTGGTGTGAACTTATATGTTGTTTTGCTCAAAAACTGCAAGAATCCATGTAAGATTCTATAAATCCCTTTTTTAGATAAGAATCAGTCTGAACATTGGGGCACAGACAGCCTCACACAGGGCACCTCACACCTTCAATGCATTATCTGCGCTGACATGGCATCTATTGTTAAAGTTCACTTGCGAACGTAATTTTTAAAAAAGTTCTGAGATTTACATTTGAAAGAACTGAAACCATCATGGTTATTCTAAAAGATGAGCAATTTAACAAACAATCCAGGTCTTTTTCAATATATCATTTCAGTTACATCACACTGTAAACTTATGCTATAAATTCTGTGTCTTATAATTGTCTCCTCTACAACCACCTGATGAAGGAGCAGTGCTCCAAAAGCTAGTGCTTCCAAATAAACCTGTTGGACTATAACCTGGTGTTGTGTGATTTTTAACGATATATATTCCAGATGTTTCCTAATCAACCTGTTCAGAGATGTTATTACACACCTCTGGAGCAATTGGGACGTGAACCCGAGTCTCCTGGCTCAGACCCAGGGACATTACCACTGTGCCACAAGATCCCAAAGTCACCGATGTAAGTCAACTCTTCCAGATCGGTTGGTCATGATTTTATAAACCTCGACAAGGTCACGCCTCAACCTCCTATGCTCCCGATAAAAAGTTCCAGCCTATCCAGCCTCTTCCCGTAACTCAAACCCTCATTCCTGACACCAACCTGGCAAGCCTTTTCTGAACTGTCTCCAGCTTAAATCAAACCCTGCCTGTAACACGGCGACCAGAACTGGATACAATACTCCAGAAGAGACCAACTTCCTGCATAACCTCAACATGACATCCCAACTCCTATACTCAATGGTTTGAGCAATGCAGGTAAGCCTGTTAAATGTCTTCTTAACCACTGTGTCTACATGTGATGCAAACTTCAAAGAATTATGTTCATGAACCTTTTTTTTCTGTTTTGGTTTATTTTTGTTGAACGCATTTTTAGATCCTGGATCCATGTGAAAAAGGTTTTCCTCATGTTGTCAATGCTTCTTTTTAATCAATTAACTTACCTTGCAAATCAATCTCGACTCCTCTGTTGCCTAGTTGTTATCTGTTATTTGCAGATTCTCCTTTCAGGTATCATGAGGAAACTGGTTTTTCTTCAGTTCTTACTTCCAAAGTGATTCTGTGCAACATAAACTATACTGGCGAGTTGTTCATAATCTTCCATGCCCCCTGACTGAGTAGCCATTTATATTTATTCTCTTGCAGCTCCATGGGAACATCAACCCATTTTAAACCCTTTACCCCAACCCAGGCAGACGTGCACCTTCGCTTTTCAACCAAGTTCCTGCTCTCTGATATAAGCTTTGCCAAAAATCAGGGTATTCATGAAAAGCCATTGTTGACAGGGCATGAGTTTGGAGACATACCCTATTGTGTTTACTGAGCAGTTCTTGTCCATTAGGCACAAAATTCCCAGGATTAATTCATCAAGCAAGATCCCTCAACAACTTGAAGTGCTCTTACTGTTTCATATTTCTCTGTGTTTTCATATTCTCTGTTCCCTTTTAGGATGCTCCCTCATAAATGTCAGAGGGCACGATTTACAAATGGGTGAAATGATTTGCCTTTCTCAAACCGCTGAGCACTGTGTGGAACAAAATCCCTAATAATATTTGGCAGATGTGACCAATGGCTTTCATGATTATTTGACTGTGTGGGTGGTCAGGTTCTTTCTGTTACCTAAGAAGTTATGACATCCTCATTCGTATTTGTCATTTAGTTAAGTGTATTGTCATGTCAGTATATAAAATAACTCATAAGATCATATTAGTAGGAGTTGGCAATTCTGCCCCTCGAGCCAGCTTTGCCATTTGATACAATCATGGCTGCTCTCATCTCGAACCTCAACTCCACTTTCCTGCCTGCCCTCCATCACCTCTCAACCCACTGCTCATTCAAAATCTGCCTATCTCCTCTTTAAATAGATTCAATGTCCCAGCATCCATTGCATTCTGCGGTGTTGACTTTCATGGATTCATGATGCTTTGAAACAAGTAATTTCTACTGATAGATGTTTATGAGATTGTGAATGGCATGGATAGTTTGGTAAGTATGAGGCTTTTTCCCAGGGTGGAGAGGACCATTACTAGGGGACACAGGTTCAAGGTGCAGAGGGGCGATGTATAAAAGAGATGTGCGACGCAGGTTTTCCACACAAAAGGTGATGAGTGCCTGGAACGTGCTGCCAGGGGAGGTGGTGGAACCAGACGCAATAGCAGCATTCAAGAAGCATTTGGACGGATACAAGAATAGGAGGGGAACGGAGGGATACAGATCCTGTAAGTGAAACCAGTTTTAGTATGGAAGGGCAAAATATGTCAGTGCAGGCTTGAAGGGCCGAAGGGCCTGTTCTGTGCTATATTGTTCTTTGTTCTTTCTCATGTCTTTTAAATCTGTTAGCCCTTATCCTAAAACAATTACCTCTCATTCTTCTAACCAATGTTAAGTGCATTATTTTTCAATCTCATTACAGTAGCGCCTCAACTTACGAACTTAATCCGTTCCGGGACCCGGTTCGCAAACCGAAAAGTTCGCGAACTGAATCAATTTTTCCCATTGCTTGGATAGCGTAAGAATGCTTGGATGGCTGTTCACAGCGCACGCGCCAAAGACGAACTGAATGAGATCACGCGGGGCCCGAGAGCTTTTGCGTTCAAAGCACATGTAGCAAAGCAGAACAATGAAACCACGTAGTCGCACACGGGCTTTTTGCGTTCGTACCTTCGTTTGTACCTTGAATTTTGTACATTGAAGCAAAATTTTACGTACAATCCTGTTCGTAAACCGATTTGTTCATGAACGGGGTCGTTCATATGTCGAGGCGCGACTGTATATTGCCTTTCCTTTTGGATGAAATGTACTTTTCCCTTTGATGTAGTAAACTGAACTATTCCTTTTTGTGCTGAAGCTCTCATAACTCCTGACGGTAAGAATGGAATGGATTTGTGGATTTATAAGCTCAACTCCATCCTTTGTCTGGTGGAATCCTTGTTAATGCTGTCATCGGCGTACAATCTTGTGTCTGTTGACATTTCACCGACTCTCAGCTTCTTGGTAAAGCTGACGTTGATGTTAAGCAAATGTCAGAAAGGACCAATATAACCCAGCTAAACCATACTCCTTTCTCATTAACTCACATCAATCAAAAGAAAACAAAGCTTCAAATACAGAGGGATCCACTGACTGTGGTGATGGGTTACTGTGCAATTTCAAGTGGAGAGGAACTAAATAGGAACGTAAGAACAAGGTAAACCCAATCAGTGTCCATGATGGGGAAGGAATGATGAATGATGAAACAGATATTTCTTATTAGCTCGACCCTGAAGGTCACAAAGTGGTGTACTCGCGGTTTGTCATGTCTGAGTGTTTGATGTGTAGGCTGATAATAGTAAAGGCATGATATTAGCTTTGGATGAAATCAGATTTCAGTTTTAAAAAGTCACATTTAATTTTCAGAATGTTTTTGACTTCCACAAAATAAAACAGTATGATTGTACATTTATAATGGGATCCAGGCCTTTTTATGTCACACAGCATTTCGAACAGACCGAGCATAATCAAAGAGGTAGCCTTTATGACACAGCTACATTAACATTAAACAGCTAATTATGGCATAATTGGCTTATTGAGAGAGAATGACCCAGGGCATAGTTTGCTTAGCAACAGCAAATGGCCTATTTCCATAACATTGGCTTATCCACTCTTGCCCTAGACCAGTTATTTACATTTGTACAGAATTATTTCCTGTCCCCTCGCCTTAATCTCCTTCTGCTTTGGCATTTTCTGCTCTACCTGCTTCCTTTAAGCCATCGGAAGAGGGAAGATGAGGCCACCTTTTTTCTCCCCCACCTGCAGCACCGTCTCCAATTGATTATGTGTTAGCTCAACAGGGTGAGATGGCAATGATAGGGTTTCTCTCAATCCCACTTCCCTTTCATAGTAAAGTGCTCTGTTTCTTCCAAGGCATCTCACATGGCTGTCCAGTCCAGGACTGAGGAGACACTAATGGACTCGAGACTTGGCTACTGTTACCACTCAAAAGCTCCCAGTGCAGAGGTATGAAGCAAGCACCTTAGCCCTCCTCATTACCACATAGCACACATTCCCTCCATCCAAAATGGTCATACAATGAAAAATACACACAAGTTACTCAATTAACGGGGCAATAAAATTGGATAATCAAACAGCTGAAGAACCATCACTTCGAAGACCAGTTTGGAGTTCAACACTATACATGTCCTGGCTTTGACAAGTATGCAATGAGTGCCACAATGACCCCCACATACACTCCTGTTCCAATGGTGATTGAGAGTGCTGCTAGGAATAGGGCTCTTCGTGATGCTGAGGTTGCACGCTGATAATCTCCTTTCGCAATAGCCTTGCTTGTCTGAAAAACAAGAAATCATTATTTAGCACCAAAATTAATCACTCTTTTCACGAAGGTCTCAATGCACTCTAGTCCGTGGTGGCTGATGGTGTGTTGGTCAGCCAGCAGAAAATAGAAGGATGAACTCCAGCTAACCATCTCACACAATCTTTCACGTAAACAATTGATCACATTGCCACTCATGGATCACTCCAGTTCACACAGCCCCTCACACTGTCAGTACACAATTCACTGGCAGCCACGTCTTATCTCTTTGACAGGACTTGCTGTTGACCTAATTCCAATAATTACAGTCTCCTCCCATCATCCCCTGTTCTGATTCCATCAACAGTACCAATAAATAGGCAAGGGGACCAATTCCTTTGGTCACGTATTTGCCAGTTGTTTTAAGCTTCCTTTGTCACTGGATGAATGTTGCCATTTGTACAAAAAACAGTAGCAACATCAAAGTTGGACCCCGATTTATACTTTGGAACAAACTCCCACCTGGAAAAGGCAATGTGCTATTGCTATTTGAAATGGTGACAGAAACTGCCCCATCACTGTGCTATCTGAACCCAATAGTGACAGGGATATACCCCATCACTGTGCTATCTGAACCCAATAGTGACAGGGATATACCCCATCACTGTGCTATCTGAACCCAATAGTGACAGAGAATTGCCCCATCACTGTGTTATCTGAACCTGATCAGCATCATTTGGTGCATTTCCAGGATTAGTGTGGGGAGCTTCCAGCTCTTGAGAGTGCCTTGTTAAGGCTGAATAAACGGGGACTGAAAAGAACCAGGCTTAAAATAAAGTTAACGATTGGAGCACCCAACACCACACACTGTTTGGTAACTGTCAAGATTAGAGTGGTGCTAGAAAAGCACAGCAGGTCAGGCAGCATCAGAGGAGCAGGAAAATTGATGTTTCGGGCAAAAGCCCTTAATCAGGAAGGGCTTTGCCCGAAATGTCGATTTTCCTGCTCCTCAGATGCAGACTGACCTGCTGTGCTTTTCCAGCACCACTCTAATCTTGGCTCTAATCTCCAGTATCTGCAGTACCCACTTCCACTGTTTGGTAACTGCCAAAGCCGCACTATGAGATATTTTCAAGGAAACACTTCCAAGGTCTAGTCTTTATTGGACTCAGCATTACTGCTCATGTAAAACCATCCAGGTCAATATTAATTGCAGTTATCACTGCCTATTATAGTCCCTCTACAGCAGAAAAGCTGCAGGAATCCTTGAACACAAGAGAAGATTTGGCAACAGTTGATTTTGGGATAAGAACAGTCCATAGAATCGGAATGTGAAGATCAAAGCTACAAATGTCTTTGGAGCTGCTTCTGTTTTGCTGTTGTAACATTTCCCAGAGCCTGGAAATAAAGCTTTTGCCAGGGTACAGTCTCTTTTGAGCTAGAGATCTATTGGAGCAATTACAGCTCTGAGCTGTGCATTTAATTTGCAATGCGATCATTGACATCACCTTACCTGTCAACAAAGTGAAGCTAGATTGGAACTTGGAACAGAGTCTATTTTACAGCAAGCAGAGTGATTTAAACAGCCTTTACACATCACAGAAGGTCAGATCTACATACACCACAGCAAACATTCCTCATGACTGATACTACAGCATAGCCTCCCAATAAAAGATTAACTCTCCAGCAAAATGCACTGAGTGGATGATAGTTATATAAGTTATTTGCACAAACCAATCTAGTCATCTCATTCATCCTCATTCTGGCCAGGACTGTGTTGCCAATATTTGCAGCCATTTCAAAATGTTTTCCTACTCTAATATCAGTGGCAGAGACAGTCGTTTCAACTTTTAAACTTTAAAGACAATTAATGCTTATTTAATTTGCAAATCACAAAGGAACGATGCTAACACTAATGTGGAGATTAATTTAATAACACCCTTCCCTTATAAAGCATTGATGGGACATTCTAATGTGAGATGTGAGGACTGTGACTTTTACTTTTTGCATTTTACAAAAGCTGTGGATAGAAATTAGAAAGAACCATTTTAAAACCATTGTTTGAAAGGCTCGATGTATGTTTTGAAAGCAAGCAACATTGAAGGCTTTCTGCAAACAACTGTGAGACCAAGCAGTAATCGAAGTTTGACTTGCAGATGATTTGGAGCCAAAAGAGTCGAACAGATCCAGCATTTTCTGGCAATGAGAAGCTAATTGGTCTAAGGACTAGTGACCAGTTAACAATGACAGAGACCTTGCTTTCTGCAAACAACTGCATAAATGAATCTCAGGCAATATTCATGATTTGGAGATACCGGTGTTGGACTGGGGTGTACAAAGTTAAAAATCTCACCACACCAGGTTATAGTCCAATCGGTTTATTTGGAAGCATTGGCTTTCGGAGCGTTGCTCCTTCATCAGGTGGTTCATCAGGAAGGAGCAGCACTCTGAAAGCTAGTACTTTCAAATAAACCTGTAGGATTATAACCTGGTGCTATCAGGCAACAGAACAGCTTGCAGCTAGGAATACATTGCAGAGAGAGAGAGAGAGAGGGAGGTGTTCTGTTCTTTCCCAGATTGGGAGAGGTTTCCCTGTTCTCTGTCATCAGAGCTCACTGTAATACTGAAGAAAATCAGATTATCACTCCTGCAACAGTTGTTATGAGCTCTAACTTTGAACTTATAAATCTGAGACTCGTTATTAATGAGCCGGTCACTTTGTGTTTCTTACTGACCAGAGGAGGCGTCTGGGGGAAAGACAACTGAAGCAACATGCTGAAGAGTCTTAAAGATCAACCTGGGGGTGGTGTGTGTGTGTGTGTCACGCTACCTGCAGCTTGAGTCAAACCACATGGAATCAATGTGGATTTCACCAGTTTCCTCATTTCCCCTCCCCTCACATTATCCAACCTTCCAACTTGGCACCACCCTCTTGAACTGTCCTACCTGTCCATGTTCCTTCCCACCTATGAGCTCCAACCTCCTCTCCGACCTATCACCAATGCTCTCACCTCCATCTACCTATTGCATTCTAAGCTATCTCCTCCACCCCAGCCCCCTCCCATGTATCTCTCTACCCCCTTGGCTCACAAGCCTCATTCCTGATGAAGAGTGTATGCCCCGAAAAGTCGATTCTCCTGGTCCTTGGATGCTGCCTGACTGACTGGCACCACATTCTTCGACTTGCTACTGAGGGCAATGTTCTATTCTCTTCCTCAAAAAAATGATATGGAAATTTTCTGCAGTTTCTATGACAACACACAACGTGTATAAAAACCTAAAAACACAAAGTTAAGATTGACCGGGCTGAACATTGCTGACCAGAGATGTAAGAGGTCAGTGAGCCCATCCTGACCTCATCAGAAACACTATTTTTAAAGGCTGTCTCTCCCTTTGTCTATATAGATAACTTAATCTCATCCACCAGTCACTTGTATCGTCAATGGTCAATGAAGATACATACTATCAGCTGCGGTTAATGGTACTTCAGATATTATCAACTGTTCTGATCTTGGTGGAGTACATCACCACATGGCATAGCTGAAGCTGTTAGGTTTCAGACCATTGCTGTTAACATCCAGCCAAACACTTTTTGTCCTTTGATGTTCTAACACCTTTAGAGGATTCCTATTGTAAAATAATTTATGTTCATGGAGAGTCGCAGACGAAAAGTGTGGCGCTGGAAAAGTACAGCAGGTCAGGCAGCATCTGAGGAGCAGGACAGTCAACATTTCGGGCATAAGCCCTTCATCAGGAATGTACTCCAAGTGGGGTCTAACCAGAGCTTTGAACTCTGTATTGGGCTCTATCACGCCACGCCCCTTCCAATCGATTGGAATCAAGTTTTGTGTTTAACTGTTCAATCCTGACACTGTAGAACAAAGCTCAGAAATGTTCTCCACACTAATACAATTGATTGACAAAATAGAAAAAGAAGGTGAGCCTTCCTCAGACAGTCCATCAACCTATCGAGGATAGATTTGAGAAAATTGCTGTAATGTTGAAAGATATCACTTGAACATTTCAAACAAACCTACTCTCAAGACTCAGTGCTTTCACAACAGTCTGTCAAGGACCCTATAGTAGGTCTTGTCACAGCAACCCTTGATTAATAGTAGCTGACAGCTCTGCATTGCCAGTCCTCGCGGTGGCGCAGTGGTTAGCAGTGCCTCACAGCGCTAGGGAACTGGGTTCAATTCCAGTGTTGGACAACTGTCCGTATGGAGTTTGCACATTTTCCCAGTGTCTGCGGGGGGTTCCTCTGGGTGCTTCAGTTTCCTCCCACAGTCCAAAGATGTACAGGTTAGGTGGATTGGCCATAGTGTTTGGGGATGTGTGGGTTCGATGCATTAGTCAGGGGAAATGTAAAATCTTCATCTCAGTCCTAAATGATCGGCCTTGGAATTGTGCCCTTGTATTGAGATTGTTCAGCCAGGAGAAGCAACCTCTCAGCGCCCACCCTGTCAAGCCCCTTCTGAATTCTACACGGTTCAATGTCATCATCTCGCCAAGGAATTAAGGTGCAATTTACTCAGCATCTCATATTGGGGACAAGTCTCACATTCCAATAATCAATCTAGTAAACCTTCACCATCAGAAAATGTCTGCTCCTTTCAAAATTCAGCCATTAATTGTACACTATCCTTGCATAAGGGCTGATACAGTGAAGGAGAAAGTGAGGACTGCAGATGCTGGAGATCAGAGTCAAAAGGTATGGTGCTGGAAAAGCACAGCCGGTCAGGCAGCATTGAGGAGCAGGAGAGTTGATGTTTCATCAGGAATGTTGAAGATCTTATGTTCAAACGTCGATCCTCCTGCTCTTCCGCCTGACTGACTGTGCTCTTCCAGCACCATGCCTTTTGACTCTGATCTCCAGTATCTGCAGTCCTCACTTTCTCCTTCACTGTAACAGCCCCTACTCAAAGGTAGTGTACAATAAATGGCTCAGGTTTGAAAAGAGCAGACAAATAGAGATGCCAGCTCAGCACTGTCCTCATGACCTGTCCTACCTGCCAATCTCCCCTCCCATCTATCCGCTCCATCCTCCTCTCTGACCTATCACCTCCATCCCCACCCCCATTCACCTATTGTACTCTCTGCTACCTTCTCCCCAGCCCCAACCCCCCTATTTATCTCTCCACCCTGGAGGCTCCCTGCCTCTATTGCTGATGAAGGGCTTTTGCCCAAAACATCTCTTTTCCTGCACCTTGGATGCTGCCTGACCTGCTGTGCTTTTCCAGCACCACTCTAATCTAGACTCTAGTTTCCAGCATCTGCAGTCCTCACTTTTGCCAAATAGAGGTGCCACACAGGCACTAATCCTTAAACACAGGAGAACAAGTTAATAAGGTGACTGAGGATGTTAAAGGAAGTAGGGGATGACATTGTAGACACCCTAACTATAATCTTTCAAAGTTCTGTAGATACAGAAAACATCTCTGTGGATTGGAACATTGCACGTGTCACCTGCCTTTTAAGAAAGGCGAAATAGGAAAACTGGACTGTATCACTGGTCTGGTGTTACAGACCAGTCAGCTTAACATCTGTGGTGGAGGCATGGTTGGAGTCTATAATTGACGTTGGGGTAACTGAATACCTTGAAAATTTTCAGTTAATCGGAGAGAGCCATTCCTTCATAAACAGGTATGTTACATTAACAACTTACTGGTCCTCTGGGTTTCTCCCTGACTCCAGTGATTCCTGAAAGATCACCACCAACGCCTCTACAATCTCTACAGCTACCTCCTTCAGAACTCTGGTGATGTTTATCTGGTCCAGGTGAGTTATCCACCTTCAGACCTTTCAGCATTCATGAAGGGTAGGCCATGTCTGACAAGTCTCATAAACGATCACCACCAATGTCTCTACAATCTCCACAGCTATGTCCTTCAGAACGCTGGTGTAGTCCATCTGGTCTGGGTGGTTTATACACCTCCAGACCTTTCAGCAACCTCCGCACGCATTCCTTAGTGATGGCCACCACACTCACCCCTGACCCTGACTCTCTTGAAGTTCTGGTATGTTGCTGGTGCCTTCCATCATGATGCCTGATGCAAAATACCCATTCAGACCCTGCACCATTTCTTTGTTCCCCATTACTACTTCTCCCTCAGCCTCATTTTCCAGCGATCCAATATCTAGTCTTGCCTTTCTCTTAACTTTTAGATATCTAATAAAAACTCTTATATTACTCACTAGTTTCCCTTCAAAATTCTTCCCCCATTATTAGTGTTACATCAACAATGCATACAAGTTCTAATTCAAGCAAACTTCATTCAGAGTCAGTTTCTTGTATCATTGTCCAATCCATAATATAAGTACTTGCTCTGTTGCCTTCTAGGGGTCAGTACAAATCACACTGTTCATATTCCAGCAGAGGCAGTCATCGTTGTATCAAACTATAACAGCCAGGGGATATGCAACTGCGCAAATGACCTCTTTATTTTATCAGCCTTGTAACAGTGATATTCGCTGAGGCATAGGCTGTAAATTTTAATTCACTGAAATTGCTTTTTAGACAGGGTCATCCTGGATCAGTAATTACGACTCCCATCTCTGCATCAGGCAGTTATGTGTTTCTGGTGTGCAAGACTAAGGGAGTACAGTTGGAGGTTTGGTCATTTCTGTAAGTTTCAGGAACAAGACGCGCTGATTTCAGGAGGCCACAGAATGTTCTGACACTTCTGAAAAATGTTCTCTGCCTCTCAGTATTGCCCATTAGCAGACCAATGTAGTTACTGTGACTGCTGGCACGGGATGGCTGTTTGAATTTTGAAGCTCTGATCAGAAACATTGGAAGAGCATGCAATTCTGTAAGAGTGTCAGAACATTCCAAAACGTACTTTATGGTCCATGACATACTTTTCCAAAGTGTAGTCACTGCGACAAAGTGGCAGTGAATGTTTACATGGTATGATCCCACATGGTCATGGCCAGGTTTGTTTTATTCATTGATGGGATGAGGGCGTCACTGGCTTGGCTAGCATTTATTGCCCATCCCCAATTACCCAGAGGGAAGTTATGAGTCAACTGTATTGCTGTAGGTGTAGAGTCACATGTATGCCCAGACCAGGTAAGGATGACAGTTTCCTTCACCATTAATAAACCAGATGGGCTTTTCTAACGATCGACAATGGTTTCATGGTCATCATCAGATCTTAACAGATTTTTGTTATTGAATTAAAATTCTACATCTGCTGTGGCAGGATTTGTACCCAAGTGCCTGGAACATTACCTGTGTCTCTGGATTAACTGTCCAGTGATAATACCAATAAGCCATCCCTTTCCATCATTTGTTATATTCTGAAGGACTGGCTGAAGGACAAAAAGATGGCCAAGATATTGACAGGAACTATCTTACTCTTCTTCAAATCTGAGCTATGTAAAGCTCTATCATCATTCCAGAGGGTAAATAGAGACTCAGGGTATCCAAGCGTCGTTACACTCCCACTCTGTCATTAGAGGGAGATGACTGGTGGTGGTCTAACCTGAGGGTCATGATGCTTCAAGCAAATGGGGAAGTTGAGAAGCAGAGTCCCTCTTGGTCACATTACCCAGTGCAGGAATTGAACCTTGCAGTTATCAACCAACCATCCAGCCAACTGAGCAAACTAACCGTCATATTACAGTCTCGAGCTGCTGCACTGAAGTGTCATCCTGGTTTATATATGATGAACGACAGAGCGGCTCTCAAACCCTCAATCTTTGCTATGAGTGCTAACTAATGAGCCGCACTTGACTTATTCTCGGCTGTGTGGGATTTCTAACCAATAAAGTACTACATAAAGGTAAATATTGTTTCCCACATCATTTTGTTAAATAAGGAATTGTAACAAAGGCCTTTGTAACAAAAGCATCATCGAATTGATGCTCGGCTTGAACATTTGCCCACTCTGAGGTTGCTCCATGTCTGAGCCTAATGTCCACAGAAATATGGAGCAAACCTTTGATCAGAAAGCTTCATCAGAAGACTGGAGTATCAGGGAGAAGATTGGACACAACTCTCTTTTACAACACGAGCTGGCAAAAGGCAAAGTTCCAGCGTGAGGTACAGTTAGTAAGTTTGCAGATGCCACCAAAATTGGAGGTGTAGTGGACAGCGAAGAGGGTTGCCTCAGATTACAACAGGATCTGGACCAGATGGGCCAATGGGCTAGAAGTGGTAGATGGAGTTTAATTCAGATAAATGCGAGGTGCTGTATTTTGGGAAAGCAAATCTTAGCAGGACTTATACACATAATGGTAAGCTGCTAGGGAGTGTTGCTGAACAAAGAGAGCTTGGAGTGCAGGTTCATAGCTCCTTGAAAGTGGAGCCACAGGTAGATAGGATAGTGAAGAAGGCATTTGGTATGCTTTCCTTTATTGGTCAGGGTATTGAGTATAGGAGATGGGAGATCATGTTGTGGCTGTATAGGACATTGGTTAGGCCACTGTTGGAATATTGCATGCAATTCTGGTCTCCTTCCTATCGGAAAGATGTTGTGAAACTTGAAAGGGTTCAGAAAAGATTTACAAGGATGTTGTCAGGGTTGGAGGATCTGAGCTATAGGGAGAGGCTGAACAGGCTGGGGCTGTTTTCCCTGGAGCGTCGGAGGCTGAGGGGTGACCTTATAGAGGTTTACAAAATTATGAGGGGCATGGATAGGATAAATATGCAAAGTCTTTTCCCTGGAGTCGGGGAGTCCAGAACTAGAGGGCATAGGTTTAGGGTGAGAGGGGAACGATATAAAAGAGACCTAAGGGGCAACTTTTTCACGCAGATGGTAGTGCATGTATGGAATGAGCTGCCAGAGGATGTGGTGGAGGCTGGTACAATTGCGACATTTAAGAGGCATTTGGATGGGTATATGAATAGGAAGGGCTTTGGAGGGATATGGGCCGGGTGCTGGCAGGTGGGACTAGATTGGGTTGGGATGTCTAGTCGGCAAAGTCCATCATCCAAAAGGCACATGTCAGGAGTGTGATGGAACATTCCCCACTTGTCTGGATAGGTACAGTTCCAACAACACTCAAAAAGCTCAACATCTTTGAAATCTGTGTTGCAGGCAGACAGGGTAGTTAAGAAGACATTTTGCATGCTTGCCTTCATTGCTCAGACCATTGAGTAGTGGAGTTGGGATGTGATGTTGAAGTTGTACAGGACGTTTTTGAGGCCACTTCTGCAGTATTATGCACAGATGTGGTTTCCCTGCTAATAGGAAAGATATTATTAAATTGGAAAGGTTTCAGAAAAGGTATACAAGGATGTTGCTGGGTCTGGTGGATTGAGTTATAAGGAGAGGCTGGATAGGCTGGGAATATTTTCTGTGGAGCAGAGGAGGTTGATGTGTCACAGGGTTCAGTGCTGGGTCTCAAACCACTTACAAATTAAATAAATGACTCAGAGGTAGGTATGGTAACCATATTTACTAATGACACATGGAACATCGAACATAAAACAGCACCTCACAGTAACAGATCCTTCGGCCCACGATGTTGTGTCGAACATGATGCTAATCCCTTCTGCCTGCCCAGGGTCCATATCCCTCCATTCTTTGCTTATCCCTGTGCTTATCTAAAAGGCCCTTAAATGCCCCTGTCAGTTCTGCATGCCCCTATTCTATCCTGACACATAAGTAGAATAGGTAAATTGGGAAGATGACATAATGAGGCTGAAAAGGATATAAATACCTTAAATCAGTGAACACAGATCTGCCAGATCTGCGTATAATGAGGGAAAAAAAACACAAATATGTCCATTCTGGCAGGAAGAGTAATAAAGTAGCATTTCATCTAAGTGTTGGGAGATTTTTGAGCTCTGAGATTGCAGAGGGATCTGGGTGTCCTCCTTCATGAATTGTAAAAAAATGCAATGCAGGTGCACCATGTAATCAGGAAAACTCATAGAATATTTATTATCATTTACTGTGGGGAGAATTGAATACAAGAGTCAGGAGCATAATCCTCAATTATACAGGGCATAGAATGTCATACCTAAAGATGCAAAGGGAGCTGCAAACGATAGCCAAAAGAAATAACCAGCCATGTCAAACAAGACTGGATTTTTATGGTTACAATGATAATGAGGAGTTGAGTTGTCATTGGTCAACAACAGGTATCCCTGATGGGCAATGTACCAAACTGCAGACATAATTTATGTATTCCCACAAAGCACGTACAAAGACAATGGTAAAAAAAGCCAGTTTCAACTCTACAGGAGTGTGCTTCGGGACTGAATGTTGTCATGTGAGCCAACTGGCAAAGGTACCCATGTGCCCTAGCCTGGCTGCAAGTACTAGCCTGCTTTGAAGCTGACAGTCAAAGAGCCATTCTCTGGCCACTCCTGCGTTGCAGGTAAGTGGGTACTAGAAGTCAGATAGCTAGTAAACCAGACAAAAGGAAACAGGACATCTAATGAGCTTGAATGCACCCTGAATGTTGATGAAAGGTATCAGTGTAACAAAATCTCAACCAATCTGCAAAACTAATGATTGCGTTATTGACAATTCCATTAACACCATCAAAGCTACCAATAATCTCCACTGAAATGGCTGCAATATTCAACTATCTGCACTTTAGGAATGATTCAGAGATTGATCTGCAAACCTTTAACTTTTCATTTTTAACTTCAGGAGTCAAGTCTTATTTCTAACCTGTGTGCTGTGTCAGAACATAATTAGAAATTAACACAGTCCCCTTTTTGTTAACTCAAGAAACCCTGAATAAATTGGCACTTTTTAAAATACAATTCAATTTGGATCCAGGATCCACAATGGAAGTGATCAGTTTTTAAATTGATCCGGCCGGGAAAATTAAAGAAGATTATATAAATATCGGTTGCAACATGATTAAGGCAACACCTTACAAGCTAATACTATAAGGCACATCTTAACAGGCATGAACCTTGAACACTCTAAATATTCACATCAGCAAAAATAACCGTCGAGGAACCTGTGTTGGCCTTGACAGTGTCTCAGGAGTATAGACAGGATATGAGAAAGACCGAGGAAGGAAGATTTTTGTTCATTGCAAAAGAATGAAAGAAACATAATGTAGCAAGCACTTAGTATGTTTGCCTTTATTGGTTAGAGCATTGAGTACAGGAGTTTGGAGGTCATATTGCAGCTGTACAGGACATTGGTTAGGCCACTGTTGGAATATTGCATGCAATTCTGGTCTCCTTCCTATTGGAAGGATGTTATGAAACTTGAAAGGGTTCAGAAAAGATTTACAAGGATGTTGCCAGGATTGGAGGATTTGAGCTATAGGGATAGGCTGAACAGGCTGGGGCTGTTTTCGCTGGAGCCTCGGAGCTGAGTTGTGACCTTATAGAGATTTATAAAATCATGAGCATGGATAGGGTAAATAGATAAGATATTTTCCTTGGGGTGGGGGAGTTCGGAACTAGAGGGCATACATTTAAGGTGAGCGGGGAAAGATTTAAAAGGGAGCTAAGGAGCAACTTTTTCACTCAGAGGGTGGTGTGTATATGGAATGAGCTGCCAGAGGAAGTGGTGGAAGTTGGTACAACTACAGCATTTGAAAGGCATCTGTATGGGTACATGAATAGGAAGGGCTTGGATGGATAGGGGCCAAATGATGGCAAATGGGACTAGATTTATTAAGGATATCTGGTCGGCATGGACAAGTTGGACCGAAGAGCCTCTTTCTGTGCTGTACATCTTGATGACTCTTATCAGTGTAGAATAGTTGATGATTTTCTGTACGTATCAGATGTGAGACAGAGACTGGACAGACTTCGGACCGAGATAGGTCAGATATGGGATAGATCTGGGACCGAATATCAGACAGATTTCTGTTTAGCCAGTCTAGTTTTGAGGTCATTTGAGTGAGGCCAAAGTGAGCCTGCCCGCAGGAAACCTATGGTCTGTTACAGCCAATCGGGGGGGTGTGGTTGAAAGGAGCGAGGAGCCAGTTCATCCCTCTGCACTCAGCAGCTGAATGACTTTGGGTTATCCGGTCTGGAGAATAAATTGGGGAGGTTTTGCCCAGGATCTGAGTGAAACAACATCCACTTTCTGATGGTCTGGACCTCAGCAAATGTTTGTCATTGAGAGCCCAGCACAATTGTTTTGGAGCATATTGGAAATGAATATGCTCTTCACATGGTTCCTTCTGCTAATTGGAACTGGAACATTCTTCAAGCATTTAGAACAGTTGGCTCAATCTAAAGCCTTAGTAAACATTTCTCACAGAGAAATCAAACTGAGCTTGCATTAAATGTCAATAAATCTATTCTGTAGATTTCCTTTTACCAAAACACCAGAATAAGAAGGCGAGAGTTGAGGGTTCTGCACTCCCTAATGGAATTCCTGATGGATTTATATTGCACCAATTGCTCCACTTTTGATCCTATTTAATCATCTCCCAAGGAGAAACTCCAACAGCAGATGTATTAAATGCCGTACTCTGTAGTTGCTGACACCTTACCGAGACGAGAACGCATGCATGTCTCATCAGGGTAGCTCACATAGTTAAAGATCTCTGCCTCAATAAAAGATGCTTGTCAAAAATATTTTCATTTGATGTGATGGACAGTGAACTGACACTGAAGGTCATGTTTGCTAAGCTGCAGCAAAGACACAACTGTGCATTTTGGTAAAAAATGGTCTCGTTATTTACTTGGCTGTGATTAGGTTAATCTCATTTTGAAAAGATGCTGCATGGCTCCTTCACACTATGTGATCATTTAGAAATAGACTCTGCTTCTGCCAAAGGAGCTGAAAAGTTAATGACAGTCAGATGTCTGTTGAATAACAAGTTCTCCAGATGAAGCCCAATAGTGAAGGTGGCCTACTAGACCGATGTGAAATTCTGTATATCAGGGGTTGGGGAGGGGGGTGGTGTTAACATCTTCTCATCACTGAAATAATGTGGGATTGGTGTGGATTAGAGACATGTCACTTTCCACGGTTGCTCAATGGTTAGCACTGCTGCCAGAGATCTGGGTTCAATTCCAGCCTCGGGTGACTGTCTGTGTGGTGTTTGCATATTCTCCCCGTGTCTGCATGGGTTTCCTCCGGGTGCTCTGGATCCCTCCCACAGTCTAAAGATGTGCAGGTCGGGTGAATCGGCCATGCTAAATTACCCCAGGGATGTGCAGTCTGGGTGGGTTAGCCTTGGGAATTGCAGGGATCTGGGAGGAGGGTGGGATGCGTTTCGGAGGAATGTCGTGGATTCGATGGGCTGAATGGCCTGCTTCCATACTGTAGGGATTCTATGATTCCTGATGTGGAAATGCTGGTGTTGGACTAGGTGGATGAAGTCACATGACACCAGATCATAGTTCAACAGGTTTATTTGAAATCACAAGCTTTTGAAGTGCTGCTCCTTCATCACCTGGCGAAAGAGCTGTGCTCTGACAGCTTGTGATTTCAAATAAACCTGTTGGACTATTACCTGGTGCCATGTGACTACTTGTCCTGTCAGTGCTTCGCACCATTACATGCAACAAAACATGGGTTCTATTCTCCAGCAACATTGCCTCTTGCCGACACAAGCAGTCAAACGCACAGCGAGAAAAGTAAACGAGTAATCTGCAATTTGTAACGCAGTAATAGCTCAAAGCATTTGCAAAGAATCTTCAGCCTCCAGCCTCCCAGTTCTTTTGATGCTTTCATATCACCCGATAAATATATTTATGATTGCTGAAGATTCCCTTGCTTATATGGTCTTTACACACACACTCGCGCGGGCACTTCTCTTAAAGTGAATGCCTGTTGTTCAAATAATTCATAATGCACAGAAGAAACAAGTTTTCTCAATGGTTGAGTGTGCAGATACACTGAGCAATGTTTACCTGAGCAAGTTAGATCCATAACAACAAAACAGAAATTGCAGGAAAAGCTCAGCAGGTCCTGCAGCATCTGTGAAGGGTCACTGGACCCGAAATGTTAACTCTAATTTCTCTTCACGGATGCTGCCGGACCTGCTGAGCTTTTCCAGCAATTTCCATCTTTGTTTCTGATTTCTGGCATCAACCGTTACTTTGTTTCTTTAAAATTTAAGTCCCTGTTTGCTTGAGGTGATTTACTGCAAAAGTGATGTGACAGGGAGGAGAGTGTCTCATGGGGTGGGGTGAGGGCTGGAGGGTATTGGCTGTCGTAATGGACATCGGTCGCCGTTGGCCTGTGAAGCACAAAATTACTCCATTACTACTCAGTGACTAAGTGTGTTTCCATGGATACCAACCAGAGGTCGGACACTTTTACAGAATCGACCACAGGCAATCATCCTTTGCTTTCACTGGAGGGCGGGAGGTTCAGAGGTGACCTGATAGAAGTTTATAAAATATTGAGAGGTATAGATAAAGTTAATGTTAGTTGCCTTTACCATAAGATGGGAAATTTCAAGACTTTGGGGGCACATTTTTAAGGTGAGAGGAAAGAGATTTTAAAAAGACTTAAGAGGAAAATATTTTACACAGAAGGTGGTTCATGTGTGGAATGGATTTCCTGAGGAAGTGGTGGATGTTGGTATAATACAACGTTTAAAAGACGCTTGGATGGATTAATGAAGAGGAAAAGTTTGGAGGGAAAAGGGCCAGGAACAGGCAGGTGGGACTAATTTAGCTTGGGATTATGTTCGGTGTGGACCGAAGGGTCTGTTTCCATCCTGTATGACTCTATGACTCTATGTGCACATTGAGAAATGTAATTCAATTGGCTGAGGTACTGGAATTCGATGGAGGATTGTGAGAGGGTGGACACTGGGGGAAACAAAATTTGTGGCAGTCCATTGTCTCTACAGTAAATTGGGAGTTCGCATTTGACTGACAGGAGCTATTTGCATCTTACAGTCGGACCTGTGAGAATTTCAGTCCATTCCTGGCTCAACCGAAGTGTTCTACTTTCTCCTGAGGAGAGAGAAAGAGGAAAGGGAGAAGGTTTTTGTGGGGGAAGGAGAGAAGGTTCCAGGCTTCATAGGAATACGTTGCAGCAGATAACCAAGTACAGAGGCGGCCTCCGGACAGGGCTTCTGAATGAATGGAAAGAGAACGGTTAAAAGAAGGTTGGTGAAATTCCAGCACAGAGCCTGGTATCCAATCACCAAGGCACCTTTATGCACAGTACACAGGCTGTGGTCTGTCAGTCCCTGAACTGAGGAGATTCTGAATCCCCTGGTTATATTTGATGAATGAAATTTACAAACACACAGTGAACAGTCAACAATGAACAATGAGTGGTTTTCAATAAGTAGCAGTTTACAGGGGAAAGGGGAGGCAAGGCCAAACCCCCAAACCCCACCGGATAACCAATTCACAGGGAGATGCAGACAGACTCCAAATCCCACAGTAACACACCAAAGAGGAAACAGTAGACACAAACGCATACAAAACCGTCTGATCAACTGAACGATTAAACAGTGCATGTTACACATTCAGCCCTGGTAAACCAGGAAATGGCCAATCCCTCCCACCTTCTGGGCACTAAAAGGCAACCACCTCCATGCCCCCTTTTGGCTCTTGTTCCGCCCCCATGTCGCCTTTGGGCTCTCAGTCTGCCCCATGCCCCCTTCCACCTCTCAGTCTGCCCCATGCCCCCTTCCACCTCTCAGTCTGCCCCATGCCCCCTTCCAGCTCTCAGTCTGCCCCATGCCCCCTTCCAGCTCTCAGTCTGCCCCATGCCCCCTTCCACCTTTCAGTCTGCCCCATGCCCCCTTCCATCTCTCAGTCTGCCCCATGCTCCCTTCCACCTTTCAGTCTGCCCCATGCCCCCTTCCACCTTTCAGTCTGCCCCATGCCCCCTTCCATCTCTCAGTCTGCCCGATGCCCCCTTCCATCTCTCAGTCTGCCCCATGCCCCCTTCCACCTTTCAGTCTGCCCCATGCCCCCTTCCACCTTTCAGTCTGTCCCATGCCCCCTCCCATCTCTCAGTCTGCCCCATGCTCCCTTCCACCTCTCAGTCTGCCCCATGCTCCCTTCCACCTCTCAGTCTGCCCGATGCCCCCTTCCACCTTTCAGTCTGCCCTATGCCCCCTTCCGTCTCTCAGCCTGCCCCATGCCCCCCTTCCACCTCTCAGTTTGTCCCATGCCCCCTTCCATCTCTGTCTGCCTCCATGCCCCCTTCTATCTCTCAGTCTGCCCTATGCCCCCTTCCGTCTCTCAGTCTGCCCCATGCCCCCTTCCATCTTTCAGTCTGCCCCATGTCCCCTTCCACCTCTCAGTCTGCCCCATGCCCCCTTCCATCTCTCAGTCTGCCCTATGCCCCCTTCCGTCTCTCAGTCTGCCCCATGCCCCCTTCCATCTTTCAGTCTGCCCCATGTCCCCTTCTATCTCTCAGTCTGCCCTATGCCCCCTTCCGTCTCTCAGTCTGCCCTATGCCCCCTTCCGTCTCTCAGCGTGCCCCATGCCCCCCTTCCACCTCTCAGTCTGCCACATGCCCCCATCTATCTCTGTCTGCCCCATGCCCCTTCCATCTCTCAGTCTGCCCCATGCCCTCTTCCACCTCTCAGTCTGCCCCATGCCCCCTTCCACCTCTCAGTCTGCCACATGCCCCCATCCATCTCTGTCTGCCCCATGCCCCTTCCATCTCTCAGTCTGCCCCATGCCCTCTTCCACCTCTCAGTCTGCCCCATGCCCCCTTCCACCTCTCAGTCTGCCACATGCCCCCATCCATCTCTGTCTGCCCCATGCCCCTTCCATCTCTCAGTCTGCCCCATGCCCTCTTCCACCTCTCAGTCTGCCCCATGCCCCCTTCCATCTCTCAGTCTGCCCCATGCCCCCTTTCATCTCTCAGTCTGCCCCATGCCCCCTTTCATCTCTGAGTCTGCCCCATGCCCCCTTCCAGCTGTCGATCCACAATGACACAACTTCCTCTAGGACAGCGTATCCCGTTACCACCCCAGGACGATGGCGACCAGGACAGGTACCCACCTTTCGGCTTCCCGGACTGCCCCTATGCGCCATCCGGTTTCCCCTGGTTACATCAGTCAGCCAGAGCTCCCTGATTGGCCCAGGCTAACAACCCAATCAAGGGTCTCAAAGTCAATGAGCTCCATCTGGTTCCAATCACTACAGACAGAAAGGAATGAATGAAAGAAAGGGAAGAAGAGGAGAATGAAGGTAAAGAACACGGATAAGAGAAAAGAGGACAGAACAGAATGAACGAATGTAAGAAATAGGGACAGAAAAAGGAATGAATGAAAGAAATGGAAAATATAGTGATTGAGCAAGCGGAAGGAAATGGAAAGGAGAAAAGACTTAAAGACAGCCAAAGGAAATAAAGGCATAGAAAGGAAAGAGGAGAATTAAGTTGAAGAAAGGAATGAGAAAGTGGGACAAAGGATAAGTGAAAATGTATATATTATGCCACACACCCTGGGGACATTGCAAAGCTTCACAGGAATGAAGAGCTTTTGACACCCAGGTGTCTCCTCATGCAGCAATGCTAGATGGGAAACAGGTGAAAGAAGTGAGTCAAAATTAATTTCCACTGACTGCTCCTTCAACACCTCTTCATCCAGATGAGACAGAAAGCCCTGCTGTGACTTTCTGACCTTACTACAATTCTATAATAATGCTGTTTCAAATGGCCTTCAGACTGAATGGTCCCCTGGGGACAGAGGTCTGCAGACTGACCACGATATAATATTGACTCCAGGAGTCACAGAGTATTTATTGAGGTTACGTTGTGTCAGTGAAGGTTAAATACTGACTATTTCTCTTGATAGCTGTGTGATAAAAATTAAGCTGTGCAACGTAATGATGAAAAACCGGAGAATGTTCCACTTGAGAGCAATCCCCTAAACCAAACTATTTTCTCTCTGGTAAGAAGGTGGCATTCAAAGGGAGACCCAGAAGTATCAAAACATTTGTCACGAACGATGACAGATTCTGAGAGATCACGATAGAAAATCAAAGGATTCTTCATGCTCCTGATGATTCCTGTGGCTGGAATTAAATATTATCATAATTTCCCATTAGTTTCTCTCCCTTGAAACACACGCCTTCATGTCAGATTTTGTTTTAATTACCTGCTTACATTTCTGAAGATTGAAATGTCTCCACGGACCAGACTTCGCAGAACCACATCTGTTGCGAATGAAGTGAGTTATCCACCTAATGAGTTTTTTGCAGCCAGTCACGAATGATATTAATGGCACATAACAGGCCATCTTTTACATTCAAGTGAGTGGTTCTAGTAAAAACTGGAACTGTTGGTCAAACAAAAGAAACAAATGCGCTTCCAAATCTATTAGTACTCATTCATCACCAAGGAAACTGCCAGGAAGGAGAGTGAATACTTTTGAAATATGTCCAGAATATTCCAAACAAGCATCAGCGATGGAATTGCTTGCATTCAGTGAAAAAATGAGATAACCCTATTTCATGTACAAGCCTTTGGAACAATAATGACAGCATAAAGATCGCTGGTGTGACAGGTACAGAGGAGGATTAGAATGAGATAGAAGGTGGTTATCAAAACTAAAGAAGCTAATGTATTAATCATGGGGGACTGGGGACTGGGGACCATGGACTGGGGAGTGGGGAGTGGGGACTGGGAACTGGGGACTGGGGAGTGGGGACTGGGAACTGGGAACTGGGAACTGGGGACTGGGGACTGGGAACTAGGGACTGGGGACTGGGGACTGGGAACTAGGGACTGGGGACTGGGAACTAGGAACTGGGAACTGGGGACTGGGGACTGGGGACTGGGGAGTGGGAACTGGGGACTGGGGACTGGGGACTGGGGACTGGGAACTGGGAACTGGGAACTGGGGACTGGGGAGTGGGGACTGGGAACTGGGGACTGGGGATTGGGGACTGGGGACTGGGGACTGGGGGCTGGGAGCTGGGGACTGGGAACTGGGAGCTGGGAATTGGGGACTGGGGACTGGGAAGTGGGTCTTGACAGGGCCTGGGGTGTGGGTAAACGACATGGAAGGAAGCTGTTCAGGCCTTAAAATTATTGCACTCTATATTGAGCTCTGAAAGCTGCAGGGTCCACAAGCAGAAAATGAGATGCTGTTATGCTGGGAATGTATTGAGGGGACCTGTGACCAGGTCAGAATCTTGGAACTGTCTTCCTGACAGGATTGTACAGCTTGAGGATTGCCACAGCTTAAGAAGGCAGCTCACCAGGCCAATTAGCAACAGGCAATCAAAGCTCTGCCAGCGATGGTCACATCCTGCGACTTTCTTAAAAGAAACACTTGTGGCTTCAGATTGGAAACGAGACTGAAAGGGCCAGATTTCTCTCTCCTTGTTGTTGTTGTCTTGTTGTCTCTCTATCTTCAGGAAGTGATGAATCTGCCTCAGTAAGTTACTGGCGTCCGTAATGAAACAAAGGTTTTAAAATATCCCCCCTGAGATATCTGGCAGAAGGAGTAGCAGAAAGCCTTGCATGGGACTCAGGCTACAACTTGGGAGAATTTGACAGAATGCAATTTTTTTTAAAGAAACAAGTGAAAATACAGAATTCTCCCTTTGAAATGCGAAAGAGTCTTCCAGCTAAGATTCCCCGTGCCATATTTTAACACTCCTGATAATTCTGCATCTAGAAATAATTTCCACTGACATGAAAAGGTTTCATGAAATCCTGATAGATGCCAGGAGCCCATGTGTCTGACCAACTGTAGAATGTGGGCATTGCATCTGTACCCAACAGATGGCAGAATAAATCAGGAGAGGGGAACTTTCTGAAAATCAGCGCCATTAAAATAACCATGAATCTTCAATGATTTTAACAGCAACTTGGAATTTCCTACTCCAGTGACAAACTTTCCTCACAATTGCTTCAATTAAGTAAGAAAATGAGGGAAAGTAAAGGGCTGTGGACTAATGGGAGTGAGAATTGGTTTCACAACTCCTCCACAGAGATTGTCAGGCAATCTGGCTCATGAACGGGAGATTTTCTCATTAATGTTAATTGCTAACCTAATGGGTGGATGCCAAACGGAATCTTTTGTTTATTCTTGGGATATGGGGATCACTGGCTCGGCAAGCATCTATTACCCTTCCCAACTGCCCAGAGAGCAGTTATGAATCAACCACATTGCTGTGGACCTGGAGGAAGTGAGGATTGCAGATGCTGGAGATCAGAGTCCCAGCAACATCCTCTCGACTGCTGTGGATCTGGAGTCACATGTAGGCCAGCACGAGATAAGGACAGCAATTTCCTTCCCTTAAGGACATTAGGGAACTAGATAGGGTTATCCCAACAGTTTTATAGTCACTGTTAGACTCTGATTTAACAGCACAGAGGCCAGTATTCTGTCACCAAGTCACTCTTTATTTACTTGTGCTAGGCACACCGGCTGTGACCAGCCAGCTCAGAGTCAGTCTCTGAAGTGAGAAGACTCTCTGAATCTCCTGTTTATATGTGTCACCCAGGGCTCCCTGACTGGCCCAGGTTATCAGGATCTTATAAGTCACTGGGATCCGTCTGGTTCAAATCCCGACAGCCTCTCAGTTCCAGATCATTATTGAATTCAAATTGCACCAGCTGCCATCGCGTGAATGAGTTCAGGTCCCCAGAATGTTACCTGGGCCCCCGGATTAATGATATAGCAATAACACCACTAGGGGGCATCACCACCCCAACTCAAAATATGTCAATATCTTCATTTAATTTTTAAGCATGCGCTTAGAAACAGAAGCTTTTTTAAGATCCCAGAATGGAAAAAGACAGATGTTAGGAGTCTAAAAATTGAACTGGAGCAGTTTATTGCAAATGCAATTTTTTGGATAAAACAGTGGATGGAACATGAGAGAATTTCAAAAGGGAGATGAATAGGGTGGAACTCAGTGCATAGGCATAAGAAATAAACACGGAGCTAGGCAACCCTGGATGACTCAGGATATTGATCAGAAAATAGGGAAGAAAAAGAAGGCATTTTATGCATACCAGAGTAATAACGGTGGTAGACATCAGGAAGAGTATCTCAAGCACAGGAGAGAGGCTAGGGTTGGAAGAAGGAAGGCTAAGAGGAAGCATGAGGAAAGGATGGCAGGCTGTGCTAAAACAAATAGTCAAATGTTCTTCAAACATATTAATACTAAAAGATTGGTGAAGGATAGTGTGGGGCCCATAAGGAAGAAGTGGGGTAAACTGCTCATGAAGCAACGGATATGGCGGAGATGCTGCATGAATACTTTGCTTCTATTTTAGCAAATGAGAAAATGGTGACAAATAGCCCAGTTGAAACTATGGGTGTTGAGCGACTGAGTAGTGTAATGGGAGATAAAGAAGAGGTGCTAAAAATGCTGGCATCACAGACACACACACACACATATACGTTTGTGGGATGAATTTATACTTTGCTCAAAAACTGTATGAATCTGTGTAAGACTCTGTGAACTCACTTTTTAGATTAGAATCAGTCTAAACATTATGGCACAGACAGGGAACATAGGGGGCTAACACCTTCAACATCTTACCTGCGCTGACACCAATTGTTACAATTAACCTGAGAATGTAACTTTTAAAAAAGGTTTTGTGATTTACATATGAAAGAACTATCATGGTCATTCTAACAGATGAGAGACTCAACAAACAATCAAGGTATTATTCAATGTATAATTTCAGTTACATCACACTGTAAACTTTTGCTATAAATCCTGTGCCTTACAATTGTGTCCTTCACAACCACCTGATGAAGGAGCGTCGCTCCGAAAGCTAGTGCTTCCAATTAAACCTGTTGGACTATAACCTGGTGTTGTGTGATTTTTAACTTTGTACACCCCAGTCCAACACCGGCATCTCCTACCCCCTAGGTAGGATGTTTGCTAAAGGGGGAAAGGATAACCCTGTAAATTACAGGCCTGTCAGCTTGACATCAACTGTGGGAAAACTGATGGAGGCCATAATATAAGATAAATGTACACTCAGAGAAAAATAAGTTAATGCGAGACAGTCAACATGGCTTTGTCAAGGCAGGTCAAGTCTGACAAATTTCATTGAGTTCTTTGATGAGATTACACAGAAGTGAATGAGGGGAGTGCTATAAATGTTGTATGTTTGAGCTTTCACATGGCAAGTTGGTTAGCAAATTAGAAATGTTTGAGATCAATGGGTCCTTGGCAGCATTGATTAGAAATTGGCTAAACGATAGGTCACTGATGGTAGGTGTAGATGGTTATTTTTCAGATTGGAGATGATTTGAAAATGGCGTTCCCCAGGGAATGGTGTTGGGTCTATTGTCTTTTCTGATTTATATAAATGATTTGAGATGGGTATTGAGGGCAAAATCTCTAAATTTGCAGATAATACTAAGCTAGGGAGAATAGTGAATTGAGGATGACACTAAGTGACTTCAGAAGGATATTGACAAGTTGGTCAAATGGAGAGACACCCATGCAGATGAATTTCCATGCAGAGCAATGCAAGGTAATGCAATTTTGTAGAAGAAATATCGAGAGATAATGTAGGCTCATTGGTACAACCCTGAGGGGAGTGCATGAGCAGAGGGACCTCAGGGTTCACCTGCATGATTGTCTGAAGATGGCCAATTGTTAGGAAGGTTTATAGGATCCTTGGGTTTAGAAATAGATGCACAGAGTATAAGAGCAAGGAAATCAGGCTATGCCTGTACAAATCATTGGTCAGACCACATGGATGTCGGTGTTGGACTGGGGTGTACAAAGTTAAAAATCAGGGTCTAGATTAGAGTGGTGCTGGAAAAGCACAGCAGGTCAGGCAGCATCCAAGGAGCAGGAAAATCGATGCTTCTGGCAAAAGCCCTTCACCAGGAATGGAGGCAGGGTGCCTACAGAGTGGAAAGTTAAAAATCACACAACACCAGGTTATAGTCCAACAGGTTTAATTGGAAGCACTAGCTTTCGGAGCACCGCTCCTTCATCAGGTGGTTGTGGAGGATACAATTGAAAGGCACAGAATTTATAGCAAAATTCATCACACTGTAAAGTTTTGCTATAAATTCTGTGTCTTACAACTGTGTCCTCCACAACCACCTGATGAAGGAGCAGCATTCTGAAAGCTAGTGAGGTTAGATTCCCTACAGTGTGGAAACAGGCCCTTTGGCCCAACCAGTCCACACTGACCCTCTCAAGAGTAACCCACCCAGACCCATCCCCCTCTGACTAATGCACCTAACACTATGAGCAATTTAGCATGGCCAATTCACCTGACCTGCACATCTTTGGACTGTGGGAGGAAACTAGAGCACCCAGAGGAAACACAGGGAGAATGTGCAAACTCCACACAGACAGTCACCTGAGGATAGAATCGAACCTGGGACCCTGGTGCTGTGAGGCAGCAGTGCTAACCACTGAGCCACCGTGCCACCCCAACTGCTTCCAATTAAACCTGTTGGACTATAACCTGGTGTTGTGTGATTTTTAACTGTGTTCAGTTTTGGTCACCTTACTTAAGGAAGGATATTAAAGCCCAGGAGAGAGTTCCAAGGGGATTTACTAGAATGATAGCAGGAATGAGAGGTTTAGATACAAGCTCTCAGGAAGATGAAAGGCTCTGGCCCGAAACGTCGACTCTCCTGCTTCTCGGATGCGGCCTGACCTGCTGTGCTTTTCCAGCACCACACTCTCAGCTTTTAGAGCTGAAAAATGTGTTGCTGGAAAAGCACAGCAGGTCAGGCAACATCCAAGGAGCAGGAGAATCAACGTTTTGGGCATAAGCCCTTCTTCAGGATTCTCCTGCTCCTTGGATGCTGCCTGACCTGCTGCGCTTTTCCAGCAACACATTTTTCAGCTCTGATCTCCAGCATCTGCAGGCCTAACTTACTTCCCTCTCAGCTTTTAGACACAAGGTAAGATTAGAGAAATTGGGCTTCTTCTCCCTGGACCTGGAGAAGAGAAGATTAAGAAGTAATGTTATTCAGCTGTTCAAAATTATGAACAATCTTGACAGAGTAAAGAAGGATATTATGTTTCCACTAGTCGGTATATCAGTAACTGGGGAGTCACAATTTGAAAATTGTCACCAAGGCAGCTAGGTGTGAGATGAGGAGAAACTTCTCTCTCAGGGAGTTGTTAGGATTTAGAATGTGTTGCCTGGGAGAGCGGCAGAGGCATACTCTCCAGGAGGTTTCAAAATAGAGCTGGAGATATGTTTGAAAGGGATGAAGTTCGAGGACTATGGAGATAGGACTGGGGAATGGGATTAGCTGGGGAGCTCTTTCAGCAGCTGGTACAGTCATAGAGTCATAGAGATGTACAGCATGGAAACAGACCCTTCAGTCCACGCTGACCAGACATCCCAACCCAATCTAGTCCCACCTGCCAGCACCAGGCCCATATCCCTCCAAACCCTTCCTATTCATATACCCATCCAAATGCCTCGTAAATGTTGCAATTGTACCAGCCTCCACCACTTCCTCTGGCAGCTCATTCCATACCCGTACCACCCTCTGTGTGAAAATGTTGCCCTTTAGGTCTTTGTTATATCTTTCCCCCTCTCACCCTAAACCTATGCCCTCTAATTCTGGACTTCTCCACACTAGGGAAAAGACTTTGTCTACTTATCCTAACCATGCCCTCATAATTTTGTAAACCTCTATAAAGTCACCCCTCAACCTCCGCGCTCCAAGGAAAACAGCCCCAGCCTGTTCAGCCTCTCCCTGTAGCTCAAATCCTCAACCCTGGCAACATTCTTACAAATCTTTTCTGAACCCTTTCAAGTTTCACAACATCTTTCCAATAGGAAGGAGACCAGAATTGCACGCAATATTCCAACAGTGGTCTAACCAATGTCCTGTAAAGCCGCAACATGACTTCCCAACTCCTGTACTCAATACTCTGACCAATAAAGGAAAGCATACCAAACGCCTTCTTCACTATCTTTTCTACCTGCGACTCCACTTTCAAGGAGCTATCAACCTGCACTCCAAGGTCTCTTTGTTCAGCAACACTCCCTAGCAGCTTACCATTAAGTGTATAAGTCCTGCTAAGATTTGCTTTCCCAAAATGCAGCACCTCGCATTTAACTGAATTAAACTCCATCTGCCACTCCTCAGCCCATTGGCCCATCTGATCTGGGTTATATTGTGAAATTCTATGATTTATTGGGCGAGACAGGACTAGTGGGCTCAATGCTAATGTCTGGATCAGAAAGTCTGGGTTCAAGTCCCGCTTATCCCCAGAGCTATGTCATAACATGTTTGAATTAATTGACTTAGAATACATTTACAACTCAGTCTGTTCCAATGCTGTAGGGATTCTATGATTCTATGATTGAGGATGAGCATCTTTCACTTGGGACCATCATTAAGATTGGGTTGCATGTGTCCAGAGCTCCTAAGCCAGAAGAAGGCCTTATTAAGAAGTTCTTTATCCAGTCTTGTTTTGCACTAATCTCCATTTTCAGGTGAATTCCATTTAAACTAATGGGGCTGGAATCACGTTATAGCCAATACAGGTAAGGAAAGTTCGGGTTCTACAAATAATGGACTCAATTCTTCAATTGTGTTATAGCCAATTCACGTTGAAGAAACATGTGTTATAGCAGAACCAACTGTATTATGATGCAGTTCTGAGACAGGAGGGACCTGAGCATGGACCTCCTGTCTCAGAGATAGGGACACAAAGGCCCCAACTGCTGGGCATAGTCTGCAATTACATCGAGTAATGGCCAGCCACATTTGTAAATTAATGGGTAACGTATCTATGGCTAGAAAATCCCAAACGTTTTAAGGGACATCAGCAGAGATTGGAGATTTGCTCACCTTGAGGTCTCGCCATGGTTATTGCTAGATAGCAAACTGATGCATACAGTAAGCATTGGCCAACGGTTCCACAGATATTGGTGTGCACGTGGCCCTATGTCAGCTCAGTAATTATTGGTGCCCATAGATATTGACATAGAAGAGGTGTCTGAATGCACCAGCAGTATATGGATCTGACTTGCCTGTGTTGGCATCAGTACAATGTTCAGTGGGAAGACTGTTCGACACAGATGGTTGTGGGTAATGGCAGCGTAAAATGAAAATGTGTAAATCCTGAACCCCACCTCTTTAAACTTTTCTTACACTTATGACAGTTCCCTACCAACTGAGATGAATTCTGGAGGTCTGGCTTGCGGACCATCTAGTTAATTTGATGGCGAAGGATAGGTGATTAAGAGCAGAAGCTTTGCTGTCTTTGCCAACATCTCTCATTATTCGTGCCCTGTTCTCCCCAAGGCGTGTATGAAATGAGGCATCCCATTGGACTGTTCTGATTAAGTCGGTTTATGGCCCTCATCATTTGCAGCGTAAGCAATAAACAGCAGCTCCATAGAGCAGACCAGGCAATATGAATTGGTCTCTGTGTGTCTGGCACTGGTTTGGAAATGTTCTTATAGGGCGCTCATACTGATTAAAGTACAAATGTTTCCCTGAGGGATTGAGAGCAGACTCAATGTACCCTAATGCCATTGTGACAAATTTACTTCATGTTTTCCATGGTACTTGTCTGTAATTATGTTTGTTGTTGATGGTGACAGCTGATTAATCACATTCCCCTCAGGGTGAAAGAGCAGGTCTGGAGGTTGCATGCCAGTGGGATACCTAATGTCTCCCTTTTCATCTCCTCTTCAATTACGTTTATTATTGGGAGGGGCATATTACTGCAGATGCTGGAATCTCTACTGAAAACAACAAATGCTGGAGATCACAGCGGGTCAGGCAGCATCCATGCAGAGAGAGCAAGCTAACTTATCTACTCGACATGACACTTTATCAGAGCTGATATGATGTGTGGAGGAGGACTGATTAGGAGATTTGACAACCATCTGATGAAGGAGCGTCGCTCCGAAAGCTAGTGCTTCCAATTAAACCTGTTGGACTATAACCTGGTGTGGTGTGATTTGTAATTTTGTGGAGGAGGAAGCATTAATGCGACAGCTAGGGGGTGCTGGGATGTGGAGTGCTTGGGGGTAAAAAAGATGTTGATTGTTCAAATTAAGTTGATTAGGCCACTTTTGGAATGCTGCATTCAGTTCTGGACCCCCTGCTTTTGGAAGGATGTTGCGAAGCCTGAAAGAGTTCAGAAAAGATTTACAAGGGTGTTGCCAGGGTTGGAGGGTTTGAGCTATTGGGAGAGGCTGAAACAGGCTGGGGCTGTTTTCCCTGGAGTAGAGGCTGAGGGGTGGCCTTATAGAGATTTATAAAATCATGAGGGGCATGGATAGGGTGAGTAGAGAAGGCCTTTCCCTTGGGGTGGGGGAGTCCAAAACTAGAGGGCATAGGTATAAGGTGAGAGGGGAAAGATCTAAAAGGGACCCAAGGGGCAACTTTTTCACACAGAGAGTGGTGCATGTTTGGAATGAGCTGCCAGAGGAGGTGCATTTGGATGGGTATATAAATAGGAAGGATTAGAGGGATAAGGGCTAAATGCTGGAGGATGGGACTAGATTGATTTAGGATATCTGGTCAGCATGGAATAGTTGGACTAAAGTACCTGTTTTAATGCTGCACATCTCTGATAACTCTGAGTGATTGGAATGGCAGTACAGTGGTGTGTCTAACTGCCAGACTGGGAAGAATGGGCAGGGTAAGGGGAGGGAGGGGGTAGGGGGAGGGGTATTGTGACAGAGAATGTAACAAGTAAAGCTAAAAGAAAGGGAAGGAATGGGAGTTGGTTCATAATTTTAACATGTTGAGCTCAATGTTAAGTCCAGAAGGCTGCAAAGTGCCTGGTCTGAAGATGAGATGTTGTCCCTCCAGTTTGTGCTGTGAGTCACCGGAACACCGCAGCATGCCGAGGACAGACACGCGGGCAAATGAGCAGGACGCTGTGTTATAAAGACCGGCTATGGGAAGGTCGGGGTCCTGCTTTCGCACAGATCAGAGGTGTTCTGCAAAGCAGTCACCCCAGTCTGTGTTTGGTTGGTGAAACAGAGTAGACCCTTCGGTGCAGTGAATACAATATACAAGATTAGTCTGCCTTTATTCTACACCAGAGTAGGTTTCTTGCTTCATTGTAGAATGTAAAATTTAGGAATTAAGGAGATTGAAACTTTTCACTCGTGTAAATGAGGTAGTACTGACTTTAATATAAGGGGAAAAAAACGATAAGAGAGAAAATACTGGAATTAAAGATGAAACCGTGGTCAGGTGTAAATTGCAGTGATAAATATCCCAAGCTCTCCATTTCAAGTTCTCTGGCTGTGGATTCAGCAGTGGCAAATCTTTAAAAGGGAGGCAGAGGCAATGTGGGCAACTGTTGACCGGTCACTGTGAACTTCATTTGTGGAGTTTAATTCAGATAAATATGAGGTGCTGCATTTTGGGAAAGCAAATCTTAGCAGGACTTATACACTTAATGGTAAGGTCCTAGGGAGTATTGCTGAACAAAGAGACCTGGGAGTGCAGGTTCATAGCTCCTTGAAAGTGGAGTCGCAGGTAGATAGGATAGTGAAGAAGGTGTTTGGTATGCTTTCCTTCATTGGTCAGAGTATTGAGTACAGGATTTGGGAGGTCATGTTGCGGCTGTACAGAACATTGGTTAGGCCACTGTTGGAATATTGTGTGCAATTCTGGTCTCCTTCCTATTGGAAAGATGTTGTGAAACTTGAAAGGGTTCAGAAAAGATCTAAAAGGATGTTGACAGGGTTGGAGGATTTGAGCTATAGGGAGAGGCTGAACAGGCTGGGGCTGTTTTCCCTGGAGCGTCGGAGGCTAAGGAGTGACCTTATAGAGGTTTACAAAATTATGAGGGGTATGGATAGGATAAACAGACAAAGTCTTTTCCCTGGGGTTGGGGAGTCCAGAACTAGAGGGCATAGGTTTAGGGTGGGAGGGGAAAGATATAAAAGAGACCTAAGGGGCAACTTTTTCACGCAGAGGGTGGATAGTGTATGGAATGAGCTGCCAGAGGAAGTAGTGGAGGCTGGTACAATGGCAACATTTAAGAGGCATTTGGATGGGTATATGAATAGGAAGGGTTTGGAGGGATATGGGCCGGGTGCTGGCAGGTGGGACTAGATTGGGTTGGGGTATCTGGTTGGCATGGACGGGTTGGACCGAAGAGTCTGTTTCCATGCTGTACATCTCTATGACTCTATGACTCTAAGTGTTACAGTCAGATCTCAGGTGAGATTCACTAAGTTGATGTGGTGGAACAGGCAGAGAACAAATCGTAAAACCCCAGGTGAGGAGGGGTGACCTAGCTCCCAAACACACACACAAACACACACACATGGACACACACACACACTCTCGCACAGACACACACACACACAGACACACACACACACAGACACACACACACGGACACACACACACATACACACACACACACTCACACACAGACGCACACACGGACACACACACACACATACATACACACACACTCACACACAGACACACACACAGACACACACATGGACACACACACACAGACACACACACACACACACACACACAGACACACACACAGACACACACAGACACACACACACAGACACAGACACACACACGGACACACACACACAGACACACACATGGACACACACACACAGACACACACACACAGACAGACACACACACAGACACACACACACAGACACAGACACACACACACAGACACACACAGACAGACACTGACACACACAGACACAGACACAGACACACACACACAGACACACACACACAGATACAGACACACAGAGCACCCAGAGTAAACCCAAGCAGACACGGGGAGAATGTGCAAACTCCACTCTGGAAGATCAACCTCCCCAGATCCATTCTCATGTCCTTTATTTACCCTTGACTAATGCACCTAACACTATGGGGTAATTTAGCATAGCCAATTCACCTGACCTGCACATCTTTGGATTGTGGGAGGAAACCGGAGCACCCAGAGGAAACCCACGCAGACAGTCGCCCGAGGTTGGAATTGAACACGGGCTTTTGGCGCTATGAGGCAGCAGTGCTAACCACTGAGGCACCGTGCCACCCTGGCACAGATACAAAGTTGGTTCCTGCAGGAAAGCTGACCTGTCTGAATTTGTGACTCTTGCCCAATTAAGAACTCCAGCCACCCATCTCAAAGCTCCAGACAGGCCCAGAAAATTTTACACATCACCACAATCGCTGACAAAAGCATCTCCAATTACTTCTTTGAGGTTTCACTGACTCCTTTCAACTCCATTTCCTGCACGGTGGCTCAGTGGTTAGCACTCCTGCCTCACAGCACTAAGGACATGGGGTTCAATTCCCGCCTCAGGTGACTGTCTGTGTGGAGTTTACCACACATCTTGCCCATGTCAGTGTGCGTTTCCTCCAGGTGCTCCAGTTTCCTCTGACACACCAAATATGTGTCGGTTAGATGGATTGGCCAAGCTAAATTGCCCTGTAGTGACCAGAGATGTGCAGGTTCAGTTGATTAGTCATAGGAAATGTGGGGTTATGGGGATAGGGTAGGGTCAGAAGGTCTTCAGAAGGCTGGTGTACAATAGATGGGCAGAATGGCTTCTTTCCACATTGTAGGGATTCTATGATCATTTGTCTCCGGAAAATCCTCTCCTCCACAACTGTGCTGTCATACTCCCAACTACTGAGTTTCAAACCTTCCATTTACCACAGTATCAACATTCTGGGGGTTACCATTGACCAGAACTTGAACTGGACCTAACACAGTGGCTATAAGAGCAGATCAGAGGTTAGGAGTACTGCAGTGAGTAACTCACCTTTTGACTCCCCACATCATGTTCACCATCTACAAGGCACAAGTCAGGAGTGTGATGGAATACTCCCCACTTGCCTGGATGAATACAGCTCCAACAACACTCAAGAAGCTCGACACCATCCAGGAAAAAGCAGCCCACTTGATTGGCACCACATCTGCAAACTTTTTTGTTCCCTCCATCCCCAGTGCTCAGTTGCAGCAGAGTGTACTATCTATAAGATGAATTGCAGAAATTCACAAAGCGTTCTTAGACAACGCCTTCCAAACCCATGATGGCTTCCATCCAGAAGGACAAGGGCAGCAGATACATGGGAACACCACCACCTTCAAGTGCCCTTCCAACCCACTCACCGTCCTGATGCAGAAATATTCTTGCAGTGTTCCTAGATCAAAATCTTGGAAGTTACTCCCTAAGGGAGATTGTGACCCAATAGATTGCAGTGGTTCAAGAACACAACTCACTGCCAATTTTCAAAGGCAACTAGGGATAGGTTTGAAATGCTGGCCCAGTAATAAAATATTATTGGGAAGAACAGCTGTTGTTGCCCATTCCTATTAATCCTGGAGAAGATACAATAATTTGCTCAACTATGTGCTCAAGCCCCAGCCTCATCCATTTTTGCTGTGGACTTTAGAAAAACCGTCACTTTTCTTGCCAGCTCATTCCACACCAGGACTCATCATTAGTTCTGCACGTCAAAGGAGAGACAGATTTGAACATATTACATTTGGTGCCCAACAGATTTAGTTGTTATTCATTCAATGTGCTTGGCCTTCATCTAGTGCTTTTGGGCTTCATTCACACTCTGCCTGTACTGCCTACTTCAACAGGACTATCCAGTTTACTTTAGCTCCTTTTCTCTGCTGCTAACCCACTCCTTGGTGGGTAATCTCCCACCTCCTCCACCTTGTATTTTCAAGGTAAAAGAATGTCATGGGCATCTTTGTTATTAAGAGAAAGAAAATCAATTCAGCTGCCTCTTGGCTTCTGTTCTTCGCTTTGACAACATCCAGTCAAAACTTTACATGCTCTGGACCTGCACCTGTTTCTCCAGATTCTCTACCATTTAATACCAAATTCATCTTGACCACCTAGTAATCTCCCAGTCTGGCATGGCAGTCTCCTGGCCTGGCCTGGTGATCTCCCAGTCTGGCATGACCGTCTCCTGGCCTGGCCTGGTGGTCTCCCAGTCTGGCGTGACCGTCTCCTGGCCTGGCCTGGTAATCTCCCAGTCTGGTGTGACCGTCTCCTGGCCTGGCCTGGTGGTCTCCCAGTCTGGCATGACCATCTCCTGGCCTGGCCTGGTGGTCTCCCAGTCTGGCGTGACCGTCTCCTGGCCTGGCCTGGTAATCTCACAGTCTGGTGTGACCGTCTCCTGGCCTGGCCTGGTCATCTCCCAGTCTGGTGTGGCCGTCTCCTGGCCTGGCCTGGTGGTCTCCCAGTCTGGTGTGACCGTCTCCTGGCCTGGCCTGGCCTGGTGGTCTCCCAGTCTGGTGTGGCAGTTTCCTGGCCTGGCCTTGTGGTCTCCCAGTCTGGTGTGACCATCTCCTGGCCTGGCCTGGTGGTCTCTCAGTCTGATGTGGCCGTCTCCTGACCTGGCCTGGTGGTCTCCCAGTCTGGTGTGGCAGTCTCCTGACCTGGCCTGGTGGTGGCCTGGCCTGGCGAGGCAGTCTCCTGACCTGTGATGGTGGCTTTCAGCAGTATGTTGCAGTCTCTCAGCCCAGCGCGGTGTTTCTTCAACGGCCCATGATGGTCTTTCGGCCCAGTGAGGCCTCAGTGTGGACCTCCGGCCTCGAAGTAATTCCAGAGTGGTCTCCCAGCCTTGAGAGCCTCAGGGTGAAGTTTGGTAGTCTGCAGTCAAGGCCTATTGCAGTCTGGGGGCTTAGTGCCATGTGGAAAGGGTTGGAAGAATTGTTATTCTGAACTTTTCATTTCTTGATTTTCGAATTTTTTTCCCAAATAACTTGTACTGAAGTATCTATACCTTGGTACCTTGTACCTGAGATGAGCCGTAAGTGGCGACTTGTGAACTTTTCACTGTACTCATGTGAGTACATGTGACAATAAAGCAAATTCAATTCAATTTAATTCATCTTATCTCTAAGACTCCTCTGCCATTAACCTATTAAACCATTGTCTCTTCTATTCTGTCCCCAATGCTGCCTGACTGTAAAATGTTGCTTTGCCCCCTTCTGTGGGCTAGTCTAGAATGAGAGGTCAGGGTAAGAGATCAGGATAGTTTCAGGATAAGGGGTGACAGATTTAAAACAGAAGTGAGAAGATTGTGAGAAGATTTGTAGCTCGGGTGCTCGTTGCTGTGGTTCTGTTCGCCGAGCTGGAAGTTTTTGTTGCAAACGTTTCGTCCCCTGTCTAGGTGACATCCTCAGTGCTTGGGAGCCTCCTGTGAAGCGCTTCTGTGGTGTTATAGGGCAGGCGAAACAAAGAACAGCCAGGGAATTCCTAGAAGCTTGGCACTCATCCACAAACTCCATCAACAAACACATAGACCTGGACCCAATATACCGGCCACTACAGCGGACAGCTGAAACTGACAATCGGAAGCGGCAGGGACAGGCTACTATAAATGCCGGAGGAAACACCACAGAAGCGCTTCACAGGAGGCTCCCAAGCACTGAGGATGTCACCTAGACAGGGGACGAAACGTTTGCAACAAAAACTTCCAGCCAGGCGAACAGAACCACAGCAGAAGTGAGAAGAAATTATTTCTCTCAAATTCTCTCAATCAGTGCATTTCACAATCCCAGAGTGCAGTGAATGCTGGGTAAATTTAAGGGGGAGGTAGACAGAGCTTTAATGAGCCAAGGGTTGAAGTGTTATGGACAATGGGTAGGAAAGTGGAGTTGAGGCTGAGATGATGATTGCATTAAATGGCAGATCAGGCTCAAGGGGTTGAACTGCCTCATTCTGCCCCTCTTTCAGTTGTTGTTAGCATTACTCTCCACGGTTTCATACATCTCCAAAAATTAACAAACCCATGTAAGCTTGTTAAATTCTGGCAAATTCTTCTCCAATCTCCTCAAAGTCCTTGAACCTGTTAAGTTTTAATTTCATGTTCTTTTTCCCAAGTGAATCTCTAGGCCTAACCTCACAAAGGGCACTCTCCATCCTTCTGAACCTCTCCGCAATCTTTGGTGCAGTGAACCACATCGAATCCAGAAACGAAACTAGCTTTCTGATCAATTTGCCACCAAGGCGTGTTTACTTGGAGGCATGAGTGAAGTGTTAGTGTATGTGCACATCATGACCTTTCCATTCACATTGTGAATGACTGGAGGAGCTGTGGTTTAAAGAAAGGAATCCCTTGTCATACGATAGAGCTCACAAGATCTCCAAGGAAGTGAAAATCTTTAACCTTTTGCGAAATATATTGGATTGATTGACTCTGAAAAAAAAACAAGCCTTCCCTTCATTTTCTGCAGGTGTGACATTTGCCTTCAAGTTAAGCGCACCCCTTTATCACCAGAACAAGCCTGTCTTTTTTGCAGGAGGGTTTAATAAAGTTGGACTGGATGACCGAAGCTACGGTAGGCTGAAGCTGACAAAATGCATCAAAGTTATTGCATTTTACTTCAAGCAGAAATAAACAAAAAGGAATGAAACCAGCATCCGGCTGTCTGGAAGTTGAGGAACTACTACGGACGAAAACTTCAGTCTCTGAAACACAGAGCTGAAGAACCTTCAACCATAAACCGATCAGAAAGATCAGATGTACCATGGCCTGGTGACAGGGAAATCCTACTGGGGTAAACAACTTGATCATGGGGTTGCGACTGGAATTCCTCGGCCCCTTTTCTGCATTCATATTTTTTAGATTAGATTCCCTACAGTGTGGAAACAGGCCCTTCAGCCCAACACGTCCACACCAACCCCCTGAAGAGCAACCCACCCAGACCCATTTCCCTCTGACTGATGCACCCAACACTTATGGGCAATTTTCCATGGCCAATTCACCTGACCTGCACATCTTTGGACTGTGGGAGGAAACCAGAGCATCCGGAGGAAACACGAGCAGACACGGGGAGAATGTGCAAACTCCACACAGACAGTCACCCAAGGTGGGAATTGAACCTGGGACCCTGGTGCTGTGAGGCAGCAGTGCTAACCACTGAGTCATCATGCCACCCTATGTCTCTGGAAAGTCTACAACATTCATTCCTGTTGAGAGTGTGGTGCTGGAAAAGCACAGCCAGTCATGCAGCATCCAAGGAGCGGGAGAATCAGTCTCCTGCTCCTTGGATGCTGTCTAACTGGCTGTGCTTTTCCAATGTCTGCAGTCCTCACTTTCTCCAACATTCACTCCTGTGCTGACTAGTTAAAAGTCAATACTCCAGTTCAGTTATGCGTTATCAACTTTTTTTGTGCTTTCCAGGGATTCGAACATTTCTTTTGAGAAGCTCTAAACATGACTATTTGCTGCAGGCAAACTCTGACTGTTCCAGCAGATTTCATGACCTGTTGACATCACATGGGTAGATATGACCATTTTTCCATTGACTAGTTTATTGAGTGAATTTCTGAGCTTGTGGGAAAATGCTGATAAATAGCTTTGACCTTTGGTGAACAAGAAGAAGATTAAAAAAAATTCTGACTGTCACACTGGGTAATCTAGTGAACTAGTCACTGGAACGTGAAAATTAACACAACTTTCAATAGACAAAGGCATGAGGGATGATAGAAATTTCACATCTATACTACATCTTGTTCTGTCTTTGAAAGCATCTCGAAACATGTCACGTCTAACAAATTGTGTCGAAGTGGCCTTGTCATTGTAGCCAAACACATTTGCACACAGCATGAACTTGTGTAATTGGCTCCGGGAAAACAGGAGGGTATTGGCACTGGGCCAGCCAGCAGTGAGGTAGCTGAGTTGGAGAAAATTGTAGAGGCACAATCTGTTCTTTTTGTGCTAAGGTAATCATAATCCTTTGCCTGGATCTGTACTCCAGCCATGGTATACTCTATACACTAATGTCAACAAATGCAGTTCACTTATGAGCAATGAAGGTAGCTCAGTGGTTAGCACTGCTGCTTCACAGTGCTAGGGACCTTTTCTTTAGATTCTCTACAGTATGGAAACAGGCCTTTCAGCCCAACAAGTCCACACCGACCCTCTGAAGGGTAACCTACCCAGACCCATTCCTTTATTTACCTCTGACTAATGCACCTCACACTTATGGGCAATTTAGCGTGGCCAATTAATCTGACCTGCACATCTTTGGATTGTGGGAGGAAACCGGAGCACCTGGAGGAAACCCACGCAGACACGGGGAGAATGTGCAAACTCCACACAGACAGTCACCCGAGGTTGGAATCGAACCGGGGTCCCTGGCGCTGTGAGGCAGCAGTGCCGACATAAGGCTGACTTTGCGAATGCTTCAACAGTTGATGAACTGGACTAGGTGGCAAGGTGGAAGATATAATAAATATAGTTTTTCTGATAAAAAGGCTCCATTTTAGAAACTTGGTTCAAAGTTGAATAGACAATAGCATTATTTTCATTCATCCATGGGGTGAGGGCGTTACTGGCTAGGCCAGCATTTATTACCCATCCCTAATTGCCCAGGGGCAGATAAGTGTCAACTGGGTTTCTGTGGGTCTGGAGTCACGAGTGGGCCACACCGGGTAAAGACGGCAGTTTCCTTCTTGTAATGATTAGAATGAGGGCCAGGTAGATCTTATTGACTATGGGATCCCTGATTGGTTCACGTTAACAATCCCATTCAGGAATCTCATGGTCAATAAGATCCACCTGGTCTTCATTCCATTCACTGCACTTCTCTTAAAGACATGAGTGAACCAGATGAGTCTTTCTGACAATTGACAGTGGTAAGATGATCACCATGAAACCAGCTTTTCTCTTCTGCGGATGGGGCAGTGGGAGGGGAGAATGAGATTAGATTAGATTTAGATTAGATTACATTACAGTGTGGAAACAGGCCCTTCGGCCCAACAAGTCCACACCGACCCGCAACCCACCCATACCCCTACATTTACCCCTTACCTAACACTGCAGCAATTTAGCATGGCCAATTCACCTGATCTGCACATCTTTGGACTGTGGGAGGAAACCGGAGCACCCGGAGGAAACCCACGCAGACACGGGGAGAACGTGCAAACTCCACACAGTCAGTCGCCTGAGGCGGGAATTGAACCCGGGTCTCTGGCGCTGTGAGGCAGCAGTGCTAACCACTGTGCCACCATGCCACCCTCAAACACTGATCGCTGATGAGTGATCAGTGTTTGAGCTAGAGCTGAAAACCATGGCTTCAGTTGCCTTGATGTCTGATAATTGTGGATCTTATAAAATTTCTGTCCTGACAAACAGTGGATCCACTGATCCATTAAGACAGGTATCAGGATTTGCACAGTATATAACCATGAAATCAAATACTTAGCCAATATATTGGTGAGTATTCAATATAAATATAATTGAATGTAGTGCAATAGCGCTGACTGTATTCCTATTTTATTCCTGAGGTATTTCAGTAACAGTGCCCATAATTGGATAAGCAAAAGCAAGATTGGGAGATAGATGTAACAGGAAATTTCACTTTATTGCTATATGCTGATCACATCTATCGGTTTTACAATTTGAAAGCTTACCTCTCCATTATAAGGTGAAAAAGACATGTTACACAACTGGGGTTCAACAGTATTCTCAGAGATAAGCTTTGTACAGGTTAAAGTAGCAAGAAAGTCAATAGTCAAGGTCTTTTCCCCCGGGTGGTCAAGTCCAAAACTGGAAGGCATAGATTTAAGGTGAGAGTGGAAAGATATAAAAAAGACCTGAGGGGCAACTCTTTCACACAAACGGTGGTGTGTGTATGGTATGAGCAGCAAGAGTGCGTTTAACCACACCATTTAAAAGACATTAGGACAGGTACACGGATAGGAAAGGTTTAGAGATTGTGAATTTCTTGGCCAGTGAGGCAGTTGATGCTATCATTGAATGTTTTAAAGGCAAAGCTAGATTGAGTTTTGAACAATAAAGGAATTAAGGGTAGGTAAGTGGAGGTGAGTCCATGGAAGGATTTGCCATGATCTGATTGAACGGCTCGATGGGCCAGATGGCCTACTCCCACTCCTATTTTTTTATGTTCTTATACGGGCTAAATGCAGACAAATGGGACTAGTTCAGTTAAGAAAACATTGTTGTCATAGACTTGTTGAGCTCAAGAATTTGTTTTCATGCTGTATGAGTCTATGACTCAATAATAGGACCAATCAACTTTGTCAAAAGATAATTTCTTCATTTCTTGCTATTTTTCACCACTGTTTTCCAATAGGTATTCCTATCCCAAACTCCTTAGTCTGTGAACCAGCAGTGAGGTCTGAGCTACTTTGGAATGTGTTGGACACTGCCCCAAGGAGACGCTCTGTCTAACTTTGGTGAGCTCTCCAGAGTTTCTTTTAGTTCCTATTGTTGGACTGGGAGATATTCTGCAGATCATCCCAATTTATTCATTCAGGGGATGAGGGTATCACTGGCCAGGCAGCATTTATTGCCCATCCCATCACCAAGTTAGCCTTTATTTACACGAGGAAGGTATTATGGACTCTGACTGGCTAGCTCAGTACCAATCCCTAGAGTGAGGAGGCTCTCTGAGACTCCTGTTTATATCTGTCAGCCAGGGCTCCTTGATTAACCAAAGTTAACAGCCCCAATCAGGGATCTCATACTCAATGAGAGCCACGTGGCCAACCTCGTTCCAATCATCACAGTTGGCTTGGCCAAATTATTCAAACATTTCAGAGTGAGAATGCTCAAAGAGGGCCTGTCCACTCTGAAGCTAGTTGAGGCCCTTAGTTAGTCCCATGGGCCTACTGAGAGCAGGAAGTAGGTGGTTGGGTCTGGGGCCTGAAAGTGATGCACTTCTACTTGACAAGCACCTGTGCGGGATGAAGAAAGCCGTTGGTGACAATGAACCGATGCTCCTCTGGCCTTCGCGTGGATCTCACTTCCCTATTATGCTGTCTGACTTCCCAGAATCCATCCCATTCACCTATTTCCTCTTGTTCCAGGTCAAACCCTGGTGTAGGAACCACTGCGGCTGTGACACTGCCTACCATTCCTGGGGGGGGACCTGCTGGGCAGCCAACCTGGCCAGCACCAGGATTCCTGGGGGGAAGACCCCCTTGAGGAGCAAGAATGCAATGGCGTGAAGGATAAGTGTCCAAGTGGGGCTTAAACTCTTGAATTTGCCAAAATGGGCAGTGACAGAATTGTTACAGGTTTCCCATCCTGTTACAATCATTATATTAGACCCATTCAGTGGACCAGTGACAAGCTTCCTGTTTTCGCTGAGGCTGAGGGGTGAGTTTATAGAGGTTTATAAAATCATGAGGGGTAAATAGCTAAGGTATTTTCTCTGGAGTGGGGGAGTCTCAAACTAGAGGGCATAGATTTAGGATGAGAGGTGAAAGATTTCAGAAGGACTTAAAGGACAACTTTTTCATACAGAGGATGGTGTGTGTGTGTGTATGGAATGAGTTGCCAGAAGAAATGGTGGAGACAGGCAGGAGGCTGGAAGAACACAGCAAGCCAGGCAGTATCAGGAGGTAGAGAAGTCGATGTTTCGGGGGTAACGTTTCTTCAGGACTTTGGGTGGGTGTAGGGGGAGCTGCAGATATAGGGGGTGGAAGGGGGAAGGTGGTGAAGTGGGGATAGGTGAAGACAGGTAGAGGGTATGACCTGGTTGGTCAATGGGAGGAATGAAACTGGTTGGTGGGAAGAGTAGAAGGGAGAGAGAGGGGCTGGGAGGGGAGTTGGTGGATGGGAAGAGAGGTTAATTGAAAACAGAGAACTTAGTGTTGAGTCCTCTCGGCCGTAGGCTGCCTAGGTGGAAGATGAGGTGTTGTTCCTTCAACTTGCGGTTTGCTTTGTTGTGGTAATGGAGGAGGCCAAGGATGGTCATGTCGGAAAGGGAGTGGGAAAGGGAATTAAAATGGGTGCTGACTGGAAGGTCCGGTCAGCCTCTGTGGGCCCAGCTGAGATGCTCCGCAAACAGTTCCCTATGTTCACGTTCGGTCTCCCTGATGTAGAGAAGACCACATTGGGAGCACCTGATGCAGTGACCTAGGTTGGCAGGTGAACTTCTGTCTCACCTGGAAGGACCATTTGCAGCTCTGGATGGGGGTGAGGGGGGTGGTGTACTGGCAGGTTTTGCTTCTTTGAACCCCTAGGCACCTTATCCTGCAACCGGAAAAGATACAAAACCTGTTGGCATGCCACCAACCAGGGCCCCAAACAATCCTTCCAGGTGAGACAGAGGTTCACCTGTCTCTCCTCCAGCCTAGTTTATTGTATCTGGTGCTCCCGATGAGGTCATGAAACATCGACCTCTCTACCTCCACAGGACGTGGTGGAGACTGGTACAATGACAACATTTAAAAGGCATCTGGATGAGTATGTGAATAGGAAGGGTTTGGAGGGCTCTGGGCCAGATGCTGGCAAATGGGACTAGATTAGTTTAAGATACCTGGTCGGCATGGACGGGTTAGAGCAAAGGGTCTGTTTCTGTGCTGTACATCTCTATGACTCTAATGGAATGGTAGGTAATAGAGGGTGGGCAAAATGATTTGAAATATAAAATAATTCTCGTTGCCTTAGTGTTAACAAAGCTCACTGCTAGTCTCCAAGTTGTCTTTCCTTACACCTCTTTTTTTTTTAAGAAGACTGACCCCATTGTTTATGATCCACCTCTGTTCCCTAACTATTAACTCTGTCCCTTTCATGGAGTCATGGAGATCGACTGCACAGAAAAAGGCTCTTCAGCCCATCACATTCACACTGGTCAAAATCAAACACCTAATTATTCTAATCCCATGTCTAAGCACTTGAGCTAAAGCCTTGACATTCACATGTAGATCTGAATACAGAACAAGCTCTGTTATCCAAACATCAATTATCTGAATTTCGGATTATCCGAACAAGATCTCAAGGTTCCCGTAAAAACATTATCTGTTATCTGAACAATCAGTTAACCGAATAATCAGTTATCTGAACAGAACACTCTCTGCCTGTCTTGTTTGGATAATTGAGGTTGTTGGTACTGCTTAAAAGTTCTGAGTATTTCTGCCTCTATCACCCTTATAGGTCGTGAGTTCTAAATTCCCACCATCCTCTGGGTGAAAACGGTTTACCTCACATCTCCTCCTTTTAACTCTCTGTCCCTTACTTTAATCTGTAACCTCGGCCATTGATTCCTCCACAAAGGGGAAAAGTTCCTTCCTGTCTACACTATCTGTGCCCCTCATAATTTTATACATCTCAGTCACTCTCCCCCTCCCCATCTCCTCTGCTCCCCAGTCTGTCCAATTTCCCTTCACAACTGAAACACTCCAGCCCAGCTACTATCCTGGGAAATCTCCTCTGCAGTGCTATCACATCCCTCCTATCATATGGATTCCTGAAATGCACATTCTAGCAGTGGTCTAACTAATATTTCATACAAGGAGAAAGTGAGGACTGCTGATGCTGGGGATCAGAGTTGAGAGTGTGGTGCTGGAAAAGCACAGCCGGTCAGGCAGCATCTGAGGACCTGGACAGTCAACGTTTCTAGCATAAGCTCTTCATCGGGAATAAGGCTAAAGGACTGAGAGATAAATGGGAGGGGGTTGCGGCTGGGGGGGAAGGTAGCTGAGAATGAGAGAGTGACTGAGATCCTTGTAGAAAGAGGAGGAGAACTTCGTCAAGGTATGATTCGGAGATGCCGGTGTTGGACTGGGGTGTACAAAGTTAAAAATCACACAACAGCAGGTTATAGTCCAACAGGTTTAATTGGAAGCACACTAGCTCTCGGAGCGACGCTCCTTCATCAGGCGATCCTGTGCTTTTCCGGCACCACACTCTTGACTCTGATCTCCGACATCTGCAGTCCTCACTTTCCCCCAGTTGATTACTGCGAAGCCTCTTCCAAGGATGTCTACCTTGAAGAAGTTCTCCTCCTCTCTCTACAAGGATCTCAGTGCGTCCAATATTTAAACAGTTCCAGCGTAACTTTCCTGATCTTGACTAATAAAGGCAAGTGTCCAAATGCCTTCTTAATTATTTTATCCACCTGCACTAATACAGCGCACATGCACAGCAAGATCCCTCTGATCCTGGGTGCTTCCCAGGGTCATACTGTTCATCATACTGTTTATTTTGTCCTGTCCAAGTGGATTACCTCACATTTATCCAGATGGAATTTCAATGGCAGCTGTCTGAAACAATTCACAACCTTGACAGTCAACTTGAAGAGAGCTTCCAACCACATGATCTCACTGCCACTATTCTGACCCATTTCCACCTCAATAACTTCCAAATCTCGGAGCAAATTACTGATGATACAGGAACCTGCACTGAAAACAAAAGAAGTGCTGGAGATCACAAGGGGACTGGCACCATCTGAGGCGTGAGAGCAAGCTAACATTCCAAGTCTAGCTGATGCGTCATCAGAGCTGACTTGAAACGCCGAGAGACACCATATATGTAATAGTTGGGGGGGGGTGTCTAATCACAGCGCAACTGGAGGAACAACATCTCATCTTCAGACTAGGCATTTTACAACCTTCTGGAGTTAATACTGAATTCAGTACCTTCAGATTGTGGAGCGACTCCCATTCCTTTAGCTTTACTTATTGCATTCTCCATCACCATGTCCTCTCTCCCCTCCCCCCACTCCAATGGGACTGTCCATTCTTTCCAGTCTCTCTGTTGGACACACCATTGTTCTGCTATTCTCACATTCCGATCACTAAATCTGTACTGCCGCCATCCAAATCTACAACTGCTTCAGCCCATATTTGCTGAAACCTCCATTTATGCCTTTGCTACCTTTATGTTTGACTATTCTAATACCGTTGGATAGTGTGGACCAGTGGTAGCATCCCTACCTCTGGGCTAGAGTCTCTGGGTCCAAGGCTCATACCAGGATTTGTTAATGGAACATTCATGCGAAACCTGGCCAAACAGGTGAATCCTTCCAATCCACCTGGTGGCAGGTGGTAAAAGTGAGAGGGCTTCCTGCTCAGCACTCTTGGAAATGAACATGGAAAACATTACGATACTTTATCCTTAAGTACTGGGCATTCCGATAGGAATTCATGGAACCATGAGGATGGCACAAAGACAGATGGACATTCCCATGCACCCCTGGCTGGTTTCCCACATTCTACCCTCCTTAAACTTTAAATCATCCGAAACTCTGCTGCCCATGTCTTCACTTGCATAACGCCCTGTCCACCTAGCATCCAGTGTTTGATCAAGATTAAGCAATATCTTGATTTTAACATTTCCATTCTTTGTTTTCAACCCCTTTGTGGCCTTTCCCCTACCTATCATTGTAATCCCTTCTAGCCCAATAACCCTCCAGGACATTTGAGCCTGTCTAATTCTGGCATTCTGATCATTCTGATGGTCATCACTCCACCTTTAATGGCCAATAGTTGCCTTGGCCCTGGGCTTTGAAATATACTTCCTAAATTTCTTCATCTCATTATCTTGCCTTCCTCCATGAAGGCATTTCCATAAACTGCATCTTTCTGACTCAGCTCCCAGTTGGCTGTGCTAATATCACCTTCTGTGATTCAGTGTCGTATTCTGTTGTTGCGAAGGTGAAGGATGGATGTTTTGGGATATTGGAGCATTTGGATGAAAAACAAATTGCCCACCTCATGATCACTGTTAGCCCACTGTTTCTTGAATGATATCCCTAAAAGAACATCTGGAGAAGAGAAGATGGTGAGAGTGCTTCATTACACAGAGTTTGCACACCAGGATACACAACTGAACAATGAATTTAAAAGGAACTCTCTGCGGAACAGTTTGTGCCTAAGGACAATAGAGTTTTGGAGTTCTTTGCCAGGATAGGTTAATGAGTCACTACACATAGAAATAATGAGTTTTGGAGAAAGAAAGACTCATTCTCCTTTTAATTAATGACATATCATAGTCAAACTCTGCCCTTTTAAACACACTTCCAGAATCATGTATTTATGCAGCTGCAGACTACAAGCAAGCACTTCCTAATCCAAGATCCACTATTTGTAGTCTGTATATACTGATTCTTCTTTCGATCCAATAGAAGCTGCCCAATACTGAGGAACTAAGTGCTTCCTTGTCTTGTACGTAAAAGCAGGACAAATCCAACCCGGCTAATTACCGCTCCATCAGGCTACTCTTGACCATCAGTAAAGTGATGGAAGTTGGCATCAACAGTGCTATCTAGCAGCACCTGCTCAGCAATAACCTGCTCAGTGATGCCAAATTTGGGTTCTGCCAGGGCCACAGGCTCCTGACCCCATTACAGACTTGGTTCAAACCTGGGCAAACGAGCTGAATTCCAGAGGGTAAGGGGAGAGTGATAGCTCCTGACATCAAGGCCACATTTGACTCAGTGTGGCATCAATAAGCCCTAGTAAACTGGAGTCAATGGCTATCGGGGCAAACTCTCTGGTAGTTGGAATCATACGTTGCATACCTAGGAAGATGGTTGTGGTTATTGGAGGTCAGTGATCTCAGCTCCAGTGCATCCCTGCAGGAGTACTTCAGGTTAGTGTCCTAGGCCCAACCACCTTCAACTGCTTCATCAATGACCTTCTCTCCATCATATGGTCAGAAGTGGGGATGTTTGTTGATGATTGCACAATGTTCAGCAACATTCACGACTCTTCCAATACAAGCAGTCCATGCTCAAATGCAATGCGATCCGGACAACATCCAGGCTTGGGTTGACAAGTGGCAAGTAAAATTTGTGCCATGCAAATGCCAGGCAATGATCATTTCCAGTGAGACAATCTAATCACTGCCCCTTGACATCCAATGGCCTTAGCCATCATAATCCCCTACTATCAATGTCCTTTGGGTGATGAGTGAGTGGAAATCCAACAGGACTCACCACATAAACACAGTGGAGAAGGTGAGGACTGCAGATGCTGGATATCAGATTGACAAGAGTGGTACTGGAAAACCATAGCAGGTCAGGCAGCATCTGAGGAGCAGGACAGACAACGTTTCAGGCATAAGCCCTTCATTAGGAATTCCTGATGAAGGGCTTATGCCTGAAATGTTGATTCTACTGCCTCTTGGATGGTGCCTGACAGGCTGTGCTTTTCCAGGACCACACTTTTTGATATACACAATGGCTACAAGACATGATCAGAAGCTAAGAATATTGCATCGAGTAATTCACCTCCAAAGCATATGCATCATCAACAAAGCACATGACAGGAATGTGTTGCAATATTCCCACAACACTCAAAACTCTTGGCACCACATCCAAAAACATCCACTCCCTTCACCACTGGAGCTCAGTAGCAGCACTGCGTACTATCTACAAGATACACTATAGAAATTCACTAATGATCCTCAGACAACACCTTCAAAATCCATGACCATTTCCATCTCAAGGACAAGAGCAGCACATACATGGGAAAACCACAATCTGCAAGTTGCCCTCCAAGCCACTCACCATCCTGAGTTGGAAATATATCACTGTTCCTTCACTGTTTCTGGGTCAAAATCCTGGAATTCCCTCTCTAATGGCATTGTGGGTCAACCCACAGCACATGGACTGCGGGGGTCGAAGAAAGCGGCTCACCACCACCTTTTCATGGGCAACTAGGGATGGGCTATCAATGCTGGCCCAGCCAGCCACACCCACATCCCACTAATGAAGTAAAAAAATTAATACACTGTTATACTCACTGAACATTAAAGGGAATTTAGCAAATCAGATTAATGTGACATTCCTGGAGGTGATAGTGCACTTCAGTAATGTCCCATCTCCCATCTCCCTTGATGCCCACTGCTCTGAAAGTTTTGTACTGGGCCCATTCCTTTTTCCTTGGCTTTGTTGGCAGCAGTGTCCTGATGATTAGTTTTTGGAGATTCCAAGCCAATTCTGAAAGATTGGCAACCCCATCCAGACAGAGTCTCAAAGGAGACAGGGTGGTATCGTATGCTAACCAAAGGGAGGTGGCATCTAATGGTAAATCAGGAACCCAGGCTAATGCTCTAGGGCCACAGGGGGCCAAATCCCACCAATGGCAGCTGAGTGGGTTTCAATTAAATTCAAGTTGGAATAGAAAGTGAGTCAGTAATGGTGATTGCGAAACTGCTATTGATGGGTTTAAAAAAATAGCCAGCACCAGAAGGAAATCTGCTGTCCTTACCCAGTCTGTCCAACGTGTTCTCCAGATGCACAGCAATGTGGTTGACTCTTAGTTCACCTCTGAATTGGCCTAGCAAGTCACTCAGTTCAAGGGCAACTCGAGACTGGTGACAGTTGCTGGCCTTGGCAATGATATCCACATCCCATTCAGAAGTTTTTTAGAAGTCATTGCATATCACTAGCAACGGGAGCAGAATTTTCCTTCCTGTGTCGGCAGATTATCAATCAGTCAGCCACAGATTGAAGAGTGAGTTCAGAAGCAGGGGCATCTTTAAAAAAAAATATATTAATGGGATGTGGATATCATAAGGTCATCATTTGTTGGCCATCACAAAACGTTGATGTGTGGGTGCAGCAGGTATTTAAGAAGGCAAAATGGAATATTGTTCTTCATTGCTAGAGAGATAGATTTTAAAAGCAGGGAGGTTACGGTGTAGCTGTATAGGGGGCTGGTGGGGCCACACCTGGTGTGCTGTGTCACAAAGCTTTTTTCCTAAAAGCTGTTCCTTGACTCAAGGTGACTCTGTCCTTGATTTTCCTCAGAGGGGTAATAAACCAGGCCAGGCTCCGATCAGTCTGGTTTGGTACAGAGATGAAAAGGATCTTGAGAGGCCTTTTGTTTATATGCAAACAGATGAGACTTCAGATCAAAGTGGTCATGTTTTTAGAAGTGACCTGTATAATGAAAGGGGAGTGGTCAGCTCTCTAGATGTCAGTTTTAGTTCAGTCCTGACCTGATGAGAGGTTCAACAGCGATCTGTTGTCTCTCTTTTTTCTCTCTCTTTTCTCTGCCTCTTAACTTCAACCTGTAAGCATGTGTTCCATTTATACTGGTTTTTAAAAGGAGTTTGCTTATTGGGACTGTTGTGTATATTTGGAACAGCATAATTAAATCTTGTTTGAATAGACTGAGTTCTGTAGGGGTGTCTTATTTTGTTCTTTGTATCTCCTTGTATAATTTTGGAATAAAGTTTTGTCTGTTTTAAAATCTAGTAGTTAACCTAGCTAACTTAATCCGGGTAATTTTCACTGTACACTTACAAATTGCAAAGTTGATCGGGTCTGAGCTGCATGTTTAAGAATGTTTTGAGTGGTCTGACTTAGTTCATAACAACTGTGTGCAGTTTGGGTCTCCTTAATTGAGAAAGGATGTACTGACACTAGAGGGGGTGTAGAGGAGGTTCATTAGATTGATTCTGGAGCTGGGATGATTGGCTTATGAGGAGAGATTGAGCTACGACTATACTCTTTGGAATTTTGAAGAATTTGGCGGGGGTGGGGGACCGTACAGAAACATATAAAATTCCAAAGGGAATTTATTTGATAGAAGCAGGGACATTCTTTTCACTGGCGGGTGAGACAAGAACTAGGGGGCATAGCCTCAAAAGAAAAGGGAGCAGATTTAGGACTGAGTTAAGGAGAAGCATCTTCTCCTAAAGGGTTGTGAGTCTGTGGAATTCCCTGCCCAGGGAAGCAGATGAGGTTACCTTCTCGGATGAGTTGAAGGCAAAGACAGATAGAGTTTTGAACAGTAAAGGTATTAAGGGTTATGGTGAGTGGGCGGGTAAGTGGAGCTGAGTCCATAAAAAGCTCAGCCATGATCTTATTGAATGACGGAGTCGGCTCAATGGGCCAGTAGACTCGATGGGCCAGATGGCCTCCTCCTGCTCCTAATTCTTATGTTCCTATGTTCATGCCTATTTGCTGAATGCTCTTGGATGCTACCCAATTGTAAAATGAAAACTGTACAAACAAACACATCCTTCAAATTCATTCCTCCCTCCTTTCCCCAACAGACTCCCCATGTCAGTTCATGCCATCTCATGCCCTTCTCCCCAACCTCATGGCCTGTGTTTCCTCCATGTTAACTCATGTTAATGTTGCTTGATCCTTACACCACACCCTCCTCTATTCCTGATGAAGGGCTTTTTCCCGAAACATCGATTTCCCTGCTCCTCAGATGCTGCCTGACCTGCTATGCTTTTCCAATACCACTCTAATCTAGACTCTGGTTTCAGCATCTGCAGTCCTTGTTTTTACCTTACACTCTCTATGCCAACTCACCCAGTTCATGGTCAGACCTCAGTATTTTATTTCACTTCACAATTGCTAAATTTTAAATATCTATTCCTGACTTCACTATACATTAAAAATTGTATTATTGATGAAAAGATTAAATCCCTTTAAGTACTGAATCCCTTGTAAAAATGTTTCCTTCCAAACAAATATTTGCATTTGTAGCTCCACATCAAAGACTGCTAATCTTTTTATAATCATGTGGATCTGTCCACAAGTGTCTAAATTTCCAGCTTCCCCCACTGTGATGATGATAGGTTTTAAAAGCAATCAAATAGCTTCCTTGTGTCAAAGATCAGTGAAAGCGCAGGGGAGGCAATGGTGAAGGTAGTGATATTATGACTGGCCAGTTAATCCAGAGTAGACAGGCTGAAGGCTGGAAGAACACAGCAAGCCAGGCAGCATCAGGAGCTGGAGAAGTTGACGTTTCAGGTGCTGATGTAGGGTTACGCTCAAAACGTCAACTTCTCCAGCTCCTGCTGCTACCTGGCTTGCTGTGTTCTTCCAGCCTTCTGCCTGTCTACTCTGGATTCCAGCATTTGCAGTTTTTTGTCTCTGTTAATCGAGAGACCCAGTTAATGTGCTGGGAGCATGGGTTTGAATCCTGCCATGGCAGATGGTGGAATTTGAATTCAATAAAACAAAACCTGGAGTTAAGAGTCAAATGATAACCATGAATCCATTACTGATTGTTGGGAAAAACCCATCTGGGTCACTAAACCTTTTTAGGGAAGGAAACAGCCATCATCATTCAGTCTGGTCTGCATGTGACTCCAGACCCACAGCAATGTGGCCAATTCTCAACTACCTGCTGGTCAGTTAGAGATGGGTAATGAGTGTTGGCCTAGCCAGTGATGCCCACATCCCCAGGAATGAATAAAAAAACAAACAAGCACCATTTTTCTAACTTAAATAACTTTGGGATTGAATGAATGGACAGCTTGACCGTTTCACAATGCTCATTCACTTTTGTTTAGGCACATTGTGCCTACACTTAACAAGTGCAACAGATTTACCTCACCCCTCTAGGATCCTTTGCCTCTTCAAAGAACTCTGTTAACAACGCAGCCTTTCCTCAGAGTTTTAAAGACAATGAGCCTTCTTTTGGAGACCCAAGGAACGTAAATTGCTTCCGTCTGATGTTGCTTGACTGGAAGGCAACTTTGGATGTTGGGTGGACAGGATATGATGCAAGTTAAGGCACAGTCTGCACAGTTTTGGTTAACGTCCATCTTTAAATGTGTCACTGCCTCCACACACGAAGCATGTATGTGTGAACCATGTCCAGTGCCAGCTTCCTTCGGCCATCCCCTGGCAAAAAGTGGTGGGTGCCAGAGTTTGGGGAGGATCTCTGGAATTATGGCCATTTTGGCCAAGCGAATGAGCTCCTTCAACATCCATGACAATTCACACCAGGGCCGCTCAGGAGGAAGAACTTCCACGAATAACGCATCCTCCATGATGGGGAACTCGTACATATTGCAAAAGGCGAGGCTGAAGCATTCACGAGAATGGGCCGACAGAATTGCCAAGTAGTTGGGCCTTGCCCATGCTCCAGCGTGGTTCCATTGTTTACTGGAAGGTCGGAGGCTGGCCTTATAGAGGTTTATAAAATCATGAGGATAAGGTGAATAGCCAAGGTCTTTTTCCTGGGGTAGGGGAGTCCAAACCGAGAAGGGAAAGATTTAAAAAGGTGAGGGGCAACTTTTTCATGCAGAGGGTGGTGTGTGTATGGAACGAGTTGCCAGGGGGAGTCGCGGAGGCTGGTACAACTACAGCATTTAAAAGGCATCTGGATGGGTATGTGAATGGGAAGGGTTTAGAGGGATATGGGCCAAGTGCTGACAAATGGGACTGGGTTAGATTAGAATATGTGGTGAGCACAGATGACTTGGCCCGAGAGGGGTCCATTTCCATGCTGTATTACTCAGCCCCACCAGAGCAGCTAACAACCTTGCTATGTAGCCAACCCTCTCCAGAATGCCAAGAAACACCACACCTATACGGGTTTAACTAATAATCACATCAATCATTTTAATCAGCAGAACAAACATCAGAACGCCTGCAATTGCATTAATAACCAAGGAAGTGCTACGGAAGGGAAATAGTTTTCTTCAACATCCTCCATGTCTTGTACAAAATTAGCAGACCCTGGACACAGTCCTAAACGCAATAAAGCTTCCAACACCTTTTTCTGCAGTGCCGGAATATTAATCGGTGCTGTTTGCACTCAATGAGGTGGAGAATTGATTTTTTTTTCTCTGCCCCCCAGTATTAGTCAGTCAGCTCCGACTTCTTTTCCCATCAGCCTTTGCCAGGTTAGCGAGATTAGATATTGCTTGAAGCTCTCTCTGTTCTGCCCAGCAACATGCTGTAACCTATTCTTCAGACAAGCATTCCCTGTTATCTCAGTACGACAGGTCCATTTTCCACAGCACTGGTCCCTTGACAACACTGCCAATTTATTGTGGTTTGTGTTCAGCGGACATGGGCTTGGAACTGGCGGGGGAGTGCTCAAAGTAACGCTACTTACAATGTCCTGAGGAGAGCGTATTTTTACTGGCATTTGCAGTTAACCACAAAGATGCGATATAAAAAAAATCAGAATGCAAGCTGTCCATTTCCCCCAATTATCCCACTTTGCAGAGCTCGAAGTATTGTCAGGAGGGAGAATAATTTGAGTCGAATACACATCAATCAGCTTTTGTTGTTTTGTATTTTGTCTGACAAAGTGCCACAAATTCAATCGTGTCACAAGCGACCACTCTGCTGCAGGCATTTCTCAGTTTTATTTTTACAGCGTGTTCTGAAGGCACCTCCATTATTTTGAGGAGTCGTGTCTGATAGGTTGCGAAAATGGGTTGATTTGAAATGGTGAGCTGATGACTGGACCTGTTTTTGTTTTGAAGGTCACTGAAAGGACACCGTGGAACATTTAACAAAGAAGACTCACTTACTGGAAGTCACTCTCACACTGCGAGTGCAGTGATTGTAACGGGATCAGCCAGGTGGACCTCACAGAATATGAGTTCCCTGACTGGGGCTGTTAACCTGGTCCCTGGCTGACAGATTTAAACAGGAGTGCCAGAGGCTCTGTTCACTCTGAGAGCTGGCTCTGAGCGAGTTGGATCAGTGATTAAGCACTGTGCATATGTATATAAAGGTTGACTAGATGACAGGATACCAACCTCTGTAGAATTATTTCAGTGACTTTGATATTAATTTAGAGTTCAGTCAGATAACAGCATATGAGGAGATAACAGACACAGTTTAGTCTTTACATACTTATGAGGAGCTAAGTTTAAACATTGTAAAATATTCAGGGAAAAGGATAGACCTGGTCCACAAGTTAAGGGTCCACACTGGGGCAAGGCCAGTTTTGATGGATTGGACAGGAAGCTTTCAAAAGTTGATTGGGAGAGGCTGTTCACAAGCAAAGGGATGTCTGGAAAGTGGAAGGCTTTTGAACATGAGATCACAAAGGTTAAGAGCCAGCATGTTCCTGTTAGTGTGAAGGGCAAGGCTGGCAGGAGGAGGGAACACTGGATGACTGGAGATATTGAGGCTCTGGACATAGAGTCATAGAGATGTACAGCATGGAAACAGACCCTTCAGTCCAACCCGTCAGTGCCGACCAGATAGGCCAACCCAATCTAGTCCCACCTGCCAGCACCCAGCCCAAATCCCTCCAAACCCTTCCTATTCATATACCCTTCCAAATGCCTCTTAAATGTTGCAATTGTACCAGCCTCCACCACTTCCTCTGGCAGCTCATTCCATACCCATACCGCCCTCTGTGTGAAAAGGTTGCCCCTTAGGTCTCTTTTATATCTTTCCCCTCTCATCCTAAACTATGCCCTCTAGTTCCGGACTCCCCGACACCAGGGAAAAGACTTTGCCTACTTACCCTATCCATGCCCCTCATAATTTTGTAAACCTCTATAAGGTCACCCCTCAGCGTCCGACGCTCCAGGAAAAACAGCCCCAGCCTGTTCAGCCTCTCCCTATAGCTCAAATTAAGAGACATATGTCAGGTATTGGCAGCTGGGATCAAGTGACTCCTTGAGGAGTATGGGAATAAAGGAATACACTTAACAGGGAAATCAGGACAGTAACAGGAGGACATGAGATAGCTTTGGCAGGTAAGATTATGGAGAATCTAAAGAAATTTGAAAAGTATATTCAGAGCAAAAGAATAACTAGGAAGGGAATAGGATCTCTTACAGGTCAATGGGGCCATATTTTGCATCAGTTTTTACTGTGGAGAAAGATATGGAAGCTAGGGAACTCAGGGAAATAAATAGTGATGTCTGAAAAGAGTCCACATTTCAAACAAGGAAGTGCGGGAGGTCTTAAAACACAGATAGACAGATAAATCTCAGGGCCTGACCAAGTGTATGCCAAGACATTGCAGGAAGCTAGGGAAGAAATTGCGGGGCCCCTAACAGAGATATTTATATCATCGACAGCCATGGGTGAGGTGTCCGAATACTGGATGGTGGTTAATGTTGTGCCATTACTGAAGAAAGGCAACAAGAAGTCAGGCATCTACAGACCGGTGAGCCTGACATCAATGGTAGGTAAGTTGTTGGAGGGGATTTTGAGAGACATGATTTACATACACTTAGAAAGGCAAGGACTGATTAGGGATAGTCAGCTTGGGCTTTGTGCGTGGGAAATCATATCTCACGAACTTGACTGAGTTTTTTGAAGAGGTGACCAAGAGGACGGATGAAGTCAGAGTGTTAGATGTCTACATGGACTTTAGCAAGGCCTTCAACAATGTTCTGCATAGTAGACTGGTTAGTAAGATTAGATCACATAGGATCCAGGGAGAGCTGGCCAATTGGATACAAAATTGGCTTGACAGTAGGGACAGAAGGTGGTGGCAGCGGATTGTTGTTCACACTGGAGGCTGATGACCAGTGGTGTGCCGACAGGATCAGTGCTGGGTCCACTATTCTTTATCATTTATATAAATGATTTGGATGAGTATATAGGAGGTACGGTTAGTAAGTTTGTGGATCACACCAAATTTAGTGGTACAGTGGACAGTGAAAAAGGTTATCCGAGAGTACAACGGGATCTTGATCAAGTGGGCCAGTGGGCCAAGGAATGGCTGAGGGAGTTTAGATTAATGCGAGCAGTTGCATTTTGGTAAGACAAACTGGGGAGGACTTACACAGTTATTGGTACAGCCCCTGGGAGTGTTGTCAAACAGAGAAATCTAAGGGTGCAGGTACACTGTTCCTTGAAAGTGGTGTCACAGGTAGATAGGGTGGTGAAGTAGGTGTTTGACACAGTTGCCTTTATCGGTTAGTGCATTGAGAGTGCAGGAGTTAGGATGTCAGCTCTACAAGACAACCACTTTTGAGTACTACATACAATTCTGGTCATCCTGCTATAGGAAGGATGTTATTAAACTGGAAAGGGTGGAAAAGAGATTTGCAAGAATGTGACCGAGGGTTTGAGGCTGAATAGGTTGAGATGTTTTTCCCTGGAGTGTAGGAGGCTGGGGAGGTGACCTTACAGAGGTTTATAAAATCATGAGAGATGTAGATATGTCAAGGTATTTTCCCCAGGATGGGGGAGCTCAAAACTAGGGGGCATAGATTTAAGGTGAGAGGAGACGGCTATAAAGGGGACCTCAGGGGCAACTTTTCCACACAGAAGGTGGTGTGTATATAGAAGGAGCTGCCAGAGGAAGTGATAGAGGTAGGTACAAATACAACATATGGACAGGTACATGGATGGGAAAGATTTGTAGGGATACCGGCCAAATGGGATTAGTCCAGTTTAGGAAAACTGATTGGCATGGACAGGTTGGACCAAAGAGACTGTTTCCCTGCTGTATGGCTCTATGTTGAGGATCCCACGTGTGAGTTAACAATGGAAAACAGCTATTCTATCTGAAAGGCTTGTCAAAGATATTCTCTTAACATCCTGAATGAGCTGGGTCTAAACAAATCACTGTGGGATAACTAAATATGCATCCACTTGTACATGAAAGTCTGAGTGAAAGCAATCTAAAATATTTCATATCATATTCTCTAATTCCCAGAAAATTAACAACTATTTGGGACAAACTTTTTCACCAATGTGAATTTTCAGAGGAAGTTCCCTTATTTTTCACTATCTTGCATTTGTGTGTGTGTTGAGGTTTTTTAGAGGGTAATTTAGACTGTCACAACTCACTGGGGTAATCTACTGGAAATGAAGTCCCACTGTTCCCACAGTCATCACATATGTGAAAGATTTCATCCAACTTTTCAATGTACCCAACTTGTCTGATTGACTGATGCAGGTTAAAAGAAAACACTCATTAGGTTTTAGTAATAAACAAGAACACAGTTCTGTATTGCAAACTGTTGGTTTATAACCAATTGTAGAAATGAAAGATGAATTATTAACTTATTAATTTCTCTAACTTACTAAACCCCCTTTATAGATAAAACCACTCAAACAGAGGCACAGGAAAAGAGACAAGACACTAATGTTACCGCGAGGAAAAAACAAAATAAGGAGCCAGTGAAATACACATCTGCCATCAGTCTGGACTAAAGGCGATGAAATGTTTTCTTTCAGTTCTGTTCCTCTTCCTTTCGACTCTTTGGTGGGGATTTGCTTTGAGTGATAGTTAGAGAGGACCGCACGTTTCTGAATCAGTACAAGAAAGAATGAGACAGCTACTTCACGAAGAGCAAGAGAGGCAGCAATTTCAGCAGATAAAACCTGTTAACAGACAGTTCTTTTCAACACACTTGTAACAGCCAAAGTGTGACATGGACATGAAAACAGGTGGGTGATTCCTGGTTATTTCTTCTGTCTCTCTTGATTGGCCAAGCATCTTAAATCAGAAGGTGTTGCTGCAGTTGAAGTGTGCAGTTAAGAAGCTCACCTTTGAAACTGTTAACCTGCAAACTAATTCATAAGCATACAGATGGCTGCGAAGGTGATGTGTTGCAGCTGTAGCATGTGAGAGCGAGTGGATCCCAATATGGCCACATTTGCAGCAAGTGCAGGCAGCTCCAGAAACTCAGGCTCGGAGTTGATGAGCTGGAGTCCGAGCTGTACACTGCAGAAGGGAGGGAGGTACCCGGACACTGGGTTTCAGGAGATACTCACACCCCTTTGATTAATCACATCAAATATGGCCCATGATCAGGAAAGGAGGGTGTGACTGTAGGTTAGGCATGCATGGCGATCCAGAATGTAGCTTTAAGGACCTTCAGTATGTATGAGGCTCCAGTTCCCAGTGTCGATGAGTCCACAGTCGGCAAGCAGAATGAGCGAACTGACTAGAGCACTGTGCTGAAGTGGGGACAGGCAGAGAAATGCAGGAGCTCTCGTGGAAAACATACTTAGGGGAATCAATCTTGTTCTGTGCAGCAAGGCGTAGAGTCCTGAAGGTTGTGTTGCCAAGGCTCAGGACTTTTTTCTAATTGGATTTGCTTTTGTTATTGTCAAATGTGCCTTTTGTGTGCAGTACAGGCGGATCATGCCATACAAAGGTGCTGGTGTTGGACTGGGGTGGACAAAGTTAAAAATCACACAACATCAGGTTATAGCCCCCAACAGGTTTATTTGGAAGGAAAAGCTTTCAGAGTGCTGCTCCTTTGTCACGTAGCCAGTGCTGGAATAACTCCCTGATGAAGGAGCAGCGCTACGAAAGACAGTCCTTCCAACTAAACCTGTTGGACTATAACCTGGTCATAGAGTCATAGAGATGTACAGCATGGAAACAGACCCTTCGGTCCAACTCGTCCATGCCGACCAGATATCCCAACCCAATCTCGTCCCACCTGCCAGCACCCAGCCCATATCCCTCCAAACCCTTCCTGTTCATATACCCATCCAAATGTGTGATGTTTAACTTATACCATACAAAGTGCATTAGAGTAAGAGAACAGAGTGAGGAATACAATGTTATGGCTGCAGAGAAAGTGCACAGAGAACAGGGTCAACATTAAATGCAAAATTTATGATATCCATTCATAAGTCTAATAACAGTGGGGAAGAAATTGTTTTTGAATATGTTGGCATGTATGTTTAAGCTTTTTGTGTCCGATGGAAGAGTTTGGAAGAGATTATAACTGGGGTGGGAGGGGTCTTGGAGGAGGCAGCAAGTATAGATGGAGTCAGTGGGTGGAATGCTTTTGAACTGCAGATGAACTTAGAGCAGGAGGAAGCATCCAGACGCTGTGGTTCACGTATGCAGCAACATTAAGGAATGAGGTTCTGCTGAGGGATATGAGCAGTTAGTAGCTAAATTACAAAGCAGGCCCATTCAGGCAATAATCTGAGTCACGTGAAAGTTGGCATAGGGTAAATAAGATGAGAGAGATAAAAGCCTGACATAAAGATTGGTTTTGAGGACAATGGGCATCTGCTTCATGGGACAAGTGACACCAAAACTTGGGAAACAGAGAGCTGTTTTACCTGTGTGGGCTTCATGTGAACCATGCTGGTAGCCCACTCCTATGGAGTCATATAACTGGGGTGGGACAAACAGCTTTAAACTCAGTTGTGGGGTAGGAGTGGGGAATAATGAGGGAAGGGAAGTTTAAAAATAAAAAAAAAGAAATGACAGAGGAGAGGTCACGAAGAGGTGAGTGGTAAAATGTGACAGGAAATGGTGGAAAATATAAGCAAGAAAAGTGCAGCAGAAATTAATGTAAAACATTTAAGGCTTTTTATTTGACTGCATGTAGCATTTGTAGCAAGGCAGGTGAGTTGATGGCACAATAGGAAATAACCGAAATGGCTGGAAAGTTATTTGTGGAGACGTGGTTGCAGGGTGACCAAGACTGGCAATTTAACAGCCAAGTGCATTCGATGTTCTGAGAAAATAGGCAAAACAGAAGAAAAGGTGGTGGGGTAGCTTTGTTAAAAAGGAGTGTATCAGCGAGATGTTGAGTAGTGATATGGGTGCAATTAGCAGACCTCATGCCCCAGTGGAACCAGTAGTCATGTTCCCTTAGTATATCAGTCAGGAAACTACTCCCGTTCTCATCTGCAGGTACAACAGTGAACTGGGGCGATTGTTAGTCCAGGCACTTAAGTGTCCATTAATCAACAACTTAAGAGACTTATTTATTGGTGGGTTAGGAAATACCTAAGAGACCCTCTCACTCTTCGGAGGGGCTGTGAGAACAAGGCAAGTATCTCACCAAGGCTGACTTTCCCAATTATTTCCGTTTCTTCTCCTTATCTTCAGGAAGGGGAAATTCCACCTATAGTGTGTAATAAAAATATAAATGCATAGGTGTGGACGGAGAAAAGGGTGTGGTGTTCAGGATATCTGCCCCTGCTGATGCCAGGGGAACGCCACAGTCTATTTACTCCCTGAGGGAGGGTGTAGGAGATCTTGTGGTGCAGTGGGTAGTGCCCATGCCTCTCAGCCTAAAGCTCCGTGTTGGCCTGGAAATCACATTCATACCACATGTTGAGTCCATTCAGCTCACTCTAAGAGCAGGAGGTAAGATTGGGAGAAACTCTGGTTGGCAACATGAGCCTCTACCAACACCAAACATAGCTCCACGCTACATTACCCAAATGCCCTTCCCATATACAATCCCAAAATGTATGTCACCATAGCAGCTTAGACCCCATGGGTGGACCGGTTGGCTGGACAGCTAATGTAAATCAGATTGGCATCTATAACTGATGAGTTGAACCTCTCTTTTTTTTATTATTCATTCACAAGATGAAGGTTTCACGGGCTGGGCAGCATTTATTGTCCATCCCTAATTGCCCAGAGGGCAGTTAAAAGTCAAATCACATTGCTGTGGGTCTGGAGTCACGTGTAGGCCAGACCAGGCAAGCTTGGGAGAAAGTATGGACTGCAGATTAGAATTGAAAAGTGCGGTGCTGAAAAAGCACAGCTGGTCAGGCAGCATCCGAGGAGCAGGAGGGTCGATGTTTTGAGCATGAGCTTTTCATCAGGAACGTGTGGGAATGGGGTGGGGGTGGGGGGTTGGCAAGGGGGCTGAGAGATAAATGGCAGAGGGGTGGGGCTGGAGGAAGGTAGCTGGAAATGTGATAGGTGGATGAAGGTGGGGGGGTGATGGTGATAGGTGGGAAGGGAGGGTAGAGCAGATAGGTGGGAATGAAGATGGACAGGTAGGACAGGTCACGAGGGCGGTGCCGAGTTGGAGGTTTGGATCAGGGATAAGGTGGGGGAAGGGGAGATGAGGAATCTGGTGAAATCAACATGGATTCCGTGTGAATGGAAGGTCCCCAAGTGGAAGATGAGGGATGAGGCATTCTTCCTCCAGTTGGCGGGTGGCTAGGATTTAGTGGTGCAGGAGGCCCAGGACTTGCACGTCCTTGGTGGAGTTGACTGGGTAAGGATGGCAGCTTCCTTCCTTAAAGGACATTAGTGAATCAGATAGGTTTTTCCAACAATTGACAACAGATTCATGCTTAACATGAAACTCTTAATTCCAGATATTTACTGAACTCAAACTCCACCATCTGGCGTGGCAGGATTTGAACCTGTGAACATTATCTGGGTCTCTAGTTTAACAGTCCAGCAATAATACCACTAGGCCATTGCCTCTACTATCTAGGCAGCTTCAGGATCTGCCTACTTGCCCCTTGCCCTTGGTAGAGGTCATTAGGTTTTGGGTCGGATCTGCCTTCACACAGGGAACTGAAGGAAGGTTGAATATTTCCAATAAAAATGGCTGGAAGACAACACAGTGGACATTGGCTCTTACAAATAAATAAGCTAAAACGGATAGTGAGAAATCAATTGAATGCTGACCACCACCATCATTGAACACCATCAAATTACATTCCATGCACACAGACTTCAGAACAGGAAGCACCATTACTCAGCTGTAGGTGATCATCAGTGCCACCACTTTCCCTATAATAATTGCAGGTCTGAGCAGAAGCAGTGATTGTAGAAGTCATTGACACGCCTACATCTCTTTCCCTCTCAGCATTTCGTTCCTCTTCAGAAATTGCTAGGTTGCTCTTGGTAATTCTGTCATCAAGCAGGTAAAATACATTCATAGGTGCCATTTGAGAGGAGCATGTCTTTTTATTTTGTCCTGTTTTTTTATAAAAAACTCATGTGGACTGAAATGAGAAAGAACTGCTGTAAAACCAATGTTTGAATGCATAGCGGTATTTTTTTTTAAAGTAAGTGAACTCACACCCATTGCAACCATTGTCTAAACAATTGTTTGAACATGTAGTCATTGAAATTAGAGTTGTAGGTGATTGGGAGCTGAGGGGAGTATGGATGCAGTGTTTGCTGGCAACAAAACGTTATTTGGTCAATGTGCTAGTGACCAGTTATCAATGACAGACACCTTTTTATCTGCTGACAGCTGTGTGATTGGCTCTGAGGTAACTGAACAGTTTGGAGCTGGGAACATGTGGCAGAGAGAAAGAAAGAGAAAGAAGTATTCAATTCTTCTCTAGCTCAAGAGTGACCTCTCTGTTCTCTGCAGTCAAAACTCACTGTCAAGCTGCAGAAAACTAGTTTGTCTTCCCTGTAATATTTGTTGCAAGCTGTGACTTTGAACTCATAAATCAATGGCATTTTATTAGTGAACCAGCCACCTTGTCTCCCTCACCAACCAGTGGAAGCATCTAGAGAAAGATAACTGAAGCAACAGCAGGAGAGTCATAAAGATCACCTCAACATCAGAACCTGGGAACAATGACAACTGGTCTGTCTTTCCAGTTTTACCCCTCTGTCCAGAGCCACTTTACTCTGTCTGTGTGTGGAAGGGCAAGTTTATAAAGGGATTAACATTTTAATTAGTAGTGTCTTATGTTAATTCTTTTTAAAACTGTTTACCTGTAGCTGGAGTCTAATTGCTTGTAATAAATAATGATCCTTGTTCATGCATTCAACCTGGATCTGAAAGTCAGGTAAATTGGGGAACTTTTCATAGTTTGTAAAAGTTTTAACTTCTGTGATGTCTTGGAATCTAATGCACACTACCCCAGTGATTTTGTAAAACGTTTAAAAGAAGCATTGCACTGCATGAAACGTCCAATACTAAGGAAATATGACCTGGTGTTATTTCATTCCACCCATTGTACAGTGAGGTTAGTGAAGACAGATCCCCCTATTGAAATACCCCTGAACTGCTGTTAGGTATCAAGGCAGAGGCAGAGTGGGCCCAAGGTCAGGTATTGTAGCTCACAGCTCTTACTTGTGGAGATGCTGGTGTGAACAAAGTCAGAAGTCACATGACAATAGGCTAAAGTCTAACATGTTTATAAATCCCTACAGTATGGACATAGGCCATTCAGCCAACAATTCCACACCAGCCTTCCAAGAAGGTTCTCACCCAGACCCACTGGTGGTGGGGTCCGTTTGGAGGTAGCGGAAATGACGATGGATGATACAATGTATATGGAGGTTGGTGGGGTGGTAGGTCAGGATTCAGTATCCTATAATCCTGAATTTCCGATGACCAATCCACCTAACCTGCACATCTTTGGACTCTGAGAGGAAACCAGAGCACCCGGTGGAAACCCACACAAACACAGAGAGAATGTGCAAACACAGACAGTCAACCAAGGCTGGAATAGAACCCATCTCCCTGGTGCTGTGAGGCAATGGTGCTAACCACTGTACCACTGTGCCAGCTGATTTAAAATCACAAGCTTTCAGAGCACTGCTTCTTCATCGGGTGATTTTAAACAAGCCTGTTGGACGATAACTGGGTATTGTAGTTTTTCTGACTTTATTAAGACAGTGAAACTGCTGTGAATCTTGGGTTCCCTCTGTATGTATCAGATCTCTACAGATGCCTTCATTTATGAAGTTACTCAGTTATTCATTTCATGTCTTTTTCTGGAAGAACATTAATTCCTGTTACAACGTTTAATAGTCTTTAGATGTTGTGTTGCAATCAGAGTTTATTAATTTCATTTCGGAAATGGACAGGATTGAAGCAGGACATTCAAACAGAGCTTTGATAGTTCAGTCAGTTATTCATATGAAGGACAGAACTGTGCATGCAAACATTTTAAAAATTTCACAAATACTCTGCTTAATGAATATTTCATGGTTAACAAAACAAAGTATTTTCTATCTTGAGACATCTCTCCCACGAGGAGGTTGAACAGTTCATCCACTTTACTAACACCTTCCAGCCTGACCTCAAATTGGGCACTTGCATGGGCCCCAGCTGTGCCTGCCTCTTCGTAGGATATGTGGAAAAGTCCATCTTCCGCAGCTACACTGGCACCAACCCCCACCTTTTCCTCCGCTACATCGATGACTGTATCAGCGCTGCCTCGTGCTCCCACGTGGAGGTTGAACAGTTCATCCACTTTACTAACACCTTCCACCCCGACCTCAAATTTACTGGACCATCTCAGACTCCTCCCTCTCCTTCCTAGACCTCTCCATTTCTATCTCGGGGGACCGAATCAACACGGACATTTACTATAAACCAACCGACTCCCACAGCTACCTAGACTACACCCCCACCCACCCTGCCCCATGTAAAAATGCCATCCCATATTCCCAATTCCTTCGTCTCCGCCGCATCTGCTCCCAGGAGGACCAGTTCCAATACCGAACAATCCAGATGGCCTCCTTCTTCAAAGACTGCAATTTCCCCCCAGATGTGGTCGACGATGCTCTCCACCGCATCTCCTCCACTTCCCGCTCCTCCGCCCTTGAGCCCCACCCCTCCAATTGCCACCAGGCCAGAACCCCACTGGTCCTCACCTACCACCCCACCAACCTCCATATACATTGTATCATCCATCGTCATTTCCGCTACCTCCAAACGGACCCCACCACCAGGGATATATTTCCCTCCCCTCCCCTATCAGCATTCCGAAAAGACCACTCCCTCCGTGACTCCCTTGTCAGGTCCACATCCCCCACCAACCCAACCTCCACTCCTAGCACCTTCCCCTGCAACCGCAAGAAATGCAAAACTTGCGCCCACACCTCCCCCCTTACTTTTCTCCAAGGCCCCAAGGGATCCTTCCATATCTGCCACAAATTCACCTGCACCTCCACACACATCATTTACTGCATCCGCTGCACCCGATGTGGCCTCCTCTATATTGGGGAGACAGGCCGCCTACTTGCGGAACGTTTCAGAGAACACCTCTGGGACACCCGGACCAACCAACTCAACCACCCCGTGGTTCAACACTTCAACTCCCCCTCCCACTCCACCAAGGACATGCAGGTCCTTGGACCCCTCCATCGCCAGACCATAGCAACACGATGTTTGGAGGAAGAGCGCCTCATCTTCCGCCTAGGAACCCTCCAACCACAAGGGATGAACTCAGATTTCTCCAGTTTCCTCATTTCCCCTCCCCCCCACCTTGTCTCAGTCAAATCCCTCGAACTCAGCACCGCCTTCCTAACCTGCAATCTTCTTCCTGACCTCTCCGCCCCCACTCCAGCCTATCACCCTCACCTTGACCTTCTTCCACCTATCGCATTTCCAACGCCCCTCCCCCAAGTCCCTCCTCCCTACCTTTTATCTTAGCCTGCTTGGCACACTTTCCTCATTTCTGAAGAAGGGCTCATGCCCGAAACGTCGATTCTCCTGCTCCTTGGATGCTGCCTGACCTGCTGCGCTTTTCCAGCAACACATTTTCAGCCCTATCTTGAGATAAAACCTATTGTTATTCACTGTTGCCTACCTGCCCCAGTCTGGTCATCTGGCTTCTCCAGTCAACTGTTTTAGTTTCAATTTTAATTTTCTTGTCGTGTTTTAGAAAGGACCATTTATGCATTTTTCTTGCCTTTTCTCCCCACTCCCCCACAACAAAAAGGAAGTTAGAAAGGTAATAATCAGTGACGACGTTACTTGCGGGCTTCAGTAGGATATACATAGAGTAATGAAATGGGCAGGCAAATGTCAGATCAAATTTAATTAAAACATTATAAAATATAACAAACCTGGAAATTCTTGACCACAGAAGGCTGTGGAGGCCAAGTCACTGAATACATTTAAGAGAGGGAATAGATACAATTTTAGATTTTAAAGGCATCAAGGGATGGGAGCGACAGCAGGAAATTTCATTGAGACAGAGATTCAGCCATGATCATGATGAATAGCACAGCAGGCGTGAAGTGCTGAATGGTCTTTTCCTGCTCCTAGCTTCTTTGTTTCCAATGTGCATACTTATGAAATTGTCCATTCTGGGAGCTGGAGCAATATAAACAAACTGGTATAATATTAATGTTATGATCTGGAATGTATAACTTGAAAGATTGGCAGAAACTGATTCAATAATGAGTATTTAGAATCCTAGAAACATAAAAAACAGCAGGGGTAGGCCATTTGACCCATCAAATCTGCTCCACCATTCAATATGATCATGGCTGACCATCCAACTCACTCCCCTATTTTAGCTTGCTACCCCAAATCTTTTGACACCTTTAGCCCTAACAAGTATATCTAACTCTCTAGTGAAAACCTTCAATGTTTTGACCACAACTGCTTTCAGTGGCAGAGAATTTCCGAGACTCACCGCGGTGAAGAAATTTCTCCGAAATAGTCAACCCTGCAACTGTAGACTGTGGCTGTACTTAAAGAGAATTGGATAGATGGATAGATTGGAGAAATGGGCAGAATGAATGGTTTTAAAAAGGTCTAGTACAGGCATGATAGGCCAAATGGCCACCTTCTGGGCTGTAAGACCTGATTATTGTAGGAGTCAAAGCTGAATAGGCCCCGAACAATCTTTGTCATGGAGGTGAAAGTGAGGACTGAGGATGCTGGAGATTGGAGTTGAGAGTGTGGTGCTGGAAAAGCACAGTAGGTCAGGCAGCATCCGAGGAGCAGGAGAATCAACGTTTTGGGGATAAGCTCTTCATCAGGAATTCCTGATGAAGGGCTTTTGCCTGAAATGTCAAATCTTTCTCACATGCCAATTATTCATGTGAGTGCCTGAATGCCAGGTGTTGGATGGCTGTTCAAATCCACTGCAGAGGGATCAGCCCAATTCTGCTTTCAGTGATAGCATTAACAGGAGGAGAGGCCCGATATTAATTAAGAGCAAGAATGCTGTTGGAAAGACTTCTCCCCAACTCAGAAACAATGAATGCCATTTGTTGCCTGTCTAACCCTCTGCTGTCCAGACTATCTGGCACCAATTCAACTCAGTTACAATGAAATATGATGTAATCTTAGGAGATAGGCTCACTCCCAAGATTTAATCAAATTTGTCCAGCTTATCTTCCCTTCACAAATCCATGTTGACTACTCTGGATTAATTGTGTGTCTCCAAGTATAGCTATGTTCCTTCAGTATGAGATCGCTGTAATAACTTCCCAGCGACTGGAATTAGGCTGAGTGGGCTGTTATTTCCCAATCTACCTCTTCCTTCCTTTTTTGAATATGTGGACAATGCTGAAGTCCTCTGACCCTCAGGCACCTCATCAGCAGCCAGAGAGGATTCGAAGATTGCTGCCAGGATGTCCAGTATCTCCTCCCTTGTCTCCTGGGATACATCTCACCCCCACCCTGCTTTTAGTTGCATTAATTTTTCCAGCGCTATTATTTCACTCATACCAATTTCCTTTAATTTCTCCTTCCAAAGGATATTTGCTAACATTTTGGGGAAGGTTTTTGTGTCTTCTCCTCTGAAGACAGAATAAAGTAGCTGTCTAATTGTCCTGCCATTTGTATTCCCTAAAGGCATTGTGGGTAAACCCACAGCTGGTGGACAGCATTGGTTTACGAAGACAGCTCACAACCACCTTCTCAAGGGCAATGAGGGATGGACAATAAAGGATGGAATAGTACAATGAGCTATTTACAGAGCCTGGCTGTCATAAGTGTGTAACGTACTCTCGTAACCATGGGCCTCAGTCAAAGAGTGTGCTGCTGGAAAAGCACAGCCAGTCAGGCAGCATCTGAGGAGCAGGACAGTTAACATTTTGAGCATAAGCTCTTCTTCAGGAATACAACAGGCCGATTAACGATGCCATAGTCCCTCATCCGTCCTAGAAGTTGCTTTTTTAAAGATCTTGTGCAGTGAGGTTTCAACTTGCTTCTTCTGGATTATTAATTACCATGGCGACAGAGGAACCTCAAATATCTCACAAACACGGCCACCTTTTTTTTAAAGAAAGAGCTTACAGCTGTGGATGTAATTTTAATGACTGCCTGGAGAGAGGGATGATGTGGAGGAGCCGATGTTGGACTGGGGTGGACAAAGTTAAAAATCACACAATACCAGGTTATAGTCTAACAGGTTTATTTGGAAGCACTAGCTTTCGGAGCGCTGCTCTCTCAGCATGTAGCTGTGGAGCAGGATCATAATACACAGAGAGAGAGAGAGAGAGAGAGAGAGACTAGAATGTCACATGATGAATTGTCAGTGATGTCCCAAAGGGTTGGACTTAAAACAGGGAAATACAAATTAAACTGAAACTGCCTGAAAGTTATTTCAGATTATGAACATAATGGGGGAAAAGACTGCAGTCTGAGTGAGAGACATGTTTTATGTTTTCTCCTTTCAAGAAAACTGAAAAACAACCACATCAATGTAATTGACTCTGAAGTGACCCAGCAAGCTGCTTCGTTTATCAATCACGACAAAGTCTCAAAAAAGGCATGGAACTGGACTGACCATCTGACATTGACCTTGACAATGGCAGAAACAGCTTTGAGATACATCTGCACCTATCATTTATTCGTCCGCCCATCCTAAGCATATATACTCATCTTTTCCTCGCTACACTCAGTTCTGAAGAAGGATCACTAGATCCTAAATGTTAACTCTGCTTTTTCTCCCCAGATGCTGCCAGGTCTGTTGAGTTTTCCCAGCAATTTCTGTTTCTGTTTCTGATTTCCAGCATTGGCAGGGTTTTGGGTTTTTATTTACACCTTGTAGATCCTTACCTGAACAGAGGATGGTTGCAGCAAATCGACCCCAATACTAATAATTCCCATTAGTGCAGGCAGCCTCTTGCAGCAGAGTGGTATGCAGTGAGGATTGCTCATACAACACCACCCTCTAAGTGGGACTGCTGTTTAGGTGAGTATTGAAGTGCTGCCTATCTCTGTGTATTTGAATAACAGCAATAAAATTAGGCTACATGGAAGAGGTGCAAGAACATTTCTGATAGGATCTGTACTGTTTAATCTCATGCTAATGTGCCAATTCTTCCATTTACACATCTCCTTCCATCAATACTCAGCAAACAACATGACTGTTGCAACTTGTTCATCGTGACATAAATGCATGCTCAAGAATGACGTACACACACAGAGATACACACATAGACTCTATCTCTCTCTCTCACACACACAGACACAGATACACACACACATATGCACACATACACAAACACATACACAGATATACACAGACACACGCACACACACACATAGACACATAAAAATATAAACACAAACACACACAAATACACAAACAGACACATACACACAAACACGCACAGGTACACAAACACACACACAGATACACAGAGAAAGACACGCACACACACACACACACACAGGTACACAGACACACATACACAGATACACACACAGATACACACAGACACATAAACACAAACAAATACAGGTACACAGACACAAAGACACACACACACATATATGCACACATACACACAATACACATCTGTGAACATAGACATGTGCATGCACACACACATGCCTATATCATCCTGCCTGATGGTCATATGAAGAAACAAAACCGTACACGTCTTACCCCTTGGGAGAAGTAGAAAGCAGCAATACCCAGAGGCCAGAAACAGCACAGCATGGAGAAGATGGCCAGACCCAGGTGGTCACGTGGAGGGATCATAATAAAGTTGTCTTCACTATCGCTGTCACTTGAGCAGTCACTCTAGAGAGAAACAGGAGAAGAATGATTGAGTCCATCAGCGGCAGCTCAACACTGATTTTCATTAATAGCACACAAGTAGATAAAAGACTGAATTACCAAAGCCATTAGGAAAACATTCCGAGTAATCTCATCAGATCACACAATGAAGAGAAATACTAGCTAGGAAGAAAATATAGGTCATGGCCTTGGGGAAAAGCATGTAGAACACTGTGTGTAAATCTCTGCCTCTGTGTGTGTGTGTGTGTATCTGCATGTGAATTTATATATACATGTCTTTCTACGCTTGTGCATGGGTCATTTGTGTGTCTCTGTGTCTTGTAGTATGCCTGTGTACTGTATGTCTGTATCTGTATGTGTGTTGCTATGAATGTTTATATATGTATGCCTGTATTGGTGCTTGTACGTGTATGTGTGCGCGTGTTTCAGTGTTTGTGTGCTTGTGTGTGTGTGTGTGAATATGAGTGTGCATGTCTGTAAGAGACAGTGTTTATGTGTATTAGTATGTGTGATTGAGTGAGTGTGTGTGTGTGAGTGAGAGTATGAGAGAGCGTGGGTGTGTGTGATTGTGTGTGTATATGTGGTGAGAGAGTGTGTGAGAATGAGTGTGTGTGTGAAAATGTATGTGTGAGTGTGAGTCTGTGTGAGAATGAGTGCATGAGAGAGTGTGAGAAAGTGTGTCAGTGTGGGTGTTTGTGCTAGAGTAAGGGAGAGTATGGTGTATATGTGTAAATGAGAGAGAGTAGGAGGGAGAGAGAGAGGGAGTGTGTGTGTGTATGAGAGAGAGAGAGGGAGACAGAGTGTGCATCTGTCTGTGTGTCTACATGTGTGTATGTAAACATCAGTGAATTAAAAGTTCTTTTCTGCATATTATCTCTCAATCATCGTACATAATTATTTCTGGGTATCTCTCGATTGTATACTGCAATGACTCTCCATATCATGGTGAGATGTGTGAGTATAAAACTAGCAAAGCTGCAGCTAAAAAGCAGAGAGAGACAGTGAGAGCCTATGGAATCACTCTTTCAAAGAGGTTTGACAGGTCAAATGGCCTTTTCCTGTGGAACAGAGTCCTATGAATCTGAAACCAGAAAAAGTAGCGACAGGACAGCAGGAGAGAAAGTGAATCAAGGGCCAGAATGCAAGCTCCTACCATTTCCAGGGGGACAGCTTCTTATGAAAGTTCCACATGTGCAAGCAGCAATCTAGTGGCTGGAGCAGGTAAGAATCATAGAATCATCCAGTACAGAAAAAGTCCTTCTGCCCATCGTGTGTATACTGCCAAAAATACACAACAGCCCCACATTCCTGCAGTCAGCACTTAGCCTTATCTGTTATGACACTTCAAGTGTTCATCTAAATACTTTTTAAAGGTTGTGAGGTTTCCTAGTATTCTCTGGGTGAAAGCATTTTTCCTCAAATCCCCTACCTTTCACTTTGAAAGGGTGCCCCCTTGTTCTTGATCTTTCGTCTAAGGGAACAACTGCTTTCTATCCTGTCCATGCCTCTCGTAACCTTGTACACCTCGATCAGATGTCCCCCCTCAAGCTTCTGTTGCTGATAAAGTTAAATTGAAAGGAATGGGGAACCTAGGGGGACTAAAATACTCTTTGAAAGGTCAGCTGAATCCATCAGCAGCTTCCGCCAAGCTGAACAATTGGGGAACTATGAAGAGACACACACAAACATTGAAGAGTAAAGTTCGCATGAGTTCCAAAATATTATCCTTGTGGTGCCGAGTTTCTGGTGGCTGGCCCAGCAAATTGCATATCAGAATCGATTTCCAGTCTATATCCCCCTGTTATTTATGATGCATTTGGTGTGAAATGAGGAGAATGGTTTCACACATTCGCCCCATTGAAAGAAATCTCCCAACAGTCCAACTCCGCTGTTTTCTTGCCATCAGTCCTGTTGATCCCTTCCCGAGTGAATATCCAACGCTCTTTTGAAAGTTACCATTGAACACAATCTTATTAAGCTCAAACTTCACCATCTTGTCTGGAGGGACTTGAACCCGTGACCCCAGAATTTTAGCAGGAGGGGTCTAGATTGCTAGCCCAGTGATATTACCACTACCTACTCACTTATTGCAACTAGGCAAAAGTGAGGACTGCAGATGCTGGAAACCAGATTTTAGATCAGAGTGGTGCTGGAAAAGCACAGCAGGTCAGGCAGCATCCGAGGAGCAGGGAAATCTGCATTTCAGGCAAAAGCCCTTCATCAGGAATAGAGGCAGGAAGCCTCCAGAGTGGAGAGATAAATGGGAGGAGGGAGGGGGGTGGGGGAGCTGGGGAGAAGGTAGCAAAGAGTACAATAGGTGAATGGGGGTGGGGATGGAGGCGATAGGTCAGAGAGGAGGTTGGACCGGATAGGTGGGAAGGGACCAGTCCTACCTGCCAATCTCCCTTCCCACCTATCCGGTCCACCCTCCTCTCTGACCTATCACCTCCATCCCCACCCCCATTCACCTATTGTACTCTTTGCTACCTTCTCCCCAGCCCCACCCTTCCCCCCACCCCCATTTTTCTCTCCACCCTGGAGGCTCCCTGCCTCTTTGCCCGAAATGTCGATTTTCCTGCTCCTCGGATGCTGCCTGACCTGCTGTGCTTTTCCAGCACCACTCTGATCTAAACTCACTTATTGCAGTTGTATCCTCCATTGTTACTCTGACTGAAGGTCAACAATTACATTCAAGGCTGTGAACAGAGGAATGCTGCACACATGCAATACCTATGTATCTGCCAAACTACAAACAGTTTTCCGAACATATTATGTAGGCATTTACTCATACTGGTGGTTCAACAATGGCTTTGAGCTACCATTTTGACAGCTGAAGATTACAATGACAGGTCAATTCAGCTGTCAGGCTTGTTCACAGTGATACCCACGAGGTGTGTTCATGATAGCAGCACGGGTCTGCCTTTGTAATCTGGGGTTTTCATTGTCAGGCTCGTCCCTGTCACTCTTTTCGAAAAGCCAGCTTTGAATATCCGCCAAAGGGATTAACTGTCTTCCACATTTTAACTGGATGGAAGGAGTCAACAGAATTACAAAGTTCAAAGATCAGTAGATGTAATCTCAAAGATAGAATTTGATGTCATTCATTTCAGGCTACATAAGAATAAAACTAAATCTGAATATTGCTGCAGTAAGTTTGAGTTCAGGTGTATTGAACGACAGGAGAGGCTGATTCTTCCCGACAGTCTGGCTGGCCCAGGAGTGTCTGATACAAGAATAGAGAAAACCTACTTCATTCACTACCAATGGCATCCCTCATTTTGATGAGAAAAACCACCCCACTTCACGATTTATTGATGCTGGAAACCATGAAACAGCTTATAATGTCGCATGAACCTTCTCCAATGGAATGAATATTCATTGGGTTAACTCTCCTCGCACAGTAGGGGTACAGGATTGAGCTAATTTATCAAATTAAGTGCCAGCGAGTCAGTGCAATTGCAAGACTTTATGTTGTGATGAGTCTAATGACTGACTGAGATAACAGGCAGACAACCTCAAATTAACCCATTCACTCAGGCAGTTGCAACCAATGGACTTTGTCCAATATTTAGATTTTGGATCCAAATGCCTTTTCATTTTATTTTTTTGCCTGTCATCTCATGAGCAACATGTTGCTGGCAGGAAAGATTAATCTTAAATGGAACTTCAAAGTGTAGCAATGATAATATAAAGAATGTTGCTTTTCTTTCTACTTCTCTGTTCCTACAAAGCAGTTTCAGATTTGGTCTGCAATTCGTGCTGTCACAAGAAGTCAGCTGTTTCCCGATCTATCAATACAATTTAATTTATAAAAGTACTTCTCATGGTCCCATTATCAACATGATCTTGTGGGATGGTAAAACTGGGAGACACAGGCAAAGGATGAAAACATAACATAAGAACATAAGAACCAGGAGGAGGCCTCGAGCCTGCTCCACCATTCAATTAGATCATGGTTGATCTTTTTTGTGTCCTCATCTCCACTTACCCACCCTCTCACCATATCCCTTAATTCCTTTACTGTTCAAAAATTTACCCGTCTTTACCTTGAAAACATCCAACAATGTAGCCTCAACTGCTTCACTGGGCAGGGAATTCCACAGGTTCACAACCCTTTGGGTGGAGAAGTTCCTCCTCAACTCAGTCCTGAATCTGATCCCCTTATTTGAGGCAATGCCCCATCGTTCTAGTTTCACCCACCAGTGGAAACATCTCTCTACTTCTATCTTATCCATTCCCTTCATAATTTTATATGTTTCAATAAGACCCCCCCTCGTTCTTCTAAATTCCAATGAGTATAGTCTCAGTCTACTCAATCTCTCTACCTAAGGCAACCATTTCAATTCTGGAATCAACCTAGTGAACCTCCCCCTGCACCCCCTCCAGTGCCAGTATATCCTTTCTCAATCATGGAGACCAAAACTGTGCACAGTATTCCAGGTGTGGCCAAACCAGCACCCTATACAACTGCAACATAACCTCCCTGTGTTTAATGTCCTTCTAGCAACTAAGGACAATGTTCAATTTACCTTCTCAATTATCTGCTGTACCTGCAAATCAACCTTCTATGATTCTTGCACGAGGTCAGCCAGGTCCCTCTGCACAGCAGCTTTTCACAATTTAAATAATAGTCCATTTTGCTGTCATTCTGACCAAAATGGATGACCTTGCATTTATCAACATTGTACTCTATCTGCCAGATCGTTGCCCACTCACTTAACCTATTTACAGAGGAACCTCGATTATCCAAACGAGATGGGTGGGCACCATTTCGTTCACATAAGTGATTATTCGGTTAATTGATTCAATGCCTCTCCTCAGGGGTTTGGCATTTTCTGAACTTTCCTTTTCCCTTGCTCTGCCTGCCTTGCTCCCTCTCTCTGTCTCAGGGTTTGTTTCTGAGCAGAGACATACACTTGTGTGTAAGGGACCTGCAGCATTGCTGAATGCTTCACTTCAATGGTATTTGACACAGCGAGCACTTTCTAAGTCCGCTTCCCATTCAATAGACTAGACAGCAGTACACCGTGCACGGGCCCCTGCCCCCAGTCCGCACCCCCAACCCTGTCCAACACCACCCCCTGTCTGCCCCAATCCCTGCCCCGTGTGCCCCATCTCACCATGCGCCACCACCTCTGCCCCCCATGTGCACCTCTAACCATGACCAACCCCATTGCCTTCTGCACCCCCAACTCCATCCCGCATCCAACCCCATCCCACCCCAGTCCACCTCCATTCCGCCCCCATTCACTCCCAATCCCCTCCAATCTCACCCTCCCGTCCACCCCCACCCACCTTCCGCCTTGTCCGCCCCGTCTGCCCCTCTGGCAGACTGGACACCAACAGCAAGACTGCTGCTGCCTTTAGGGGGGTGAGTCTCCAAATAGCACACACACACACAGACACACAGACACACACACACACACAGACACACACACAGACACACAGACACACACACACACTGACACACACACAGACACACACACACAGGCACACACAGACATACACAGACACAAAGACACACACACACAGCCACTTACACAACATTTTATTGCAACCTTTTGAGAAGTTTCCACTCTGCCCTGTACTTGACAATGTTGGAGAGATTATTTGGGGGAAGGGGGGTTTAGGATACACCTCTGTGTAGAACTCCAGGGAAAGTGTGGGAAGAGAGAGAGGGCGGATGGTCATTCATCTGGAGACGGTGCCTGGGCTCCCATCAATGTCCAGGAGGTTCTCAGCAGCATTTCAGTAAGTGTTGAATCATTGCAAACAAATGGCATGATCAGTGTTGGAAACACCTCTTTGATGTAATGTTTCTATCAGGACCTCAAGATCTCCTTCAGATAATCCGATATTTGGATAATTGATATTCGGATGATTGAGGTTCCTCTGTATATCCCCTCCAGAGATTTTCAGTGTCCTCTGCACACTTGCTCTACCACTCATCTTAGTGTCATCTGTGAACATTGACACACTACACTTGGTCCCCAATTCTAAAACATCTATGTCAATTGTAAACACCTTTAGGACACCTTTAGATACAAGGAAAAGTTTTTTTCTCTCTCAGAGAGTCACTCGAGTATGGAATCTTCCTATCAGAAGGACATGGAGGCTGGACTGTTGAACTTATTTTGGCTAAATTCCATTGATTTTTGATAGATGAGAGGTCAAGTGTCTTGAGAGTTGAGGCCATAACCAAATCTGCCATATTGATTGGTTAAATAATGGGCAGAAACTGGGAAAATGAAGTATAAAGTGGGAAAATGGGAAGCTGTTCAGTTTGGAAGGGGGAACAAAAGAGCAGGGTATTATTTAAATGGCGGAAAACTGTGGAAAGCTGCAAGAAACTTGTTCATCAAACATAGAAAGCGAGCACACGGGTGCAGCAGGTAATCAGGAAGGCTAAGGGAATGTTGGCCCTTATTTCAAGAGGGTTACAGTATAATAGTGGGGAAGTCTTGCTGAAACTGTACAAGGTAGGGCACGCTTAAACAGGCGAACAGAGTAACCCTGCTCCAACGTTCCTCTCTTTGTATCCTCAAGAATTAAGCACACGTCAACCCTGAATTTCCTCAGCATACACAGATCCCAAATTTCCTTGTGAATTATAGAAATTCTGAATTTCCTCATGGATCATTGACAGTGATCCTGAATGCCCTCAGAGATGATACAAACGGTGAATCTTGAATAACACTGTACCTCCCTATGAAGGCAAATCTGTGATGTTGCCAGTGAGCCAATCTCAAGCTGAAGAAAGTTCCCATTCATTTCAGAATCAGCCATTTTCTATTTTGGGACAGTTTGGTCTTTTCTAAGTTAGATGGCTCTGATGCCCAGAGAATGAATTTGCACAGTAACTTGCAAATTGCGAGTACATACGTGGTGGTGGAATATCCCAACGGTCCAGCAATAAAGGGAATGGAAATATTACCAGGTAAAATAACAGGGAGAGACCCAATATCAACATCTCCGGTCCCAATCTCCATAAATATCTCTCACGAGCAGCGAGACATCGCACTGAAGACGTGAAAATGCTCACATTCAGAGATTCCTGCTACTGCCTCCTATCTCTACACATCATCTGTGAGCTGGGGTCTAGAGTTTCCTCCATCCACTCAACACTGACCATGCCTTCCTTGAAACAGACTTCTATAGTGTGCTGTCAAAAAGTGTGGTGCTGGAAAAGCACAGCTGGTCAGGCAGCATCCGAGGAGCAGGAGAGTCGACGTTTCAAGCATAAGCTCTTCAAAGAACAAAGAGCAAAGATTATCACAGCACAAGAACAGGTCCTTTGGCCTTCCAAGCCTGCGCTGATCCAGATCCTCTATCTAAACCTGCCGCCTATTTTCTAAGGATCTGTATCCCTCTGCTCCCTGACCATTCATGTATCTGTCTAGGATACATCTTAGATGACGCTATTGTTGCCAATCGTACCACCTCAGCTGCCAACACATTCCAGGCACCTACCACCCTCTGCGCAAAGAACTTTCCATGCATATCTCCCCTTAACTTTTCCCCTCTCACTCTGAACTCATGACACCCTGAGTAATTGAGTCCTAGGCTCTGGGACAAAGTTTCTAGCTATCCACCCTGTCTACAGCTCTCACGATTTTGTAGGCCTCAATCGGGTCCCCCCTCAACTGCCTTCTTTCCAATGAAAACAATACTAGTCTACTCAACCTCTCCTCCTAGCTAGCATCCTCCATACCAGGGAACATCTTGGCAAACCTCCTCTGCACCCTCTCCAAAGCATTCACATCCTTTTAGTAATGTGGCGACCAAAACTGTACGCAGTATTCCAAATGTGGCCAAACCAAAGTCTTATGCAATTGTAACATGACCTGCCAATTCTTGTACTCAATACCTCGTCCAATGAAGGAAAGCATGCCGCATGCCTTCTTGACGATCCTACTGACCTGCGTTGCCACCTTCAGGGAATAATGGGCCTGAACGCCCAGATCTCTCTGTATATCAGTTTTCCCCAGGACTTCTCCATTTACTGTATAGTTTGCTCTGGAATTGCATCTTTCAAAATGCATCACCTCTCATTTGTCCGGATTGAACTCCATCTGCCATCTCTCTGCCCAACTCTCCAATCTATCTATATTCTGCTGTATTCTCTGACAGTCCCCTTCACTATCTGCTACTGCAAACTTGCTAATGAGGCAGCCTACACCTTCCTCCAAATCATTTATGTATATCACAAACAACAGTGGTCCCAGCACGGATCCGCGTGGGACACAACTGGTCACAGGTCTTCATTTAGCGGAGCTCCCTTCCATGACTACTCTCTGTGTACTGTTGCCCAACCTGTTCTCTATCCATCTAGCTAGAACACCCTAGATCCCAGGTGACTACACCTCTTATTCAGGAATATGCCGTTTCATTCATTTGATTGACAAAATTCCTGAAATATATTCAGTTCCTGTCCTCAGATTAGTTACTCTCCTGTGTATCAGGCATTGAGGGACATGACACAGAGCAGTTTTTAACACAGAGATACAGTCATAAATTTGGTGCAAGTGGGAATTTCAATTTGAAAATTATTTTAACACCAAGAATTTGACCTGTAAATTCGAAACTGAAAGGGACTCCTGCAGAGTTGACTGGCAATCAGTAGAAATCAGTTGTTTAAATTCATATTTGCTTGCATTTGATGAAACTGATTTAGGAGCTCTAACCTACTAGGAAGGCAATGGTGTTGACAAAAGTAAGCTGTGTGACCTATTTCACAAACTGTGAATTGGTGAATGTGTGAATGGGTCAGTCCAGAACAGAATGCAATGATAATGAAAGAGTAAACCAGTAACAGAGTGCAGTGAGACTGAATGAGTGAATCAGTAACAGTCTGCAGTGAGAGTGAATCAGTGAATCAGTGAAAGTGTGCAGTGAGTGTGAATGAGTGAATCAGTAACAGTGTGCAGTGAGTGTGAATGAGTAAATGAGTGAGACCGTGCAGAGAGTGAAAGAGTAAATCAGTAACAGAGCACAGTGACTGTCAATGAGCAAATCAGTAACAGAGTGCAGTGAGAGTGAAAGAGTGAATCAGTAGCAGAGCGAAGTGATTATGAATGTGCAAATCAGTAACAGATGCTGTGGATGTGAATGAGTGAATCGGTAAAAGTGCGCAGTGATTGTAAATGAGTAAATCAGTAACAGTGTGCTGTGGATGTGAATGAGTATATAATTAATACAGTGCAGTGATTGTGATTGATTAAATGAGTAACAGTGTGCTGTGGATGTGAATGAGTAAATCAGTAACAATGTGCAGTGACTGTTAATGAGTAAATCAGTAACAGAGTGCAGTGATTGTGAATGAGTAAATCAGTAACAGTGTGCAGTGGCTGTGAATGAGTGAATCAGTAACAGAGTGCAGTGATTGTTAATGAGTGAATCAGTAACAGAGTGCAGTGAGCACGAATGAGTGAATCAGTAACAGAGAGCAGAGATTGTGAATGAGTAAATCAGTAACAGTGTGCAGTGGCTGTGAATGAGTATATAAGTAATACAGTGCAGTGATTGTGAATGAGTAAATCAGTAACAGTGTGCTGTGGATGTGAATGAGTATATAAGTAATACAGTGCAGTGATTGTGAATGAGTACATCAGTAACAATGTGCTGTGGATGTGAATGAGTATATAAGTAATACAGTGCAGTGATTGTGAATGAGTAAATCAGTAACAGTGTGCTGTGGATGTGAATGAGTATATAAGTAATACAGTGCAGTGATTGTGAATGAGTAAATCAGTAACAGTGTACTGTGGAGGTGAATGAGTAAATCAGTAACAATGTGCAGTGACTGTGAATGGGTACATCAGTAACAATCACTGCACTCTGTTATAGACTTAGTCATTCATTCTCACTGCACCCTGATAATGATTCACTAATCGACAATCACTGCACTCTGTTACTGATTCACTCATTCACAATCACTGCACTCTGTTACTGTTTCACTCATTCACTCTCTCTGCACACTGTTAATGATTCACTCATTCACAATCGCTGCACTCTGTTACTGATTCACTTATTCACTTTTACTGCACACTGTTAATGATTAACTCATTCACAATCACAGCACTCTGTTACTGATTCACTGATTCACAATAGCTGCACTCTGTTACTGATTCACTCATTCACAATCGCTGCACACTGTTACTGATTCACTCATTCACTCTCACTGCACACTGTTACTGATTCACTCAGTCACACTCACTGCACATTGTTACTGATTCACTCAGTCACACTCACTGCACACTGTTACTGATTCACTCATTCACAATCACTGCACTCTGTTACTGATACACTCAGTCACAATCACTGCACTCTGTTACTGATTCACTCATTCACGCTCACTGCACTCTGTTAATGATTCACTCATTCACAATCACTGCACTGTGTTACTGATTCACTGATTCACACTCACTGCCCACTGTTACTGATTCACTCATTCACTCTCACTGCACTCTGTTACTGATTCACTCATTCACAGTCACTGCAAATGTTACTGATTTTCTCATTCAGTGTACAGTGAGAGTGAATGAGTACAAGTGTGGCGAGATTGTAAATGAGTGAATCATTAAAACAGTGCAGTGAGAGTGAATGAGTAAATAAGTAACAGAGTGCTTTGATGGTGAATGAGTAAATCGGTAACTGTGTGCTCTGAGAGTGAATGCGTGAGTGAGTACCAGTGTAGTGAGAGTGAATGAGTGAATCAGTAAAAGGATACAGTGATTGAAAATGAGTAAATCAGTAACAGCATGTAGTGATTGTGAGTGAATAAATCAGTACCAAACTGCAGTGATTGTCCATGAGAAAAGCAGTAACAGAGTTCAGTGAGAATGAATGACTAAATCAGGAACAGAGTGCAGTCATGGTGAAGAAGTAAACCAGGAACAGTGAGCAGTGAGAGTGAATCAGTGAATCAGCAACAGTGTGCAGTTATTGTGAATGACTGAATCAGTAACAGTGTGCAGTGAGTGTGAATGAGTGAATCAGTAACAGTGTGCAGTAAGTGCGAATGAGTGAATCAGTAACAGTGAGCAGTGAGAGTGAATCAGTGAATCAGTAACAGTGTGCAGTTATTGTGAATGAGTGAATCAGTAACAGAGTCCAGTGAGTGTGAATGAGTGAATCAGTGAAAGTGTGAATGAGTGAATCAGTAACAGTGTGCAGTGAGTATGAATGAGTGAATCAGTAACAGAGTCCAGTGAGTGTGAATGAGTGAATCAGTGAAAGTGTGAATGAGTGAATCAGTAACAGTGTGCAGTGAGTGTGAATGAGCGAATCAGTGAAAGTGTGAATGAGTGAATCAGTGACAGTGTGCAGTGAGTGTGAATGAGTGAAGCAGTAACAGTGTGCAGTGAGTGTGAATGACTAAATGAGTGAGACCGTGCAGTGAGAGTGAGAGTAAATCAATAACAGAGCACAGTGACCGTGAATGAGCAAATCAGTAACATTACAGTGACTGTGAGTGAGCAAATCAGTAACACAGTGCAGTGATTGTGAATGAGTGAATCAGTAACACAGTGCAGTCATTGTGATTGAGTGAATCAGTAACAGAGTGCAGTGATTGTGAATGAGTGAATCAGTAAAAGTGTGCAGTGATTGTGAGTGAGTGAATCCGTAACGGAGTGCAATGATTGTGAATGAGGGAATCAGTAACAGAACAGTGATGGAATGAATGAATCATTAACTGATGCTGTGATTGTGAATGAGTGAATCAGTAACAGAGTGTAGTGATTGTGAATGAGTGAATCAGTAACAGTGTGCTGTTAGTGTGAATGAGTGAATCAGTAACAGTGTGCAGTGAGTGTGAATGAGTGAATCAGAAACAATGTGCAGTGATTGTGAATGAGTGAATCAGTAACAGAGTGCAGTGAGTGTGAATGAATGAATCAGTGAATGTGTGAATGAGTGAATCAGTAACAGTGCACAGTGATTGTGAATGAGTGAATCAGTAACAGAGTGCAGTGATAGTGAATGAGCGAATCAGTAACAGTGTGCTGTGATTACGAATGAGTGAATCAGTAACAGTGAGCAGTGATTGTGAATGAGTGAATCAGTAACAGAGTGCAGTGAGTGTGAATGAGTGAATCAGTGAAAGTGTGAATGAGTGAATCAGTAACAGTGCACAGTGATTGTGAATGAGTGAATCAGTAACAGAGTACAGTGATAGTGAATGAGCGAATCAGTAACAGTGTGCTGTGATTGCGAATGAGTGAATCAGTAACAGAGTGCTGTGATTGTGAATGTGTTAATCAGTAACAGAGTGCAGCAATTGTGAATGAGTGAATCAGTAACAGTGTGCAGGGATTGTGAATGAGTGAATCAGTAACAGAGCGCAGTAATTGTGAATGAGTGAATCAGTAACAGAGTGCAGTGATTGTGAATGAGTGAATCAGTAACAGAGTGCAGTGATTGTGAATGAGTGAATCAGTAACAGAGTGCAGCGATTGTGAATGAGTGAATCAGTAACAGAGCGCAGTAATTGTGAATGAGTGAATCAGTAACAGAGTGCAGTGATTGTGAATGAACGAATCAGTAACAGATTGCAGTGATTGCGAAAGAGTGAATTAGTAACAGGGTGCAGTGATTATGAATGAGTGAATCAGTAACAGAGTGCAGTGATTGCGAATGAGTGAATCAGTAACAGAGTGCTGTGATTGTGAATGTGTTAATCAGTAACAGAGTGCAGCAATTGTGAATGAGTGAATCAGTAACAGAGTGCAGTGATTGTGAATGAGTGAATCAGTAACAGAGTGCTGTGATTGTGAATGTGTTAATCAGTAACAGAGTGCAGCAATTGTGAATGAGTGAATCAGTAACAGAGTGCAGTGATTGTGAATGAGTGAATCAGTAACAGAGTACAGCGATTGTGAATGAGTGAATCAGTAACAGAGTGCTGATTGTGAATGAGTGAATCAGTAATAGAGTGTAGTGAGTGTGAATGATTGAATCAGTGAAAGTGTGAATAAGTGAATCAGTGACAGTGTGCAATGTGTGTGAATGAGTGAAGCAGTAACAGTGTGCAGTGAGTGTGAATGACTAAATGAGTGAGACCGTGCAGTGAGAGTGAGAGTAAATCAGTAACAGAGCACAGTGACTGCGAGTGAGCAAATCAGCAACACAGTCCAGTGATTGTGAATGAGTGAATCAGTAGCACAGTGCAATGATTGTGAATGAATAAATCAGTAACAGAACAGTGATGGAATGAATGAATCATTAACTGATGCTGTGATTGTGACAGAGTGAATCAGTAACAGAGTGCAGCGATTGTGAATGAGTGAATCAGTAACAGAGTGCTGTGAGTGTGAATGAGTGAATCAGTAACAGTGTGCAGTGAGTGTGAATGAAAGAATCAGTAAAAGAGTGCAGTGATTGTGAATGAGTGAATCATTAACAGTGTGCAGTGAGAGTGAATGAGTGAATCAGTAACAGCGTGCAGTGAGCGCGAATGAGTGAATCAGTAACAGAGAGCAGAGATTGTGAATGAGTAAATCAGTAACAGTGTGCAGTGGCTGTGAATGAGTATATAAGTAATACAGTGCAGTGATTGTGAATGAGTACATCAGTAACAATGTGCTGTGGATGTGAATGAGTATATAAGTAATACAGTGCAGTGATTGTGAATGAGTAAATCAGTAACAGTGTACTGTGGAGGTGAATGAGTAAATCAGTAACAATGTGCAGTGACTGTGAATGGGCACATCAGTAACAATCACTGCACTCTGTTATAGACTTAGTCATTCATTCTCACTGCACCCTGATAATGATTCACTAATCGACAATCACTGCACTCTGTTACTGATTCACTCATTCACAATCACTGCACTCTGTTACTGTTTCACTCATTCACTCTCTCTGCACACTGTTAATGATTCACTCATTCACAATCACTGCACTCTGTTACTGATTCACTTATTCACTTTTACTGCACACTGTTAATGATTAACTCATTCACAATCACAGCACTCTGTTACTGATTCACTGATTCACAATAGCTGCACTCTGTTACTGATTCACTCATTCACAATCGCTGCACACTGTTACTGATTCACTCATTCACTCTCACTGCACACTGTTACTGATTCACTCATTCGCAATCACTGCACACTGTTACTGATTCACTCAGTCACACTCACTGCACATTGTTACTGATTCACTCATTCACTCTCACTGCACTCTGTTACTGATTCACTCATTCACAATCACTGCACTCTGTTACTGATTCACTCATTCACAATCACTGCACTGTGTTACTGATTCACACTCACTGCCCACTGTTACTGATTCACTCATTCACTCTCACTGCACACTGTTACTGATTCACTCATTCACAGTCACTGCAAATGTTACTGATTTTCTCATTCAGTGTACAGTGAGAGTGAATGAGTACAAGTGTGGCGAGATTGTAAATGAGTGAATCATTAAAACAGTGCAGTGAGAGTGAATGAGTAAATAAGTAACAGAGTGCTTTGATGGTGAATGAGTAAATTGGTAACTGTGTGCTCTGAGAGTGAATGCGTGAGTGAGTACCAGTGTAGTGAGAGTGAATGAGTGAATCAGTAAAAGGATACAGTGATTGAAAATGAGTAAATCAGTAACAGCATGTAGTGATTGTGAGTGAATAAATCAGTACCAAACTGCAGTGATTGTCCATGAGAAAAGCAGTAACAGAGTTAAGTGAGAATGAATGACTAAATCAGGAACAGAGTGCAGTCATTGTGAAGAAGTAAACCAGGAACAGTGAGCAGTGAGAGTGAATCAGTGAATCAGTAACAGTGTGCAGTTATTGTGAATAACTGAATCAGTAACAGTGTGCAGTGAGTGTGAATGAGTGAATCAGTAACAGAGTCCAGTGAGTGTGAATGAGTGAATCAGTAACAGAGTCCAGTGAGTGCGAATGAGTGAATCAGTGAAAGTGTGAATGAGTGAATCAGTAACAGTGTGCAGTGAGTGTGAATGAGCGAATCAGTGAAAGTGTGAATGAGTGAATCAGTGACAGTGTGCAGTGAGTGTGAATGAGTGAAGCAGTAACAGTGTGCAGTGAGTGTGAATGACTAAATGAGTGAGACCGTGCAGTGAGAGTGAGAGTAAATCAATAACAGAGCACAGTGACCGTGAATGAGCAAATCAGTAACAGTACAGTGACTGTGAGTGAGCAAATCACTAACACAGTGCAGTGATTGTGAATGAGTGAATCAGTAACACAGTGCAGTGATTGTGAATGAGTGAATCAGTAACAGAGTGCAGTGATTGTGAATGAGTGAATCAGTAACAATGTGCAGTGATTGTGAATGAGTGTATCAGTAACAGAGTGCAGTGAGTGTGAATGAATGAATCAGTGAAAGTGTGAATGAGAGAATCAGTAACAGTGCGCAGTGATTGTGAATGAGTGAATCAGTAACAGAGTGCAGTGATAGTGAATGAGCGAATCAGTAACAGAGTGCTGTGATTGTGAATGAGTTAATCAGTAACAGAGTGCAGTGATAGTGAATGAGTGAATCAGTAACAGAGTGCTGTGATTGTGAATGAGTAAATCAGTAATAGAGTGCAGTGAGTGTGAATGAGTGAGTCAGTGAAAGTGTGAATGAGTGAATCAGTGACAGTGTGCAGTGAGTGTGAATGAGTGAAGCAGTAACAGTGTGCAGTGAGTGTGAATGACTAAATGAGTGAGACCGTGCAGTGAGAGTGAGAGTAAATCAGTAACAGAGCACAGTGACTGTGAATGAGCAAATGAGTAACATTACAGTGACTGTGAGTGAGCAAATCAGTAACACAGTGCAGTGATTGTGAATGAGTGAATCAGTAACACAGTGCAGTGATTGTGAATGAGTGAATCAGTAAAAGTATGCAGTGATTGTGAATGAGTGAATCAGTAACAGTACAGTGATGGAAAGAATGAATCATTAACTGATGATGTGATTGTGAATGAGTGAATCAGTAACAGTGTGCTGTGAGTGTGAATGAGTGAATCAGTAACAGTGTGCAGTGATTGTGAATGAGTGAATCAGTAACAGAGTGCAGTGATAGTGAATGAGTGAATCAGTAACAGTGTGCTGTGACTGCAAATGAGTGAATCAGCAACAGTGTGCAGTGAGTGTGATTCAGTGAATCAGTAACAGTGTGTAGTGAGAGTGAATGAGTGAATCAGTGAAAGTGTGAATGAGTGAATCAGTGACATTGTGCAGTGATTGTGAATGAGTGAATCAGTAACAGTGTGCAGTGAGTGTGAATGAGTGAATCAGTAAGAGAGTGCCGTGATTGTGAATGAGTGCATCAGTAACAATGTGCAGTGAGTATGACTGAGTGAATCAGTGAAAGTGTGAATGAGTGAATCAGCGACAGTGTGCAGCGATTGTGAATGAGTGAATTAGTAACAGAGTGCTATGATTGTGAATGAATGAATCAGTAACAGAGTGCACTGAGTGTGAATGAGTGAATCAGTAACAATGTGTAGTGAGTGTGAATGAGTAAATGAGTGAGACTGTGCAGCGAGAGTGAGAGTAAATCAGTAACAGAGCACAGTGAATGTGAATGAGAAAATCAGTAACATTACAGTGACTGTGAATGAGCAAATCAGTAACAGAGTGCAGTGCGACTGCAAGAGTGAATCAGTAGCAGAGCGCAGTGATTATGAATGTGCAAATCAGTAACAGATGCTGGGAATGTGAATGTGCAAATCAGTAACAGTGTGCAGCGATTTTGAATGAGTGAATCAGTAACAGAGTGCAGTGATTGTGAATGAGTGAATCAGTAACAGTGTGCAGTGAGTGTGACTGAGTGGATCAGTAACAGAGTACTGTGATCGTGAATGAGTGAATCAGTAATAGTGCAGCGATTGTGAATGAGTGAATCAGTAACAGAGTGCAGCGATTGTGAATGAGTGAATCATTAACAGTGTGCAGTGAGAGTGAATGTGTGAATCAGTAACAGAGTGCAGTGAGACTGAATGAGTGAATCACTAACAGTGTGCAGTGAGTGTGAATGAGTGAATCAGTAACAGTGTGCAGTGAGTGTGAATGAGTGAATCAGTAACAGTGTGCAGTGAGTGTGACTGAGTGGATCAGTAACAGAGTGCAGTGAGAGTGAATGAGTGATTCAGTAACAGTGTGCAGTGATTGTGAATGAGTGAATCAGTAACAGAGTGCAGCGATTGTGAATGAGTGAATCATTAACAGTGTGCAGTGAGAGTAAATGAGTGAATCAGTAACACAGTGCAGTGAGACTGAATGAGTGAATCAGTTACAGAGTGCTGTGATTGTGAATGCACATCCACAGCACACTGTTACTGATTTACTCATTCACAATCACTGCACACTGTTACTGATTCACTCATTCACTATCACTGCACACTGTTACTGATTCACTCATTCACACTCACTGCACACTGTTACTGATTCACTCATTCAGTCTCACTGCACTCTGTTACTGATTCACTCATTCACACTCACTGCACACTGTTAATGATTCACTCATTCACAATCGCTGCACTCTGTTACTGATTCACTCATTCACAATCACTGCACTCTGTTACTGATTCACTCATTCAGTCTCACTGCACTCTGTTACTGATTCACTCATTCACGATCACAGCACTCTGTTACTGATCCACTCAGTCACACTCACTGCACACTGTTACTGATTCACTCATTCACAATCACTGCACTCTGCTACTGATTCACTCATTCAAAATCGCTGCACAATGTTACTGATTCACTCATTCACACTCACTGCACGCTGTTACTGATTCACTCATTCACTCTCACTGCACACTGTTAATGATTCACTCATTCACAATCACTGCACTCTGTTACTGATTCACTCATTCACAATCACTGCACTCTGTTACTGATTCACTCATTCACTCTCACAGCACACAGTTACTGATTCACTCATTCACAATCACTGCACTCTGTTACTGATTCACTCATTCAGTCTCACTGCACACTGTTAATGATTCGCTCATTCACAATCGCTGCACTCTGGTACTGATTCACTCATTCACAATCGCTGCACTCTGTTACTGATTCACTTATTCACTTTTACTGCACACTGTTAATGATTAACTCATTCACAATCACAGCACTCTGTTACTGACTCACTGATTCACAATAGCTGCACTCTTTTACTGATTCACTCATTCACAATCGCTGCACACTGTTACTGATTCACTCATTCACTCTCACTGCACACTGTTACTGATTCACTCATTCGCAATCACTGCACACTGTTACTGATTCACTCAGTCACACTCACTGCACATTGTTACTGATTCACTCATTCACACTCACTGTACACTGTTACTGACTCACTCATTTACAATCAATGCACTCTGTTACTGATTCACTCATTCACTCTCACTGCACTGTGTTACTGATTCACTCGTTCACTCTCACTGCACTCTGTTACTGATTCAATCATTCACAGTCACTGCAATCTGTTACTAATTTTCTCATTCAGTGTACAGTGAGAGTGAATGAGTACAAGTGTGAAGAGATTGTGAATGAGTGAATCATTAAAACAGTGCAGTGAGAGTGAATGAGTACAAGTGTGGCATGATTGTAAATGAGTGAATCAGTAACACAGTGCAGTAAGAGTGAATGAGTAAATCAGTAACAGAGTGCTTTGATGGTGAATGAGTAAATCACCATCAAAGCACTCTGTTTGCAGTGTGAATCATTAACAGTGTGCAGTGATTGTGAATGAGTGAATCAGTAACACTGTGCAGTGGGAGTGAATGAGTGAATCAGAAACAGAGTGCAGTGAGAGTGAATGACGGAATCCGTAACAGAGCGCACTGAGAGTGAATGAGAGAATCATTAACAGTGTGAATGAGAGTGAAAAAGTGAATCAGTAACAGAGTGCCGTGAGAGTGAGAGAGTGAATCAGTAAATGAGTGCAGTGAGAGTTAATGAGTGAATCAGTAACAGAGTGCAGTGAGAGTGAATGAGTGAAGCAGTAACAGTGCGCAGGGATTGTGAATGAGTGAATCAGTAACAGAGTGCAGTAAGAGTGAATGAGTGAAGCAGTAACAGTGTGCAGGGATTGTGAATGAGTGTATCAGTAACATTGTGCAGTGAGAGTCAATGAGTGAATCAGTAATACTGCGCTGTGTTTGTGAATGAGTGAATCATTAACAGAGTGCCATGACTGTGACTGAGTGAAAGAATTACAGTGTGCAGTGATTGTGAATGTGTGAATAAGTAACCGAGTGCTGTGATTGTGAATCAGTGAATCAATAACAGAGTGCAGCGATTGTGAATGAGTGAATCAGTAACAGTGTGCAGTGATTGTGAATGAGTGTTTCAGTAAGAGTGGGCAGTGAGAGTGAATGAGTGAAGTAGTAACAGAGTGCAGTGAGTGTGAATGAGAGAATCATTAACAGTGGGCAGTGAGAGTGAATAAGTGAATCAGCAACAGAGTGCCATGAGAGTGAATGAGTGAATCAGCAATAGAGTGCCATTAGAGTGAATGAGTGAATCAGTAAGTGAGTGCAGTGATTGTGAATGAGTGAATTAGTAAAGAGTGCAGTGAGAGTGAATGTGTGAATCATTTACAGACTACAGTGATTGTGAATGAGTGAATCAGTAACAGAGCGCAGTGAGAGTGAATGAGTGAAACAGTAACAGAGTGCAGTGATTGTGAATGAGTGAATCAGTAACAGAGTGCAGTGAGAGTGAATGAGTGAATCAGTAACAGAGTGCAGTGAGAGTGAATAAGTGAATCAGTAACAGAGTGCAGTGAGAGTGAATGAGTGAATCAGTAACAGAGTGCAGTGAGAGTGAATGAGTGAATCAGTAACAGAGTGCAGTGAGAGTGAATGAGTGAATCAGTAACAGAGGGCAGTGAGAGTGATTGAGTGAATCAGTAACAGAGTGCAGTGATTGTGAATGAGTGATTCAGTAACAGAGTGCAGTGAGAGTGAATGAGTGAATCAGTAACAGAGTGCAGTGAGTGTGAATGAGTGAATCAGTAACAGAGTGCAGTGAGAGTGAATGAGTGAATCAGTAACAGAGTGCAGTGATTGTGAATGAGTGATTCAGTAACAGAGTGCAGTGAGAGTGAATAAGTGAATCAGTAACAGAGTGCAGTGAGAGTGAAAGAGTGAATCAGTAACAGAGTGCAGTGAGAGTGAATGAGTGAATCAGTAACAGAGTGCAGTGATTGTGAATGAGTGAATCAGTAACAGAGTGCAGTGAGAGTGAATGAGTGAATCAGTAAGAGTGCAGTGATTGAATCAGTGAATCAGTAACAGATTGCAGTGATTGTGAATGAGAGAATCAGTAACAGAGTGCAGTGAGAGTGAATGAGTGAATCAGGAACAGAGTCCAGTGATTGTGAATGAGTGAATCAGTAACAGAGTGCAGTGATTGTGAATGAGTGAATCAGTAAAAGTGTGCAGTGATTGTGAGTGAGTGAATCAGTAACAGAGTGCAATGATTGTGAATGAATAAATCAGTCACAGAACAGTGATGGAATGAATGAATCATTAACTGATGCTGTGATTGTGAATAAGTGAATCAGTAACAGTGTGCAGTGATTGTGAATGAGTACATCAGTAACAGTGTGCAGTGATTGTTAATGAGTAAATCAGTAACAGTGTGCTGTGGATGTGAATGAGTATATAAGTAATACAGTGCAGTGATTGTGAATGAGTAAATCAGTAACCGTGTGCTGTGGATGTGAATGAGTGAATCAGTAACAGTGTGCAGTGATTGTGAATGAGTGATTCAGTAACAGAGTGCAGTGAGAGTGAATGAGTGAATCAGTAACAGAGTGCAGTGAGAGTGAAAGAATGAATCAGTAAGAGTGCAGTGAGAGTGAATGAGTGAATCAGTAACAGAGTGCAGTGATTGTGAATGAGTGAATCAGTAACAGAGTGCAGTGAGAGTGAATGAGTGAATCAGTAAGAGTGCAGTGATTGAATCAGTGAATCAGTAACAGTGTGCAGTGATTGTGAATGAGAGAATCAGTAGCAGAGTGCAGTGAGAGTGAATGAGTGAATCAGGAACAGAGTCCAGTGATTGTGAATGAGTGAATCAGTGACAGAGTGCAACGATTGTGAATGTGTGATTCAGTAACAGAGTGCAGTGATTGTGAATGAGAGAATCAGTAACAGAGTGCAGTGAGAGTGAATGAGTGAATCAGTAACAGAGTGCAGTGAGTGTGAATGAGTGAATCAGTAAGAGTGCAGTGATTGAATCAGTGAATCAGTAACAGAGTGCAGTTATTGTGAATGAGTGAATCAGTAACAGTGTGCAGTGAGTGTGAATGAGTGAATCAGTAACAGAGTGCAGTGATTGTGAATGAGTGAATCAGTAAAAGTATGCAGTGATTGTGAGTGAGTGAATCAGTAACAGAGTGCAATGATTGTAAATGAATAAATCAGTCACAGAACAGTGATGGAATGAATGAATCATTAACTGATGCTGTGATTGTGAATGAGTGAAACAGTAACAGTGTGCAGTGATTGTGATTGATTAAATCAGTAACAGTGTGCTGTGGATATGAATGAGTATATAAGTAATACAGTGCAGTGATTGTGAATGAGTAAATCAGTAACAGTGTGCAGTGATTGTTAATGAGTAAATCAGTAACAGTGTGCTATGATTGTGAATGAGTGAATCAGTAACAGAGTGCAGTGAGAGTGAATGAGTGAATCAGTAACAGAGCGCTGTGATTGTTAATGAGTAAATCAGTAACAGAGTGCAGTGATTGTGAATGAGTGAATCAGTAACAGAGTGCAGTGAGAGTGAATGAGTGAATCAGTAACAGAGTGCAGTGAGAGTGAATGAGTGAATCAGTAACAGAGTGCAGTGAGAGTGAATGAGTGAATCAGTAACAGAGTGCAGTGATTGTGAATGAGTGATTCAGTAACAGAGTGCAGTGAGAGTGAATGAGTGAATCAGTAACAGAGTGCATTGAGAATGAATGAGTGAATCAGTAACAGAGTGCAGTGAGAGTGAATTAGTGAATCAGTAAGAGTGCAGTGATTGAATCAGTGAATCAGTAACAGAGTGCAGTTATTGTGAATGACTGAATCAGTAACAGTGTGCAGTGAGTGTGAATGAGCGAATCAGTAACAGAGTCCAGTGATTGTGAATGAGTGAATCAGTAACAGAGTGCAGTGATTGTGAATGAGTTAATCAGTAACAGAGTGCAGCAATTGTGAATGAGTGAATCAGTAACAGAGTGCAGCGATTGTGAGTGAGTGAATCAGTAACAGAGTGCAATGATTGTGAATGAATAAATCAGTCACAGAACAGTGATGTAATGAATGAATCATTAACTGATGCTGTGATTGTGAATGAGTGAATCAGTAACAGTGTGCAGTGATTGTGAATGAGTACATCAGTAACAGTGTGCTGTGGATATGAATGAGTATATAAGTAATACAGTGCAGTGATTGTGAATGAGTAAATCAGTAACAGTGTGCAGTGATTGTTAATGAGTAAATCAGTAACAGTGTGCTGTGGATGTGAATGAGTATATAAGTAATACAGTGCAGTGATTGTGAATGAGTAAATCAGTAACCGTGTCCTGTGGATGTGAATGAGTGAATCAGTAACGGTGTGCAGTGATTGTGAATGAGTAAATCAGTAACAGTGTACTGTGGAGGTGAATGAGTAAATCAGTAACAGTGTGCAGTGACTGTGATTGGGTACATCAGTAACAATCACTGCACTCTGTTATAGACTTAGTCATTCATTCTCGCTGCACCCTGATAATGATTCACTAATCGACAATCACTGCACTCTGTTACTGATTCACTCATTCACGATCACAGCACTCTGTTACTGAATCACTCATTCACAATTGCTGCACTCTGTTACTGATTCACTCATTCACAATTGCTGCACTCTGTTACTGATTAACTCATTCACAATCACAGCACTCTGTTACTGATGAACTCATTCACAATCACAGCACACTGTTACTGATTCACTCATTCACAATCACTGGACTCTGTTACTGATTCACTCATTCACACTCACTGCACACTGTTACTGATTCACTCATTCAGAATAACTGCACTCTGTTACTGATTCACTGATTCAATCACTGCACTCTTACTGATTCACTCATTCACACTCACTGCACTCTGTTACTGATTCACTCATTCACTCTCACTGCACTCTGTTACTGATTCTCTCATTCACAATCACTGCACTCTGTTACTGAATCACACATTCACAATCACTGCACTCTGTTACTGATTCACTCATTCACAATCACTGGACTCTGTTCCTGATTCACTCATTCACTCTCACTGCACACTGTTACTGATTTACTCATTCACAATCACTGCACTCTGGTACTGATTCACTCATTCACTCTCACTGCACACTGTTAATGATTCACTCATTCACAATCGCTGCACTCTGTTACTGATTCACTCATTCACAATCACTGCACTCTGTTACTGATTCACTCATTCACAATCACTGCACTCTGTTACTGATTCACTCATTCACAATCACTGCACACTGTTACTGATTCACTCATTCTCAATCGCTGCACTCTGTTACTGATTCACTCATTCACAATCACTGCACACTGTTACTGATTCACTCATTCACAATCGCTGCACTCTGTTACTGATTCACTCATTCACAATAGCTGTACTCTGTTACTGATTCACTCATTCACAATCGCTGCTCACTGTTACTGATTCACTCATTCACTCTCACTGCACACTGTTACTGATTCACTCATTCGCAATCACTCTCACTGTTACTGATTCACTCAGTCACACTCACTGCACATTGTTACTGATTCACTCATTCGCAATCACTGCACACTGTTACTGATTCACTCATTCACACTCACTGTACACTGTTACTGATTCACTCATTTACAATCACTGCACTCTGTTACTGATTCACTCATTCACTCTCACTGCGCTCTGTTACTCATTCACTCATTCACTCTCACTGCACTCTGTTACTGATTCACTCATTCACACTCACTGCACTCTGTTACTGATTCAATCATTCACAGTCACTGCAATCTGTTACTAATTTTCTCATTCAGTGTACAGTGAGCGTGAATGAGTACAAGTGTGGAGAGATTGTGAATGAGTGAATCAGTAACACAGTGCAGTAAGAGTAATTGAGTACAAGTGTGGCGAGATTGAGAATGAGTGAATCATTAACACAGTGCAGTGAGAGTGAATGAGTAAATCAGTAACAGAGAGCTTTGATGGTGAATGAGTAAATCACCATCAAAGCACTCTGTTTGCAGTGTGAATCATTAACAGTGTGCAGTGATTGTGAATGAGTGAATCAGTAACACTGTGCAGTGAGAGTGAATGAGTGAATCAGTAACAGAGGGCAGTGAGAGTGAATGACGGAATCCGTAACAGAGCGCAGTGAGAGTGAATGAGAGAATCATTAACAGTGTGCAGTGAGAGTGAATAAGTGAATCAGTAACAGAGTGCCGTGAGAGTGAGAGAGTGAATCAGTAAATGAGTGCAGTGAGAGTGAATGAGTGAAGCAGTAACAGTGTGCAGTGAGTGTGAATGGGTGAATCAGTAACTGAGTGCAGTGATTGTGAATGAGTGAATCAGTAACAGAGTGCAGTGAGAGTGAATGAGTGACTCAGTAACAGAGTGCAAATAATGTGAATGAGTGAATCAGTAACAGCGTGCAGTGATTGTGAATGAGTAAATCAGTAACAGAGTGGAGTGGGAGTGAATGAGTAAATCAGTAACAGAGTGCAGTGAGAGTGAATGAGTGAATCAGTAACAGAGTGCAGTGATTGTGAATGAGTGAATCATTAACAGAGTGATGTGATTGTGAATGATTGAACCAGTAACAGAGTGCAGTGAGAGTGAATGAGTGAATCAGTAACAGAATGCAGTGATTGTGAATGAGTGAATCAGTAACAGAGTGGAGTGAGAGTGAATGAGTGAATCAGTAACAGAATGCAGTGATTGTGAATGAGTGAATCAGTAACAGAGTGCTGTGATTGTGAATGAGTGAATCAGGAACAGAGTGCAGTGATTGTAAATGAGTGAATTAGTAACAGTGTGCAGTGATTGTGAATGAGTGAATCAGTCACACAGTGCAGTGGTTCTAAACGAGTGAATCAGTAACAGAGTGCAGCGATTGTGAATGAGTGACTCAGGAACACAGTGCAAAGAATGTGAATGAGTGAATCAGTAACAGCGTGCAGTGATTGTGAATGAGTAAATCAGTAACAGAGTGGAGTGAGAGTGAATGAGTAAATCAGTAACAGAGTGCAGTGAGAGTGAATGAGTGAATCAGTAACAGAATGCAGTGATTGTGAATGAGTGAATCAGTAACAGAGTGCTGTGATTGTGAATGAGTGAATCAGTAACATTGTGCAATGAGAGACAATGAGTGAATCAGTAATAAAGTGCTTTGATTGTGAATGAGTGAATCAGGAACAGAGTGCAGTGATTGTAAATGAGTAAATTAGTAACAGTGTGCAGTGATTGTGAATGAGTAAATCAGGAACAGAGTGCAGTGATTGTAAATGAGTGAATCAGTAACAGTGTGCAGTGATTGTGAATGAGTGAATCAGTAACAGAGTGCAGCGATTGTGAATGAGTGAATCAGTAACAGAGTGCAGTGACGGTGAATGTGTGAATCAGTTACAGACTACAGGGATTGTGAATGGGTAAATCAGAAACAGATTGCAGTGACTGTGAATGAATTAATCAGTAACAGTACAATGACGGAATGAATGACGCTGTGATTGTGACTGATTGATTCAGTAACAGTGTGCAGCGATTGTGAATGAGTGAATCAGTAACAGAGTGCAGTGATTGTGAATGAGTGAATCAGTAACATTGTGCAATGAGAGACAATGAGTGAATCACTAATAAAGTGCTGTGATTGTGAATGAGTGAATCAGGAACAGAGTGCAGTGATTGTAAATGAGTGAATTAGTAACAGTGTGCAGTGATTGTGAATGAGTGAATCAGTCACACAGTGCAGTGGTTCTAAACGAGTGAATCAGTAACAGAGTGCAGCGATTGTGAATGAGTGACTCAGTAACAGAGTGCAAAGAATGTGAATGAGTGAATCAGTAACAGCGTGCAGTGATTGTGAATGAGTAAATCAGTAACAGAGTGGAGTGAGAGTGAATGAGTAAATCAGTAACAGAGTGCAGTGAGAGTGAATGAGTGAATCAGTAACAGAATGCAGTGATTGTGAATGAGTGAATCAGTAACAGAGTGCTGTGATTGTGAATGAGTGAATCAGTAACATTGTGCAATGAGAGACAATGAGTGAATCAGTAATAAAGTGCTTTGATTGTGAATGAGTGAATCAGGAACAGAGTGCAGTGATTGTAAATGAGTAAATTAGTAACAGTGTGCAGTGATTGTGAATGAGTAAATCAGGAACAGAGTGCAGTGATTGTAAATGAGTGAATCAGTAACAGTGTGCAGTGATTGTGAATGAGTGAATCAGTAACAGAGTGCAGCGATTGTGAATGAGTGAATCAGTAACAGAGTGCAGTGACGGTGAATGTGTGAATCAGTTACAGACTACAGTGATTGTGAATGGGTAAATCAGTAACAGATTGCAGTGACTGTGAATCAATTAATCAGTAACAGTACAATGACGGAATGAATGACGCTGTGATTGTGACTGATTGAATCAGTAACAGTGTGCAGCGATTGTGAATGAGCGAATCAGTAACAGAGTGCAGTGATTGTGAATGAGTGAATCAGTAATAGTGTGCTGTGATTGTGAATGAGTGAATCAGTAACAGAGTGCAGTGATTGTGAATGAGTGAATCAGTAATAGGGTGCTGTGATTGTGAATGAGTGAATCAGTAACAGAGTGCAGTGATTGTGAATGAGTGAATCAGTAACAGAGTGCAGTGATTGTGAATGAGTGAATCAGTAACAGTGTGCAGCAATTGTGAATGAGTGAATCAGTAACAGAGTGCAGTGATTGTGAATGAGTAAATCAGTAATAGTGTACTGTGATTGTGAATGAGTGAATCAGTAACAGAGTGCAGTGATTGTGAATGAGTGAATCAGTAATAGTGTGCAGCGATTGTGAATGAGTGAATCAGTAACAGAGTGCAGTGATTGTGAATGAGTAAATCCGTAATAGTGTGCTGTGATTGTGAATGAGTGAATCAGTAACAGAGTGCAGTGATTGTGAATGAGTGAATCAGTAACAGAGTGCAGTGATTGTGAATGAGTGAATCAGTAATAGTGTGCAGCGATTGTGAATGAGTGAATCAGTAACACAGTGCTGTGATTGTGAATGAGTGAATCAGTAACAGAGTGCAGTGAATGTGAATGAGTGAATCATTAACAGTGTTCTGTGATTGTGAATGTGTGACTCAGTAACAGAGTGCAGTGATTGTAAATGAATGAATCAGTAACAGACGCTGTGATTGTGAATGAGTGAAGCAGTAAAAGAGTGCAGTGATTGTAAATGAGTGAATCAGTAACAGAGTGCAGTGATTGTGAATGAGTGAATCAGTAACAGAGTGCAGTGATTGTGAATCAGTGAATCAGTAACAGATTGCAGTGAGAGGGAATTAGTGAATCAGTAACAGAGTCCAGTGATTGTGAATGAGTCAATCAGTAACAGTGTGCTGTGATTGTGAATGAGTGAATCAGTAACAGAATGCAGTGATCGTGAACGTGTGAATCAGTAACAGAGTGCAGCGGTTGTGAATGAGTGAATCTGTAACAGTGTGCAGTGATCGTGAATGAGTGAATCAGTAACAGTGTGCAGTGATTGTGAATGAGTGAATCAGTAACAGTGTGCAGTGATTGTGAATGAGTGAATCAGTAACAGTGTGCAGTGATCGTGAATGAGTGAATCAGTAACAGAGTGCAGTGATCGTGAATGTGTGAATCAGTAACAGAGTGCAGTGAGTGTGAATGAGTGAATCAGTAACAGAGTGCAGTGATTGTGATTGAGTGAATCAGTAACAGAGTGCAGTGACGGTGAATGTGTGAATCAGTTACAGACTACAGTGACTGTGAATGAATTAATCAGTAACAGTACAGTGACGGAATGAATGAATCAGTAAAAGACGCTGTGCTTGTGAATGAGTGAAGCTGTAACAGAGTGCAGTGATTGTGAATGAGTGAACCAGTAATAGTGTGCTGTGATTGTGAATGAGTGAATCAGTAACAGAGTGCAGTGATTGTGAATGAGTGAACCAGTAATAGTGTGCTGTGATTGTGAATGAGTGAATCAGTAACAGTTTGCTGTGATTGTGAATGCGTGAATCAGTAACAGTTTGCTGTGATTGTGAATGATTGAATCAATAACAGAGTGCAGTGATTGTGAATGAGTGAATCAGTAACAGAATGCGATGAGAGTAAATGAGTGAATCAACAACAGAGTGCAGTGATTGTGAATGAGTGATTCAGTAACAGAATGCGATGAGAGTGAATGAGTGAATCACCAACAGAGTGCAGTGAGTGTGAATGAGTGAATCAGTAACAGAGTGCAGAGCGTGTGAATGTGTGAATCAGTAACAGTGTGCAGTGATCGTGAATGAGTGAATCAGTAACAGAGTGCAGTGATTGTGAATGAGTGAATCAGTAACAGAGTACCGTGATTCTGAATGAGTGAATCAGTAAAAGTGTGCAGTGAGTGTGAATGAGCGAATCAGTAACAGAGTGCAGTGATTGTGAATGAGTGAATCAGTAACAGAGTGCAGTGATTGTGAATGAGTGAATCAGTAACAGTGTGCTGTGATTGTGAATGAGTGAATCAGTAATAGAGTGCTGTGATTGTTTTGGATTTACTCATATCAGAGCACTCGTTACTGAATTTCTCATTCACAGTCACTGCACACTGTTACTGATTAACTCATTCACAATCCCTGCACTATGTTACTGAGTCACTCATTCACAATTGCTTCACTCTGTTACTGTGCTCAATCACTTGTACGCATTCACTCTAAATGAACACTGAACGTGACAATCATTAACAGTTTTCAGCGATTGTGAATGAGTGAATCAGTAACAGAGTGCAGAGATTGTGAATGAGTGAATCAGTAACAGTGTGCAGTGAGTGTGAATGAGTGAATCAGTAAGAGTGCAGTGATTGAATCAGTGAATCAGTAACAGAGTGCAGTGATTGTGAATGAGAGAATCAGTAACAGAGTGCAGTGAGAGTGAATGAGTGAATCAGGAACAGAGTCCAGTGATTATGAATGAGTGAATCAGTAACAGAGTGCAGTGATTGTGAATGAGTGAATCAGTAACAGTGTGCAGTGAGTGTGAATGAGTGAATCAGTAACAGAGTGCAGTGATTGTGAATGACTGAATCAGTCACAGTGTGCTGTGATTGTGAATAATTGAATCAGTAACAGTTTGCTGTGATTGTGAATGCGTGAATCAGTAACAGTTTGCTGTGATTGTGATTGAGTGAAACACTAACAGAGTTTAGCGATTGTGATTGAGTGAATCAGTAACAGAATGCAGTGATCGTGAGTGAGTGAATCAGTAACAGAGTGCAGTGATTTTGAATGAGTGAATCAGTAACAGAGTGCAGTGATTGTGAATGAGTGAATCAGTAACAGTGTGCTGTGATTGTGAATGAGTGAATCAGTAACAGAATGCGATGAGAGTAAATGAGTGAATCAACAACAGAGTGCAGTGATTGTGAATAAGTGAATCAGTAACAGAATGCGAGGAGAGTGAATGAGTGAATCAACAACAGAGTGCAGTGATTGTGAATGAGTGAATCATTAACAGAGTGCAGTGATTGTTAATGAGTGTATCAGTAATAGAATGCGATGAGAGTAAATGAGTGAATCAGGAACAGAGTGCAGTGAGAGTGAATGAGTGAATCAGTAACAGTGTGTAGTGATCGTTAATGAGTGAATCAGTAACAGAGTGCAGTGATTGTGAATGAGTGAATCAGTCACAGTGTGCTGTGATTGTGAATGAGTGAATCAGTAATAGAGTGCTGTGATTGTTTTGGATTTACTCATATCAGAGCACTCGTTACTGAATTTCTCATTCACAGTCACTGCACACTGTTACTGATTAACCCATTCACAATCCCTGCACTATGTTACTGAGTCACTCATTCACAATCGCTTCACTCTATTACTGTGCTCAATCACTTGTACGCATTCACTCTAAATGAACACTGAACGTGACAATCATTAACAGTTTTCAGCGATTGTGAATGAGTGAATCAGTAACAGAGTGCAGAGATTGTGAATGAGTGAATCAGTAACAGAGTGCAGAGATTGTGAATGAGTGAATCAGTAACAGTGTGCAGTGAGTGTGAATGAGTGAATCAGTAACAGCGTGCAGTAATTGTGAATGAGTGAATCAGTAACGGAGTGCAGTGTTTGTAAATGAGTGAATCAGTAACAGAGTGCAGCGATTGTGAATGAGTGAATCAGAAACAGAGTGCAGCGATTGTGAATGAGTGAATAAGTAACAGAGTGCAGTGAGTGTGAATGAGTGAATCGGTAACAGAGTGCAGTTATTGTGAATGGGTGAATCAGTAGCAGAGTGCAATGATTGTGAATGAGAGAATCAGTAACAGTGTGTTGTGATTGTGAATGAGTGAATCAGTAACAGTGTGCAGTGATTGTGAATGAGTGAATCAGTAACAGTGTACTGTGATTGTGAATGAGTGAATCAGTAACAGAGTGCAGTGATTGTAAATGAGTGAATCAGTAACAGAGTGCAGCGATTGTGAATGAATGAATCAGTAACAGAGTGCAGTGACGGTGAATTTGTGAATCAGTTACAGACTACAATGATTGTGAATGGGTAAATCAGTAACAGACTGCAGTAACAGTGTGCAGCGATTGTGAATGAGTGAATCAGTACCAGTGTGTAGTGAGACTGAATAAGTGAATCAGTAACAGAGTGCTGTGATTGTGAATGAGTGAATCAGTAATAGATTGCTGTGATTGTAAATGAGTGAATCAGTAACACAATGCTGTGATTGTGAATGGGTGAATCAGTAACAGAGTGCAGTGATTGTGAATGAGTGAATCATTAACAGAGTGCAGTGATTGTAAATGAGTGAATCAGTAAAGAGTGCTGTGACTGTGAATGAATTAATCAGTAACAGTACAGTGATGGAATGAATGAATCAGTAACAGACGCTGTGATTGTGAATGAGTGAAGCTGTAACAGAGTGCAGCGATTGTGAATGAGTGAATCAGTAACAGTGTGCAGTGATTGTGAATGAGTGAATCAGTAACGGATTGCAGTGATTGTGAATGAGTGAATCAGTAACAGATTGCAGTGATTGTGAATGAGTGAATCAGTAACAGAGTGCAGCGATTGTGAATGAGTGAATCAGTAACAGTGTGCAGTGATTGTGAATGAGTGAATCAGTAACAGATTGCAGTGGTTGTGAATGAGTGAATCAGTAACAGATTGCAGTGAGAGGGAATGAGTGAATCAGTTACAGAGTGCAGCGATTGTGATTGAGTGAAACATTAAAAGTGTGCTGTGATTGTGAATGAGTGACTCAGTAACAGAGTGCAGTGATTGTCAATGAGTGAATCAGTAACAGAGTGGGTGGCACTGTGGCACAGTGGTTAGCACTGCTGCCTCACAGCGCCAGAGACGCGGGTTCAATTCCCGACTCAGGCGACTGACTGTGTGGAGTTTGCACATTCTCCCCGTGTCTGCGTGGGTTTCCTCCGGGTGCTCCGGTTTGGTCCCACAGTCACAAAGATGTGCGGGTTAGGTGAATTGGCCTTGCTAAATTGCCCGTAGTGTTAGGTTAAAAGGGGTAAATGTAGGGGTATGGGTGGGTTGCGCTTCGGCGGGCTGGTGTGGACTTGCTGGGCCGAAGGGCCTGTTTCCACACTGTAAGTAATCTAATCTAATCTAATCTAATATACCGTGATTGTGAATGAGTGAATCAGTAAAAGTGTGCAGTGAGTGTGAATGAGTACATCAGTAACAGTGTGCTGTGATTGTTTCGGATTTGCTCTTTTTAGCGCATTTGTTACTGAATTTCTCATTCACAATCACTGCACACTTACTGATTCACTCATTCACAATCGCTGCACTCTGTTACTGTACTCATTCACTTGTACTCATTCACTCTCAGTTTAAACTGAACGCGAAAATCATAAACATTGTGCAGTGAGAGTGATTGAGTGAATTAGTAACGGAGTGCAGCGAATGTTAATGAGTGAATCAGTAACAGTGTGCAGTGATTGTGAATGAGTGAATCAGTATCAGAGTGCAGTGATTGTGAATGAGTGAATCAGTAATAGTGTGATGTGATTGTGAACGGGTGGATCAGTAACAGAGTGCAGTGATTGTGAATGAGTGAATCAGTAACAGTGTGCAGTGATTGTGAATGAGTGAATCAGTAACAGTGTGCTGTGATTGTGAATGAGTGAATCAGGAACAGTGCAGTGAGAGTGAATGAGTGAATCAGTAAGAGAGTGCAGTGATTGTGAATGAGCAAATCATTAACAGAGTGCAGTGATTGTAAATGAGTGAATCAGTAGCAGAGTGCAGCGATTGTGAATAAGTGAATCAGTAACAGAGTGCAGTGAAAGTTAATGAGTGAATCAGTAACAGAGTGCAGTGAAAGTTAATGAGTGAATCAGTAACAGAGTGTAGCGATTGTGAATGAGTGAATCAGTAAGAGTGCAGTAATTGTGAATGAGGGAATCATTAACAGTGGGCAGTGATTGTGAATGAGTGAATCAGTAACCATGTGCCGTGATTGTGAATGACTGAATCAGGAACAGAGTGCAGTGTGAATAAATGAGTGAATCAGTGACCGTGTGCAGCGATTGTGAAAGAGCGAATCAGTAACAGAATGCAATGAGAGTGAATGAGTGAATCATTAACAGAGTGCTGTGATTTTGAATGAGTGAATCAGTAACAGAGTGCAGTGATTGTGAATGAGTGAATCAATAACACAGTGCTGTGATTGTGAATGAGTGAATCAGTAACACAGTGCTGTGATTGTGAATGAGTGAGTCAGTAAAACAGTGCAGTGAGAGTGAATGAGTGAATCAGTAACAGAATGTAGCGATTGTGATTGAGTGAATCAGTAACAGAATGCAGTGCAAATGAATGAGCGAATCATTAACAGTGTGCTGTGATTTAGAATGAGTGAATCAGTAAGAGAGTGCAGTGAGAGTGAATGAGTGAATCAGTAAAAGAGTGCAGTGAGATTGAATGAGTGAATCAGTAACAGTGTGCAGTGATTGTGAATGAGTGGATCAGAAACATAGTGCTGTGATCGTGAATGAGTAAATCAGTATCAGAGTGCAGTGATTGTGAATGAGTGAATCAGTAACAGTGTGCTGTGATTGTGAATGAGTGAATCAGTAACAGAGTGCAGTGATAGTGAATGAGTGAATCAGTAACAGAGTGCAGTGATTGTGAATGAGTGAATCAGTAACAGAGTGCAGCGATTGTGAATGAGTGAATCAGTAACAGTGTGCAGTGATTGTGAATGAGTGAATCAGTATCAGAGTGCAGTGATTGTTAATGAGTGAATCAGTAACAGAGTGCAGCGATTGTGAATGAGTGAATCAGTAACAGAGTGCAGTGAGAGTGAATGAGTGAATCAGTAACAGAGTGTAGCGATTGTGATTGAGTGAATCAGTAACAGAGTGCAGTGATTGTAAATGAGTGAATCAGTAACAGAATGCAGTGAAAATGAATGAGCGAATCATTAACAGTGTGCTGTGATTTTGAATGAGTGAATCAATAAGAGAGTGCAGTGATTGTGAATGAGTGAATCAGTAACAGTGTGCTGTGATTGTGAATGAGTGAATCAGTAACAGAGTGCAGTGATTGTGAATGACTGAATCAATCACAGTGTGCTGTGATTGTGAATGAGTGAAACAGTAACAGAGTGCAGTGATTGTGAATGAATGAATCAGTAACAGAATGCGATGAGAGTGAATGAGTGAATCAACAACAGAGTGCAGTGATTGTGAATGAGTGAATCAGTAACAGAATGCGATGAGAGTGAATGAGTGAATCAACAACAGAGTGCAGTTATTGTGAATGAGTGAATCATTAACAGAGTGCAGTGATTGTGAATGAGTGAATCAGTAACAGAATGCGATGAGAGTAAATGAGAGAATCAACAACATAGTGCAGTGATTGTGAATGAGTGAATCGGTTACAGTGTGCTGTGATTGTGAATGAGTGAATCAGTAACAGAGTGCAGTGATTGTGAATGAATGAATTAGTAACAGAATGCGATGAGAGTAAATGAGTGAATCAACAACAGAGTGCAGTGATTCTGAATGAGTGAATCAGTAACAGAATGCGATGAGAGTGAATGAGTGAATCAACAACAGAGTGCAGTGATTGTTAATGAGTGAATCAGTAACTGTGTGCAGTGATTGTGAATGAGTGAATCAGTAATAGAGTGCTGTGATTGTTTTGGATTTACTCATATCAGAGCACTCGTTACTGAATTTCTCATTCACAGTCACTGCACACTGTTACTGATTAACTCATTCACAATCGCTGCACTATGTTACTGAGTCACTCATTCACAATCGCTGCACTATGTTACTGAGTCACTCATTCACAATCGCTGCATTCTGTTACTGTACTCAATCACTTGTACGCATTCACTCTAAATGAACACTGAACGTGAAAATCATTAACAGTTTTCAGCGATTGTGAATGAGTGAATCAGTAACAGAGTGCAGCGATTGTGAATGAGTGAATCAGTAACAGTGTGCAGTGAGTGTAAATGAGTGAATCAGTAACAGAGTGCAGTAATTGTGAATAGGTGAATCAGTAACAGAGTGCAGTGTTTGTAAATGAGTGCATCAGTAACAGAGTGCAGCGATTGTGAATGAGTGAATCAGAAACGGAGTGCAGCGATTGTGAATGAGTGAATCAGTAACAGAGTGCAGTGAGTGTGAATGAGTGAATCAGTAACAGAGTGCAGTTATTGTGAATGGGTGAATCAGTAGCAGAGTGCAATGATTGTGAATGAGAGAATCAGTAACAGTGTGTTGTGATTGTGAATGAGTGAATCAGTAACAGAGTGCAGCGATTGTGCATGAGTGAATCAGTAACAGAGTGCCGCGATTGTGAATGAGTGAATCAGTAACAGAGTGCAGTGACGGTGAATTTGTGAATCAGTTACAGACTACAGTGATTGTGAATGGGTAAATCAGTACCAGATTGCAGTAACAGTGTGCAGCGATTGTGAATGAGTGAATCAGTAACAGAGTGCAGTGATTGTAAATGAGTCAATCAGTAAAGAGGGCAGTGACTATGAATGAATTAATCAGTAACAGTACAGTGATGGAATGAATGAATCAGTAACAGACGCTGTGATTGTGAATGAGTGAAGCAGTAACAGAGTGCAGCGATTGTGAATGAGTGAATCAGTAACAGTGTGCAGTGATTGTGAATGAGTGAATCAGTAACAGATTGCAGTGATTGTGAATGAGTGAATCAGTAACAGATTGCAGTGATTGTGAATGAGTGAATCAGTAACAGAGTGCCGCGATTGTGAATGAGTGAATCAGTAACAGATTGCAGTGATTGTGAATGAGTGAATCAGTAACAGAGTGCAGCGATTGTGAATGAGTGAATCAGTAACAGATTGCAGTGATTGTGAATGAGTGAATCAGTAACAGATTGCAGTGAGAGGGAATGAGTGAATCAGTAACAGAGTGCAGCGATTGTGAATGAGTGAACCAGTAACAGTGTGCAGTGATTGTGAGTGAGTGAATCAGTAACAGAGTGCAGTGATTGTGAATGAGTGAATCAGTAACAGTGTGCTGTGATTGTGAATGAGTGAATCAGTAACAGAGTGCAGTGATTGTCAATGACTGAATCAGTAACAGAGTGGGTGGCACTGTGGCACAGTGGTTAGCACTGCTGCCTCACAGCGCCAGAGACGCGGGTTCAATTCCCGACTCAGGCGACTGACTGTGTGGAGTTTGCACATTCTCCCCATGTCGGCTTTCCTCCGGGTGCTCCGGTTTCATCCCACAGTCACAAAGATGTGCGGGTTAGGTGAATTGGCCTTGCTAAATTGCTCGTAGTGTTAGGTTAAAAGGGGTAAATGTAGGGGTATGGGTGGGTTGCGCTTCGGCGGGTTGGTGTGGACTTGTTGGGCCGAAGGGCCTGTTTCCACACTGTAAGTAATCTAATCTAACCTAATCTACCGTGATTGTGAATGAGTGAATCAGTAAAAGTGTGCAGTGAGTGTGAATGAGTACATCAGTAACAGTGTGCTGTGATTGTTTCGGATTTGCTCTTTTTAGTGCATTGGTTACTGAATTTCGCATTCACAATCACTGCATACTTACTGATTCACTCATTCACAATCGCTGCACTCTGTTACTGTACTCATTCACTTGTACTCATTCACTCTCAGTTTAAACTGAACGCGAAAATCATAAACATTGTGCAGTGAGAGTGATTGAGTGAATCAGTAACAGAGTGCAGCGAATGTGAATGAGTGAATCAGTAATAGTGTGATGTGATTGTGAACGGGTGAATCAGTAACAGAGTGCTGTGATTGTGAATGAGTGAATCAGTAACAGTGCAGTGAGAGTGAATGAGTGAATCAGAAAGAGAGTGCAGTGATTGTGAATGAGCAAATCATTAACAGAGTGCAGTGAGTGTAAATGAGTGAATCAGTAACAGAGTGCAGTGAGAGTGAATGAGTGAATCAGTAACAGTGTGTTGTGATTGTGAATGAGTGAATCAGTAACAGTGTGCAGTAATTGTGAATAGGTGAATCAGTAACAGAGTGCAGTGTCTGTAAATGAGTGAATCAGTAACAGAGTGCAGCGATTGTGAATGAGTGAATCAGAAACGGAGTGCAGCGATTGTGAATGAGTGAATCAGTAACAGAGTGCAGTGAGTGTGAATGAGTGAATCAGTGACAGAGTGCAGTTATTGTGAATGGGTGAATCAGTAGCAGAGTGCAATGATTGTGAATGAGAGAATCAGTAACAGTGTATTGTGATTGTGAATGAGTGAATCAGTAACAGAGTGCAGTGTTTGTAAATGAGTGAATCAGTAACAGTGTGCTGTGATTGTGAATGAGTGAATCAGTAACAGAGTGATGTGATTGTGAACGGGTGATTAGTAACAGAGTGCAGTGATTGTGAATGAGTGAATCAGTAACAGTGTGCAGTGATTGTGAATGAGTGAATCAGTAACAGTGTGCAGTGAGTGTGAATGAGTGAATCAGTAAGAGAGTGCAATGATTGTGAATGAGCAAATCATTAACAGAGTGCAGTGATTGTAAATGAGTGAATCAGTAGCAGAGTGCAGCGATTGTGAATGAGTGAATCAGTAACAGAGTGCAGTGAAAGTTAATGGGTGAATCAGTAACAGAGTGCAGTGAAAGTTAATGAGTGAATCAGTAACAGAGTGTAGCGATTGTGAATGAGTGAATCAGTAAGAGTGCAGTAATTGTGAATGAGGGAATCATTAACAGTGGGCAGTGATTGTGAATGAGTGAATCAGTAACCATGTGCCGTGATTGTGAATGACTGAATCAGGAACAGAGTGCAGTGTGAATAAATGAGTGAAACAGTGACCGTGTGCAGCGATTGTGAAAGAGCGAATCAGTAACAGAATGCAATGAGAGTGAATGAGTGAATCATTAACAGAGTGCAGTGATTGTGAATGAGTGAATCAATAACACAGTGCTGTGATTGTGAATGAGTGAATCAGTAACACAGTGCTGTGATTGTGAATGAGTGAATCAGTAAAACAGTGCAGTGAGAGTGAATGAGTGAATCAGTAACAGAATGTAGCGATTGTGATTGAGTGAATCAGTAACAGAATGCAGTGCAAATGAATGAGCGAATCATTAACAGTGTGCTGTGATTTAGAATGAGTGAATCAGTAAGAGAGTGCAGTGAGAGTGAATGAGTGAATCAGTAAAAGAGTGCAGTGAAATTGAATGAGTGAATCAGTAACAGTGTGCAGTGATTGTGAATGAGTGGATCAGAAACATAGTGCTGTGATCGTGAATGAGTAAATCAGTATCAGAGTGCAGTGATTGTGAATGAGTGAATCAGTAACAGTGTGCTGTGATTGTGAATGAGTGAATCAGTAACAGACTGCAGTGATAGTGAATGAGTGAATCAGTAACAGAGTGCCGTGATTGTGAATGAGTGAATCATTAACAGAGTGCAGTGAGTGTGAATGAGTGAATCAGTAACAGAGCGCAGTAATTGTGAATGAGTCAATCAATAAAAGAGTACCGTGATTGTGAATGAATGAATCAGTAACAGTGTGCAGTGAGAATGAATGAGTGAATCAGTAACAGAGTGCAGCGATTGTGAATGAGTGAATCAGTAACAGTGTGCAGTGCTTGTGAATGAGTGAATCAGTAACAGAGTGCAGTGAGTGTGAATGAGTGAATCATTAACAGAGTGCAGTGATTGTGAATGAGTGAATCAGTAACAGAGTGCAATGATTGTGAATGAGTTATTCATTAACAGAGTGCAGTGATTGTGAATGAGTGAATCAGTAACAGTGTGCTGTGATTGTGAATGAGTGAATCAGTAACAGTGTGCAGCGATTGTGAATGAGTGAATAAGTAACAGAATGCAATGAGAGTGAATGAGTGAATCAATAACCGTGTGCAGTGATTGTGAATGAGTAGAGCAGAAAGAGAGTGCTGTGATTGTGAATGATCGAATCAGTAACACTGTGCAGTGAGAATGAATGAGTGAATCAGTAACAGAGTGCAGTGATTGTAAAAGAGTGAATCAGTAACAGAGTGCAGCGATTGTGAATGAGTGAATCAGTAACAGAGTGCAGTAATTGTGAATGAATGAATCAGTAACAGTGTGTAGTGCTTGTGAATGAGTGAATCAGTATCGGAGTGCAGTGAAAGTGAAAGAGTGAATCAGTAACAGAGTGCAGTGAGTGTGAATGAGTGAATCATTAACAGAGTGCAGTGATTGTGAATGAGTGAATCAGTAACAGTGTGCAGTGAGAATGAATGAGTGAATCAGTAACAGAGAGCAGCGATTGTGAATGAGTGAATCAGTAACAGTGTGCTGTGATTGTGAATGAATGAATCAGTAACCATGTGCAGTGATAGTGAATGAGTGGATCAGAAACATAGTGCTGTGATTGTGAATGAGTGAATCATAAACAGAGTGCAGTGATTGTGAATGAGTGAATCAGTAACAGTGTGCTGTGATCGTGAATGAGTGAATCAGTAACACAGTGCTGTGATTGTGAATGAACAAATCAGTAACACTGTGCAGTGAGAATGAATGAATGAATCAGTATCAGAGTGCAGTGAAAGTGAATGAGTGAATCAGTAACAGAGTGCAGTGAGTGTGAATGAGTGAATCATTAACAGAGTGCAGTGATTGTGAAGGAGTGAATCAGTAACAGAGTGTAGTAAGAGTGAATGAGTGAATCAGTAACAGAGTGCAGCGATTGTGAATGAGTGAATCAGCAACAGAATGCAATGAGAGTGAATGAGTGAATCAGTAACAGTGTGCTGTGATTGTGAATGAGTGAATCAGTAACCGTGCGCAGTGATAGTGAATGAGTGGATCAGAAACATAGTGCTGTGATTGTGAATGACTGAATCAGTAACAGAGGGCAGTGATCGTGAATGGGTGAATCAGTAAAAGAGTGCTGTGATGGTGAATGAACGAATCAGTAACACTGTGCAGTGAGAATGAATGAATGAATCAGTAACAGAGTCCAGTGATTGTCAATGAGTGAATCTGTAACAGAGTGCAGGGATTGTGAATGAGTGAATCTGTAACAGAGCGCAGTGATTGTGAATGAGTGAATCAGTATCAGAGTGCAGTGAAAGTGAATGAGTGAATCAGTAACAGAGAGCAGTGAGTGTGAATGAGTGAATCAGTAAGAGAGTGCAGTGATTGTGAATGAGGGAATCAGTAACAGAGTGCAGTGATTGTGAATGAGTGAATCAGTAACAGAGAGCAGTGAGTGTGAATGAGTGAATCAGTAACAGAGTGCAGTGATTGTGAATGAGGGAATCAGTAACAGAGTACCGTGATTGTGAATGAATGAATCAGTAACAGAGTGCAGTGAAAGTGAATGAGTGAATCAGTAACAGAGAGCAGTGAGTGTGAATGAGTGAATCAGTAACAGAGTGCAGTGATTGTGAATGAGGGAATCAGTAACAGAGTGCAGTGATTGTGAATGAGTGAATCAGTAACAGTGTGCAGTGAGTGTGAATGAGTGAATCATTAACAGAGTGCAGTGATTGTCAATGAGTGAATCAGTAACAGAGTGCAATGATTGTGAATGAGTTATTCATTAACAGAGTGCAGTGATTGTGAATGAGTGAATCAGTAGCAGAGTGCAGCGATTGTGAATGAGTGAATCAGTAACAGTGTGCAGCAATTGTGAATGAGTGAATAAGTAACAGAATGCAATGAGAGTGAATGAGTGAATCAGTAACCATGTGCAGTGATTGTGAATGAGTGGATCAGAAACAGAGTGCAATGATTGTGAATGAGTTTATCATGAACAGAGTGCAGTGATTGTGAATGAGGGAATCAGTAAATGAGTGCAGTGATTGTGAAAGAGTGAATCAGTAACAGAATGCAATGAGATTGAATGAGTGAATCAGAAACCGTGTGCAGTGATTGTGAATGAGTGAATCAGTAACAGAGTGCAGTGATTGTGAATGAGTGAAACAGTAACAGAATGCAATGATTGTGAATGAGTTATTCATTAACAGAGTGCAGTGATTGTGAATGAGTGAATCAGTAACAGAGTGCAGCGATTGTGAATGAGTGAATCAGTAACAGTGTGCAGCGATTGTGAATGAGTGAACAAGTAAGAGAAAGCAATGAGAGTGAATGAGTGAATCAATAACCGTGTGCAGTGATTGTGAATGAGTGGATCAGAAACAGAGTGCTGTGATTGTGAATGAGTGAATCAGTAACAGTGTGTAGTGCTTGTGAATGAGTGAATCAGTATCAGAGTGCAGTGAAAGTGAAAGAGTGAATCAGTAACAGAGTGCAGTGAGTGTGTATGAGTGAATCATTAACAGAGTGCCGTGATTGTGAATGAGTGAATCAGTAACAGTGTGCAGTGAGAATGAATGAGTGAATCAGTAACAGAGTGCAGCGATTGTGAATGAGTGAATCAGTACCAGAGGGCAATGATTGTGAAGGAGTGAATCAGTAACAGTGTGCTGTGATTGTGAATGAATGAATCAGTAATAGTGTGCAGTCATAGTGAATGAGTGGATCAGAAACATAGTGCTGTGATTGTGAATGAGTGAATCATAAACAGAGTGCAGTGATTGTGAATGAGTGAATCAGTAACAGAGTGCTGTGATCGTGAATGAGTGAATCAGTAACAGAGTGCTGTGATTGTGAATGAACAAATCAGTAACACTGTGCAGTGAGAATGAATGAATGAATCAGTATCAGAGTGCAGTGAAAGTGAATGAGTGAATCAGTAACAGAGTGCAGTGAGTGTGAATGAGTGAATCATTAACAGAGTGCAGTGATTGTGAAGGAGTGAATCAGTAACAGAGTGTAGTAAGAGTGAATGAGTGAATCAGTAACAGAATGCAATGAAAGTGAATGAGTGAATCAGTAACAGTGTGCTGTGATTGTGAATGAGTGAATCAGTAACCATGCGCAGTGATAGTGAATGAGTGGATCAGAAACATAGTGCTGTGATTGTGAATGACTGAATCAGTAACAGAGGGCAGTGATCGTGAATGGGTGAATCAGTAAAAGAGTGCTGTGATGGTGAATGAACGAATCAGTAACACTGTGCAGTGAGAATGAATGAATGAATCAGTAACAGAGTGCAGTGATTGTCAATGAGTGAATCTGTAACAGAGTGCAGGGATTGTGAATGAGTGAATCTGTAACAGAGCGCAGTGATTGTGAATGAGTGAATCAGTATCAGAGTGCAGTGAAAGTGAATGAGTGAATCAGTAACAGAGAGCAGTGAGTGTGAATGAGTGAATCAGTAACAGAGTGCAGTGATTGTGAATAAGGGAATCAGTAACAGAGTGCCGTGATTGTGAATGAGTGAATCTGTAACAGAGTGCAGCGATTTTGAGTGAGTGAATCAGTAACAGAGCGCAGTAATTGTGAATGAGTCAATCAAGAACAGCTTACCGTGATTGTGAATGAATGAATCAGTAACAGTATGCAGTGAGAATGAATGAGTGAATCAGTAACAGAGTGCAGCGATTGTGAATGAGGGAATCAGTAAATGAGTGCAGTGATTGTGAAAGAGTGAATCAGTAACAGAATGCAATGAGATTGAATGAGTGAATCAGAAACCGTGTGCAGTGATTGTGAATGAGTGAATCAGTAACAGAGTGCAGTGATTGTGAATGAGTGAATCATTAACAGAGTGCAATGATTGTGAATGAGTTATTCATTAACAGAGTGCAGTGATTGTGAATGAGTGAATCAGTAACAGAGTGCAGCGATTGTGAATGAGTGAATCAGTAACAGTGTGCAGCGATTGTGAATGAGTGAACAAGTAAGAGAATGCAATGAGAGTGAATGAGTGAATCAATAACCGTGTGCAGTGATTGTGAATGAGTGGATCAGAAACAGAGTACTGTGATTGTGAATGAGTGAATCAGTAACAGTGTGTAGTGCTTGTGAATGAGTGAATCAGTATCAGAGTGCAGTGAAAGTGAAAGAGTGAATCAGTAACAGAGTGCAGTGAGTGTGAATGAGTGAATCATTAACAGAGTGCCGTGATTGTGAATGAGTGAATCAGTAACAGTGTGCAGTGAGAATGAATGAGTGAATCAGTAACAGAGTGCAGCGATTGTGAATGAGTGAATCAGTACCAGAGTGCAATGATTGTGAAGGAGTGAATCAGTAACAGTGTGCTGTGATTGTGAATGAATGAATCAGTAACCGTGTGCAGTGATAGTGAATGAGTGGATCAGAAACATAGTGCTGTGATTGTGAATGAGTGAATCATAAACAGAGTGCAGCGATTGTGAATGAGTGAAGTAGTAAGAGTGTGCAGTGCTTGTGAATGAGTGAATCAGTAACAGAGTGCAGTGAGTGTGAATGAGTGAATCATTAACAGAGTGCTGTGATTGTGAATGAGTTATTCATTAACAGAGTGCTGTGATTGTGAATGAGTTATTCATTAACAGAGTGCAGTGATTGTGAATGAGTGAATCAGTAGCAGAGTGCAGCGATTGTGAATGAGTGAATCAGTAACAGTGTGCAGCGATTGTGAATGAGTGAATAAGTAACAGAATGCAATGAGAGTGAATGAGTGAATCAGTAACCATGTGCAGTGATTGTGAATGAGTGGATCAGAAACAGAGTGCAGTGATTGTGAATGAGTGAATCAGTAACAGAGTGCAGCGATTGTGAATGAGTGAATCAGTAACAGTGTGCAGCGATTGTGAATGAGTGAATCAGTAACAGAATGCAATGAGAGTGAATGAGTGAATCAGTTACAGAGTGCAATGATTGTGAATGAGTTTATCATTAACAGAGTGCAGTGATTGTGAATGAGTGAATCAGTAACAGAGTGTAGTGAGAGTGAATGGTTGAATCAGTTACAGAGTGCAATGATTGTGAATCAGTAACAGAAAGCAATGAGAGTGAATGAGTGAATCAGTAACAGTGTGTAGTGATTGTGAATGAGTGAATCAGTAACAGTGTGTAGTGATTGTGAATGAGTGAATCAGTAACATAGTGCTGTGATTGTGAATGAGTGAATCATTAACAGAGTGCAGTGATCGTGAATGAGTGAATCTGTAACAGAGCGCTGTGATTGTGAATGAGTGATTCAGTAACAGAGTGCAGAGATTGTGAATGAGTGAATCTGTAACTGGAGCGCAGTGATTGTGAATGAGTGAATCAGTATCAGAGTGCACTGAAAGTGAATGAGTGAATCAGTAACAGAGTGCAGTGAGTGTGAATGAGTGAATGAGTAACAGAGTGCAGTGATTGTGAATGAGTGAATCAGGAACAGAGTGCAGCGATTGTGAATGAGTGAATCAGTGATAGAACGCAGTAATTGTGAATGAGTGAATCAGTAACAGAGTGCCGTAATTGTGAATGAGTGAATCAGTAACAGTGTGCAGTGAGAATGAATGAGTGAATCAGTAACAGAGAGCAGCGATTGTGAATGAGTGAATCAGTAACAGTGTGCAGTGCTTGTGAATGAGTGAATCAGTATCAGAGTGCACTGAAAGTGAATGAGTGAATCAGTAACAGAGTGCAGTGAGTGTGAATTAGTGAATCATTAACAGAGTGCAGTGATTGTGAATGAAAGAATCAGTAAAAGAGTGCAGTGATTGTGAATGAGTGAATCAGTAACAGAGTGTAGTGCTTGTGATTGAGTGAATCAGTATCAGAGTGAAGTGAGTGTGAATGAGTGAATCATTAACAGAGTGCAGTGATTGTGAATGAGTGAATCAGTAACAGAGTGCAATGATTGTGAAAGAGTAAATCATTAACAGAGTGCAGTGATTGTGAATGAGTGAATCAGTAACAGAATGCAACGATTGTGAATGAGTGAATCAGTAACAGTGTGCAGCGATTGTGAATGAGTGAATCATTAACAGAATGCAATGAGAATGAATGAGTGATTCAGTAACAGAGTGCAATGATTGTGAATGAGTAAATCATTAACAGACTGCAGTGATTGTGAATGCGTGAATAAGTAACAGAGTGCAGCGATTGTGAATGAGTGAATCAGTAACAGTGTGCAGCGATTGTGAATTAGTGAATCAGTAACAGAATGCAATGAGAGTGAATGAGTGAATCAGTGACAGAGTGCAGTGATTGTGAATGAGTGAATCAGTAACAGAGTGCAGTGATTGTGAATGAGAGAACCATTAAAACTGTGCTGTCATTGTGAAAGAGTGAATCAGTAACAGAATGCAATGAGATTGAATGAGTGAATCAGTAACCGTGTGCAGTGAAAGTGAATGAGTGGATCAGAAACATAGTGCTGTGATTGTGAATGACTGAATCAGTAACAGAGTGCTGTGATTGTGAATGAACGAATCAGTAACACTGTGCAGTGAGAATGAATGAGTGAATCAGTAACAGAGTGCAGTGATTGTGAATGAGTGAATCAGTAACAGAGTGCAGCGATTGTGAATGAGTGAATCAGTAACAGTGTGTAGTGATTGTGAATGAGTGAATCAGTAACTGTGTGCAGTGCTTGTGAATGAGTGAATCAGTATCAGAATGCAGTGAAAGTGAATGAGTGAATCAGTAACAGAGTGCAGTGAGTGTGAATGAGTGAATCATTAACGAAGAGCAGAGATTGTGAATGAAAGAATCAGTAAAAGAGTGCAGTGATTGTGAATGAGTGAATCAGTAACAGAGTGCAGCGATTGTGAATGAGTGAATCAGTAACAGAAAGCAATGAGAGTGAATGAGTGAATCAGTAACAGTGTGTAGTGATTGTGAATGAGTGAATCAGTAACAGTGTGTAGTGATTGTGAATGAGTGAATCAGTAACATAGTGCTGTGATTGTGAATGAGTGAATCATTAACAGAGTGCAGTGATCGTGAATGAGTGAATCTGTAACAGAGCGCTGTGATTGTGAATGAGTGATTCAGTAACAGAGTGCAGAGATTGTGAATGAGTGAATCAGTAACAGAGTGCAGTGATTGCGAAAGAGTGAATTAGTAACAGGGTGCAGTGATTATGAATGAGTCAATCAGTAACAGAGTGCAGTGATTGCGAATGAGTGAATCGGTAACAGTGTGCAGCGACTGTGAATGAGTGATTCAGTAACAGTGTGCAGCGATTGTGAATGAGTGAATCAGTGATAGAACGCAGTAATTGTGAATGAGTGAATCAGTAACAGAGTGCCGTAATTGTGAATGAGTGAATCAGTAACAGTGTGCAGTGAGAATGAATGAGTGAATCAGTAACAGAGAGCAGCGATTGTGAATGAGTGAATCAGTAACAGTGTGCAGTGCTTGTGAATGAGTGAATCAGTATCAGAGTGCACTGAAAGTGAATGAGTGAATCAGTAACAGAGTGCAGTGAGTGTGAATTAGTGAATCATTAACAGAGTGCAGTGATTGTGAATGAAAGAATCAGTAAAAGAGTGCAGTGATTGTGAATGAGTGAATCAGTAACAGAGTGTAGTGCTTGTGATTGAGTGAATCAGTATCAGAGTGAAGTGAGTGTGAATGAGTGAATCATTAACAGAGTGCAGTGATTGTGAATGAGTGAATCAGTAACAGAGTGCAATGATTGTGAAAGAGTAAATCATTAACAGAGTGCAGTGATTGTGAATGAGTGAATCAGTAACAGAATGCAACGATTGTGAATGAGTGAATCAGTAACAGTGTGCAGCGATTGTGAATGAGTGAATCATTAACAGAATGCAATGAGAATGAATGAGTGATTCAGTAACAGAGTGCAATGATTGTGAATGAGTAAATCATTAACAGACTGCAGTGATTGTGAATGCGTGAATAAGTAACAGAGTGCAGCGATTGTGAATGAGTGAATCAGTAACAGTGTGCAGCGATTGTGAATTAGTGAATCAGTAACAGAATGCAATGACAGTGAATGAGTGAATCAGTGACAGAGTGCAGTGATTGTGAATGAGTGAATCAGTAACAGAGTGCAGTGATTGTGAATGAGAGAACCATTAAAACTGTGCTGTCATTGTGAAAGAGTGAATCAGTAACAGAATGCAATGAGATTGAATGAGTGAATCAGTAACCGTGTGCAGTGAAAGTGAATGAGTGGATCAGAAACATAGTGCTGTGATTGTGAATGACTGAATCAGTAACAGAGTGCTGTGATTGTGAATGAACGAATCAGTAACACTGTGCAGTGAGAATGAATGAGTGAATCAGTAACAGAGTGCAGTGATTGTGAATGAGTGAATCAGGAACAGAGTGCAGCGATTGTGAATGAGTGAATCAGTAACAGTGTGTAGTGATTGTGAATGAGTGAATCAGTAACAGTGTGTAGTGATTGTGAATGAGTGAATCATTAACAGAGTGCAGTGATTGTGAATGAGTGAATCAGTAACAGAGTGCAGCGATTGTGAATGAGTGAATCAGTAACAGAATGCAATGAGATTGAATGAGTGAATCAGTAACAGTGTGCTGTGATTGTGAATGAGTGAATCAGTAACTGTGCGCAGAGATCGTGAATGAGTGGATCAGAAACATAGTGCTGTGATTGTGAATGAGTGAATCATTAACAGAGTGCTGTGATTGTGAATGAGTGAATCAGTAACAGAGTGCAGTGATTGTGAATGAGTGAATCAGTAACAGAGTGCAGTAATTGTGAATGAATGAATCAGTAACAGAGTGCAGCGATTGTGAATGAGTGAATCAGTAACAGTGTGCAGGGATTGTGAATGAGTGAATCAGTAACAGAGCGCAGTAATTGTGAATGAGTGAATCAGTAACAGAGTGCAGTGATTGTGAATGAGTGAATCAGTAACAGAGTGCAGTGATTGTGAATGAGTGAATCAGTAACAGAGTGCAGCGATTGTGAATGAGTGAATCAGTAACAGAGCGCAGTAATTGTGAATGAGTGAATCAGTAACAGAGTGCAGTGATTGTGAATGAACGAATCAGTAACAGATTGCAGTGATTGCGAAAGAGTGAATTAGTAACAGGGTGCAGTGATTATGAATGAGTGAATCAGTAACAGAGTGCAGTGATTGCGAAAGAGTGAATTAGTAACAGGGTGCAGTGATTATGAATGAGTCAATCAGTAACAGAGTGCAGTGATTGCGAATGAGTGAATCGGTAATAGTGTGCAGCGACTGTGAATGAGTGATTCAGTAACAGTGTGCAGTGATTGTAAATGAGTGAATCAGTAATAGAGTGCAGTGATTGTGAATGTGTGAATCAGTAACAGAGTGCAGTCATTGTAAATGAGTGAATCATTAACAGTGTGCAGCGATTGTGAATGAGTGAATCAGTAACAATGTGCAGTGATTGTGAAGTAGTGAATCAGTACCAGAGTGCAGCGATTGTGAATGAGTGAATCAGCAACAGTGTGCAGTGATTGTGAATGAGAGAATCAGTATCAGAGTGCAGTAATTGTGAATGTGTGAATCAGTAACAATGTGCAGCGATTGTGAATGAGTGAATCAGTAACAGAGTGCAGCGATTGTGAATGTGTGAATCAGTAACAGAGTGCAGTCATTGTAACTGAGTGAATCATTAACAGTGTGCAGCGATTGTGAATGACTGATTCAGTAACAGAGTGCAGTGATTGTGAATGAGTGAATCAGTAACAGTGTGCAGTGATTGTGAATGAGTAAATCAGTAACAGTGTGCAGTGAGAGTGAATGAGTGAATCAGTAACAGAGTGCAGTGAGAATGAATGAGTGAATCAGTAACAGAATGCAGTGATTATGAATGAGTGAATCAATAACAGAGTGCAGTGATTGTGAATGAGTAAATCAGTAACAGTGTGCAGTGATTGTGAATGAGTGAATCAGTAACAGAGTGCAATGATTGTGAAAGAGTAAATCATTAACAGAGTGCAGTGATTGTGAATGAGTGAATCAGTAACAGAATGCAACGATTGTGAATGAGTGAATCAGTAACAGTGTGCAGCGATTGTGAATGAGTGAATCATTAACAGAATGCAATGAGAATGAATGAGTGATTCAGTAACAGAGTGCAATGATTGTGAATGAGTAAATCATTAACAGACTGCAGTGATTGTGAATGCGTGAATAAGTAACAGAGTGCAGCGATTGTGAATGAGTGAATCAGTAACAGTGTGCAGCGATTGTGAATTAGTGAATCAGTAACAGAATGCAATGAGAGTGAATGAGTGAATCAGTGACAGAGTGCAGTGATTGTGAATGAGTGAATCAGTAACAGAGTGCAGTGATTGTGAATGAGAGAACCATTAAAACTGTGCTGTCATTGTGAAAGAGTGAATCAGTAACAGAATGCAATGAGATTGAATGAGTGAATCAGTAACCGTGTGCAGTGAAAGTGAATGAGTGGATCAGAAACATAGTGCTGTGATTGTGAATGACTGAATCAGTAACAGAGTGCTGTGATTGTGAATGAACGAATCAGTGACACTGTGCAGTGAGAATGAATGAGTGAATCAGTAACAGAGTGCAATGATTGTGAATGAGTGAATCAGTAACAGAGTGCAGCGATTGTGAATGAGTGAATCAGTAACAGTGTGTAGTGATTGTGAATGAGTGAATCAGTAACAGTGTGTAGTGATTGTGAATGAGTGAATCATTAACAGAGTGCAGTGATTGTGAATGAGTGAATCAGTAACAGAGTGCAGCGATTGTGAATGAGTGAATCAGTAACAGAATGCAATGAGATTGAATGAGTGAATCAGTAACAGTGTGCTGTGATTGTGAATGAGTGAATCAGTAACTGTGCGCAGAGATCGTGAATGAGTGGATCAGAAACATAGTGCTGTGATTGTGAATGAGTGAATCATTAACAGAGTGCTGTGATTGTGAATGAGTGAATCAGTAACAGAGTGCAGTGATTGTGAATGAGTGAATCAGTAACAGAGTGCAGTAATTGTGAATGAATGAATCAGTAACAGAGTGCAGCGATTGTGAATGAGTGAATCAGTAACAGTGTGCAGGGATTGTGAATGAGTGAATCAGTAACAGAGCGCAGTAATTGTGAATGAGTGAATCAGTAACAGAGTGCAGTGATTGTGAATGAGTGAATCAGTAACAGAGTGCAGTGATTGTGAATGAGTGAATCAGTAACAGAGTGCAGCGATTGTGAATGAGTGAATCAGTAACAGAGCGCAGTAATTGTGAATGAGTGAATCAGTAACAGAGTGCAGTGATTGTGAATGAACGAATCAGTAACAGATTGCAGTGATTGCGAAAGAGTGAATTAGTAACAGGGTGCAGTGATTATGAATGAGTGAATCAGTAACAGAGTGCAGTGATTGCGAAAGAGTGAATTAGTAACAGGGTGCAGTGATTATGAATGAGTCAATCAGTAACAGAGTGCAGTGATTGCGAATGAGTGAATCGGTAATAGTGTGCAGCGACTGTGAATGAGTGATTCAGTAACAGTGTGCAGTGATTGTAAATGAGTGAATCAGTAATAGAGTGCAGTGATTGTGAATGTGTGAATCAGTAACAGAGTGCAGTCATTGTAAATGAGTGAATCATTAACAGTGTGCAGCGATTGTGAATGAGTGAATCAGTAACAATGTGCAGTGATTGTGAAGTAGTGAATCAGTACCAGAGTGCAGCGATTGTGAATGAGTGAATCAGCAACAGTGTGCAGTGATTGTGAATGAGAGAATCAGTATCAGAGTGCAGTAATTGTGAATGTGTGAATCAGTAACAATGTGCAGCGATTGTGAATGAGTGAATCAGTAACAGAGTGCAGCGATTGTGAATGTGTGAATCAGTAACAGAGTGCAGTCATTGTAACTGAGTGAATCATTAACAGTGTGCAGCGATTGTGAATGACTGATTCAGTAACAGAGTGCAGTGATTGTGAATGAGTGAATCAGTAACAGTGTGCAGTGATTGTGAATGAGTAAATCAGTAACAGTGTGCAGTGAGAGTGAATGAGTGAATCAGTAACAGAGTGCAGTGAGAATGAATGAGTGAATCAGTAACAGAATGCAGTGATTATGAATGAGTGAATCAATAACAGAGTGCAGTGATTGTGAATGAGTAAATCAGTAACAGTGTGCAGTGATTGTGAATGAGTGAATCAGTAACAGAGTGCAATGATTGTGAAAGAGTAAATCATTAACAGAGTGCAGTGATTGTGAATGAGTGAATCAGTAACAGAATGCAACGATTGTGAATGAGTGAATCAGTAACAGTGTGCAGCGATTGTGAATGAGTGAATCATTAACAGAATGCAATGAGAATGAATGAGTGATTCAGTAACAGAGTGCAATGATTGTGAATGAGTAAATCATTAACAGACTGCAGTGATTGTGAATGCGTGAATAAGTAACAGAGTGCAGCGATTGTGAATGAGTGAATCAGTAACAGTGTGCAGCGATTGTGAATTAGTGAATCAGTAACAGAATGCAATGAGAGTGAATGAGTGAATCAGTGACAGAGTGCAGTGATTGTGAATGAGTGAATCAGTAACAGAGTGCAGTGATTGTGAATGAGAGAACCATTAAAACTGTGCTGTCATTGTGAAAGAGTGAATCAGTAACAGAATGCAATGAGATTGAATGAGTGAATCAGTAACCATGTGCAGTGAAAGTGAATGAGTGGATCAGAAACATAGTGCTGTGATTGTGAATGACTGAATCAGTAACAGAGTGCTGTGATTGTGAATGAACGAATCAGTAACACTGTGCAGTGAGAATGAATGAGTGAATCAGTAACAGAGTGCAGTGATTGTGAATGAGTGAATCAGTAACAGAGTGCAGCGATTGTGAATGAGTGAATCAGTAACAGTGTGTAGTGATTGTGAATGAGTGAATCAGTAACAGTGTGTAGTGATTGTGAATGAGTGAATCATTAACAGAGTGCAGTGATTGTGAATGAGTGAATCAGTAACAGAGTGCAGCGATTGTGAATGAGTGAATCAGTAACAGAATGCAATGAGATTGAATGAGTGAATCAGTAACAGTGTGCTGTGATTGTGAATGAGTGAGTCAGTAACTGTGCGCAGAGATCGTGAATGAGTGGATCAGAAACATAGTGCTGTGATTGTGAATGAGTGAATCATTAACAGAGTGCTGTGATTGTGAATGAGTGAATCAGTAACAGAGTGCAGTGATTGTGAATGAGTGAATCAGTAACAGAGTGCAGTAATTGTGAATGAATGAATCAGTAACAGAGTGCAGCGATTGTGAATGAGTGAATCAGTAACAGTGTGCAGGGATTGTGAATGAGTGAATCAGTAACAGAGCGCAGTAATTGTGAATGAGTGAATCAGTAACAGAGTGCAGTGATTGTGAATGAGTGAATCAGTAACAGAGTGCAGTGATTGTGAATGAGTGAATCAGTAACAGAGTGCAGCGATTGTGAATGAGTGAATCAGTAACAGAGCGCAGTAATTGTGAATGAGTGAATCAGTAACAGAGTGCAGTGATTGTGAATGAACGAATCAGTAACAGCGTGCAGTGAGAATGAATGCGTGAATCAGTAACAGAGTGCAGTGATTGTGAATGAGTGAATCAGTAACAGATTGCAGTGATTGCGACAGAGTGAATCAGTAACAGAGTGCAGTGATTGCGAATGAGTGAATCGGTAACAGTGTGCAGCGACTGTGAATGAGTGATTCAGTAACAGTGTGCAGTGATTGTAAATGAGTGAATCAGTAATAGAGTGCAGTGATTGTGAATGTGTGAATCAGTAACAGAGTGCAGTCATTGTAAATGAGTGAATCATTAACAGTGTGCAGCGATTGTGAATGAGTGAATCAGTAACAATGTGCAGTGATTGTGAAGTAGTGAATCAGTACCAGAGTGCAGCGATTGTGAATGAGTGAATCAGCAACAGTGTGCAGTGATTGTGAATGAGAGAATCAGTATCAGAGTGCAGTAATTGTGAATGTGTGAATCAGTAACAATGTGCAGCGATTGTGAATGAGTGAATCAGTAACAGAGTGCAGCGATTGTGAATGTGTGAATCAGTAACAGAGTGCAGTCATTGCAAATGAGTGAATCATTAACAGTGTGCAGCGATTGTGAATGACTGATTCAGTAACAGAGTGCAGTGATTGTGAATGAGTGAATCAGTAACAGTGTGCAGTGATTGTGAATGAGTAAATCAGTAACAGTGTGCAGTGAGAGTGAATGAGTGAATCAGTAACAGAGTGCAGTGAGAATGAATGAGTGAATCAGTAACAGAATGCAGTGATTATGAATGAGTGAATCAATAACAGAGTGCAGTGATTGTGAATGAGTAAATCAGTAACAGTGTGCAGTGATTGTGAATGAGTGAATCAGTAACAGAGTGCAGTAATTGTGAATGTGTGAATCAGTAACAACGTGCAGCGATTGTGAATGAGTGAATCAGTAACAGAGTGCAGTGATTGTGAATGAGTAAATCAGTAACAGTGTGCAGTGAGAGTGAATGAGTGAATCAGTAACAGAGTGCAGTGAGAATGAATGAGTGAATCAGTAACAGAATGCAGTGATTGTGAATGAGTGAATCAATAACAGAGTGCTGTGATTGTGAATGAGTAAATCAGTAACAGTGTGCAGTGATTGTGAATGAGTGAATCAGTAACAGAATGCAGTGATTGTGAATGAGTGAATCAATAACAGAGTGCAGTGATTGTGAATGAGTAAATCAGTAACAGTGTGCAGTGATTGTGAATGAGTGAATCAGTAACAGAGTGCAGTGATTGTGAATTAGTGAATCAGTAATAGTGTGATGTGATTGTGAACGGGTTAATCAGTAACAGAGTGCAGTGATTGTGAATGAGTGAATCAGTGACAGAGTGCAGCGATTGTGAATGAGAGAATCAGTATCAGAGTGCAGTAATTGTGAATGTGTGAATCAGTAACAGTGTGCAGCGATTGTGAATGAGTGAATCAGTAACAGAGTGCAGTGATTGTGAATGAGTAAATCAGTAACAGTGTGCAGTGATTGTGAATGAGTGGATCAGTAACAGAGTGCAGTGAGTGTGAATGAGTGAATCAGTAACAGAATGCAGTGATTGTGAATGAGTGAATCAGTGACAGAGTGCAGTGATTGTGAATGAGTGAATCAGTGACAGAGTGCAGTGATTGTGAATGAGTGAATCAGTAACAGAGTGCAGCGATAGTGAATGAGTGAATCAGTAACAGAATGCAATGTGAGTGAATGAGTGAATCAGAAACAGAGTGCAGCGATTTTGAATGAGTGAATCAGTAACAGTGTGCAGTGATTGTGAATGACTGAATAAGTAACAGTGTGTAGTGAGTGTGTGTGTGTGAATCAGCAACCGAGTGCAGTGTTTTTGAATGACTAAATCAGTAACTGACTTCGGGGATAGTGATTAAGTAATTCAGTACCAGAGCGCAGTGAGACTGAATCAGTTTATCAGTAACAGTGTGCAGTGATTGTGAATGAGTAACTCATTAACAGCATTGTGATAGCTAATGAGTAAATCAGTAACATAGTTCTGTGTGATCGTGAATGAGTAAATCAGTAACAGAGTCCAGTGACTGTGAATGAGTGAATCAGCGACAAAATGCAGTAATTGTAGATGTGCAATTCAGAACCAGAGTGCTATGATTCTAAATGTGTACATTAGTAACAGAGCTGAGTGACTGTTAATGAGTACATTAGTTGTGTGCACCTTGGCTCTTACAGGATATTCGTAGCTTATGCGGCAATGCACTTGTTAGTTCCAAGAATATGGTATCAAAAGGTGCAACAAACATTCATTGCAATCCTCGGAAATATACAGGTACTAGGGGGACCCCTTATGTGGTGCATTGGTTGTGTCCCTATCCCTGGCCCTGGAGGCCTGAGTTGAAGTCCCACCAACTCTAGAGGTGTGTTATAACATCTCTGATCAGGATTATTCCAAAACTAGGCAGACGTGTTTCAGCGTATGCACTTCGTTTCTGATCTGAAATGAAACGTTCTGTTGAAAACAAGCTGCTCTTTCTAACTGTGTTGTTTCTTCAAGTAACCCCCAGTTAAATTTAGTTTGATAACTCAATATCATAATGCATCATTCTATAATGTAGTGATGTCATCATGAGCATTTCTCTTAAAGATATACCAACTGTGAAACATAACAGCTTAATTTTTCCAAAGATGAAAACTTACAGAAACTCATAAAATTCCAACAGGCTTAGAGAGGTGAGCTGGATTAGTGGTGCTGAAAGAGCACAGCAGTTCAGGCAGCATCCGAGGAGCAGTAAAATCGACGTTTCGGGCAAAAGCCCTGCTGTGCTCTTCCAGCAACTGATGAAGGGCTTTTGCCCGAAACGTCGATTTTACTGCTCCTTCGATGCTGCCTGAACTGCTGTGCTCTTCCAGCACCACTAATCCAGAATCTGGTTTCCAGCATCTGCAGTCATTGTTTTTACCTCGTTGATTTTAACCCTACTGCGAATCCTCTTGCAAGGATGCCTGCCTTGAAGAAGTTTTCCTCCTCTCTCTACAAGAATCTCAGGGAGTCCCTCTCCCACTGCAACTCCCAGGTATGCTACTTTCTCCCCACCCCCACCCTCCTCTAGCGTATCTCTCCATGCTTCAGGCTCTCTGCCTTTATTCCTGATGAAGGGCTTTTGCCCGAAACGTCGATTTTGCTGCTCCTCTGATGCTGCCTGAACTGCTGTGCTCTTCCAGCACCACTAATCCAGAATCTGGTTTCCAGCATCTGGAGTCATTGTTTTTACTTTAGAGAGGTGAGCTGCAGGAAATATGTACCTGTTGACTTGGGGTGTCCAGAGCCAGGGTTCACAGTGTAAAGTGGCACAGTGGCTCAGTGGTTAATACTATTGCCTCACAGCTCCAGTGACACGAGTTCATTTCCAGACTCGGATGACTGTCTGTGTGGAGTTTACCCATTCTCCCTGTGTCTGCGTGGATTTCCTCCGGGTACTCTGATTATCTCCCATAATCTAAAGGTGTGTAGGTTCGGTGGATCAGCCTGGGAAATGCAGAGTTACAGGGATAGGGTGGGATGCTCTTCAGCGAGCTTGAAGGGCTGAATGGGCCGGCTTCGATACTGTTAAAGTTCTGTGATATAGTACAAACTATTTAGGACTGAGATGAGGAGAAACCTCTTCATTCAAAGAGGAATGAGCCTGTGGAATTCACTACCACAGAAAGGGCCAAAACATTGAATAATTTCACAAAGGAGTTGGAAATCACACGTGGGGTTAAAGGGATCAAAGGGTTTAGGGGGAAAGTGGGAAGTTGCTATTGAGTTGCATGATCTGAATGAATGGACGAACAGGCTCAAATGGCCTACTTCTGTTCCTATTTTCGATGTTTTTATGAGTGCTATCCTCCCCATTGTTGGACTCTTCACCCTCTATAAGCGATATGGTTGAGTACTGGCATTTACTCTCATAATCAATTCTAGAGAAACGTTGATCACCAACGCAAATAGAACTGCTCGATGTCGAGTGAAGTGTGTGATGTGATTGAGAGATTGTGATGTTGGTAGCTCACACTACACTCCAGCCAGAGACGAGTGGGTTGGAATTTAAATATTCATTCTTCAGAATGATTCAATTGAACTGTAAGTAGTGTGGTAGCACAGTGGAGACCTCTCAAAGCTGTTTTTATCCTAACTTGGTAATTACCCATTACCTTTTCAACTCCCTCCCTCTCTGAAATTGGATGAAATGTAAAGTACTTTTTGGAATTTAGCATGACGAGGCTGAATAGGCTGGGACTGTTTTCCCTGGAACATCGGAGGCTGAGGGGTGGCCATATAGAGGTTTATAAAATCATGGGGTGCGTAAATAGGTAAATAGACAAGGTCTTTTCCCTGGAGTGGGGGAGTCCAGAACTAGAGGGCATTGGGGTGAGAGGAGGAAGATTTAAAAGGGACCTAAGGAGCAACTTTTTCACACAGAAGGTGGTGCGTGTATGGAATGAGCTGCCAGAGAAAGCGGTGGAGGCTGGTACAGTTACCAACATTTAAAAGGCATATGAATAGGAAGGGTTTGGCGGGATATGGGCCAAGTGCTGGCAAATGGGACTAGATTGGGTTGGGATATCTGGTGGGCATGGACAAGTTGGACCGAAGGGTCTGTTTCTGTGCTGTACATCTCTGAGACTCTATGATCCCAGTTGTAGAGCACAATCAACGACACTTCAACAGCACAAGAGAAGATTTTTTTCCAGTTATTGCCCCTTGAAGTCTGAACACAGAATGCAGATGTTTACTGCCCACTTCGGGGTTTTGGGGTTTTTATTTCAGTGTCTGTGCCCTTGTCCTGTAAGTACACTCTGGGGTGGGATTATTGGGTTGTAATTCTTTGCCCCCAAGGGTAATGGAGACTCAGTTGTTGAGTGTGTTCAAGTCTGAGATCCATAAGTTTCTACATATGAAACAAAACCAAGTGATCTGGAGATAGTTTGGGAAACTGGTGGAAGATCAATTGTGATTGTATGGAATAGCAGAGGCTGAATGGCCTATATCAGCCCTAATTGTATGTTCCTGCATATCCAGTGTGCAGTTATCTTCCAGAGCCTACACCCTACTAAATCCGATCCAATAATTTGCTTTATCCTGAGCATCAAAAGGTTACCTTCAGACACCAGGTTCCAGAAGATTCTCATCTCTTTTTACTGAAGAAATTTCTTAACATTTCAGTTCTAAATAATCAACCCTTTTCTCTCAGCCTTTTAGCCCCCTGTTCTCGATTTCATAGCTTTGGGGAAAAATGTTATCTCCACAGTTAATGCTTTTAAGGTTTTGCTATGTTTCTACCAAGTTAAAAATCACACAACACCAGGTTACAGTCTAACAGGTTTATGTGGAAGCACTAGCTTTCATAGCACTGCTCCTTCATCAGCTACCTGTTGATTTTTAACTTTATCCAGCCCAACACCAGCTCCTCCATACTATGCTTCTACAAGTTTACCTCACATTATTTTAAACACTGAGCATCAATGGCTTAGTCCACTCATGAATTCTGTGAGGTGCTGGAAGGATTGCTATGGGGACAGGAAAGAGTGTGAAGTTAAACTAAAGAACAAGTATAGTGGTTAGTATCCCCGCCTGTCACGCGGGATACCAGGGTTCAATTCCCCGCCCGGGGAGGCTGTGGTATTTGGGCGGCACAGTGGTTAGCACTGCTGCCTCACAGCGCCAGAGACTCGAGTTCAATTCCAGCGTCGGGCAACTGTCTGTGTGGAGTTTGCACATTCTCCCTGCATCTGTGTGGGTTTCCTCCGTGTGCTCTGGTTTCCTCCCACAGTCCAAAGATGTGCAGGTCAGGTGAATTGGCCATGCTAAATCGCCTGTAGTGTTAGGAGAAGGGGTAAATGTAGGGGAATGGGTCTGGGTGGGTTGCTCTTTGAAGGGTTGTTGTGGACTTGTTGGGCTGAAGGGCCTGTTTCCACACTGTAAGTAATCTAATCAAACAATTCGCATTTATACTGTTCCTTTAATGGGCCAAAACACTCCAGAGGAGAGTTATCTAATGAAATTTGACAATGAGGGCATTATTGGTCAGGCCAGTATTCGTAAACATCTAGAAGTGAAAAGTGTTTTGTTGCCACAAGCTGCTGCCATTTTGAGTTACGGTGGCACAGTGGTTAGCACTGCTGCCTCACAGTGCCAGAGACCCGGGTTCAATTCCCGCCTCAGGCGACTGACTGTGTGGAGTTTGCACGTTCTCCCCGTGTCTGCGTGGGTTTCCTCCGGGTGCTCCGGTTTCCTCCCACAGTCCAAAGATGTGCAGGTCAGGTGAATTGGCCATACTAAATTGCCCGTAGTGTTAGGTAAGGGGTAAACGTAGGGGTATGGGTGGATTGCGCTTCGGCGGGTCAGTGTGGACTTGTTGGGCCGAAGGGCCTGTTTCCACACTGTAATCTAATCTACTCTAATAAAATGAAATTCCACAAATACAGTTCATCTTTTGTACAATGGAGAGAGCGGGCAATGGCCTAGTGGTATTATTGCTGGACTGTTAATCCAGAGAACTAGGTATTGCTGTGGGAGCTTAGATTCAAATCCTGCCACAGTAGATGGTGGAATTTGAATTCAATCAAAAAAAAATCTGAAACTAAGTGTCTAACGATGGCCACAAATTGTTCACCAATGCTCCTTCAGGAAAGAAACTGCTGTCCTTACCTGGTCTGGCCTACATGTGACTCCAGACCCACAGCAATGTGGTTGACTTTTAACTGCCCTCTGGGCAATTAGGGAAGGACAATAAATGCTGGCCTAGCCAGTAACATGAATGAATTATAAAAAGAAAGGGGTCTTCAAACACAGCTCCAAGGCTTCTGCAAGGTGTCCTTGGCCTCAAGAAGTCCCCGCTCAACAACAACCCCACCAAGAGTTCCTGTTCCTGTCACTGTCACAGCAAAAGACCTGTAGGTCCCCAGGTCCATGTGCTAGGCCTACCACAGTTGCGAGTCCCTGCTCCAGGCACCTCCTCCACCGCAGTAAATCACCGCTGCCAAGAGCCCAAATTCTGCCACAGCCAAAGACCCATTGAATCCCCAAGTCCAGGTTTCAGGCCTACTATACCCAGGAGTTCTCACTCCGGGCACTGCCGAAGCCAATGACCCACTGACCCTGCACTAGAGAGAGAGAGAAGGATGAGGCTAGCCTGGAGTGGACAGGCTCAGGAGTCCAAACACTACGTACAATGCTGGCATCACCATATTGTGAGTAAAAGATTAATTGTTTTCAGGAAGGTCATGACGAGTGCCTTCAAGAACCGTAGGGACACCTACAGTCTTTGTTCTGTGGGGACACCTATGGTACTTGTTGTTAGGGACACGTAATGTGCTTGTTGTGTAGGGACACGTAATGTGCTTGTTGTGTAGGGACACCTACAGTCCTTGTTCCGTATGGACACCTACACTCCTTGTTGTGTAGGGATAGCTACAGATCTTGTTCCGTATGGACACCTACAGTACTTGTTTGTACGGACACCTACAGTCCTTGTTCCGTATGGACACCCACAGTCCCTGTTTTGTAGGGACACCTACAGTCCTTGTTGCTGAGGGACACCTACAGTCGTATTATGGAGAGAATTCCAGGATTTCGAACCAGTGATGCTGAAAAATGACATATTTTCAAGTCAGGCTGGTGGGAGTGTTGGAGAGGAACTTATAGGTGGTGGTGTTATGTGTTGGATCACATCTAGGCCAGATCACATTATAGACTTCTTTCCCTAAAGGATTTGGGGAACCAGTTAAGTTTTTATGGCAGTATAATCCAGAGTTTTACATTTTTATCATCTGCTATGGTGGGATTCAAACTCCTGTCCTCTGAACATTAACTCAGGATTCTGAATTACTAGCCCAATGATAATAACCCCATGCTAAACCTCTCTAATGGGATACAACCCGGTAAGTGACTTTGTATTAGATGGTATCCGAGATGATTATTTGAGAGTGTAATTGGAGCTGTACTCATTCAAACTAGTGGGGAGTATTCCAATACACTCCTTACTTATGTCTTGTGGATGGTGGACAGACATTTTGGAGGCAGGAAGTCAGTTACTCACTGCATAATTCACAGCGCCCAAACTGCTTTTGTAGTCACAGTATTTACAGGACTAATCCAGGGTGTTAATACTAGAGGATTTAATGACAAGCATAAAGAGGCTTTGGTTAGATTTTTTCTTGATGGACATGGTCACTGCACAGCACTTGTGTAATATTAATGTTACTTGCCACTTATCATTTCAAGCATGGAGGTTGCCCAGTTCTTGCTGCGTATGGACACCTCTTGCTGAGGTGTTACAGATGGTCTTTAACATTGTGCAATAGTCAGACTATTTCTCATTTATAGAGTCAAAGAGTCATCGAGATGTACAGCACAGTAACAGACCCTTCAGTCCAACTCATCCATGCTGACCAGATATCCTAACCTAATCCAGTCCCATTTGCCAGCACTTGGCCCATATCCATCCATCCAAACCCTTCCTATTCGTCCAGATGCCTTTTAAATGCTGTAATTTTACCAGCCTCCACCACATTCTCTGGTAGCTCATTCCATACACGTACCACCCTCTGCGTGAAAAAGTTACCCCTGAGGTCCCTTTTATATCTTTCCCCTCTCACCTTAAACCTTATGCCCTTTAGTTCTGAACTCCTGATCCTGTGATGGAGGGAATGTCACTGATGAAGCAATTGAAGATGGTTGGGCCTAGAACACCACACTGAGGAACTCTCCAATCCTGCATGTTGTGTTATATCACATGGGTGATATGCAGCATGACTTTAATAGACATCCTTGTGATATCATCACCAGGCAATAGCATGTGACCTGAGGATATAGAGTTCTCCATCTTAACTGGAGACACCTGAAACATGATATGTTGATACAGGCATGTCACTGTTGGTATCTGAATAACGTAATATGGGCCCTTATCTTGGAGTAGTTTCATTCATAAGATTCAAACCATACCCACTGTGGTGGACCGATGTGGTGCGATAAACCAGTCAACAATCCCAAACAGCGTTAGCTACACCATTTTGACATGCTCAGCAGTTTCAGGGAAGATACAATATCACATCTCAAGGTCAATGATATTTATTGATCTTCCAGTGTGCAAATTCAGGAGAAGCTTTGAGTGAAACAGAATGAAATGGAGTGCAAAGCTACAATTCTGAAAGTTGACTATCACACAGACTGGTGTAGCTCCAACACGTGTATCTCGAAGTAAGGTGTCACGATAGAAGTAGGCCTAGATCTGAGATGCTTCAACCCTTCATTCCAAAGGCCTCCACATAAAGTATCAAGAAGAGCTAAATCCTATTGGTAGATGAATCTCAAGAGCTCAGAACATTTAGGATACCATTTGGATGATCCTATTTCTCATAGTTAGGCTATCGATAAGCCAAGGTCTATTCCGACAGGACATTGGAATAGACTTCTTCGAGGAGAAAGTGAGGTCTGCAGACGCTGGAGATCAAAGCTGAAACTTTATTGCTGGAACAGCACAGCAGGTCAGGCAGCATCTAGGGAACAGAAGATTCGACGTTTCGGGCACATGCCCTTCTTCAGGCATGAGCAGAGAGTGTTCAGCAGGAGAAGATAAAAGGTAGGGAGGAGGGACTTGGAGGAGGGGCGTTGGAAATGTGATAGGTGGAAAGAGGTCAAGGTGAAGGTGATAGGTCGGAGTAGGGTGGAGGCGGAGAGGTCAAGAAGAAGACTGCAGGTCAGGAAGGCGGTGCTGGGCTGGAGGGAATCGGCTGAGACAAGGTGGGGGGAGGGGGGATGAAGAAACTGGTGAAGTCCAAGTTCATCCCCTGTGGTTGGAGGGTTCCCAGTCGGAAGATAAGACGCTCCTCCTCCGACCGTCGCGTTGTTGTGGTTTGGCGGTGGATGAGTCCAATGACCTGCATATCCTCGGTGGAGTGGGAGGGGGAGTTGAAATGCTGTGCTACAGGGTGATTGGGTTGGTTCGTCCGGGTGGTCCAGAGGTGCTCTCTGAATCGCTCCGCAAGTAGGCGGCCTGTCTCCCCAATATAGAGGAGGCCACACCGGCTGCAGCGGATGCAGTAGATAATGTGGGTGGAGGTGCAGGTGAATCTGTGGCGGATATGGAAGTTTCCTTTGGGGCCTTGGAGAGAAGTGAGGGGGGAGGTGTGGGCGCAAGTGTTGCACCTCCTGCGGTTGCAAGGGAAGGTGCCGGGAGTGGAGGTTGGGTTGGTGGGGGGTATGGATCTGACAAGGGAGTCGCGGAGGGAGTGGTCTCTACGGAAAGCTGATAGAGGAGGGGAGGGAAATATATCCTTGGTGGTGGGGTCCGTTTGGAGGTGGCGGAAGTGACGGCGGATGATGCGCTGTACATGGAGATTGGTGGGGTGGTAGGTGAGGACCAGTGGGGTTCTGTCCTGGTGGCGGTTGGAGGGGCGGGGCTCAAGGGCGGAGGAGCGGGAAGTGGAGGAGAAGATGCTGCCTGACCTGCTGTGCTGTTCCAGCAATAAAGTTTCAGCATTGGAATAGACTTTGCAAGAATGCAGCTGACTGTGTTGGCATAGTTGGCAATATTTGAGTTATGGTTACAACCACAGCCTTCGCACAGTGATGCTAGCAGTATAAAACCAAGAATTAGTATTTAACCAGCATTACGCCCTGCTTCAACATCAGCCAGATAAACATTTCTGTGTTCATTCTCTCCGCAAACGGAATCTGGCCTGATGCAAATGAGATCAAGGATGTTAACCAAGTGACCAACCCCCAGAATAAAGGGGATCTCTGATGTCGCCTTGAATCTTCCAACCTCTTCTCGCTAAATATTCTCATCTCTGTGGAAAAGGTGAGAGAACTGCGTAAGTAGGATGTCCCCTGTGTGTAGCAAAACACAACCACCAAAACGTCTTTGCTTCCCTTGTGCGAGTTCTGCAATACTGCAATCACAGGGAAAACAATTCTGGAAGTGGACATATCATCAAATGGTCCAAGCTTGTGTCTTCTACAAGATATAGCTTCTAATTTTACTGAGGAGCTTGGTGCATGATACCTTCCCAAATACTTTCTGGAAATCTAATACATTACATCCATGGATTCTTCTTTATCTATTCTGCTTGTTACCTCCTCAAAAAATTCTGTTAAATTTGTCAGGCATGGTTTCTCCTTCATAAAGCCAAGCTGTCTCTACATGATATATTCTGAATGCTCTGCTATTACATCCTTTATAATAGACAGTAAGTAACATTTTCCCAATAACAGATGATAAGCTAACTGACCTATAGTTACTGCTTTATTGTCTTCTTTCTTTTTGAATATATGTGTTACATTAAGAGTTTTCTAATCTTCAGACACTTTTTCAGAATCTAAGAATTCTTGGAAGATTGCTACCATTACACTCTATCTCTGTAGCTACTTCCTTTAATATTCCAGGATACAGAGTGCCATTGAGTCACATAGCAACGAAACAGACCCTTGGGTCCAACCAGTCCACGCCAAACATAATCCCAAACTAAACTAGTCCCACCTGCCTGCTCTAAGCCCATATCCCTCCAAATCTTTCTTATTCATGTGCATATCCAATTGTCTTTTTTTTAAATGTATTTTTGTTGAAAAGTTGATTTTTTAATCTTACAACAAATGCAAAACAATACAAAGAAAGAACCAAAATAAAACTGTAAAAAACCCAAACCGCCCTCAGGTACAAATGTATAAATATGTATAAAAAATATATATTAAAAAAAACTCAACTAACTACTTAACTAAATGAACAACAAACTAATAAATAATAATAATACAACTCAGCTAAACAAAACATTAGCTCTTGAATATCAAGGGCATTAATTTTCACATATTCATGCGTTCACAGTTTCCCTCTCTGGATATTCTGGATATTGGACTCATAAAGCATAATCGTTATGGTTATATAAAAGCCCTTATTAATGTGGCAAACAAATCTGTGTCCGTATCTTCCCATGCCTCTGAGAAGACCTCAATGCCTAGCTCTCTCTCCCACACCCTGCAGAGTCAATCAAACTCATCTGAGGGGCCGCACCCCCCCAATTGATGATATAAAGTGCTGACAGAAAATGTACTCTTAGCACTGAGCACCCTCCTCTCTATGTTGGATTTGTAGGGATCAGTCAAAAGTATAGTCTTTTATTGAATAAAATCCATAAATTGAAAAAAAAACGAAAGAGGTCCCTGCTAGATAGCTCATACTTCCATGCTAACTAACCAAAAGACATCATTGTGCTTCCCTCAAATAAATCCTCCATGCAAGATACACCCCTAGCTGCCCAATGTTTGAATCCTGAATCCTGAATCCCCGGTTGAAAACCCGGCAGACCCACTATGTGACCACTTAAATGGAAATTGAGATTCACCCTCAAACCTAGCACCTCCATAAGACAACCCATAAATATAGCCTCTGATTTTGCAAAATTAATCTTGTACCCCAAAAAGGTGCCAAACGAGCTGATGCATTGTATCAGGCGAGACACTGAAACGGCTGGATTTAACAATGAGGACATTGTCACGTACAACAAAACCTTCTGTAATTTTGATCCCACTTCTGGAGCCAATGAATTAGGATCCCTCTGGATGGCCTCCGCCAACGGTTCAATCACCAATGTAAAAAACAATGGTGAAAGGGGACAGCCCTGCCGACTGCCCCTAAAAAGTATTAAAATGGCTGGGTCATACCCCATTGGTGATGACTGCAGCAAGAGGGTCACTATAGAGAACCTTTACCCATCTTATAAAGGCTTTACCCAAGGCAGACTGCTCCAGAATATAAAAAAGGTATGGCCCCTCAACTCGGTCAAATGCCTTCTCTGCATCTGCAGAAAACACCAATCCCTATATTGACTGTTGTTGACACGCTTGAATTACATTAAGCAGCCTCCTAACGTTATTGGAGGATCTGCAGCCTCTCTGAAGCCTGTCTGGTCCTCTTTAACAATAGAAGGTACACAGTCTCCAGTCTTAATGCAAGAATCTTAGAGAGGATTTTAAAAGTCCACATTTAAGAGTGAAGTGGGCCTGTAAGAAGCACAGTCCTCCAAAACCATCCTTTTTTTTAAGAATGAGTGAAATATTGGCCTCTCTTAGAGATGGTGATCCAGACTGTTCGAGTCATTGAACATGTTGAGCATCGGGCCTGACAGCATGTTTATAAATTCCTTATAGAATTCACTGGGAAGTCCATCAGGACCGGGCGCCTTTCCACTTTGAAGCTGCTTCACAGCCTCCGGCACCTCTCGCTCTGATAAGGGGAGCATTGAGAAAGGACTGTTGTTCAGGGGTCACACCCAGGAGCTTCAGATCCTTGAAAAAAGACTCCATCTTGGCCCGCCCCTCCTCACAACCCTCAGATTGGTGCAATTCAGAGTAAAATCTCTGGAATGCTACTTTAATCTTTTTTGGAATTGCATGTTAGTTTCCCAGACCCTTCCCTAATTGACGTAGTGGCTTGAGTGGTGAGTACACTCGGTACCTGCCTGGTTTGTCACCATGCTCATATAACCTTTGCTTTGCAAAAGTAAGCTCCTTCTTTGCTGTCTGCGTGAGCATGGAATTCAATGCAGACCGCAGCACCATAATCCTCTGTAGCTTGGCCAACGAGGGTCTGTCAAAGTAAACCTCCTCAGCTGCTTTCAACCATGCTTCGAGGAGACGTTGCAGCTCGCCCTTCTGCCACTTCCTACTGGCAGAGTAGGAAATAACTAACGCCTGGCATAGGCTTTGGCAGTTTCCCAAAGGATGGATGGGCGACCAACTGAGCCTGAATTAATGTCTATGAACTCCCTAAATTCCTTAGAGAAGTACTCCACAAAGTTATCATCCCTAAAGATAAAGGGATCCATTCGCCAGTGCCTCGGGCCCGCTATAGGTAAACTGGAGCGTGATCGGAGATGGTACTATTACCAATCGTACAAGATGCCACTAAGTCCAGGTTGCCATGGGGGTCAAACAAAAATCAATCCTATGTGACATCTGTGTGAATTGGAAAAATACTGTAAAATCCCTGCCTGTAGGGTGGAGACCCCTGCAGATGTCCACCAACCCTATCTCCACACATAGATCCACTACAGAAAATAATCAGCCTGGAGTCCAGTTACTAGTGGTGTGCCACAAGGATCTGTTTTGGGACCATTGCTGTTTGTCATTTTTATAAATGACTTAAACGCAGGCATAGGTGGATGGATTAGTAAATTTGCAGGCGACACTAAAGTCGGTGGAGTAGTGGACAGTTTGGAAGAATGTTACAGGTTGCAGGGGTCTTGGATAAACTGCAGAATTGGGGTGAGAGGTGGCAAATGGAGTTCAGTGCAGCTAAATGTGAGGTGATGCACTTTGGGAAGAATAACAGGAATGGGTCAATGGAAAGATTCTTGGTAGTGTGGATGTGCAGAAGGATCTTGGAGTCCATGTGCATAGATCTCTGAAAGTTGCCACCCAGGTGGATAGTGCTGTTAAGAATGCATATGGTGTGTTAGGTTCCATTGGTAGAGGGATTGAGTTCCGGAACCGCAATATCATGCTGCAACTGTACAAAACACTGGTGCGGCCGCACTTGGAATATTGTGTACAGTTCTGGTCACCCCATTACAGGAAGGCTGTAGAAGCATTGGAAAAGGTGCAGAGGAGATTTGATAGGTGCAGAGGAGGTGCAGACCAGGATGTTGCCTGGTCTGGAGGGAAGGTCTTATGAGGAAAGGCTGAGAGACTTGGGTCTGTTCTCATTGGAAAGAAGAAGGCTAAGAGGGGATTTGATATAGACATACAAGATGATCAGAGGATTAGATAGGGTAGACAGTGCAAGACTTTTTCCTAGGATGATGACGTCACCTTGTACGAGAGGGCATAACTACAAATTGATGGGTGATAGATTTAAGACTGATGTCAGAGGCAGGTTCTTTACACAGAGAGTGGTAAGGGTGTGGAATGCCCTACCTGCTAATGTAGTCAACTCAACCACATTAGGGAGATTTATATAATCCTTAGATAAGCACATGGATGATTTTGGGATAGTGTAGGGGGACGAGCTGAGAATAGTTCACAGGTCGGCGCAACATCAAGGGCTGAAGGGCCTGTTCTGCGCTGTATTGTTCTATGTTCTATGTTCTAATTGTTTAGTTTATACAGAGGGTATTGGGGGGCCTTTGGGCAACCTGTCTACTGTGGGATCCATGAAACAATTGAAGTCCCCCCCTGAAATGATAAGCCAGGACTCAAAACCTTTCAGCTTAGAGAACCCATCTACCAGAAATTTGAGGGGATAGGCCGGAGGGCAGCAAACATTTAAAACACTATATTCTTCCCCTTTTATCAAGGTTTTTAGGATTACAAACCTCTCAAGTGTGTCTGAAACACAGTCTAATAATTTAAATGAGTCCTCTTAACCAATATAGCTGCTCCCCTACTTCGGGTACTAAAAGATGAAAAGTAAACCCGATCAAAGCCATCCTGGTGTAGTTTCAAATGCTCCCTATTATCCAAGTATGTCTCCTGTAATAAAGTAATATCCACCTTTTCCTTTCTAAGACTAGAAAGTACCTTCTTCCACTTAATTGGTGAGTGACTCTCCTTGATGTTCCAGGTACATCATTTAATCAAGTCATTAGCCATAACCTTCTGCAGTAACAGTTAGATTCCAGAGAGGAGGAACTCGAATTACAAATCGCCGAGTCTTAGTGTCGCAAGATCCATCGAACATAAAAACTACATCAACTACAACCATGATAGTTAACAAACCAACAAAGCTATTAAAGACTATATACAACAAAAACCAAGACACAAACCAACATATAAAGTGTCAACAGCACTCAATAGGAGAACCCATCCCCTGCCCAAAGGGGGCATCTACATATCCCAGAACCCTTTTCCCATCCCCCTGCCAATACAGCAGCCAGGGCATTTAAATACCTGAACTGGGCATAAACTGCCCATAAGTAGGCATCTAGCCATCCCAATCGTTTTCCCTCCTCCGAGCTAGAGCCGCACCACAAACACAAGCAGAAAAGAAAGAAAATATATCATGGAATAGCAATGTGAATAAAGACATTTTGAAAAAAAAGGGTAAGTACCCCACCGATCATTTGGTGCAACTTAACTGAGAAACTGAAAGTACACATCCCTACTGTTCCCAAGCATAGTTTAGACCAGATTATTACCAATAATAAAAATAAGGAAAAGAAAGCCCCAACTGGACTTCTTCTGTTTTAAAAGAAAAGTTGAGACATACCCAAACTACACTACTATTTGTACATACTATTGTTCAGATTAAGTTAATTTGTCCACAAAGTCTCTTGCCTTCTCTGATGTGTCAAAGAGATGTATGGATCTATCTAAGGTGATCCAAAACACTGCCGGATACCTCTGAGTACTGGATCCCAAGCTCCCTCAGTCTTCTCTTGACGCCGTCATAGGATTTTCCTTTTTGGATCACGGCCGCTGAGGAGTCCAGGAAGAACACGATCATAGAGCCCTCATAAAGTAGGGCCTTTGGATCCTTGCCCTGGATTCTGGAAGCTTCCATGATTCTCTCCTTATCTCTATAGTAATGAAACCGCACCAAGATACAATGAGGACGTTGATCCAGACCCGATCTCCGCGCAGTGACCTGGTGAGCCGTCTCAATCTTCAAGCTTCCCACTCCAGCCTCCAAGTTAAGAAATTTTGGGAACCAGTCCTCAAGTTCCACCAGCCGCTCACTCTCCTTACCCTCTGGCAGACCAACAATCTGAATATTTTTTCTCCTGTCTCTGTTGTCAAGGTCATCAACCTGGTCAAGCAAATTATGGACCTGTGTCTCCAGGGCTTGGTTCCTATCCTTGGAGGAATCAGTATCACCTTCCACCACTGTGACTCTGTGTTATACCTCACCCGTCCTTTTCTCCAGATCTCCCAGTGGCTGTTCATGCTTCTGCAGCATGAGAGAGATCGGGGCCAGCTTCTCCTCTACTTGCTTGCCCAACATCTTGTGAGATTTCGCGAGCTCCTTCACCAGGATGTGGTAGGAAATCGAGTCTGAGGATCCTGCATTCTGGGCCGCAGGCCCGGCCTCAGATGTACCTCCTCCTTTCTTTGGCATCCCTGGACAATGAAAACCAAAGTAAGTTGATCCCTGACCATTTCCTATGACTCCACGATCTTTCCAGAGTCCCAGGATATCACAGTGGTCTGGGAAGGGTGGGCTAGGACTTCATCCCCCTTGAGATGTGGTGCGGAGCTCTGCAATGCGATTTTCCTGGATCGCTGCCATCTTGGATTCCCCTCAATGTCTTTTAAACTTTGTAACTGTGCCCACGTCCACCATTTCCTCAGGAAGTTCATTCCACACATGAACCACCCTCTGTGTAAAATCTTTGCCCCCATGCCTTTTTAAAATCTCTCTCCTCTCACCTTAAATATGAGTCCCCTGGTCTTGAAATCCCTCATCCTAGAGAAAAGGCAACTAAGCCTATCTATACCTCTCATTATTTTATAAACTTCTCTAAGGTCGTCTCTCAACCTCCTATGCTCCAGTGGAAAAAGTCCCATCTAATCCAGCCTGTCTTTATAACTCAAACCTCTCCTACTGGACAACATCCTGTAAATCCGTTCTTAACCCTCTCCAGTTTAATAATATCCTTTGTGTAACTGGATGACCCCCAACTGCACACAGTATTCCAGAAGAGGCCTCACCAATCTTCTATACAGCGTCAAGCATTTTAGGCCCAGTGTGTGTATATCTGTCTTTAGCCCCATTATTTTCCCCATTACTTTTTAATCCAGTGACAGCTAATGTATTTATTTCCTTTCCCTTGATTCAGTATGTTTGGAATGCTGTTAGTATTTATTCAACTGCCTGTTCCTGGTTCCCCATTATTATTTCCTCATCCCGATTCTCTAAGGGGCCTATTTTCACTTGTCTCAAGAAGAAACACACTCGACAAGAAATATTAACTCTCTCTCGACAGATGCTGCCAGATGCTCCTCTACATGGCGGCTGCTCCCATCAAAGGCCCCAGCCCCTTTCCAGGTGTAACCACCCTTCAGTCAATCTCACACCCCCCTGGCCTTTCTTCTTGAACCCCCACCCCGTCCCCTCACGTCCACCCACAACAAACCACTCCTCCTCCCTGGGGCCAGTTTATTTGATACATGACTGAATTGTTGGCCCAGATCCAGTACAGCATGTCTCCTTAAACCCCAAGTGCAGTACCAGCTGTGGCCACCATACATGGTGTCACTATGGGACAGTCATCATTCTGCTGGCATGATCACCTTGACATATCCACTGACACCACAGGAACTAGGTATTCTGTTAAGACCAGCCAATTGGAGGAAAAAAACTTCATTTACATAGCACTTTTCATAATTGCAGGCTGTCCCAACGGTTCTACCTTCCTATTCATATACCCATTCAGATGTTTTTTAAATGTTGTAACTGTCCCATCTTCCACTATTTCCTCTGACAGCTCACTCCATTCACACACTGTCCTTTGCGTGAAAAAAGTTGCCCCTCTTACCCTAAACCTATTACCTATACCCTCTAGGTTTGGACTCCCCGACCCCAGGGAAAAGACCTTGTTTATTTATCTTATCCATGCCCCTCATGGTTTTATAAACCTCTGTAAGATAACCGCTCAACCTCTGACGCTCCAGGGAAAACAGCCCCAGCCTACTTAGCCTCTCCCTTTAGCTCAAACCCTCCAACTCTGGCAACATCCTTGCAAATCTTTTCTGAACCCTTACAAGTTTCACAACATCTTTCCGATAGGAAGGAGACCAGAATTGCACGCAATATTCCAACAATGGCCTAACCAATGTCCTGTACAGCTGCAACATGACCTCCCAACTCCTATACTCAATACTCTGACCAATAAAGGAAAGCATATCAAACGCCTTCTTCACTATTCTATCTACTTGTCATTTTACTTTCAAGGAGCTATGAACCTGCACTCCAAGGTCTCTTTGTTCAGCAACACTCCCCAGGACCTTACCATTAAGTGTATAAGTCCTGCTCTGATTTGTTTTCCAAAATGCAGCACTTCGTATTTATCTGAATTAAACTCCATCTGGCACTCATCAGACAATTGGCCCATCTGATCAAGATCCCATTGTAATCTGAAGTAACCTTCTTCACTGTTCATCACACTTTCAATTTGTTGTCATCTGCAAACTTACTAACTATACCTCCTATGTTCATATCCAAATCATTTATATAAATGACGAAATGCGGCAGACCCAGCACCGATCCCTGTGGCACACCACTGATCACAGACTTACATCCCTGCTCTTCCTCAAAATAAGAGCATGGGATTTTTCACATATATCTAAGAAGTGAATGGGGCTTTGATTTAATGTCTCATCCAGAATACAGGACTTCCAGCAATGCACAGAAGTGCCAACCCTTAATTTCTCTCCTCCAGTCCCTAGAGTGGGATTTCAAACCTGAGTCATATTCTGAGTCGTGAGAGCGGCCATTGAAGACAAAAGTAGCATCCAGTTCCCAGAAACAAGCTGCATGTCAGTGACCATGCTCTACAGGCAAGTCACCTTAAGCACTCTGGTGATCTTCCTTGCACTTGCATTCAATAATAATCTGGAAAAGGCAAAAAAGCAAAACAAAGGATGGAAGAGGAACAAAATTCTCTATTTAAAACGAAAGGAATGTAACTTGATGATGTCTAGAGTGATTCAGATACTTTTTGTGTCATTGCATTATACTATTCATAATTTTGATGGAGAGGTGCTGGTGTTGGACTGAAGTGGACAGAGTCAGAGGTCACATGACACCAGGTTTTAGTCCAACAGGACTCAATCACAAGCTTATTTAAAATCACAAGCTTTTTGAGCGCTGGTTCTTCGTCAGGTGAAGTGACTTCTGACTACATGGTACAAGGGCACTGATTGGGTGTCTACTTGATGACAGTTTTTAAAATTAATTTATGGGATAAGGGCTGGCTGGCTAGACAGCATTTATTGCCCATCCCTAATTGCCCAGAGAGCAGTTAAGACTCAATCACATTGCTGTGGGTGTGGAGTCACATGTAAGGATGGCAGCTTCTCTCCTTAAAACACATTAGTGATCCAGATGGGTTTTTCCAACAATCAGCAATAAATTGATGGTTATCATTTGGCTCTTTTATCCACATAACTATTCGATTTCCACCATCTGCAATGGCAAGATTTGAACACAAATCTCCAGAGCATTATCTTGGTCTGGATTAGCAGTCCAGTGGTAATACCACTTGTCCAAGGTATCAAGGTATCTGCTCCACCTATGGAGCCTGGGGCAGTTGTCCCCCAATGTTTGGTTAAGTTAACAAAGACACAATGTTTGTTTTGTGTTTTCACATGTTGCTTATTTTTGCAGAGGACAGGTCCTTGTGTAAGAATTTATTTCACTTCTAAAAGTGCACATAATCTAAAATTGGCTGTTCATGTAATTCTTGGCACAATCTTTCCAACAACTATCCTTTCTCAACCAGAATATGTTGAGATTTATCTCCGAGGAGTTTAGTTCCTTACTTTATTAACTCATTCCCCAGGGGGATATTGTTTATTTCTGCCCCTTATGGAGTCATAGAGATGTAAAGCATGGAACCAGACCCTTCAGTCCAACCCGTCCATATCCCAATCCAATCTAGTCTCACCTGCCAGCACCCGGCCCATATCCCTCCAAACCCTTCCTATTCATATATCCATCCAAATGCCTCTTAAATGTTGCAATTGTACCAGCCTCCACCACACCCTCTGGCAGCTCATTCCATACATGTACCACCTTCTGAATGAAAACGTTGCCCCTTAGGTCTCTTTTATATCTTTTGCCTCTCACCCTAAACCTATGGCCTCCAATTCTGTACTCCCCGACCCCAGGGAAAAGACTTTGCCTATTTACCCTATCCATGCCCCTCATAATTTTGTACACCTCTATAAGGTCACCCCTCAGCCTCTGACGCTCCAGGGAAAACAGCCCTAGCCTGTTCAGCCTCTCCCTATAGCTCAAATCCTCCCACCCTGGCAACCAGTGGGTGGCACGGTGGCACAGTGGCTAGCACTGCTGCCTCACAGCACCAGAGACCCGGGTTCAATACCCGCCTCAGGTGACTCTCTGTGTGGAGTTTGCACGTTCTCCCCGTGTCTGTGTGGGTTCCCTCCGGGTGCTCCGGTTTCCTCCCACAATCAAAAAAAAATGTGCGGGTTAGGTGTATTGGCCAGGCTAGTAGTTTTAGGTGAAGGGGTAAATGTAGGGTGGGGGTCGGTTGTGTGTCGGTGTTGACTTGTTGAGCCGAAGGGCCTGTTTCCACACTGTAAGTAATCTTCTGACACTGATTTTGCCTCAATATGTTCACCTCCTTAAGAGTTTAGTTCTAATCACTGTCTGTGCACCAACTTCTCAAATATCAAAATTCAAGCTTCTTCAGGTATCTCATCCCTCTTCCTTTTAATACCTAAGCATAGCATCATAGAATAGCTACAGAGTGAGGAATTTATCAGGGTGAGGGATTTTTGATTCCCTGGTGATGCCACTTTTGATTCTCTGGTGATCTTCCTTACACTTGCATGCAACATATTTCTGGCAAACATCCAAAGATAAGACCAAACCAATGGATGGAAGAGGAAGATAATTCTCTAATATAAAAAATGAATATAATTCAATGATGTCCAGAATGATCTGGGAAATTTCGTTTTGTCTAATTGTGTTCCATGCCATTCATAATTTTGTGAAAAGAACTGAGATAAATCCAACTGACAGGGTCATTAAATCTGAAATAGCACTGGATAAATTGAGGTGGGAATGCTCAATGATTAGAATTTTAATTTGTAAGTAATGGATATTGTTATTGAGTTTACACTTAAGTGAATATACACAGTGAGTGCCTTGCAATATACTTCTCTCAATGCAAACATAACAGTGAAATTAAATCTCCTTATGCAATGAACCTCACGCTTCCTTCAATCTCATCAAATTGCCAAAGGTCTACTTCCACACCAGTTATGCAGCAGGACATACCATTCCGTTTAACTTCCCAGCTATATCTTTCACTGGGCCAAGAAATCACTCTCTTCCGGTCCAACATACAAAATTGAAAACAAACTTGAGTGAAGCCTGCTTTATCACAGTCAGAATCAGAATTGAAGGAGTGAACAACAAAGAGATCAAAGAACAAAGAACAACACTGCACAGGAATAGCCTTCAAAGCCTGTACCACCACATTTTGCCCTTCCATATTTAAAACTGTCTTCACTTACAGAATCCATATCCCTCTCTCCCTTCCTATTCGTCCAGGTACTTAGACTATAAGACAAAGGAGCAGAAATTAGGCCATTCAACCCATTAAGTCTGCTCCATCATTCATTCATGGCTGATAAGTTTCTCAACCCCATTCTCCTGCTTTCTCCCCGTAACCCATGATCCCCTTTACAATCAAGAACCTATCTACCTCAGTCTTAAAAGCACTCAATGACCTGGCCTCCACAACCTTCTGTGTCAATGAATTCCATAGATTCACCATTCTCTGAAGATGTTTCTCCTTACCTCCATTTTAAAACGTCTTCCCTTTACTCTAAGGCTGTGCCCTCAGGTCCTAGCCTCTCCTGCCAATGGAAACATCTTCCCAACATCTACTCTGTCCAGGCCATTCATATTCTGTAGGTCGCACACCCCCTCCCATCCTGTTTCTTGAATTTTGTCTGCTTCCACCACTTCCTCTGGAAGCATGTTCCAGGCACTCACCACTCTTTGTGTGAAAAACATGCCTCGCACATCTCTTTTAAACATTCCCCGTTGCATCTTGAACCTGTGTCCCCTAGTAATTGACCCCTCCATCCTGGGAAAAAGCCTCATAATTTCTACTTTATCCATGTCATTCACAATCTCATAAAATTCTATCAGATTGCCCCTCAGCCTCCAGTGAAAACAATCCCAGTATATCCAATCTTCCTTCATAGCTGAAAATCCTGTACTAGGCAACATCCTGGTAAACCTTTTCTGTACTCTCTCCAAAGCATCCACATCCTTCTGGTACTGAGGTGACCAGACTGTACACAATATTCCAAGCCTGGCCCAATTAAAATTCTATAAAGCTGCATCATAACTTGTCTATCCTCATATTCAATTACGTTTCCAATGAAGGCAAGTATGCCATAAGCCTTTTTTACTCCCTTATCTACCTGCACTGCCTCATTCAGTGGTCTGTGGACCTGCACACCCAGATCTCTCTGTATATCAATACTTCTCCAAATCAGTTATGCAGACCACGAACAGCAAAGGTCCCAACACTGATCTTTGTGGAATGCCATTCAGCACAGCCCTTCATTCTGAAAAGTATCCTTCCACCGCTACCCTCTGCCTCCGATAACTAAGCCAGTTCTGTATCTATCTTGCCAGTTCACCCGTGATACCATGTGATACCTTTTATACCAGTCTGCCATGAGGGACCTTGTCAAAGGCTTTATGGAAGTCCATGTAGTCAACATCAACCACTTTTCCCTCATCAATCATCTTTGTCACCTCCTCAAAAAGCTCGATCAAGTTAGTGAGGCACAATCTCCCTCACACAAAACTGTGCTGCTAATCGCTAATGAGTCCATTTGTTCTAAATGGACAGAGATCTGGGTCCTTGAGAATCTTTTCTAATAATTTCCCTACTCATCTTGAGGGACGAGAAGGTTGGATCGAATGGAAAAAAGTGTTTCCCCAGTTGGAAATATTCAGAGTTTTATAAAATATTTTCACTTGCACTATCTTGAAGCATGCAGTTATAGGAAATGACAGTCACACTGTCGACTCTCCTGGGTATGTTCTCCAGTCAGTAAACGGGAGTGAAGAGTTGGCACCAGCATTAATGCGTCCTCAATTTATTGGGGCTCTGTAACTTGCTGAACCAAGCCAGTGTCTCAGTCTCGAAATTGGCTTCAAGCTTTTTGATTGCATCAGCTACCTTCTAGTGACCAGGGAAATAAAGATGTGATCTATGAATGTAATACGCAATTTAATACAAAAACCACTTAAGAAAATGCTCCATCGTATAGTAAACTGAAAAAATAACTATTTCCCAAGTGTTCTTCCGTTCCCATTGCAAGCCTGAAACCATTTGACAAGTCAGTTAGATGCAGAAGGACACCCTTACTGAATGTTAATAAGATATACCATGACCCTTGACTAAGGGGAAAGACGGACATGGGTCTGAAGGACAGCAGATTTTTTCAGCTCCAGGCAATTCTGTTGATGTCACCTTGGCTAAGTAAGAGCATCTTGTTTCTAAGTTAGGGGTGGCTTGGTGGCTCAGTGGTTAGCACTGCTGCCTCGCATCACCAACATCCCAGGTTCGTTTCCAGCCTCAGGCACCTGTCTGTGTGGAGTTTGCACTTTCTCCCCATGTCTGCATGGGTTTCCTCTGGGTGCTCCGGTTTCCTCCCACAATCCAAAGATGTGCAGGTCAGGTGAATTGCCCATAGTGTTAGGTGCATTAGTCAGAGGGAAATGGGTCTGGATGGGTTACTCTTCAGAGGGTCGGTGTGGACTTGTTGGGCCGAAGGGCCTGTATCCACACTGTAGGGAATCTAATCTTAGAAAGTTGGGGGTTCAAGTTCCAATAAGAATGGAGGAGTGGCAGATGGAGTTTAATTTAGATAAATATAAGGTGCTACATTCTGGAAAGGCAAATTTGACCAGGATTTATACACTTAATGGTAAGGTCTTAGGGAGTGTTCCCGAACAAAAACACCTTGAGGTGCAGGTTCATAGTCCCTTGAAGGTGGAGTCACAGATAGACAGGATAGTGATGAAGGCATTTGGTATGCTTGCCTTTATTGGCCAGTGCATTGAGTTTAGGAGTTGGAAGGTCATGTTACGACTGTTAGGCCACTTTTGGAATATTGCATTCAATTCTGGTCTTCCTGCTATAGGAAAGATGTTGTGAAGCTTGAAAGGCTTCAGAGAAGATTTACAAGGATGTTGCCAGGGTTTGAGGATTTGAACTATAGGGAGAGGCTGACTAGGCTGGGGCTGTTTTCCCTGGAGTGTCGGAGGTTGAGGGGTGACCTTGTAGAGGTTTATAAAATCACAAGGGACATGGATAGGATAAATAGATAAGGTATTTTTCCTGGGGTGGGGTGTCCAAAACTAGAGGGCATTCATTTAAGCTGAAAGGGGAAGGATTTAACAGGGACCTAAAGGGAGACTTTTTCACACAGAGGGTGGTGCGGTTATGGAATGAGCTGCCAGAAGAAGTGATGAAGGCTGGTACAATTACAGCATTTAAAAAATATCTGGGTGGGTACATGAATAGGAAGTATTTAGAGGAACATGGGCTGAGTGCTGGCAAGTGGGACTACATTTATATGGGATATCTGGTTAGCATGGATGATTTGGACCGAAGGGCCTGTTTCTGTGCTGTACATCTCTATGCCTGTATTACAAAGCCTGAGAATAGGGTTCTGAACTAAGGGAATGCACAAACGGTTGGAAGCTTTTTTACAACTTCTTGTGTGGGATTTCGGTGTCCCTGGCAAGGCTGGCATTTAAAGCCTCCCCTAGTTGCCTTTGAATATTAACCTTGGGTTGCTGGATTACGAGCGCAATGGTGTTACGACCATATCATTATCTCATCTTACCAACTTTCAAGTCACATGCTAAGCTAACATTCCAACAGCTGTATAGCCGGATAGAAAACATCCCATGACAATGTTTAAAGAGTAACGATGAAGTCCTCTGTAGCCATCCCCACCAACCAAACTAACTGGTTGGCTGCCATTCGTGCAATGCTGCTTGTGGGATCTTGCTGTGTGTGCAAATGCTGTTTGTGGGCGGCACGGTGGCACAGTGGTTAGCACTGCTGCCTCACAGCGCCAGAGACCCGGGTTCAATTCCCGCCTCAGGCGACTGACTGTGTGGAGTTTGCACATTCTCCCCGTGTCTGCGTGGGTTTCCTCCGGGTGCTCCGGTTTCCTCCCACAATCACAAAGATGTGCAGGTCAGGTGAATTGGCCATGCTAAATTGCCCGTAGTATTAGGTAAGGGGTAAATGTAGGGGTATGGGTGGGTTGCGCTTCGGCGGGGCGGTGTGGACTTGTTGGGCCGAAGGGTCTGCTTCCACACTGTAATCTAATCTAATCTAATCTAATCAAATGTGGTTGCCACGCTTGTCCTGAAAGCAATTACTACACACCAAAACATTACCTGTTGCAGGTAAAACACTTTGTGCACTGAGGATGTGAAAGGGGACTGCATAAACGCAAGTCATTCTTTGTTACATCTACAAATTGTGCAGAGTGCAAGATTTCTTCATACAGTTACCTGTTGTCTTTGTTTTCTATTCGTTCACTGGATGAGGCATTGACAATCCCTAATTGCCCAGAGGGCAGTTAAGAGTCAAATACATTGCTATGGGTCTGGAGTCACGTGTAGGCTAAACCAGGTAAAGGATGACAGCTTCCTTCCCTAAAGGACATTAATGAACCAGATGGGTTTTTCAGAACAACTGATAATGGATTCATGATCATCACTAGACTCTTAATTCTATTTTTTTATTGAATTCAAATTCTACTATCTGCAATAGCGGGAATCGAGCTCAGGTCACTACTTCAGTCTCTGGATTAACAGTCCTGTGATAATACCACTCGGCCATCACCTCCTCCACTAGTCTCCCGGTAGCTTTGGTTTCTCAGGTCCAATTAACCTTGGGTGCAACTTCCTTTCTTTTGAGAATATGTGTGGTGCAGGAGAGACTTCCATTTTTGAGGGGTGGTGATGGGTCAGGTATATCTACTCGCTAATGTTCTTCTGAGCCCAATATACCATCATGCACAGGTAAGATGGACCAAAGGGCCTCTTTTTGATTGCCTTATTCTATGATTCTATTATCTGGTAGTTTTTCACTGAAGGCTTGAATGGAACAAGCACATTTCTGTAAAAGATAACCATTTGATTTCAGATCCCTGGTCTATTCCGGTCAGGTTTCTCAGTGTGGCTGCTTTTATTGGACAGCCTTGTTGGCTTGATCAGGCATCACCCCGGGCAGTTAGTAACAATGCTCCAGATTGCATATGGCTGAGACTTCTAATGAGCTGATTAACATGGAAAGGCTTCACCTCAAATACTGTGCTGTAAGTTTTAGCACAAGGAAATGCCTTATTTATGAAGGAACCAAGTAACTGAAGATGATTGTACTCACAGGAGGGAGAAGTTGATCCCATTAAGAACACACTTTAGATATTAGCTGTGTTTGTGAACATACATGTTATCTGTTTTTACCTCAGAGGATTGCCTCCATGAATGTAAATCCAGCAGACTGGTATTTTAGCAAGAATTTATGACATACTGATGAACAGAAAACAGGTTTCCAACAAAGTATGCAATGCCAACCTCCATGAAACATCCTGAGAATTTAGTTGCAAAATGTTTACCCCCTGCCTGGGAACAGGACCTTTTGCTTCCCCATCAATTAAGTTCCCTCACCTGTCCTTCTAAAAGCCTGGAAATTTCCATCCTTTATATCTCTCGTGCATCACTTTAGGTGTACTGAAGGCTTCTATTGAAGAGTTGCCTCCCAGTTTTCTCTCCTTGAGATGCTGTGCTACTAGGCAGAGGGAGCCCTCTACTCAACATGTGTGAGTTCAGATATTCAGGGTCTGCAGTGTATTCTATCACATACCACCTCAGCATTTAGTGGGTGGCGTGTTGTCTCACAGCACCAGGGACCCAGGTTCGATTCCAACTTCGGGCGACTGTGTGTCTGGAGTTTGGGCTTTCTCCCAGTGTCTATGTAGATTTCCTCCCACAGTACAAAAATGTGCAGGTCAGATGGATTGGCCATGCTAAATTGCCCATAGCATCCTGGGATGTGCGGGCTAGGTGTGTTAGCCATGGGAAATGCAGGGTTATTGAGTTAGAATGGGTCTGGGTGCGATGTTCTTTAGAGGGTTGGTTTGGCCTGGGCAAGCTGAATGGCCTGCTTCCACACTGTAGGGATTCTATGATTCAATACCAAGCCTAATCCCATGCAATTAACATAGGCACACTATTCCAGAAGGGGAGAGGTGGACTAGAAAGCAGTTGGGAATGAAACTAATTTTTCCCTTCCCCAAACTAAGAAACAAGGAGATTTACTGGAACTCCAGAATATTACAGTTACTGAGGTGGACTGATTTTAAGAAAGATTTGGAATTAAATCAGGGCCTTCTGCTCTTGGAGTTATCAACATGCACTAAGTAGTACATTTATCACTAGACCGATTAGTATTGATCTCTTGTCTCATCATTTTAATCAACATTAATATCTTGCTGATCTGTGGTTTATACATGGGCTTTGGCAGAGCAGATAAAAAAAGGAACTGTTCCCACTGGCAGGAGTGCTGATTACAACAGAAGATGCAGGTTTAAGACAAATAGGCAAAAAAAATCGAAACGTTGAGGAGAATTTTTTTAATGCAGGTAGGAATGACGATTATGACTCACCTGGGTGGTAGAAACGGATTCCAGAAAAAAAATTCCAAAGGGAATTGGTGTACATGGAAATGATGAAAATATACAGGACCTTGGGAAAGAATATAACTCTTTCAAAGCACTGACACAAATTCAGTGGATTGAATGGCCTCTTGTATTTTCATTCATGGGAGTGTGGGCTAGGCCAAAGTTTATTGCCCAGAGGGCAGTTAAGAGTCAACCACATTGCTGTAGGTCTGGAGTCACATGTAGGCCAGATGAGGTAAGCATGGCCGATTCCATCCGTATAGGGCATTGGTTAGTTTTTCTAACAATCTACTACTTCCAGATTTTTACTGAGTTCAAATTACACCATCTGCCGTGGCAGGATTTGAACTCAGGACCCTAGAACATTACCTGGGTCTCTGGAATAACAATCTAGCGATTATACCATTAAGCTATTGCCTCCCCAGAGTTAAAAATCACACAACACCAGGTTATAGTCCAACAGGTTTAACTGAAAGCACTAGCTTTCGGAGCGCCGCCCTTTCATCAGCCCTCCCCAGAGGGTAGTTAAGAGTCAACTACATCACTGTAAGTCTGCAGTCACATGTAGGGGCTTTTGTCCGAAGCTTCGAATTTCCTGCTCCTCGGATGCTGCCTCTCCTGCTGTGCTTTTCCAGCATCACTCTAATCTAGACTCTGATCTCCAGTATCTGCAGTCCTCACTTTCGCCTAGTCACATGTAGGCCCCATCAGGTAAGGGCAGCAGTTGCTTTCCCTAAGGGACATTAGTGAACTAGATATATATCCCCCACTCACAATATCAGACTTGCATTCTTAATTCCAGACTATTTTTACTGATTTCAAATTCCACCATGGTAGGGTTTGAAGGCGGGTCCCCAGGACATTACCTGAGTCTCTGGATGATTAATCTAATGATAATATCACAAGGCCCTTGCCTCCCCTTTCTGTCTATGAGAGTACGTCAATGTTGATGTTTGAGGTTCTAACTCATATTCAAGTTTAGTCTAGAATAAAAGGTTTACAAAATAGGAGCACAATAGACTATTTGAGCCTGTTCCACTAATCAGGGCAATCATTATTGATTTTGAGATCCAACTCTATTTTCCTGCTTGCTCCCCATTCACAGACATAGTCATAGATGTCTATAGCACAGAAAAAGGTCCTTCAGCCCTGCAAGTCTGTGCTGGGTGAAAACAATCATCTAACTACTTTAATCCCAGTCGCCAGCACTTGGTCCGTAGTCTCGTATGCCTGAGCATCGCAAGTGCATATCAAAATACTTCTCCAATGCTTCCATCACCCTTGTAGGCAGCGAGTTCCAGATTCCTACCATCCTCTGGGTGAAGAAGTTTTTCCCCACATCTCCTCTCAACCTGATGTTGATGTGGTGTCGAGCTGCCTTCTTGAACCATTGCAGTCCATTTGGTACAGGTAGACATGCAATGCCATTAGAGAATTACTTCCAGATTTTGTTTGTCAAAATACTAGAAATCAATCCATGATACTTTGGGTCTACCTATACCAAATGCATTGCAGTGGTTCAACAAGGCATCTTCTTGAGGGCAACGAGGAATAAGTGATACATGATGGTCCAGCTAGCAATACTGTTATTCCTGTGAGGGAATAAAAATTTCCTTGATGATTTCTTCTGACTTACCTTCCACTTTAGCTACTCTCTTCCTTTTTATTTGCTTATGAGTGCTCTTAAATTTGTTTTTACATTCCTGGCTAGAGTTACACTGGATTGATGCCAGAGATGAGGGGTTTGTCTTCTGGAGAGATTGAACAGTTTAGGCCTGTGCTCTCTGAAGTTTAGGAGATTGAGAGGAGATCTAATTGAGATATATAAGATGCTAAAATGGGTTGACAAAGTTGACATGGAAAGGTGCTTTCTCAGTGGGCTAGTCTAATCTAGCCCACTGAGACTCTATAAGGAATTAAGTGAAAAATCACACAACACCAGTTTATAGTCCAACAGATTTATTTGGAAATAAACTGCTCCTTTGTCAGGTAGCTAGTGGGGCAGGATCATAGGACCCAGAGTGTATAGCAAAAGATCATATTTGCTAGATCTTCTTTGGGCTGTATGTATGACACAATGATCTTTGGACTATAACCTGGTTTCACATGATTTTTAACTTTGTCCACCCCAGTCCAACGTCGGCACCTCCACATCTATAAGAGATAACTGATTTAAATCTGACCTGATGAGAAATTGCTTCTTTCAAAGAGTTGTGAATCTGTCAAATTCATTACCCCAGAGTGCAGTAGTGGTCAGGACATTGAATAAAGGTAAGTTAGAGATAGAGTTTTAATTAGTAATGGAGAGTGACCAGGAAAGAGGAGTTGAGGCTGAGAGGAGACCAACCATGATGATATCAAATGGCAGAGTAGGCTCAAGGGCTGAATTACCAACTCCTGATCCTAGTTCTTATGTTCTCCTTATATTTTACTTCTTTATAAATGTTTCGGTGGCTGTTCACTGATTTCTAAAGCACCCCAATCCTCAGGCTTACTTCTGTGCCTTGCAACCTTACAAATCTCTTATAATTTAAACTTATCCTCGACCTTCTTCATAAGCCATGTATTTCACTTGTTTTTTTTGTTGAAATGTATTTCTTATTAAGCACATTGAGTCATTTAAATATTTCCCACTTCATGTTTACTGCAATAAATTTTAGCTGAAAATGTGTTGCTGGAAAAGCGCAGCAGGTCAGGCAGCATCCAAGGAACAGGAGAATCGACGTTTCGGGCATAAGCCCTTCTTCAGGAATCAGCCCAACATTCCTGAAGAAGGGCTTATGCCCGAAACATCGATTCTCCTGTTCCTTGGATGCTGCCTGACCTGCTGCGCTTTTCCAGCAACACATTTGCAGCTCTGATCTCCAGTATCTGCAGACCTCACTTTCTCCTGCAATAAACTTTAGTCTACTTACCCAATCAGCCTTAGCCAGCTCTCAACTTGTATTGATGTAATTGACTTTGTTTGGAACTTGGTTGTGTTTGGAATATGCCATTTTCAAAGTTAAGTGTGGAATTCAATTCTGTTATGATCACTATTTTCCCCGTGGATCTTTTACAACGATTATTGCATGGTAGTAGGCCTACAATAACTTTATCTTCAGTTGGTTCCATAATACATTGCTGCAGCAAACTACTCTAAAAGCATGCTACAATTACATCTTTCATATCACCTTTGCCAATCAGTCAAGAAATCAGAATATGGAAAGAGAGTTGATGTTTTGTTGTAATCGGTGTTTCTCTGGTCAAAACCCTGTATGTCCAAGCTCAGTGTCTCAAGCAGGGAATGGGCCACCCTGGCTTTGTGTGGAGCAATTTATTCACTGGCTTTTACAGCTCACATCTAACACAAGCAGTGAAACGTACCCAAAGAAGATAATGCCATAGAAGCACTAGATTTGCCCTTGTCATGTTCCTTATTTCATAACAAGTTTATGTCAGTAAGATTTGAAAGGTGCTGCTTTGTATGCTATCAACAGTTCTGATATGCACTGACAGACAAGATTAAGAGATTACTTTGCCCTTGAAGCCTTTTTGGAAAACAAGGACATTTATATGGTAATTCTTTTTTATCTTTCCCGATCATAAGCAAAAACACAACAGCGTCTTTTGATGGCTGTTGAGTCTGCTTTTCATTCCACTGACGGTACCCTGACATTTGACTCAATCCATTTGCAAGACTGCTTCCCCAGCAATTTTGTGCCAGGAAATGAGTTAAGAATCCCCTTAAAAGTCAGAGAGTTAGAGTCATAGAGTCATACAGCATAGACACAGGCCCTTCAGCCCACTACGTCCATGCTGACCAACAAATACAAAAATACACTAATCCCATTTACCTGCACTTGGTCAAAATTCCCTGTTCATCCAAATGCTTCTTAAATGTAGCTAGAGTATGCGCCTCCACCACCCTCTCAGGCAGCATGTTCCATATTTTTACCACCCTCTGGGTGATTTTTTTTTTCCTCAGATCTCCTCTAAACCACTGACTACTTATCTTAAACGTATGCCCTCTGGTCTTAGACATGTCAGGAATGAGGAGTCGCTTCTCATGAACGACTCTGTCTATGCCTCTGACAATTCGGGATACCTCAAAGAGGTTTTGAGAATATAAGACAAGTCCCTGTTCATCGGAAATTAGAAGGGGATTTACTAGCATTCAAATGTTCACTAAAAAGCAGGAGAAAAGACACTTTCTCAAAAATTAATGAACCTCTAAATGAAACTGCTGGAATGCATGACTCTCAAAAGTACCATTCCGGAGAATGGTGTTTTAATTAGCAGCGATGGGGAAAGCTGCAGCAGGTCATGGTACACGTGCAATGATGATCTTATAACTTTCCTCAAAACAGCTAATGAGTCACTTAATTGGTACAAATGTCGAAAAGGTTCAGCAATCCAGCTGTGAGGTGCACGGTCGCCGAGGACAGGGTCTTAATGCTAGTGAAAGGAAACAAAAAAGAAATCAATGGGGCCTCACAATTGCTGCTACCCGCTGCATGTTATGAATGAAAGAACACAGCCAGTTTCTGATGAGAGCCACTATCATAATGAATGGTGGTGCTGGCTCGAAGGGCAGAATGGCCTACTCCTGCACCTATTGTCTATTGTCTCTTGAAAGGGAATTAAACTCTTTGTGTGCACAAAGACAGCAATGCCTGATAGCATCATTCTGAACCCACTGATGAGGAGGGTTTCTACTGAAGGCCAGAAGAGGTGGTAGAGCACCTGTAATGTTTATTGCAAAGGAAAAGCACATAATTTAGAATGACAGAATCCCTATAGTGTGGAAGCAGGCCATTCGGTCTATCGATCCACACGAACCCTCCAAAAAGCATCTCACCCAGCCCCCTACCTTGTCCCTACAATGCTGCATTTCCCATGGCTAACTCACCTACCCTGCACATCCCTGGACACTACAGACAACTTTGCATGGCTAAGCCACTTAAGCTGCACATCTTTAGATTGTGGGAGGAACCGGGATACCCAAAGGAATGGGGAGAATGTGCACACAGACAGTAACCCCAGGCTGGAAGCGAACCTGGGTCTCTGGCACTGTGAGGCAGCAGTGCTAACCACTGAGCCCTTGATCTATGTAAGAAAATATGCTTAGTTAACAATACAGACAAATCACATGATTTTACAACTGAAGTGATTAGCATAGAAGTTCTTTTCAATGTACAATGTAGTTTGAGCAGGCAAATGGAAAGGTCCCCACAACCTGCCTGGAGAAGTCAAGACAAATCATGGGAGATTCCGACTGGTGACTGCTCCGAAAGGGGAAAGCTCACCTGAGAAGGCAAATATCGAGGGACTTTAGGCAAAAGTGAGGACTACAGATGCTGGAAACCAGAGTCTAGATTAGAGTGGTGCTGGAAAAGCACAGCAAGTCAGGCAGCATCCGAGGAGCAGGAAAATTGATGTTTCGGGCAGGAGCACTTCATCAGGAATGAAGGGCTTTTGCCCGAAACGTCGATTTTCCTGCTCTTCAGATGCTGCCTGACCTGCTATGCTATTCCAGCACCACTCTAATCTATCGAGAGACTTTGTCAGGAATGTCTGGATAGAGCGTTGACAATGTTTAGATTAGATTCCCTACAGAGTGGAAACAGGCCCTTTGGCCCAACAATCCACACCAACCTTCCGGAGAGTAACCCACCCAGACCTATTTCCCTCTGACTGATGCACTTAACACTACGGGCAATTTAGCCTGGCCAATTCACCGGGCCTGCACATCTTTGGACTATGGGAGGAAACCAGAGCATCCGGAGGAAATCCACGCAGACACGAGGAGAATGTGCAAACTCCACACAGACAGTCACCCGAGGCTGGAATCGAACCTGGGACGCTGGTGCCATGAGGCAGCAGTGCTAACCACTGACCCACTGTGCCAGCCACGTTGTGCCAACATGATGCCAAATTAAACGAATCCCTTTGGCCTGCCCTTGGTCCACATCCCTCCATTCCTTGCATATTCATGTACTGATCTAAAAGTCTCTTAAACACTCCTAAGTATCTGCCTCTACCACCACCCTTGGCAGTGCGTTCCAGACTCCTACCACTCTCTGGGTAACAGACTTGCCCCTCACCTCTCCTTTGAACTTTTCCCCTCTATCCTTAAATTCATGTCCCGAGCATTAGACATTTCAACTCAGGGGAAAAAAAATGCTGATCGTCAACCCTATCTATGCATTTCAATATTTTACAGATTTCTATCGACTTTCTCCTCAGCCTCCGTCGCTCCCAAGAAAACAACCCTAGTTTGTCCAGTCTCTGCTTCTAGCTCATACCCTCTACTCCAGGCAGCATTCTGGTAAACCTCTCCTGCACTCTGTCCAAAACCTCCATATCCTTCCTGTAATGTGGCGACCAGAATTGAATGCAATACTCCAAGTGTGGCCTAACCGGAGTCTTATAAAGCTGCAACACCATACCCTGACTCTTGTACTCAGTTCCCTGACCAATGAAGACAAGCATGCCAAATGCCTTCTTTACTACCCTATCTATTTGCATGGCTGCTTTCAGGGAGCTATAGACTTGAACCCCAAGATTCCTCCTCTTTATGTAACCATATCTGAAATCATTGAGACGTGAGTGGGAGTGTGTTTCCCTCATCCGAAGGGAATGCCTAGGGGAGAGTGCAGGAAGCAGGGGAGAAAGTGATCTGACAGCAGGACTGTGAGATTTCAGGAAAACCCTGCTGGGATGCACGTTGGGCAGAGTTGAGGAGACTTGACCCATTTCCCAGGGTCATGTATGCATTAGTGGAAAACCTACATCAGATAGAGAGGGAGAGATTTAATTGTGGGACCTTGTAACAGCATGGGGGGGGGGGGGGGGGGGGGGGGGGAAGGGAACTTAATGTTAAAGGGAGCAAGTAAAACATCTTTTTCCCTGTTGTGTCAGTTTTGAAAGGAATTTATGAATTTAAATTGTATGCCTACCTTTAGCACTTCTGCTCTCACCAGGGGCATACAGGCAATCTTCCAAACTAGCTGGAGTTTATGTTGTATACTATATGTCTTTGACTTTTTTTTGATGTTCATTCACAAGATGAGAGTGTCACTGGCTTGGTCAGCATTTATTGCCCATCCAATGGGGCAGTTAAGAGTCAACCACATTGCTTTGGGTCTGGAGTCCCATGTAAGCCAGACCAGGTAAAGATGGCAGATTTCCTTCCCTTAAGGACATTAATGAAACAGATGGGCTTTTCCTGACAATTGATAATGGCTTTGCATCTTCTTTAGACTCTTAATTCCAGACTTTTTATTGAACTCAAATTCTGGATTCGAACCTGGGTCCTCTAGATTAACAGGCTATGATAGTGCCACTAGACCATTGTCTCCCCTATGCCTATAAAACATAGACAATATTCAGCTGGGTGTAATGTGTAACCTGATGATGTTTGGCAGTTGTTGGAAATGCAATCAGGGTCTGTGTTAGCCAGCACACTGCCTGGTCCTCCTTTTATTGCCCAGTGGAAACCTCTAGGTCAACCACCTGGGAGGGTGGGGTGGGGGGGAATGGAGAAGGAGGATCTAGTACATCCAGCCTCAGTGTGAATCAACCTGCTTCCCAGCCAACTATGAAATGAGTCTGAAATAATGACACCAACATATGTTCCAATTTCGTGCTGAACATTCCACAGATAGCATACAAGGCAACAAACACTTTGGATAAGAGAGCCATGTTAACCAAATACTGTGCTCTTTCTCATTTCGTCCCAGGATATATTGTCATTCATTAGATGGCGTCCCATTTCTTCCTTCAGTTAACAACGCAATGCCCTTTTCAGTGTGGCAGAGAGTGTCTTCTTGTATAAATTACTGAATCTCAGAATGGGGCTTGAGTCTCTGCGTGTTTTGACCTCTGGTTTTGAGCTGCCTACCACTTGGAGAACAGTCTGGAGTCTCCTCACATGTATCTCGCTGCTGCTGTAACATGTTCGGGAGTGTGAGGCACTCACATCTCGAGGACATTTACTGCAGAGGACCATATAACCAATGTCATAAAAACCTGTCTGGTTCCCTAATGTCCTTGGGGTGGAAATCAGAGCCTATGTGACTCCAGATCCACATCAATGTGGTTGACCTGCTATCTGCCCACTGAAATGGCTCTATCGAACCACCTAGAGCAAGGGGCAATTAGGGATATGATCACGTTAGAATAAATGCTGGCCCAGCCAGTGACATCCACATCCCGTGAATCAATTCAATAAAATTGGCGGCACGGTGGCACAGTGGTTAGCACTGCTGCCTCACAGCGCCAGAGACCCGGGTTCAATTCCCACCTCAGGCGACTGTCTGTGTGGAGTTTGCACATTCTCCCCGTGTCTGCGTGGGTTTCCTCTGGGTGCTCCAGTTTCCTCCCACAGTCCAAAGATGTGCAGATTAGGTGAATTGGCCATGCTAAATTAGGTGAAGGGGTAAATGTAGGAGAATGGAGTCTGGGTGGGTTCCGCTCCGATGGGTTGGTGTGGACTTGTTGGGCTGAAGGGCCTGTTTCCACACTGTAAGTAAACTAATCTAAAAAAAATTTCCTTTCAACCAGTTCAAAGTTCAGGCAGTGGGCTCTGCATCTGATAAGCCGAATTGCTCATAAAATCCATGAAAGAATTCACTTAGATTACTAAAGCACCTTTCACAACCTTAAGCTGCCCCAAGGGGTTTTTACAGTTAATTAGGCCTTTACCAAAGTATAGTTGCTGTTTCAATGTCAGATGCACAGCAGTCAATTTGTGCAGAATACAAACAGCAATGAGATAACAAACAGATCACCCACTCTTTTAATGATGCTGTTTTGAGGAATAAATGGTAACCCAGACACTATGGGCTCGTTATCATCTCCACTACACAAGATCTCCTGTTCATAATTGTATTCTACTCATTCTCCCTTTTAAAGAAACAGTCTAGGGTGTTAAATACATCTCTTCTCAACTCTGTTACCCTCTCCATTCTGAAAAGTCCAATTTTGATAAGTACAGCATGTTAACATTTCACAACAGTATTATGACAGGGTTTGTCTGGTCAGATAAATTCAGTGGTTAGCACTGCTGCCCCCTAGCACCAGGGGCCTGGGTTCAATTCCAACCTTGGGTGACTGTCTGTATGGTGTCTGCACCTTATCCCTGTGACACCTTATCCTCCCACTGTCCAGTTATTGCAGGTTAGCTGGATTGGTCATGCTAAATTGTCTGTGGTATCCAGTGATGTGTAGGCTAGGTGGGTTCGCCATGGTGAAAGCTGGGCTACAGAGAAAGCTGGGGGGGGTGGTGGGGGGGGCAGTGTTGGGTCTAGGTTCGTGTAGGACATTCTTCTGAGAGTCAGTGCTCAATAGGCTGAAGAACCTATTTCCAAATTGTAGGGATTCCAGTTGTCGGAGCCTGGATTTTGGTTTGCATATCCTTCCAGATTCTTCTAGTGTCTCCCAGACTGAAAGACGCATCCATTTTGAGCACTGCTGCTTGCAAACTGGGACAAAGTGGAATTCACACTGTTGTGAAAGGGAATGGTTTTGAAAGAGTTAATATTCTTGTTGATCTCTTCAGATCATGTCGCACAATGGGTGGAAATAGTGAATTGGCCACTTGCCTTTCTAAGGAACAGATGTATTCTGCACAGCTCCTAGGAGTCCTTAGCAATTATTCTGGAATAGAAATGTGGCTGTTCTTATTGCTATCATACAATTAACAATCTTGTTAACAAATAACAGTGCTACTGTTATTTAAATTTAGGGGGTTCAGTTCTGTTTTAAGGCTTAGTTGAGGAGGTTTTTTTTCTTTCTCAGAGTGTAGTATGTCCTCCAGCAATGATCTTGTGACAGGCTGCAGAAAAAGTACAGGCAAAATAGGATTGGTGGCATTGAGCTGCCTCAAAACAAAAACCTTACTCTGAAGCATGTATTGGCAGCAGATACCACGGGGTGTCAGGAGTGGCAGTTAGAATAATACCACGTTGGCCTTTGCCATCTGTACCGGTATAGTTTCTTCACCTGCTCATTGATGGTCTTCTGAATCTGTGAAATCTTACACCACGACTGTGACCAGAGGTACTCAACTGTTGGGATCTGACCTTTTATAAAAGTCTAGGCGCTCGCATCTGGACATTGCAGCCTCACAAGGGAGTCACACTCACAAAGAGTTGTGCCGTGGGGTGGAGCAGGTACATCCCAGCTTGCCCCTGACTCCAGGAGAGAAGACATATGAGGTGCTAGTTAAGAAAATAAAGCTTCTTGTTGAGCTGCCGTTTCAAAGAAACTCAGTCAAACAATTGGTTGGTCAGGCAAAGGGGTTCAGTTAGTTCAGTTGGCTGGATGGCTGGTTTGCAATGCAAAGTAATGCCAACAGAGGGATAGGGTTCAATTCCTAAACTGACTGAAGTTACCTCGAGCGTCTCTCTTTCTCAACCTCTCCCCTTGCCTGTGACATGGTGACCCTCAAGTTAAACCACCACCAATTGTCTCTATCTCCCTCTCTCTCTCGCTCTCTCTCTCTCTAATGAGAGACCAGCCCTCTGGACTTTACCTTTTACTTTGTGTTTGGTCAGTGTGCAATATTTGAGAGGAGCAAAATTCACGTTGTACCAGACTAGGGGATTTTGATGAGCAGTCAATGCTGGTCAAAAGGAGAGGGAAAGACAAGGGTGGAGTTATTCATAACAACGAAGAACAAAGAACAGGCAGGAACAGACCCTTTGGCCCACCAGGCCTGTGCTGACACATGATGCGTTTCTAAACTAAAAGCCTTTTGCTTCTACACACTCCTTTTCCTTCTGTTCCCTGCTTATCCATGTATTTGTGAAGATGCTTCTTAAATGTTGCTTTTGGATATGCTTGTATCACCAGCACATTTCAGGCACTTACCATCCTCTGTGTGAAAAACCCAGCTCTGACATCTCCTTTAAACTTTCTACTTAGACCTACGTCTCCTAGTAATTGACATTTCTACCTTGGGAAAAGGACTCAGACTATCCATTCTATCCAGGCCTCTCATAACTTGGTAAACTTCTGCCAGGTTGTTCCTTGTCCTTCGACATTCAAGTGAAAGCAAACAAGTTTGTCCAATCTGTCCTGATAGTTAATTCCCTCTAAACCAACCAATATCCCAGTAAACTGCTTCTGTACTCTCTCTAAAGACTGTACATCCTTCTTCTAGTGTGGCAACCAGAACTGTATACAATATTCCAAATGTGGCTTAACTAAAGTCCAAACAGCTGCTACATGACTTGCCGATTTTTATACTCTGTGCCCTGACCAATAAAGGTAACATGCCATATGCCTACTTGACCACTTTATCCACTTGTGTTTCAGTGAACAGTGAACCTGTATGCTTGGATTCCTCTGTACGTTATCGTTTCTAAGGGGTCTGCTAATTGGTGTACACTTCCCTTTTGCATTAGCTCTTCCAAAATGCATCAACTTGGATTTGTCTGGATTAAATTCCACCTGTTATTTCTCCAAACAAGTTTCCAGGCTATCTATATCCTGCTGTATCCTTTGGCAATCCTCCTCACTACCCACAGCTCCCCCATGTCATCAGACCATCTACATTCTCCTTCAAACCATTTATATACATTACAGACACCAAGGGTCCCAGCACTGATCCCTGTGGAACACAGCACTGATCCCTGAGAGTTGGTGCTGACTCAATGGGCCAATTGCCCTTTTCCACGTGGCAGGTATTCTCTTTTCACAGTTTGTCTTCTCCCATTTTGTACTTTCACCCAAGGAGCACTCTTGTTCTTATCCATAAGTAACTTAATTTACAGAATTATGGTCGCTATTCCCAAACTGCTCCCCACTGGAACTTCGATCACTTGGCCAGGCTCCTTCCCTCATACCAGGTCTCGTATAGCCTCTTTCCTGGTTCGACTATTTACATATGCTTCAAGAAATCCTCTAGATACACCGAACAAATTCACCCTGATCCAGGCCCCGGGCATGAAGGGAGTCCCAGTCAATAGAGAAGTTAAAATCATTCACCAGACCAACCCTGTTGTGTTTACATTTTGTTATAATCTGTCCACATACGGTGGCACAGTCGTTAGCACTGCTGCCTCACAGCACCAGAGACCTGGGTTCAATTCCCGACTCAGGCGACTGACTGTGTGGAGTTTGCACGTTCTCCCCGTGTCTGCGTGGGTTTCCTCCGGGTGCTCCGATTTCCTCCCACAGTCCAAAGGTGTGCAGGTCAGGTGAATTGGCCATGCTAAATTGCCCGTAGTGTTAGGTAAGGGGTATGGGTGGGTTTCGCTTCGGCGGGTCAGTGTTGGGCCGAAGGGCCTGTTTCCACACTGTAATGTAATGTAATCTAATCTAAGCACGGCAGGTACGAGAGGCTATAAAAGAGCCTCCTGGACAAAGCACCCTGGCCACAACTCTCCTGGCAAAGGCCATTGCTTTTAACATAAAACTGACTGAGGATACAAAATTTAAATTTCACTTGCAAATACTTCACATTGCCTTTGTTTTATGCTATTCGTGAGGGCTCCATGGTGATTCCAGATGAGCTTAATCCAAAAGCTATGCTGTCATGTCAAAGAGTCATAGAGATGTACAGCATGGAAACAGACCTTTTGGTCCAACCTGTCCATGCTGACTAGATATCCCAACCCAATCTAGTCCCACCTGCCAGTACCCAGCCCATATCCCTCCAAACCCTTCCTATTCATATACCCATCCAAATGCCTCTTAAACGTTGCAATTGTACCAGCCTCCACCACTTCCTCTGGCAGCTCATTCCATACACGTACCACCCTCTGTGTTAAAAGGTTGCCCCTTAGGTCTCTTTTATATCTTTCCCCTCTCACTCTAAACCTATGCCCTCTAGTTCTGGACTCCCCGACCCCAGGGAAAAGACTTTGTCTATTTACCCTATCCATGCCCCTCATAATTTTGTAAACCTCTATAAGGTCACCCCTCAGCCTCTGACGCTCCAGGGAAAACAGCCCCAGCCTGTTCAGCCTCTCCCTATAGCTCAAATCCTCCAACCCTGGCAACATCCTTGTAAATCTTTTCTGAACCCTTTCAACTTTCACAACATCTTTCCAATAGGAAGGAGACCAGAATTGCATACAATATTCCAACAGTGGCCTAACCAATCTCCTGTACAGCCGCAACATGACCTCTCAACTCCTGTATGCATTGATGGTTAGAGGGGAATTAATGACATTTTGTTTATTGTGGATGAAAGTATGATGCATATTTGCACTCCCACCTTCCTGAATGTTCAGGTTTGTGCCCAGTGTTGTACTCACTGCTCCATGGTACGGAATACCTGGGAACTACATTTGCTGATGGCTCAATGAAAGAAAGTAAGCCATCAACAGCAGACAAAGAGTCTACAAAAGAATTTATTCAAGTTAAGTAAGTTGACAGATGAAGTATAAAATGGGTGAATGGGAACTTGTCCACTTTGTATCAGCAAGATAGAAAAGCAGTGTATTGTTGAATTGGAACTAGACCACAGATCTCTACAGTACAGAGCCAGCTGTTAGTATGCAGCTGCAGCAAGTGATTAGTAGGCAAGTGGAATGTTGTCACTTATTGCAAGGGGAAATTGAGGATTAGGGAAACAAAGTGTTGCTCCAGTACACAAGGCTAAATAGGACAGCATCAGGAGTGCTCTATATACTTCTAGTTTCTTTGTTTATGAATTCAAAATAATTAAATTAGAAGCAGGCCAGAAAAGGTACGCTCAAATAATTCCTAGGGTGAAGGGTTTAACGTATAAGGAAAAGGTGAGCAGGTTGGGCTTCTATCTAATGGAGTTTAGAAAAATGAGACGCGATTTATTGAAAGATATAAAGAGGAAACCTGACAGGGTGGATGCTTTCCCTTGTTGGACTTTATAGAACCTGTGGGCACCATTTAAAGATTAGAGAGTCTAGATCCGATTTAAGATGGAGACGAGGAGATTTTCTTCTCTCAGAAAGCTATTTAATTAGAATCTCGTCCCCCAGAGAGGTGAAGGGTTAGTCTACACACTCGGGACTTGATCAAGGCAATGTTGGGAAAGCAGTGTGATTCGCTGTCCTGTCTGATTAAATTTCCCCATTGCCAAAGAAAATCTCCCTCTCTACCCAAGCTTTTAGTCACAAAATATCTTAGAGTAGAATATTCTTGATGAATCAAGAGAAATAGTTATTGGAAGGATAGACGGTTCCTCCAATTCTGTGGCTGTTGTCCTGATCCCTGTCACCATCTCTGCAACTGTCCATCTACAACCACAATAAATCAATGTCCATTCCCTACATGCAATTGAACATTCACAAATATGTAACGTGATACACTTGAGTGTTCCAACATTAAGAAAAATTAATTAGAACGGGAACGCCTTTACCTCACAGTCATGAAACTCCTCTTCCTCCACCTCATAGGAGACAGTTTGAATTTTGACATCGTTCTCTGTGTAGTCCACGTGTTTAGATTCTGAATGGTCAGGGGAGTCAATCGTCAAGTTCTTCCTCTCAGTGAATGTCGTCTCACTGCTGTCGTTCCTGTAATCCTTGACACCCTCTTTCATCTCGTCCTTATACAAAATAAAGTTTGGCCGGTAAAAGGCCTCGACAGCCAGATGCAGGGAGCTGGCGTCCAGGAGCTGATGTGTGAAGTTGGCTTTGGGTTTGTTCTTGGCAGAACCATTGCTCATAAAGTAGTTCAAAATCTTCTCTTTATAGTGCTGCTGCTCGCTGTAATCGTCCTGGTAACCATAATCATGCTTATTGTTTTTCTCGAGCAGAGGATTCTGAAGTTCTGTCAGGTTTTCCATTGTTTTCTCAGGGCAGGGTGGACGATGAAAGGGAGGGGTCGGGACGGTTTCCGGGGGCAGCTAGTCAGGTGATCAATTGACTGTTAGGCCACGAGGATGATCATTGGCCCAAGGCCTATAGAGAAGAAGAAGGAGAGAAATTATGTTTGGTATCTTCACTCCAACATCTTAGAATTCAATAAACAAATACTTTTTATTTGCTGTTCAGGTTATCACTTGAATTACCCACTATCAACATCCTGTGGGTTATCATTGATCAGAAACTTAACTGGACTCAGCACATAAGCACAGTGGCTACAAGAGCAGGTCAGAGGTGAGGAATACTGTGGCGAGTGACTCACCCCCTGACTCCCCCAAAGCCTCTCCACCATCTACAAGGCATAAGCCAGGAGTGTGATGGAATGCGCCCCACTTGCCTGGATGAGTGCAGCTCCAAAAACACTCAAGAAGCTATACATAGCAGCCCACTTAACTGGCACTGCATCTACTCCCTCCACTACCGATGCTCCGTAGCAGCAGTGTGTAATTTCTGCAAGATGAACTGTAGAAATTCACCAAAGATCCTCAGTCAGCGCCTTCAAACCCACAACCAGTTCCGTTTAGGACAAAAGCAACAGGTATATGGGAACACCCCACTTCTTTCAAGTTGCCCTCCAAGCCACTCACCATTCTGACTTAGAAATATATCATCATTCCTTCACTGTTGCTGGGTCAAAATCCTGGAATTCCCTCCTTAATGGAATTGTGGGTCAACCTACAGCAGGTGGACTGCAGGGGTTTAAGAAGGCAGCTCACCCACACCTTCTCAAGGGCAACTAGGGATGGACAATAAATGCTGGGCCCAGCCAGCGACACCCACATCCCACAAAATGAATTTTTAAAAATCTGATTGAGGAAGCAATGGTGTTCTGCCATCACAGTCTTCATCATTGGCTGGCACATTCCTCTTAAAATGCATGAACTTGATTGAAGGCTGTTTCAGACCATCGAGAACTGAATTGAGAAGAAACCTCCTCACCCAGAGGGTTTTAAAATCTACAGAATTCCTTGCCCAGTGAATTAGTTGACGCTACTCCCCAGTAAATATTTTTAGAGCTAAGATAGATTTTTTTTTGAACAGTGACGCAGGAGTCACTAAATGCCAATTTATCTCCTAACATTTGCACCAATTTGTCGGGCTGAGTAATTTTATGATGGAGTGGACACCTGGGCGAGAATAGAATCAATCTGATTTAGAATAAGCCATGTCTGTAATCAACTGTAGATTATTTATTAATAAAGCTGAAGTGATAACATCACTGCGGTTACTCCTTGTGTGTGAGAGGAGTCAGATTTAATGCACCAACTGCATCGATATACAGTCGTGCTGACTGCAGGTTCATTAGCAAAGCTACGTGACCATGGCAGGATTTGAATTCATGAATTCTGAGTCACTAATCCTGGGCCGCGACCTCTAGACTACTGAGTGCACAACTTTCCATCCTTTATCACTCAAGTGTTTTCCCATCCAAATAACAAAATTGTCCAAAGTACAAAACACATCAGGTAATGCTTGATCTAAGCTGCTCAATAGCATTGAAACAGATAAATTAGAAATATTGGAGCAGACATATTAGGACCAGAGCAGACTGTTCCAACTGCTTGAGCCTCTCCTGTCATTCAATGGCAGCAGATTTGTTTGTCATAGAGTCACACAGCATGAAAACACAGTCCAACTAATCTATGTTGACCCTGTTCCCAAACAAAACTAGCCCCACTGCCTGCGTTTGGCAAATATCCCTCTAAACCTTAAATAAAATGGAAAGCACTGTGAATGCAGTTAACCAGGAACAAAAAACAGCAATTGCTGGAAAAGCTCAGCAGGTTTGGCAGCATCTGTGGAGAGAAATCAGATATAATGTTTCGGGTCCAGTGACCCTTCCTCAACCTGTCAAACAACATGGCCTCTCGGGTGGGTGTGAATGATTCGGTGGTTCTACTCAAAGAGTAGGGGCATTCTACGTGGCATACCTGATTCTCCAGCCAACACCTAAAACGAAACAATGGATTGGGTCGTTGATGTCATTGCTGTCTGGGAGCCCCATTCCTGATGCAAATGAAGCAGTATCACAGAGATACACCAGCTGGATCAGACCTGAAGGATGAAAGCTGATACAGAGCAGGGAACCAGTCATGCTAGCACAGGGAAGCCACATGACCCTATGAAACAGAGAGTGGCACACAGGAAGGAACCCACACATTGGCAAATGAGTCTAATGGCAGGCAGTGAGCACTTGGGCAGCATAGGGGGCATTGTGGGGACTTAACAGGAAGGAGCAAACACAACTGAAGGCAGCCTCCAGAAATGCTGTAGGAAGTAACATGGAAGGAATTCTTTAAAGTTTTCTGGGAGCAGCCCATGAACTTTAAAAACGTAGTGTTCCTTAAAGACTTCCCTCACTTTCTAAAGCCAAGAACTGCTCTCACAGCTGACCACACCTCAGTGTGATCATTCCCCCTCCTTTACCCTCATGATGGCTTATGACTGAAATTATTTCAAGCTCAGTCTCTGGTCTAACTGAATAATTCTTTATTTATTTACATAATCCTTAATTTTTCATCCAGGTTTAATTATATAAATATATATGTATAGAGTTTGATCACGGCTTGTCATGAATGGGGGCATGGCTCAAACATGGATCTGCTGAGGTAGCAGGGGTATCGAGTTAATAGGAAATGTCAGGGAAACAGTGTCCTAGACTTCACCTTAAATAGACAAATCTTTGATGTGTTTGACAAAGCTGGAGATTGTGTGAAGGGTATTCCATATCACAGAGAGGGATGCTTTCTCACAGATGAAATCATAAAGGTGATTCAGGTGATTGATGTAACTTTAACTGCTTTATTATTTCATTTCTATTGATCAGACTTGGGTGTTCCAAATAAAATAGTACACCTGGAGAATACTAATCAGCTTTAACCCACCCAGGAGTCCAGAAACCTGAATGTTATGAGATGGCAAACTTGCTCTATTGTAGATAGATTTAATTTCAGTTTTGCATCTCTTCAGTCCATATTTCAAAGAAATTCCTTATGGATTTCAATCACTTCTTCGCTTGTTGAAATATGGACTGAAGAGATGCAAAACCAAGGTGGGTATATGACCCCATTAATAGAGCAAGGATGGAACTAAGTGTTGGGAAATACACATGTAGTTTATGTAATTCCAATAGCACACATCTCTTGCTAAGAGGGTAGCTTAATTCACCATCTTCAACATTCATTCCCTCCACCACGCGGACAATGTGCCTTATTGTATACCATCTATAGGATGTAAGATAGTCTCCTGCCAGTATTGCTGGTGAATATGGGCATCATTTCCATTGAGTGTTGGGATCCCTGTTTTGTTCAGAAAAAGCCCACCCAGTGAAAAATCAATGCTACTGCCATTTCATTCTGATGCTGATCCTGCTCACTGTTTCAGTAGCAGCAGGATTCAATACTGCTGAGTTTCAATGGGCTGCACTTTCTTTTTTTTAACATGCCTGAGTGTCTGAGTGCAACTGAAAAGCAATGGAAATATCAGTGCCATATTCATTTATTGTTGTTTTCTTTGGTGGTTGATCTAAAGATACTTAATGTCCTGCTTTAAACGTATAGTGCACGCTGTGCTATACTTCAGCTCCAGAGACAGAGCTTGCCACCAGGTTGTCTCATGTTGTTATGTATTTGACTGACTGGAACATGCTCGAGTTTAATGTATTTCTCATCTCTGAATGAACCACATCTCCTGTATTAATGCCCTTCACAACAGAAGACCATAAGTAATAAGACGTTCAGCCCCTCAGTAGGACCTCATTGGTGAGGACAGATGGGCGAGAGTTACATTTGAGGGGGTGGGGGAAGAGAGACTGGAATAGAAGATCAGAAGTGTTTGAGATGCAATGGCGTCAGGGGTGATATAGGCCAGAAGGAGATGCAAGAGAAATTGGAAGCAAAGTTTCGCTAGTCAGAAACTTCCAGCACTTTCCAATTCCATGACCTCTGACCTAGAGACAGGTGTACAACTATAGCAGCAGGAAGAAGTGAGGACCTTATTGAACTGAGAGTATAATTGCAGAAGATGTTGAAGATGTCATAGCAGCAATTAAATGGAGTTACTTCATGCTGTCTTTACACATGCCACTTTGGCACAGAGCAATCTGAGCAGTAAAGTGGTACAGCTTACAGGGATCAAAATGCCTGTCATGACAAAACAGCATGGGGCTCCATGTGAGTGATACTATGGAGGAATCAAAAACCAAACATAAAAGCAGGCAGGAACCAGGAGCATTGGCTAGGTCATTCAGACCCTAAAGAAAATGAGATGGCATTCAAATCATTAAAGCAAGTAACATTCAGATCACACAATTTTGAATTACCTCCAACAGAGATTCTATGCTAAACTGTAAGAGCGGCACGGTGGGTGGCATGGTGGCACAGTGGTTAGCACTACTGCCTCACAGCGCCAGAGACCCGGGTTCAATTCTCGCCTCAGGTGACTGACTGTGTGGAGTTTGCACGTTGTCTGCGTGGGTTTCCTCTGGGTGCGCCGGTTTCCTCCCACAGTCCAAAGATGTGCACGTCAGGTGAATTGGCCATGCTAAATTGTCTGTAGTGTTAGGTCAGGGGTATGGGTGGGTTGCGCTTCGGCGGGGCGGTGTGGACATTTTGGGCCGAAGGGCCTGTTTCCACACTGTAATGTAATCTAATCTAAAAAAAAACTAATCTAATCTTTGACTTTTATAAATAATAGCTGGGACCAGATTCCCAGATTCCCAACCCCATTCCTCATGTCCCTGTTTTTACTAGCATGGGATTGGGATGTTGACTATTGTGGGTCGCTGCTCTGAATTTAAACAAAAGCTTAGGGAATAATTGTTGTTAGGTACATTCTCCACACAAATGCCTTAGAATCATAGAGTCGTACAGTTTGGAAACAGACCTTTCAGTCCAACTCGCCCATGCTGACCAAGTTTCCTAAACTAAACTAGTCCCATTTGCCTGTGTTTGCCCATATCCCTTTAAACCTGTACTTTTCATGGACATGTCCAAATGTTTTCTAAGTATTGGAACTGTACCTGCATCCACTACTTCCTCAGACAGTTCATTCCACACATGAACCACCCTTTGTTGCCCCTCAGCTCCCTTTTAAATCTTTCTCCTCTCACCTTAAAATTTATGCCCCCTAGTTTTGAACACCCCTATCCTTGGGAAAACACCTTTGCAATTAACCTTATCTGTGTCCCTCATGATTTTAAAACCTCTCTACCTCCTACCCTCCAGTGAAAAAGGTCCCAACCGATTGAGCCTCTACTTATAACTCAAACCCTTCAGTCCCAGCGACATCTTTATAAACCTTTACTGCACCCTTTCCAATGTAGCAGTATCCTTCCCATAGCAGGGTGACCTTGTAAGCTGTACAGTTTTACTGCTAAGATTACTCTGTGCTAAAGTGGCACATGTAAAGACAGCATGAAGTAACCGTTTAACTGCTGTTATGAAATCTTCAAATGATTCAACAAATCCCCAAAAATAATCTTCCTCAATTAGGCATTCATACAAATATTTGCCTGGTTTATTGCCTCTGCAGTTACACAGTGTACAGTGTTCTAAATTTGACTTCACTAATGTTCTTTACAACCCTCAACATGACACCCCAATTCCTGTACTCAATGGTCTGAGCAATGATGGCAAGCATGCCAAACACCTTCTTTACCACCCTGTTTAGCTGTGACGCAACTTTCAAGGAACTATGTACCTGAACCCTGAGGCCTCTCTGTTTGACAACACCGCCCAGGACCCTACCATTAACTGTGTAAATCCTGCCCTTGTTTGTCTTATTAAAATGCAACACCTCAGCAGTTATCAAAATTAAATCTTCTTACAAATGTCTTTGAACTTAAGTCTAAGTCAGCCAGGGGTTTTGAAGCATCCACAAAATCTCCTACCGAGACCTCACTTGGAATAGTGCCATCCGTGCTCTGATGTCAATGAGACAAGAGAGAAGTTGATTATTTAAATGGAGAAAGATTCAGAAAGCCACAGCACAGAGTCCTTGTGCATACATCACAAAACATTAGGATCCAAGTTCAGCAGGTGATAGGGAAGGCAAGAGAAATGGTGCCTTTATTAAAAAGAGAATGGAGTACAAAAAGTAGAGAGGTTTGCTTAAACTGTACAAGACACTAGTCAGACTACAGCTGGAATACTGTGATATGGGCCAAATGCAGTTTGGGTCCCTTTATTGAAGGAAGGATGTACTGGTGATAGAGGCAGTTCAGGGAAGGGTCTGGGGGGACAGTCACATGAGGAGACATTTAGTAGGCTGGGCCTGTACTCAGTCGAGAGTGTGGTGCTGGAAAAGCACAGCAAGTCAGGCAGCATCTGAGGAGCAGGAGAATTGACATTTTGTGCATAAGCCCTTTGTCAGGATTCCTGATGATGGGCTTATGCCCAAAAGGTCGTTTCTCCTGCTCCTCAGATGCTCCTGACCAGCTGTGCTTTTCCAGCACCATAGTCTCGACTCTGATCTGGAGTATCTGCGGTCCTCACTTTCCCCTGGGCCTGTACTCATTAGAGTTTAGAAGAATGAGAGTCAATCTTATTGAAGCGTCTAAGATTCTTAAGAGACTTAGCAGGATAGATGTGGAACGATTATTTCTCTTTATGAGAGTGTCTAAGACCAGAGGGCAAAAGAGATTGTTCATTTCAGACAGAGATGAAGAGGAATCTCTTCTGATAGTAGTGAATCTGCAGAATTCTTCACAGCAGAGAAGCTATGTCATGAAGTATATTCAAGGCTGAGATAGAATTTTAATCAGTAAGACACTGAAGGGTTGTGGTGAAAAGGCAGGCGAGTGGACTTGAGGATTATCTGATCAGCCAAGATCTCATTGAGGGACAGAGCACACTCAATGGGCTGAATGGCCTACTCCTGCCCCTGTGTATTATGATCTAACCCCTGGAAATGGGTGTGTTTCAGAAGAGTTATTAAGAAGCACAACTTAACTTTTTCAAGTGGCTTCTTATCAGTCTTCACTTGATCACCAAACCGAAATTAGTTTAGCTCAGTTGGTTGGATTCTGGTGGCACGGTGGCTCAGTGGTTAGCACTGCTGCCTCACAGCGCCAGGGACCCGGGTTTGATTCCAACCTCGGGCAACTGTCTGTGTGAAGTTTGCCCATTCTCCCTGTGTCTGTATGGGTTTTCACTGGATGCTCCGGTTTCCTCCCATAATCCAAAGATGTGCAGGTTAGGTGAATTAGCCATGCTAAATTACCCATAATGTTCAGGGATATGTAGGCTAGGTGCATTAGGTAGGGGAAGTCTAGAGTAATCAGTGTAGGGGAATGGGTCTGGGTGGGTTACTCTTTGGAGTGTCAGTGTGGACTTGTTAGGTCAAATGGCCTGTTTCAAAACGGTAGGGAATCTAATTCTAATTTTTAATACAGCAGTGTGATGCTAATAGTGTGGGTTCAATTCCCATTACTGGTTTGAGGCTACCATGAAGGACTTTCCTTCTCAACCTTGTCCCTCATCTGAGGTCTGGTGGCCCTCAGGTTAAATCAATACCAGTTGCTTCTCTCTGTAATGAGTGAGCAGCCCCAGTGGTCTGCGAAGACTGTGGCGACACAACCAACCAGAGACCATCCTTTTTGTTGGGCTGTATAAATCATTGTTCATTCTTAAATTCCACTATTCTCAGAGAATTACAGAAAATAGCAACAGGAATAGGCCATTCGGCCCTCATGTCTACTTCATCATTCAATATGATCATGACTGATCAACCAACTCAGTTTTCTCCCCATTCTCTTTGATCCATTTCACTCTAAAACCTATTTCTAACTCCTTTCTGAAAGCATTCAGGAACATTTTTGACTGCAACTGTTATCTGTCGCAGAGACTTCCATAGGCTTACCACCTTCTGGGTGACAAATTTTGCAGTGTCTCACTCGTACTTGGGTTATTCTGTACCCTTAGACTATCACCCCTGGTTTTGAATTCCCCCAGCATTGGTAAGATCCTTACTGTCAAGATTAGAGTGGTGCTGGAAGAGCACAGTAGGTCAGGCAGCATCCGAGGAGCAGGAAAATCGACATTGATTTTCCTGCTCCTTGGATGCTGCCTGACTCGCTGTGCTCTAATCTGGACTCTGATCTCCAGTGTCTGCAGTCCTCACTTTCACCTAACATTCTTCCTGTGGTTGACCCTGTCTAACCCTGTTAGATTTATATAGGTTTCTATGAGATCCACCCTCGTTTTTTAAACTCCAGTGAATATCGTCCTAACCAAACCAGTCTCTCTCTCTTTGTACATCAGTCCTGCCTTCCCAGGGTTCTGTCTGGCGTCATCACTGATTGCAAGATGGAAATCTTCGAGAGCATGTTGTTTGATTAGTAATGTAATTATTTGAGTTTGAAAGGATGATGGGGTTGTCTTAAGAAATGGGAGCAGGAGTAGGCCATCCGCCTGTCGAGTTGCTCTGTCATTTGTGTCTGGACACAAGGGACAATGGATCAAGTCATATTTACCCACGTCATTGCGATTTAGTATGTTGGCCTCCTTGTGGCCAAACAAGGTACTAATCATTTTTCGTCACCCAATACACATTCTTCAAGTTTGGCTTTGACAGCAGATTCTGGATTGGTGGTGCTGGAAGAGCACAGCAGTTCAGGCAGCATCCAAGGAGCTTCGAAATCAACGTTTCGGGCAAAAGCCCTTCATCAGGAATAAAGGCAGTGAGCCTGGAGCGTGGAGAGATAAGCTAGAGGAGGTTGGGGGTGGGGAGAAAGTAGCATAGAGTAAAATGGGGAGTGGGGGAGGGGATGAAGGTTTTTAGATTAGATTACATTACATTACATTACAGTGTGGAAACAGGCCCTTCGGCCCAACAAGTCCACACCGCCCGCCGAAGTGCAACCCACCCATACCCCTACATTTACCCCTTATCTAACACTACGGGCAATTTAGCATGGCCAATTCACCTGACCTGCACATCTTTGGACAGTGGGAGGAAACCGGAGGAAACCCACGCAGACACAGGGAGAACGTGCAAACTTCACACAGTCAGTCGCCTGAGTCAGGAATTGAACCCGGGTCTCTGGCGCTGTGAGGCAGCAGTGCTAACCACTGTGCCACCGTGCCGCCCCAGGTCAGGGAGGAGAGGGTAGAGTGGATAGGTGGAAAAGGAGATAGGCAGGTCGGACAAGTCCGGACAAGTCATGGGGACAGTGCTGAGCTGGAAGTTTATAACTAGGGTGAGGTGGGGGAAGGGGAAATGAGGAAACTGTTGAAGTCCACATTGATGCCCTGGGGTTGAAGTGTTCTGAGGCAGAAGATGAGGCGTTCTTCCTCCAGGCGTTGGGTGGTAAGGGAGCGACGGTGAAGGAAGCCCAGGACCTCCATGTCCTCGAGGTGGATGGCCTGATTTGTTGTTTGAATTTCAAATGTGTTAAGGAAAAAAAATCCAACTACTACAGGAAACCAGAGTAAAACATTGCCTCCAGGAGAGTAAAGGAACAATAGTGGCCTCACTTTGTTTAGGAAATGATGAGTCAGGGGGTCATTTCACTACAACCCAAGCACTGAGAGTGTTCCTTAGTGAGCCAATTTTAGTGCTCAGCTTGTGTATGTAAATATGCAAAACTGTTTTGTTTTCTGAAAAGCGATATGGTTGTCTGTCAGTTTCAGTTTGCTTCAAGGCAACCCACTGAGAATGAAAGGATTCTCAAATGTTCGGCTAATTAAAAGTGTTGGATGGGCTTTTACAGACCTGCTGTTAATGTAAACATCTGAGCACAGGGTATGTGACCAGGACAGCGTCTACCAATGTTGTCAATATGTTCCCACTGCTGCCTAACACATCAACACTGCACTTTGACCTATCCTACTGGCGTTAACATCACACCAATTACTGCCACGGAAGGGACAAAATAAGATGCAACTACTGGAAACCCATATTGGATGTCAGAAGTGTGCATAGTATCAATCAACTAAAACCACTTCTCATTTGATTCCACGTACATTCTCAAGGCAATTCAACAGCACTGTAAAAACTTGCAACAGATCAAACCAATTTTATCCACTAGAACAGTACAGAATTCCAAAGAGAATCAATTACATTCACCAGCTTTGTCCAGAACGTCAAGAGACTGGACTTATCTTTCATTGTTATGAATTCCCGTGGGAGAACAGCCACCTTCATTAAGTAGTGATTGCAGTAAATCAATCACAGGTTCTTTATTTTACACATTCTTAGCAGCGCATAATATTTTCTGTGCATTCCCTCTTCTTAGGAATGCTACATACAATTTGGTCTGCCTGTTATAGAAAAAGTATTGTGCAGCTTGAAAGGGTTCAGAAAATATTTACAAGGATGTTGCCAGCGTTGCAAGGTTTGACTTATGGGGAGGAGCTGAACAGGCTGGGGCTGTTTTCCCTGGAGCGTCGGAGGTTGAGGGGTGACCTTATAGAAGTTTATAAAATCATTTAAAGGGTAGCTGAATGGGTATATGAGTGGGAAGGGTTTGGAGGGATATGGGCCTAATTTTGGCAAATGGGAATTCAGGACGTCTGGTCAGCATTGGCGAGTTGGACCAAAGGGTCTGTTTCAGTGCTGTATAACTCTGCGACTCCTATTTCCATTAGAATGTAGATTCCATTCCCAGGTATGGACAATGGGCCAAACCCCATTCCATTTATTCATTTTCCAGAATCCAGCTCTATTTGCATTTATGGAACAGGTTTTATGCTCCCTACATAACAAGATAAACTCAGAATCCTCACCCAAGCATAAACTGCGCTCCAATTATCCAGTGTTTCTTTTTAAAAATAAACAACATAGCTGATTCCATCAATCTACTTCTGGAATTGACCTAGAGTCAACAACACATGTCAGAGATCTAATTAGTTTTATGTAAAATGAATGCTTTTACTCATAGTGCTTTCTAGTTATCTGTGTTTCGATTGCATTTTGAATAAATGGATTTAATGGTCCATGGTACAAAGATTTGAGAGCTGATTATTTTCGCTTTTGTTTCTTTCCTGCTCCCTTCTCTTCTCTGAAAGGCTTTTGTTTTTTTAAGGATTTGATTCCAGGAAACTATTAAACCCTCTTCCAAGTGGTCACCTAAGCGATACATACAACAGTTGGAAGATGATATTGTACATTAGGAATGTGTGCACGATATCAATCAACTAAAACCATTTTTCATTTAATTCCATGTACAGTCTCAAGATAATTCAGTAGCACTGCAAAACCTTCTAACAGATCAAACCAATTCCTCTTGCTCACGCAGTGACAGCAAGGGTCAGTGGACAATTCTGTCTTTCGAGAAATGCACAGAAGCTGTTTCCTCTTGTGAAAACGGTAGAAATGAATGTGGTGTTTGAAAACTCTGCCTTCAATCTTCATAAGAAACTGAACATGTGCTTGCTGACTCCCCAGCATCAATGATTAGCATTCGATGTTTTAAGTGTAGCACTTCAGCGCTCTCGACACAGCATCCAAAGAAGTGAAAACAGACTTGTGAAAACAAAAGCACAGAACTGTGGATGCTGGAAAACGGAAACAAAACCAGGAATTGCTGGGCAAACTCAGCAGGTCTTTGGAGAGAAAGTGGAGTGAACATTTTGGGCCCAGGGACCCTTCCTTCAGAACTGAACAGGATTGTAGCTGTGCATTAATGTGATGGTTCCCCTGGGTGAGATGGCTTGGATATGTGTTAGAAACAGGAGATTATTTCAGACTGTTATTTGTCAGCAAGATTACAAACAGAAAAGGAGAAGATTCTCTTGAAACTCCTGGTTTGGAATCTGCAAGATTGGCAGGATGAGTACTGTCCATTTTATAACTGTGCTATCTATGAGTGGAACAAATGTTTAATTTACAGTGCTTTAAAATGTTGACTCCTTGCTTCAATTCCCGCTTCCAGCTCTCTTTACAGTTTGGACTTGACAAAGTAGATGCAGAAGGTTGGTTAACTTTGTGTGACAGTGTCAGATGAGAGGGCATATTCTCAGAACAAAATACATTCAAGACAGAGGTAGGGAGAAATTTCTTCCCTCAGAGGATTGTGAGTCTGTGAAATGTTTTACCGCAGAGGGGCATAGAGGCTGGATCATTAAGTATATTTAAGGCAGAGGTAGACAGATTTTTAATCAGTGTGGGGAAAAGGCAGGAAAAGTGGAGTTGAATATTATCACATCAGCCATGATCTCATTGAATGAGGGAGCAGATTCAATGGGCCGAATAGCCTACTTCTGCTCCTTTCTCTTATTGTCTTTGTTTATTTCTTTGTGAGTCCACACGATGCTAAACCAATCAAGCACACTGAGCATGAACAGACTCACAATCAAAAACAGACCAACTGAATTAATGAATATCACAGGAGATCTGTCCCATACCCTTCTTTTCTACATCATCAATTTGACTGCCAAATCTTTTGAACAACACACCAATCCTCTCCTTTCCTCAATATCCTTCATTATAAATAATTAAAATTCATTGCTTTTTCCCTTACTTTTGTTGCCATCTATTTTCTCCCACTCCAACTATTTTCCTCTCCCTCTCAAACCTGCTGACCCATTAATGCTGCTGCCGACTGGGTGTTGGTGGGAGAAAAGAGGCGAAGGAGGATGAGGATTGGGGTGAACCAGGCTACTATCTTTTCCACATGAGTATTCCCATTCTCATGAGAATTTGTCTTTACATTAAGCAGGACCACAGTCGCTTATATTCGCAAACAAATTCGGATTGATGTGATGTTGAGGGACTCAAAGAACAGAGAATAAAGAACAAGACAGCACAGGAACAGGCCCATCGGCCCTCCAAGCCTATGTTGTCACTTTTTGCCCTTCCATAGTAAAACTGTCCTCACTTACAGGATTCGTATCCCTCTATTCCCTTCCTATTCGTGTATTTGCCCAGGTACGTTTTGGAAGCTGCTATTGCGTCTGCTTCCACCTCCTCTGGCAGCACATTCTAGGCACTCACCACCCTTTGTATGAAAAACATGCCTCACACATCTCTTTAAAATATTCCCCCCAACCTGCACCTTGAACCTGTGTCCCCTAGTAATTGACCCCTCCACTCTGGGGAAAAGCCTCATACTTTCCACTCTATCCATGCCACTTGCAATCTTATAAACTTCCATCAGGTAGCCCCTGAACTTCCTGCATTCCAGTGAAAACAAATCCAGTCTATCTAACCTTTCTTCATAGCTAAAATCCCTCATACTAGGAAACACCCTAGTAAACCTTTTCTGTACCATCTGCAAAGCATCCTTCTGGTAATGTGGTGACCAGAACTGTACACAGTATTCCAAACCTGGGCCTAACTAAAGTTGTATAAAGCTGCATCGTGACTTGACTATCCTTACTGAATGCTCCTTCCAATAAAAACACAAATGCTATCAGCCTTTTTTACTACCTCATGGACTGAGTCTACATAGATCATTTGGAGGAAAACATAGTTGGACTAATTAGTAATTTTGCAGACAACACAGAGATTGGTGGAGTTGCGGATAGTGAAGGGGATTGTCAGAGAATCGGTGGACCTGCACACCCAGATCCCTCTGTGTATCAATACTCCTGAGAGTTCTGCCATTCACTGTATAGCTTCCACCTGTACTTGACCTTCCAAAATGTATCTCCTTACATTTGTCTGGATTAAACTCCATCTGCCATTTTTCTGCCCATGCCTCCAACTGATCCGTATCCTGTTGTATTCTCTGACAATCCTCTTCACTATCCACAACGCCACCAGTCTCTGTGTTGTCTGCAAACTTACTAATTAGTCCAACTATGTTTTCCTCCAAATGATTTAAGTAGACTATATTCTTTCTTATAGACCTCTGGAACAGGAATGATAAATTGGCCTTGGAGAGTGTACAATGTATATGACACCCGGACTTCAAGGGAGAGGTTTTATGCATTAGGCCTGTTTTCTCTAGAATTTAGAATGTTAAGGGGTCATCTGATTGAAGTCTTCAAAATATGTCAGTAACTAAGGGTCACAATTTCATGACTGTCAGCAAAAGAGCTAAGAATGAGATGAGGATAAACATCTTTACTCAAAGAGTTGTTAGAATTTGGATGAGTGATGTGGAGATGGATTCCATATGAGGTTTCGAAAGAGAACTGGATATATATTTGAAAGTGATGAAGTTAGAGGGCAACAGAGAGAGGGTTGGAGAGTGGGACGAGCTGGGTAGCTCTCTCAGAAACTGGTACAGACACAGAATACCCTCTTTCTGTACTGTAAAATTCAATGAGTCTATAGTAACAGGCAAGATGAGATAAGTAAAGCTAAATTATTTCTAATCTTTGGGTATTCTAAACTAGGAGGGGTAGTCTGAGAATTATGGCCAGAATGTTTAGGAGAGATGTTAGGAAGCACTTCTACATAGAAAGGGTAGTAGAGGTTTGGAACTCTGTTCCACAAAACGTAGTTAATGCTGGATCAGTTGTTAATTTTAAATCTGAGATAGATTACCCTTTTCCTCTATTCATATGTCAGCAAATGGCAATTGATGTGTATGCAATAAAGGAACACTCCAAAATTACATTAAACAGTTTATTAATGAAGATGAATCCACAGAATTTTCCAAAGATTAATTCCAAAACATATTAAATGGAGTTTTACAGTAATCAGAACATTCTGGTCATTTTTAGCAGTATATTGTGTTCAAGCTCATATGTAATAGAAACCAACTGTTTACTCTCTAGTCGGTTATTATATGGAGAAAATGAGAGAAAGTAGCCCTGTGTGAGGTAACTTAAATGTGGTCAATAAATAGCAGTAGCCATCCTCTGTGAAGATATAATCTTCATGCAATCAAACTTCAGTCTGAGAAATAAGAGAGAAAACCATACTTTGGAGTTCAACTGAGGATTCTGCAGTGTGCTTCTTCATAGCCATGCAAACTCGAACATTCCTCAACAGATTTCTGTTAATAGCGTAATTTACACTGATGCTTTATTCTGCGTGATTTGAAGGACAGAAAGAAGTTGATGGAAAGTTCCCTCCATCCCGCTACTCTATAATAAGTTCACATTACAGTGACTGAATGACAATATAATGGCTATTCAAATAGTCTGAAAGTACTTCATAATGATGAATAGATGCAGTGAGAACACAGTGACCATTCTATAAAGCAACTTCCCATTAATGCTTGGCCAATCAATTTGTACGTGCTTTTTTTGTTGAGGGAGGAGTGTTGGTTAGGATGCTCTCCAGCCTGTTATTGAATCTTCAAGAGATCTTTAAAGCCTATCTGAATATGATTTTCATTTAGATACGTAGCAATATAGTACTTCGACAAAACCACACTTGAGTGTCAGCATAGATTACAAACGCAAATCCTTCAAATTCACTGAACCAGATTGAAGAGTGTTACTAACTGATTCAAGCAGACGGAAGTGGGGCCAAGTCTACTTACTGTTAGAGAAGTAACATCACAAATATTGGCAAATGTGAAGACTTGGAAATTAAAAACCTCGAGAGCTGAACCATAGCATTAGTGATCTTAAATGAATCTGTGCACTCTGTCACCATTTCTTTGATCATCTGAGTGGTCTGTTACTCTCACCTGGTCCAGTAAGGAAGGGAACAAGCGCAGTTTCCCTTCAAATCAGATACAGAACAATGGCAAACATACCGCACATTAATGTTATCTCATTAAAACCAGTTTACTTCTAGATACAGTTGCCTCACATTGCTGGCAAAGACTGGGGCTTAGTCAAGATTTTCTCAACAAGAGAATCCCACAGCTCAGTAGGGATCAGTAAATTCTATCATTCTGCACTCACCAAATGTAACTGAAGCACATCTATTGAGACACCACCATGTCTTGGCTGGGGAAGCAGCAAGTCAGTTTCATTGATCCCAGCCAAAAGCCCAACAAAATAACCCAGTCAGGCTTATCCAGTGAAGCTGCATGATTTGTTGACAGCCAAGAAGGCAGCACACAAGCCAGCAACACACCAGCTCACTGAATCTATTGTCATGTTTCAGTTAACGAAGGGAGAATTTCCCCTCTTTACAAACAGATCTTACCACTGCTTTTCAATAGGAATATATAGGAAGGATGTTATTAAACTGGAACGGGTGCAGAAAAGATTTACAAGGATGTTACTGAGACTGGAAGATTCAATGTATAAGGAGAGGTTGTGATGTTTTTCCCTGGAGCGCGGAGGCTTGAGGGGTGACGTTACAGAGGTTCATATAATCAGCAGGGGCATGCATAAGATGAACAGCAAAAGTCTTTTCCCCACAGTAAGGAATTCAAAACTAGAGGGCATAATGTTGAGCTGAGCGGGGAAAGGTTTAAAAGGAACCTGAGGGGCAACTTTTTCACACAGAGGATGGTTGGCGTGTGGAACGAACTGTCAAAGGAAGTGGTAGGTGCAAGTACAGTATCAACATTTAAAAGACATTTGGACAGGTACATGAATAGGAAAGGCTTAGAGCGATAAGGCCAAATGCAGGTAAATGGCTCCAGTTTAGCTGGAGAAACCTAGTCGGCATGGACGGAAGGGTCTGTTTGCTTGCTGTATTTTGTACTTCTTTTGATCAGGACATGCGCACCGGAGACTGTATTCTACAGCAGCAACAATTGATGGTGGCAGCTTGGCTCAGGGTAAATAAAAATGCTGAGTAAATGCTCGGCTTAAAGATTGCTGTGGGTGGAATGGGTTTCAGTTTGTGGGGCAATAGCACTATTACTAGGTAAAAGGGAGCTTTCTCAGTTAGACACGCTCACTTGGATCTTGCTGGAACTGATGCTCTGATGAACTGAATAACTCAGGTAGTTGTTAGGGCTTTAAACTAATGGGATGAGGATTGGGGGCTATTAGAGATATTGGGAGGTGTGATATGTTGGCTTACAAAAGCAAAGGGATTTGGCATAAACTATTTTGATGATACCCATAGTTGGACAGAAAGGGACAGAGTTTTGTAAGCATATAAAAATGGTAGTAAATAGGGTTGTGGGCAGAGGGAAAATAGTAAAAGAAAAACAAATTAATGGCTTTGTACCTCAATCTACATAGTATTTGACAGAAAATGAAAGGATTAATTGATGCTAATGGGTATGATTGTATATCCCATTATGGAGATATGGTTACAAAGAGATCAAAGCCAGGAACTAAATTTTCACGTGTATGTGATTTTGTGAAAGGGCAGTCAGGAAGGGAAGGGTAGTGGGTTAGCATTTTTAGTATGAGATGAAATAAGTATAATAGCAAGAAATGATCTTGGATCAGATAATATAAATCCACATGAATGGACATAAGAAATAACAAAGGAAGAAGACACTGGTGGGAGTCATCCATAGGCGTCTTAACACCAGCTGTTCTGTAGGCTAGAGAGTAAATAATGGGATAATGAGGAGGACATTTTAAAAAGGCAGTACGCTAATCATGGGTGACATTAATCTTTGTTTAAATTGGGAAAAGTAAATTGACAAAAGGTGGCTTTGAGGGCAAATTCGTATAACGTATTTGGGACAGTTTCCTGAAACAATATGATTGTGGATCCAAACAGGGATCAAGTTATGTTGTATCCGATAATGTGTAATGAGGCAGGTTTAGTAAGTTATTTCAGAGTAAGAGATGTGCTCGGGCACTGTGATCACAACATGGTAGAATTTAGCACTGAGGTTGAGAGTGAGACATAGAGAGTGCGGTGCTGGAAAAGCACAGCAGGCCAGGCAGCATCTGAGGAGCAGGAGAATTGACATTCCGGTCATAAGCCTTCATCAGGAATCTCCTGAAACACTGGTTCTCCTGTTCCTTGGGTGCTGCCTGACCTGCTGTGCTTTTCCAATACTACACTCTCGACTCTGATCTCCAGCATCTGCAGTCCTCACTTTCACCCCAGTGAGAGAGTTAGGTTTGAAACAATAGTGCTAAACCTAAAATAAGGACAGTTACATAGGGATGAAAGAGTTTGGGATAAGATGCAGTTGAAGAACAAAGTTAAGAAAATAGTTTATGACTCACAGTAAAGATAGTCCCAATGAGGAAGAAGCACTACAGAGAAAGGATAGACCGTCAGGATAGCATCAACTTGAAAGAAAATGAACATACAATGTGACAAAGGTTAGTGGTAAACCAGATTTTGGGGAAGATTTAAACGTCTATAGAATATGACCAAAACAGTAATATAGAAGGTAAAAGTAAACCATGAAGGCAACATAGCAAGTGATATGTAAACAGACAGCAAGAGCTTCTTTAAACACACAAAAAAAGGGAAATAGGAGAACAACATGAACATTTCCCCTTTAGAATATGAGGGCAAGGAACTAATAATGGGAACCAGGAAATGGCATTTGTCTCCATGGTAGAAGACACTGATAGTATTCCAAAAATGCTAAACAATTGAGGAATAAAGTGGGAGAGGGAGGAAATAAATGCAATAACCAGAGGAAAAAGTATTAAAGGAGCTAATAGGGCTAAAGGCTAGCAAGTCTCTTGGACTTGATACTAAAGGGAGTAACTATAGAGAACACTGATCGTAATCTTCATAAATCCTTAGATTCTGGAAAAAAAATCCCAGAGAATTGGGAAACCAGCAATGTAGCACTCTTATTCAAAAGGGACATAAACAATAAAACAAGTAACTATAGGCCAATTAGCTTAACGTCTCTCATTGGGAAGATGTCAGAGTGTACGCTAAAGGATTAATAGCACAACATTTAGAAATCCATAGTATTAGCATGGCTTCATGAAGGGGAAATCATGTTTGAAAACATTATTACAGTACCTTGAGAAGGTAACAAGCAGAATATATACAGGAGAACCAGTAGATCTAATATATTTGGACTGCCCACAGAGGTGTTTGATACTGAATTATAAGTAAGGCTACTTAATAAGACAAGAGCACATGGTGTTGGGAATTGTGTATTAGCACGGGTAAAGGATTAGATAACTAATAGACAACAGAGAACTGGGCTAAAGGAGTATTCTCGGGATGGTAACCTATAACTAATGGAATGCCACAGGGATCAGTGCTGGGGTCACAATTACTTACCGTATGTTCAACATTTGAATGATGCAAGTGAAAATACTCTAGCCAAGTTTACGGATAACATGAAAATAATTGGGAAGTCAAATAATGAGAAATGAGTTTACAGAAGGATATAGGCATGTTAAATGAGTGGACAAAACCTTGGCAGATGGAAAATAATGTTGTAAAATGTAAGGCTTTTATTTGGGCAGGAAGAAGAGAGGAGTTGAATATTACTTAAATAGAGAAAGACTGCAGAAAGCTGCAACACAGAGGGATATAGTAATCCTTATGTATGGATTGCAAAGAAGCATCTAAGTTCAGTAAGTAATAAGTAATAAGAAAATGGATTACAAGAACAGTGAGGTCGTGATATTCTATATGAGGTAGTAGTCAGACTATATCTGGAATACTGTGAACAGTTTGAACCCCCTATCTAAAGAAAAGTTAAGTTGGTATTGGAGGCAGGCCAGAGAAGAGTTACCTGACTGCTACCAGTTATGGAGGGACTGTCTTATGAGGAGATGGTAAGTTTAGAGGTGGAGTTTGGAGTTTAGAAGAATAAGAGGCAACTTCATTGAAACATATGAAGATAATTAGTGGGCTTGACAGGGAAGATGTAGAAAGGTTTTTTTTTTCCCTTGGGGGGAGTCTAGGACCAGAGGGCATAATCTCAGAATACGAGATCATCCGTTTTAGATAGAGATTAAGAGAATTTTTTCTCAGAGGGATATGAATCAGTGGAATTCTTCACTGCAGAGAACTATTGTGGCTGAGTCATTAAACATATTCAAGGCTGAGACAAACAGACAGACAGTAAGGGAATCAAGGGTTAGGTGGGAGAGACAGGAAGGTGGATTTTAGGTGTATATGTCAGCCAGGAACTCATTGAATTTTCCTGCTCCTCGGATGCTGCCTGACCTGCTGTGCTTTTCCAGCACCACTCTGATCTAGACTCTGACCTCCAGCATCTGCAGTCCTCACCTTTGCCTTGACTCGATGGGCTGACTGGCCTACTTCTGCTCCTGTTCCTTATGGTCAGGTTTCGGTTTAATAATTACATTGTAAGTAGCTCAACATCATGACAAGTGTGCTGTGACTGATTGCTAAGTGTGCATCAATTAATATCAGGGTGTTATTGGTTTAGTGTGTGGTATACACCAAATGGTGTTTACCAAACAAGAAAAGCTTCTTCTCTTAAACAAGTTGCAGTTTATTGCATGATAGCAACTCGGTGCACATCTTATTGGCATGATAGACACAATCTTAGTGATAGTGAGGGAAACATTGGTTTAGGTCTTACTCCTTCGAGATACAAAGCTGGTTACCAGCCCAAGTTCATCTGACATCACCATATTGGGTGATACACTCCTCAGCATTAAACCTTTGACACCCTTACACAATATCTTCCCATTGATCACCTTCCCACCCCCATCTTTCCTCCCACCCCATATTTAACACTATCTCAGCTCCCTTTGAAGTCTCTGTCTTCAAAATTAAGGTTATAGGGAAGTTTCACTTTTTGTGCCAGAAAGTATCAGACACATTCACCGTGGCTCCTTAGACAGCATCTTCCAAATCCACAACTGCTGCCATCTAGGAGAAGGGCAGCAAATACATGGGAACACCACCAACTGCAGATTCCAAGCCATTCAGCATCCTAACTTGGAAATATATCGCCGTGCCTTCATTGTCACTGGGTCAGGATCCAGGAATTCCCTCCCTAAGGGCATTGTGGGTCTACATACAACACGTGGATTACAGCAGTTCAAGAAGGCAGCTCACCACCACCTTCTCAAGGGCAACAAGGGACAGGCAACAAGTACTAGCCAGCCAGCAACACCCACATCCCACAAATGAATAAGTTGAAAGTTTGATCGGTCTCTTATTGGAAGGCTATTGATATTGATCCCATTCTTGGCAGGGTTAGGTCTTTAAGCCCCTCCACCCTTCTATTGCTTGGATTTTATTAGTGGAGGATGTCTTTTCTGCTGAAAAATGTGCTTGATTTTTTTTTGTAGTATCTTGGACCTCTGGAAGAGGGAGATTCCTCTTGTTGATGGATTCCTAAATCTCTGAGCCAAGCAATTTGCTTCGTCCGTGTGCTGAATCTATGAACATTAGTTGTTCCATCTCAGTGGTGTCTTCCATGGAATTGTACCACAGCTTCCTTCAAATTAGGCAGATTTTCATTCTCTTTCTGAATCTAGTCATATCCATGCTCAAACCCCAGCAGGTACTTTACTTCGACTTGTCACTTAACTTCGATGCTTTCATTTTCTCTCAGTGATTGTAGGTGAAGCCAACACATTCATATGCGCTGTCATTTTACACAAGAATTGTTTCTTGCTTGGCTCTGTCACTGGTACTATTGATTCCTCCTGGGAAGACAAAGACATAAAATGTTTTGCTTGAACTTGCATCTTCTGATGCTGATATCTGACTTCATTCTATCATTAATGAGCTCAAGTGGAACTATTCTGTTAATTAGCTCTCTTGTCATTTGTGTTTCCTTCTCAACTTTGCTGATTCTAGCAGTCTGAAGTCTCTTTAGTGTTGATAAGAGTGTTAAGCATCCATGTCAAACCTTACAGTCTCAGATTTCCATCATGTTGTTGATATAAAACAATTCTCTTATGCCAATATAGCTAATCACAACAGATTCTCAATTCCACTTGCGTTCTGCCATGAGTGTAAGAAAGCCCCATGAACTCCACTAGGGGTTGTCCCTTTGGTTACTTCTTCACCAAAAAGGTATTTGACCTGTTGCTTCATGACTGGTTGTTTCTGGAATGATTGTGGTGGGACTGCTCAACCAGTTTCTTCTTGACTAAGTTTAACTCCTTCAGGCATTTGAAGACGATTTTGGGACAAGACTTGCATTCCTGCTCAAGAGGGGGACTTCTTGATTGTAAAGCCCTTGTGTTGGCTACAATTTAATTTCAAACGATGTACTTCCTAGGCCATGTAACTACATCACCATAGTCTACAAACAGTACTCCCATGGGACACCATCCAATAGTATGGTGACATTAATTTATGTTATGACCCCAGTTGATATTACCACTGGAAAAATCAGATCCCAGAATGAAGTCTGGCTTGATGGTTTTTTTTCTCATTTAATGTATTTTACTAAACAATAGCACACCCTGTTGCAGGTTTGGTTTTAACAATGACAAAGAGGTTTATTGCACAAACAGACAAAGATAAAATCGAATAAACCAAATTGTGTGCATATAATGCAATCTGAATGATTTCAAAACAATAATTTACAATCCCATCTATTCCAACACTATCACTTCACAGTCCTCAAACACCAGAGATCTCTTTTCGGTTGTATCTATAGATTTGATCTGACTGTTTCCTTCAATTCTCTGTCACAAGAGCCTGGTATTCTTTTTTTTATTATTCACAACTGAGTTTAAACATTTTCTAAAGAAATATTTCTTCCCTGGAATTTTCAAAGTAAAACCATTACACTGAGGTAACCCTATTCCGAACTATTCTGAACCTTCTTTCTCCACTAGAAACTGGTCATAGAGTCATAGACATAGAATTGTACAGCACGGAAACAGACCCTTTGGTCCAACTTGTCCATGTTGACCAGATATCTTAAACTGATCTAGTCCCATTTGTCAGCATTTGGCCCATAACCATTTAAACCCTTCCTATTCATATACCCATCCAGATGCCTTTTAAATGTTGTAGTTGTACCCGCCTCCACCACTTCCTGTGACTCATTTTCCATATATGCACCACCATTGTTCCTGAGGTTCCTTTTAAATCTTTTCCCTTCCACTTAAACCTATACCCTTTAGTTTTGGACTGTCCTACCACAGGGAAGAAACCTTGTCTACTTACCCTACGCATGTCCTTCATGGATTTTATAAACCTCTATAAGGTTCTCCCATAGTCTCCGACACTCCAATGAAAATAGCCCCAGCCTATTCAGCCTCTCCCTCCACCTCTGGCCATGATGTGGAGGAACCGGTGTTGGACTGGGGTGGATAAAGTTAAAAATCACAACTCCAGGTTATAGTCCAACAGGTTTATTTGGAAGCCGTAGCTTTCAGAGCGCTGCTCCTTCATCAGGTGGTTGTGGAACATAAGACCATAAGACACATAATTTATAGCAAGAGATTACAGTGTCATGAAACTGTAATGATTTATTGATCAAACCTGGATTGTTGTTAAGTCTTTCATCTTTTAGAATGGGTTGCAGGTTTCGGTTCATTAATATGTAAATCCCAGAACTTCTTTCAGGATGTGTCAGAGTGTCGGCATGGGTGCCACCTTTATCCTTGGGGTCACCATTCACTGTATAGATGACAGGTACTCACTTGGCCAACGTTGTCTATCTCATTTGCTGCAGGCAAGGATGCCCCGAGGCATGGTACATTGGCTAGATCGAGCAGATGCTACGGCACTGGATGGATGGACACCGCATAACAATCAGCAGCCAGGGGTGTCCCCTCCCAGTCAGGGAACATTTCAGCGGTCAGGGGCATTCGGCCTTGAATGTTCGGGTGACCATTCTCCAAGGTGGAGTTGGGACAGGCAACAGCGCAAAGTGGCCGAGCAGAGGGGATGGCCTCAACCGGGACCTTGGGTTCATGTCACACTACAGGTAACCCCACTGCACTATATACTCTCTCTCTCTCTCTGTCTGTCTCTCTCTCTCTCTCACATACGCACACATGTACACACACAAGCACACATTGACACGCACAAGCACACATACACACGCACTCTTAAATACTCACATGCTCATGCAAATCTCTCTCTCATACACGCACACATACAACCCCCACATTCACACCCACACACACACCCTCTCACAGGCTTATACTCCATCAAACCCACACACACACAGTTTACCAAGCTTTCACACATGCAAACACACACTCTCTCACGTGCACTCACACTCACAAGCACACACTCACATGCACACATTCTCTCTCTCTCTCTCACTCTCTCTCTTATATGCATGCACATAAGTCTATGGGATGAATTTGTATTTGCAAAATTCTGTTTGTAGATACATTCTATTTTGTTAAAAAAAATGCACAGTCTGCAGACAGTCAATGCAGGCATCAATTTTGTAAATTCTACTTTAGAAATAGAATCAGTCTGCACAAGATTGGATACAGACAGACTCTGACCTCACATCTTTGATGCATTTTCTGAGCTGAGATGTCAGTTTTGTAATAAAATCTTAAGTTATCTCGAGAAGGTGACCTAAAGGAAATTCTGGGATTTACATATTAATGAACCGAAACCTACAACTCATTCGAAAAGATGAAAGACTTAACAACAATCCAGGTCTGTTCAATATATCATTTCAGTTGCATGACGCTGTAATCTCTTGCTATGAATTCTGTGTCTTATGGTCTTATGCTCCACAGCTACCTGAAGGAGCAGCACTTTGAAAGCTAGTGCTTCCAAGTAAACCTGTTGGACTATAACCTGGTGTTGTGTGATTTTTAACTCTAACTCTGGCAACAGCCTTGTAAATCTTTTCTGCATCCTTTTATATCAGACTATAGCCAGGTCTTCCGTGAACTGCCCAAAAGCTTTCCAATTTATGAGTTTTCCTAAATAACCCTTGATTCTTCTCAATCAAAGTAATGTTTTTCAATGTTTGGTTTCTCTAATTATAAAACTTTCACAATACAAACAGACTCACATTATCACTCCAGACGGGTTCAGTCACCTGGTTTCTGATGCATGCTGCTTTAGAAGTCATGACTCCTAAATGACCGACAAGTTGATTATTATAACCCTATATCTTAAATAAATGATATATAACTAGAGACAAGAACAGAGTGATCTTGGGGGCTTGTCCATTGATCCCAGAAAGCCACATGACTGGTTAATAGGGTAGTTAAGAAGGCATATGGAATATTTGCCTTTATCAGTTGTGGTATAGATTATAACAGCAGGGAGGTTACATCAGAGCAAGACAGAACTTTGGTTTGGTCACAGTTGGAGTATTGTGCAGTAATACTACAGGAAGAACATGATAGCACTGGAGGGAGTGCTGAGAAGATTCACCAGCATGTTCCCTGCAATGGAATGCTTGAGCTATGAAAGGAGGCTGGATAAGCTCAGGATGTTTCCTTCAGAGTAGAGAAAGTAGAGAGGAATTTGATTGTGTAAGATTATTAAGGATAGAGTGAATATAAAAGAAGCTGTTTCTGTTAGGTGGAGGGTCAATATCAAGGGGGCACAATTTTAAAGCAGGAGGTTTAGAGGGGATTTAACGATTTATTTTTACCCAGAGGATGATGGGAAACTGGTAGATACTGCGTGGGAAGATAGTTGAGGCAGGAAACATCGCAACCTTTGGATGAGCATTTGAAATGAACATTCAAAGCTGTAGACCAAGTGCTGGAAATGATATGGAGATGTCGGTGTTGGACTGGGGTGTACAAAGTTAAAAATCACACGATACCAGGTTATAGTCCAACAGGTTTATTTGGAAGTGCTAGCTTTCGGAGCGTCGCTCCTTCATCAGGTGGTTGTGGAGTATAAGATTGTAAGGTACAGAATTTATAGCAAAAGTTTACAGTGTGATGTAACTGAAATGATATATTGAAAAAGACTTGGATTGTTTGTTAAGTCTCTCATCTGTTAGAATGACCATGATAGTTTCAGGTGCAGACTCAATAGGTTGAGGAGCCTCTTCTGTATTGTATGCGTCTATGATGCTATCACATAATTATCTTCTCTCCAAAAAGCTAGTTTTGGGAAACTTACTTATCCTCTGAATATGATTACCTTATTCTGTAGTAACATCTGTTCTATCTCATTAACATCCTTGTGAGAGTGTAACTATTTGTCATTTTGCTGCCCTGACACTGTGTCCTACTCAGTTTTGGAAAGTGACCTATTGCTTTATGGATAAAGCATTTCTTTTAAATAGCTGAGCAGTGCCTGTGCCTGCAAGGTTTCCTTGCTCTATAGCACTACCACTGACTTTTAGTCTCTGTTGTCTGGCTTCTCACATGTATATTTAAGGTGTTTACAAACCTTAAGATTTATTGAATAAATGTTGATAATCTCTTCTCTTACACTTTGCTTCCCGACTTCTGCTTTTTCCAAAGTTAAAGGTCACCCCTGAACCTCTGGCACTCCAGGGAAAACAGCCTATTCAGCCTTTCCCCATAACTCAAACCGTCCAACCCCAGCAACATCCAGATCTCCCTTTTTTTTGTTCCCTCATCAGTCTCATACCTTTAGTCTTCCACTTGACTTTGTTTACTTAGCCTATTAAATTTATCACTTTAATTATGGCTAAAGTGACATCTCCAGGCCTGTGACCCCATTTATAGATACTTCGGTGGTTCTTGATTTGCCTTGCAGTAGCCATACATGATTTCATGTATCTCAGTGGGAGGGAAGGAACAAATGAGGGAATGTTGCATGGGTGCATTGCAATCCTGGTTAACTATGACAAATTACCAACAATTGCCACAGTTGCTACTGCTGGATGAATGGATATTGAGTGTGTAATGTTAACAAATCAAACCCTACTCTCCTTCATATTCTTTCATCCTTACTATCTCTACACATGAAAATTTTGCATTGACAAGTATCCATTATATGCAAGAATTAACTGTACAAGTGTTATTGTTTATTGCCTAAAGCTTTCTAATGAATACAAATTTCATATCAACTTAAACTTATTTAATGTCTGTCCAACAACACTTGTTTATCTCCTAGGAGACCCAACTCAATTCGAGGCTATTAGATTGCAAATTACAGGAACATGCAAAACACTAGACTTCTGAATTGATGCGGGGCTCAGATCAACCCACAGTTTCATAATTATTTTTGATGCTGCTGATGATCACATAAAGAACCTCACTCCTGACTGGACTTTAAGGTCTGTGAGATGTTGTAGCTGCGAGCAACACAGCTGGCTCTGAAGGATCATAACCACATCAAGGCCCAGTGACAGTACAAGCATTCCTTTCACAAGAATACAACACCAGGTTATAGTCCAACAGGTTTATTTGGAAGTATTAGCTTTCGGAGTGCTGTCCACCCCAGTCCAACACCAGTACCTCGACATCATGGCTTTCACAAGAAGACCAACTCTATGTAAGCCTCATGGTGTAGCCAACTAGTTCCTGGATCCCAGCATCTAACCGTGAGGAAGGGACACTCTCCAGGTCTGTCAGTTTGAAAGACAAGTTCAAACTGGTCCCTGTTTTTGAAAGGAAATTAACTGAAGAAGGGGAATAGTTGAGCGAAGTTGTTGTCAATCTCTGGTGAGATTGTTGCGTGACTTTTCTCCAAAATATAGATTCGATTGACAGATGTGTCAAGAGTTCACACAGGCAATACTGTCTTGCCTTAAACAGCATGCCAGTGAGCAGTCTTGCTGAAGGTGAACCATATAACACAAAAGCTAACAGCGACACTTAAGATGGCACACACTTCTGGTGCCCTGGCAACCAACAATCTGTTCAGTTTTTAGACACAGCTCTTCCCAACGTAGAAAGAAACCATGCACTTTCAACATATTTTATAGCAAGCAAATAATAAGGGAGGTGATGTTGTCGTGGCATTAATCCAGAGATCCAGGTAATGCTTGGGAGACCCAGGTTAAAATCTTGTCATGGCAGCTGGAGTGCTTTGCAATAAAATAATAATTACAAATATGGAACTAAGAGACTGTGAAAAATCCATCTGGTTTCACCAATGTCCTTTAGGGAAGGAAACTGCCATCCCTGCCTGGTCTGGACTACAGGTGATTCCAGGTAACGTGGTTGACTCTTAACTGCCCTCTGGGCAATTAGGGTTGGATTTTTCTATATGCTGGCCCAGCTGGTGACATCCACATCCAATGAATGAATAAAAAAAAAATCTAATTTTTGTAGGATTTCAGATCTTTACATGCCCTAAAAATGAAAGCTGACTTCGGGGGAATAAGGCGTGCCAGGATTTTCCAGTGAAAGGTCTCAAACATGAAGTTGGAGTACAAGTGGATTTTCGAATCACTCGTCTACATGTGCCCACCTCACAAAAACTGTCTGTGAACAACATTCACTTTCAGTGGCTTTGTATGTAAGAAGACCCCAGGGATTAGTCTCGATCACAGATTAGTCTAAAGTTCATGAACAGATCTCACTCTATCAGTGCGGTGAAAGAGAAAGCATCACCAAGAAACCACAGAAATTCACCGATAATAATTAGAGTTAAAGTAAGTTTCAAAAAGAAATGTGATTTTGAATTAAAGGGTCACAGTCTGTTCAGCCTGCCCCGTGTTTCTTAAAAATTGGGGAAGCAGTTAGTTATAATTCAATGTCAAGGTGAACATTCACTTGCTCCAGCTCAGAATCCTGAGTGCTTCCATAAGATCACCCCTCCTTCTTTGAAATTATACCAAATAAAAGCCTAACCTGTTTGTCAGCTCGCTTGATAAGTCAATCGCTTCATCCCAGGAGTCAGCCTGAACTGCCTCCAATGTGTCCCACCTGCTTATGCTGTCCATTTTCATGTGTGCAAGAGCTCGACAAGTCAGTCAGCCTGGGAGTAGTCTGTGCGGCTGTTCATACCATCTACTTGCCTTCCCTGCCAGCTACTGTCTTTGGGGCTTGTTAGGAACTATGAGGGACAACAGTTTGAATCGAGCTGTCTTTCAGTTTCAGTAAATGAATCCAATCTTGTCATCTAATGAGTTGTCCTTCATCATGCAGGACTGCTGTTATCATATTTGGGTCTGTACTTTCCCTGTATGCTTCCAGGAGCCAGTAACTTTATGGGATCAAGTTGGGATGCAAGATTTTCCAAAGACAAAGGGGAGCACATTAGGGGTCTATCAGTTTGTACCGTCACATAATGAGCTCATAGATTTCAAGAAAGGGTGGGTCTCAACGAATGATAGTTTCTACATTTCTGATGCAGATGCCTTACTGGAGACCCTGATGTGTCTTCCATTTTGAGATTGCAAATGTAGCAATTGGTCAAAAGGGTGAGTGCTGGGAATGAGGCCAGATGGGAAGCAAAATGCTACCATACTAGCATCTACTTGACAATGTGGAAAATTGTACAGGTATGTCCTCGACACACAAGGCAGAGCCAAACCAACCCAGCCAATGACCAATCCATTAATCTACTCTCAATCACCGAAAGTAAAGCCACCATTGTCCCATTGGGCTGCTCTCTGATCAGAGAGAGATAACTGGCAGGGAGTTTAACCTGAAGGTCATCACACTTCCAGCAAGGGGCAAGGTTGAGAAGGTAGGACTTGATTAATATAGAACCATAGCTAATACAAGAAGTGAACCTATGCTATGTCACTCTGCAATGCCATCCAGCCAACTGAGCTATCCGAAAGAAGATGTCACTAACTGTGTTATCAAACAGCACTTAATAAGCATTAACCTGCTCACAGAAGTTTATTTTGGGTTCTGCTAGGGCCACTTAGTTCTTCATCTCTTCATAGTCTTGGCTCAAACATGAACAAAATATCTGAATTCCAGAGGTGAGGCTGACTATCGTTGTTGTCAAGGCTGCTCTGGGTCCAGTATGGCATTGTTCCCAGTATGGCATTGGTCCCAGTGTGGCATCGGATCCACTGTGGCATTGGACCCAGTGTGGCATTGGACCCAGTGTGGCATCGGATCCACTGTGGCATTGGTCCCACTGTGGCATTGTTCCCAGTATGGCATTGGTCCCAGTGTGGCATCGGATTCACTGTGGCATTGGACCCAGTGTGGCATTGGACCCAGTGTGGCATCGGATCCACTGTGGCATTGGTCCCACTGTGGCATTGGTCCCAGTGTGGCATCGGATCCACTGTGGCATTGGACCCAGTGTGGCATTGGACCCAGTGTGGCATCGGATCCACTGTGGCATTGGTCTCAGTGTGGCATTGGTCCCAGTGTGGCATTGGATCCACTGTGGCATTGGACCCAGTGTGACATTGGATTCAGTCAGCCATAGTATCCAGTGCAGCATTGGATCAAGTGGGGCATTGGTCCCAGTGTGGCATTGGTCCCAGTGTGGCATCGGATCCACTGTGGCATTGGTCCCAGTGTGGCATTGGTCCCAGTGTGGCATCGGATCCACTGTGGCATTGGTCCCAGTGTGGCATCGGATCCACTGTGGCATTGGTCCCAGTGTGGCATTGGTCCCAGTGTGGCATCGGATCCACTGTGGTATTGGACCCAGTGTGACATTGGATTCAGTCAGCCATAGTATCCAGTGCAGCATTGGATCCAGTGGGGCATTGGTCCCAGTGTGGCATTGGTCCCAGTGTGGCATTGGATCCACTGTGGCATTGGATCCAGTGTGGCATTGGATCCACTGTGGTACTGCACCCAGTCTGGCATTTGATCCAATGTGGTATTGGACCCAGTGTGGCATCAAGGTGTCCTCACAAAACTGGAAGCAATGGGTATTAGGGGAAAACCCTCCACTGGTTCGAGTCATAGCGAGTACAAAAAGAGATGGCTGTTGTTGTTAGTAATCTCAGCTTGAGAACGTCTCGTCAGGAGCTTCTCAGTATTGATATTTTAATCAACCTGCTCAGAGATACTATGACATTCGTCCGGAGTAGGTGGTACTCGAACCTAGGCCTCCTAGCCCAGAGATAGGGATACTACACTGCACTATAATAGTCTTCAGTGCCATGTCTTCAGCCCAGCCACCTTCAGCTGCCTTCATCAATGTCTTTCCCTCCATCATAAGGTCATAAGTGAGGATGTTCACTGATGATTGCACAATGTTCCACATCGTTTGCGGCTCTCCAGATAATGAAACAGCCCAGTTTAAAATGAAGGACCAGGACAATATCCAGGCCTGGGTTGACAAGTAGCAATTAACATAAATGCCACCACAGGTGCTATGCAATGATTGTTTTCAATATCAGAGAATACAACTATTGTCCTTGACATACAAAGCATTTACCATGTCTGAATCCACCACTATCAGCATCCTGGAGGTTTCCATTGACCAGAAACTTTACTGGACTAGACCTATAAATACAACTCACCTCCTGATTTCCCAAAGCTTATCCATCATTTACAATATGCAGATAAGGTGTGAAATGGAATACTCCCCACTGGTCTGGATGGGTGCAGCTCCAACAAAACTCAAGAAGCTTGACACCATCTGGGAAAAGCAGTCCATTTGAGAGACACCACATCTACAAACATGCATTCTCTCCCTCAATGATGTTTAGTCACAGCAGTGTGAGCCATCTACAAGACACACTACAAAAATTCTCAAAGTGTCCTTAGACAGCCCTTTCCAAAGCTGTGACCTCTACCAACTAGAAAGACGAAGGATGTGTACATATGCCACATGGACTGAAGCAGTTTAAGAAGGCAGCTCACCACCACCTTCTCAAGGGCACCTACAGATGGGCAATAAATGCTGGCCCAGGCAGTGATGCCCATAGCCCATAAATAAGCAAGCAAAATCACATTTTTACCATCATTAGTTTGCAGGTTTTCAGGTTGTGTAAACCTATATTGACAGGAGTACCACATGATGGTTGCTGTCTCCCTGACTGTACAGATTACAAATAAAACTGTTCCCCAGCCTGCTGCTGATAACATCTGAATTTGAACAAATCTGTGATTAACTGTGATCGTCAGGGTGGAGACTTAACTCCAGATATTGAATAAAAGTTTGACACAAGGGAATATGCAAATAACATTCTTAGATTGTCAGCATAAAAACAGAGGAAAGTCTCAGATCATACATTTATCTTGCATTGCTCAAGAATGCAGTTATCTCAGTGTGGCTGGAGATCTTCAAATGCTGGTCACAGCTGGAGACTTCTTGCTTTACACCAACTACTGTGAAGTGTCTTCGGCATCCCTCCAATGGAACCCCTTACTGCATTCTCTGCTACATTTGTATTTCATGGAATAGTAGATACAGCTAAAGTGCATAAACTAAGGGATTTGAGTAGTTTTGTTAATATTTATTGAAAACCCTCTCTATAAGTAATTGTAATGGATGACTTTGCTGTATTACAATTATGTTTGGAACAGGAATTGTCACATCTAAATTAACTAAAATCTGCAATACCTTAGGCATTGCAGACTTATTTCATATGTATACTGTGCACAGAGTTGGAAGAATCTGATAATTGATTTGGAATAGGAATTTGGTGAGAGTGGGAATTAGCCACTGTGTGGGAATTAGGTGTCAATTAATTAGGGGCAATTCTATTAAATAATAACTGCATCTTAGCTAATTGTTAATTATACTGTCACATTACTTAAGTAGCCAAATATGACAAAATGAAGGTAAGAATGACAAGTAATAAGGTATCACTTTGTCTATTTAGCATCGTTATTGGTGAGTATTAAGAGAAGGTTTGTAAGGATTTAATATTAGAGCAAGTAAATTCAACTCAAACGAAAACACATCAATTAATTAATTAATATTTGCATTTAAAAATATTGATGAATGGTCATGAGATTAATTTCAGAACACATTTCATTTAAAAACAACCCACATCCACCTTTTTAATAAAGTTAGGGCTCCAGCAAGCACTTAGTTAAAAAAAAACTACCTACTTCAAATGCATGAATGAAATCAAAGACAAGGCAGTGTGTCAGGACTGTATTGTGCGGAACTCCAGTAATTGGTCTGTATTTTATCACATGAGTCTTTTCACTGATCAATATATTAGTGCTTGATTGCTTAAGTTTGTAAGTCATGCTGCAGTCAAGAGACTGACTCATTGCAGCTGAAGAAGATTTTAGAAACCTGGATCTCCCTGCAAAAACCATATGTTTTGGAACAGCTGAAAATTGTAAAATATTCAGGTATGATGGTATCAAATGGTGAAACAGGTTCAATGGGTCAAATTACCAACTTCTGCTTCTCGTCTTTATGTTCTTAATTCCTGCAAATAAACTGTTTGCTCCTCTCTGCAATGCTCGAAGGTAAGTCAGATAAAATAAAGTACACAAAAAAACACAAAATTAATGCAAAATAATTGAAGGAATGAACATAGACTCCAAGATATTGTCCAAGCGGTGTTGATGCATTCAAGGATTAGTGGTGCTGGAAGAGCACAGCAGTTCAGGCAGCATCCAAGGAGCAGCGAAATCGACATTTCGGGCAAAAGTCCTTCATCAGGAATAAAGGCAGAGAGCCTGAAGCGTGGAGAGATAAGCTAGAGGAGGGTGGGGGTGGGGAGAGAGTAGCATAGAGTACAATGGGTGAGTGGGGGAGGGGATGAAGGTGATAGGTCGGGGGTGGGGGGTGGGGTGGATTTGTGGAAAAGGAGATAGGCAGGTAGGACAAGTCATGGGGACAGTGCTGAGCTGGAAGTTTGGAACTGGGGTGAGATGGGGGAAGGGGAAATGAGGAAACGGTTGATGCCACATTGATGCCCTGGGGTTGAAGTGTTCCGAGGCAGAAGATGAGGCGTTCTTCCTCCAGGCATCTGATGGTGAAGGAAGCCCAGGACCTCCATGTCCTTGGCAGAGTGGGAGGGGGAGTTGAAATGTTGGGCCACGGGGCAGTGTGGTTGATTGGTGCGGGTGTCCCGGAGATGTTCCCTAAAGCGCTCTGCTAGGAGGCACCCAGTCTCCCCAATGTAGAGGAGACCACATCGGGAGAAACAGATACAATAAAGGATATTCGTGGATGTGCAGGTAAAACTTTGATGGATGTGGAAGGCTCCTTTAGGGCCTTGGATGGAAGTGAGGGAGGTGGTGTGGGCGCAGGTTTTGCAGTTCCTGCGGTGGCAGGGAAAGGTGCCAGGATGGGAGGGTGGGTTGTGGGGGGGGGGGGGGGGTAGTCACTGTGGGAACGTTCTTTGCGGAAGGCAGAAAGGGATGGGCAGGGAAATATATCCCTGGTGGTGGGGTCTTTTTGGAGGTGGCGGAAATGTCGGCGGATGATTTGGTTTATGCAAAGGTTGGTAGAGTGGAAGGTGAGCACCAGGGGCGTTCTGTCCTTGTTACGATTGAAGGGGTGGGGTCTGAGGGCGGAGGTGTGGGATGTGGACAGGATGCGTTGGAGGGCATCTTTAACCATGTGGGAAGGGAAATTGCGGTCTCTAAAGAAGGAGGCCATCTGGTGTGTTCTGTGGTGGAACTGGTCCTCCTGGGAGCAGATACAGCGGAGGTGGAGGAATTGGGAATACGGGATGGCATTTTTGCAAGAGGTAGGGTGGGAAGAGATGTAATCCAGGTAGCTGTGGGAGTCGGTGGGTTTGTAAAAAATGTCAGTGTCAAGTCGGTCGTCATTAGTGGAGATGGAGAGGTCCAGGAAGGGGAGGGAGGTGTCAGAGATGGTCCAGGTAAATTTAAAGTCAGGCTGGAATGTGTTGGTGAAGTTGATGAATTGCTCAACCTCCTCGCGGGAGCACGAGGTGGTGCCAATGCAGTCATCAATGTAGCGGAGGAAGAGGTGGGGAGGGTGCCGGTGTAATTACGGAAAATCAACTGTTCTACATAGCCAACAAAGAGACAGGCATAGCTGGGGCCCATACGGGTGCCCATGGCTACGCCTTTGGTCTGGAGGAAGTGGGAGGATTCGAAGGAGAAATTGTTAAGGGTGAGGACCAGTTCGGCCAAACGAATGAGATTGTCAGTGGAAGAGTACTGTTGGGGACGTCTGGAGAGGAAAAAACAGAGGGCTTGGATGCCCTGGTCATGGTGGATGGAGGTGTAGAGGGATTGGATATCCATGGTGAAGATGAAGCGTTGGGGGCCGGGGAAATGGAAGTCTTGGAGGAGGTGGAGGGCGTGGGTGGTGTCTTGAACGTATGTGGGAAGTTCCTGGACTAGGGGGGATAGGACAGTGTCGAGGTAGGTAGAGATGAGTTCAGTGGGGCAGGAGCATGCTGAGACAATGGGTTGGCCAGGGTGGTCAGGCTTGTGGATCTTGGGAAGGAGGTAGAACCGGGAAGTGCGGGGTTCCCGGACTATGAGGTTGGAAGCTGTGGGTGGGAGATCTCCTGAGGTGATGAGGTTCTGTATGGTCTGGGAGAAGATGGTTTGGTGATGGGGGGATGGGGTCATGATCGAGGGGGCAGTAGGAAGAGGTGTCCTCGAGTTGGTGTTTGGCTTCAGCAGTGTAGAGGTCAGTCTACCACTGCGCCCCCTTTATCCACTAGCTTGATGGTGAGGTTGGGATTAGAGCAGAGGGATTGGAGGGCAGCGCGTTGTGAGGGTGAGAGGTTGGAATTCGGGAGGGGGGTAGACAGGTTGAGGCGGTTAATGTCCCAGTGGCAGTTGGAAATGGAGAGGTCAAGGGCAGGTAATAGGCCAGTGTGGGGTGTCCAGGTGGATGCAGTGTGTTGGAGGTGGGCGAAGGGGTCCTCAGAAGGTGGATGGGACTCCTGATTGTGAAAGTAAGCTCAGAGGCGGAGGCGACGGAAGAATTGTTCGACATCACAACGTGCATTAAATTCATTGATGCGTGGATGGAGGGGGATGAAGGTGAGTCCTTTGCTGAGGATTAATCGTTCGTCCTCAGTGAGGGGGAGGTCTGGAGGGATGGTGAAAACTCGGCAGGGCTGGGAGCTGGGATCTGGTGTGGATGTGGAGCTGGGAGTGGGGGCGGAACCTGTAAGTGGAGTGGGTGTGGTGGTGGGGGGAATGGGGGTGGAGTCATGAGCAGGGGTAGTGTTCCCCTTGGGGTTCTGGAGGGTGGGGATTGTGACAGTGGGGTCTGTGGGGGGCGTGTCAGCAGAATGCAGGTGAGTGGCACTGGTGGGGGCTGAAGTGGGGGTGACCACGGCAGTAGGGGTGGCGGAAGTCACTGAGCGTATGGCATCAGTGATGATGTGAGGGACGGAAGTGATGTCACGTGTGATGCATGAGGAATTGTGAGGGGTGGAAGTGGTTGTGGGAGTGGCCATGATGGGGCGGAAGTGACATCATAATCAACGTGGGGGTGGCAGCTGCATCAGCCGCATGGCTAATGGTATCTGTGTAGTTTCCGAAGCCAGGGGAATCTTCTGGAATGTTTGAGGAGCGCTGGTTATGGAGGTAGGTAGATAAAAGTTTGTTGTACTTACTGTTTTTGGTGTTTGAGATGGAATTGAAATACTGATTTTTGAGAGTATGAATTCTCCTGAGGATGTAGTACAGAGTGGGTCCTTTGCAATTCTGAGAGAGTGTGGCCCTCAGCTGAGGCAGGGATGACTGTAGAGAGGTTAGGTGCCGGCGCATTGCTGCGAGCGTGGAGCGGAGGATCTTGAAGGAGAACCGTTGCTGGTGTTTTTGAATCTGTAGTTTGTCCTGTTCCTGCATGGTTTAGAAAGAGTTGATGCTGGAAATTTGTTTCTGTTAAGCAGGGAGACTAGGACGCGTGGGCACAGCCTTAGAATTAGAGGGGGTCAGTTTAGAACAGAAATGAGAAGACATTTCTTCTGCCAGAGACTGTCAGGCCTGTGGAATTTATTGCCACGGAGCACAGTGGAGGCCGGAACTTGATAAAGTATTGATCGTGCAAGGAATTAAGGGCTAGGGGAAGAGTGTGGGTAAGTGGAGTTGAAATGCCCATCAGCCATGACTGAATGGCAGACTGGACTCGATGGGCCGAATGGCCTTACTTCCACTCCTATGTCTTATGGTCTTATGGTCTAATATGGACTGCTTCAGTATTTGAGGAGTTGTGGATAATGCTGAACATTGTGCAATCATCAGCAAACATCCCAGCTTATGGCATTACGATGGAGAGAAGGCCATTGGTGAAGCAGCTGAAGGTGTTTGGACCAAGCACCCCACCCTGAGGAACTCCTGCAGAGATCTGAGATGACTGACCTTCAACAGCCACAACTGTCTTCCCCTGTGTCAGATATGACTCCAACTAGCAGAGTCTTTGCCCCAGACCCCCAGTGACTCCATCATTGCTTGGCTCCTTGATGCCACATTCAATGAAATACAGTCTTGATGTCAAGGGCAATCACTCACCAAATCCTGGACTTTATCTTCTTTGTCCAAGCTCAAACCTGTAATGAGGTTAGGAAATGCATGACCCTGCCAGACCCTGTGCATCGACAAATACACTATTGCTGAGTATGTGCTGTTTGATAGCACTATTCCATCACATTACTGATGATTGACAGTGGACTGATTGGCCGGATTGAATTGTCCTGCTTTGTGCAGCTAAGACATACTGGGGCAATTTTCCACACTGTCGGTTAGATGCCAGTGATGTAACTGTAGTGGACCAGCTCATCTAGGGGTGCTGCAAGTTTAGAAATATGTGGCTTCAGTACTATTACTGGAATGTTGACAGGGCTCATTGCCCTGTCAGTATTCAGTGCCTCTAACCATTTCCTAATATGATGTGGAGTGAATCAGATTGGTAAATGTGGTGCTGGCGACATCTGAAGGAGGCTGAGATGGATCATCCACTTGGTCATTCTGGCAGAAGATCGTTTTGAATGCTTCAGCATGACTTTCTCTGCACTGGTGTGTTGGGGTCTTCCATCATTGAGAACGGGGATGTTTGTGGAGCCTCCTCTACGAGTGAGTTGTTTGATTACCCACCACCATTCATAGCTAGATGTGGCAGGATTGAGAACTTAGATCTGACCTGTTGGCTATGGAATCACTTAACTCTGTCTATCACTTGCTGCTTCTGCTGAATGGTATGCGAGTAGTCCTGTGTTGTAGCTTCACCAGGTTGGTACCTGATCTTTAGGAATGCCTGTTGCTGCTCCAGCATGTGCTCCCACACTCTTCATTGAACCGAGCATTAATTTTTAAGGCACAAAGCTTAGACAGCTGAAGGTTCAGCCACCATTGTTGAAGACATTTAGGGATACACCAGCCAGCAGAGTTGGAGAAGTGTAGAGCTCAGCATTGCAGAACTGGAAAGGAGAGATAGGGAGAGGCTAGGCCAGGGCAGCTGGAACAGGGATCAATGTTGGTCAATAGGCCCAAGGCTAATAGTCAAATTGGACTTGGCACAAATTAGAACATTATTAATTTAGTTTTAGATGGACTTAAGTTTTTGTGGGGTAGGAAGTGAAAGGTAACCAGAAGAATATTGGAATAGTAAATTATAGAGATAACAAAATACAAAATGAAGGAAGAAATAAGGGTAACATGAATGGCTAAAGATTGAATAATATCACACAGCATAAACGTAATGTAATTACCTAAACAAAGAGATCAGTGGTGCTCACATCCCGCATCATGAAGATACTGAGGGGTAACCTTATAGAACATACAACATAGAACATAGAAAAGTACAGCACAGAACAGGCCCTTTGGCCCACGATGTTGTGCCGAGGATTAATCCTAATGTAAAATAAAATAACTTAACCTATGCACCCCTCAATTCACTGCTATCCATGTGCATGTCCAGCAGTCACTTAAATGTCTCTAATGACTCTGCTTCCACCACCACCGCTGGCAACGCATTCCATGCATTCACAACTCTCTGCGTAAAGAACCTACCTCTACGTCCCCTCTATACCTTTCTCCTAATATCTGAAAACTATGACACCTCGTGCCAGTCAATTCTGCCCTGGGGAAAAATCTCTGGCTATTAAGTTTATAAAACGTGACGGGCATAGATAGGGTGGACAGCCAAGACCTTTTCCCCAGGGTAGGGGAGTCTAAAATTAGATGGAATAGGTTTAAGGTGAGAGGGGAAAGATATCAAAGGGAGGTAAGGAGCAATGCTTCCACGCAGAGGGTGGTGAGTATGTGGAATGGGCTGCCAGATGAAGTGGTGGAGGCTGGTACAATTACAACATTTAAAAGACATCAGGATGGGTATATGAATAGGAAGGGTTTAGGGAGATATGGGTCAAATGCTGGCAAATGGGACTGGATGAATGTAGGATATCTTGTTGACATCGATGAGTTGGACCAAAGGGTCTGTTCTGTGCTGCACAACTTTACGACGCTAAATAGTGTAAAACCAATTTAAATTTCTGGTAAAATGATCCACCTGATATTCAAAAAAGATGGTTGAACTTCAGTCAATAATTGGCAGAGATCTTATGAACATAGAAGGAGTGGATGAAATGTGACTACATGGAAAATCAAATCATCAACTAAACTGTTGTAAGATATTGCACATTTGGGAATAAAGGAGGGAAAACAGAAAAGCAGAATGAGAGCAGTGAGGAAAGTAGAGGTAATTGGCAGTTGTAGATACAGAATCTCTTTAGGGTGAGTCAAAGATAAAACGTGTCCTCATTACAGCACACCGAAGACCAACAATAACAGGAGACTAGATTCCCCACAGCGGGGAAACAGGCCCTTCAGCCCAAGCCAACCCTCTGAAGAGCAACCCACCCAGACCCACCATCCCTAACTAATGCACCTAACTCCACGGGCAATTTAGCATGACCAACTCACCTAACCTGCACATCTTTGCACTGTGGGAGGAAACTCATGCAGACTCTGGGAGAGTGTGCAAACTCCACACAAACAGTCGTCCGAGGCTGGAATTGAGCCTGGGTCCCTGGTGCTGTGAGGCAGCAGTGCTAACCACTGAGCAGCCTGTGCCGCTGAAGAGAATTGGAGGAAGGATTATTTGCATAATCTTACAAGGTGAACAGTAGACATTAAATAATCATCACGGGGATAACTACCATCAAATAAGGTGGTGGGAAGTAACAGCAAAAGGACAAGAGGAATTTCAGGTTTTACAGCCCATTCAGGAGTACATGCTCATACAGTAATGCAAGTATGACAAGGGGGAAAAGAAAACTGACTGTTAGGTTTTATTATGGGTAATATAGCAGAATAGGTAAAAGAGGGTGGGAGCATTTCACTAATAGTGATCACAAAATAATAAAGTTAAAGATTAGGATTGATAGGATCATAAATAGGACAAAGTAGATCAGACTGACATAGAACATAGAACGTAGAAAGTACAGTACAGAACAGGCCAATGATGTTGTGCTGAGGTTTAATCCTAATATAAAATATAATAACTTAATCTATGCACCCCTCAACTCACTGCATGTGCATGTCCAGCAGTCCAGCTTAAATATCCCTAATGACTCTGCTTCCACCACCACCAGAGGGAACACACTCCATGCATTCACAACTCTCTGCGTAAAGAACCTTCCTCTTGTCTCCTCTATCCCTTTCTCCTAATATCTTCAAACTATGACCCCTCATACCAGTCAATCCTGCCCTGGGGAAAGGTCTCTGGCGATTGACTCTATCTATTTCTCTCATTATCTTGTATACCTCGATAAGGTCACCTCTCTTCCTCCTTCTCTCCAGAGAGAAAAGTCCAAGTTTATTCAACCTTTCTTCATACGGCAAGCCCTCCAGTCCAGGCAGCATCCTGGTAAACCTTTGCACCCTCTCCAAAGTCTCTGTATCTTTCCTATAGTAGGGCGACCAGAACTGGACACGATATTCCAAGTGTGGTCTCACCAGGGACTTGTAGTGTTGTAGTGAAACCTCACGGCTCTTAAACTCGATCCCCCTGTTAATGAAAGCCAAAACACCATATGCTTTCTTAACAACCCTATCCACTTGGGTAGCAACTTTGAGGGATCTATGTACTTACACACCCAGATCCCTCTGTTCCTCCACACCGTCAAGAATCCTATCTTTAATCCTATATTCAGCATTCGAGTTCGATCTTCCAAAATGCATCACTTCGCATTTATCCAGGTTGAACTCCATCTGCCATTTCTCAGCCCAGTTCTGCATCCTGTCTATGTCGCGCTGCAGCCTGCAATAACCCTCAATACTATCGACGACACCTCCAAACTTAGTGCCATCTGCAAATTTACTAACCCATCCCTCAACCTCCTCATCCAAGTCATTTCTAAAAACTACAAAGAGCAGAGGCCCAATAACAGAGCCCTGTGGGACCCCACTCAACACTGTCCTCCAGGCAGAATACTTTCCATCTACAACCACTCTCTGTCTTCTCTCAGCCAACCAATTCTGAATCCAGATAGTCAAATCGCCCTGTATCCCATACTTCCTGACTTTATGAATGAGCCGACCATGGGGTAAGAGCAAATTGTGAGAAAATTAGAGCGGGGTTAAACTTGGCAAATGGGGGCAAATATATTGGTAAAGAGACTGAAAGCCATGAGGAAGTCTTTACAAATCATTCCATTGGCATCGCAGGAAATAATTAATTATGGGGTTTATGGATAATGAAAGAACTGAAGGAAAACTTCAAACTAAAGAATAAAACATGTTAAAACTAAAGGAGAGAAAAAGAAATATGTAGAATTTAGAATAAAAGAACCAGGAATCCAGAGAAATTGGAAAATTAATTGATTTAGGATTGTTATCACACAAATATCAAAACTTTGACAGGATAAAGAAAATTCCCAATGTTAAGATAGAAAAGGAAAACATAGTTGACAGATTAGAGAACCTTGCCATATCCAAATGATATTCACCAACTTATAATCACAGACAATAAAATGAACAAGACAACTCACAAGTTACAAAGAAAGTTATAAGAAAAAGGATAGTGGCAGAAAATAGCTGGGCAGCACAGACATGCAGAACATTTTCATACTTCAATGAAGTAGATTAGTTGTTCATTGTATTTCTTTAAACTGTTACCACCTTAAATGCAATATGCTTGTGTGCATTATAGATGAACAATAATTGACCCTAAACCTCAAAGTTGAATAGAGGCTCATTTTTATCTTATGATGCATTTTCAGAAAGAAAAGAAGGCTTACATTTATAGAGTGCTTTTCATGGCCACCAGATGTCCCAAAATGCTTTCCAGCCAATTAAGTTAACACTGACTATATTTCACAGGTAATGTAGTGAACACAATCACCAATGAATTTAACAAACTCTCATAAACAGATAATCTTTTCTTTGTATGTGATGTGAAGTAACTATATTTCTCTTTGTTCTTCTATCTCATTGACTGGCTGGAGCGAGAGACTGACTTCTAATTTAGGTATTGTGATCTGTAGCTAATTTACATGCAAGGTCAGTCAGCAAGGAGAGGTAGAAAGTAATAAAGATATCTGTAAGGGTTTTGATGGAAAATGGCTTGAGAAAGGGCTGAAGTTTGCACTGAGCAGAAATAAGCAGTGCTGTTATAAAAGCACATATGAATTACAACTCAGTTTTGGATCAATTAAGACAGCTTGGTTAGGATGGAAGATGACAAAGAGGTGACAGTGACAATGAAAGCCAAATGTTGATGGCCATGATCTTTCGTGAGTTGGACTGGAGAGATTGTGACTCATTCAGAACTGGATGTCAGACAAGGGGGCTGATGGTTCAGGGATGGCGGTGTGAAGTGGAGATGAGAGATCACCAAAGGTGCTCATGTGCAGCAGCATTTAATTGAGGAAGATGGTTTGCCGAAGGGTAGACTTTCAGGTGGCTTGAAGGTGACAATCATGAGGCAAAAAAAGTGAATCTATTGTTATATACGCTCTGTCTGTGACTGGGTAAGTAGAACTGGATCCATCCAAGGACAGTCCCATGAAAGTGTTGGAGGAAAATGGCTTGGTTTAATATCTCAAAGATATAAGAGTCGAGTAAGATCAGACACAGGCAAAGATCCAGTTACACACAAAAAAGATGTATTTTGTTGTAAACATTGTGTATTATAACATGCTTTACATGGCATAACTTTGTTGCCATTATAAAAGGCTTATCTCCCAATACATTGTGATTAACACCACTGGAGATCCGTTACTAATATCAATGTAACAGAGCTTGCATTTACTCAACACTTGATGTTGTTAAGACACTTCAACTCATTTTACACAATGGATTGCCTTCAGTGTGTGGATGCTGTTGTGTAGGTAAATGAATTCGGGGCAAGGGTCAGAAATTGTAGAAATAGAAAAACCGGTCATTTCTTAACAAAGAGAATGCTGGTAATGTCACAATCTATTTGTGCCATTCTGTAAATACCATTTTGATTAGGAATTCACCAATTCAATTATAAATAATGGCTTTACCTCTCATTGTGAGAGGAGTGGGGGAACTGGGTCGAAAACATATCAATGGAATTTTGAATAAACTGACCTCAAGTATATTTACGTGATTCAACTCCACAGCCAACATGTGAAAGAAACATGAAACAGGATCCTTTTTCCATTTGTTGTGTGTGCATTCAAATATCATGGCCCACTTTAATATGGCCCTGCAGTAGCGATCTGCACAGGGGTGGTTAGATTCTGGGGCAAGGCAACACTGTAGCACAACCTGGCCTCTTGCCCTACAGAAAGTTTAAAAGGAGTTTGGATACAGAATATGACAAAGACGTGGTTGCATTACCATACTTGCCAGGGTATGAGATATATGATAAAACATGCTGCAGCAATTCTAGATGAAAGGATACTAGATTGTGACAAACAGCTAGAGTTCTCAGTGACCCTTCAACAAGGTGCAAAATAAAAAGGGAAGATTCGGTCATAAGAGTTTGTAACTTAAATCCCACATTAACCATCTGCAAACATCCAGAATTCCAGTGAGACATAAGGCCATTTCCACTGGGCAGGTCGAGGTCTGCATCATCCAAGATCAAACCCAAAATGGATTCACCAGAATTTCTCAATCCACATTTTCTGCAACCCAATTTCAGACCACAATGGAAATGGTGCCCTATTGAGGTGTAAAATGTAACTTCATATATTGTTGTGACAATAGATGAGAGTTATGAAATACATGGGTATTTTTAAACATTTGGTTCCGTGATGTGTTGTGCTTAAAAAGGGGACTGCCACAGAAAATGCAGTGGAATTAAATTTAATGACTGTAGCAAAGTCCTGTGTGGAGCCCATGAAATGTCACACATATAAATTATCTGGGAAACTTTAAACAGGTAGAGATGTAACATGTAGCAAGAATGAGGGGGGAGCTGACTGTCTACCATTCCCTCATACAAAGCCAGCTCTTGCTGACATTTCTGTTTTATCCTCCAGGAATATACAATAAAAGATAAAAAGCCAGTTTCAACTCTACTAGAAGAGACTAGTGGTCTGAATACTCTCATATGTTCCAGCTTGTGTCTGAGTTTTAGCGTGCTGTTAAAGTCACAGTTGAAGAACTATCCCCTACTTACCGATGTTTATAGGAGAAGGATGACCCTCTCTCTCCCTGAGTGCTAGGAACCAGTTACAAAAAAGAAATTAGGATGAAGAAGCCTCAATCAGTCTGCAAAACCAAACATCTCAAAAACAAAACAACTGCTCAAAGTCAATGGTGCCTGTAACCTCTAAAGCAAAAGTTGTAATGTTCAATGCTCATCATGAACAATTCAAAGACTGATCAGTTCATTTGGTTTTTAAAACACTTATCCTTTTGAACTTACCTCTTATTGCTAATCTATGTATATTTGTGATGCATTGCTAATTCTCGCATTTAATTATTAATCAACTCTCATGAGCATAATTCAAAAAAGCTTGCTTAAATTGGCTCCTTTTACAATGCTAGTTCATTTTGCACCTGGGAGAAAGATATCAACAAGGGAAATGATCCTTTCGAAATTAAGCATGTTCCAACCAACCTACAGCATAGGCGAATAAAGAAAAGGAGACATGTTGCTCACATCTTTCACAAATTTGGATATCACACCTAAAACCGTAACTTCTCTGGGGCCTGGTCATCACAATATTAGGTTTGGTAGGGATCTGTGACATTTATTATATTTCTAGGTGGCAACAGGTGTTTTGAATGTCAATGATACCATGCTCACTGTCCCAGAATCTCTTGATTTTGAATCACGCATTAGCTCCTATTTTTAAGAGAGAATGCCACCTTGGAATTATTCAGCACGGCCACTAGATTCATAAATATTGTCCAAAATGCTTTCTGAAAATGTTTTCACTTTTGACAGAATTTAAAAAGTCCAAAACAAGTATTTACACCTAAAAAAACAGACTCCTCCAAAACAATTTCTCAGTTGGATAAGTTCAATGGCGTTTCTTGGTTTAATTAAAAGCTGTAGCCTTTCCTAAGCACCTAGACTTGTAACTAGCTGAGGTGTTTGTGGATTATTCAGTCTGAACATACACAATGCAGTTAATTTTCCCATCATGTACCATTCAGTTGTGCAGAATACCAACAAGGCAAGAGTTATTGTTTACCTTTGACAGGGACAATTTGGTGTAGAACCAGAGAGTTGTATATGGGCCTTTTAATCACATGCTAATCTTTTTGTTTCTCGTCCACAAATAATCAGACTGCTTTTACAAATTTTCATGAGCTTCTGGATTGTTATCTTAATACTGGTAAAATATTTTTATTGAGCCTCTAGTATTTTCTATCCAATAAATAGTATTGCAAATGGACAATTCAAAATTACATAGCATTTAAAAATACAGGGGCAGACAAAAGAGAGTGGAAGATTATATAGCAATTTTCCTTTTAATTTTTGAACTATTAGAAAGTACATTAAGTGGAGGGGAGATAATTACAGAGAAAGGTCAAGGGAGAGAGCGCCGGAAGGAATATGAGATGAAGGGGTAGAGACAGGAGACAATGGTAATGTTCGATCATTTTTCACAGAAAACACTAGCAGAATGTTAAAGCCAATTATCTCTTTTAGGATTAATTCAAAAAGTTAATTGTTAATTATTACTTACACATTCCAGTTGCTAACCTCTGTGAGACAAAGTAGGCGAGAGATAAACAAATAAGTAGACACCTTTTTGCAAACTGATTTAATTTCTGCAAATTGAATTATGACAGCAAAAAAAAGTGAATAAACCAGGAAGGAATGGCGCAATGGGGAGAGAGAAGAATGGAACAGCTTACGAGAAAAGAAACTTCTAGCTACCCAATCTTTGGAGAACCAAATAGGAATAGGAATAGTGATGGGGTCTGCTCACACACAAAAAAAAATGAGGTTGAGATGATCTATGCAGAGCAAAGACAGGTGGAGGCTGGTTATAGTGATTTAAAAGAGAAAAGGAAGGGGGAAAGGAAGAAGTAGTGAAGGGATGGTGGGAATTGGAGAAAGTACTGGAAAGGTGAAGGGGATGTGATGGGAAAGGGAGGCAAAAATGAATATGCAGAGTCAATGTGAGGAGAGCCAATGGAACCACATTTTCTCTTCAGTTCCTCCACAAATGGCCCATTTCATCCCTATTACATTGAAGCCAACAGGAAGGAAGAAAGAGAAGCTGAAAATGATAGAAAGGGAAGCAAGGAACAGAATTATAGGGAAAGAGGTAAAAGAGAAAAACAAAGAAACAAAAACAAAGAAGTGAGACAGCAACATAAAGAAGCAGTGATTGTTAATACAAAGTCCATATTCTTTAACTCACCATATGCACCAGCCTAGGAGTCGATCCAGCATGCGCAATATGTAGTACATTGATTTCAATAGAGAAGCCATCAGAATTTTTTCATTAGGTTCTGATTTGTAAATCCTAGGTGTCTACTGCATAAATTTTCCAGTTGATGGTCCTGTCTAACTTTTTATGTCTTGAATATAATTTTCAAAGCTATTTTGTGAAGTACACAGCCACATTTCTTCCTTGTTTGTTTTATCATAATTTTGATTTGAATTAATCATATGGAACATGACGGGTTTTGCAGTACCGCTAAATGGCAGCTCTGGTATCTTTCCAAAACCAACTCAGTTACACACTCACTGCACTTTGGTGAAATCTGCAATTGTACAGCTCTTAGGTTTCAAGTGTGACTAAATATACTGATCTATTTAAATTGAACACTTTAGATGAGAAAAAGGTCATCAGACTTATGTGTGTTTACCAGGCTTTTAATTGCACCTCTTCCAATATTCCCAATCTTTCCTTTTCCTCTCCTCCAGAGAAGGAACGTGTCAAAAATGTATTGTGGATTCCTCAAAAGGTGACCAACCATGTCTCAGGAAGTTCAAACTTATTACTGGAATTCTTCATTCCACAATAATGTTGTGGATACACAAGCAGGTCAGAGGCTAGGAATAAATTGTTATTTATTTGTTAAATATATCAGTTTACTTGCACAACACTGTATTCTTTTGCTATAAATTCTGGGTCTTATGGTCCTACTCCACAACCACCTGATGAAGGAGCAGCGCTCCGAAAGCTAGTGCTTCCAAATAAACCTGTTGGACTATAACCTGGTGTTGTGTGATTTTTATCTTTGAGATACACTGTAGTAACTTCTCAGATACTAATTTCCAAATCTGCGATCTCTACCATCTAGGAGAACAAGGGCAATTGTTCCATGGGAATGCCACCATGGTCAAGTGCGCTTCCAAGATGCTCATCATACTGACTTGCTATTTCTTTATTGCCGTTAGGCTGAAATCCTGGAATGCACTCCCAGATAGTATTGTGGATCTACCTACAGCCCCATGAACTGCAGAGGTTCAAGAAGCTAGTACACCACTCCATTCCCCAGACTAATTAAGGATGGGCTAATTAAGGAATCCTGGTTCCTTTAGTGATGCATACATCCCATGAAAGAATAGATAGGTTACGTAGGATATTTTATGTAGCAACAGGTCATTTGGCACAATCAGTCCATATCTGAGTTTATGTTCCACTCTACCTAACCATCCGCAGAGAAGATAATGGCCCTAGTGACATTATTGCTTTACCAATAAACCAAAGATTCCCAGGTAATGTTTTGGGGAAACTAAAAGAACTATAGATGCTGTAAATCAGAGACAAAAATAGAAATTGCTGGTAAAGTTCTACAGGTCTGGCAGTATCTGTGGAGAGAAATCAAAATTAACGTTTTGGGTTCAATGAGTTCTGAGGAAGGGCCACTCCACCTGAAATGTTAACTCTGATTTCTGTTCACTGATGCTACCAGACATGCTGAGCTTTTCCAGCAGTCTCTACTTATGTCTAATGTTTTGGAGACTTGGAGTCAAATCTGCCAAGGCAGATGGTGGAGTTTGAATCCAATTAAAATCTGGAATTAAGAGTCCAATTAATTCCAGATTGAAATAAGAGTCTAATAGTGACAATGAATCCATTGTTGAGGGGATAGAAACATCTGGTTCACTAATGTTTAGGGAGAGATACTGCCTTCCTTAATTGGTCTGGCCTTCATATGACCCACAGCAATGTGGTTGTCTCTTAACCACCCTCTGGGCAATAAATGCTGGCTTAGCCAGTGATACCCACATCCTGTGCATGAATAACTAAGCTGTCCAGAAGAAAAATCATTGGGAAAGCAAATCTTAGCAGGACTTATACACATAATGGTAATGTCCTAGGGAGTGTTGCTGAATAAAGAGACCTTGGAGTGCAGGTTCATAGCTCCTTGAAAGTGGAGTCACAGGTAGATAGGATAGTGAAGAAGGCGTTTGGCATGCTTTCCTTTATTGGTCAGAGTATTGAGTACAGGAGTTGGGAGGTCATGTTGCGGCTGTACAGGACATTGGTTAGGCCACTGTTGGAATATTGCATGCAATTCTGGTCTCCTTCCTATCGGAAAGATGTTGTGAAACTTGAAAGGGTTCAGAAAAGATTTACAAGGATGTTGCCAGGGTTGGAGGATTTGAGCTATAGAGAGACTCTGAACAGGCTGGGGCTGTTTTCCCTGGAGCATCAGAGGCTGAGGGGTGAACTTATAGAGGTTTACAAAATTATAGGGACATGGATATGATAAATCGACAAAGTCTTTTCCCTGGGATCGGAGAGTCCAGAAATAGGTTTAGGGTGAGAGGGGAAAGATATAAAAGAAACCTAAGGGGCAGCTTTTTAACGCAGAGAGTGTTACGTTTATGGAATGAGCTGCCAGAGGAAGTGGTGGAGGCTGGTACAATTGCAACATTTAAGAGGCATTTGGATGGGTATATGAATAGGAAGGGTTTGGAGGGATATGGGCCGGGTGCTGGCAGGTGGGACTAGATTGGGTTGGGATATCTGGTCGGCATGGACGGGTTGGACCGAAGGGTTTGTTTCCGTGCTGTACATCTCTGTGACTCTATGACTCTAACTGAAAAAAAAATCAGTTCTTGTTATTACCTCCAGAATCCTGTAGCTTTGAGAAAACTAAAACATCTGTATTTCTAATCACAGTACCCATTTCCTCGGTTAGAAATAAATGATCCCTAATTCCACACTCGTCCAACATATCACCTACGTCCATTGCCTTCTGGAATGGAAAGACCCGAAGCAGATACACACTGAGTCTATACCTCTCCAGGTAATGAAGTGTTCACAATGTTTGATCATTCTCATTGTCCATTCCGTTCATCTTGTCTACAGTCACGATGCAGCTCATGAAGGAGGTGGAATAAAATGGTAAACAATGCTCCAGGTTTTAGCTGAATGCTCATTTATATTTACATGGACAGTCTCAATATGCCAGAACAGCTCTAGTAAATGATTGGTTGAATATAAGTTGTGGTGATGCATTGGTTATCTTCACTAATGGTGACTTGAATTGGGCAGTCTGGCACAGCAGAGGAGTGAGCAGTTTGAGCTGGTAAGAGAGGTATTTACATTTATTTTTGTTCTGTAGAATCCCTACAGTGTGGAAACAGGCCCTTCGGCCCAGCAAGTCCACACTCACCCTCTCAATTTTCCCAAAGCTGGCAAAGCAACACCCTCTATAAAACACATCTTCATAGAATGACAAAGTTACAACACATAATGAGGCCATTTAGCCTGTCATGTGCTCTCTACAGGAGCAACTGATCCCATCTCATTTCCACTTTACTTCCCTGTAGCCCATTTTTCTGACATCCAGGGTTTAACCAATTTCCTGTCTCTTCTCAAGTGCGGCCTTGTCCTAGTCTCACCTTTAACCCAGTGTATATATAGATTAATTGCAGCTCAGTCTGAAGTTAACCTATCCTCCTGGAAGTAGAACAAAATAATTGGGACTGGCAAAAAGGTTTATATATATATATATATATATATATAACTGCTGCATTGCATCAGCTTTGAGAAAAGTAATTCAGAAGCAGTCTCTACAGTTAGTGTTAGAGGTCTCACACATCAGTGAGGGCTCAGATGGTTTATATATAGAACATAAAGGATAACTGGAAGTGAATCTCAGACTTGGAACTAGCTGCAGAGCTCCCATACTTTATGCATGGGATAATGAGCCAACGTCTTGGATTATTTATATAATTGTTAAATTTCAAACCGTTAAATTGCCATCATACTAACAGTTCGAGCAGATTTATTACTCGCAATATTAATAGAACATAAAAAATGCATTTAGATAGCACCTCATTATGATTACACGTTCAAAATGATTCACAGAATGAATTTCATTCTGAAATAGTCTGTCGTTACGAAAGCAAAATCAGCAGCTGTCTGACAAACACCTGATGTGCAATTTTAATGACAATTAGTAAACTTTAACGGCTTGTTCTCATTTCTGAAAGGGCTGGGCCTTCCAGACTTTGAGGCTCACAATGCAGTACAGAGTTCCACTTTCTCTATTTTCACCCACACTCTGCCTGATCCTATCACCTCACTCAACTCCTTGAAATAGGCCCCGGGATCTCATCTCCCTGACCCTCGTGGGGCCAGAGTTCACTTCGGGAGCGGCTGCCAATCAAAGGCAGGGGTTGAGCATCTGAAAGGCTGGAACAAAACCAGCGAGAGAGACACGCAGCAGGACCAGGGGTATCTCTTGACCCGACATTCTCTCTCTCTCTCTCTGTGTAACAGATGCTGCTCGGTTTCTCCCGCGCTCTCTGGTCCTCCTTGTAGGAAATCCTTTAAGAAGCCTGCAACTGTCAGGATTACCGTGTCCATCTCACGGATGTAATTGGGTCAGATTTGACATACACACTCTGATGTTACAGCAGGGTTCCCATGGAATTGGCCATTGCAGGTGAACTAACTCACATCCTCAATGTGCCGTAATACTGTACTCCCCCCCCCCCCCATCTGCCACTGGCTTCCCACTTGTTGTACCTTGAGGTCGGCGCACTAACTAACTGTAGACCCAGTACATCCCACGACAAAGCGGCCTGGTCTCCTTCTCGCTGCATTAACACTGCCTGAGTTGCAGTGCTCAGCTCCCAGCTGGGACTGAGAGACTCTCTCGTCAGAATGGTCATAGTCCAAAGGGACTCGGAGCTAAGAGCAAGTCGCCTGTTCCCCTGGCTCCACACCAGCAATGCCACGGAGGGGGTCGCAGTGCCTTAGGAATAGAAAGTTCTTAGTCCATTTATTGTTACTTTCTTCTGCACACCACCCTCGGTTAGGGCAGAGAGGCTTGCACCCTCTGGCTGTGCCGAGTTGTGATGCCCCATGCAGTCAAACAGCGCGGTTGGAGTGTTGGTCGGAGGTTAACAGAGGATGGCGGGTGTCAGTGGGAATGAGGCGGTAAAGTCTTTGGGAGTGGGATGGGGTGGGGGCGAGGAGAAAGTTACTGAACAGGGGTAACGTTAACTATGACCTTCCCAAAGAATAATGCTAGCTGATTTCTCCCATCCCCGCCAGCTCCTCTCTCTCCCACCCCTCTCCCTTGTATTTACAATACCCGCGCTTCTACTAACCTTGAGCGATGTGATTAAATAATTTCTTAACAATCTCTAGTTTCTGAGAGGGAAGAGGGGCACAGGGCAAGCGCTCAGAAACCATATTGGTGCAAAACTGTCAACTCACTTTCTAATCATTGAAACAGAGTAATGTGTTGGTTCAAACACTCTGATAAATATCTGAACACACGGAATCATTATCAACCTGCAAGTGTAGTTTTCAGACAGGGAGAGAGAGAATTGCTCCTCAAATAAACCTGAACTGGCTTTGCTTCAATCCCCATTCGTTTCTCAGGACTTTATGAAGGGCTTTGGAACAGGTCTGAACTATGTGAGTGTGTATGTGAGAGAGTCTAGAATTCTCTTACTCACCTGTGTGCCTCACTTCACTGCCCGCACTGAACATGCACAATCCGAGAGCTCACACTCAATATGACATTTTTAAATCTCTCTCTCTCTCTCTGTATACAACAGATCCAATTCACTCAACTTCTGACCCTCGGAGAGCTGCAGGGATACAGCAAGTGGCTTGCCCCGCTTATTGTACATCACGAACAATAACCTTCCAACACACCCAACAATGAAATGGAAAGTCGGAGAAATGACAGGGAGCACTTCCTCCCCACCACCCCACCCCCCCTCCCCATCACCAGGTCGGTGCTGGGGTCACTTTGGCTCCCAGTGTTAGTCCATTTCTTACCGCAGCGCAGGAAAGTTGAGTGAGACATTCCGTTCTGCGGAGGGGAAGAGTCGAACAGGCTGCAAATTATTCCCCCTTCCTCCAGGAAAACGGTGGGGGATGTTCCCTTCAGGAGCCGGAGCCTCGAGAACGATCCCAACAAATGCTAACGAAAAGAAAGCGTTGGAAGGTGCTCCTTTTCCCAATCAATCGATGACTTTGTAGATCCTGCCGCACTCTCACGGTTAGTTGGCTCACTCTCTCTCTCACACACACACGGCGCTATTGATGTTCACCACTGTGCCCTTTTAACAGTGATCAGGATCGAGCTCAGTCATCTGAAATGCTGCAGGTTAGTAGCTGTTTGTGGATGTTCAGACTGTGTGTGTGTGTGTGTGTGTGAGTGTGTGGTTAGTAGCACTGGGCTAGCCTTCTGTCTACTTGTCCCTTGCCAGCTGCAGTTCTGGCGCTTGTCTCAGGCTCACTGCCTGCCGCTCACTGTACTCTGCTCATCCCAGGAGCTCTCTGTGAGCTGAATACTAATCAGACCCTGCACAATACTTTGCTTCCTTGCTCCTCCGCGATTTCCCCACTTTTGATGGGTTTCTGGGTCGAACCCGCGACTTGTGCTCGCTCTAACCCCACTTCTCCTTGTTTACAATCCACTGCTACCTGTTTCTAGTGTGCAGTTTTTGATTTGATTTATTAATGTCACACTCCTCTGAATTTCTGCTTATTAGTTTCCATGCCCTTTTCATCTCCCTCATTTACCTTCTCTGCTGTTTCTCGCTCCCTCACTTGATTCTTTCACTGGCATGTTCTTAGCAAACATGTTACAAACCAACTGTCTGCATATTTCCTTCAGGATTAGTGGTGCTGGAAGAGCACAGCAGTTCAGGCAGCATCCAAGGAGCTTCACATATTTCCTTTGCCTTCTCCTCCCTATGTCTCAGCCCTAGAGTTAAATATCACACAACACCAAGTTATAGACCAACAGATTCATTTGGAAGCATAAGCTTTCAGAGAGCTGCTCTTTCATCAACTACCTGGTGTGTGATTTTTAACTCTAGGACTGAGACATGGAAGGTATTAGAGAACAGGGAAACTGCTTCCAAGACTGTTTCATTTAACCTGTCCTCTTCATGATGGAGAAAGTGAGGACTGCAGATGCTGGATATCAGAGCTGAAAATGTGTTGCTGGAAAAGCGCAGCAGGTCAGGCAGCATCCAAGGAGCAGAAGAATCGATGTTTCGGGCATGAGCCTTCCTGAAGAAGGGCTCATGCCCGAAATGTCGATTCTCCTGCTCCTTGGATGCTGCCTGACCTGCTGTGCTTTTCCAGCAACACATTTTCAGCTCTTCATGATGGCTAATGGACAAGCCATGTGCCATTATCCCAATGGAATTGAAATATTCCAATGTATTTCATTCATTGCCACTGTTTCAATGAATGAAGCCAATGTTCACTTACTCAAGCTTAATTGGACAATTAGATTGTGTCTATTCGTTCCTAGTTGACAAAATTCTAACTTATGATGCAGTATCAATGTCCTGACCTCTGGGTCAGAAACTTCAAGTTCAATTCTCAATTGGCTCAGTGGTGTGCCATAGCTGAATAGATTGGTTAAAAAGGGTCTGGGTCAGAAGGTCTAGGTTTGAGCCTCATCTGTTCTGGAGGGGGTGTCATAAAATGTTTACAAATTTCTAACTTAAATGTGAAGTTTCCATATTTGAAGCACTCAGGTTAATCTTTGATGTAATATTTTCTGTTGGTCATGTATTGTGAAGCAGTGACTTATATGTTTGAAGCTGATAGCTAAGGTTTACATTGAAGTTTACTCTAAGAACTTGCGACAATGTGTGGATTTTCAGATAGAATCTGAGGTCTGGAAGTATCTGAGGGTCAGTAACTATGTCCCCTGGTTTCATCGACTGTTTGTTTAAAATATTTTTCATCAAACTGTTCAGATACGTTATCATACCTATGGGGTGGCATGGTGGCTCAGTGGTTAGCACTGCTGCCTTACAGTGCCAGGGACCTGGGTTCAATTCCTGCCTCAGGCAACTGTCTGTGTGGAGTTTGCACATACTCCCTGTGTCTGCGTGGGTGTGCTCCGGTTTCCTCCCATAGTCCAAAGATGTGCAGGTTAAGTGAATTGGCCTTGGTTATTTAACCTATAGTATTAGGTGCATGAGTCAGGGGTGAATGTAGGGAATGGGTCTGGGTGGGTTGCTCTTTGGAGGGCTGAAGGGCCTGTTTCCACACTGTAGGGAATCTAATCTAATCATTCTAGGGCAAGTGGCAAAGAAGGTTCACTGGACTCAAAACGTTGACTTTACTTTTGTCTCCCCAGATACTTCCAAACCTGCTGACTTTCTCCAGCATTTTCTGTTTTTCTTTCAGGTTTGCAGCAATTCTTTGTGATTACATCAGAGATCAAATGGTAATTAGACTATACGTAATGTATAAAAAACAAAAAATATGGGTAATTATATAGAAGGTAAATCTTCATATTGTGTACAATTAGAATTCCACGTTAAATATTATATCAAGATTTTTTTAATATTGCAATATTCATTGAAAATATAAATAGTTTCAGTAACTGATTAGAATTTCATCAACACCTCTCCAGTGCTTTCTGCTTTTATATTTGATCTCCTCTGAAGTTACTCATGGAGAAGTCAGATGATGTAATTCTTTTTAGTCATTTATGGGATATAGGCATTGCTGGCTTGGCTGGCATTAACTGTTCGTTCTTAAATGTCCTGGAGAAGTGATGGTGAGCTGCCTTTGTGAACGGCTGCAGTCCTTGAAGTGTAGGTACTGCCACAACACTGTTATGCAGGGAGTTCCAGGATGTTGATCCAGTGATACTGAAGGATAAGTGATATATTTCTGAGTGAGAAGGAAGTGGGGCTTGATGGGAACTTGCAGGTGGGTGCTGTTCCCATTTATCTGCTGCCCTTGTCCTCTCCAGTGGTCGAAGGTGTTGGATTGTGATGTGCTTCTGAAGAAACTTTATTGCTGGAACAGCACAGCAGGCCTTGGTGAGTTAATGCACAATGTCACTTCTAGATAGTACACATTGCTCGCACTCTGTGTCAGTGCTGAAGGGAGTGAATGTTGAAGTCAATACATGGGGTACCGTCAAGCAAGCTGCTGTGTCTTGGATGCTGGTGAATTGTTGAAGCTGTACTCTTCCAAGCAACTGGAGTGTATTCCTTTACACTCCTGGCTTGTGCCTTGTAGATGCTTATCGGGCATTCAGGAGACAGATAGTAAGTAACTTGCTAGTCCCTGCATTGCTCTTGTTGCCACAGTATTTATATAGACAGTCCAGTGTTGCTTCTGGTCAGTGGTAACCTCCATGATGTGGATAATAGCTGATTCAGCAATAGTTATCCCATTAACCATCAAAATGATGATGGTTAGAGTCTATCTTGTTGGAGGTGGTGGTCAGTACCTGTCAGTCTGTGGACAAATCATATTTGCCACTTGCCAGCCTAAGCTCTTGCTGCGTATGGCCACAGTCTGCTTCAGTATCTCAGGGAGTCACAAAAGACCATTGGATAATCCAATCGAGCTGAAAAGCTGACAGAACAAACTGAAGTCCCATTCTGAAGAAAGGTCACTGGACTCAAAGCGATAACTCTGTTTCTTTCTCTGCGGATGCTGCCAGAACCACTGAGTTTCTCCAGCAATTGGTGTGTTGTTTCAGAAGAAGTCGAACATTGTGCAATCATAAATGAGCATTCCCACGTCCAATGAACGATGGAAGAAACATCATTGATGAAGCAGCGAAGGTGGTTGGGCTCAGGAGACGACCCTGAGGAACTCTTGCAAAGATTCCTGGAGTTAAGATAATTGATTTCCACCAAACACAAACATCTTCCTTTGCTCCAGGTTAACTAGTGGAAATATAATGAGAAGATTATTTGAAGTGTTACACTGAGTAGTCTCCACTTTATTATTCTTCTTATAGAGCACTGGTTAAGTTTGTTTGGCCTGGTTTATACTTTGGAGGTTACTTGGCATAATTAATTAAATATTTGCTAAAAAAGCAGAGGGAATAAGAGGGTTTTGTTTTATGCATTAAGTATTGAACCTTAAAGCTGGAATGGAGCAGACTCCATAGGGAACTTTCAAAGGGAAAGGGATATGTACTTGAAATGGAAAAATAAATTTCAGGACTGTGTGTAAAAGCCAGGGGGTTGAATTTTGGACTAAATGGAAAGCTGTTCCAAACAGTTAGTAGAGGCAAGGTGTGCAGATTGGCTTCACTCTGTGCTGGGTGATACTAGGAATTACTGTAAAAAGGATCATCATGAAGCTGATTAGTGCCGAGTTGCCATCATTCAGGGAAATTTGTAGATTGGCAGTTGCTCATAAATTTCTATCTCCATTTTAGAAACTAATACAGTACTAAAATACCATCTTGCTTTCCCTTATAATGACTTGCAGTGTGCAAGCTTCAGTGAGGGAACAAAAGCATACGGCTCATAGATGCAGCTGTAAAATAGCAAAGGTCCCAAGCCTCATCACACAAGCTAAAAATAAGCAGATTCAGAATGGAGTTCCAGTTGAGGATATTCCAACAAATCTGGTAGTTCCAACAGAGGATGGCAGTCATTAGGAATGTATCCAGAGTGTATGCCTTCTGCTACTGGAATTGTGGATTGACTCCTGTACAGGTATCCCCTGCTTTTCGAAAGTTCACTTTACGCCACTGCTTTTACGAAAGACTTACATTAGTACCTGTTTTCGCTAACAGAAAGAAATCCAATGAGGATTTTCACTATTATGAAAAAGGCAAAATTTTTCCCATATAAATGAATGCTTCTTCGCTTTATGCCATTTCGGCTTACAAAACGTTTCACAGGAATGCTTGCTTTTGCATAGCGGGGAATACCTGTAATACCATTTGTTATATATTTTTCTTAGCTATGTATTCTAACAATTGGAGCTTCGGTTGTTCCAAACACCTTTATGGAGATAACACTTAGACTTTAAGATTTGGACGTTTTTCTTACCCTTTGGCTTCCTCTTATTTCAACTGGAGTATTTTTTAAATTCTGGTTTTGTAATCGAGATGGTGCCGGAAAAAGGCGACTTTGGACACTTTTCACTCTACCCATGTATTCCTATACTTAAGTACAGTTGACAATAAAGTCTAAATCTTCATAATTCTTATTTTGATGGAACTGTGATGTGTGAACAAAGTATCCTGCTTTTACGGTTTGTCTGCAGGCAAAGGTTTATATTAGAAATAGAGTAAACAGGTGCAGGAGTAGGCCATTCGGCCCTTCGAGCCTGCACCACCATTCAATACGATCATGGCTGATCATGCAATCTCGGTATCTCAGTGTCACACTCCTGCCCGTACCATTTGATCCCTTTAGCTGTAAGGGTCATGTTCAGCTCCCTCTTGAATATATCTAACAAAATGGCCCCAACAGCTTCCTTTGTGAGAGAATTCCACAGGTTCACATCTCTCTGAGTGACGAAATTCTTCCTTATAGAGTCATAGAGATGTACAGCACGGAAACAGACCCTTCGGTCCAACCTGTCCATGCCGACCAGATATCCTAATCCAATCTAGTCCCATTTACCAGCACTCAGCCCATATCCCTCTAAACCCTCCCTATTCATATATCCATCCAGATGCTTTTTAAATGTTGTAATTGTACCAGCCTCCAACACTTCCTCTGGCAGCTCATTCCATACACACACCACTCTCTGTGTGAAAAAGTTGCCCCTTAAGTTCCTTTTATATCTTTCCCCTCTCACGCTAAACCTATGCCCTCTAGTTCTGGACTCCCCCACCCCAGGGAAAAGACCTTGTCTATTTATCCTATCCATGCCCCTCATGATTTTATAAACCTCTATAAGGTCACCCCTCAGCCTCTGATACTCTAGGGAAAACAGCCCCAGACTATTCAGGCTCTCCTCTCAGTCCTGTAAGACTTACTCCTTATTAGATTGTGGTCGTTAGTTTTGGACTTCCCCAAATTATCATAGAAACTCTACAGTGTGGAAGCAGGCCATTTGGCCCTTCAAGTCCACACTGATCCTCCGAACAACATCCCACCCAAACCCAGTCCCATCACTATAACCCTACATTTCCCATGGCACTCTGAAGGGCAATTTAGCATGCTCAATCCACATAACGTGGACTGTGGGAGGAAACGCACGCAGGCACGGGGAGAGTATGCAAATTCCACACAGACAGTCGCCCGAGAGTGGAATCAAACCCGGGTCCCTTGCGTTGTGAGGCAGCAGTGCTAACCACTGAGCCACTGTGCTACTTGACAGTGCCTTCTGAAGGGTGTAACTTTATTAACAGATGCTTTAGGCGCATTGTGAAGAATCGTCTACCCACTCCTGACTACAGGTAACTCATTAGGAAAACAGCCCCCCCACCCTCACCCCCCAACTGTGATTATCTCCCCATTACCACTAGCATTTGAAGTGGTACGTTCAGTCAGTTTGACAGAAACCATCACTCATTAGCAATGCCACAGGAGATCGACGCATGGGGAACAGAATCCACTGTCAAAGCAGGGAGGAGCAGTAACAGAGGTAGGAACCTTGCAGGATGCTGAACTCTGATGGTTCAGTCACAAACAAGGTGCCCAGTGAAATGTTTCCTGTGTTGCTAACACCTGTCCTTCATTTAGTGAAGAATTATTTTGGTATGGTTCTCTAGTCATGGGAGTAAAGTTAGTCCATTCAGCCCATCAATCTTCTCTGACATTCAATGAGATCCTATAATACTCAACGCCACTTTCCAGCCTTTTTCCTACATCCCTTCCCAATTAAAGTCTATCTCGGTCTTCTATATACTTAATTACCCACCCTCACAGCCTTCTGCAGTAAAGAACTCAGTGGGATTGTTGCTGAACAAAGAAACCTTGGAGTGCAGGTTCATAGCTCCTTGAAAGTGGAGTCGCAGGTAGATAGGATAGTGAAGGAGGCGTTTGGTATGCTTTCCTTTATTGGTCAGAGTATTGAGTACAGACGTTGGCAGGTCATGTTGTGGATGTACAGGACATTGGTTAGGCCACTGTTGGAATATTGTGTGCAATTCTGGTCTACTTCCTATCGGAAAGATGTTGTGAAACTTGAAAGGGTTTCGAAAACATTTACAAGGATGTTGCCAGGGTTGGAGGATTTGAGCTGAACAGGCTGGGGCTGTTTTCTCTCGAGCGCCGGAAGCTGAGGGGTGACCTTATAGAGGTTTACAAAATTATGAGGGGCATGGATAGGATAAATAGACAAAGTCTTTTCCCTGGGTTTGGGGAGTCCAGAACTAGAGGGCATAGGTTTAGGGTGAGAGGGGAAAGATATAAAAGAGACCTAAGGGGCAACTTTTTCACGCAGAGAGTGGTACGTTTATGGAATGAGCTGCCAGAGGAAGTGGTGGAGGCTGGTACAATTACAACATTTAAGAGGCATTTGGATGGGTATATGAATAGGAAAGGTTTGGAGGGATATGGGCCAGGTGCTGGCAGATGGGACTAGATTGGGTTGGGATATCTGGTCGGCATGGACGGGTTGGACCGAAGGGTCTGTTTCCATGCTGTCCGTCTCTATGACTCTATAACTCTACAGATTCACTACCATCTCAGAGAAGAAATCTCACCTCATCTCTGTTTTAAGTGGCCGGAGTATTTGTTGGGGTTGGTGTGAGTGTGTCATTCCTTTCTTTATATCCTTCCTGGTTCAGGGTCCTCACACTACTCACGGTGGAGATGCCGTGCTAACCGGTTGCCAGTCTCTTGTTAACTCTCCAGCAGGAGGCAGTCTAGAGCAGTCTCCCAGAACAAGCCGTGGTCTCTTGCTTTCCCCCTGCGTGGTGCCCGCGTTATGACTGAATGTGCACAAAGCCATCCACCCCGCTGTTCTCACTCCGTTTCTCTTAAAGTTGACCTCGCTATCTCTGGAAGCCTCACATTGCCTTGCTTATTGATGTTTACTGGGAGTCTCCCCCTGTCTGTTTCTCCATTCCTTCTTTCTTTCTCAGTACTGCCTTTATCTTCCTCTCTACCCACGCTCCCAATCTGTGTTCCTTTGTGTCTTTCTGTGTGGATCGGTCCCCATTATAACCTGGACTCCTCAGTGCAGAGGCTGCGCTGACCAGCGGCGCTATGTCCACCGTGATCGATAGAGGGAACCTGTGTACCGAGCACACCCTGCACAGCAGAAACAAACTTAAACTTTCTCCTGCTCCTCGGATGAATTGCACTTTCATGCGAGACTGTTTGCCGTATAATTCTGTCTCCGTGCCTCCATTTTCATGCAATCAGTTACAGTGGATAGCCTGTGACCAGGGACTGAGTAGCTCCTCTTGAGAACTGAAAAATAGGATGTGACAGGCAGGCTGTGATTACAGTGTGTGCTGTGCATAGCAGCAACAGATAGCATTGTTGGAAATGAGCACCAATCGCCACTGAGTCACCCATCAGTTGGTTAGGAAACATTCAACCTACAAGGGGCTCTTGCGTATCAGTGGTAGTGTCCCTACCTCTCACAAGGAGACCTTGACAGGTTGAGTTAAGGAATAACCACATTGCAGAAGATCAGACCAGGTAAGGAAGGCAGTTTTCCTTCCAAATGAGGAGTGAACCCGATAGTCTTTTCTCCCAACAATGGGGTGGTGGTCACCATTAGGACTCTTAATTCAGTCTAAAATTAATTAGACTCTTCATCCCAAATTTTAGTTGAATTCAAATTCCACCTTCTGCCATGGTGGATTTGACTCCAAGGTCCCCAAACATTAGACAAAAGTAGAGAATGCTGGAAATGGTCAACAGATCTGGGAGTATCTGGGGAGAGAAATCAAAGTTCACATCTCCTTGCTCAGAACTGAGCAAAAGTGAGGACTGCAGACGCTGGAAATCAGAGTCTAGATTAGAGTGGTGCTGGAGAAGCGCAGCAGGTCAGGGAGCATCCGAGGAGCAGGAAAATCGACGTTTCGGGTAAAAGCCTTTCATCAGGAACCTCGGATGCTACCTGACCCGCTGTGCTTTTCCAGCGCCATTCTAATCTTGCTCAGAACTGAGTTGAGCTTTTCCAGCGATTTCTGTTTTTGTTTCTGACTCACAGCAGCTGCAGGTTTTTTTTTGGGTTTCCTCCAGAAGGGGGTGTGTGAGCAAATCTGAAGGGCTTTTCTTAAAGAGTCGAGTCCTTATTAACATCAAATAAAGCTGGAGATCTGAAGGAAAACTGAAGAGTTTGGAGATCTGAAGCAAAGAAAAGTGCCGGAGAAACTCAGCAGGTCTGTCAGCTTCTGTAAGGAGAAAAGCAGAATTAACATTTGGAATCCAGCGAGCTTGAGTCAGAGCAGGTGTCTTGGTGGAGGTTTCGATAGAAAACAAAGCTGCGTTTCAAATTTCCAGCAAGCACCAGTATTTTCCTTGCATTTTTCCCAAGATGATATGTTGCAAAGGACTTTTGAAGTGTGGTGACTTCAGCATGAAGGCAGCATTTCCAACGGTTTAGGACTTACTTAATTGTGCTCTGAATTTTCCGCCGACATGTCTAACACAAAGGAGTTGGTGGAGTCCTGAGTACATCGCAAGACAAGTATGCAGTCTCAGAGATAAGGCTGAAATAGGGAGCCTCATTCATGTTGAGGAACAGAAGTAAAATTGACTACATCAGCTTTGACTAAAATACCCAGTAACAGGCTGCAAGATGGAATGTTCCCCAGAGCTGTTACAGAATGTACTCCAGAGCCTATCTCATGTAAATTTATGACTCCATAGATATTTCCTTGGGACATAGCATACATCTTGTTGATGTGTTACCATTGTCTCCACATGTCGCCGTCTTCTTACTCCAGGCTTTTTCTTTCGTGTATCTCTGTACACAGCTTATCAGCACAATGTGAGGTTTTCACTCCATGCAGCCTGGTGCAGCACAAACACTCAATATTACATCAAAGTGTGAAGTGAATGAACATTTTGGCTACTTGACGTGCTCTTTGAAGCAAGCATCTGATTTAAATCAGGTGACAGCCCATTTGCCCCAGGTTATTTTGAGATCTGCTTTTCTGAAAGAGATGAGTATAAAGGTTGCAGATACTAACTGACTAATTTATTTGAGCACATATTTAAAACCATGCTAAATTGCCCCATAGTGTCCAGGAATGTGCAGGTGAGATGGATTGGCCATGGTAAATCAAGGTGATAGGGATTGAGTGGGGTGCTCTTTGGAGGGCCGGTATGGACTTGATGAGCTGAATGGCCTGCCTCTACAATGTAGGTATTCTAAGGTTCTAACTATCTGGAAAGACACTGCTTGATTAGGGACAGCCAGCACGGATTTGTGAAGGGTAGGTCTTGCCTTACAAGTCTTATTGAATTCTTTGAGGAGGTGACCAAGCATGTGGGTGAGGGTAGAGCAGTGGATGTAGTATACATGGATTTTAGTAAGGCATTTGATAAGGTTCCCCATGGTAGGCTTATGCGGAAAGTCAGGAGGCATGGGATAGAGGGAAATTTGGCCAATTGGATAGAAAACTGGCTAACCGGTCGAAGTCAGAGAGTGGTGGTAGATGGCAAATATTCAGCCTGGAGCCCAGTTACAAGTGGAGTTCCGCAGGGATCAGTTCTGGGTCCCCTGCTGTTTGTAATTTTTATTAATGACTTGGATGAGGGAGTCGAAGGGTGGGTCAGTAAATTTGCAGATGATACAAAGATTGGTGGAGTTGTGGATAGTGAGGAGGGCTGTTGTCGGCTGCAAAGACACTTAGATATGATGCAGACCTGGGCTGAGGAGTGGCAGATGGAGTTCAACCCTGCCAAGTGTGAGGTTGTCCATTTTGGAAAGACAAATAAGAATGCGGAATACAGGGTTAACGGTAGGGTTCATAGTGAGGTGGAGGAACAGAGGGATCTTGGGGTCTATGTTCATAGATCTTTGAAAGTTGCCACTCAGGTGGATAGAGCTTGTAAGAAGGCCTATGGTGTATTAGTGTTCATTAGCAGAGGGATTGAATTCAAGAGTCGTGAAGTGATGTTGCAACTGTACAGGACTTTGGTTAGGCCACATTTGGAGTACTGTGTGCAGTTCTGGTCGCCTCACTTTAGGAAAGATGTGGAAGCTTTGGAGAGGGTGCAGAGAAGATTTACCAGGATGTTGCCTGGAATGGAGAATAGGTTGTACGAGGATAGGTTGAGAGTGCTAGGCCTTTTCTCGTTGGAACGGCGAAGGATGAGGGGTGACTTGATAGAGGTTTATAAGATGATCAGAGGAATAGATAGAGTAGACAGTCAGAAACTTTTTCCCCGGGTACAACAGAGTGTTACAAGGGGACATAAATTTAAGGTGTGGGGTAGAGGGTATAGGGGAGATGTCAGGGGTGGGTTCTTTACCCAGAGTGGTGGGGGCATGGAATGCGCTGCCTGTGGGAGTGGTAGAGTCAGAATCTTTGGTGACCTTTAAGCGGCAATTGGATAGGTACATGGATGGGTGCTTAAGCTAGGACAAATGTTCGGCACAACATCGTGGGCCGAAGGGCCTGTTCTGTGCTGTATTGTTCTATGTTCTATGTTCTATGTTCTATGTTCTATCAGTCACTGCCTGCCCTATACCACTCTCTGCCTATCACACCCTACCTTGTTATACATCACATACCATCGAACATATGCCACTCCTATATCACACTTTGCTTGTCACATCCTCTCCTTGTTTTATATCACACTCTGCCTGGAACATCCTCTGCTTGTCGTATATCTCACTCTGTCTGCCACATCCCCTCTTTGTCGTGTAGTACACCCATTCCTTGTTATATATTACACCCTGCCTGATAGATTGCATTCCTTTTTATATCTCACACTCTGTCTGATGTATCCCACTGGAGGAGAAAGTGAGGTCTGCAGATGCTGGAGATCAGAGCTGAAAATGTGTTGCTGGAAAAGCGCAGCAGGTCAGGCAGCATCCAGGGAACAGGAGAATCGACTTCGGGCATAAGCTCTTCTTCAGGAAGTATCCCACTCCTTAGCTATCACGCTGTAACTTACCAATGTGATCAGAAAAGAGAAAGAGGAAGGTCACTTTTTTTCAAAGGTAAGGACAGAAGCGAAGATGAGGGAAGAAGTGTATAGCTGAGTTCCGAATATGTGAAGATGGAGAACAGCAGGTTGAAGCAGACACACTTCCTGGGGAGAAATTGTTTCCTTTGACCTTAATTTTTGACTTAACTAACTTCCAGCCTTAATATTCCTGATGAGAGCTATACAGTGTTGCGTTATTGTTTTTGAGTGGTGAAGGGATTGGATGTTAAGTTACAGAATAGAGTTTGAGATGAGCACAATGGAGGAACCAGTTACTGCAGATGCTGGAATCTGTACTGAAAACAACATGCTGGAGATCACAGCAGGTTAACAGCATCCTGCTCTGATGAAGAGTCATTTATACTCGAAACGTTAGCTTGCTCTCTCTCCATGGATGCTGCCTGACCCGCTGTGATCTCCAGCATTTGTTGGCCTCAGTTTGAGATAAACACCTTTGTCACCAACCAGCACAGGTAGGTTTGTCTATCCTTTCATGCTGTTGACACATGTCAATGTCATTGAAACCTTCTTTTCTCTGCACATTTCATATGCGTGTGTGTTTGTATGTATCTTTTTGTGTTTGTGTGTGTGTCTTTTTGTGTTTGTGTGGGTGTCTTTTTGTGTTTGTGTGTGGGTGTCTTTTTGTGTGTGTTTGTGTGCGAGTGTGTGTGTGATTGTGTGCGTGTATGTGTGTGTTTGGGTGTATGTGTGTTTGTGTGTGTGTGTGTATATGTGTGTGTTTGGGTGTTTGTGTGTGTGTGTTTGTGTTTGTGTGTGTTTGTGTGTGTGTGTTTCTGTGTGTGTTTATGTGTGTGTTTATGTGTGTGTTTATGTGTGGGTGTTTGTGTGGGTGTTTGTGTGGGTGTTTGTGTGTGTTGGTGTGTGTGTATATTTGTGTGTGTGTATTTGTGTGTTTGTGTGTGTGAGTGTTTGTGTGTGTGTGTTTGTGTGTGTGAGTGTGTGTGTGTGTTTGTGTGTGTTGGTGTGTGTGTGAGTGTGTGTGTGTGTTTGTGTGGGTGTTTGTGTGTGTTGGTGTGTGTATGTATTTGTGTGTTTGGGTGTGTGTGTGCGTGTGCGTGTGTGTGTGTTTGTGTGTGAGTGTTTGTGTGTTTGTGTGTGTGTGTTTGCGTGAGAGTGTTTGTGTGTGCGTGTTTGTGTGTGTGTATTTGTGTCTGTGTGTTTGTGTGTGTTTGTTTGTGTGTGTGTGTGTTTGTTTGTGTGTGTGTGTTTGTTTGTGTGTGTGTGTGAGTGTTCGTGTGTGTGTGTTTCAGTTTGTGTGTGTGAGTGTTTCAGTTTGTGTGTGTGAGTATTTGTTTGTGTGTGTGTTTGTGTCAGTTTTTGTATATGTGTGTTTGTGTGTGTGTTTGTGTGTGAGAGTGTTTGTGTGTGTGTTTGGGTGTTTGTGTCTGTGTGTGTGTGAGTGTTTGTGTGTGTGTTTGGGTGTTTGTGTCTGTGTTTGTGTGTGTGTGTGTTTGTGTGTGTGTTTGTGTCAGTTTTTGTGTGTGTGTGTTTGTGTGTGTGTTTGTGTGTGTGTGAGTGTGAGTGTGTGTTTGTGTGTGAGTAAGTGTGTGTGTGTGTGTGTTTGTGTGTATGTGTTTGTGTGTAGTGTTTGTGTGTGTGTTTGGGTGTGTTTGTGTGTGTGTGTGTTTGTGTGTGTGAGAGACATTTTGTGTGTGTGTTTGATTGTGTGTATGTTTGCTTGATTGTATGTGTGTGTGAGAGTGTTTTTGTATGTGTATGAGAGAGAGTTTGTGTGTGTTTGATTGTATGTGTGTGTGTGTTTGATTGTATGTGTGTGTGTGTTTGATTGTATGTATGTGTGTGTTTGATTGTATGTGTGTGTGTGTTTGATTGTATGTGTGTGTGTGTTTGATTGTATGTATGTGTGTGTTTGATTGTATGTGTGTGTGTGTTTGATTGTATGTGTGTGTGTGTTTGATTGTATGTATGTGTGTGTGTAAAGCTTTCCCCTCCCCATTGCAATGATCCATTTTAAATGCTGGAGGTTTGTAGTCTTTCTCGATACTGCTGAAGGGCCCATAACTGACACCTGTGTGCAACCACAAGGAAGGTGCTAGTGAACCTTGCCAAGACAAATTTCACTGTCCTCCATACATTTCTGCATTGTCTCAACAGGTGCTGACAGAGCATTTCCAGCACTTTCTGTGTATAACTTTGTGTAGCATTTGAAATGGGGCTCATCTGAAGATTTAGGAAGATCCTGACGTTAGATGGTGTTGTTTATATGTCCTTAGGGTATTCCAAACTGCTGTACAGTCAATGAGGAACAGCACATTTATGTAAGTAAGCGTACTTTATCGGCTGTTAAGTGCACGAAAGATATTTTGAGGTTCTGAAAGGTGTTATTAAAATGCACATCGTTCTTTGTTAGTGGAACATCACACCGGGCACGTTTTGAATTGCTGATTAGGGTTGGTACTCTTTCCCTTTATGGGCCTTGTGACATGATCTGAATTACTGCAATTTTCACACGAGGAGCCTTTAGTAATGCTGCTGCATGTTCAGTGCTGCTTGAGGTCACCCTGCAGGGCCATTTGTAATCTCCTCCAGTGAATCTCAGCATTTACCCAGCAGCCATTGTGGAACTGCCTGGGGAGGCAGCACATAGGAGTACTCTGACAGGTGAAGCCATAGGAGCATGAGAACTACGGGCAGGAGTAGGCCATTCGGCCCCTCAAGTCTGCCCCTGTCATTTAGTACGATCATGGCTGATCTCGTCTTGGCCTCAACTGTACTTTCCTGTCTGCTCTACCACAGGCTGTTACTAATTAAAAATTTGTCAAACGCCTCCTTAAATTAACTCAATGCCCCAACATCCAACGCACTGGGGGACAGTAATTCCCTCAGGTTCCTGACCCTTTGAGAGAATGAATTCCCCTTTATCTCTGTTTGAAATCTGCCATCCCTTAGCCTAAACTATGATCTCTAAACTATGACCTCTTGTTCGAGATTTCTCCACAAGGAGAAACATTCCCTCTACATCTACTTTGGTAAATCCCCTTTAGCATCTCATATACCTCAATTAGATCTCCCCTCATTCTTCTAAACTCGAACAAATATAGAGCTGAAAATGTGTTGCTGGAAAAGCGCAGCAGGTCCGGCAGCATCCAAGGAACAGGAGAATCGACGTTTCGGGCATAAGCCCTTCTTCAGGAATGAGGAAAGTGTGTCCAGCAGGCTAAGATAAAAGGTAGGGAGGAGGGACATGGGGGAGGGGCTTTGGAAATGCGATAGGTGGAGGGAGGTCAAGGTGAGGGTGATAGGCCGGAGTGGGGTGGGGGCGGAGAGGTCAGGAAGAAGATTGCAGGTTAGGAAGGCGGTGCTGAGTTCAAGGGATTTGACTGAGACAAGGTGGGGGGAGGGGAAATGAGGAAACTGGAGAAGTCTGAGTTCATCCCCTGTGGTTGGAGGGTACCCAGGCAGAAGATGAGGCGCTCTTCCTCCAACCGTCGTGTTGCCATGGTCTGGCGATGGAGGAGTCCAAGGACCTGCATGTCCTTGGTGGAGTGGGAGGGGGAATTAAAGTGTTGAGCCACGGGGTGGTTGGGTTGGTTGGTCCGGGTGTCCCAGAGGTGTTCTCTGAAACGTTCCGCAAGTAGGCGGCCTGTCTCCCCAATATAGAGGAGGGCACATTGGGTGCAGCGGATGCAATAGATGATGTGTGTGGAGGTGCAGATGAATTTGTGGCGGATATGGAAGTGTCCCTTGGGGCCTTGGAGGGAAGTGAGGGGGGAGGTGTGGGCACAAATTTTGCATTTCTTGCGGTTGCAGGGGAAGGTGCCGGGAGTGGAAGTTGGGTTGGTGGGGGGTGTGGACTTGACGAGGGAGTCACAGAGGGAGTGGTCTTTTCGGAATGCTGATAGGGGAGGGGAGGGAAATATATCACTGGTGGTGGGGTCCGTTTGGAGGTGGCGGAAATGACGTCGGATGATACGCTGTACATGGAGGTTGGTGGGATGGTAGGTGAGGACCTGTGGGGTTCTGTCCTGGTGGCAGTTGGAGGGGCGGGGCTCAAGGGCGGAGGAGCGGGAAGTGGAGGAGATGTGGTGGAGGGCATCGTCGACTACGTCTGGCGGGAAATTGCGGTCCTTGAAGAAGGAGGCCATCTGGGTTGTACGGTTTTGGAATTGGTCCTCCTGGGAGCAGATGCGGCGGAGACGAAGGAATTGGGAATATGGTATGGCGTTTTTACAGGGGGCAGGGTGGGAGGGGGTGTAGTCTAGGTAGCCGTGGGATTCGGTCGGTTTATAGTAAATGTCCGTGTTGATTCGGTCACCCGAGATAGAAATGGAAAGGTCTAGGAAGGGGAGGGAGGAGTCTGAGATGGTCCAGGTGAATTTGAGGTCGGGGTGGAAGGTGTTGGTAAAGTGGATGAACTGTTCAACCTCCTCGTGGGAGCACGAGGCAGCGCCGATACAGTCATCGATGTAGCGGAGGAAAAGGTGGGGGGTGGTGCCAGTGTAGCTGCGGAAGAAGTCTGTTCAATCGCTTTTAATAAGACAAACATTTCACCTCTGGAACCAAACTAAAGACCTTTCTCTGAACTACTTCCAATGCACTTCCATCCTTCCTCTTCTCAGGGGACATGGTACCCCAGGTGTAGCTTCACCAATGCTTTGTGCACTTGCAACAACATTGCTCATTCTTTTTCCTCCATTCCTTTGGCAATCAATTTCAAGATCCCATTTGCCGTGCCCTTCCCCAACTACCTGCTGTACCAATATACTTGTGGAAATATAAGAACTTGGCATACTTCTGCATGATGAGATGCATGACCAAGGTAAAAGCACTCAGCCTCTTGCTTTAGTGGGAAAATGCTGATAGAGATAAAGACTGTGGTTGTGTAATTATAATTTGATGAAATTTAGAGAGTATATTATATGCTCATTAGTAGGGATGCTTCCTGAGCTATTGGCTTTCCTGTCCTTGCACTGTGCTTATCGTTATCTTAAATTATTGTAAAGTGCGGAATGTAAGCAAAGTTGTTTGTATCATTGTATAAGTATAAGCTGACTGTTCAGCTTGAGAGAGTGCTATTCATCAGTGGAGACGGTCTCAACCTCTCCATGAATTCATGAAAAATAAAGCTTCTTGAAACAAGACTCGAAGTCTCCGACTAAGTCATTTCCTCAACAATGCTACACGCAAATGAACAAAGAACTGCAAACGCTGGAAATCAGAAAACAAAAACAGAAATTGCTGGAAAAACTCAGCAGGTCTGTCAGCATCTGTGGAGAGAAGTGAGACTTAACATTTCTTTTGAAAGAGGGTCACTGGACCCGAGAAGTTAACTCTGATTTCTCTCCACAGATGCTGACAGACCTGCTGAGTTTTTCCAGCAATTTCTGTTTTTGTACCCTGTATAGTTTTCTGCAATTTATGCTTGAGGGCACCCACATCCCTCTGCGTGAAAGTGTTTTGCAGTTTCTTTGCATTTAGGTAATAAGTTGTCCTTTTATCCTTCTGACCAAAATAAATAGTCTCGCATTTATGCAAATTAAACTCCATCTGCTGAATTTTGGCCCATTCAGCTAACCTATCACTAACCATTTGCAAATTTCTAATTTTAGATTTAGATTAGATTACTTTACAGTGTGGAAACAGGCCCTTCGGCCCAACAAGTCCACACCGACCCGCCGAAGCGTAACCCACCCATACCCCTACATTTACCCCTTACCTAACACTGCGGGCAATTTAGCATGGCCAATTCACCTGACCTGCACATCTTTGTACTGTGGGAGGAAACCGGAGCACCCGGAGGAAACCCACGCAGACACTGGGAGAACGTGCAAACTCCACACAGTCAGTTGCCTGAGGCGGGAATTGAACCCGGGTCTCAGGCGCTGTGAGGCAGCAGTGCTAACCACTGTGCCACCGTGCCGCCCACAACTTACTTTCCCACCTATTTTGCAAAGTTGGCTGGAGTATGTTCTGCTCTGACATCCTAATCACTAACACAGATTGTACATTGGGAAAAGATTAAGGATCAGTAAAGGATTAGGGATTGCACAATGGGCGAATGGTTCATTTCACTTTGTGTAAGTCGATTGGTGTTTTCCAATAGGTGGCTTTTATTGTTGGATCTTGGCCAAGGGAATGCAATGGATCAGCTATCCCAGCTGGATGGGAAAGATAGAGCCAATGTGCTGAAGGGAGGTTCTCCAATAAGAATGAGTCAGGTTAGTTGGACAGCTTGTATCGACTGAAGTAATTCCAGACCCACCCTCTCAGTCTCCTCTCGCACCCTAACCCCGTCCAAGGTGGTCTCTAGATGCCACCCGGCGATGTTTGAGCCCTCAAGATTGCTATGCTGTGAAGGACAAGGCAGAAACATGGAGAAAAGCATCAGTGTATACCAGAGGACACTCGTCTGTCCATCTCCAAACTCCGAGCAGTCCAGGCCAGACAGGGGGAGTTGAAGCTCACTTGAACATGCTCCTGATAGTTCCATGGTTTTTCTTATACGCCTTCTGTCCTCACATGGTCAGGTCAGAAATTGGGGTCATCAACCAATGGCTACCTTTGTTCCTTGAGCAGCTGAACTTTAGGCCTTCAAGACCTGAAGATGGTAGAAATGCCCGACAACCCCAGAATGAACAAGGAGAAAGTGAGGACTGCAGATGCTGGAGATCAGAGCTGAAAATGTGTTGCTGGAAAAGCGCAGCAGGTCAGGCAGCATCCAAGGAGCAGGAGAATCGACGTTTCGGGCATAAGCCCTTCTTCAGGAATGAGACTTTCTTCATTCCTGAAGAAGGGCTTATGCCCGAAACGTCGATTTTCCTGCTCCTTGGATGCTGCCTGACCTGCTGCACTTTTCCAGCAACACATTTTCAACCCAGAATGAAGACAGAGTGGCAGCTACTAGGGCCATGGGCATTCCCAGGTACCGTGGTATACAGATGGTCACACAAACTTCACATTGTTGGATTGGGTTGCTCTTTGTGATTCCCTTATGTCTCTTTGTTGACATAGGGGATACTCAGAACAAGGTCATGCTTATTGGGAAAACACTTCCTGCTGCCCAAGCCGTGATCCATCTGAACCTGCTTCTCCCTGTTGTGAGAGGCTTGACGTGGAAGAGCCAGTGTTGAATTGGGGTGGACAAAATTAAAAGTCCCACAACACCAGGTTATAGTCCAGCAGGTTAACAAGGACGGCATGGTAGCTCAGTGGTTAGCACTGCTGCCTCGGGTCCCAGGTTCGATTCCAGCCTTGGGTGACTGTCCCTGTGGAGTTTGCATGTTCTCCCCATGTCTGCGTGGGTTTCCTTCCAAAGATGTGCAGATGTGTTGAATTGGCCATGCTAAATTGCCCATAGTGTTAGGTGCATTAGTCAGAGGGGAATGGGTCTGGGTTACACTTCGGAGGGTTGGTGTGGACTGGTTGGGCCGAAGGGCCTGTTTCCACACTGTAGGGAACCTAATCTAATTTGGAAGTACTAGCTTTTGGAACACTGTTGCTTCATCAGGTAGCTGTGGAGCAGGATCATAAGACACAGAATTTATAGCAAAAGGTTACAATGCCATGCAACTGAAATGATATGTTGAACAAACTCATGCAATGTAATATTGCTCAATATATCATTTCAGTTGCATGACACTGTCATGACACTCTTTAATGAACACCGGGAGAGCTGGGGATTGTGATGAGGGTGGGGTAGGGTGTGGGGGAAGATCGAGTTCTGAGCCATTGGGAATGCATATCTCTGCCAAGGTATAGGAACAGAAATAGGCCATTCAGCCCATTATAAATTCACTGAGACCATGGCTGGTCTGATAATCCTCAACTCTACTTCCTTGCCTTTTCCCCATAACGCTTGATTCCTAGACTGATTTAAATCCATCTATCGCTGCCTTGAATGTACTTGAAAATCACACAACACCAGGGCTATAGTCTGACAGGTTTATTTGGAAATACAAGCTTTCAGAGCGCTGCCCCTTCATCAGGTAGTTAGTGGGGCTACTGGGATTAACTAACTACCTGGTAAAGGAGCAGCGCTCTGAAAGCTTGTCTTTCCAAATAAACCTGTCAGACTATACCCCTGGTGTTGTGTGATTTTTAATTTTGTCCACCCCAGTCCAACACTGGCACATCAACATCTTGAATACACTTAATGACTCAACCTCAACAGCCCTCTGAGATGAAGAATTCCACAGATTGACCACTGAGCCACCATTCCACCCCCAGTTTTGAGGTTATGTCCTCTGAAATTAGACTGTTCAACATGGGGAAAGAAATCTTTCCATATCTACAGTCATGTCCCCTAATTCTGCCTTTAAATAAGATTCATTCTTCTGTATTCCAATGATTACAAGCCCAACCTATTTAATATCTCCTCATAAAACAATCCTTCCATATCTCGTATCAATGTGGTGAATCTTCTCTGGACTGTCTTCAATGTCAGTACATTTTTTTTCTTAGATAACGAGCCTAAAACTATCCATGGTATTGTAGCTACCAGCAAGCTGTTCCTAGTCAAGAGTGTGGTGCTGGAAAAGCACGGCAGGTCAGGCAGCATCTGAGGTGCAGGAGAATCGACGTTTTGAGCATAAGCCCTGCCTGAAACGTCGATTCTCCTGCACCTTGGATGTTGCCTGACCTGCTGGGCTTTTCCAACACCACACTCTCGGCTCTGATCTCCAGCGTCTGCAGTCCTCACTTTCTCCTATTCCTAGTTATGGTCTGATTAGTGCTTTGTGTAGTTGCAGCAAAACCTCACTATCTTAGAGCAACCTCAGTTATCCAAACATTAATGATCTGAATTTTGGATTATCCGAACAAGATCTCAAGGTCCCGTAATGCTTCCTTTGTTTACGATCAGATCCGTTATCCAAACAATCCGTTATCCGAACAATCAGTTATCCGAGCAAAATTCTCCCTCCCGTCTAGTTCGGATAATTGAGGTTGTTTTGTACCTCATATCCACGCATAGTGTACCCATGTTGGCACCCTTCCCAGCACAAGGTAGCACGGGATTGGCTGAGAGTGCCCCCCTCCCCCTCCCCCCACCCATACTATTTGATGCCTTTGGGAATTTCCATAGCAACGGCAGTGGTACTGCACCCAAACCCAATTTATCTGCCTCTGTCTTTTATGTTGTTAATTAAGGTGTATGCCAGGTTTTACACTGATTTGTGACCTTTTAAAACATTGCTGATTGGATGACTGCGAGGTGAGTCTTAATTATGTTCCTGGCATCAACCAGTCTCAATTATTTTGATGAACAGCGCAGCTGCTGCTCCAGATGTTCCAGCTCGGAATGCCATCCAAATCGAGATCTACGTTCCTACATAAGGAGCGCAATTGGCAATTGCCTAGCTTGTGAAAGTTATCCAGCTGCAGAAATCTAGAGAGTTCTGCTTTTGTTGACTGCAACTTAATTGTCATAGAGTCATAGAGTCATAGAGTCATAGAGTATGGAAACAGAACCTTCGGTCCAACTCGTCCAAGCTAACCAGGTTTCTAGACTAAACCAGTCCCATTTGCCTGTATTTAGTCCTTATCCCTCTAAACCTTTCCTATTCATCTACCTGTCCAAATGTCTTTTAAACACTGTTACTGTACCTGCATCTTTCTCTGGCAGTTCACTTCATACATGAGCCCTTCTTCAGGAATGAGGAGAGTGTGCCCAGCAGGCTAAGATAAAAGGTAGGGAGGAGGGACTTGGGGGTGGGGCATTGGAAATGCGATAGGTGGAAGGAGGTTAAGGTGAGGGTGATAGGCCGGAGTGGGGGTGGGGGCGGGGGCAGAGAGGTTGGGAAGAAGATTGCAGGTTAGGAAGGCGGTGCTGAGTTTGAGGGTTGGGACTGAGACAAGGTGGGAGGAGGGGAAATGAGGCCGAGTGGTTGAATTCAGATTTCTCCAGTTTCCTCATTTCCCCTCCCCCACCTTGTCTCAGTTCCAACCCTCGAACTCAGCACCACCTTCCTAACCTGCAATCTTCTTCCTGACCTCTCCGCCCCCACCCCCACTCCAGCCTATCACCCTCCCCTTAACCTCCTTCCACCTATCGCATTTCCAACGCCCCTCCCCCAAGTCCCTCTCCCTATCTTTTATCTTAGCCTGCTTGGCACCCTGAAGAAGGGCTCATGCCTGAAACATCGATTCTCCTGCTCCTTGGATGCTGCCTGACCTGCTGCGCTTTTCCAGCAACAAATTTTCAGCTCTGATCTCCAGCATCTGCAGTCCTCACTTTCTCCCAGTTCACTTCATATACTCATCACCCTCTGTGTGAAAAAGTTGCCCCTCAGGTCCCTTTAAAATCTTTCCCCTCGCACCTTATATCTGTTTCCTTTAGTTTTGAACTCCCCTACCCTGGGGAATATACCTTTATTATTCAGCTTGTCTATACCTCTCATGATTTTATAAACCTCTATAAGGTCACCCCTCAACCTCTGACTCTTCATGAAAAAAAAGGTCTCGTTTATCCGGTCTTTCCTTATAACTCAAGCCATCCAGTCTCTTGCATCCTTGTAAATCTTTTCTGCACCCTTTCCAATTTAATAATATCCTTTCTACAACAGGGCGACCAGAACTGTACAATCTATTCCAAATGTGGCCTCAGCAATGTCCTGTGTAACTGCAATGTGACGTCCCAACACCTATACTCAATGATCTGACCCATGAAGGCTAGCGTACTTTCTACATCACCTTATCCAGAACACCACTGATGCTCAAAACTAATGTTACAATTAACGCCTGGTTTGCAGGGCGTAAAGGGGAAAGGGAGATGCTAACAAGCCAGAGAGAAGGCATTCATGGACAATTATACCATTCTCTATTCAAAGCAAAGTGCTCACTTCCTGCTCCATTTATGTGTAGAGCCTGTCCCAGTTATTTATGAATAGGCTTTCTGATGAGGAGCTTTACTCTAGCCTGATTTCAGATCAATAAATCTGTCCTTCCATGAGGTTTGTCATGAAGATATGTTATATTTTAATCAAAACAAATGATGCTAGCAGGAAGTATGCTCATATATAATGTATGTTCATAACGAAAGGAAAAACTTGTATTGGTATTGTGCTATTAATATGGTGCAGTCACACCCAGCCAGAATGGCAGTGGAGAGGCGTTGGAAGACGTTGCTGTGATTAACTATATCAAAGGCAGGTGGGGGAGAACGAAGATAGAAAATTCACAGCCACAAAGCATGTGATTTGTCACATTTATAAAAGTTACTTTGAAAATGCACTGGCTGAGGTTACCCCCTTTCTCACTCTTGCCCCTTGTCTGAGGCGTGGTGACCCTCAGATTAAACTATCACCAGTCCTCTCTCTCTCTCTCTAATGAGATAGCAGCCAGGTGGTCCTCAGGGACTGTGGTGGCTTTACCATTAATACTATAGTGGGCGGGGTGGGTGGTTGTGGAAAGCTGTTGAGAGGAATTTGAACATGAGTTCTGGGGAAGATGGGTATCAATTCAGGAGGCGGGAACAGACTTCAAGAGTCTCATAGAAAACAGAGACTGGTGGCAATATTTGCAAAGATGTTGGGATTAATGTTTATTTGTTTTGATGGAGGATTTCAGGGCGAGAGGGCCATCATGCCCTGAGATGCTGAGAATCCTGGAGGCTCCTCACTGACAATAATGAGTTACATGTCACCAGGCATCTGTGTTGGTTTCCATGTCTGGATTTCTTGACGTCCAGCTTGTTCAGTGCACTATGTAAGATTGGAAGATGAATATGAATGGGGTCATTTGGGCCATTACTAAGGCATTTAATTGAATCATAGAATCCTGATAACGTGGAAGCAGGCCATTCAGCCCACCTCCATACCCTACCCCTATAACATTGCATTTCCCATGGCTAACCCACCTAGCCTGCATATCACAGAACACTATGGGCAATTTAGCATGGCCAATCCACCTAACCTGCACATCTTTGGACTGTGTGAGGAAATCAGAGCACCCGGAGGAAATCCAAGCAGACAAGGGTAGAATGTGCAAACTCCACACAGACAGTTGCCTGAGGCTGGGTTTGAACTCAGGTCACACTACTGCTCTGAGGCAGTAGTGCTAACTAACCACTGAGCCACCATGCCACCCCAAACTGCATTTCACAAGCTGTAATCCCCTTTAATTGGCAATTTACTGTTGCCTAGTGAGAAATTCGCCTCCTGCTTTCAAAAGCAGAATAGACAAAACAAGGTGCTTCTGACATTGAGATGGGTCTCCCTGGAGGTTTTGTTCAGTTCTGCCACAAATCTCACCATTGCCCACATTTGCTCAGACTCCTATAACATTCAGACCCTGAATTCCATCACGTGATCATCAACATTGTCCTCACAAATGGTATTTGACAGCTTTAACTGCTGGCATGCAATAGTGTTTGAGTTTGGTTCATTTGCATATTTTCATGGCAGATTTTGCCTCACATCCATAGTTTGGGATTCTGTTCTGAAGGCAAGTCTATTGTGATCCAGTTTCTGTAATTATTGGATAATAGCAGCCATTAATCCATCAGGAAAGGTTTGTTGCATTTCAACGACTTGTCCAGTCATGCAGGCAAACTTCCATGGCCTTGTGTCGTTCCATTTACAATGAGAGGAAAGGAATAAGTCACCTGAACTTTCACCTCCATTTTATTTCAAAAGGCAAATGCCTATTCTGTGTTGGTTATTACAAATTGAGCATAAGTTTTATTTGCAAAGCAATGAATCTAATTGTGTCCGCGTGAGTTTTCTCCAGGTGCTCCAGTTTCCTCTCATAGTTCAAAGATGTGCAGGTTAGGTGAATTGGCCATTCTAAATTGCCCATAGTGTTAGGTGCATTAGTCAGAGGGAAACGGGTCTGGATGGGTTACTCTTCAGAGGGTCGGTGTGGACTTGTTGGGCCGAAGGGCCTGTTTCCACACTGTAGGGAATCTAATGTAATCTAATCTAAATGGCAGGTTAACCTTGTGCTCAGCGATGAACTGCAAATTCTATCAGCCGAAGGAGCTCCCTATGATCCAAAGCTGTGTCGTAACTTCACTCTGGGAATATCACACCTAGCTTTCATAATGAGTACCTGCTCACCGTGCGTAGAAGAAAATAAGGAATAGGAACAGAATAGGCCATTTGGCTCCTACAGCTTGTTTCGCTCACCAACATTTGGGGAGGCAAGGGCCTAATGGTATTATTGCTAGACTATTAATCCAGAAATCTTCCGCCTCAGAACCCTTCGACCCCATTGCATCAATGTGGACTTCACCAGTTTCCTCATTTCCCCTCCCCCCACTTTACACCAGTTCCAACCGTCCAGCTCAGCACAATCTTCATGACCTGTCCCATCTGTCCATCTTCCTTCCCATCTATCCGCTTGACACTCCCCTCCGACCTATCACCTTCATCCCCACCTCCATCCACCTATTGCACTCCCAGCTACCTTCCCCCAACTCCACCCCCCTCCCATTTATCTCAGCCTCATTCCTGATGAAGGGCTTTTGCCTGAAACATCGATTTTCCTGCTGCTCGGCTGCTGCCTGACCTGTTGTGTTTTTCCAGCACCACTCTAATCTTGGCTATTAATCTAGAAACTCAGCTAATGTTCTGGGGGCTTGGGTTCAGATCCTGCCATGGTAGATGGTGCAATTTGAACTCAATCAAAAGAAGCTGGAATTAAGGGCCTAATGATGACCATGAATCTATTGTTGGAAAAACCCACATGGTTCACTAACATCCTTAATGATCTGCCATTATTACCTGGTCTGGCCTACACGCGACTCCAGATTCTTAACTGTCCTCTGGGGCAATTAGGGATGGGCAATTAATGCAGGTGCAGTCAGTGATGCCCACATCCCTTGAGCTAACAAAATAAAATTATAATGCCTGATCTGCTGTAGCTTTATCTCCAATGCTCTGCCTGTTACCCATAACTCTTTCCTCCCTTTTCAATGAATCTGTCTAACTTACTCTTGAATACATTCAGCACCACTCCCTGTGGGAGAGAATTCCAAATGTCAATGAGCCTGTGAGAAAAGGAATTCCTGCTTGGCTGGATTCTTCTGAGGGCCTAAATAACCTGAGCTCCGGCATGGTTTGTGGCTGGATTGTGTGAGGAGTCAAGTGAGGCCTAGCTTGACGCTGGGGGCAACCCGCTGTGTCTTTTATGCTTTTGCCAAGTGGTGAGGTGACTTTCTCACTAGGCAATGGCAGTTTGCCTATTAAGGGGGATTATAGCTTGTTCAATGCCTTGTTAATGCCAAACTCACCTCGTTAATGTGCAGCTTCCAATCTTACCCAACACCCTGAATAAACCGGATGCCAAGGAGTCAGAGAGGCTGCCTGGCATTCTTAGCTTGCCAATGTCTGTGAGGCAGGTTGCTCAGTGCCAAATGGCACCTGAGGGCATCAACCCTCGTCCATGGACATTGGCATGGCCATCGTGCCAACACTCTGATGCAGTTTCAGGCTACTCAGAGAGCACGGTCCTGGAGTACAGAGCAGCACCAGCAGCCAGCATTGAAAGGCTGCTAGAGGGACTCTCCATTCACAAGGACAGGTGCCGACCTCACAGACAGGACCAGGCACACTGAGACGCCAGTCTAATACCCACAGCACATGCCAACTGCCTGCGAAGCAAGCACACTGCAGGGGGTCCTGGTACTATTACCCATGGGCATAATCCACATGCATTTCGAGGGCTTGGTAAGGGTCAGTCGTTCTCTTGGCTGCTCACAGGCATTGCATCAGCCTGGATGCACTGGAGAGGGGTGTGGGTGGGGAGTTAGCAGTCTGTGTTGTAAGGCCGGCAACAGGCAGACAGGAGACTGGTGTATCATCTGTCGGTGTGATGCTGGTGAAAGGGAACTCAGGGGAAACCTTTTCACGCAGAGGGTGGTGTGTGTATGGACTGAGCTGCCGGAGGAAGTGGTGGAGGGTACGTGAACGGAGGTTTGAGTTAAAAAGAAAGGGTGAATAGGCTAGGACGTTTTTCACTGGAGCGTAGGAGATTGAGAGGTGACCTGATAGATGTTTATAAAATTACGAGAGGTATGGATAGAGTTGATGGTAGTTGTCTTTTCCCTAAGATGGGGAATTTCAAGACTGGGGGCTACTTTTTTAAGGTGAGAGGAAAGAGATTTAAAAAACACATACGAGGCAAATGTTTTACACAGAGGATGGTTCGTGTGTGGAATGAACGTCCTGAGGAAGTGGTGGATGTGGGTACAAGTATAACGTTTAAAAGACGTTTGGATGGATATATGAATTGGAAGAGTTTGGAGGGATATGGGCCAGGAGCAGACAGGTGGGACTAGTTTACTTTGGGATTATGTTTAGCGCAGACTAGTTGGACCGAAAGGTCTTTTTCCGTGTTGTATGACTCTATGACTGCATGAATCAAAAGGATTTAGAGAGAAATGGACCAAATGCTGGCAAATGGGACTAGAATAATGTTGGATATCTGGTCGGCATGGATGAATTAGATTGAAGGATCTGTTTCCATGCTGTACTACTCTATGACTCTATGTTGTCGTGGGTCCAAGCATGATGAAGGGGGAAACTTAAGGAGGAAGCGGGGTGCGGGGTGGGTATGGCAAAAGACATTGGAGGGCATAGTATACCACAGTCAAGGGACTGATTGGCAGTGACAACCACCATGGTCTCCACACAGGGGCAGAGAGGAGCAGGGTATACATCATTATGTTGTAATGTCAAGGAGCAGAGAGGGCAGTTGTAGGAGATGTTTAATATGGCGGGCCTCCACACTGTGAGGGTGGATTGTCAGGATCCAACAAAGTAATAGCAGACAGGGATGCCCTGCAAGCATGTTGCCCTAGCAACCAGGTGGAGCCTCATGCAGACAGTGCCCATGGTGAGCTGTGCCCTTGGCATCACTTGCCTTTCTCTGGATGTGAAATGCAACTGGAAAAATGGCTGGGTCAATGCCAGGATGAATGGAGCCAGTGTCACATTGATGGGAAAGAATGGTGGCATCCATGTTTGCTTGGCACTAGGAGATTGAAGGGTCAAATACATGAAACATGGGCTTACCAACTCCAGCTATATTTTCTTTGCAATCATTTTTTTGTCCATTTACAAAGCATATAAGAGTGAACGTGATCAGGCTTCAAATACTGGTCAAAGTTGAATTGTATCATGCCATTAGTGTTTACAGATATAGCATTGCCAGTACGGTGATGCAAAAGTTCGTGATGAAAACTTAAAAGGAGGTGAATGCTCGTCAAAAGTGTCCCATCACTTGTGAAACTTCTGTAGGTGCTATGAGAGGAATCATAGAAACCCTGCAATGTAGAAGCAGGCCATTCAGCCCATCATATCCATACTGGCCCTCTGAAGAGCCTCCCACCCAGACCTACCCCACTCCCCCAGTCCTATTACCCTGCATTTCCCATGGTTAATCCACCTGATTCACACACCCCTAGACAATTTAGCAAGGCCAATCCATCTAATCTGCACACCCTTAGACTGTGGGAGGAAACCAGAGCACCCAAAGGGAACGCACATAGACACAGGGAGAATGTGCAAACTCCACACTGACAGTCACCCAAGGCTGGAATCAAACCCAGGTCCCTGGCTGTGTGAGATAGTAGTGCTAACCACTGAGCCATATCCCCTTATCATGTGGCAGGTGAGCATACTAAGGTAGATCAAATACAGTCATTCTCAATGGGGGGCCTTGGCCCATTTGAAGGGGGCCACAGACTGAAAACTGTGAGAAGGGGACCCCCAAGTGTTTATGGGTGCCCTGGTAACTGAACCGATGAAATACCCAAGCAACAACCTTCATTGGAGTCAATAGTTTCCCTCCTATTTATCATATCTTTCCAACACACCGTGTGAACTTGGCGCACCTGGTCAATTAATTGCTGAAGCTCCTCCCACACAGCCTCACTTCAGAGTCAGTCATGAGTCAGACTGCACTGGGTCAATGTCATACAGTCTTTTTTTACGTTTTGTCCAGTATGTCAGAATGTTCAAGTTTTCTTGTTGTTCAATAATAAATGATTTTCTGTCGATCTGCTCATGTTCTGTCCCTGTTTGAAAAGGTCGGGGGGGGGGGAACTCTGGAACCTGAGAAGAGCTCCTTGGGGGCCGGCGGGGGGGGGGGGTGGGGGGAAGGCGTGGTGAAAGAACGGTTGAGAATCACTAGTTTAATCAATATACTAGAAAGAGGAATGTTTGGTATAGGTCTGCGATGGGGAAGTGGGCACTCCCTTTCACGTGTACTATGTGAATTGTTCAGCAGCACAATCCATAGAGATGCTACAAGTACTTTAAGAGCAAAAGAGCAACTAGGGAGAGAATAGGGCCCCTTAAAGATCAATGAGACCATCTATGTGTGGAGTTGACAGAGATACTAAATTAATATTTCACGTCAGTTTTTACTGTGGAGAAAGAAATGGAGGTGAGGTAACTCAGGGAGATAAATATTGATATTCTGAAAACAGTCCACATTACAGAAAAGGAAATGTGAGAGGTCTTAAAATACATAACGGTGGATAAATCTTCAGACCTGATCAACTGTATCATAGGACATTGTGGGAAGCTAGGGAAGAAATTGCAGGGCCCCGCAGAGATATATGCATCGTCTACAGCCACGGGGGAGATGCTGGAAGACTGGAGATTGGCTAATGTTGTGCCTATAAGGAGAAACCTGGAAACTAGACTGGTGAGTCTGATGTCAATGCTGGATAAATTGTTGGAGGGGATTCTGGGAGATAGGATTTACATGCATTTAGAGAGGCAAGGACTAATTTGGGATAATCAGCATGGCTTTGTGCATGGGAAATCATGTCTTACGCACTTAATTAAATTTTTTGATGAATAATCAAAAGGATAGATGAGGGCAGAGCAGTAGATATTGTCTCCGTGGACTTTAGTAAGTCCTTTGACAAGGTAACACATGTAGACTGATTAGTAAGGTTAGATCATACGGGATCCAGGGAGAGCTTGCCAATTGGATACAAAATTGGTTTGAAGGTAGGAGACAGAGGGTGGTGGCAGACGATTGTTTCCACTGTTGCTTGTCATTTATATAAACGATTTGGATAAGAATTTAGGACGCATGGCTAATAGGTTTGCGGATGACACCAGGATTTGTGGTAGAGTTCACATCGGTGAAGGTTATCAAGAATACAAAAGGATCTTGATCAATTGGGACAATAGGTCAAGGAGTAGCAGATGGAGATAAATTTAGACAAATGCAAGATGTTGCATTTAGTACAATGAACAAAGGCAGGACTTAGAAAGTTCATGGTTGGACCCTGGGTAGTGTTGTTGATCAGAGAGACCTAGGGTTTCAGGTCTCTGAAAGTTATTGTCGCAGGTAGACAGGATGGTTAAGAATGTATTTAGCACATTTGCCTTTGTTGCTCAGAACATTGAGTATATGAGTTGGGGCATCATGTTGTGGCTGTACAGGATGTAGGTGACTTTTGGAGTGTTGTGCATAGTTCTGGTCACCCTGTTATAAGAAGGATATTATTAAATTGGAGAAGGTGCTGAAAAGATTTACAAGGATGTTGCTAGGATTGGAGGGTTTGAGTTGTAAGAAGAGGCTCTGGATGTAGGCTTGCTCGCTGAGGTGGAAGGTTCGTTTTCAGACATTTCGTCACCATACTAGGTAACATCATCAGTGAGCCTCCAGATGAAGCACTGGTGGCATGGCCTGCTTTCTATTTATGTGTTTATGTTTCCTTGGGTTGGTGATGTCATTTCCTGTGGTATGGAGAGGCTGGATAGGCTGGGACTTTTCTCACTGAAGTGTATGAGATTGAATGTCACCTTATAGAGGTTTATAAAATCATGAGGGGCATAGATAAGGTGAACAGTTCAAAACTAGAGAACTTAGTTTTAAGGTGAGAGCAGAAAGAGTTAAAAAGAACCTAAGGGGCAACTTTTTCACACAGAGGCTGGTTCATATTTAGAATGGACTGCCAGAGGACATGTTAAACGCAGGTACAGTTACAACATGTAAAAGACATTTGGACATATACATAAATAGGAAAGGCTTAAAGGGATATGGGCCATTCAGTCTTTCAGCCAAGCATTCAACTCTCAGACAGTAACCCCGAAATTGCCGCCATTGTAGGTCTGCTTGTTCACTTAGCCTCTAGCTGGTCATACTCTCAAAGAAGTATGTGTGTCTTAGTTCCTGTGGTATTGTTGATGTCAAAATGGACCATGACAATTGGGTCCTTCCATGCTATTCTTCAGCACTGAGCCTCAGCATCAGGTAGGCAACACGACCTTTGCGCTCTTAATCTTAGCTGCAAAAGTGTTATCTGTTCAATCCTTTCGAGCGACATTCTTTTTAACTCTTTCCAATCGAATGTCCCTGACACCATGCTGCCATGATTAGTTTCCTTCTGAGACTGGTATCCATTTCCAGACATTTAAAAACAAAATTTGAATGTAAATACCACCCGTGACAACGATGGGATTTGAATCGGCTCCCCATGACGTCACTGAAGGCCAGTCTGGCGTTATTGCCCCAACCACACAGCCCCCTAATGGAGGTTGACTTGATTGACTGGCATAAGTAGGTTGTTTTATCAGGTGGACTGGGATAGTTTTCGCTGCCGGTTAGAGGAGTGAAGGTGCCTTCAATTTTCTTCTCATTCATTCATGTGATGAGGGTGTCGCTGACTAGGCCAGGAATTATTGCCCATCCCTCATTTCTCAGGGGGCCGTTAAGAGTCAACAATGTGAGTGGGTCTGGAGTCACATAGGGGCCAGACAGGGTAAGGAAGGCAGTTTCCTTCCCTAAACAGCATTAATGAACCAATGGGTTTTTCTGACAACAGTTTCATGGTCATCATTAGACTCTTAACTCCAGAATTTAAAAAAAAACTTGAATACAATTCCAGCATGGTAGGATTTGAACTCAGGCCTCTCCAGCAATAAAGAACCTTGGTTACTGAATTGTTAATACCAGTAGGCCATCACTTCCACATGAGAGCCTGAACAGTCTATTCAAGGTGGATGTTGAAAGAATGTTTCCCATTGTGGGTCAGTCTGGAATGTCAACTCTCCTGCTTGGATGCTGTCTGACCTGCTGTGCTTTTCCAGCACCACACACTTTGACTCTGATCTCCAGCATCTGCAGCCCTCACTTTCTCCCCATAGAATCCCTTTGGTTCCTCCTGGGCCTGGCCATGGAGGGGATCATTATGGCCAACTGCCTTCCCCTGTTTCATAGTTACATTCGGGCCCGGGTGTCCCTGCAGATGGAGCATGCGGTGTCGACCAATATTCTTGGTCTCTTTAGAGAGAGCTGGGCACTGCGGGGAATGGAGTGCTTTATTTCCCCCTCCAATTCTATTTTGATTTAGTCCCTACCCTCCCCTTCACCATTTTCACGTAAACATTGCTCGCTCTGGGCTTTGCTTGTCTATGGTTCATTGGCCACACAGGTGTCTTTTCAGGTGATGGAATGTTACTAAAGTTATTTTCACTTGGTGTTTTTCACATTATTTTGCACCTACACACACATACAAACATAGATGCTGAGGGATACTGCAGTATGGCAGTAGTGTGGAGGGAAACAAAAGAAAGAATCCCCACAGTATGAATGCAGGCCATTCAGCCCATCCTGACTCACCCTCCTACATAGCCCATGCTTTTTCCATGACTAACCCACCGAGCCTGCACATTTAGCATGGTCAATCCAGCCATCCTGCACATTTTTGTACGTTGGGAAGAAACCAGAGCACCAGGGGGAAAATCCGTTTAGACATGGGAGAATGTGCAAATTCCAGACAGTCAGCTGCCCAATGCTGGAATTGAACCCAGGCACTAGGAGACATGGTGTTAATCACTGTGCCACCCAGAAAAGCAGTCAAGGTCAGATCTATACACAGTCTCTCAGTTAACACTTTCCATATCCAGTCTTATCTTCAAATAAATAAGTGATTTTATTGTTTACCATCCTTTTCACACTTTTGATATGTTTAAAGTGAATAGAATTGTAACTCATCCGGCAATCTCTGCATCGTTACCTCTGTCACAAAGCTAATCCCTCTTTTTTTCTCAAAGCTGTTCCTTGGCTCAAGGTGACTCTGTCCTTGATTTTTTTTCAGAGGGGTAATAAACCAGGCCAGGCTCCGATCAGTCTGGTTTGGTACAGAGATAAAAAGGATCTTGAGAGGCCTTTTGTTTATATGCAAACAGATGAGACTTCAGATCAAAGTGGTCATGTTTTTAGAAGTGACCTGTATAATGAAAGGGGCGTGGTCAGCTCTTTAGCTGAGCTGAGCGGTTTTAGTTCAGTCTTGAACGGGTTGGAAATTCAACAGGGAGCTGTGTGGAAACTCCCTCTCTCTTACTGCCTCTCAACTTCAACCTGTAAACATGTGTTCCATTTATACTCCTTTTTAAAGGGAGTTTGCTCATTGGGACTGTTGTGCGTATTTGTAACCGCATAATTAAGTCTCGTTGGATAAGTTGAGTTCTGTAGGGATTCTTTATTCTGTTCTTTTTGTTTCATGTGCAATTTTGTGAATAAATTTTGTCTGTTTTAAAATCTAGTAGTTAACCTAGCTAACTTAATCCGGGTAATGTTCACGGTACACTTACCAAAACAAATTGCAAAGTTATGGCCTGGGGCTGCCTGCTTAAGAATGTCTGGCCTAGTCTATAACACCTCCTTACCACATCAACTCCAATTGCTTCTCCTGCAATGAGAGGGATTTGATTTGTATTCAGTGTTGGGCCGGATGTTCCTGGGAGGGACAAACTCATACACGCAGCCCCTGTTCCCGAAAGGAACAGCTGCACCTTTTCCGATAGGGCCCTTCTGATGGGGGGTCCCTCAGGAATGTGGAGGCCTGCTTTCATTTTGATGGTTCTTTGGTAGCACAGACCTGTCAGAGGAAAGTCAACCACACCCTGTTCCCTCAGCCCTCGGCTGTTGTTTTCTGGAGTTTAGAGATACAGACAGCCGCTTTGACAGCTGGTGTCAGACTGTAAACATGTATAGTGCATGTGAGGCTAGGAATCCAGCTGGGCAGGATGCCAGGTAAAACCTGCCAGACAGGTAGGTTTCTACTTGGAAGGGGGTTAGTGTGCCTAGGGTACAGGATGGGAAGGGAGGACAGGGAAATGATACAGTGCTTAGCTTAAAATCACGCAACATATCAAGTCTTATCTTCAAATAAAGAAGTGATTTTATTGTTTACCAATCCTTTTCACACTATTGATATATTTAAAGAGATATTGATATATGTAACATGTCTGGCAATCTTGGCATCGTTACCTCCTTACCACATCAACTCCAATTGCCTCTTCTGTAATGAGAGGGATTTGATTCGTGTTCAGTGTTGGGCAGATGTTCCTGGGAGGGGCAATTTCATACAGGCAGCTTGTGCTTCCAAATTAACCTGTTGGACTATAACCTGGTATTGTGTGATTTTTAACTTTGTCCATCCCGGTCCAACACCGGGCCCTCCAAATCAGTTTAGACCAAGGTGGGTGGAGTGATGCTAAGGAACTGGAGTATCCCAAGGGTGGGAGATGGAGACAGATCAGGGCGTGAGGAGGGCAAGGGAAGAGGGCAGGAGGATCAGGAATGGTGGAAGTAGGATTTTGGGGGGAACGGGGAAGAGTGTGCACGGTGGCATTGACTCCCAGGGGTTGGCGTGGAGTGTTGGTGCGGTGGAAGGTGTCGGGTCTGGAGCAGGGATGGGCATCAGGTGCGGAGCTGGTAAAGTGGGTACCAGTCCCAGGGGCAACAAGCCCAGAGCCAATGAAGGGAAATCAAAAGCAAGGAAGGGGTGTGCCAGACCCAGAGGTTTGAATGGGAGGTTGGGTCTGGATTTGGGGATGCACGGGGTAGTGGTGGAGGTTGGGCTTATGTCTCGGATCTGTCAGGTCAGGGTATTGGAGGAATGTAGAAAGTCTCTCAGAGCTCTGATTGGAAGGTGTGATGCAAATGTAGAGTCACTTGAACTGTTACTCCGGAGTTAGACTCTGTATTTAATAGTCTAACTTTTTTCAAGTGACAAGTTACTTAACGTTATTCTAAATTCTCTACTTTAACTGAAGTCTTTTGGGGTTCGAGGTGTGAAGGAATTGATCAATAGAATCTTTATTTTCCTGGGTAATGCTATTAGAGTATGCTGCAGCATCGTAGCTCAGTGGTTAGCACTGCTGCCTCACAGCGCTAGGGATATGGGTTCAATTCCAACCTCGGGCAACTGTCTGTGTGGAGTTTGCATGTTCTCCCTGTGTCTGTGTGGGTTTCTTCCCACAATCCAAAGATGTGCAAGTTAGGCAAATTGGCTATGCTAAATTGTCCATAGTGTTCAGGGATGTGTAGGTCAGGGGTAAATGTAAAGTAAGAGGGTGGGGGAAGGGGTCTGGCTGCATTACACTTCAGAGGGTCAGTGTGGACTTGTTGGGCCAAATGGCCTGTTTCCACACTGTGTGGATTCTATGATTAATTGTATGTAATGGTGATTCCATAGGAACTCATATCTAACCTGGTATAATGGCTGCCTGGTTATCAGAAAAATTGGCAATTATTTCTAGAGTTTAAAATAGTAATGTATGGGATTGGTTAATTTATGAAGTTTATTTTTTTAAAAAACTAGGTTAGACAGTCTTTCCAGCTTTACAAGGATGTTGCCAGGTTGAAGGATTTGAGCTATAGGGAGAGGCTGAACAGGCTGGGGTTGTTTTCCCTGGAGCGTTGGAGGCTGAGGGGGTGACCTTATAGAAGTTTATAAAATCATGAAGGGCGTGGATAGGATAAATAGACAAGGTCTTTTCCTTGGGGTGGGGCAGTCCAGAACTAAAGGGCATAGGCTTAGGGTGAGAGGGGAAAGATATGAAAGAGATCTAAGGGGCAACATTTTCATGCAGAGGGTGGTGTGTGTATGGAATGAGTTGCCAGAGAATGTGGTGGAGGCTAGTACATTGTCAACATTTAAAAGGCATCTGGATGGATATATGAATAGGAAGGGATTGGAGGGATATAGGCCGGGTACTGGCACGTGGGACGAGATTGGTTTGGGATATTTTGTCAGCATGGACGAGTTGGACTGAAGCGTCTGTTTCCCTGCTGGACATCTCTATGACTCTATGTGTTCGAGAGCAAGGACCCCTGTCGTATTAATGGAAGATTGCCTGTAGTGTGCTAGTTTACAAAAAGGGATTGTAAACATTTTGGTTCTAAATAATCAAAAATTGATCTTAGTTTAGAAAAACCAGAGATGGAAAGATTTTGGGCAGTTTGGAGGACACCTCACTGGGGTCAGAAGCAATGCTGTTTTCTCTCCAAATAAAAATATGGAATAAAACACAGTATGGGGAAAACCCAATTACCTCAGTTGAAAAGTTTTGTTTGTGGATCTTCCAGACCAAGAGTGTCCAGTTAGAAGTCTGCAGGTTATTAGAAGCTGAGAAAGTCCAATTTTGTAAACACATTTGGGGTGGAATGTTGGCTTAGTGGTTAGCACTGCTGCCTCACAGTGCCAGGGACTTGGGCTCAATTCCATCGTTGGGCAACTGGGTGGAGTTGGCACTTTTCCCCTGTGTCTGTGTGGGTTTCCTTTCCTTCTGCGGTCCAAAGATGTGCAGGTTAAGTGGATTGGCCATGCTGAATTATCCATTGTGTCCAGGGATATGCATGCTAGATTAGCCGTGGGAAATGCAGGATTACAGGGATACGGTAGGGGGTTTGGTTCTGGGTGGGATGCTCTTCAGGGGGTTAGTGTGGGCCAAACGTCCTGCTTTTCCACTGTAGGGATTCTATGGAAAGTTCACAGGAAAGCACTGGGGAAAATCATCCAGGGTGAACTTAAAATTTTACACAGTGGATAATTCTCTGCTGTTAAATGAATATAAAATGATCTTGTTGGGGAATAGATTAAAGCCTTGTTCTGCTGGATATTTTAAGATATTTTGTAGCTGTGTTCTACATCTGTATGTTATTTTTATTTGGTGCAATAAACTGCTTTTACAGAAACACCTCAGCCTTATGCGACGACGTTTCAGTGAATGGCCACCGTGTTGATTAAATGTTTTCGTGATCGAACCAGCCAGATTACATGTCAAGTCTTACCATCAGCAAGAACCTTTACACTTCCACCTGTTCCATTTCTTCTTGAATTTCCTTGTTCTCTATAATCCACACAAAACTCCTACCTGGGATTCTCACTGAGAAATACTTACTACTTTCCACCTCAGTCCTTAAGGTGAGTGTCTCGACACCTTCAGTGACTTCAATCTGCACTTCAGTTCATCACTTCTGTTCTGGTTTCAAACATGGCCAAGCTCCTCCAATGCCTCTCCTCTTTATCCAACCTTACTTGGTTCTGCTGTTATCTAATTTTTAGCCAGCACATCTCCAGCAATCGTGTTTCTTCCAGACACAATTACCTCCTAAATACCTCTCCTTAGCCTTCTCTCCTTCCTTCTCCATAAATAGCCCTTTAATGACATCACCCAAAGAGATGAGGTCCAGTTCCCTATGTAAGGTGGTGTCAGCCAACTCTCCCTATACTCTACCCCCTCCCTCGACCTCTCTATGACCTCTGTGTTGCTGAACTGAAATCATGGAAAAGGCCAAAGCCATCACTTCCATTCTGTGGCCCAACATTTCAACTCCCCCTCCCACTCTGCTGAGGCCATGGAGGTCCTTGGCCTCCTTCACCGCCGCTCCCTCACCACCAGACGCCTGGAGGAAGAACGCCTCATCTTCCGCCTCGGAACACTTCAACTCCAGGGCATCAATGTGGACTTCAAAAGTTTCCTCATTTCCCCTTCCCCCACCTCACCCCAGTTCCAAACTTCCAGCTCAGAACTGTCCCCATGACTTGTCCTACCTGACTATCTTCTTTCCCACCTATCCACTCCACCCCCCTCCTCCTGACCTATCACCTTGATCCCCTCCCCCACTCACCTATTGTACTCTATGCTACTTTCTCCCCACTCCCACCTTACTCTCATTTATCTCTCCTCCTTCAGGCTCTCTGCCTGTATTTCTGATAAAGGGTTTTGCCCGAAACGTCAATTTTCCTGCTCCTCGGATGCTGCCTGAACTGCTGTGCTCATCCAGCACCACTCTAATCCAGAATCTGGTTTCCAGCATCTGCAGTCATTGTTTTTACCTCGTTGATTTTAACCCTACAGCGAATCCTCTTGCAAGGATGCCTGCCTTGAAGAAGTTTTCCTCCTCTCTCTACAAGAATCTCAGGGAGTCCCTCTCCCACTGCAACTCCCAGGTCATTTCCTCTGCCCTGAAGCTCTTCAACCATGTCGTGAAACAAACTCGTTACCACAGCCACATTTGCTTCCTCAGTGCCTGTCTCCGTAACCAACTCACCCCACACGGACTCCGGACCACCTTTAAACCAGCAGAGTTCGGACCCGAACAGGACAAACAGTACAGACTACAGATTCAAAAACACCAGCAACAGTTCTCCTTCAAGATCCTCCGCTCCACGCTTGCAGCAATGCGCCGGCACCTAACCTCTCTACAGTCTGCCCTGCCTCAGCTGAGGGCCACACTCTCTCAGAATTGCAAAGGACCCACTCTGTACTACATCCTCAGGAGAATCCATACTCTCAACAAACAGTATTTCAATTCCATCTCAAACATCAAAAACTGTAAGTACAACAAACTACCCACCCCCATAACCAGTGCTCCTCAAACATTCCAGAAGATTCCCCTGGCTTCTGGAACTGCTCGGACGCCATTAGCCATGCGGCTCGTGCAGCCACCATCCCCACACTGATTGATGATGTCACTTCCGCCCCCATCATGGCCACTTCCACAGCCACTTCCACCCCTCACAATTCCTCATGCACCACACGTGACATCACTTCCGTCCCTCACATCATCGCTGATGCCATACGCTCAGTAATTTCCACACTCCCCACTGCCGTGTTTGCTGCCACTTCCGCCCCCACCAACGCCACTCACCTGCATTCTGCTGACACGCCCCCCACAGATCCCACTGTCACCATCCCCGCCCCCCAGAACCCTGAGGGGAACACCACCCCTGCTCATGACTCCACCCCCATTCCCCACACTATCACACCCACTCCAGTTACTGGCTCCGCCCCCACTCCCAACTCCACACCCACACCAGATCCCAGCTCCCAGCCCTGCCGAGTTTTCATCATCCCTCCAGACCTTCCACTCACTGAAGACAAACGATCAGTCCTCAGCAAAGGACTCACCTTCATCCCCCTCCGTCCACGCATCAATGAATTTAATACACGCCGTGACGTCGAACAATTCTTCTGTCACCTCCGCCTCCGAGCTTACTTTCACAATCAGGATTCCCGCCCACCTTCCGAGGACCCCTTCGCCCACCTCCAACACACTGCATCCACCTGGACACCCCGCGCTGGCCTATTACCTGCCCTCGACCTCTTCATTTCCAACTGCCGCCGGGACATTAACCGCCTCAACCTGTCTACCCCCTCCCCCACTCCAACCTCCCACCCTCACAACGAGCAGCCCTCCAATCCCTCTGTTCCAATCCCAACCTCACCATCAAGCCAGCGGATAAAGGGGGCGCAGTGGTAGTCTGGCACACTGACCTCTACACCACTGAAGCCAAACGCCAACTCGAAGACACCTCTCCTACTGCCCCCTCAACCATGACCCCACGCCCCCATCACCAAACCATCATCTCCCAGACCATACAGAACCTCATCACCTCAGGAGATCTCCCACCCACAGCTTCCAACCTCATAGTCCGGGAACCCCGCACTGCCCGGTTCTACCTCCTTCCCAAGATCCACAAGCCTGACCACCCTGGCCGACCCATTGTCTCAGCATGCCCCTGCCCCACTGAACTTATCTCTACCTACCTCGACACTGTCCTATCCCCCCAAGTCCAGGAACTCCCCACATACGTTCGAGACACCACCCATGCCCTCCACCTCCTCCAAGACTTCCGTTTCCCTGGCCCCCAACGCCTCATCTTCACCATGGATATTCATTCCCTCTACGCCGCCATCCACCATGACCAGGGCCTCCAAGCCCTCCGTTTTTTCCTCTCCAGACGTCCCCAACAGTACCCTTCCACCGACACTCTCATTCGTTTGGCCGAACCGGTCCTCACCCTTAACAATTTCTCCTTCGAATCCTCCCACTTCCTCCAGACCAAAGGGGTAGCCATGGGCACCCGCATGGGCCCCAGCTATGCCTGTCTCTTTGTTGGCTACGTAGAACAGTCCATCTTCCGTAATTACACCGGCACCACTCCCCACCTCTTCCTCCGCTACATTGATGACTGCATTGGCGCCACCTCGTGCTCCCGCGAGGAGGTTGAGCAATTCATCAACTTCACCAACACATTCCACCCTGACCTTAAATTTACCTGGGCCATCTCTGACACCTCCCTCCCCTTCCTGGACCTCTCCATCTCCATTAATGACGACCGACTTGACACTAACATTTTTTACGAACTCACCGACTCCCATAGCTACCTGGATTACACCTCTTCCCACCCTACTTCCTGCAAAAATGCCATCCCGTATTCCCAATTCCTCAGCCTCCGCCGTATCTGCTCCCAGGAGGACCAGTTCCACCACAGAACACACCAGATGGCCTCTTTCTTTAGAGACCGCAATTTCCCTTCCCACGTGGTTAAAGATGCCCTCCAATGCATCTTGTCCACATCCTGCACCTCCGTCCTCAGACCCCACCCCTCCAACTGTAACAAGGACTGAACGCCCCTGGTGCTCACCTTCCACCCTACCAACCTTCACATAAACCAAATCATCCGCCGACATTTCCGCCACCTCCAAACAGACCCCACCACCAGGATTATATTTCCCTCCCCACCCCTTTCCGCCTTCCGCAAAGACTGTTCCCTCCGTGACTACCTGGTCAGGTCCACGCCCCCCTACAACCCACCCTTCCCTCCTGGTACCTTCCCCTGCCACCGCAGGAATTACAAAACCTGCGCCCACACCTCCTCCCTCACCACCATCCAAGGCCCTAAAGGAGCCTTCCACATCCATCAACGTTTTACCTGCACATCCACCAATATCATTTATTGTATCCGTTGCTCCCAATGCAGTCTCCTCTACATTGGGGAGACTGGGCGCCTCCTCGCAGACGCTTTAGGGAACATCTCCGGGACACCTGCACTAATCAACCACACAGCCCTGTGGCCCAACATTTCAACCCCCCCTCGCACTCTGCCGAGGACATGGAGGTCCTGGGCCTCCTTCACCGCTGCTCCCTCACCACCAGACGCCTGGAGGAAGAACGCCTCATCTTCTGCCTCGGAACACTTCCACCCCAGGGCATCAATGTGGACTTCAACAGTTTCCTCATTTCCCCTTCCCCCACGTCACCTCAGTTCCAAACTTCCAGCTCAGCATTGTCCCCATGACTTGTCCTACATGCCTATCTTCTTTTCCACCTATCCACTCCACCCTCCTCCCTGACCTATCACCTTCACCCCTCCCCCACTCACCTATTGTACTCTATGCTACTTTCTCACCACCCCCACCCTCCTCTCATTTATCTCTCCACCCTTCAGGCTCTCTGCCTGTATTCCTGATGAAGGGCTTTTTCCCAAAACATTGATTTTCCTGCTCCTTGGATGCTGCCTGAACTGCTGTGCTTTTCCAGCACCACTCTAATCTAGACTCTGGTTTCCAGCATCTGCAGTCATTGTTTTTACCTACTTCCATTCCAGAGCCTCACCGTCAATTTCAAAATGCCTCCCTTGCCACTGTCAAACAGAAATAAACTATTTGTGACCTGTCAATCCTAAAGGCTTTCCGTCATAAGGTAACATGCTTGAAGCAGGATGCAATTCAATTGCTGGGATCATAGGATCCAATCACTCAGCATTCAGTGCTGGCCAGAGAGGTGAGGGAAGTGGAGGTGTAAAAACTTCTGGAGGATGAAGAGGTTGCAGTTTTGCACAGATGAGAGGGAGCTGTTCTCTGAGTTATTGCTGATCTCAAAGTGAATATTAAGGAAAATATTTCTTCCATGCATTTTGTGCAATGAAATCATAAGCTTTCTCTTATTGAAATAGATTAATGGCTGCCTTAAACACATTATAGCACACAAAGGAAACCTTCCCTTATAAGGCAAGATGAAAGCTTTCAACTTTCAGCACTGACATCATTCACCGCAACTTACCGAAACCTTAGACAAAATTTGCACATTTAGATACAGAATTTCAGAGTTTCAGACCTGTTTTATATGTGGAGTTTGTTCCTGGGTGTCTCCTGTTCCTATCAACGATATGCAAAGGTTATGACTGACATTTCACTAATGTGGTTACGCTGCCATTTTGTCTTCAGTGTTCTTCCACTGTGAACATCTTCCAACATTGTTAATGCAAATGTAGTTTTAATGATTGTCTGCACACTCAAGGTCAAAGCATACTATGTGCAGAATTTCTGCCTTTGAGATCGAAAGGAAAATTTTTTTCATCAGAGAGTGATTGTTAACAGCAATAGACCGTGAGAAGAACAAGTTAATACCACGTCTGTGAACATAGGTAGAGAAGAATTGAATCAATATTAGACGAGAAATGGGTTTGCGGACTACTGTATTCAGGACAAATAGGGATGATTGTCAACTTAATGCAGCATGTTGCTTCAAATACAAATAATATCTGTATTAGATTTTCTAATGCAATAATATACACTGCTGAAGATGCTGGAAATCTGAAATAAAAGCAGGAGCACCTGAATCTTACCATATGTTGGCTAAGTGTCATTTTCGTCAGGTTGAATGGAAGATTTCTCTCCACGAGGGCTAATAGGTTTTCTCAGGCTATTGTTCCCCATTCTTGTTGCATTAACCCTATACTTCGCCCCTCCCCGGGGTACCCTATCTTGTTTGCTGCAAGCCCGAATCTACTTATCACCGTTCGGTATCCCAGGATCGACCGTCGTCTCTGGCATTGGCGCCATAGCTAAAAGACTGTTGTGTGCTGGGCAAGTGCTGGCAGTGTGGAGTTGCCCTTCGCGGTCAACCCCCTGACTGAGGTGAAACATGGATACAACAGAATCCCAGCGGTCCTGGAGTAGGCGATAAGCTCTCCTGACGGTCATGTTCTGATGCTTATACAGGTCCTGGGAAAACCCCAGTGTGTGCCACATTAGCAGCTGCGAAGCCTCACATCCAACAGCACAGCTGTGACATGGCTGGCACTTCCTTGGGCGTGCAACTGCACATGTCACTAATCCAGAGGGCACGCACATAACGGGACTGCAGGCACTTACTCATCTTACAGCCATCCGCAAGTCACTGTACTCACTTGTCCCCAAGCCCACTATAGCCCAGCATCTTACCACTGCTGTATGTGGGACCATCCATAAAGGAAACTTTATGAAAAGCATGCAGTTCTACTTGCAAGCCCTAAAAGCAAGCAGAATTCAGACAAACGACTGCTGCATCTATCCCCAGGAATACAAGCAAATTGCCTGCATGTTAAGCTGTAAGCATTTTAGACAACGAGGAATCACCGCACACAGTCCCGTTAATTCCTGGCTGACTCGCGTTCTGTCATGAACAAGGTGCTTTCATCCCCCTGCACAATGACCTTCTCCTCCACCTCAGAGAATTCCTCCTGTTCCCCCAGTTCCTCAGCATCCATCACATATCTCCGTTTTTGGCTCGGGCTGTGCAGAGCACATCTCAAAGGCTGAGACACACTGGGGCCTTCCCAGGACCTGTCCAAGCATCAGAACATGACCGTCAGGAGGGCCTATCACCTGCCCCAGGGCTGCTAGGATTCTGTTGTAACCACGTTCCACCTCGGTTGGGGGGGGGGGCGGGGTTGCATCATAAAGTTGTCAGCCATGGTCGCAGCGGGTAAGCTTTGTTCCCTGGTAACCAGCCTTTGCAAGGCATCTGGACCCTCTATCACAGCAGGGAGATGAGCATTTTCAAAGCTATAGGAGTCATGACATCTCCCAGAAAGTGATAGTGGATTACGGAGGGCAATGCAGATCATGTTGGGCACCTTGTGTACTAGGCTAGGCTGGTCCATAATCTTTTCTACCTCACACTCTCCTGATAGAACTCCAACATGTTCTCATCGAACTCTTTGAACTACAATTTCAACTGTCATCCCTATCTCCCTGCCCTCCATCACGGTGCACTGCCAAGGCCACAGTGAGGGTGACTGCTGTTCATCTACCTCTCCTGCAGAATCCCTTGTCCCACAGTGCAATACTAGCTCATCCCCTCCCATCCCCACTTCCCCTCTTGTTCCCCTCTAAATCCCAGCCTCCTGCCTCCTATCCCCAGCATTGATTCCTTCCACCTCCCTACCACTATATAGCCCCTCAGCAGTGCACATTGGACTGATGGACAGGATTGGTACTGACCCATTCCCTCGGCTGAGTTACCCTTCTTCACTTGCGTAAGTGGATAACTGATTGTGCTGAGTCCCTGAACTAGGAGAAGATGCTGCCCATGGCTGACTGAACCAGGACCCCCAACTGACAACAACTCCATTTGACTCCACTTCCCTTTGATTCAGATACATGCCCATTTGGTTGAAGAGAGTCTGAAGAGTTCTGATACATAATTCTTTGAAGTTTGTGCCACATGTAGATACCGTGGTAAAGAAGGCATTTAGTCCGCTTGCCTTCATTGCTCAGACCTTTGAGCAGAGGGGTTGGGATGTCATGTTGAGGTTACTTGGGATGTTGGTGAGGCCTCTTCAGGAGTACTGTGTCCGGTTCTGATCGCCCTGTTATTGGAAGGATATTATCAAGATGGAGAGGGTTCAGGAAAGACTTACCAGGGTGTTGCCGGGAATGGAGAGTTTGAGTTATAAGGACAGGTTGGATAGGCTGGGACCTCTTTTACTGGAGCATAGGAGGTTGAGGGGTGACCTTATGGAGGTTTATAAAATAATGAGGGACATAGATAAGGTTAATGGTTGTTGTCTTTTCCCTAGGGTGGGAGATTTCAAAACTAGGGGGCACATTTTGAAGGTGAGAGCAAAGAGATTTTAAAAAGACATGAGAGGCAAATTTTTTACGCGGGGGTGGTTCATGAGTGGAATGAACTTCCTAAGGAAGCGAGTACAGTTACAACGTTTAAAAGAAATTTGGATAAGTACATGAATAAGAAATGTTGGAGGGATATGGGTCAATGTGCAAGCAGGTGGGACTAGATTAGTTTGGGATTATGGTCGGCATGGACTGGTGGGACCGAAGGGTCTCTTTCTATGCTGTATGTCTCTCGGTAGGTGTGGAGAGTTTGCCAGGCAGTCATTGAGCACAGGCTGAAGGTGTGAGGCTGCTGTAGCCCATTGCCATAGAGCAGCATGTACAGTGTACAATTGCACAATATTCAGCACCACGTTTAACTCCTCAGCTACTGTACCAGGCCAAGTCCAAGATCCAGACAGTATCCAGGCAAGTGGCAAGCAACTTTTGTGCCATACAAATGTCAGGCAATGACCATCTCCAATTAGAGACAGTCTAATCATCGCCCCCTTGACATGCAATAGTTTTACCATCACTGAATCTCACGCTAGCGACATCCTTGGAGTTACCATTGACTCACATCAACTGGACTCACTAAATATAGCAGCTACTAGAGCAGGTCAGAGGTTGGTAATCCTGTAATGAATAATTCACTACCTGACTATCCAAACCCTGTCCACCACCTACGTGGCACAAGTCAGGAATGTGATGGAATACTCCCCATTTGGAGAAATTGAGGACTGCAGATGCTGGAGATCAGAGTCGAGAGTGTGTTGCTGGGAAAGCACAGCCGGTCAGGCAGCATCCGAGGAGCAGGAGAGTCGACGTTTTGAGCACCCCACTTGCCTGATTTCAGCTCCAACAACACCCAAGAAGCAGCCCACTTCTTTGGCACCACGTCCACTAACATTTGCTCCCACCTTCAGTGACACTCATTCACAGCAGAGCATACCATTTACAAGATGCACTGCAGAAATTCACCAAGACTTATTACAGAGCACAGTCCAAACCCATGACCACTTCCATCTCGAAGGACAAGGGCAGCAGATACATGGGATCACCACCTCCTGCGAGTTTCTCTCCAAGCCACCCACCATCATGACGTGGGAGGTATATAATAAATGAATGTCTGGTGTTGGGAATTCATAGAATCCCTACATGTGGAAGCTGGCCATTCAGCCCACACCAATCATCCAACGAGCACCCCACCCAGACACACCCCCCTTACCCAACCCTGCATTTCCCATGGCCAATCCATCTAATCTGCACATGCCTGGACACTACAGGGCAATTTAGCATGGCTAATCCAAACATCTCTGTGATGACAGGAGGGAACTAGAGCACCCCCACACAGACAAAGGAAGATTTTGCAAACTCCACACGGACAGTCACCCAAGGCTGGAATTGAACCTTGGCCCCTAGCGTTGTGAGGCAGCAGTGCTAACCACTGAGCCACCATGCCTTGGCACATTTGCTTTTCTCTGAAGTTATTGAGGAGAAAGTGAGGTCTGCAGATGCTGGAGATCAGAGCTGAAAATGTGTTGCTGGAAAAGTGCAGCAGGTCAGGCAGCATCCAGGGAACAGGAGAATTGACGTCTCGGGCATAAGCCCTTCTTCAGGAATGAGGAAAGTTTGTCCAGCAGGCTAAGATAAAAGGTAAGGAGGAGGGACTTGGGGGAGGGGCATCAGAAATGCGATAGGTGGAAGGAGGTTAAGGTGAGGGTGATAGGTCAGACTGGGGTGGGGGCGGAGAGGTCAGGAAGAAGATTGCAGGTTAGGAAGGTGGTGCTGAGTTCGTTGGATTTGACTGAGACAAGGTGGGGGGAGGGGAAATGAGGAAACTGGTGAAATCCGAGTTCATCCCTTGTGGTTGGAGGGTTCCTAGGCGGAAGATGAGGCGCTCTTCCTCCAACCGTCGTTGTTGTGGTCTGGCGATGGAGGAGTCCAAAGACCTGCATGTCCTTGGTGGAGTGGGAGGGGGAGTTGAAGTGTTGAGCCACAGCGTGGTTGGGTTGGTTGGTCCGGGTGTCCCAGAGGTGTTCTCTGAAACGTTCCGCAAGTAGGCTGCCTGTCTCCCCAATATAGAGGAGGCCACATCGGGTGCAGAGGATGCAATAGATGATGTGTGTGGAGGTGCAGGTGAATCTGTGGCGGATATGGAAGTTTCCTTTGGGGCCTTGGAGGGAGGTGAGGGGGGAGGTGTGGGCGCAAGTCTTGCACCTCCTGCGGTTGCAGGGGAAGGTGCCGGGAGTGGAGGTTGGGTTGGTGGGGGGTGTGGATCTGACGAGGGAGTCACGGAGGGAGTGGTCTTTACGGAATGCTGATAGGGGAGGGGAGGGAAATATATCACTGGTGGTGGGGTCCGTTTGGAGGTGGCGGAAATGACGGCGGATGATGCGCCGTACATGGAAGATGTTTCTCTGAAGTTAGCCAGCCTGCCATCTATTCTGAACTGTGGCCTTTAGTGCTTTGCTGCCACAATTGTTTTTCATGCACACCCATCAAAAAAGAAAGCAGGCAGTCTTTGGCCCTTAGCTGCCATTTGACATTCCTGCCCCTGCCCGAATGCCTTTCTCACTAATTACACCAAAACAGCATGTAATGAGTGTTATGGGGCGAGAGCAGCCGGCTTGTGCAAAGGCACCAGGAGGACCTGAACAGTGCAGTCATTATCAACACCTCATAGCTGGCTGTTTGAAATAGACTCTCCTTTTTCCATAATTGGCTTTGCTTTCTGCCAAGATGTAGCTTGACAGACTTGAAATGTTACAGCTTCAATCACCAGCAGAACAGCTGGATCCAAGCTGCCCCTCCAGTCCAGATAGTGATTTCGCTCAGTGAGTGGCTTTCTTTCATTGGCTGCTGATCTTGGCTCCTGTGGTAGTGCACTTACCTCTGAGGCAGGTGATCATAAGTTTGAATGGTGCTCTGGGGACTCCTGCACTGACATTCCAGTGCTGTACTGAAGGAGTGCTGCGCTGGCTCAAGTGAGGCATTAAATTGACTCTACATCTCGACCTTCAGAAAGAGGTAGAAAATCCCACAATGCCAACTTGAAGAAAAATTATAGCACTTTGCTTCCTCTCCTGGTGACTATTTATCCAAATCGACATCACAATCACAAGATTAACTAATGATTATCTAAATGAATGGGACCTCGCTAAATGCAAATTACAACAATTACTACACTTCTGTGCAGCTTTTTCTGGCATCCTGAGGTTGTGATAGGTGCTATACAAAGGCAAGGCTTTCTTTTCAATTCTACACTATAGATTTATCTATTGTAACAGAGAATTTGATCAAAATGTGATTACAGTTATATCTAACAGAGGGATGCTGAATGTTCTCTCTGAGAGAATGCAATGTAACATTAAAAGTAACAGTAAATCTAAATGAGATATTGGAGAGTTAAAGAATCTTTAACATAAGGGTTAATATTGTGGAGATACGGCAGCAGTATGAGTTACTAGCTCATAGTCATGGATAAATAATGCAGGTATTCAAAAGTGGAGAATCAAATTCTCAAAATACAAGGACTCATACGTCATAAGAAATTAAGATGGATCTCACACCTCATTCCCAATGCAGTGAATTTCTTTGCCTGTGTCACAGTTTAATTTGCACTGTTCAAGATTTGCATAAAACCAATTACACATAAGATGAAGTAGCTGGACAAGTTGCTCTGTTGAACAGTAGGAGCACTGAACTCCGAACCGTGGGTTTAAATTCAAATCCCAGCCCAATTGACATTTTGGGCTCACTGTATATTTTTAGACAAGCCTTGGCAGCTGTAACTTTGCTCCTTCTTGCGATGTTCTGTCGAGTGGGTTGGAAATATTAATAAGGACCAAAGAGTAACTGTAGAATAATCAGTAAGTGGCAGGCGTGAAAATCGTGGGATATAACTAAAAGATGCAAAATATTCCTTTGATAAGAATCTACCCTGAGACAGATGTGCTTCTATCTAGTACAATCTTGCAGGTTCCTCTCCCAATCACCTCCATGTGGCATTATCCATGTATATGTGGTTTTTAGTGAACCTCCCTTCCCACCTTCACTGGGTTTCATGCTGTTTTCTGAGCTGCACTCAAAACGATTATAGTTGGGAACTTCCTCAGAGTTTCTCCTGCTCTGCTGTCATCCGGTCCCTGTGGAAATTCTGTCATTGCATGTAACCAAGATTTCCACTGCTTGAACAAATTTCTAACCTTTATCATTGAAAAGATGGACAATTGACCTAATCCCCAACACATGGACTGTGTTGTTAGAAATATTGAACTGAGTTGAATTAGTTTTAATGATCAACATCAAATGCTGGAGATCACAGCAGGTCAGACAGCATCCATGGAGAGAGAGCAAGCTAATGTTCAAATTAAGAGTCGTTTAAACTCAAAACATTAGTTTGCCCTCTGTCCATGGATGCTGTCTGACCTGCAACAGCCAGGAGTGTTGCCTCCCAGTTGGAGAACACTTCAGCAGTCTAGGACATTTGACCTTGGACCTTTGGGTGACCATCCTCCAAGGAGGACTTCAGGACAGGCAACAACGCAAAGTGGCCGAGCAGAGGCTGATAGCCAAGTTTGGTACCCATGGGGATGGCCTCAACTGGGACCTTGGGTTCATGTCACACTGCACACTGCAGGAGATCCCATTGCACTATATATATACACACACACACTCATGCAGATTCTCTCTTATACGTTCACACATACACTCCAACAATCACACACGGACCCTCTCACAGACTTATATCCCTTTACACTCACACTCACACATATCTCTCTCAAAGACACTCATAACCTCCTCCCCCACTGCCCACTCCCCCCCCCCCCCCCCCCACCCCACCCCACACACACACACATGCATACATACACATATACATTTGTGGGGTAAATTTGTACTTGCAAAATTACATTTTACTTTGCTCAAAAACTGCATGGGTCCATGTAAGATTCTATAAATCTGTTTTTAGATTAGAATCAGTCTCACCATTGGGGCACAGACAGGGCACCTCACACCTTCAATGCATTATCTGGGCCGACATGACACCAACTGTTAAAGTTCACTTGAGAATGGAACTTTTTAAAAGGTTTAGCGATTTACCTATGAAAGAACTGAAACCGGGGTTGAAACTTTATTGCTGGAACAGCACAGCAGGTCAGGCAGCATCCAGGGAACAGGAGATTCGACGTTTCGGGCACAGGCCCTTCTTCAGGAATGAGCAGAGAGTGTTCAGCAGGAGAAGATAAAAGGTAGGGAGGAGGGACTTGGAGGAGGGGAGTTGGAAATGTGATAGGTGGAAAGAGGTCAAGGTGAGGGTGATAGGTCGGAGTAGGATGGAGGCGGAGAGGTCAAGAAGAAGACTGCAGGTCAGGAAGGCGGTGCCGGGCTGGAGGGATCCGGCTGAGACAAGGTGGGGGGAGGGGGGATGAAGAAACTGGTGAAGTCCAAGTTCATCCCCTGCGGTTGGAGGGTTCCCAGTCGGAAGATAAGACGCTCCTCCTCCGACCGTCGGGTTGTTGTGGTTTGGCGGTGGATGAGTCCAATGACCTGCATATCCTCGGTGGAGTGGGAGGGGGAGTTGAAATGCTGTGCCACAGGTTGGTTGGGTTGGTTCGTCCGGGTGGCCCAGAGGTGCTCTCTGAATCGCTCCGCAAGTAGGCGGCCTGTCTCCCCAATATAGAGGAGGCCACACCGGCTGCAGCGGATGCAGTAGATGATGTGGGTGGAGGTGCAGGTGAATCTGTGGCGGATATGGAAGTTTCCCTTGGGGCCTTGGAGAGAAGTGAGGGGGGAGGTGTGGGCGCAAGTGTTGCACCTCCTGCGGTTGCAAGGGAAGGTGCCGGGAGTGGTGGTTGGGTCGGTGGGGGGTGTGGATCTGACAAGGGAGTCGCGGAGGGAGTGGTCTCTACGGAAAGCTGATAGGGGAGGGGAGGGAAATATATCCTTGGTGCTGGGGTCTGTTTGGAGGTGGCGGAAGTGACGGCGGATGATGCGCTGTACATGGAGATTGGTGGGGTGGTAGGTGAGGACCAGTGGGGTTCTGTCCTGGTGGCGGTTGGAGGGGCGGGGCTCAAGGGCGGAGGAGCGGGAAGTGGAGGAGATGCGGTGGAGGGCACCGTCGACCACGTCGGGGGGGAAATTGCGGTCCTTGAAGAAGGAGGCCATCTGTGTTGTACGTATTTTGAACTGGTCCTCCTGGGAGCAGATGCGGCGGAGACAAAGGAATTGGGAGAATGGGATGGCGTTTTTACAGGGGGCAGGATGGGAGGAGGTGTAGTCCAGGTAGCTGTGGGAGTCGGTAGGTTTGTAGTAGATGTCCGTGTTGATTCGGTCGCCTGAGATAGAAACAGAAAGGTCTAGGAAGGGGAGGGAGGAGTCCGAGACTGTCCAGGTGAATTTGAGGTCGGGGTGGAAGGTGTTAGTGTAGTGGATGAACTGTTCAACCTCCTCGTGGGAGCACGAGGTAGCGCCGATACAGTCATCAATGTAGCGAAGAAAAAGATGGGGGGTGGGGCCAGTGTAGTTGCGGAAGATGGATTGTTCCACATACGCTACGAAGAGGCAGGCATAGCTGGGGCCCATGCGGGTGCCCATGGCTACTCCTTTTGTTTGGAGAAAGTGGGAGGATTGGAAAGAAAAGTTGTTCAGGGTGAGGACCAGTTCGGTCAGTCGAAGGAGGGTGTCGGTGGAAGGGTACTGGGTGGTACGGCGGGAAAGGAAGAAGCGGAGTGCTTTGAGTCCTTCGTGATGGGGAATGGAGGTGTACAGGGACTGGATGTCCATGGTGAAGATGAGGCGTTGGGGACCGGGGAAGCGGAAATCCTGGAGGAGGTGGAGGGCGTGGGTGGTGTCACGAACGTAGGTGGGGAGTTCTTGGACTAATGGGGACAGGACCGTGTCGAGGTATGCCGAGATGAGTTCGGTTGGGCAGGAGCAGGCTGAGACGATGGGTCGTCCGGGGCAGTCAGGTTTGTGGATTTTGGGCAGGAGGTAGAAACGGGCGGTGCGGGGTTGTGGGACTATGAGGTTGGAGGCGGTGGATGGGAGGTCCCCTGAGGTGATGAGGTTATGGACGGTCTGGGAGATGATGGTTTGGTGGTGGGGGGTGGGGTCATGGTCAAGGGGACGGTAGGAGGAGGTATCTGCGAGCTGGCGTTTGGCCTCAGCGGTGTAAAGGTCAGTGCGCCAAACTACTACTGCGCCTCCCTTGTCAGCTGGTTTGATGGTGAGGTTGGGGTTGGAACGGAGGGAGTGGAGGGCTGCGCGTTCCGAGGGTGAGAGGTTGGAGTGGGTGGGAGGAGTGTGGGAGTTCAGGTAGCGGTTAATATCGCGGCGGCAGTTTGCTATGAAGAGGTCGAGGGCAGGTAGGAGGCCAGCACGGGGTGTCCTGCTATGAAGAGGTCGAGGGCAGGTAGGAGGCCAGCACGGGGTGTCCTGCTATGAAGAGGTCGAGGGCAGGTAGGAGGCCAGCACGGGGTGGCCTCCTACCTGCCTTGACTCCAGCCTATCACATTTCCAACTCCCCTCCTCCAAGTCCCTCCTCCCTACCTTTTATCTTCTCCTGCTGAACACTCTCTGCTCATTCCTGAAGAAGGGCCTGTGCCCGAAACGTCGAATCTCCTGTTCCCTGGATGCTGCCTGACCTGCTGTGCTGTTCCAGCAATAAATTTTCAACTTTGATCTCCAGCATCTGCAGACCTCACTTTCTCCTCGAAGAACTGAAACCAACATGGTCATTCTAAAAGGTGAAGACTTAACAAACAATCGAGATCTTTTTCAATTTATTATTTCAGTTACATCACACTGTAAACATTTGCTATAAATTCTGTGTCTTACGATCTTATGCTCCACAACCACCTGATGAAGGAGCGTCGCTCCGAAAGCTAGTGCTTCCAATTAAAGCTTTGGACTATAACCTGGTGTTGTCTGATTTTTAACTTTGTACACCCCAGTCCAAAACCGGCATCTCCAAATCATGACTATTGGACTATAACCTGGAGTTGTGTGATTTTTAACGGTGAAAAGATTAGAAGTCACCACCTACAGCACCATCATAGGTACAAGGTACCTTGACACAGAGGATACAGTACAAGTTCTTAGGGAGAAAATTAGAAACAAAAATAAATAAAAAGTCCCGCATTACAGATTGTGGGAATAAATTAGAAAATAGAGAAATATAAAGTTCAAAATCACAGTCCATCCAACCCAGTCCTACAGGGTGTAGACTCCAGTCCGCACTGGGCCTGACTCCATTCCGCACTGGGCCTTGACTCCAGCCCGCACTGGGCCTTGACTCCAGCCCGCACTGGGCCTTGATTCCAGTCCGCACCAAGCCTTGACTCCAGCCCGCACAGGGCCTTGATTCAAGTCCGCACTGGGCCTTAACTCCAGTCTGCACTAGCCCTTGACTCCAGCCCGCACTGGGCCTTGACTCCAGCCCGCACTGGGCCTTGACTCCAGTCCGCACTGGGCCTTGACTCCAGCCCGCACTGGGCCTTGACTCCAGCCCGCACTGGGCCTTGATTCCAGTCCGCACCAAGCCTTGACTCCAGCCCGCACAGGGCCTTGATTCCAGTCCGCACTGGGCCTTAACTCCAGTCTGCACTGGCCCTTGACTCCAGCCCGCACTGGGCCTTGACTCCAGCCCGCACTGGGCCTTGACTCCAGTCCGCACCAAGCCTTGACTCCAGCCCGCACTGTGCCTTGATTCCAGTCTGCACTGGGCCTTGACTCCAGTTTGCACAGGGCCTGACACCATTCCGCACTGGGCCTTGACTCCAGCCCGCACTGGGCCTTGACTCCAGCCCGCACTGGGCCTTGATTCCAGTCCGCACCAAGCCTTGACTCCAGCCCGCACAGGGCCTTGATTCCAGTCCGCACTGGGCCTTAACTCCAGTCCGCACTGGCCCTTGACTCAAGTCCACACCAAGCCTTGACTCCAGCCCGCACCAGGCCTTGACTCCAGCCCGCACTGGGCCTTGATTCCAGTCCACACCAAGCCTTGACTCCAGCCCGCACCAGGCCTTGACTCCAGCCTGCACTGGGCCTTGATTCCAGTCCACACCGGGCCTTGACTCCAGCCCGCACCGGGCCTTGATTCCAGCCCGCACTGGGCCTTGACTCAAGTTCGCACCGGGCCTTGACTCCAGTCTGCACTGGGCCTTAATTCCTGCCCGCACTGGGCCTTGACTCCAGTCTGCACTGGGCCTTAATTCCTGCCCGCACCGGGCCTTGACTCCAGCCCGCACAGAGCCTTGACTCCAGTCTGAACCAGGCCTTGACTCCAGCCCGCACTGGGCCTTGACTCAAGTTCGCACCGGGCCTTGACTCCAGTCTGAACCAGGCCTTGACTCTAGCCCGCACTGGGCCATGACTCAAGTTCGCACCGGGCCTTGACTCCAGACCACACCGGGCCTTGACTCCAGCCCGCACCGGGCCTTGATTCAAGTTCGCACCGGGTCTTGACTCCAGCCCGCACTGGGCCTTGACTCCAGCCCGCACCGGGCCTTGACTCCAGTTCGCACCGGGCCTTGACTCCAGTTTGCACAGAGCCTTGACTCCAGTCTGAACCAGGCCTTAATTCCTGCCCGCACTGGGCCTTGACTCCAGTCTGCACTGGGCCTTAATTCTTGCCCGCACTGGGCCTTGACACCGGTCTGCTCTGGGCCTTAATTCTTGCCCGCACTGGGCCTTAATTCCTGCCCGCACTGGGCCTTGACTCCAGTCTGCACTGGGCCTTAATTCCTGCCCGCACCAGGCCTTGACTCCAGTCTGCACAGAGCTTTGACTCCAGCCTGAACCAGGCCTTGACTCCAGCCCGTACTGGGCCTTGACTCCAGTTCGCACCGGGCCTTGACTCCAGCCCGCACTGGGCCTTGACTCAAGTTCGCACCGGGCCTTGACTCAAGTTCGCACCGGGCCTTGACTCCAGCCCGGATCGGGCCTTGACTCAAGTTCGCACCGGGCCTTGACTCCAGCCCGCACTGGGCCTTGACTCCAGCCCGCACCGGGCCTTGACTCCAGTTCGCACCCGGCCTGGACTCCAGCCCGCACTGGGCCTTGGCTCCAGCCCGCACCGGGCCTTGACTCCAGTTCGCACTGGGCCTTGACTCCAGCCCGCACCGGGCCTTGACTCCAGTTCGCACCCGGCTTGGACTCCAGCCCGCACTGGGCCTTGGCTCCAGCCCGCACCGGGCCTTGACTCCAGTTCGCACTGGGCCTTGACTCCAGCCCGCACCGGGCCTTGACTCCAGTTCGCACCCGGCCTGGACTCCAGCCCGCACTGGGCCTTGGCTCTAGCCCGCACCGGGCCTTGACTCCAGTTCGCACTGGGCCTTGACTCCAGCCCGCACTGGGCCTTGACTCCAGCCCGCACCGGGCCTTGACGCCAGTCCGCACTGGGCCTTGACTCCAGCCCGCACTGGGCCTTGACTCCAGCCCGCACTGGGCCTTGATTCCAGTCCACACCAAGCCTTGACTCCAGCCCACACTGGGACTTGACTCCAGCCCGCACTGGGCCTTGATTCCAGTCCACACCGGGCCTTGACTCCAGCCCGCACCGGGCCTTGACTCCTGCCCGCACTGGGCCTTGACTCAAGTTCGCACCGGGCCTTGACTCCAGTCTGCACTGGGCCTTAATTCCTGCCCGCACTGGGCCTTGACTCCAGTCTGCACTGGGCCTTAATTCCTGCCCGCACTGGGCCTTGACTCCAGTCTGCACTGGGCCTTAATTCCTGCCCGCACCGGGCCTTGACTCCAGCCCGCACAGAGCCTTGACGCCAGTTTGAACCAGGCCTTGACTCCAGCCCGCACTGGGCCTTGACTCAAGTTCGCACCGGGCCTTGACTCCAGTCTGAACCAGGCCTTGACTCCAGCCCGCACTGGGCCTTGACTCAAGTTCACACCGGGCCTTGACTCCAGACCGCACCGGGCCTTGACTCCAGCCCGCACCGGGCCTTGTCTCAAGTTCGCACTGGGCCTTGACTGCAGCCCGCACTGGGCCTTGACTCCAGCCCGTGCTGGGCCTTGACTCCAGCCCGCACCGGGCCTTGACTCCTGCCCGCACTGGGCCTTGACTCAAGTTCGCACCGGGCCTTGACTTCAGTCTGCACTGGGCCTTAATTCCTGCCCGCACCGGGCCTTGACTCCAGTCTGCACTGGGCCTTAATTCCTGCCCGCACTGGGCAATGACTCCAGTCTGCACTGGGCCTTAATTCCTGCCCGCACTGGGCCTTGACTTCAGTCTGCACTGGGCCTTAATTCCTGCCCGCACTGGGCATTGACTCCAGTCTGCACTGGGCCTTAATTCCTGCCCGCACTGGGCCTTGACTCCAGTCTGCACTGGGCCTTAATTCCTGCCCGCACTGGGCCTTGACTCCAGTCTGCACTGGGCCTTAATTCCTGCCCGCACCAGGCCTTGACTCCAGCCCGCACAGAGCCTTGACTCCAGTCTGAACCAGGCCTTGACTCCAGCCCGCACTGGGCCTTGACTCAAGATCGCACCGGGCCTTGACTCCAGTCTGAACCAGGCCTTGACTCCAGCCCGCACCGGGCCTTGACTCCAGTTCGCACCGGGCCTTGACTCCAGTTTGCACAGAGCCTTGACTCCAGTCTGAACCAGGCCTTAATTCCTGCCCGCACTGGGCCTTGACTCCAGTCTGCACTGGGCCTTAATTCTTGCCCGCACTGGGCCTTGACACCGGTCTGCTCTGGGCCTTAATTCTTGCCCGCACTGGGCCTTAATTCCTGCCCGCACTGGGCCTTGACTCCAGTCTGCACTGGGCCTTAATTCCTGCCCGCACCGGGCCTTGACTCCAGTCTGCACAGAGCTTTGACTCCAGCCTGAACCAGGCCTTGACTCCAGCCCGCACTGGGCCTTGACTCCAGTTCGCACCGGGCCTTGACTCCAGCCCGCACTGGGCCTTGACTCAAGTTCGCACCGAGCCTTGACTCAAGTTCGCACCGGGCCTTGACTCCAGCCCGCACCGGGCCTTGACTCAAGTTCGCACCAGGCCTTGACTCCAGCCCGCACTGGGCCTTGACTCCAGCCCGCACCGGGCCTTGACTCCAGTTCGCACCCGGCCTTGACTCCAGCCCGCACTGGGCCTTGGCTCCAGCCCGCACCGGGCCTTGACTCCAGTTCGCACTGGGCCTTGACTCCAGTCTGCACTGGGCCTTAATTCTTGCCTGCACTGGGCCTTGACACCGGTCTGCTCTGGGCCTTAATTCTTGCCCGCACTGGGCCTTAATTCCTGCCCGCACTGAGCCTTGACTCCAGTCTGCACTGGGCCTTAATTCCTGCCCGCACCGGGCCTTGACTCCAGTCTGCACTGGGCCTTAATTCCTGCCCGCACCGGGCCTTGACTCCAACCCGCACAGAGCCTTGACTCCAGTCTGAACCAGGCCTTACTCCAGCCCGCACTGGGCCTTGACTCAAGTTCGCACCGGGCCTTGACTCCAGTCTGAACCAGGCCTTGACTCCAGCCCGCACTGGGCCTTGACTCAAGTTCACACCGGGCCTTGACTCCAGCCCGCACCAGGCCTTGACTCCAGCCCGCACCGGGCCTTGACTCAAGTTCGCACTGGGCCTTGACTCCAGCCCGCACTGGGCCTTGACTCCAGTTCGCACCGGGCCTTGACTCCAGTTCGCACCGGGCCTTGACTCCAGTTCGCACAGAGCCTTGACTCCAGTCTGAACCAGGCCTTGACTCCAGCCCGCACTGGGCCTTGACTCAAGTTCGCATCGGGCCTTGACTCCAGTCTGCCCCGGGCCTTGACTCCAGGCCGCACCAGGCCTTGACACCAGTCTGCACCAGGCCTTAACTTCAGTCTGAACCAGGCCTTGACTCCAGATCACACAAGGCCTTGATTCCAGTTCACATCAGTCCTTGACTCCAGTCTACACTGGACCTTGACTCCAGTCCGCACTGGGCCTTGACTCCAGTCTACACGGGGCCTTGATTCCAGTCTGCACTGGGCCTTGAATCCAGTCCGCACTGGTCCTTGACTCCAGTCTACATTGGTCCTTGACTCCAGTTCGCACTGGGCCTTGATGCTGGTCTGCATCAGACCTTGACTCTAGTTCGCACTGGGCCTTGACTCCAGTTCATACTGGGCCTTGACACCAGTCTGCACAGGGCCTTGACTCCAGTCTGCACATGGCCTTGACAACAGCCCGCACTAGGCCTTGACTCCAGTTCGCACTGGGCCTTGACTCCAGCCCGCACTGGGCCTTGATTCCAGTCCGCAACAAGCCTTGACTCCAGCCCACACTGGGCCTTGATTCCAGTCCGCACTGGGCCTTGACTCCAGTCCGCACTGGGCCTTGATTCCAGTCCGCACCGAGCCTTGATTCCAGTCCGCACTGGGCCTTGACTCCAGTCCGCACTGAGCCTTGACTCCAGCCCGCACTGGGCCTTGATTCCAGTCCACACCGGGCCTTGACTCCAGCCTGCACTGGACCTTGATTCCAGTCCGCACCAAGCCTTGACACCAGCCCACACTGGGCCTTGATTCCAGTCCGCACTGGGCCTTGACTCCAGCCTGCACTGGGCCTTGACTCCAGTCTGCACTGGGCCTTGACAACAGGTCACACTGGGCTTTGACAACAGCCCGCACTAGGCCTTGACTCCAATTCGCACTGGGCCTTGATAACAGCCCACACTGAACCTTGACTTCAGTTTGCACTGGGCCTTGACTCCAGTCCGCACTGGGCCTTGACTCCAGCCCGCACTGGGCCTTGATTCCAGTCCGCACTGGGCCTTGACTCCAGCCCGCACTGGGCCTTGACTCCAGCCTGCACTGGGCCTTGATTCCAGTCCGCACTGGGCCTTGACTCCAGACTGCACCGGGCCTTGACTCCAGCCCGCACCGGGCCTTGACTCCAGTCCGAACCAGGCCTTGACTCCAGCCTGGACCAGGCCTTGACTCCAGTCTGAACCAGGCCTTGACTCCAGCCCGCACAGGGCCTTGACTCCAGTCTGCACTGGGCCTTAATTACTGCCCGCACTGGGCCTTGACTCCAGTCTGCACTGGGCCTTAATTCTTGCCCGCACTGGGCCTTGACACCGGTCTGCACTGGGCCTTAATTCCTGCCCGCACTGGGCCTTAATTCCTGCCCGCACTGGGCCTTGACTCCAGTCTGCACTGGGCCTTAATTCCTGCCCGCACCGGGCCTTGACTCCAGTCTGAACCAGGCCTTGACTCCAGCCCGCACTGGGCCTTGACTCCAGTTCGCACCGGGCCTTGACTCCAGCCCGTACTGGGCCTTGACTCAAGTTCGCACTGGGCCTTGACTCAAGTTCGCACCGGGCCTTGACTCCAGCCCGCGTGGGCCTTGACTCAAGTTCGTACCGGGCCTTGTCTCCAGCCCGCACTGGGCCTTGACTCCAGCCCGCACCGGGCCTTGACTCCAGCCCGCACCGGGCCTTGACTCCAGCTCGCACTGGGCCTTGACTCCAGACCACACCGGGCCTTGACTCCAGTTCGCACTGAGCCTTGACTCCAGCCCGCACTGGGCCTTGACTCCAGCCCGCACCGGGCCTTGACTCCAGTCCGCACTGGGCCTTGACTCCAGCCCGCACTGGGCCTTGACTCGAGCCCGCACTGGGCCTTGATTCCAGTCCACACCAAGCCTTGACTCCAGCCCGCACCAGGCCTTGACTCCAGCCTGCACTGGGCCTTGATTCCAGTCCACACCGGGCCTTGACTCCAGCCCGCACTGGGCCTTGACTCCAGTCTGCACTGGGCCTTAATTCCTGCCTGCACTGGGCCTTGACTCCAGTCTGCACTGGGCCTTAATTCCTGCCCGCACCGGGCCTTGACTCCAGCCCGCACAGAGCCTTGACTCCAGTCTGAACCAGGCCTTGACTCCAGCCCGCACTGGGCCTTGACTCAAGTTCGCACCGGGCCTTGACTCCAGTCTGAACCAGGCCTTGACTCTAGCCTGCACTGGGCCATGACTCAAGTTCGCACCGGGCCTTGACTCCAGACCACACCGGGCCTTGACTCCAGCCCGCACCGGGCCTTGATTCAAGTTCGCACCGGGTCTTGACTCCAGCCCGCACTGGGCCTTGACTCCAGCCCGCACCGGGCCTTGACTCCAGTTCGCACCGGGCCTTGACTCCAGTTTGCACAGAGCCTCGACTCCAGTCTGAACCAGGCCTTAATTCCTGCCCGCACTGGGCCTTGACTCCAGTCTGCACTGGGCCTTAATTCTTGCCCGCACTGGGCCTTGACACCGGTCTGCTCTGGGCCTTAATTCTTGCCCGCACTGGGCCTTAATTCCTGCCCGCACTGGGCCTTGACTCCAGTCTGCACTGGGCCTTAATTCCTGCCCGCACCGGGCCTTGACTCCAGTCTGCACAGAGCTTTGACTCCAGCCTGAACCAGGCCTTGACTCCAGCCCGTACTGGGCCTTGACTCCAGTTCGCACCGGGCCTTGACTCCAGCCCGCACTGGGCCTTGACTCAAGTTCGCACCGGGCCTTGACTCAAGTTCGCACCGGGCCTTGACTCCAGCCCGTACCGGGCCTTGACTCAAGTTCGCACCGGGCCTTGACTCCAGCCCGCACTGGGCCTTGACTCCAGCCCGCACCGGGGCTTGACTCCAGTTCGCACCCGGCCTGGACTCCAGCCCGCACTGGGCCTTGGCTCCAGCCTGCACCGGGCCTTGACTCCAGTTCGCACTGGGCCTTGACTCCAGCCCGCACTGGGCCTTGACTCCAGCCCGCACCGGGCCTTGACGCCAGTCCGCACTGGGCCTTGACTCCAGCCCGCACTGGGCCTTGACTCCAGCCCGCACTGGGCCTTGATTCCAGTCCACACCGGGCCTTGACTCCAGCCCGCACCAGGCCTTGACTCCAGCCCGCACTGGGCCTTGATTCCAGTCCACACCGGGCCTTGACTCCAGCCCGCACCGGGCCTTGACTCCTGCCCGCACTGGGCCTTGACTCAAGTTCGCACCGGGCCTTGACTCCAGTCTGCACTGGGCCTTAATTCCTGCCCGCACTGGGCCTTGACTCCAGTCTGCACTGGGCCTTAATTCCTGCCCGCACTGGGCCTTGACTCCAGTCTGCACTGGGCCTTAATTCCTGCCCGCACCGGGCCTTGACTCCAGCCAGCGCAGAGCCTTGACGCCAGTCTGAACCAGGCCTTGACTCCAGCCCGCACTGGGCCTTGACTCAAGTTCGCACCGGGCCTTGACTCCAGTCTGAACCAGGCCTTGACTCCAGCCCGCACTGGGCCTTGACTCAAGTTAACACCGGGCCTTGACTCCAGCCCGCACCGGGCCTTGACTCCAGCCCGCACCAGGCCTTGACTCAAGTTCGCACTGGGCCTTGACTGCAGCCCGCACTGGGCCTTGACTCCAGCCCGTACTGGGCCTTGACTCCAGCCCGCACTGGGCCTTGACTCAAGTTCGCACCGGGCCTTGACTTCAGTCTGCACTGGGCCTTAATTCCTGCCCGCACCGGGCCTTGACTCCAGTCTGCACTGGGCCTTAATTCCTGCCCGCACTGGGCCTTGACTCCAGTCTGCACTGGGCCTTAATTCCTGCCCGCACTGGGCCTTGACTCCAGTCTGCACTGGGCCTTAATTCCTGCCCGCACCGGGCCTTGACTCCAGCCCGCACAGAGCCTTGACTCCAGTCTGAACCAGGCCTTGACTCCAGCCCGCACTGGGCCTTGACTCAAGATCGCACCGGGCCTTGACTCCAGTCTGAACCAGGCCTTGACTCCAGCCCGCACCGGGCCTTGACTCCAGTTCGCACCGGGCCTTGACTCCAGTTTGCACAGAGCCTTGACTCCAGTCTGAACCAGGCCTTAATTCCTGCCCGCACTGGGCCTTGACTCCAGTCTGCACTGGGCCTTAATTCTTGCCCGCACTGGGCCTTGACACCGGTCTGCTCTGGGCCTTAATTCTTGCCCGCACTGGGCCTTAATTCCTGCCCGCACTGGGCCTTGACTCCAGTCTGCACTGGGCCTTAATTCCTGCCCGCACCGGGCCTTGACTCCAGTCTGCACAGAGCTTTGACTCCAGCCTGAACCAGGCCTTGACTCCAGCCCGCACTGGGCCTTGACTCCAGTTCGCACCGGGCCTTGACTCCAGCCCGCACTGGGCCTTGACTCAAGTTCGCACCGGGCCTTGACTCAAGTTCACACCAGGCCTTGACTCCAGCCCGCACCGGGCCTTGACTCAAGTTCGCACCGGGCCTTGACTCCAGCCCGCACTGGGCCTTGACTCCAGCCCGCACCGGGCCTTGACTCCAGTTCGCACCCGGCCTTGACTCCAGCCCGCACTGGGCCTTGACTCCAGCCCGTACTGGGCCTTGACTCCAGCCCGCACTGGGCCTTGACTCAAGTTCGCACCGGGCCTTGACTTCAGTCTGCACTGGGCCTTAATTCCTGCCCGCACTGGGCATTGACTCCAGTCTGCACTGGGCCTTAATTCCTGCCCGCACTGGGCCTTGACTCCAGTCTGCACTGGGCCTTAATTCCTGCCCGCACTGGGCCTTGACTCCAGTCTGCACTGGGCCTTAATTCCTGCCCGCACCGGGCCTTGACTCCAGCCCGCACAGAGCCTTGACTCCAGTCTGAACCAGGCCTTGACTCCAGCCCGCACTGGGCCTTGACTCAAGATCGCACCGGGCCTTGACTCCAGTCTGAACCAGGCCTTGACTCCAGCCCGCACCGGGCCTTGACTCCAGTTCGCACCGGGCCTTGACTCCAGTTTGCACAGAGCCTTGACTCCAGTCTGAACCAGGCCTTAATTCCTGCCCGCACTGGGCCTTGACTCCAGTCTGCACTGGGCCTTAATTCTTGCCCGCACTGGGCCTTGACAGCGGTCTGCTCTGGGCCTTAATTCTTGCCCGCACTGGGCCTTAATTCCTGCCCGCACTGGGCCTTGACTCCAGTCTGCACTGGGCCTTAATTCCTGCCCGCACCGGGCCTTGACTCCAGTCTGCACAGAGCTTTGACTCCAGCCTGAACCAGGCCTTGACTCCAGCCCGCACTGGGCCTTGACTCCAGTTCGCACCGGGCCTTGACTCCAGCCCGCACTGGGCCTTGACTCAAGTTCGCACCGGGCCTTGACTCAAGTTCACACCAGGCCTTGACTCCAGCCCGCACCGGGCCTTGACTCAAGTTCGCACCGGGCCTTGACTCCAGCCCGCACTGGGCCTTGACTCCAGCCCGCACCGGGCCTTGACTCCAGTTCGCACCCGGCCTTGACTCCAGCCCGCACTGGGCCTTGGCTCCAGCCCGCACCGGGCCTTGACTCCAGTTCGCACTGGGCCTTGACTCCAGCCCGCACTGGGCCTTGACTCCAGCCCGCACCGGGCCTTGACGCCAGTCCGCACTGGGCCTTGACTCCAGCCCGCACTGGGCCTTGACTCCAGCCCGCACTGGGCCTTGATTCCAGTCCACACCGGGCCTTGACTCCAGCCCGCACCGGGCCTTGACTCCTGCCCGCACTGGGCCTTGACTCAAGTTCGCACCGGGCCTTGACTCCAGTCTGCACTGGGCCTTAATTCCTGCCCGCACTGGGCCTTGACTCCAGTCTGCACTGGGCCTTAATTCCTGCCCGCACCGGGCCTTGACCCCACCCCCACAGAGCCTTGACGCCAGTCTGAACCAGGCCTTGACTCCAGCCCGCACTGGGCCTTGACTCAAGTTCGCACCCGGCCTTGACTCCAGTCTGAACCAGGCCTTGACTCCAGCCCGCACTGGGCCTTGAATCAAATTCACACTGGGCCTTGACTCCAGCCCGCACCAGGCCTTGGCTCCAGCCCGCACCGGGCCTTGACTCCTGCCCGCACTGGGCTTTGACTCAAGTTCGCACCGGGCCTTGACTTCAGTCTGCACTGGGCCTTAATTCCTGCCCGCACTGGGCATTGTCTCCAGTCTGCACTGGGCCTTAATTCCTGCCCGCACTGGGCCTTGACTCCAGTCTGCACTGGGCCTTAATTCCTGCCCGCACTGGGCCTTGACTCCAGTCTGCACTGGGCCTTAATTCCTGCCCGCACCGGGCCTTGACTCCAGCCCGCACAGAGCCTTGACTCCAGTCTGAACCAGGCCTTGACTCCAGCCCGCACTGGGCCTTGACTCAAGATCGCACCGGGCCTTGACTCCAGTCTGAACCAGGCCTTGACTCCAGTCTACATTGGTCCTTGACTTAAGTTCGCACCGGGCCTTGACTCCAGCCCGCACCGGGCCGTGATTCAAGTTCGCACCGGGCCTTGACTCCAGCCCGCACTGGGCCTTGACTCCAGCCCGCACCGTGCCTTGACTCCAGTTCGCACAGAGCCTTGACTCCAGTCTGAACCAGGCCTTGACTCCAGCCCGCACTGGACTTGACCCAAGTTCACACCGGGCCTTGACTCCAGTCTGCACTGGGCCTTAATTCCTGCCCACACCGGGCCTTGACTCCAGTCTGCACCGGGCCTTGACTCCAGTCCGCACCAGGCCTTGACACCAGTCTGCACCAGGCCTTAACTTCAGTCTGAACCAGGCCTTGACTCCAGATCGCACAAGGCTTTGATTCCAGTTCACATCAGTCCTTGACTCCAGTCTACACTGGACCTTGACTCCAGTCCGCACTAGGCCTTGACTCAAGTTCGCACCGGGCCTTGACTCCAGTCTGCACTGGGCCTTAATTCCTGCCCGCACTGGGCCTTGACTCCAGTCTGCACTGGGCCTTAATTCCTGCCCGCACTGGGCCTTGACTCCAGTCTGCACTGGGCCTTAATTCCTGCCCGCACCGGGCCTTGACTCCAGCCCGCACAGAGCCTTGACTCCAGTCTGAACCAGGCCTTACTCCAGCCCGCACTGGGCCTTGACTCAAGTTCGCACCGGGCCTTGACTCCAGTCTGAACCAGGCCTTGACTCCAGCCCGCACTGGGCCTTGACTCAAGTTCACACCGGGCCTTGACTCCAGCCCGCACCAGGCCTTGACTCCAGCCCGCACCGGGCCTTGACTCAAGTTCGCACTGGGCCTTGACTCCAGCCCGCACTGGGCCTTGACTCCAGTTCGCACCGGGCCTTGACTCCAGTTCGCACCGGGCCTTGACTCCAGTTCGCACAGAGCCTTGACTCCAGTCTGAACCAGGCCTTGACTCCAGCCCGCACTGGGCCTTGACTCAAGTTCGCATCGGGCCTTGACTCCAGTCTGCCCCGGGCCTTGACTCCAGGCCGCACCAGGCCTTGACACCAGTCTGCACCAGGCCTTAACTTCAGTCTGAACCAGGCCTTGACTCCAGATCACACAAGGCCTTGATTCCAGTTCACATCAGTCTTTGACTCCAGTCTACACTGGACCTTGACTCCAGTCCGCACTGGGCCTTGACTCCAGTCTACATGGGGCCTTGATTCCAGTCTGCACTGGGCCTTGAATCCAGTCCGCACTGGTCCTTGACTCCAGTCTACATTGGTCCTTGACTCCAGTTCGCACTGGGCCTTGATGCTGGTCTGCATCAGACCTTGACTCTAGTTCGCACTGGGCCTTGACTCCAGTTCATACTGGGCCTTGACACCAGTCTGCACAGGGCCTTGACTCCAGTCTGCACATGGCCTTGACAACAGCCCGCACTAGGCCTTGACTCCAGTTCGCACTGGGCCTTGACAACAGCCCACACTGGGCCTTGACTCCAGTCTGCACATGGCCTTGACAACAGCCCGCACTAGGCATTGACTCCAGTTTGCACTGGGCCTTGACTCCAGCCTGCACTGGGCCTTGACTCCAGTCTGCACTGAACCTTGACTTCAGTTTGCACTGGGCCTTGACTCCAGCCTGCACTGGGCCTTGACTCCAGTCTGCACTGGGCCTTGACAACAGGTCACACTGGGCTTTGACAACAGCCCGCACTAGGCCTTGACTCCAATTCGCACTGGGCCTTGATAACAGCCCACACTGAACCTTGACTTCAGTTTGCACTGGGCCTTGACTCCAGCCTGCACAGGGCCTTGACCCAGTCCGCACTGAGCCTTGACTCCAGTCTGCACAGGGCCTTGACCCAGTCCGCACTGAGCCTTGACTCCAGTCTGCACAGGGCCTTGTCAACAGCCCACACTGGGCCTTGACTCCAGCCCACACTGGGCCTTGACTCCAGTCCACACTGGGCCTTGACTCCAGTCCGCACTGGGCCTTGTCTCCAGTCGACACTGGGCCTTGACTCCAGTCGACACTGGGCCTTGTCTCCAGTCGACACTGGGTCTTGACTCCAGTCTGCACAGGGCCTTGTCTCCAGTCGACACTGGGCCTTGACTCCAGTCTGCACAGGGCCTTGTCTCCAGTCGACACTGGGCCATGACTCCAGTCTGCACCAGGCCCTGACTCCAGTCTGCACCAGGCCTTGACTGCCGTCCGCACAGGGCATTTCCTCCAACCCACACTGGGCCTTGACTCCAGTCTGCACTGGGTATAGACTACAGTCCGCGCCATGCCCTTGTCTCCGGTCCACACTGGGTCTTGGTTCCAGTTTGCACTGGGCCTTGACTGCAGTCTGAATCAGGCCTTGACACCACTCCCTTCTGGATTAGTGGTGCTGGAAGAGCACAGCAGTTCAGGCAGCATCCAAGGAGCAGTGAAATCGATGTTTCGGGCATAAGCCCACCACTCCGCATTGGGCCTTGACCCCAGTCCCCAATGGGTCTTGATTCCAGTTTGCTTTGACTCCAGTCTGCATAGGGCCTTGACTCAAGTCTGCACTGGGCCTTGACTCCAGTCCCCACTGGGCCTTGACTCCAGTCTGGGTCTTGACTCCAGTCTGCACTGGGCCTTGACTCCAGTCCGCACTGGAGGAGAAAATGAGGATTGCAGGTGCTGGAAATCAGAGCTGAAAATGTGTTGCTGGAAAAGCGCAGCAGGTCAGGCAGCATCCAAGGAACAGGAGAATCGACGTTTTGGGCATAAACCCTTCTTCAGGAATGAGGAAAGTGTGTCCAGCAGGCTAGGATAAAAGGTAGGGAGGAGGGACTTGGGGGAGGGGCGTTGGAAATGCGATAGGTGGAAGGAAGTCAAGGTGAGGGTGATAGGCCGGAGTGGGGGTGGGCGCGGAGAGGTGAGGAAGAAGATTGCAGGTTAGGAAGGCGGTGCTGAGTTCGAGGGTTGGGACTGAGACAAGGTGGGAGGAGGGGAAATGAGGAAACTGGAGAAATCTGAGTTCATCCCTTGTGGTTGGAAGGTTCCTAGGCGGAAGATGAGGCGCTCTTCCTCCAACCGTCGTGTTGCTATGGTCTGGCGATGGAGGAGTCCAAGGACCTGCATGTCCTTGGTGGAGTGAGAGGGGGAGTTGAAGTGTTGAGCTACGGGGTGGTTGGGTTGGTTGGTCCGGTTGTCCCAGAGGTGTTCTCTGAAATGTTCCGCAAGTAGGCGGCCTGTCTCCCCAATATAGAGGAGGCCACATCGGGTGCAGCGGATGCAATAGATGATGTGTGTGGAGGTGCAGGTGAATTTGTGGCGGATATGGAAGTATCCCTTGGGGCCTTGGAGGGAAGTGAGGGGGGAGGTGTGGGCGCAAGTTTTGCATTTCTTGCGGTTGCAGGGGAAGGTGCCGGGAGTGGAGGTTGGGTTGGTGGGGGGTGTGGACCTGACGAGGGAGTCATGGAGGGAGTGGTCTTTTCGGAACGCTGATAGGGGAGGGGAGGGAAATATATCCCTGGTGGTGGGGTCCATTTGGAGGTGGTGGAAATGACAGCGGATGATACACTGTATATGGAGGTTGGTGGGGTGGTAGGTGAGGACCAGTGGGGTTCTGTCCTGGTGGCGGTTGGAGGGGCGGGGCTCAAGGCTGGAGGTGCGGGAAGTGGAAGAGATGAGGTGGAGAGCATCGTCGACCATGTCTGGGGGAAAATTGCGGTCTTTGAAGAAGGAGGCCATCTGGATTGTACGGTATTGGAACTGGTCCTCCTGGGAGCAGATGCGGCGGAGACGAAGGAATTGGGAATATGGGATGGCGTTTTTACAGGGGGCAGGGTGGGAGGGGGTGTAATCTAGGTAGCTGTGAGAGTCGGTCGGTTTATAGTAAATGTCCGTGTTGATTCGGTCGCCCGAGATAGAAATGGAAAGGTCTAGGAAGGGGAGGGCGGAATCTGAGACGGTCCAGGTAAATTTGAGGTCGGGGTGGAAGGTGTTGGTAAAGTGGATGAACTTTCAACCTCCTCGTGGGAGCACGAGGCAGCCCCGATACAGTCATCGATGTAGCGGAGGAAAAGGTGGGGGGTGGTGCCAGTGTAGCTGCGGAAGATGGACTGTTCCACATATCCTACGAAGAGGCAGGCATAGCTGGGACCCATGTGGGTGCCCATGGCTACTCCTTTGGTTTGGAGGAAGTGGGAGGATTGGAAAGAGAAGTTGTTCAGAGTGAGGACCAGTTCAGTCAGTCGAAGGAGGGTGTCAGTGGAAGGGTACTGGTCGGTACGGCGGGAAAGGAAGAAGCGGAGGGCTTTAAGTCCTTCGTGATGGGGGATGGAGGTGTACAGGGACTGGATGCCCATGGTGAAAATAAGGCGTTGGGGACCGGGGAAGCGAAAATCATGGAGGAGGTGGAGGGCATGGGTGGTGTCCCGAACGTAGGTGGGGAGTTCTTGGACGAAGGGGGACAGGACTGTGTCGAGGTATGCAGAGATGAGTTCGGTGGGGCAGGAGCAGGCGGAGACAATGGGTCGGCCGGGGCAGTCAGGTTTGTGGATTTTGGGCAGGAGGCAGAAACGGACGGTGCGGGGTTGTGGGACGATGAGGTTGGAGGCGGTGGATGGGAGATCCCCTGAGGTGATGATGTTATGGATGGTCTGGGAGATGATGGTTTGGTGGTGGGAGGTGGGGTCATGGTCAAGGGGGCAGTCGGAGGAGGTGTCCGCGAGCTGGCGTTTAGCCTCAGCGGTGTAAAGGTCGGTGCGCCAAACTACTACCGTGCCTCCCTTGTCTGCCGGTTTGATAGTGAGGTTGAGGTTGGAACGGAGGGAGTGGAGGGCTGCACGTTCCGAGGGTGAGAGGTTGGAGTGGATGAGAGGGGTGGAGAAGTTGTGGCGGTTAATGTCGCGGCGGCAGTTGGCTATGAAGAGGTCGAGGGCAGGTAGGAGGCCAGCACGGGGTGTCCAGGTGGATGGGGTGTGTTGGAGGCGGGAGAAGGGGTCGTCAGAGGGTGGGCGAGAGTCTTGGCTAAAGAAGTAGGCACGGAGGCGAAGGCGGTGGAAGAATTGTTCGATGTCACGCCGCGTGTTGAACTCATTAATCCGAGAGCGTAGGGGAATGAAGGTGAGGCCTCTGCTGAGGACTGATCTTTCATCCTCAGGGAGGGGGAGGTCTGGAGGGATGGTGAAAACACGGCAGGGCTGGGAGCTAGGGCATGGTGTGGGGCTGGGGCTGAGAGGCTGCGAATCTGTCGGCGATGGTCTTCCTGGCGATCGCAGAGGCGGTTGTCTGGGCGGCGATCGCGGAGGCTGCGAAGTCGGTGGGGGCGGAAGTGACGTCATGGTCTGCGGCGGCGGTTGTTGCCCTCCACCGCATCTCCTCCACTACCCGCTCCTCCGCCCTTGAGCCCCGCCCCTCCAACCGTCACCAGGACAGAACCCCACTGGTCCTCACCTACCACCCCACCAACCTCCATATACATCGTATCATCCGCTGTCATTTCCGCCACCTCGAAACGGACCCCACCACCAGGGATATATTTCCCTCCCCTCCCTTATCAGCGTTCCGAAAAGACTACTCCCTCCGTGATTCCCTCGTCAGGTCCACACCGCCCACCAACCCAACCTCCACTCCAGGCACCTTCCCCTGCAACCGCAGGAAATGCAAAACTTGCGCCCACACCTCCCCCCTTACTTCCCTCCAAGGCCCTAAGGGATACTTCCATATCTGCCACAAATTCACCTGCACCTCCACACACATCATTTACTGCATCCACTGCACCCGACGTGGCCTCCTCTATATTGGGGAGACAGGCCGCCTACTTGCGGAACGTTTCAGAGAACACATCTGGGACACCCAGACCAACCAACCAACCACCCCGTGGCTCAACACTTCAACTCCCCCTCCCACTCCACCAAGGACATGCAGGTCCTTGGACTCCTCCATCGCCAGACCATAACAACACGACGGCTGGAGGAAGAACACCTCATCTTCCGCCTAGGAACCTTCCAACCACAAGGAATGAACTCAGATTTCTCCAGTTTCCTCATTTCCCCTCCCCCCACCTTGTCTCAGTCAAATCCCTCGAACTCAGCACCACCTTCCTAACCTGCAATCTTCTTCCTCACCTCTCCACCCCCAACCAACTCCGGCCTATCACCCTCACCTTGACCTCCTTCCACCTATCGCATTTCCAACGCCCCTCCCCCAAGTCCCTCCTCCCTACCTTTTATCCTAACCTGCTGGACACACTTTCCTCATTCCTGAAGAAGGGCTTATGCCCGAAACATCGATTCTCCTGTTCCTTGGATGCTGCCTGACCTGCTGCGCTTTTCCAGCAACACATTTTCAGCTCCAGTCCGCACTGGTCCTTGACCCCAGTCCCCAATGGGCCTTGATTCCAGTTTGCACTGGGCTTTGATTCCGGTCTGCATGGGACCTTGACTCAAGTCTGCACTGGGTCTTGACCCGAGTCCCTAATGGGCCTTGACTCCAATCCCCACTGGGCTTTGATTCCAGTTTGCACTGGGCTTTGACTCCGGTCTGCATGGGACCTTGACTGAAGTCTGCACTGGGCCTTGACCCCAGTGCCCAATGGGCCTTGACTCCAGTCCCCACTGGGCCTTGACTCCATTCCGCACTGAGCCTTGACTCCAGTCAGGGTCTTGACTCCAGTCTGCACTGGGCCTTGACTCCAGTCCGCACTGGGCCTTGACTCCAGTCCGCACTGAGCCTTGACTCCAGTCAGGGTCTTGACTCCAGTCTGCACTGGGCCTTGACTCCAGTCCACACGGAGCCTTGACTCCAGTCCACACGGGGCCTTGACACGGGGCAGCACGGTGGCACAATGGTTAGCACTGCTACCTCACAGCGCCAGAGACCCGGGTTCAATTTCCGCCTCAGGCGACTCTCTGTGTGGAGTTTGCACATTCTCCCCGTGTCTGCGTGGGTTTCCTCCGGGTGCTCCGGTTTCCTCCCACAGTCCAAAAATGTGCAGGTTAGGTGAATTGGCCATGCTAAATTGCCCGTAGTGTTAGATGAAGGGGTAAATATAGGGGAATGGGTCTGGGTGGGTTACGCTTCGGTCGGTCGGTGTGGACTTGTTGAGCCGAAGGGCCTGTTTCCACGCTGTAAGTAATCTAATCTAGTCCACACTGGGCCTTGACATCAGTCTGCACAGGGCCTTGACTCCAGTCCGGACTGGGCCTTGATTCCAGTCTGCACAGGGCCTTGAATGCAGTCCGCACTGGGCCTCGACTCCAGTCCGCACTGGGCCTTGACTCCAGTCTGCACAGGGCCTTGACTCCAGTCCACACTGGGCCTTGACTCCAGTCCGCACTGGGCCTGGACACCAGTCCGCACGGGGCCTTGACTCCAGTCCGCACTGGGCCTTGACTCCAGTCTGCACAGGGCCTTGACTCTAGTCCACACTGGGCCTGGATTCCAGTCCACATGGGGCCTTGACTCTAGTCCACAGTCTGTATTGGGCCTTGACTCCAGTCCGCACGGGGCCTGGTCTCCAATCTGCGCGGGGCCTTGACTCCAGTCCACATGGGGCCTTGACTGCAGTCCGCATGGGGCCTTGACTCCAGTCCACACTGGGCCTGGATTCCAGTCCGCATGGGGCCTAGACTCTAGTCCACAGTCTGCATTGGGCCTTGACTGCAGTCCGCACTGGGCCTTGACACCAGTCCGCACTGGGCCTTGACAACAGTCTGCACGGGGCCTTGACTCCAGTCCGCACTGGGCCTTGACTCCAGTCTGCACAGGGCCTTGACTACAGTCCGCACTTGGCCTTGATTCCAGTCCGCACAGGGCCTTGACTCCAGTCCGCACTGGGCCTTGATTCCAGTCTGCACAGGGCCTTGACTCCAGTCCGCACGGGGCCTGGTCTCCAATCTGCGCGGGGCCTTGACTCCAGTCCACATGGGGCCTTGACTGCAGTCCGCATGGGGCCTTGACTCCAGTCCACACTGGGCCTGGATTCCAGTCCGCACTGGGCCTAGACTCTAGTCCACAGTCTGCACTGGGCCTTGACTCCAGTCTGCACTGGGCCTTGACACCAGTCCACACGGGGCCTTGACTCCAGTCCGCACTGGGCCTTGACTCCAGTCTGCACAGGGCCTTGACTCTAGTCCACACTGGGCCTTGATTCCAGTCCGCATGGGGCCTTGACTCTAGTCCACAGTCCACACTGGGCCTTGACTCCAGTCCGCACTGGGCCTTGACACCAGTCCACACGGGGCCTTGACTCCAGTCCGCACTGGGCCTTGACACCAGTCCACACGGGGCCTTGACTCCAGTCCGCACTGGGCCTTGACTCCAGTCTGCACAGGGCCTTGACTCTAGTCCACACTGGGCCTTGATTCCAGTCCGCATGGGGCCTTGACTCTAGTCCACAGTCTGCATTGGGCCTAGACTCCAGTCCGCAGGGGGCCTGGTCTCCAATCTGCACAGGGCCTTGACTCCAGTCCACACGGGGCCTTGACTGCAGTCCGCATGGGGCCTTGACTCCAGTCCACACTTGGCCTGGATTCCAGTCCGCATGGGGCCTTGACTCTAGTCCACAGTCTGCATTGTGCCTTGACTCCAGTCTGCACAGGGCCTTGACTGCAGTCCACACTGGGCCTTGACATCAGTCTGCACAGGGCCTTGACTGCAGTTCGCACTGGGCCTTGATTCCAGTCTGCACAGGGCCTTGACTCCAGTCCGCACTGGGCCTTGACTCCAGTCTGCACAGGGCCTTGACTCCAGTCCGCACTGGGCCTTGACTCCAGTCCGCACTGGGCCTTGACATCAGTCTGCACAGGGCCTTGACTCCAGTCCGCACTGGGCCTTGATTTCAATCTGCACAGGGCCTTGACTGCAGTCCGCACTGGGCCTTGACACCAGTCCGCACGGGGCCTTGACTCCAGTCTGCACAGGGCCTTGACTCTAGTCCACACTGGGCCTTGATTCCAGTCCGCATGGGGCCTTGACTCTAGTCCACAGTCTGCATTGGGCCTTGACTCCAGTCCACACGGGGCCTTGACTCCAGTCTGCACAGAGCCTTGACTGCAGTCCACACTGGGCCTTGACTCCAGTCCGCACTGGGCCTTGACTCCAGTCCACAATGGGCATTGATTCCAGTCTGCACTGGGCCTTGACTCCAGTCCGCACGGGGCCTTGACTCCAGTCCACACGGGGCCTTGACTCCAGTCCACACGGGGCCTTGACACCAGTCTGCACAGGGCCTTGATTCCAGTCCACATGGGGCCTTGACTCCGGTCTGCACAGGGCCTTGACTGCAGTCCACACTGGGCCTTGACTCTGGTCTGAACGGGGCGTTGACTCCAGTCTGCACTGGACCTTGACTCCAGTCCACACGGGGCCTTGACACGGGGCAGCACGGTGGCACAATGGTTAGCACTGCTACCTCACAGCGCCAGAGACCCGGGTTCAATTTCCGCCTCAGGCGACTCTCTGTGTGGAGTTTGCACATTCTCCCCGTGTCTGCGTGGGTTTCGTCCGGGTGCTCCGGTTTCCTCCCACAGTCCAAAAATGTGCAGGTTAGGTGAATTGGCCATGCTAAATTGCCCGTAGTGTTAGATGAAGGGGTAAATATAGGGGAATGGGTCTGGGTGGGTTACGCTTCGGTCGGTCGGTGTGGACTTGTTGAGCCGAAGGGCCTGTTTCCACGCTGTAAGTAATCTAATCTAGTCCACACTGGGCCTTGACATCAGTCTGCACAGGGCCTTGACTCCAGTCCGGACTGGGCCTTGATTCCAGTCTGCACAGGGCCTTGAATGCAGTCCGCACTGGGCCTGGATTCCAGTCCACATGGGGCCTTGACTCTAGTCCACAGTCTGTATTGGGCCTTGACTCCAGTCCGCACGGGGCCTGGTCTCCAATCTGCGCGGGGCCTTGACTCCAGTCCACATGGGGCCTTGACTGCAGTCCACATGGGGCCTTGACTCCAGTCCACACTGGGCCTGGATTCCAGTCCGCATGGGGCCTAGACTCTAGTCCACAGTCTGCATTGGGCCTTGACTCCAGTCCGCACTGGGCCTTGACACCAGTCCGCACTGGGCCTTGACAACAGTCTGCACGGGGCCTTGACTCCAGTCCGCACTGGGCCTTGACTCCAGTCTGCACAGGGCCTTGACTGCAGTCCGCACTTGGCCTTGATTCCAGTCCGCACAGGGCCTTGACTCCAGTCCGCACTGGGCCTTGATTCCAGTCCGCACTGGGCCTGGACACCAGTCCGCACGGGGCCTTGACTCCAGTCCGCACTGGGCCTTGACTCCAGTCTGCACAGGGCCTTGACTCTAGTCCACACTGGGCCTGGATTCCAGTCCACATGGGGCCTTGACTCTAGTCCACAGTCTGTATTGGGCCTTGACTCCAGTCCGCACGGGGCCTGGTCTCCAATCTGCGCGGGGCCTTGACTCCAGTCCACATGGGGCCTTGACTCCAGTCCGCATGGGGCCTTGACTCCAGTCCACACTGGGCCTGGATTCCAGTCCGCATGGGGCCTAGACTCTAGTCCACAGTCTGCATTGGGCCTTGACTGCAGTCCGCACTGGGCCTTGACACCAGTCCGCACTGGGCCTTGACAACAGTCTGCACGGGGCCTTGACTCCAGTCCGCACTGGGCCTTGACTCCAGTCTGCACAGGGCCTTGACTGCAGTCCGCACTTGGCCTTGATTCCAGTCCGCACAGGGCCTTGACTCCAGTCCGCACTGGGCCTTGATTCCAGTCTGCACAGGGCCTTGACTCCAGTCCGCACGGGGCCTGGTCTCCAATCTGCGCGGGGCCTTGACTCCAGTCCACATGGGGCCTTGACTGCAGTCCGCATGGGGCCTTGACTCCAGTCCACACTGGGCCTGGATTCCAGTCCGCACTGGGCCTAGACTCTAGTCCACAGTCTGCACTGGGCCTTGACTCCAGTCCGCACTGGGCCTTGACACCAGTCCACACGGGGCCTTGACTCCAGTCCGCACTGGGCCTTGACTCCAGTCTGCACAGGGCCTTGACTCTAGTCCACACTGGGCCTTGATTCCAGTCCGCATGGGGCCTTGACTCTAGTCCACAGTCTGCATTGGGCCTTGACTCCAGTCCAGACGTGGCCTTAACTCCGGTCTGCACAGGGCCTTGACTGCAGTCCACACTGGGCCTTGACTCCAGTCCGCACTGGGCCTTGACACCAGTCCACACGGGGACTTGACTCCAGTCTGCACAGGGCCTTGACTCTAGTCCACACGGGGCCTTGACTCCAGTCCGCACTGGGCCTTGACTCCAGTCTGCACAGGGCCTTGACAACAGTCTGCACGGGGCCTTGACTCCAGTCCGCACTGGGCCTTGACTCCAGTCTGCACAGGGCCTTGACTACAGTCCGCACTTGGCCTTGATTCCAGTCCGCACAGGGCCTTGACTCCAGTCCGCACTGGGCCTTGATTCCAGTCTGCACAGGGCCTTGACTCCAGTCCGCACGGGGCCTGGTCTCCAATCTGCGCGGGGCCTTGACTCCAGTCCACATGGGGCCTTGACTGCAGTCCGCATGGGGCCTTGACTCCAGTCCACACTGGGCCTGGATTCCAGTCCGCACTGGGCCTAGACTCTAGTCCACAGTCTGCACTGGGCCTTGACTCCAGTCTGCACTGGGCCTTGACACCAGTCCACACGGGGCCTTGACTCCAGTCCGCACTGGGCCTTGACTCCAGTCTGCACAGGGCCTTGACTCTAGTCCACACTGGGCCTTGATTCCAGTCCGCATGGGGCCTTGACTCTAGTCCACAGTCCACACTGGGCCTTGACTCCAGTCCGCACTGGGCCTTGACACCAGTCCACACGGGGCCTTGACTCCAGTCCGCACTGGGCCTTGACACCAGTCCACACGGGGCCTTGACTCCAGTCCGCACTGGGCCTTGACTCCAGTCTGCACAGGGCCTTGACTCTAGTCCACACTGGGCCTTGATTCCAGTCCGCATGGGGCCTTGACTCTAGTCCACAGTCTGCATTGGGCCTAGACTCCAGTCCGCAGGGGGCCTGGTCTCCAATCTGCACGGGGCCTTGACTCCAGTCCACACGGGGCCTTGACTGCAGTCCGCATGGGGCCTTGACTCCAGTCCACACTTGGCCTGGATTCCAGTCCGCATGGGGCCTTGACTCTAGTCCACAGTCTGCATTGTGCCTTGACTCCAGTCTGCACAGGGCCTTGACTGCAGTCCACACTGGGCCTTGACATCAGTCTGCACAGGGCCTTGACTGCAGTTCGCACTGGGCCTTGATTCCAGTCTGCACAGGGCCTTGACTCCAGTCCGCACTGGGCCTTGACTCCAGTCTGCACAGGGCCTTGACTCCAGTCCGCACTGGGCCTTGACTCCAGTCCGCACTGGGCCTTGACATCAGTCTGCACAGGGCCTTGACTCCAGTCCGCACTGGGCCTTGATTTCAATCTGCACAGGGCCTTGACTGCAGTCCGCACTGGGCCTTGACACCAGTCCGCACGGGGCCTTGACTCCAGTCTGCACAGGGCCTTGACTCTAGTCCACACTGGGCCTTGATTCCAGTCCGCATGGGGCCTTGACTCTAGTCCACAGTCTGCATTGGGCCTTGACTCCAGTCCACACGGGGCCTTGACTCCAGTCTGCACAGAGCCTTGACTGCAGTCCACACTGGGCCTTGACTCCAGTCCGCACTGGGCCTTGACTCCAGTCCACAATGGGCGTTGATTCCAGTCTGCACTGGGCCTTGACTCCAGTCCGCACGGGGCCTTGACTCCAGTCCACACGGGGCCTTGACTCCAGTCCACACGGGGCCTTGACACCAGTCTGCACAGGGCCTTGATTCCAGTCCACACGGGGCCTTGACTCCGGTCTGCACAGGGCCTTGACTGCAGTCCACACTGGGCCTTGACTCTGGTCTGAACGGGGCGTTGACTCCAGTCTGCACTGGACCTTGACTCCAGTCCACACGGGGCCTTGACACGGGGCAGCACGGTGGCACAATGGTTAGCACTGCTACCTCACAGCGCCAGAGACCCGGGTTCAATTTCCGCCTCAGGCGACTCTCTGTGTGGAGTTTGCACATTCTCCCCGTGTCTGCGTGGGTTTCGTCCGGGTGCTCCGGTTTCCTCCCACAGTCCAAAAATGTGCAGGTTAGGTGAATTGGCCATGCTAAATTGCCCGTAGTGTTAGATGAAGGGGTAAATATAGGGGAATGGGTCTGGGTGGGTTACGCTTCGGTCGGTCGGTGTGGACTTGTTGAGCCGAAGGGCCTGTTTCCACGCTGTAAGTAATCTAATCTAGTCCACACTGGGCCTTGACATCAGTCTGCACAGGGCCTTGACTCCAGTCCGGACTGGGCCTTGATTCCAGTCTGCACAGGGCCTTGAATGCAGTCCGCACTGGGCCTTGACTCCAGTCCGCACTGGGCCTTGACTCCAGTCTGCACAGGGCCTTGACTCCAGTCCGCACTGGGCCTTGACTCCAGTCCGCACTGGGCCTGGACACCAGTCCGCACGGGGCCTTGACTCCAGTCCGCACTGGGCCTTGACTCCAGTCTGCACAGGGCCTTGACTCTAGTCCACACTGGGCCTGGATTCCAGTCCACATGGGGCCTTGACTCTAGTCCACAGTCTGTATTGGGCCTTGACTCCAGTCCGCACGGGGCCTGGTCTCCAATCTGCGCGGGGCCTTGACTCCAGTCCACATGGGGCCTTGACTGCAGTCCGCATGGGGCCTTGAATCCAGTCCACACTGGGCCTGGATTCCAGTCCGCATGGGGCCTAGACTCTAGTCCACAGTCTGCATTGGGCCTTGACTCCAGTCCGCACTGGGCCTTGACACCAGTCCGCACTGGGCCTTGACAACAGTCTGCACGGGGCCTTGACTCCAGTCCGCACTGGGCCTTGACTCCAGTCTGCACAGGGCCTTGACTGCAGTCCGCACTTGGCCTTGATTCCAGTCTGCACAGGGCCTTGACTCCAGTCCGCACTGGGCCTTGATTCCAGTCTGCACAGGGCCTTGACTCCAGTCCGCACGGGGCCTGGTCTCCAATCTGCGCGGGGCCTTGACTCCAGTCCACATGGGGCCTTGACTGCAGTCCGCATGGGGCCTTGACTCCAGTCCACACTGGGCCTGGATTCCAGTCCGCACTGGGCCTAGACTCTAGTCCACAGTCTGCACTGGGCCTTGACTCCAGTCCGCACTGGGCCTTGACACCAGTCCACACGGGGCCTTGACTCCAGTCCGCACTGGGCCTTGACTCCAGTCTGCACAGGGCCTTGACTCTAGTCCACACTGGGCCTTGATTCCAGTCCGCATGGGGCCTTGACTCTAGTCCACAGTCTGCATTGGGCCTTGACTCCAGTCCACACGTGGCCTTAACTCCGGTCTGCACAGGGCCTTGACTGCAGTCCACACGGGGCCTTGACTCCAGTCCGCACTGGGCCTTGACACCAGTCCACACGGGGCCTTGACTCCAGTCCGCACTGGGCCTTGACTCCAGTCTGCACAGGGCCTTGACTCTAGTCCGCACTGGGCCTTGATTCCAGTCCGCATGGGGCCTTGACTCTAGTCCACAGTCTGCATTGGGCCTAGACTCCAGTCCGCAGGGGGCCTGGTCTCCAATCTGCACGGGGCCTTGACTCCAGTCCACACGGGGCCTTGACTGCAGTCCGCATGGGGCCTTGACTCCAGTCCACACTTGGCCTGGATTCCAGTCCGCATGGGGCCTTGACTCTAGTCCACAGTCTGCATTGTGCCTTGACTCCAGTCTGCACAGGGCCTTGACTGCAGTCCACACTGGGCCTTGACATCAGTCTGCACAGGGCCTTGACTGCAGTTCGCACTGGGCCTTGATTCCAGTCTGCACAGGGCCTTGACTCCAGTCCGCACTGGGCCTTGACTCCAGTCTGCACAGGGCCTTGACTCCAGTCCGCACTGGGCCTTGACTCCAGTCCGCACTGGGCCTTGACATCAGTCTGCACAGGGCCTTGACTCCAGTCCGCACTGGGCCTTGATTTCAATCTGCACAGGGCCTTGACTGCAGTCCGCACTGGGCCTTGACACCAGTCCGCACGGGGCCTTGACTCCAGTCTGCACAGGGCCTTGACTCTAGTCCACACTGGGCCTTGATTCCAGTCCGCATGGGGCCTTGACTCTAGTCCACAGTCTGCATTGGGCCTTGACTCCAGTCCACACGGGGCCTTGACTCCAGTCTGCACAGAGCCTTGACTGCAGTCCACACTGGGCCTTGACTCCAGTCCGCACTGGGCCTTGACTCCAGTCCACAATGGGCGTTGATTCCAGTCTGCACTGGGCCTTGACTCCAGTCCGCACGGGGCCTTGACTCCAGTCCACACGGGGCCTTGACTCCAGTCCACACGGGGCCTTGACACCAGTCTGCACAGGGCCTTGATTCCAGTCCACACGGGGCCTTGACTCCGGTCTGCACAGGGCCTTGACTGCAGTCCACACTGGGCCTTGACTCTGGTCTGAACGGGGCGTTGACTCCAGTCTGCACTGGACCTTGACTCCAGTCCACACGGGGCCTTGACTCCAGTCCACACTTGGCCTTGACTCCAGTCTGCACAGGGCGTTGACTCCAGTCTGCACTGGGCCTTGACTCCAGTCCGCACTGGGCCTTGACATCAGTCTGCACAGGGCCTTGACTCCAGTCCGCACTGGGCCTTGATTTCAGTCTGCACAGGGCCTTGACTGCAGTCCGCACTGAGCCTTGACACCAGTCCGCACGGGGCCTTGACTCCAGTCTGCACAGGGCCTTGACTCTAGTCCACACTGGGCCTTGATTCCAGTCCGCATGGGGCCTTGACTCTAGTCCACAGTCTGCATTGGGCCTTGACTCCAGTCCACACGGGGCCTTGACTCCAGTCTGCACAGAGCCTTGACTGCAGTCCACACTGGGCCTTGACTCCAGTCCGCACTGGGCCTTGACTCCAGTCCACAATGGGCGTTGATTCCAGTCTGCACTGGGCCTTGACTCCAGTCCGCACGGGGCCTTGACTCCAGTCCACACGGGGCCTTGACTCCAGTCCACACGGGGCCTTGACACCAGTCTGCACAGGGCCTTGATTCCAGTCTGCACTGGACCTTGACTCCAGTCTGCACTGGGCCTTGACTCCAGTCCACACTTGGCCTTGACTCTGGTCTGAACGGGGCGTTGACTCCAGTCTGCACGGGACCTTGACTCCAGTCTGCACTGGGCCTTGACTCCAGTCCGCACTGGGCCTTGCTTCCAGTCTGCACTGGGCATTGACTCCAGTCTGCACCTGGCCTTGACTCCACTATGAACTGGGCCTTGACTCCAGTCTGCACCGGGCCCTGACTCCAGTCTGCACTGGGCCTTGACTCCACTATGCACTGGGTCCTGATTCCAATTTGCACTGGGTCTTGACCCAAGTCTGCTCTGGGCCTTGACTCCAGTATGCACTGGTCTTGACTCCAATTTGCAATGGGCCTTGACTCCAGTCCACACAGGGCCTTGACTCAAATCTGCACTGAGCCTTGACTCCTCCATACACTGGGTCCTGATTCCAGCATGCACTGGGTCTTGACTCCAGTACGCACTGGTCTTGACTCCAGTATACACTGGTCTTGACTCCAGTTTGCAGTGGGCCTTGACTCTGGTCCACACTTGGTCTTGATTCCAATCCGCATCAGACCTTGACTCCAGTCCGCACTGGGCCTTGACTCCAGTCGGCATCAGACCTTGACTCTAGTTTGCATTGGGCCTTGACTCCAGACCACACCAGACTTCACCTCGAGGTTCTCAAGGCCAGGAGGCCACTTTGGAATCACTTCAAGACTGGAACTCCAGTGCTGAGGCCATGTTAGGCTGAGAAGCCACCACACTCTGAGCTGGGAGATTGCACTGAATATAAAAGTTGGGAGGTCATGTTGCGACTGTACAGGAAGTTCCTTAGGCCATGTTTGGAATCCTGCATGTAATTCTGGTCTCCTTGCTATAAGAAGGATGTTGTGAAACTTGAAAGGGTTCAGAAAAGATTTACAAAGATCCTCCAGGATTGTAGGATTTGAGTATAGGGAGAGGCTTAATAGGCTGGGGCTGTTTTCCCTGGAGTGTCGGAGGCTGAGGGGTGACCTTATAGAGGTTTATAAAATCATGAGGGGCATGGATAGGGTAAATAGATAAGATCTTTTTCCTCAGAAGGAGAGTCCAAAACTATAGGGCATAGGTTTAGGGTCAAGTGCTAGCAAATGGGGCTAGATTTATTTCAGATATCTGGTTAGCTGCACGAGTTAGATCGAGGGGTCTGTTTCTGTGCTGTATGGCTCTGTGACTCCATGACACTATCCCAGGTTAATGATGCATCAGTGCATTCAGGAGGTGATGAGTATGAATGTACCTCATACAAATTAGAAACAGGAACAGGTCATTCAGCCCTTTGATCCTGCTCCAGCATGGTGGCCCAGTGGTTAGCACTGCTGCCTCACAGCGCCAGAGACCCGGGTTCAATTCCCGCCTCAGGCGACTGACTGTGTGGAGTTTGCACGTTCTCCCCGTGTTTGCGTGGGTTTCCTCCGGGTGCTCCGGTTTCATCCCACAGTCCAAAGATGTGCAGGTCAGGTGAATTGGCCATACTAAATTGCCCATACTGTTAGGTAAGGGGTAAATGTAGGGGTAGGGGTATGGGTGGGTTGCGCTTCGGCGGGTCGGTGTGGACTTGTTGGGCCGAAGGGCCTGTTTCCACACTGTAATCTAATCTAATCTAAAAAAAATTAGATCATGGCTGATTTGTTTTTGCTTCAAATCCATTTTCCAACCTGTGTCAGAAAACCTCTGATATTCCAGCCTGACAAGATTCCAGTATCCAAGTATTTCAGTTCCCTAGTTCCCACCAACTACGCTGACTCGAGTGAAAAATAACAGCCAAGTGGAAATAAAGCTCCTGAGCCTATCCACGGCGTCCCAAAGGAGGATAATCAGGCATCTGGATTATTCACTCAAGCACTTTAGCATGCCACATTGCAGGTCCAGTACAGAACATCCCAGTGTGAGTCCACTGCAACAGGCCCAGAGTGGGTCCTTTGCATCATTGTTCAGTGTGGGTCTGCTGCAGCATGCCCCAGTGCAGATACACTGCAACACGCCCCAGTGCAGATACACTGCAACACGCCCCAGTGCAGATACACTGAAATACGCCCCAGTGCAGGTACACTGCAACATGCTCCAGTGCAGGCACACTGCAACACGCCCCAGTGCAGAAACACTGCAACATGCTCCAGTGCAGGTACACTGCAACACGCCCCAGTGCAGAAACACTGTAACATGCTCCAGTGCAGGTACACTGCAACACACCCCAGTGCAGATACACTGCAACACACCCCAGTGCAGAAACACTGCAACATGTTCCAGTGCAGGTACACTGCAACACGCCCCAGTGCAGAAACACTGCAACATGCTCCAGTGCAGGTACACTGCAACACGCCCCAGGGCAGATACACTGCAACACACCCCAGTGCAGATACACTGCAACACGCCCCAGTGCAGAAACACTGCAACATGCTCCAGTGCAGGTACACTGCAACACGCCCCAGGGCAGATACACTGCAACACACCCCAGTGCAGATACACTGCAACATGCCCCAGTGCAGAAACACTGCAACATGCTCCAGTGCAGGTACACTGCAACATGCCCCAGTGCAGAAACACTGCAACATGCTCCAGTGCAGGTACACTGCAACACGCCCCAGGGCAGATACACTGCAACACACCCCAGTGCAGAAACACTGCTACATGCTCCAGTGCAGGTACACTGCAACACGCCCCAGTGCAGATACACTGCAACACGCCCCAGTGCAGATACATGGCAACACGCCCCAGTGCAGGTACACTGCAACACACCCCAGTGCAGATACACTGCAGCACACCTCAGTGCAGATGTACTGCAACACACCCCAGTGCAGATACACTGCAACACGCCTCAGTGCAGATACACTGCAACACACCCCAGTGCAGGTACACTGCAACATGCCCCAGTGCAGCTACACTGCAACACGCCCCAGTGCAGGTACACTGCAACATGCCCCAGTACAGATACACTGCAACACACCCCAGTGCAGGTAAACTGCACCACGGCCCAGTGCAGGTACACTGCAACACGCCCCAGTGCAGATACACTGCAACACACTCAAATGCAGATACACTGCAACACGCCCCAGTGCAGGTACACTGCAACATGCCACAGTGCAGATACACTGCAGCACACCTCAGTGCAGATGTACTGCAACACTCCCCAGTGCAGATACACTGCAACACGCCTCAGTGCAGGAACACTGCAGCATAGCCCAGTGCAGATACACTGCAGCACACCCCGGTGCAGGTACACTGCAGTATAGCCCAGTGCAGATACACTGCAGCACACCCCAGTGCAGGTACATTGCAGTATAGCCCAGTACAGATTCACTGCAACACACCCCGGTGCAGGTACACTGCAGCACACCCCAGTGCAGATACACTGTAGCACACTCGGGTGCAGGTACACTGCAGAATAGCCCAGTGCAGGTGCACTGCAGCAAGTCCTTGTGCAGGTACACTGCAGCAAGGTCCAGTGCACATACACTGCAGTATGGCCCAGTGCAGGGACACTGCACCACACCTCAGTGCAGGTACACTGCAGCATGTTCCAGAGCAGGTACACTGCATCGTGCTCTAGTGCAGGTGCACTGCAGCACGCCCCAGTGCAGGTACACTGCAGCACAGCCCAGTGCAGTACACTACATCACGCCCCAGTGTCAGTACACTGCAGCGTGCTCCAGTGCAGATACACTGCAGCATACCCCAGTGGAGTACACTACAGCAGATACCCCATATTCCAATGCTGGTAGACAGCAGCACACCCCCAGTGCAGTACACTACAGCATGCCCCAGTGCTGGTACACCGCAGCATGCCCCAGTGCAAATACACTGCAGCACACTGCAGAATGGCCCACTGCAGATACACTGCAGCAAGGCCCAAAGCAGGTACACTGCAGGAGGGCCCCATACCAGGTACACTCCAGCATGCCCCAGTACAGATACACTGCAGCATGCCCCAGTGCCGGTACACTGCAGAAAGGCCCCAGTGCAGGTACACTGCAGCACGCCCCAGTGCAGGTACACTGCAGCACACACCAGGCAGGTACACTGCAGCATGCCCCAGTGCAGTACACTGCAGCATACACCAGTGCCGGTACACTGCAGCATGCCCCAGTGCAGTTACATTCCAGCATGTCCCATTGAACGTATACTCGTCACACCACAATGCAGGTGCACTGCAGCATGTGCCAGTGCATGTACACTGCAGCACACCCCAGTGCAAGTGCACTGCAGCATGCACCAATGCAATACTGCAGCACGTCCCAATGCAGGTTCACTGCAGCATAGCCTTGTGCAGATACACTGCAGAATAGAGCAGTGCAGATAATCTGCAGCCTGTCCCAGTGGTGGGACACTGCAGCACACCCCAGTGCAGATATACTGCATCATGCACTAGTGCAGGTACACTGCAGCATTCCCCAGTACAGATACACTGCAGCAAGGCCCAGTGCAAGTACACTGCAACACACCCCAATGCAGGCACACTGCACCATGCCTCGGTGCAGGTACATTACAGCATACTCCAGTGCAAGTACACTGCAGCACACCCCAGTGCAGATACACTACATCATCCACCAGTGCAGGTACACTGCAGCATTCCCCAGTACAGGTACACTGCAGCACACTCCAGTGAAGGTACACTGCAGCATGCCCCAGTGCAGTTACATTCCAGCATGTCCCATTCCATGTATACTGCAGCACACCCCAATGCAGGTGCACTGCAGCATGTGCCAGTGCATGTACACTGCAGAACACCCCAGTGCAAGTACACTGCAGCATGCACCAGTGCAGTATACTGCAGCACAGCCCAATGCAGATACACTGCAGAATAGACCAGTGCAGATAACCTGCAGCCTGCCCCAGTGGAGGTACACTGTAGCATACCCCTGTGCAGGTACACTGCATCGTGCACCAGTGCAGGTAAACTGCAGCAAGGCCCAGTGCATATACACCGCAGCATGCCCCAGTGCAGGTACACTGCAACACATCCCAGTGCAGGCACACTGCACCATGTCTCAGTGCAGGTACACTGCAGCATGGCCCAGTGCAGGTACATTGCAGCACACCCCAGTGCCGGTATACTGCAGCATACCCTAGTGCAAGTACAGTGCAGCACAGCACAGTGCAGGTACACTGCACCATGTTCCAGAGCAGGTACACTGCATCATGCTCTAGTGGAGGTACACTGCAGCATGCCCCAGTGCCAGTGCACTGCAGCACACCCCAGTGCACATACGCTGCAGCACGCCCCAGTGCAGGTACACTGCAGAACGGCCCAATGCAGGTACACTGTAACACACTCCAGTGCAGTACACTGAAGCAAGGCCCAATGCAGGTACACTGCAGCAAGAACTCAGTGCAGGTACACTGCCTCATGCCCCAGTGCAGATACACTCCAGCACACCCGAGTGCAAGTGCACTGCTGCAAGGCCCATTGCAGGTATGTTGTCTCATACCCCAGTGCAGTACATTACAGTTCACACCAGTGCAGGTAGACTGCAGTATGCCCCATGTAGGTACACTACAGCACACCCCAGTGCAGAGACACTGCAGCACACCTCAGTGCAGAGACAGTGCTACACAGCCCAAGTGCAGGTACAGTGCAGTGTGCCCCAGTGCAGGAACACTGCAACAAGACGAGTGCAGGTACACCACAGCACACCTCAGTGCAGGTACAATGCAGCATGCCCCAGCGCAGGTACACTGCAACACACCCTGTGCTGGTACACAGCAGCAAGTCCCCAGTGCACGTACACTGTAACATGTCCTAGTGCAGGAACACTGCAGCACACCCTAGTGCAGGTACACTACAGCTCACCACAGTGCATGTATACTGCAGCATGCACCAGTGAGGGTACACTACAGCAAAGCCCCAGTGCAGGTACACACTGCAACAAGGTCAAGTACAGGTACACCACAGCACACCTCAGTGCAGGTACAATGCAGCATGCCCCATTGCAGGTACACTGCAACACACCCTGTGAGGTACACTGCAGCATGCCCCAGTGCAGGTACACTGCAGCAGGCCCCAGTGCGGTTGACTATAGTACACCCCAGTGCAGGCACACTGCAGCATGCCCACAGTACTACAATACACCCCAGTGCAGGTACACTGCAGCAGGCCCCAGTGCAGGTACACTGCCGCACACCCCAGTGCGGTCGACTACGGTACACCCCAGTGCAGATACACTGCAGCACACCACCGTGCAGGTACACTACAGCTCACCCCAGTGCAGGTACACTGCAGCACACCCCAGTCCAATCGACTACGGTACACCCCAGTGCAGGCACACTGCAGCATGCCCAGAGTACTACAATACACCCCAGTGAGGGTACACTGCAACAGGCCCCAGTGCAGGTACACTGCAGCTCACCCCAGTGCAGGTACACTGCAGCAGGCCCCAGTGCAGGTACACTGCAGCACATCCCAGTGCAGTCGACTACAGTACACCCCAGTGCAGGTACACTGCAGCATGTCCAGAGTACTACAATACATCCCAGTGCAGGCACACTGCAGCATGCCCAGAGTACTACAGTACACCCCAGTGCAGGTACACTGCAGCATGCCCAGAGTACTACAGTACACCCCAGTGCAGGTACACTGCAGCATGCCCAGAGTACTACAGTACACCCCAGTGCAGGTACACTGCAGCATGCCCAGTGGACTACAATACACCCCAGTGCAGGCACACTGCAGCATGCCCAGAGTACTACAATACACCCCAGTGAGGGTACACTGCAACAGGCCCCAGTGCAGGTACACTGCAGCTCACCCCAGTGCAGGTACACTGCAGCAGGCCCCAGTGCAGGTACACTGCAGCACATCCCAGTGCAGTCGACTACAGTACACCCCAGTGCAGGTACACTGCAGCATGTCCAGAGTACTACAATACATCCCAGTGCAGGCACACTGCAGCATGCCCAGAGTACTACAGTACACCCCAGTGCAGGTACACTGCAGCATGCCCAGAGTACTACAATACACCACGGGCAACAAACTCCAGTGCAATTTCACTGCAGCAAAGTGCAATGCAATTTTACTCCGCAATGTCCAGTGCAGTTTTACTGCAGCACACTCCAGTGCAATTTTACTGCAGCAAACTCCAGCGCAGTTTTACTGCAGCAAGCTCCAGTGCAATTTTACTGCAGCACACTCCAGTGCAATTTCCCTACAGCAACTCAATGCAGTTTTACTGCAGCAAACTCCAGTGTAATTTCCCTGCAGCAACTCAATGCAGTTTTACTGCAGCACACTCCAGTGCAATTTCCCTGTAGCAATTTGGGCAGCACGGTGGCGCAGTGGTTAGCACTGCTGCCTCACAGGGCCAGAGACCCGGGTTCAATTCCCGACTCAGGTGACTAACTGTGTGGAGTTTGCACGTTCTCCCCGTGTCTGTGTGGGTTTCCTCCGGGTGCTCCGGTTTCCTCCCACAGTCCAAAGATGTGCAGGTCAGGTGAATTGGCCATGCTAAATTTCCCGTAGTGTTAGGTAAAGGGGTAAATGTAGGGGTATGGGTGGGTTACGCTTTGGCGGGTCGGTGTGGACTTGTTGGACCGAAGGGCCTGTTTCCACACTGTAAGTAATCTAATCTAATCAAACCCCAGTGCAATTATACTGCAGCAAACCCCAGTGCTTTTCTTCCAGATCAGGATGATGTGCATGATCCATAGCTGCAGGGGAGAAAGACCCTGACTAATGAGGGCATGATGGAGCAAGAGGCAGGTCTCTGTAGCTGTGGTTAAGCTGCGTGAGACGGCAGAAAGATCCATCGGTTTTGCCTGTCCAATATCAAACCTGAGAACGTGCTGCTGATAATATTGACCCATTTACACCGGAGAACACAAAACCATTCATTCCTGAGACTGCACATGTGGCTGTATCCCTGTATGTGAGAACTAAATCACATACCCACGTGATATGTGAAAGCTAGGATAGGAGGAACTGCTCCTTCAAGCCTTCTTTGCAGCCTCTTGGCTGTGGCTGATGGAGCAGAATTGTTAACAATTCAAAGAATACATATTCACTTCAGTGAATGGTAATATATTCAATGAATCAAGAAATTCCTCCTTCATTTTGACTGAGTTTTTAAACTTCATTTTAAAATCAAGCCCGTATCCTAATTCCAGATTCATTTCAAAGCATTAATTATCTTCCATTTTGTCTACATAGTACATTATATGACATACTTTAATCAAGTTTACTTTCAAGCTTTTAAATTGAATAATCTTATTTCCTTTAACCAGATTAATTGATTTAAATCTGAGTGTTATCTTTGTTGGTTGCTTTTCCTTTGATGTCTGTTTTAAAGTATGGCCCATAAAGATAGCCTCAGTGCCATCTCATTCATGTCTGAATATTGAGAGTCTGCACATAATTCCTTTTGACTCATCCCCTGGCTTCTCAATGATGCTTCACATTGTGTTTGTCTTATTAATTGCTCTCTCCTGCTGTTAAGACACATTACTGCACCCCCACCCCCCCACACCCCCAGTGCTCCTCTCCTTGCATTTACTTGCAAAACTGACCTGCCAGTTTTGATAAATTATCTTGACCAGCAACAGGCCAGGCTTCAGGAGCAATAGCCAAGGTAACTTATCAAGTGCCAGTGCTTGAGACCTCACATCAAAGAACTGCCTGGGAATATATTATTAAGTCGTTATAATTCTGAGTGTCAGCATGAATGCTTGCGACCTGTAGAGTGACTGTAACTCAGAATACATTTCAAGCAAACACTGCACTCTTAAGTTTCATGGATTTGGAACATTTTTAACTTTTAAACAAATTAACCCAATTATTTTCAACTCAACATTCTGCAGTGGTGGAACATTCAGCCCAGCGAGTCTGCTCTGCTAGTCAATGAGATCACGGCTGATCTGATAATCCTCAATTCCACTTTCCTGCCTTTTCCCCGTAATCCTTGATTCCCTTTTTGATTCAAAGTCTTATGATCTCAGTGTCAGATATACTTAATGGCCCTGCCTCGACAGCTCTTCATGAAATAACTCCGCAGAGGTCAATATCCTGTTTGTGGGCGGCACGGTGGCACAGTGGTTAGCACTGCTGCCTCACAGCGCCAGAGACCCGGGTTCAATTCCCGCCTCAGGCGACTGACTGTGTGGAGTTTGCACATTCTCCCCGTGTCTGCGTGGGTTTCCTCCGGGTGCTCCGGTTTCCTCCCACAGTCCAAAGATGTGCAGGTCAGGTGAATTGGCCATGCTAAATTGCCCGTAGTGTTAGGTAAGGGGTAAATGTAGGGGTATGGGTGGGTTGCGCTTCGGCGGGGCGGTGTGGACTTGTTGGGCCGATGGGCCTGTTTCCACACTGTAAGTAATCTAATCTAATCAAATCACCTTTTATTTAGTTAAAAATCACACAACACCAGGTTATAGTCCAACAGGTTTATTTGGAAGCACTAACTTTCGGAGCGCCGCTCCTTCATCAGGTGATAAAGGAGCGTCGCTCCGAAAGCTAGTGTTTCCAAATAAACCTGTTGGACTATAACCTGGTGTTGTGTGATTTTTAACTTTGTACACCCCAGTCCAACACCGGCAGCTCCAAACCATGACCTTTTATTTACACATGGAGAATCTTTGACACTAATCCCATTCCCTCAGAGCAAACAGAACCTCTGATACTCCTGTTTATAGCTGCCAGCCAGGGCTCCCTGATTGAACCAGATTAACAGCCCCAATCAGGGAACTCTTAGTCTGTGAGGTCCACCTGACTGACCTCATTATTATCAGTACATTCTGTGGTAAAGAACTCCACAGATTCACTACCGTCTGAGAGAAGACATTGTTCCTCATTTCTATCTTACAAGTGTGAGCCCTTACCTTAAGATGATGCTGCCTGGTGTTAGGCTCTCCCACAAAGAGAAGCAACCTCTCCATAATCTATCCTGTCAAGTCTAAGAATCTTATCTGTTTCAATAAGACTGCCTCTCATTCTTCCACATTCAGTACAGACCCAACCTATTCAACCTCTCCACATGAGACAGCTTTAGTTTTCAGTACAGAGGGACTAAAAATCCTGGTGTCTGTGGGAGTTTGACCTCACCCGTTCAGGCTGCCTCTCTTGGGCCAATTTAAAAAGAAACCAAGGTCTCATGAGCTGTTTATCGTAGAATCATAGAATCCCTGCAGTGTGAAAACAGGCCCACCATGTCCACACCGACCCTCCGAAGAGTAACCCACCAGATCGCTTCAACTACCCTGTCATCCTATATTTACCGCTGCTTAATGCACCCAACCTACACATCCCTGAATGCTATGGGGCAATCTAGCATGGCCGATTCACCTAACCTGCACATCTTTGGATTTTTACTTTATTAGCTCTGAGTCAACTGCTCGGTGCCTCTCTCTCAACCTTTCTTCATTAAAAAAACAAGACAAATTACTCCTCTGAAAGCTATGGTATTGTTACATATCACCTGGTTCAAAGTTGGCAGTCGCTGTCTGCTCCCAGAGGCTACTGCCTTTGGAAGTTTGCTGACCTTGTGTTATTGGGTGGAGGATGGCGATGCTGGCTATCTGTATATTTGGTGTGTGCAGCTCCCTACAATTATCACGACTCAGTGGGAGTTCTTTTTCAGGCTGCTGCAGACCTGCTGGTTTCTCTGCTGCTCTGATGTAGCTCATAACTGTCTTGCTCACAGCCCAAAGTGTTCAGCTTCCCAACATGTTTTTTGTTTGGCCGAAGATGTTTGTCATTGATAATTGAGCCCCCCTCCACAAGCCAGGCGCTTGTACAAACACCCCTCGGCTCCTGTTCATCTGCACATCCCTGGGATTCAAAGCTATACAGAGTGTTCAGAACAGGTATTGGTACCTTACTTTCAAAACACCCTTGTAAATCCTTGGTTTTAAGCAGATTCTCTTTATTTCAAGTAAAAAGACGCATCTTTACACAATGCACAATGCGCTTAGTCCTGGCTCTGCCCCTGTGTGCGGAGTCTTATTTGCAGTATTGGCCATTTCCCAGCAGAGTGACTGTGGGGCTCCCTTCCAAAATCTGTTTATGCAACAGTCACTCCTGCAGCCCACAGCTTTGTGTCATCAGCAAAATGAGACTTGCCACTTTTCGGTGCTGCAAATCTCTGACAATAAACTCAGCAAACAATGCTTTAATGAAGCTTCTGAGTGGGAGGAAGGAGCTCAGTGGGAAAGGGAAAGGTGTTAAGTCTCAGGCTGTGAGTGGAAATGAGAGCAGAGGTGAAGGTTTACTTGTGTGATGGTATTTGGTCTGAGGTGTGCAGAGATTCTTCAATCCCAGAAGCCATTTGCCAAACACAACTGGAATCTCCCTGGAGAAGCATCACAACTGTCCACTGAGATACTCTGAGAACACACAGGAGGATGATTTCCAATCCTCCAAAAATGGGGTTGTCATTTCACTCCTGTGTGCTCACTACTCACCTTCTGGGCAAGGGGGGTCTGAAATGGTGCAGATTCTGAAAAGGAGCAGAATGAAATGAAAAAGAGGAAGGAGAGAGAGAGAGAGAAAGAGCGAGAGAGACCAAGCAAGCGAGAGAGAGAAACAAATAACAAAGATGCAAAGAAAGCAGGATAAAGGGGATGACAGAAAGCACATTGCAGTTTTGATCAAAATGTTTGATGATAGCAGCGACACAGGCATTGTGGGTGTATGTGTGTGGACATTTTGCGTGTGTGTGCTTCTGTGTGTATGTGCATGTTCATGTCTGTGTGAATGTGTTTGCAAGCATGTGTGTGTGTATATGTGTGGATGTTCTGTGTGCATCTGTATATGTGTGCGCATGAATATGTGTGTGTGTCTTTGTGTGTGTGTCTGTGTCTTTGTGTGCGTGTTTGTGGAATCTTTGTCTTTGTGTCTGTGTGTGCAAGCATGTCTGTGTGTGTGTATGTGTGTGTGTCGATGTCTTTACGTCTCTGTGTGAGTGTGTGAGCATATCTGTGTGCATGTATCTGTGTCTGTGTATTTATGTCTGTGCGTGTGTCTGTGTCTGTATTTATGTCTGTGTCTGTATTTATGTCTGTGTGTGTGTCAGTGTCTTTGTGTGTATATGTGTGTGCATGTCTGAGTGTGTGCAGACGTTGTGTATACATCTGTTTGTGTGTGTGCACGCGAGCAGGTGTATATGGTTATGTGTATGTCTGTGTATGCATCGCTGAGTGTGTGTTTGTGTGTGTGGATGTGTATGTGTGTCTATGTATGTGTGTGTCTGCGCATATTTGTGTGTGATCGCATATCTGTGTTTGTGAGCATGAGTGTTTGTATGACTATGTGTGTACGTGTGAGTGTGTGTATCTGTGTGTGTGTGTGTGTGGGCAGATAACAAGGTGAAATGTTTCTTGAGCTGTTTGCGTAGAACATGGCAATTTTAGGACAAGGCTAACTAAGCCTCTTTTACTGGTCAATCTCTGAATCAAATTTGGAAGGAGCTTATCATGGGGATTGGACGCAGTCCTGACTGAGTACAGTCCAAATTGAAGGTGAGCAATTCAGCTGGATGAAGGCTAATTCCAGAAAGCATCACATGACAATGCCAACTAATCACCCCCTTGATATGTCACAGGATTTGCAACAAGTCCCTGGGTGAGGTTTCTCAATTTGTTAAGATTTCCCAAATTGTCAAGCTCCCAGGTGAGGAAAAAAGAACTGGATCCCTTCCTTATGCATCCGTCACCACCAATTGTTCACAACAAGGTTACTTATAAAATGTCCCCTTCCTTATGGAATCTTTCTCCCTGATTAAATGCAATTGTGTCTTTAAAAGGAACCTATTGAATCATGCTTTCTTGAGTCACCAAATATTACTTATTGAACGTGAGAAGAAATTATAACACAATGCTTGTACACAGAGAGTGGAAATGAGAAATGAGTCCAAAAAGAAAATGTTAAATGATAAATTGTTCAGTTTCTGTTTGTGAAGAGGTGATCTGGAACATTAATAGTTGCGCAATTGATTTTGAGATTCTTGACTTTGGAAATTGATTGATTTAGCTTACAGCAAGGGAATCCTTTTAAACCTGTTTCTGACTGGCATGCAGAGTGGCAGGTGTCTTTGACATGCATCAATGGGGTGACTAGTGAATGACTCAATGACTGTGGCGGTACTCAAACTTAGGCTGGGAGACAGTGAGGACTGCAGATGCTGAAGACGAGAGTTGAGAGTGTGTTGCTGGAAAAGCACAGCAGGTCAGGCAGCATCCAAGGAGCAGGAAAATCGATGTTTCGGGCAAAAGCCCTTCATCAGGAATGACTTTTGCCTGAAACGTTGATTTTCCTGCTCCTCGGATGCTGCCTGACCTGCTGTGCTTTTCCAGCAACACACTGTCAACTCACGCTCAGGCTGGTACACCAAACCATCTCAGGCCACTGGCGCAGTCTGGTTCCTCAGATCGCTAGCAACCACAGATCAGGGTTGAACTTGTTTTCAGTCTCTGTCCCTGTGTCTTCTTGTCTCTCACTCCAACTGTTGTCTTTACTTGCATCGTATTCACAGTCTGAGATGACTCCCGAGAGATTACAGCTCCGTTTACAGTGCAATTTTCCCTTTGAAGCTTCCTTGACACTTTTGTGTGATATTCTAGAGTTCCTGTCCACACAGCCACTGAATTTATATTTACAGTCATTGTTTAGCTGTATATCCTCTTTGTACAGAATATAAATTGCAAATGAATGTTCATTACATCTATAGGTGACCTAACGTTACCAACATGGTCATGACATAGGCAGTGTATCTACTACTGCCTGCTCCAGTGGTTACAATGGACATTGTTAACAAAGAGAAAATGAGGTCTGCAGATGCTGGAGATCAGAGATGGAAATGTGTTGCTGGAGAAGCGCAGCAGGTCAGGCAGCATCTAGGGAACAGGAGAATCGACGTTTCGGGCATTAGCCCTTCTTCAGGAATCAGATTCCTGAAGAAGGGCTAATGCCCGAAACGTCGATTCTCCTGTTCCCTAGATGCTGCCTGACCTGCTGCGCTTCTCCAGCAACACATTTCCATCACATTGTTAACAAAGGTTACTCAATACCAGTTACAAATTACCTTCGACTCCCACTGTCTGCGCACAATGCAGAAACAATGCCCTCCATATCTTCCTTGGCTTTTACCACTTTGGCTCAGTCATTAGCACTATTGCCTCACAGCACCAGGGACCTGGGTTCGATTGGAGAGTCGGGCGACTGTCTGTGTGGAGTTTGCATGTTCTCCCTGTGTCTGTGTGGGTTTGCTCCAGGTGCTCCGGTTTCCTCCCATAGTCCAAAGCTGTGCAGGTTGGGTAGATTGGCCATGGGAAGTGGAGGATGATGGGGATAGGTCTGGGTGGGATGCTCTTCATAGGGTCAGTATGGACTAAATGGGCCGAATGGCCTGCTTCCACACTGTAGGATTATATGATTCTATTGCAAAGTCTCTGTCAGCCTGTGTTTCTCTTTTCACTCATTTCTTGCCAAAACCTTACTCGGCTGAGAATCATTCTGATCCAATAAGGTTTTCTCATTCCTCTTGGGTTTGAATTCCTGTAAATGTACTCGGTTAGCGTACCAGAACACACAGTTAGCTGCTGGCCCCAGCCTAGAGACTTACCCTGAAACAAAGACAGAAATTGCTGGAAAAGCTCAGCAGATCTGGCAGCATCTGTGGAGAGAAATCAGAAGTTAACGTCTCGGGTCCAGTGACCCTTCCTCAGATGAGTCCTTGGGTTCGTTTGTAAAGGTTGAACCGTTCATAGCTAGGCTGTTCGGGTGTATTGCTGAAATGCCAGCCCAGTGTGTTGAATAATCATTACACAATGTTACAGTGAAAATGAAGCCTGGAGGGGGCCCAGAGAAAATCCTGTCCTTTGCACCTTCTGCTTCTAATGGAAAAAAAACAAAACTATTGAGGAAGGCACCATCCAGATGAAATCAATACAGGTATCCCCCACGTTTCGAAAGTTCGTTTTACACCAATTTGTCTTTACGAAAGACCTACAATAGTACCTGTTTTCACCTACTGAAAGAAGTCCGAAGAGGACTTTTGCTTTTATAAGGAAATGCAAAATTTTTCCGGTATAAATTAATGCTTCTTCACTTTATTCCATTTTGGCTTATAAAAGGTTTCAAAGGAACGCTGTACTTTTGGATAGCGAGGGATACCTGGGGGTCTATTATCACTTGGCGTCACTTGATGCCATATTCCTTGTCCCTTCTCCATCTGCTCAACCGGCTTTAGAATATTTCTGCAAAACACAAAATAATGTTTTAGGATAAAGGTTCTTGGTTATAATTCCCCTACATTTATTTCCTTTTCTGTAGTCTATACTCGAAGTACCTTGGTTGGTCAATCAGTTGGACAGGTAGTTGGATTGTGAGGCAAATAGCACAGGTTCAATTACTGACTGGGATTACTGCAAAAATCCTGCTTTGTCAAACTTTCCTGAGGCACAGGGACCCTCAGGTTAAACTCACCATCGGTTTGCTCTCTCTGTCTTGAATAGAAGAGCATCTCTCATGATTATAATTACTTGAGGAGAAAACCAATTTGGTTCTCTTTGTCTTGCCTCATCTTTTCCTAACTTTAAACAATTACAACATAATGCTCAAATTACACTGAGGCCTGTGGATGCCAAAAAAAAAAGTTGAATTCTCAGGATAGGCCAAGAACTACAGATGATTCACCTCTGTCCTCTTTTCCATGAGACAGGCAGAGCAATGAGTTACAGGCCTTATGTAACTGGATTCTGCCATAGATTCCTGTCTCCGCTGATGGAAAAGGGGGTCTCTGTTGTTGCAGGAATCCTTTTCCCTTTTTGTCCCTTCCCTTTTTTTGTATCGACTGCCTTTCATCTTCCTGCTTTTTTCTACTCGTGTCCACATTTCCATTTAGAGTCAAAGAGATGTACAGCACGGAAACAGACCCTTCGGTCCAACCCGTCCATGCTGACCAGATATCCCAACCCGACCTAGTCCCACTTGCCAGCATTTGGCCCATATCCCTCTAAGGTTAGAGTGTTGCTGGAAAAGCACAGCAGTTCAGGTAGCATCTGAGGAGCAGGAAAATCGACGTTTCGGGCAAAAGCCCTTCATCTATTCGTATACCCATCTAGATGCCTTTTAAATGTTGCAATTGTACCAGCCTCCATTACTTCCACTGGCAGCCCATTTCATCCACTCACCACTCTCTGTGTGAAAAGGTTGCCCCTTTGTCCCTTTTAAATCTTTCCCCTCTCACCTTAACACTATGCCATCTAGTTCTGCACTCCCCCACCCTGGGGCACAGACCTTGGCTATTTACCCTATCCAAGCTCTTCATGATTTTATAAACCTCTATAAGGTCACCCCTCAGCCTCTGACACTCCAGGGAAAACAGCTCTAGCCTTTTCAGCCTCTCCCTATAGCTCAAATCCTCCAGCCCTGGCAACATCCTTATAAATCTTTTTTGAACCCTTTCAAGTCTCACAACAACTTTTCTGTAGCAGGAAGAGCAGAATTGACATTGTACCTCCTTGTCATCTCTCTTCCTTTCCTAACTTACTCATCATTACCTTTTTAAACAGCTCTCATGTCATCCAATTTACAACTTTGTGGGACTGTTGCTACATCCCATACCAAAACTCCAGGGTCTCTCCTGAATATGTAAATGACTGTATCACACCCAGTGTGCATGGCTGGATTCATGTTTTTACATTTGTACATTTGATATGGGCATCGCTGGCTCAGCCAGCATTTATTTCCCATCCCCAGTTGCCCTGAGAGTCAAACATAGGGTCTGGAGTCAGGTTCGGACCTGACCAGGTAAGGACAACAGATTCCTTCCTTAATGGACATTAGTGACCCAGAAATTTGTCAACGGCTTCATGGCCATCATTAAACTCTAAACCGCAACTATTTTTTATTCAATTCAAACTCCACCAGCTACCATAGTCAGGATTTGATCCAAGTTGTCCAGAACATTGCTTGGCTCTCCTAGATGATTAGCTCAGTGATAAAACACCACTGGGCCATTCCTTATGACAGCCTGATTATGGTATGTAATGTCAGTCACTTTCTCTTTAAATAGTGGAAGGATTGAAACGCCCCAGAGGGACTAACAGAACTCTACAAGGCTTTACTTTGGCGGTGTCAGGAAGAGGTCATAGTGATGGGGCGTAGAGTTCTGTAATTGGGCAGATTGATATTCACAACATAAGGAAAGAAGAAGAAATATCAAGTCTTCCTTTGTTTTGATAGGCAAACTCTCTGGAGACGATGCTTGTTTTCCTAATTGGAACCAATACCGAGGCCACAGAGAATATGTGCAGAATCCTCTGCCTCTGCTCCTTCCCTGTGTTGTAAATCTTTGTTTTATTTTGCCACTAGTTCGGTGAGCCTGCTTACAGTTCATACACAATTGGAAACCTGTTTGTAGATGATGCTGTGAAGCCATCAATTTCACCTCCCTGCTCCCAGCCTGTACTTGCCTAGTCTCTCTGTAAGTGCCATCTTTGTCAGAACGGCTGAGTTTGCCTCAGTTAGTGCATGAGGAATCACGGGCACAAAACCAAATCCACATGCAATTGCGGGCGTGATATTGTACCGTATTAATGTAGCTCGATTCTTTCAAAGAACTGAGCTCCAATAAGACTGGAGTGAGTAAATATGAACTGAGTCATATTCATTCTTAATCAGACAGCTATTTATCAATGAACTAACAGCAAAATGCCGTGGATGCTGGAAATCTGAAACAAACATAGAGAAGGCTGGAGAAACTCAACAGGTCTGGCAGCATTTGTGTGGCGGAAAACAGAGTCAATGTTTCAGGGTCAATATAACTTTTCAAACTTTTATATCTTCTGCCTGATGGGAGAGAGTGGAAGAGATTATAACTGGGGTGGGAAGAGTCTTTGTTGGTTGCTTTCCCAAAGTGGCAGTAAGTGAAGATGGATGGAAGGCTGGTTTGCGTGAGGGACTGAGCTGTGTTCACAACTGTCTGTAGTTCCTTGCAGCCTTGGGCAGAGCAGTTGCTATAACAAGACATGACACCTCTAGATAAGATGCTTTCTATGATGCATCTATAAACATTGGTAAGATTTAATGGTAAGGTCCTAAGGAGTGTTGCTGAACAAAGAGACCTCAGGGTACAGGTTCATAGCTCCTTGAAAGTGGAGTCACAGGTAAATAGGATAGTGAAGTCGGCGTTTGGCATGCTTTCCTTTATTGGTCAGAGTATTGATTACAGGAGTCAGGAGGTCATGTTGCAGCTGTACAGGACATTGGTTAGGCCACTGTTGGAATATTGCATGCAGTTCTGGTCTCCTTCCTATCGGAAAGATGTTGTGAAACTTGAAAGGGTTCAGAAAAGATTTACAAGGATGTTGCCAGGGTTGGAGGATCTGAGCTACAGGGAGAGGCTGAACAGGCTGGGGCTATTTTCCCTGGAACGTCGGAGGCTGAGGGGTGACTTATAAAGGTTTATAAAATGATGAGGAGCCTGGATAGGGTAAATAGGCAAAGTCTATTCCCTGGGGTCAGGGAGTCCAGAACCAGAGGGCATAGGTTTAGGGTGAGAGGGGAAAGATATAAAAGAGACCTACGGGGCAATTTTTTCACACAGAGGGTGGTACGTGTATGGAATGAGCTGCCAGAGGATGTGGTGCAGGCTGGTACAATTGCAGCATTTAAGAGGCATATGGATGGGTATATGAATAGGAAGGGTTTGGAGGGATATGGGCCGGGTGCTGGCAGGTGGGACTAGATTGGGTTGGGATAACTGGTCAGCATATGGGTTGGACTGAAGGGTCTGTTTCCGTGCTGTATATCTCTATGACTTCATGACTCTTTGCAGACATGCCGAATTTCCTTAGCCTCCTGAGGAATTCGCGACATGGTTGTGCTTTCTTGACCATCATGTTGATGTGGGTGGAGCAGGACAGATTCTTGGCGATCATCGCTCCCAGGAATGTGACGCAGTTGACCATCTCCACCTGAGCACCATTGATGCAGCCAGGGACGTGCCCCCAACTCCGCTTCCCGAAGTCAATGACCAGCTCCTTCGTTTTGCTGATGTTGAGAGAGAGATTGCTGTCTCTATGGGGAGATGAGGAGAGTTTGTTATCTTTGAGGAGGGTGCTGTGATGTGGCATGAAAACATGGCAGAAGCAGCTTTCAAAAGGGAACTGGATAGACACTTGAAAAGCAAACATTTGTGAAAATATGTGGGAAGAGAGGCAGTATGAGGAGAATGGGTCGAAGTACGTAGAGTTGGATAGCTTTCCTGTGTACTGTGACACACAGTGTGATCAAACTTTCTGGTTGTCTGTTCTGAGTAAACTCTTCATGTTGCCTTAAGGGAAGCCTCAGGAGTCCGCAGGAGAGAATTCAATTTCACACATCGCAACGTACAGAGAAACTAGGAGCAAGAGTAGGTTACTTGGGTCTGCTCTGTCATTCAATTTGATCCTGGCTGAGGAGAAAGTGAGGCCTGCAGATGCTGGAGATCAGAGCTGAAACATGTGTTGCTGGAAAAGCGCAGCAGGTCAGGCAGCATCCAAGGAGCAGGAGAATCGACGTTTCGGGCACGAGCCCTTCTTCAGGAATGAGGAGGGTGTGCCAAGCGGGCTAAAATAAAAGGTAGGGAGGAGGGACTTGGGGGAGGGGCATTGGGAATACAATAGGTGGAAGGAGGTTAAGGTGAGGGTGATAGGCCGGAGAGGGGGTGGGGACTGTATTGGCGCTGCCTTGTGCTCCCACGAGGAGGTTGAACAGTTCATCCACTTTACCAACACCTTCCACCCCGACCTCAAATTTATCTGGATCGTCTCAGACTCTTCTCTCCCCTTCCTAGACCTTTCCATTTCTATCTCGGGTGACCTAATCAACATGGACATTCACTATAAACCGACCAACTCACACATCTACCTGGACTACACCTCCTCCCACCCTGCCCCCTGTAAAAATGCCATCCCATATTCCCAATTCCTTCGCCTCCGTCGCATCTGCTCCCAGGAGGACCAGTTCCAATAACGAACAACCCAGATGGCCTCCTTCTGTAAAGACAGCAATTTCCCCCCAGACGTGATCTACGATGCTCTCCACCGCATCTTCTCCACTTCCCACTCCTCCGCCCTTGAGCCCCACCCCTCCAATGGCCACCAGGACAGAAACCCATTGGTCCTCATCTACCACCCTACCAACCTCTATATACATCATATCATCCGTCGTCATTTCTGCCACTTCCAAACGGACCGCACCACCAGGGATATATTTCCCTCCCCTCCCCTATCAGCGTTCCGAAAAGACCACTCCCTCCGTGACTCCCTTGTCAGGTCCAAACCCCCTATCAACCCAATCTCCACTCCCGGCACCTTCCCCTGCAACCGCAAGAAATGCAAAACGTGCGCCCACACCTCCCCCCTTACTTCCCTCCAAGGTCCCAAGGGATCCTTCCATATCTGCCACACCTGCACCTCCACACACATCATTTACTGCATCTGCTGCATCTGATGTGGCCTCCTCTATATTGGGGAGACAGGCCGCCTACTTGCGGAGCATTTCAGAGAACACCTCTGGGACACCCGGACCAACCAACCCAACCACCCCGTAGCTCAACACTTCAACTCCCCCTCCCACTGTGCCAAGGACATGCAGTTCCTTGGACTCCTCCATCGCCAGACCTTAGCAACACGACGGCTGGATGAAGAGCTTCTCATCTTCCGCCTAGGAACCCTCCACCCACAAGGGATGAACTCAGATTCCTCCAGTTTCCTCATTTCCCCTCCCCCCACCTTGTCTCAGTCCCAACCCTCGAACTCAGCACCACCTTCCTAACCTGCAATCTTCTTCCTGACCTCTCCGCCCCCACCCCCACTCCGGACTATCACCCTCACCTTAACCTCCTTCCACCTATCACATTTTCAACGCCCCTCCCCCATGTCCCTTCTCCCTACCTTTTAGCTTAGCCTGCTTGGCACAGTCTCCTCATTCCTGAAGAAGGGCTCATGCCCGAAACGTCGATTCTCCTGCTCCTTGGATGCTGCCTGACCTGCTGCGCTTTTCCAGCAACACATTTTCAGCTCTGATCTCCAGCATCTGCAGTCCTCACTTACTCTAATGGTGAGCTTTTCCCAAGGTTGTCCTGTTGCTATGCATTTAGTTGCTATAGTGATGGTTTGAAAATGGCAATTCCCTCTCTCGGTTCACTTGGAGGATGATGTGGAGGGCCCGGTGTTGGACTGGGATGGACAGAGTTAAAAATCACACAGCACCAGGTTATAGTCCAACAGGTTTATTTGGAAGTGCAAGCTTGTAAAAGGTGGGAAAGGTATTTCCAGGAATTCCAATTCACAGAATCCCAGACCCATAGCGTTGTTACCTGCCCGAGGGAGAGAAGGTCTCGCAGCATGTTGGCTCCATACCACGTTGGATAATAAGTGATTGCCCCAGAACACACCCTCACCCATACGCACCTCCCTGCAGACAGCAGCACGCCAAATCTGAGATCTCGAAGGGATATGTCTTCGCTGACTGCATTCCAGAAAGCAGGCGGTTGTCAGGATTATGCTATTAACTGGAAAATGACTTCTGGCTAAGTTCAAGCACTGCATGTGACTGTGAAGGTTATCATCCCCCTGACTTTTTTATTCACCTGGCTTCTTTCAAAGTATCACATGAGCCATACACATCAAGCCGATGATCGAAGCTCTGCATAATGGTCATTGGAGGAAAGGCTAAAGTGATTTATGATGCTTGATGCCAGTTATTAGAGATAAAGCCATTGTGGCTTAGGAAACTTAGTCCCAGCCTCTCTCAATTTGAGGAAGTGATTGGAAGGGTAAAGGAAAATAGTCCATTTGATGTTGCATTTCTTGACAGCTATTACTGATGACACCGGGCAGAAATAGTTTTATAAATAATTACAGGCCAGGACCATTTCCAAGTGCAGCCTCATCACTTACTGTGTAATTTCCTCATTGTCAACTCTGGTCCCAATCATAGATTCATTTACTGTGTGGAATCAGGCCATTCAGCCCATACCGACCCTCCGAACACCATCCCACCCGGACTCACACCCGTATCCTATACCCGTAACCCTACGTTTCCCATGGCTAGCTCACCTGGCCTGAGGGTCCCTGGACACTATGGGGCAATTTCCCATGGCCAGTCCACCCTAACATGTGCATCTTTGGACTGTGGGAGGAAACTGGAGCACCTGCAGAAATCCACATAGACACAGGGAGAATGTGCAAACTCCACACAGACAGTAGCTTGAGGCTGGAATCGAACGCAGGGGTCCCTGGCACTGTGAGACAGCAGTGCTAACCACTGAGCTACCCCAAGTCCCATTGAAGACTGCAGCATGTCTTTGAGGTCTGAGTAGGCAGCCTTGCAGTCTCGCAAGGACAGCAGCCCTTAAGAGAGGTGTGTGTTGAATGACCACAGGAGGGTGAGAGGGACGTAAGTGCGATTTGAAAATGCCTCCATTCTTTTAACATGAGCAGTGCCCACTGCTGCTGGCCGAGGGAAGGCCTTGCCAGGAGGGGATGCCTCCGCTCTGACCCGGTCATTCCTGAGGCTCCAGTGGAGTGTTAAGTGGTGGAGGCCTTGTGAGTCCCTCGCCCCCATGCCATCTGGTCTGAGGCCGCAGTGGGGGATGTAGGGGGCATCTACCCATGAGAAGACCCCAGGGCACTGAAGTGGGCACTACTTTCTGCCTCAATGCCTCTTGTCACTTCAATCACATTTCCAGCTGCGTTTGCTTGTACTGACCTGCCTTCCTCCTAGCCCTGCTGCCAAGCCTGTTTACCATGGACCAGGAGGATTCTGCCTAGATGGGATTCTAACATCTTCACATACAATGAGAGGATTTACATAGAGGCCTCCCACGACCACCAAAACAAGATCTCTTCATGAACACCCTCCTGATTGTTACTTAAAAATGCATCATATCTAACATTTTTACAGCAGGTGGAGAGTACATTCCCACCCAGCTATGTCTAACCTAACTTTCCAATTACAAAGTCTCATGGAGAAACACCAATGGAAGATACAAAAGCTTAGAAACTCCAGCTCTGCTCCTTGGTAGGCTGCCATTTGTACTTTGGAATGTACGTGTCCCCTATTCGGTGTTGATTGAAACCAATATAAACTCAGGTTTCCATAATTGTAACTCAAGTGCCACATTCCGTGAGATTTCTGTCTGTCCCTTACAGCCAGACCATGGCCACGTCATTTACCAAAGGCAGAGATTTGTTCACATTCCGATTTTTAAAAAAATCATCCAACAACAAGGAAAAGCTGCACTCAGCAGGAATCCTCCTTACATACACATTTCATTCACTCCCAATATGGTCAGCCATAACCTCAGCATGAATGCAGCACCATTTCTCTGCAGAAAGAGCTGTCATCCCAACAATGTAACTAACCTGTGACCCTCAGAAACAGAGCTAGACAGATGAAAGTGCATTTACATGGCAGCTGCCACATAAATTTATCCTGAAGCAGTCAGTCCAGTGGAACCTTAGATTTGAAGGGCCAGAAATAGACTTATAGACTCTCCAAGGAGAAGAGTTAGACTCTTATAGATGTACAGCACGGAAACAGATTATTGCTCCAACATGTCTATGCTGACAAGATATGCTAAATTAATCTAGTCCCATTTGCCAGCAAACCCTTCCTATTCATATACCCATCCAGATGCCTTTTAAATGTTGTAATTGTATCAGTCTCCACCACCTCTTCTGGCAGCTCAATCCATACATGTACCACCGTCTGTGTGAAAAAGTTGCCCCTTAGGTCCCTTTTATATCTTTCCCCGCTCACCCTAAACCTATGCCCTCTAGTTTTGGCCTCCCCTACCCTGGGAAAAAGGCATTGTCTATTCACCCTACCCATGCCCCGTGTAATTTTATAAAGTTCTATAAGGTCATCCCTCAGCCTCCGACGTTCCAGGAAAAGCAGCCCCAGCTTGTTCAGCCTCTCCCTATAGCTCAAAACCTCAACCCTGGCAACATTCTTGTAAATTTTTTCTGAACCCTTTCAAGTTTCACAACATCTTTCCTAAAGCAGGATAGATGCTATATTCCAAAAATGGCCTAACTGATGTCTTGCAACATGACCTTCCAACTCCTAAGCTCAATGCACTGACCAATAAAGACAAGCGTATTAAATGCCTTCCTCACTATCCTATCTATCTGCAACTCCACTTTCAGGGAACTATGAACCTGCACTCCAAGGTCTCTTTGTTCAGCAACACTCTGCAACTTTGGCTCATGACATCCAGGCAGCATTAAAAGGACAGGACATTGCGATATTTGCATTGTGGGCATTTCCATCTCCACAGTGGAGTGGCAAATGAATGGAAGAAGCAGGAATTCAGTGCCCAATGTGTGTTGGTGCTGATAGAGGAGAAAGTGAGGACTGCAGATGCTGGAGATCAGAGCTGAAAATGTGTTGCTGGAAAAGCGCAGCAGGTCAGGCAGCATCCAAGGAGCAGGAGAATCGACGTTTCGGGCATGAGCCCTTCTTCAGAAGAGCCCTTTCCAGCAACACATTTTCAGCGCTGGTGCTGATAGAGGGCAACACTGAGCTTGATTAGATCTGTGGGGCAAGTCTTTCTCACCATCAAGTCAATAATAGCTCTGATGGATGGACGCTGCCACCGGAGGAATAAAAGTAAACGTTCCTTGAGGTAGGGAGAAGATTGGTGAGGAAAGAGGGGAATAGATGATCTAAAGGAGAAGAATGCAAAAGGAAATCTTGACCCTTTCTCTTAAATGCTCAGCTCTACCTCCTCATCACAGTATTCCTGCCCCTATTGGTTATGTTTCTCACAGCACTGGTGAAGCAGAAATACATCTTCCCTCTATGTGTTGATCGATTGAAATGCTAACCTCGGTGCTGGACCAAAAATTTAATTTGTCTTTAGTCAACCTCCCGCTACCAGAAATGTATTTTAAAAATAAAAAATCCGGCTCAAAAAGACTTTGGAATAGCCCTTTGATATGAAGGAGTGAGAATTAAGATTGAAGTGTTCCTTTTCTTTCGTCTTTGTTAAGAACTTCTCAATGGGATTTGTACAACATAGAGATGGAATCATGGCATCATTAGTCCATTTTAGATATGAAACTGTGGAAACGAAATGCTGGAAGTTGTCATGGAGTTGTAATATATGGGCTAGTAATCCTGAAATCCATTGATTGATGTATTACCTGGTTCTTTTATTTGAAAGAGCACAGCTTTAAATGAGCAAGGACACTATTTTAAAATGACTGCAACCCCTCCCTACAGGAGTGGTCAAGTTTTTTAAAAATCTCAGGAGTGGCAGGGCTCCCAGCGGAGCTCATCTGCTCCATTCATTTTATTTCCTTTTTTTACGTTTGATATGTATTTTTTTCTTCAATCTATTCAGTGATGTCCTGAACTCCCAGCCTCAGCATGGACTCAGATTCACGGCCTCAGCATGGACTCGGCGTGGCAGTCTCTCACCTGGTCTGGTGATCTCTCTGACTGGTGTGGTGATATCTCAGCCTGATATGGTGACCTCTCGACTCGACCTGGTGATCTCTCAGCCCGGTGTGGTGATCTCCTGGCCCAGCATGGTGATCTCTTGGCCTGGTCTGGTGATCTCTCTGTCTGGTGTGGTGATCTCTCGGCCTGACATGGTGAACTCTCGGCCCAGTATGGTGATCTCTCAGCCCGACGTGGTGACCTCTCAACTCGGCCTGGTGACCTCTCAGCTGGTGTGGTGATCCCTCATTCTGGTGTGGTGATTGCTTGGCCTGGTATGGTGATCTCTCAGCCTGACTCAGTGAACTCTTGGCCTGGCGTGGTGTTCTCGCAGCCCGGCATGGTGATCTCTCTGTCTGACGTGGTGATCTTTCAGCCTGACTCAGTGAACTCTTGGCCTGATGTGGTGATCTATCGGCCTGACTTGGTGAACTCTCGGCCTGGCATGGTGATCTCTTGGCCTGACGTGTTGATATCAGCCTGACGTGGTGATTTCTCGGCCTGATGTGGTGATCTATCGGCCTGACGTGGTGATCTATCGGCCTGGTGTGGTGATCTCTCAGCCTGGCGTGTTGATCTCTCGGCCTGGCGTGGTGATCTCTCAGCCTGGCATGGCAATCTCTTGGCCTGACGTAGTGATCGCTCAGCCCGGGGTGGTGATCTCTCGGCCTGGCCTGGTGAACTCTCAGCCTGGCGAACTCTCAGCCTGGCATGGTGATCTCTCAGCCTGCGTGGTGATCTTTTGGCCTGACATGGTGATCTCTCGGCCTGGCGTGGTGATCTTTTGGCCTGGCGTGGTGATCTCTCGGCCTGGCGTGGTGATCTTTTGGCCTGGCGTGGTGATCTCTCGGCCTGATGTGGTGAACTCTCGGCCTGGCGTGGCGGTATCTCAGTGACCTGGCGTAATAGTTTCTTGGCGGCCTGGCATGGCCTCAGCATGGGCTTCCGGCCTTGAGATGATTCTAGATTGGTCTCCCAGTCTTGGGAGCTTCGAGGTGTAGCCCAGCTCAGCCTGGAGTCAAGGTCTGGTGTGGACTAATGGCACAGACTGGGTTGGGATGTCTCTCATTCTAAACCTTTTATTTCTTTATTCTTCTAACGTATTCTAATGAATGATAGTGCTGGCCTTTTAATTTCTTCACTTTTTAAAATGTTTTTCCCCAAGAATCTGTTCTGAAGATTCTATACCTCGTTACCTTTGTACCTAAGATGGCATGGTAAGTGGCACCTCCCAGGTGCCAGGGTCCGGGATGTCTCTGAACGAGTTTACAGGATTCTGAAGGGGGAGGATGAGCAACCAGAAGTCATGGTGCACATTGGTACCAATGACATAACCAGGAAAAGGGGTGAAGATCTAAAAAGTGATTTCAGGGAGTTAGGTTGGAAGGTAAAAGGCAAGACGAGCAGTGCAGTAATCTCAGGATTATTACTGGTGCCATGGGCTAGTGAAGCGAGGAACAGGGAATGGTGCAACTAAACACGTGGCTACAGGACTGGCACAGGAGGGAGGGCTTCAGGGATGTAGATCATTGGGGAATCTTCTGGGGAAGGTGGGGCCTGTACATGAAGGACGGTTTTCATTTAAACTGGAAGGGCACAATGTCCTGGGTGGGAGGTTTGCTAGAGCACTTTGGGAGGGTTTAAACTAGTTTGGCAGGGAGATGGAAACCAGAACTACAGGTCAGAGGAGAAAGTAGTTGTTGAATGGACAGAAATGGAATGCAGAGAGTCTGTCAGGAAGGATACACAGTTGAGAGGGCAAAGGGATGTCCGTTTCAATGTCAGGAATAAGAGTGATGAACTTAGAGCATGGATCAATACTTGGAACAACAATGTTGTGGCCATAATGGAGACATGGAATTCACATGAGCAGGAATGGTTGCTGGATGACCAGGGTGTAGATTTTTTCAGAAGAACGGGGTGGGGGGGGGGGGGGAGTAAAAGAGGAGGGGGAGTAGCATTGGTAATGAGAGAGTACATCACAACTGCAGAAAAGGCGGTTGTTGAGGAGAGTTTTGACTACTGAGTCAGTGTGGGTGGAAGTCAGGAACAGGAAAGGAGCAGTCATTTTATTGGGTGTTTTCTATAGACCCCCCAATAGCAACAAACAGATGGAAGAACAGATTGAACAGCTGATCTTGGAAAGGTGCAGATGTAGCAGAGTTGCTGTTATGGGTGACTTCAACTTCCCCAACATTGATTGGATCCTTTGGCCTTAGTGCAGATGGTCTGGATGGAGCTGATTTTGTCAGGTGTGTCCAGGAGGGATTTCTGACTCAATATGTAGATAGGTTGACTAGGGGGGAGGCTGTATTGGATTTGATGCTAGGCAATGAGCCAGGACAGGTATCAGATCTTTCGGTGGGCGAGCATTTCGGTGATAGTGTCCTGATGAAGGGTTACACCTGAAACGTCGACTTCTCCACCTCCTGATGCTGTCTGGCTTGCTGTGTTCTTCCAGCCTCTTGCCTGTTAGCTTTACCATAGCCATGGAGAGGGATAGCAGCAGACAGTATGGGAAGGTATTTAATTGGGGGAGGGGAAATTATACCGGTATTAGAAAGGAGGTGTGGGGTTTAAATTGGGAGCAATTGTTCGACGGGAAATGCACAACAGACGTGTGGAGGCTTTTTAAGGAACACTTGTTGCGAGTGTTGGATAAGTTTGTCCCACTGAGACAGGTAAGGAATGGTAAGGTGAAGGATTCTGGGTTAGTGGTGTTGGAAAATCACAGCAGGTCAGGCAGCATCCGAGGAGCAGGAAAATCGACGTTTCGGTCAAATGCCCTTCATCAGGAATAGAGGCAGAGTGCCTGCAGGGTGGAGAGATAAATGAGAGGAGGGTGGGGATGGGGAGAAAGTAGCATAGAGTACAATAGGTGAGTGGAGGAGGGGATGAAGGTGATAGGTCAGGGGGGAGGGTGGCGAGTCTGTTTCAGGACATGGGTGAAGAGCTTCAGGGCAGAGGAAATGACCTGGGAGTTGCAGTGGGAGAGGGACTCCCTGAGATCGTTGTAGAGAGAGGAGGAAAACTTCTTCAAGGCAGGCATCCTTGCAAGAGGATTCGCAGTAGGGTTAAAATCAACAAGGTAAAAACAATGACTGCAGATGCTGGAAACCAGAGTCTGGATTAGTGGTGCTGGATGAGCACAGCAGTTCAGGCAGCATCCAAGGAGCAGGAAAATCAACATTTCGGGCAAAAGGGTAAGGTAAAGGAGCCTTGGATGACAAAAGAAGGGGAGCTTCTCGTCAAAAGGAAGAAGGAAGTTTTCTTAAGGTTGAAGAAGCAAAGATCTGGCACAGCTTTAGAGGATTACAGGGTAGCTAGGAAAGAACTCAAAAATGGACTGAGGAGATCAAGGAGGGGGCACAAGAAAACCCTGGCGGGAAGGATTAGGGAAAACCCAAAGGTGTTCTACATGTACGTGAGGAATAAGAGGATGTTCAGAGAGAGGGTAGGGCCAATCAGAGATAGTGGAGGGAACTTGTGCTTGGAGTCTGAGGGGTAGGGGAGGCCCTAAATGAGTTTTCTACTTTAGTGCTCACTCGAGAGAGTGACCTTGTTGATAACGCGAATGCCATGGACCAGGTTAATAGGCTTGAACAGATTAATATTAAAAAAGTGGTGCTGGAAATTCTGGGAAGCATCAAGATAGATAGGTCCTCCCCTGGACAGACTATATATATCCAAGGTTACTATGGGAAGTGAGGAATCAGACTGCTGTGCCTCTGGTGATGATTTTTGCATCCTTCGGGAGCAGTAAGGGATGATTGGAGGGATGTGAATGTTGTTCCTCTGTTCACAAAACGGGAATAGGAAAATCCCTGGGAAATATAGACCAGTCAGTCTTACGTCTATGGTAAGCAAATTACTGGGAATGATTCTGAGAGATAGGCTTTATAATTATTTGGAAAAACATAGTTTGATTAAAGATAGCATGGCATTGAGAGGGGCAGGTCATGTCTCACAAGTCTTATTGAATTCTTTGAGGATGTGATGAGACTAGTTGATGTGCAGTGGATGTGGTTTATATCGATTTCAGTAAGGCATTTGATAAGATTCACCGCAGTAGGTTCATTCAGAAAGTTAGGAGGTAAGGGATATAGGGAAATTTGGCTGTCCGGATACAGAAATGGCTAACTGAAAGAGACAGCGAGTGGCAGTGGATGTAAAGTATTCCACATGGAGGTCAATGACCAGTGGTGTCCAACAGGGATCTGTTCTTGGGCTTTTGCTCTTTGTAATTTTTGTAAATGACTTGGATGAAGAAGTGAAAGGGTAAGTTAGTAAGTTTGCCGATCACACAAAGATCGGTGTTGTTTTCGATAGTGTCGAGGGCTGTTGTAGGCTACAAAATGACATTGACAGGATGCAGAGCTGGGCTGAAAAATGGCAGATAGAGTTCAATCTGGATAAATGTGAAGTGATGCATTTTGGAAGGTCAGATTTGAATGCAGAATTCAGGGTTAAAGACAGGATTCATGGCAGTGTGGAGGAACAGCAGGCTCTTAGAGTCCATGTACATAGATCCCTCAAGGATGCCACAAAGTGGCTAGTATTGTTAAGAAGGCGTATGATGTTTTGGCTTTCAAACAGGAGGATGGAGTTTAAAAGCCGTGAGGTTTTGCTGCAGCTCTATAAAACTCTGGTTAGACTGCACTTGGAATACTGTGTCCAGTTCTGGTTGCCTCATTATAGGAAGGATGTAGTTGCTTTAGAGAGAGTGCAGAAGAGATTTACCAGGATGCTGCCTGGGTTGGAGGGCTTGTCTTATGAAGAGAGGTTGAGTGAGCCAGGGCTTTTCACAGTGGAGAGAAGAAGGCAGAGAGGTGACTTGATATAGGTGTACAAGGTAATGGGAAGCACAGGAAGAGTAGATACCAGAGACTTTTCCCCTGGGCAGAAGTGGCTGTCACGAGGGGTCATAATTTTAAGGTGATTGCAGGAAGGTATAGGGGAGATATCAGAGGAATGTTATTTACACAGAGAGTGATGGGTGCGTGGAATGCACTGCCAACGATTGTAGTAGAGTCAGAGACATTAGGGACATTTAAGTGAATAGTGGACAAGTACATGGATGGCAGTAAATTGAGGGACGTGTAGGTTAGGTTGATATTAGATTAAGATAAATGCTCAGCACAACATTGTGGGTCAAGGGGCCTGTACTGTGCTGTGCTGTTCTATGTTGTCACTGTACTCATGTGAGTTCATGTGACAATAAAGCTCATTCTAATCCTAGCTGAAGATACATTTGTGGGTTTCCCCTGCAGAATTTCAAACTTCCCTCATTTGAATTATCTGGAAAAAAACATCTGAAGGAGAACAAATGAGAGACCCCTACTGTAGTGACAGGAAGTCTACCTGAAGCCATTATGTAAATGAGGGTGCTGAAGACCTCGGTATCTGTTTCAATGACATCTTGGTAGCTTTGAGAATGGTAAAACAGAAGCCCCTTCACTCAAATTCAGGATATTAGAACTCGGAGCAGGTGCAGGCAATTCAGCATCTCAACCTAACTCTGCCATTCAATATGATCATGACTGATCCCATCTTGTCCTGAACTCCATTTTCCATGACCATTAATTAATTAATTATCTGTCTGTCTCCTTACATTTACTCAACGTCCCTTCACCTAGCGCACTCTAGGATAACAAATTCCACAGATCAATGACCCTTTCAGAGAAATAGTTCCTCCTCATCTGTTTTGAACCTGCCCACTCCTTATCCTAAAGCTATGACCTGTTAGAGAGTCATACAGCATGGCAACAGACCCTTTGATCCGACCAGTCCGCGCTGACCACAATCCCAAACTAAACTAGTCCCATCTGTCTGCTCCTGGCCCATATCCCTCCAAATCTTTACTATTCATATAATTATCCAAATGTCCATCCCATATCCACCACTTCCTCAGGAAGTTCATTCCACATGTGAACCACCCTCCGCATAAAAGATGTGCCCCTCACATCATTTTAAAATCTCTCTCCTTGCACCTTAAAAATGTATCCTCAGATCTTGAAATCCCCCATCCTAGGGAAAAAATTACCTACCACTAAATCTATCTATGCCCCTCATGATTTTATAAACCTCTACAAGGTCACTCCTTAACCTATTATGCAACAGAGAGAAAAGTCCCAGCCTATCCAGCCTTTCTTTATAACGCAAACTTTTCATGCCCAGCAACCTCCTAGTAAATCTCTTCAGAACTCTCTTCAGCTCAATAATATCCTTCCTATAACTGGACAACCAGAACTGGACACATTACTCTGGAAGAGGCTTCACCAATGTTCTCCGTTTTGCATTGTCCCACAAAGGGAAACACCCACTGTCTTTCAGCTGAGGTGTGAAAGCAGAAGCTCAGAAGCCTGTTCAGGTGGGGTGGAAAAGAAATGTGGAGACTCCCTCAGGTTTTGGTCAACAGTTACCCCCAGTCAACATTGCAAAAAAAACCTTTCACATTCACACTTTCACATTCCTGATTGTGAATGTTCGCTGTGCACAAAATGAGTGAACGCACTGAAATGTACCTCATTACCACTTCGAGATGTAAATATGGTTATGAAAATATTAGAGAAAGACCCCAAACTGTTTTTTACAACAGGAATCAACTTCCTGAGGAAGTGGGTGGATGTGGGCACACTTACAATGTTTAAAAGACATTTGGGTAAGTGCATGAGTCGGAAAGGTTTGAGGTACATGGGCTAAGAGCAGGCAGGTGGAACAAGTTTAGTTTGGGATTATGTTCAGCAGGGACTGGCTGGACCGAAGGGTCTGTTTTCGTGCTGTATGACTCGATGACTACAGAATGGCACTTCAGAAAGTTCAGGGCCATGTTTCGGATCCAATTTATACTGTGTCCAGTTCAAGCAGACAATCCACAGAGCGTAAAAAAAACGGAGGAATTGCTCAGTCAGGGAGTGCACAATCACCACGATCACGTGTGCCCAATAATGTTCATGCCTCAGATGACGCAATGACTTAGTTAACTTCTTCTCCACTTTCTCAAAGTTATTGGGTCTTATCTGACTTATATTAAATCTAAGACCATTAAATGGGATTACAAATATAAAGGTTTGCAAGCCGGAAGATCTAAATATAGCTGTGGAAAGGATTATCCACCAGAGTTCAGCTTAAGCCCAGCTCTCTGAATGCTACAACTTGCTAATATTTCAAATATGCCTGAGAGCAATGAGATTCATTCCTAATAAACATCCATTACCTGTCCCAGGACTGCAGGTGCCCCCTTGGCTGCAAAGGGGAGTGACATTTCTGCTCAAAAAATATGAATTATAAACATAATTTTGGTGATACATGGCAGTGTCAGATGGAACATGGGGAGCACTGAACCTCATAAAAATTCTCATTATCTTTTATTCATTTATTCATTCCGATACAACTAAACATTTAGCCATTTTGTGTTTTCAATTATCTGTTTGACTTATGGGAAATACTTTGTTAGTTAAGAGATCAAGGAAGAATGAAGATTTTTTATTTAACTTACCCTTGGGATGTGGGCATTGCTGGCTGGCCCAGCATTTATTGCCAGTCCCAAGTTGCCATTAATAAGGGGTTAGTGGTGGTGAACAGCCTTCTTGAACCTCTGCAGTGCATGTGTTGTAGGTAGATCCACAAAGCCCTTGGAGAGGGAATTCCAGGATTTTGAAACAGTGAAGGAACAGCAATATATTCCCAAGTCAGGATAGTGAGTGGCTTGGAGGGGAACTTGCAGTTGGTGGTGTTCCATGTACCCTTATCAGTGGTGAAGAGAATGGATGCTTGTAAATGTTTGTGGATGTGGTGCCAATTAAGCGGGCTGCTTTGTCTTTGATAGTGTCAAGCAGCTTGAGTGTTGTTGGAGCTGCACCCATTCGGGCAAATAGGGAATTTCCATCACACTCCTGCCTTGTGCCTTGAAGATGGACAGGCTTTGGGGATGTGTGAGATGAGTTACTCATCACAGTCTTCCTAGCCTCTGACCTGCTCTTGAAGCAACCGTGTTTATATGGTGAGTCCAGTTGAGTTTATAGTCAATGGTAACCCTCCAGGATGTTGATAGTGGAGGGCTCAGTAATGGTAAAGTCGTTGAACAATGGTTAGAACGTCTCTTGTTGCAATTGGTCATAGCCTGGCACTTGTATGGCATGAATGTTACTTACCACTTGTCAGCCCAAGCCTGGATATTGTCCAGATCATGTTGTATTTGAACATGGACTGCTTTGGTATCTGAGGAGTCACAATTGGTGCTGAACACCATGCAATCATTGGCCAAAATCCCCACTTCTGACCTTATGATAGAGGGAAAGTCATTGATGGCAGCTGAAGGTGGTTGGGCCTAGGACACTACCCTGAGGAGATGTCCAGGAGCTAAGGTGACTGACCCTCCAATGATCATGATCATCTTCTATGTGCCAGGTATGACTCTAAGCAGAGTCCCCTGATTCCTGGTGCAGGGGGAAATGGCATGGGCTTAGAAGACCGGACATTATCTAGTTGAAAATGTGTTGCTGGAAAAGCGCAGCAGGTCAAGCAGCATCCAAGGAGCAGGAGAATCGACGTTTCGGGCATGAGCCCTTCTTCAGGAAAGCCCTTTCTTCCTCCCTCTACAACCTACTGTGAATCCTCTTACATGGATGCCTTCCTTGAAGAAGCTCTCTTCCTCCCTCTACAAGGAGATTCCTGATTCCCACTCCTAAAGTCCATCTTCAGACAATGCCAACTGCTGCCCTCCCTGAGTTGGCACTAGGCTGGCACACACATTCCCTGAGCCCAGGCTCTCAGTCTTCAACTCTGCTGATGAAGGTTAAGCCCAGAGCTCCACCCTGTTTTGAGGTCAGGCCTCGGGTATTCACAGCTGCTTAGGGAAGAGGGAAAGCATGGCGCAGACTTGCAGGCCCAACCCCAAATTAATATCTGGGAACAGTGCGGGAAAATCGTACACCTGGAAGGAGGCAGTCGACTGCTCACGCAGGCTGGGATTTCTGTTATTGTACATGCTTTGCAAATTGCAAAGCCATCCTTCAAATAAGCAGATTCAGAATCTTACCACACAGCATGCACAGAAGGAAACACTCTTCTTCACATCTGACAGAAGTCTGCAGGGTCTGGTTTGAGCACTTGTCTGCCTTCATTGGCATCATTGCAGATCATCTTCTGGAAACTGATATGGCCTTAGTGCTGAGTGATACATGCTACACTGCCTGAAATTCAATGACGCATACTCTCCACATGTTAGTAAATGACGAAAGAAAGCAGCAGAAAATCCAAAGATGTGCAGGTTAGGTGGATTGGCCATGCTACATTTCTCATAGTGTACCGAGGTGTGCAGGCTAGGTAGTTTAGCCCTGGGAAATGCAGGGTTACAGGGATAGGGTAGGTGCTTGGGTGTGATGCTCTTCAGAGGGACGGTGCAACCTGATGGGCCAAATGGCTTCTTTCTGTGCTGTAGGGTTTTTCTGATTCTAACAATGCAGCCAGTTAAATATTACATGAGTACAGCATTGTTGTTTATTTCTCTGGGGGTGGCACCAACCTGGTTAAATTTAATATTTGTTTTCACCCATGGGGCATGGGAGTCGTTGGCTGACCATCATTTATTGCTGTCGGAGAAATTTGCCCAGTAGAGACCACACAAACCAGAGCGAGTGAAATTGACATGTTGTTTATTATAAGGATATCACTGGAAGAGAAATCGACTAGGCTGACACAGAACTGACAGTCTGTGCAGGTAGATCAGAATTTATCTTCCTCAAGCTGAGGAAGAAGCCAGTTTTTATAATAATCCTGTACAATGAGGCTAATTAAAAATGGGGGAAATACAATGTACCTGGAATGTAGCTGGGGATGGAGTAATCGAGTTACAATGATGCTAATCGGAAAACAGTTATTGGAGGAATGTCCTAATTCTCCAAACAAAGCAACATCCTGACAGTATCAATTGGTTTGGAGCTTCCATTCCTCTTCGCAGGTAGGTGCTAATGTCTCCTCTGAAGCGGTGAGGTGCTTCCATTGTCCTGTTTTGGGAGTAGTGGTGGTACCTCTCTGTCTGACCTGTTCTTTATGTGGCTTTGATATTGCTGAGCTGGAAATGTGTTGCTGGAAAAGCGCAGCAGGTCAGGCAGCATCCAGGGAACAGGAGAATCGACGTTTCGGGCATAAGCCCTTCTTCAGGAATGAGGAAAGTTTGTCCAGCAGGCTAAGATAAAAGGTAGGGAGGAGGGACCTGGGGGAGAGGCGTCGGAAATGTGATAGGTGGAAAGAGGTCAAGGTGAGGGTGATAGGTCAGACTGGGGTGGGGGCGGAGAGGTCGGAAAGAAGATTGCAGGTTAGGAAGGCGGTGCTGAATTTGATGGATTTGACTGAGACAGGGTGGGGGGAGGGGAAATGAGGAAACTGGTGAAATCCGAGTTCATCCCTTGTGGTTGGAGGGTTCCTAGCTGGAAGATGAGACGTTCTTCCTCCAACCGTCGTTTTGTTGTGGTCTGACGATGGAGGAGTCCAAAGACCTGCATATCCTTGGTGGAGTGGGAGGGGGAATTGAAATGTTGAGCTACAGGGTGGTTGGGTTGGTTGGTCCGGGTGTCCCAGAGGTGTTCTCTGAAACGCTCCGCAAGTAGCCGGCCTGTCTCCCCAATATAGAGAAGGCCACATCGGGTGCAGAGGATATATGTGGAGGTGCAGGTGAATCTGTGGCGGATATGGAAGTTTCGTTTGGGGCCTTGGAGGGAGGTGAGGGGGGAGGTGTGGGCGCAAGTCTTGCACCTCCTGCGGTTGCAGGGGAAGGTGCCGGGAGTGAAGGTTGGGTTGGTGGGGGGTGTGGATCTGACGAGGGAGTCACGGAGGGAGTGGTCTTTATGGAATGCTGATAGGGGAGGGGAGGGAACTATATCCTTGGTGGTGGGGTCCGTTTGGAGGTAGCGGAAATGACGGCGGATGATGCGCTGTACATGGAAATTGGTGGGATGGTAGGTGAGGACCAGTGGGGTTCTGTCCTGGTGGTGGTTGGAGGGGCGGGGTTCAAGGGCGGAGGAGCGGGAAGTGGAAGAGATGCGGTGGAGGGCATCGTCGACCACGTCGGGGGGGAAATTGCGGTCCTTGAAGAAGGAGGCCATCTGGGTTGTGCGTTTTTGGAACTGGTCCTCCTGGGAGCAGATGCGGCGGAGTCGAAGGAATTGGGAGAATGGGATGGCGTTTTTACAGGGGGCAGGATGGGAGGAGGTGTAGTCCAGGTAGCTGTGGGAGTCGGTCGGTTTGTAGTAGATGTCCGTGTTGATTCGGTCGCCTGAGATAGAAATAGAAAGGTCGAGGAAGGGGAGGGAGGAATCTGAGACTGTCCAGGTGAATTTGAGGTCGGGGTGGAAGGTGTTGGTGAAGTGGATGAACTGTTCAACTTCCTCGTGGGAGCACGAGGCGGCGCCGATACAGTCATCGATGTAGCGGAGGAAAAGGTGGGGGGTGGGGCCAGTGTAGTTTTAGATTAGATTAGATTAGATTAGATTACATTACAGTGTGGAAACAGGCCCTTCGGCTAGTTGCGGAAGATGGATTGTTCCACATATCCTACGAAGAGGCAGGCATAGCTGGGGCCCATGCGGGTGCTCATGGCTACTCCTTTCATTTGGAGGAAGTGGGAGGATTGGAAAGAGAAGTTGTTCAGGGTGAGGACCAGTTCAGTCAGTCGAAGGAGGGTGTCAGTGGAAGGGTACTGGTCAGTACGGCGGGAAAGAAAGAAGCGGAGGGCTTTGAGTCCTTCGTGATGGGGGATGGAGGTGTACAGGGACTGGATGTCCACTTTCTCCTCTTTGATATTGCTGAGTTGTGAAACTGCCCGGGGGGCTTTGGGATAGTGTGGAGCTCTGTCATTGTTAGTAGGGGCTTGAAGTATATTCCCTCGTCTGCGAGTGCTGTCTAGTTTCGCTTGTCAGGCTGCTTGGTCCCTGCTGAGGGATTCTGGATGTTTTGATACAGTTTGGCCGATTTTGCTTTTGTGGGCCTATTGTGGATTGGCAGGGTGGCAGATCTTTTCCCACAATTGCTGAAAATGTGTTGCTGGAAAAGCGCAGCAGGTCAGGCAGCATAAGCCCTTCTTCAGGAATGAGGAAAGTGTGTCCAGCAGGCTAAGATAAAAAGTAGGGAGGAGGGACTTCGGGGAGGGGCATTGGAAATGCGATAGGTGGAAGGAGGTCAAGGTGAGGGTGATAGGCCAGAGTGGGGTGGGGGCAGAGAGGTCAGGAAGAAGATTGCAGGTTAGGAAGGCGGTGCTGAGTTCGAGGGTTGGGACTGAGACAAGGTGGGGGGAGGGGAAATGAAACTGGTGAAATCTGAGTTCATCCCTTGTGGTTGGAGGGTTCCTAGGTGGAAGATGAGGCGCTCTTCCTCTAGCCGTCGTGTTGCTATGGTCTGGCGATGGAGGAGTCCAAGGACCTGCATGTCCTTGGTGGAGTGGGACGGGGAGTTGAAGTGTTGAGCCACGGGGTGGTTGGGTTGGTTGGTCCGCATGTCCCAGAGGTGTTCTCTGAAACGTTCCGCAAGTAGGCGGCCTGTCTCCCCAATATAGAGGAGGCCACATCGGGTGCAGCGGATGTAGTAAATGATGTGTGTGGAGGTGCAGGTGAATTTGAGGCAGATATGGAAGTGTCCCTTGGGGCTTTGGAGGGAAGTAAGGGGGGAGGTGTGGGCGCAAGGTTTGCATTTCTTGCGGTTGCAGGGGAAGGTGCCGAGAGTGGAGGTTGGGTTGGTGGGGGGTGTGTGTGGACCTGATGAGGGAGTCATGGAGGGAGTGGTCTTTTCAGAACACTGATAGGGGAGGGGAGGGAAATATATCCCTGGTGGTGGGGTCCGTTTGGAGTTGCTTGGAGGGGAACTTGCAGGTGGTGGTGTTTCCATGTATCTGCTGCCCTTGGCCTTCTAGATGAAAGTGGTCGTGGGCTTGGAAGATGCTGTCTGAGGATCTTTGGTGAATTTCTCCAGTGCATCTTGTAGATAGTACACACTGCTGCTACTGAGTGTCGGTGGTGGAAGGAGTGGATGCTTGTGGGAGTGATGCCAAAGAGCCGGCTGCGTGGTCCTGGATGGTAGAAAGTTTCTTGGAGCTGCAGCCATCCAGACAAGTGGACGGTGGAGAAGTGTGACTAGAAAAGGAAAGAGTAACTCCTCTAACCTCAGTCAGATCATCAAGAAACAACATTACAATTGTCTCAGGTAAGGAGATCAAAATTGTGTGCAATACTCCAGGTGCAGTCTCACTGAAGCTCTGTACAATTGCAGCAAGTTATCCCTGTTCCTGTACTCAAATGCTCTTGCTAGTAAGCTAACAGATATTGCACCTGCTTATTTCAGCAACTGGTGAACAAGGACACCCTGGTTCCATTGCACATTCCTCTCTCCCAATCTATCCCATTCAGATAACAATCTGCCTTCCTGTTTTTGCAACCAAAGTGGATAACCTCACACACATATCCACATTGTACTGCATCTGAGATGCATTTGCCCACTCACTGTGCCTGTCCAAAACACACTGAAGAATCTCTGCATCCTCCTCACAGCTCTCTCTCTCTCACACCCAGCTTTGTATTATCTGCCAACGTGGAGACATTGCATTTAACTCCCACATCCAGATCATTAATAAAGCAGCTTGCATTTTTATAGTAACTTTCACACACTCAGCTGATTCAGAGTGGTTCATTGCTGACAAGATAATTTTGAAGCGTAGCCACTTTTTATTGCATGTTCAAAAATTTACACACAGTATAAGATTCACAGACTGCCAGTTAATGTTAGTTTTTGACTGTATATTGAGGGTAGAGTATTGGCAGGAAGTCTTCCAATATTTTCATATAGTGCTATGCAATTTTAGTGCATCACTCTGGAAGGACAGACAGATAAGGCTGCCTTTTAGCATTTTATCTGAAAATTACATCCTCTCTCTCTTTCTCTCTCTCCCTCTCTCTCCCTCTCTCTCTCTCTGTCTCAGTGCTACACTGAAGTGACAGTTACGGACTCAGGTTTTGAAGTGGAAACAGAAACCATAACGTTCTGCCATGGTGGTGTGTTTGTTACTCTGCTAAACTGGCACACAGGTCATGAATCTACAGTAACCTATATCTGGTGTATTAAACAATGTCTGTGAGTGTCAGATCTTGTTACAAACCCTGTAGAGATTGGTAACAGTTTTAAAAATGTCAAACTTCTAGTGAGCAGCCGAAAGAAAGAGAGTTCACATTTTAAAACCTTTACTGAAACAAATGACTAAAATGCTACCTCCAACCAAACACTTGCCGTTTTCTAAGCAGCTTATATTTTAAACTAAAGAGAAGTATGTCGACTTTTTACATTTCTTGCACTTTGCACTCCAGATGGAATCACAGTCTTTTTCATGAATGATCCACAGTCTGTCCCAACTTCCAATCACTTTCGAAACTCTCGCTTTGCCAGGGAATAATTTTGGTGCATTTTACCCAACTGTGGAAAAAATCCTAATGGTAGTAAAGCCTGTTCCAATGTTTGTCATCACCTGGCCAATCCAGAAGGAATATGCTGGAATCCCTGTAAGATGCATTAGGGATGGTCTCCCTCCCATGTGGCTGTGACAGCACAAAGAGCCAAAATAGTCTTTCTCTTCTGCTGACTGTCCAGAACTGCTGTCCAGCTCGTGTTTACTGATTTGTAGGGATGCTTGTAAACGGATGTTGAACAAGGTCCTCCCTGCCCTGTTCCCCGTGGCACCATGAAACACCTTGCTTCTTCCCCTCTTCTTACCCTCAGGCATTTTTCATGCTCAAATTAAATGGGCAGCCTACAACCCATTACTTTCTAGAAGATTCAGTCTATACATTTTACATTCAGAGTCCTGCTGATTGTCTTCAGCATAAATACCTTGCCCCTTCCTCTGTAAAAGAATCTAATCTTCCTTTGATCTTGAGGAACCCAACCATCACACTCTCCATTTGGATTGCCAACACTTCAGCATTGTGCTGGAGTCTCCGGGAATAAAGGCTTCAACATCCCGTAGAAGACAACGGCCTGATGAAGGAGCAGCGCTCCGAAGGCTAGTGCTCCCGATTAAACCTGTTGCACTATCACCTGGTGTTGTGTGATTTTTAACTTTGTACACCCCAGTCCAACACCGGCATCTCCGAATCCCGAAGAAGACTATGAGAGTATAAGAAACAGGAACGGGAGTAGGTAATTTGCCCCCTTGAGCCTGATCTGTCATTCAATAGGATCATAGCTGATTTGACCTTCCTCATGCCCACTTTCCTGGCTTTTCCCTGTAACCTTTCCACCACTATCTATCTCAGTCTTAAAACAGAGTGCCGTTGAAGGCTTTCCAGATGCAGATTTATCAGGGCATTCAAAGGCTTTTTAAAAATTTTTCTTTGAGAGAATTTCTCTCTGACTTCTTAGTTATGGAAATGCTGGGGTTGTGATGTTTCACTGACAGTTAAACCTCATCCACCTGGATAAACAGAAAGTCTTTCACTTCCATAGGATCCCCTACAGTGTGGAAGCAGGCCCCAGTCCGCTGAGTCCACAGCAACTTCTTTGGTGAGCACCCAACCCTGACCCATCTCCCTGTCCCCATAACCCTGTATTTCTCATGGTTAATCCACATAGCCTGCACATTCCTGGACACGATGCACCAGTTTAGCAATCTAACTAACCTGCGCAGTTTTGGACTGCGGGAGAAAACTGGCAAAGGAAACCCATGCAGACACGGGGAGAATGTGCAAACTCCATTCAGACAGTCGCCCGAGGCTGGAATCAAACCTGGGTCCCTGGCGCTGTGAGGCTGCAGTGCTAACCACTGAGTCATTGTGTTGCCCACATCACTTGTTGTGAGAAGACGGCACTGTAATGTGTTGAATGGCAGGAATATGGACTCTATGTCTGTTAAGAGTTGACAACTCATATGCTGAAACTTCCCACACATTGTTCCATTTGAGTTGCCAGCCTCATCTTGCTGAGCTTAATATCCTTTTTTGTTTCATTCATGGCAATGCTCGCCAGCTAAGCCAATATCTTTTTTTTGCCCCTTAATTGTCCTTGAGAAGGGAGAGAGGAAGCACTCTCTTGAACTGCTATAACCCTTATGGTGTGGGGACACCCGCCTAGCTTTTAGGGAGGAGTCACCAGAAGTTTGACCCAGTGAGAGAGCAGTGATGTGGTTCCAAGTTAGGATGACCCTGAGGCATCACTTGTCTCAGTGTTGAGAGGGTGATGACGGGCAGTGTGTCATTATCATCATGCACTGGCAAGCAAGAGAGATGTAACCATGTGATTCTGCACACTTCACATCGGCTGTCTAGGAATGTAAAGGTGGCCTCTGACAAAGTGACTTGAAACCTTAACTCTTTCTCCATCCACAGATACTGCCTGCCCTGCTGATTACTGTCAGACATTGTTGGTCTCATTCTGTAAAGAGACGATATGACGAAAGTGTGATCCTCTAGTACATAAAGTATCAATAGTCTGTAGTTCAGGGTCTCAGCACTCACAGAGCTGACAATGTTTGTCACTAACTAATGGAGACATTCATGACTAATGCATTGGCAGCAGCAAATAATTAACCAGCGATTGCTATGCATCCCAGTAGCCAGTTAATGTTAATAATTATCACATTCCGAACTGATGTTGCAGTTACCTAGTCTCTTAAGTGACGTGCATAACAATCATTGTTTTTTTTGAGATGAGCACTCTGAAATCCTGTCTGAGGCATCAGCACACGCAGCAATGCCACAGTCGGAGGATAGCTGCCAGTTTTTAGCAGCCCTGAGGGGCAGGCAATATTTACCCTTCAGCAATACCACCCCCATCCTAACATTCCATCGCATTCTATGTAGCATCTGTCACAGCATTTCAACGTACTTCTGGTAAATTCTATTTTATAATTAACTGGGAGGCAGCGTGGGGGCGTTGAGTTGATAGATGTTCTCGGCTTGTGTAGAGGGGAGTGACTGCTGCAGCAGTTTTGCTCACAATGAGCTATGAGAATGATCTCAGAGTGTTCACCTTGACTGAGAGGGTGCGACTCTGGCTCTGGCTGGTAACCAAGTACAAGGCAGTGGAATGAAGAGATCAGACAAGGGCCTGCGATTCCATCTTAATTATGTCCCTCACCACTGAGGGGGTTTTAGAAGGGTCCCATGTTTTAAGGCCAATCACCGAATCCACCTCAAACTCGGTTTTCGGTGAGTCAGTTGGAGAGGGGAACCAGGATGTATGGTGACAACAACAAAAAAAAAACTTGCTTTCATACAGAATCTTTTACGGTATTAAAATGCCCAAAGGTGCTTTGTAGGGGTGTTAATCAATATTTGACAGCCAACCAATTGCATGATGGTACAAGTGGTTAGCACTGCTGCCTCACAGCGCGAGGGACACGGATTTAATTCCAGCCGTGGGTGACAGTCTGTGTGGAGTTTGCACATTCTCCCTGTACCTGAGTGGGTTCCCTCCGGGTGCTCTAGTTTCCTCCCACAGTCCAAAGCTGTGCAGATTAGGGTGGATTGGCCATGCTAAACTGCCCCATAGTGTCCAGGCTGGGTGGGTTAGTCATGGGACATGCATAGCTTTGCACAAGCAGTGAATTTCAACAAGAAAGAGGGTGAGAGAGGAGGCAAGGTTTAGAGAAAAATTCCAGCCTAGCTATTAAAGGCACAGTCGAACAATAAAAACAGCTGAAGATAAGCCTTGCTAAGGAGCTTTGGTTCCTACTGTTCAGCTCTATTCCGACAGTGCACTGGTCAGAGGCGTCTGCCTTAAACAAAAATACCAGAGGTGGTGATAAGGATTGAGCCAGCCTACCAGTTGACACAGGAGCTGTTGTGGCACCTTGCCACAACATGGACTGGAAGGCCCATGTTCAAGTCCCACCTGACCCAGAGGTTTGTCACCAAAGCTTGTCTGAGCAGGTTGAAGAAAATAACCATCATTGGCTGGCATCAACACATTGGATAACAAATGTTCAGGTGGGTGAGAGCCTGAAGCATGCGTGAGCGTGATGCCACTGGGCTCCCCATGACCCTGGAGAAGATTGTCAATCAGTCTGATCATCCTTGAGAGATGCTACACTAGGACTGCAACTTCACATTTAGTGTTCTGAGGAAGGGTTGCTGGACTTGAAACGTTAACTGATTTCTCTCCACAGATGCTGCCAGACCCGCTGAGCTTTTCCAGCAGTTTCTGTTTTTGTTTCTGATTTACAGCACGTTCTGTCAGTTTTTAGCAGATTGGAGGTGTTAAGTTCACACACAGGTGGCGGGGGTAATGGAGATGGCTCACTTGACTGGGCAGCTGGTTTGCAATGCAGAGTGAGGCTGACAGCACAGGTTCAGTCCCTGGACCTGCTGAGATGACCATGAAGGTCCTGTTTTCTCAACCTCCCTGCTCACCTGAGACATGGCGACCTTTAGGTTAAACTGGTCAGCAGTTCTATGCCCCTCTGGGCGCTTTACCTTTGTCAAGTCAGAGCAATGAATGCTGCGTTACAAATGGCCAAGTTAAGGTTTGCCTTAAAAAAAGGTGTTAGACATCCATATGCTAATATCACCATCACTCATTGACCCTTCTACTGGACAGGAATGGTAAATACAACTGGGTACCCTGTGGGAAACACCACTTGCCAAATAAAATTAGAGCCAGCTATTAAAACAAAACTAATGTTCATTCAAAGTGACTTTGATTAAGGGGAAGTGCACTCTATTGAATTGTCACAGTATCGGAAATGTTGCAATATGTTACACAGCGTAATTTGATTTAGTGATCATCATTTATAATAATTAACTGTCTGTAGCATTCAATCTGTCCTCACCACGACAACAGCCCATATGTCTCTGTTTTTGATTCGTGTGATTTTATTGCATTGATCGGATTCATGGTATTGTGGCTCCAATCCAATTCACAGGGGGTTTTGATAGAAGCAGACACGGAGAAACTCTTCCCAAGGACAAGGGAACTGATAACCAAAGAACACTGATTTAATATCATTCAAATCAAAGGACTGAAGAGCTTGTTCAACTCCAGGTTCCCATCAGAGGGAGACCAGAATTGCGCATAATATTCCAAAAGTGTCCTAACCAATGGTTGTATAGGACATTGGTTAGATCACTTTTGGAATATTGTGTGCAATTCTGGTCTCCGTCCTATAGGAAAAATGTTGTGAAACTTGAAGGGGTTCTGAAAACAATCTATAAGGATGTTGCCAGGGTTGGAGGACCTGAGCTATAAGGGGAGGCTGAATAGGCTGGGGCTGTTTTCCCTGAAGAGTTGGATTCTGAGCGGTGACCTCGTAGAGGTTTATAAAATCATGAGGGGCATGGATAGGATAAATAGACAAGGTCTTTGCCCTGGGTCGGGGAATCCAGAGCTAGAGGGCAAAGGTTAAGGGTGAGAGGGGAAAGATGTAAAATGGACCTAAGGGGCAAGTTTTTCACGCAGAGGGTGGTACGTGTATGAAATCAGCTGCCAGAGGAAGTGGCGGAGGCTGGAACAATTGCAACATTCAAAAGGCATCTGGATGGGTATATGAATAGGAAGGGTTTAGAGGGATATGGACCAAGTGCTGGGAAATGGGACATGATTTATTTAGAATATCTGGTTGGCCTGGACGAGTTGGACCAAAGGGTCTGTTTCCGTGCTGTACATCTCTTTGACTCGATGACTCTATAAGTTGCTGCATTCAGAGGTGGCTGAAAAGGGTAGCAGAAGCGGAATTGATGGTATATTTCAAAAAGAGACTGGATGCATGTTTGAACAGGAAGAGCTGGAGGGGGAAGAGCAGGCTAGTACAGCCAGCAAGCATGTACAATCAGGATGGGCCAAATAGCCTCTTTCTGTACATCCCCGAGTTTTCATCACTCTGCCAGCGGCTTCACCTTGAGATATCAAAGTCCTAGTCCTTGGAATTCTTTTCCTAAATTTTTTCGCCTCTCTTTTATCCTTTAAGACACTTCCTGAGATTTTGTACCCAGGTACCTTTGTGCTTAAGATAGGACAAGAAATGGAGACTTTATGCACTTTTCACTGTAGTCCTGCATCTCCGTACTTGAGTACACTTGACAATAAACTTAATTCCAATTATAAAACTTACTTCAATGGCCTGAATATTTCCTCACGCGGCTTGGTGCCCAAATTTATTAATTTTAATGAACCCTGTCATGCACCTTTGGCTCTTAAAGGTGCTACGTAAATGCATGTTGTTGTTGCTGATTCTCATACAGTGTGGAAACAGGCCCTTCGGCCCAACAAATCCACACCAACCCTCCGATGAGTAACCCACCCAGATGCATTCCCTTCCCCTATTATCCTACATTTACCCCTGACTGATGCACCTAACCTACACATCCCTGAACACTATGGGCAATTTAGCATGGCCAATTCACCAAGCCTGCACATCTTTGGAGCATCCGGAAGAAATCCATGCAGACACAGGGAGAATGTGCAAACTCCACACAGACTGTTAAAGAACATTTTCAAACTCTGTGCAGGAATCTGTTCACAGTGAGCAAAGATGAGTGATCTAAAATATATTTTTTGATGATTAAGAGCGAGCATATGCACAATTTCTCTGATCTGTACTCTGAGCCCTTTATTTGCTGTAATATCAATGGTACACTTGAACATGGTTTAGATTAATGTGGCACACTTTCATTAAACTACTAAGCCCATAGTCAAAATGACACTGATTGCTTTAGTAGCCCTTTGACCCAAGGTCTGCCTCATGGTGGTAAACAAGGAGTCACTGGCACAAAAGCAGAAATTGCTGGAAAAGCTCGCCCAATCTGGCAGAGAAATCACACTTCAGGGTCTGGTGACCTTTCTGAGGAAGGTGGAGACATTAAACCTTCTGAGGAAGGGTCACTGGAGCTGTAACCTGAACTCTGATTTCTCTCTGCAGATGCTTCAGACCTGCTGAGCTTTTCCAGCAACTTATAGAGTCATAGAGATGTATAGCATGGAAACAAACCCTTCGGTCCAACCCGTCCATGCCGACCAGATATCCCACCCCAATCTAGTCCCACCTGCCAGCACCTGGCCCATATCCTTCCAAACCCTTCCTATTCATATACCCATCCAAATGCCTCTTAAATGTTGCAATTGTACCAGCCTCCACCACTTCCTCTGGTAGCTCATTCCATACACGTACCACCCTCTGCGTGAAAAAGTTGCCCCTTAGGTCTCTTTTATATCTTTCCCGTCTCACCCTAAATCTATGCCCTTAGTTCTGGACTTCCCGACCCCAGGGAAAAGACTTTGTCTATTTATCCTATCCATGCCTCTCATCATTTTATAAACCTCTATAAGGTCACCCCTCAGCTTCCGATGCTGCAGGGAAAACAGCCCCAGCCTGTTCAGCCTCTCCATGTAGCTCAGATTCTCCAACCCTGGCAACATCCTTGTAAATCTTTTCTGAACCCTTTCACGTTTCACAACATTTTTCCGATAGGAAGGAAACCAGAATTGCACACAATATTCCAACAGTGGCCTAACCAATGTCCTGTACAGCCGCAACATGACCTCCCAACTCCTATACTTAATACTCTGACCAATAAAGGAAAGCATACCAAACGCCTTCTTCACTATCCTATCTACCTGCGACTCCACTTTTGTTTTTTTTTCTGTTTTTTTCTGGGTTTTTTTTCTGATTTACAGCATCCGCGGTTCTTTCGGTCTCACTGGAGATTGAGTTGGCTCCAAATTGCCGAATAGGATACCTAGTGCTAGGTGAGGAGTGTACAGCTCAAGGATACTGTTGCTCAATGATTCATATTGGAATCTGGGAATTGTAATGACAGTCAGCTAAAGGCTTTTTTCTTATCCTGGAGATTCCTGATGTGTTACGAATATAAATGGAGTGTCTTCTGACTGGTAGCAATTCAGTTTGGTTGCACAAGAGTTGTTTACAGAATAAAGTCAACTGGACAGAACATCATGCCAGGTATAAACGGGGCAGCCAATACTAAGCTGTTAGTAATTACAATGTGCTCTGCCTGACTCTAAGGTTAAATAATAAATCAGAGAATCACACAGAAAGATCCACAGTTACTCTCTCTAATGTTCAAGTCCCAACATTAGACAGAGTAGTAAGACCTTTGTACAGGGGTTTGTTGATATCCAGTCAACTGGTGGATTGTTTGTACTTCTGTGAGAAACTTGAACATTTCATTTCTTCACGGGCTCTCTGATATTTCAAGCTGCAAAGCTGGTTGCAACAATAATTAACAAATCGACAAGGGATCTCTCAGGCTGGGAATCTCTCTGAAAACGCAGAGTGAGAAACTATTTGTATGCTGTCCTCACAACTTGCTTTTGATATGTAGATTCAGAAAGATCTTTGTTCAATCATACTTTCTATCTAGGTAGCTTTCTGGATCTGTAGGTGGGAGAGTGATGTGACAGTGCAGCCAGTGTGGTCATGGACATTGTGATAACACGCTACCCAAGAAATAGACGAGGGGAATCTGATGGCCCTACGACAGAGCGGCCTGGCTATGCTACACTGATAGCAGCTAAGATGCAAAGTTATGGCATTACACTGTGCCATCATGGTATTACGAGAATGTAGGAACAGAAATAGGCCATTCAGCCCCTTGAACTTTCTCTACTATTCTGTTAGATCAGATACATTCTGTATCCCAACTCCAATCATCTCCCTTCCTTCACATCCCATGACAGCAAGTAGTGGTACTCAGTGTGATAATGGACCAGTTAGCTGGATGACTGACTTATGATGCAAGCTTACACCAACAGTGGGGGTTCAATTCCTACACTAGCTGAGGTTACCATTGTTATGACACAGCAGTGAACCCCTCTGCTAATTAAACCAAATACCCAGAAAAGCTCACCTTGCCTTGTAATCTGTTAGAGAGCTACCCAACTTCCAGTATTTAAAGAAAAAAATAACAATTTTATTCTTTAACTCCAAAAGTGAACATTAAACAACAACTATTTACAACTCTAAGCCTCCTTTTTCTTAAAGGTTTCTTATTTACCTCCCACTCTATACCATTATACTGATCCAATAAAGCCCCTATTAAATTTACAGCAATTAATGTTTTCAAAACCAGACAGCTCCTGTTGGCTCCGGTGTTGATCTTCCTCTGTTTGTAGATCTCTGGGTCACCTTTGGTCTTCTCCTGCAAAGATGTTTCATATGAAGAAGGTACCTTTGACAGAGAGTGTTCTGGACAGTCTGTCTGACTATAGCACGTGGGGCTCTTTTCTCCTGGCTAACTGTCCAAAATGCCTGCTTTTTATACGCCAAACATCAGATTGTCTCATTGCTTCAATGTTGTCAAAATAATAAAATTCAAATTCAATTGGGTTTTCGTATCTTGCGGCATAATTAAAACTGACTGGTTAAATTCGAACTGCTGTGAAAACAACTCAGGTATCAAGGTAACAGTCAAATGTTACATCTTCAAATTGTCCAGTACACTCTGTGCCTGTGCATCAGTCACATGACAGGTGCTTGTCAGCTTTCACTCTCTCTTTAAAGTACAGTACATAAAGTACTCTCTTTAAAGTACAGTTCAACTTCATAACACAATAAAGGACTCTCCCCTCACCTGAGGCATGGTGACCCTCAGGTTAAACCACCACTAGTCCTCTCTCTCTCTCTCTGATGAGAGAGCAGCCCTATGGTCCTGTAAGTCTATTATGACTTTACATATATTTACCATGTCCTAGGAAGGTCAGATGTCCCTGAAAACCATAGCCACATGGTGTTAGAACTCCCGATCACAAATTGGGAACTCTCAGACCCAACTCTCCTATAGCGGGTTCCTTCCCAAAACCATTCTGCTTGAACACACACACACACACACATGTATACAGATGCATACACTTATACACACACACACATACTAAATACACACATGTACACAGGCACACAGAACCACACATACACACACACTAAATACACACATGTACACAGACACAGACACACAGACCCACACATACACACACATTAAATACACACATGTACACAGACACAGACACACAGACCCACACATACACACATACATGTACAGAAAACTCACACACACACGTATACAGAGGCATACACATATACACGCACACACTAAATACACACATGTACACAGACACAGACATACAGACCCACACATACACACACACTAAGTACACACATGTACACAGACACAGACACACAGATCCACACATACACACACTAAATACACACATGTACACAGACACACAGACCCACACATACACACACACACATACATGTACAGAAAACTCACACACACATGTATACAGATGCATACACATATACACGCACACACTAAATACACACATGTACACAGACACAGACCCACACATACACACACACTAAATACACACATGTACACAGACACACACATACACACACACTAAATACACACATGTACACAGACACACAGACCCACACATACACACACACTAAATACACACATGTACACAGACACAGGCACACAGACCCACACATACAGACACTAACACATACATGTACACAGACACAGACACACAGACCCACACATACACCCACACTAAACACATACATGTACACAGACACAGACCCATACATACACACATACACCCGCACTAAACACATACAGGTATACAGACACAGACACACAGACCCACACATACACCCACACTAAACACATACATGTACACAGACACAGACACACAGACCCACACATACGCCCACACTAAACACATACATGTACACAGACACAGACACACACGTACACACATACATGCACAGAAAACTCACACACGCGCACACACACACCCTGAGCAGAGTAAACTGACCTGATACGTGACAGATTAAATTTGAAATTTGAAATTTGAATTGCTTGAATGAATGAGAAGAGGCAATAGAAACTGCAGTGGAAGTTCATTATGACATGGATGTTTGGTTGGGTTCCAAAAATATGTAGAGCCTTTGTTTTTTTAAAATCATTCATGGGATGAGGGTGCCTCTGGCTGGCCCAGCATTTATTCCCCAACCCAGCTGGGAAGTCAACTACATTGCTGTGGGTCTGGAGTCAGGTGTAGGCCTGACCAGGTAAGGATAGCAGTTTCCTTCCATAAAGGACATTAGTGAACCAGATGGACCCAAGATGGTGCTAGAATCTCTGCTGAATTGATGGACCAAAGATTGTGTTAGCATCTCTGAGATGCAGACCTCCTTCTTCAATGTTGCTGTGATTTTTCCGACAGCTTCTTAGTCGGTTACCGTGGTAATATCTGACCCGGGCTCCAGTTGAGTGGACTCTGAACCCCCTGGCCATGGGACCTCCTAGAGTTTGGAAAGATTCCAGCCATCGTGTTCTTCCCTGGTTATTGTGCACCGTCAAGGATGTCAGTAAAGCCTTGGGGGCAATGTACAAAAGGTTTACTCAAGTCAGACGTGGGACTTCAGCCACACTGAGAGACCACAGGCACTGGGACAAGATTCCCAAAACGCAGCAACTCCGAGATTAATTGGATAGAGGGGTTCAGAATCATAGCCGGCTTCAATGGAACAGATAAAGGAGAAACTCTTTTCAGTGCTGGAAAAGCGGGTCAGAGAAGGCCAAAGAGTCAAGGCAATTGACAAAAGGAACAGACAGGGGGTGACTCATATTTTGAACACAATGAGGCTGCTGTGAACCAGAATGTGCTGCCTGAAAAGGCCATGGAAACAAGCTCAGTAATAACTCTTTGAAAGTAATTGGTTAAAGACTTGAAGGGAAGCTACATTTGTGGGTGGCACGGTGGCGCAGTGATTAGCACTGCTGCCTCACAGCGCCAGAGATCCGGGTTCATTTCCCGCCTCAGGCGACTGACTGTGTGGAGTTTGCACATTCTCCTCGTGTCTGCGTGGGTTTCCTCCGGGTGCTCCGGTTTCCTCCCACAGTCCAAAGATGTGCAGGTCAGGTGAATTGGCCATGCTAAATTTCCCGTAGTGTTAGGTAAAGGGGTAAATGTAGGGGAATGGGTGGGTTGAGCTTCGGCGGGTCGGTGTGGACTTGTTGGGCCGAAGGGCCTGTTTCCACACTGTAATGTAATTATCATCTTATGAAAAATATTCGATGGAAAGAATTGCAAGGTCTTTAGTGGGCATGACAGGATAGATACAGAAAGCTTGCTTACTCTTGTTAGACAGTCTAGGACCAGAGGGCATCACCTCAGATATAGCGGTTGCACATTTAAGACAGGGATAAGGAGGAATTTCTTCTCTCAGAGGGTAGTGAATTTGAGGCCTCAGAGAGCTGTCAAGGTTGGGTCATTAAGTATATTCAAAGCTGAGATGGACGGATGTTTAATCAGTTAAGGAATCAAGGGTTATGGGGAATAGGTAGGAAAATGGAAGGATATTAGATTGGCCATGGTCTTATTGAATGGCGAAGCAGACTCGATGGGCTGAATGGCCTACCTCAACTCATATGTCTCATTGTCTTATGAAAAAAAGGGTGGGATTAATTGGATAGCACCACCAGAGAGAGCTACCACAGACAAGATGGACTGAATGGTCTGTATTGGCACAGTATCATTCTGGGAGAAAGTGAGGACTGCAGATGCTGGAGATCAGAGCAGAAAATGTGTTGCTGGAAAAGAGCAGCAGGTCAGGCAGCATCCAAGGAACAGGAGAATCGACGTTTCGGGCATAAGCCCTTCTTCAGGAATGATTCCTGAAGAAGGGCTTATGCCCGAAACGTCGATTCTCCTGTTCCTTGGATGCTGCCTGACCTGCTGCGCTTTTCCAGCAACACATTTTCAGCACAGTATCATTCTGTTTATCTCAACTCGCAGTAGGGGTCATAAGACAGTGACAGGAAACGGCTGTTTTGTTGATGGTCAGTTGTAGCAGTTTACCTTTGATCAATGTACTCATCACAGAGCAGGATCGAACCTGTGGCCTAACAATTCTTTAAGGTTTGGTCCAATCTGTGAGAGCATCTAGCAGAACAGCTGGAGAACTGTGTTTAGAACTTGTGTTCTAAACTACTCTTTGATTTACAGTCAAAAATAAACATCTCTGATTTACAACTTGAATGGCTTTCTTGAAGTGACATTTACTGTTATTGTTATTGCTTGCAGCACCGCCAACTATCATTATATTTATTGATATTCAGTAACATACTAAAATTGTCATCAATCATTATTATTAAACATATACTTTGCTGAATTTCACTTTAAAAGTGGTTTAAAATGGCTTCATTCCTCACAATTGGGATTAAATGGTTGTCTTACCTCAGGATATCAGTAAGTCAACCATCACGTACAGATTTGACTCCTGGCCTGTTACTTCTATAAGGTTAGTCAACTAGCCAGACAAGAAAGAATCTCATCATAGTGGTGACCAGTGGGTTCAAATGATAGGGAGCCCTAAGTGTTACAGAAATGAACCAGCAAAATATTTGAGCAATGGCTTTGAATTTGAAATAGAAAAATTATTGAGCCAGTTGGTACATAGTTAGGTGCAAAGTTCAATGCTATCTTAGGCTGAATCATTTTCAGCTGCTTCATCAATGGCCTTCCCTTCATTGAGAGTGAAGTGGGGATATTTGCAATGATTACACAATGTCAGCACCATTTTGGGACTCCTCAAGCAGACAATGTTCAAAAACAACAAGATCTGGACAATATCCAGACTTCAGCTGAAACATGGTAACTATCTTTAATACAACACAAGAGCCAGGTTGACCCCAACTAAGCAGTCTTCTTGACATTTAATGGCATTTCCATTACTGTGTTTCAGCATCTTGAGGAATGGTGGTGGGAGGCATCCTCACTGTTGACCAAAAACCTATCTGGACCCAAACAGAAATTGCTGGAAAAGCTCAGTAGGTCTGGCAGCATCTATGGAGAGAAATCAGAGTTAATGCTTCAGGTCGAGCAACCCTTCCTCATCAGTTCTGAGGAAGGGTCACTGAAGCAGCAATTACTGTTTTATATGCGGTTGTGTTACTTTGGAACTTTGGAAAAAAAAGTCAAAACAACAACATTTTTAAAAGGGAGAGTAACAGACAATTGAAGCACATGGTGAGGTCAGTGCAGGAGAGAGAGAGAGAGAGAAAGAAACCCACACTGCTAACTGACACAACAGTGAATCTGCACAGTTACTGCCTTTGCTGTCGAATTCATGTATCGTTGGACATCGGAGTGCGTCTGGGAAAGTGAACAAAGAGTGAAATTCACAACTAATCTTGGCGGACCCTGTTTGCGAGCGGTCCCTGCACAGAAACAGATAAGTGAATATTTTAAGCGTGGCCTTACAGTAAGTCTGCAGTAGTGAGTAGAATGTGTTATTTCTTGATTATATGTTTTAATTTCTTGATTATATGATTAAACTTAAAAAAACCCCATAAATATTAATTTAAACTGGAGCAGTGTTTTGTAGAGGAATAAGACAGTGCTATTTTCTGGGTCTGTTGATTGAAAGCAGCAAAAATGGCTTTAGTAGTGATATGCTCTTCTTGTCAGATGGGGGAGTTTAGGGAGAGTTTACGGGTTACTGAGGATTATATCTGCAATAAATGCCATTAGTTGCAAATCCTAACAGATCAAATGGATCAGTTGGAGACAGTTAGAGACAATGAAGAATTTACAAGAGCAAGGGGATGTGATGGATGGTAGTTATAGGAAGGGGGGAAAGTCTTAGATATAGTCACATAGATGGGCTAACTCCAGAAAAGATAAGAGAGATGGGCAGCTAGTGAAAGAGAGTCTTCTGTGGCTATCCTCATTTCAAACAAGTATGCTGTTTTGGAAAATGTAGGGAGTGATGGATTCTCAGGGGAACATAGCATGAACAGCCAATTTTCTGCTATTGAGACTGGTTCTAATGCAATGAGGGATATATTGGGTTACAATTGTGTTAAGGAACTCTCTAGTCTGAGGTAAAAACAGACATTTCTGTGGCTATAGCGAAAAATCAGAATGGAGTGTTGCTTCCCTGGTGCCAGGATCAAGGATGTGTCAGAGAGGGTACAGAATGTTCTCAAGGGGGAGAGGGGCCAGCAGGAGGTCATTGTACGCACTGGAACTAATGACATAGGAAGATTACAGAGAGTTGGGCAGGAATTTGAAAAGGAGGTCCTTGAGAGTAGTAATATCTGGATTACTCCCAGTGCTATGAGCTAGTGAGGTAGGAATAGGAGGATAAAGCAGATGAATGCATGGCTGAGGAGCTGGTGTGTGGGATAAGGCTTCACATTTTTGGAACATTGGAAGCACTTTTGGGGTAGAAGTGACCTGTACAAGAAGGACAGATTGCACCCAAATTGGAAGGGACTAATATACTGGCAGGGAGATTTGCTAGATCTACTCGGGAGTATTTAAACTAGTAAGGTGGGGGGGTGGGACCCAAGGAGATAGTGAGGAAAGAGATCAATCTGAGACTGGGACAGTTGAGAACAGAAGTGAGTCAAACTGTCAGGGCAGGCAAGGACAAGGTAGGACTAATAAATTAAACTACATTTATTTCAATGCAAGGGGCCTAACAGGGAAGGCAGATGAACTCAGGGCATGATTAGAAACATGGGACTGGGATATCAATTACAGAAACATGGCTCAGGGATGGGCAGGACTGGCAGCTTAATGTTTCAGGATACAAATGCTACAAGAAGGATAGAAAGGGAGGCAAGAGAGGAGGGGGAGTGGCATTTTTGATAAGGGATAGCATTACAGCTGTACTGAGGGAGGATATTCCCGGAAATATATCCAGGGAAGTTATTTTGGTGGAACTGAGAAATAAGAAAGGGATGATCATCTTACTGGGATTGTATTATAGACCCCCTAATAGTCAGAGGGAAATTGAGAAACAAATTTGAAATGATTTCTCAGCTATCTATAAGAATCATAGGGTGGTTATGGTAGGGGATTTTAACTTTCCAAACATAGACTGGGACTGCCATAGTGTTAACGGTTTAGATGGAGAGGAATTTGTTAAGTGTGTACAAGAAAATTTTCTGATTCAGTATGTGAATGTACCTATTAGATAAGGTGCAAAACTTGACTTTCTCTTGGGAAATAAGGCAGGGCAGGTGACTGAGGTGTCAGTGGGGGAGCACTTTGGGGCCAGTGACCATAATTCTATTAGATTTAAAATAGTGATGGAAAAGGAGAGACCAGATCTAAAAGTTGAAGTTCTAAATTGGAGAAAAGCCAATTTTGACGGTATTAGGCAAGAACTTTCAAAAGCTGATTGGGGGCAGATGTTCGCAGATAAAGGGACGGCTGGAAAATGGGAAGCCTTCAGAAATGAGATAATGAGAATCCAGAGGAAGTATATTCCTGTCAGGGTGAAAGGAAAGGCTGGTAGGTATAGGGAATGCTGGATGACTAAAGAAATTTTGTGTTTCGTTAAGAAAAAGAAGGTATAGACAGGATAGATCGAGTGAATGCTTAGAAGAGTATAAAGGAAGTAGGAGTATAATTAAGAGGCAAATCAGGAGGGCAAAAAGGAGACATGAGATAGCTTTGGCAAGTAGCGTTAAGGAGAATCCAAAAGGTTTTTACAAATACATTAATGACAAAAGGGTACCAAGGGAGTGAATAGGACCCCTCAAAGACCAGCAAGGCAGCCTTGGTGTGGAGACGCAGGAGATGGGGGAGATACTAAATGAATGCTTTGCATCAGTGATCATTGTTGGAAAGGACATGGAAGGTATATAATTAAGGGAAATAGATGTTGACATCTTGAAAAACGTTCATATTACAGAGGAGGAAGTGCTGGATGTCTTGAAACGCATAAACCTGGATAAATTCCCAGGACCTCATCAGGTGTACCCGAGAACTCTGTGGGAAGCCAGAGAAGTGATTGCTGGGCCTCTTGCTGAGATATTTTTATCATCGATAGTCAAGGTGAGGTGCCTGAAGACTGGAGATTGGCTAACGTGATGCCACTGTTTAAGGAGAGTGGTAAGGACAAGCCAGGGAACTGTAGACCGGTGAACCTGATATCAGTGGTGGGCAAGTTGTTGGAGGGAATCCTGAGGGACAGGATGGAGATATATTTGGAAAGGCAAGGACTGATTAGGGATAGTCAACATGGCTTTGTGCGTGGGAAATTACGTCTCACAAACATGATTGAATTTTTTGAAGAAGCAACAAAGAGGATTGATGAGGGCAGAGCAGTAGATGTGATCTATATGAACTTCAGTAAGGCATTCGACTAGGTTCCCCATGGGAGACTGATTAGCAAGGTTATATCTCACGGAATACAGGGAGGAGTAGCCATTTGGATACAGAACTGGCTCAAAGGTAGAAGACAGAGGGTGGTGGTGGAGGGTTGTTTTTCAGACTGGAGGCCTGTGACCAGTGGAGTGCCACAAGGATCAGTGCTGGGTCCTCTACTTTTCATCATTTATGTAAATGATGTGGATGCGAGCATAAGAGATACAGTAAGTAAGTTTGCAGATGACACCAAAATTGGAGGTGTAGTGGACAGCGAAGAAGGTTACCTCAGATTACAACAGGATCTGGACCAGATGGGCCAATGGGCTGACAAGTGACAGATGGAGTTTAATTCAGATAAATGCAAGGTGCTGCATTTTGGAAAAGCAAATCTTAGCAGGACTTTTACACTTAATGGGAAGGTCCTAGGGAGTGTTGCTGAACAAAGAGACCTTGGAGTGCAGGTTCATAGCTCCTTGAAAGTGGAGTCGCAGGTAGATGGGATAGTGGAGAAGGCGTTTGATATGCTTTCTTTTATTGGTCAGTGCATTGAGCACAGACGTTGGCAGGTCATGTTGTGGCTGTACAGGACATTGGTTAGGCCACTGTTGGAATATTGTGTGCAATTCTGGTCTCCTTCCTATCGGAAAGATGTTGTGAAACTTGAACGAGTTCATAAAAGATTTACAAGGATGTTGCCAGGGTTGGAGGATTTGAGCTATAGGGAGAGGTTGGATAGGATGGGGCTGTTTTTTGTGGAGTGTTGGAGGCTGAGGAGTGATCTTATAGAGGTTTATAAAATCATGAGGGGCATGGATAGGATAAACAGACTGGTGTCGGGGAGTCCAGAACTAGAGGGCATATGTTTAGGGTGAGAGGGGAAAGATATAAAAGAGACCTAAGGGGCAACATTTTCACACAGAGTGTGGTACTTGTATGGAATGAGCTGCCAAAGGAAGTGGTAGAGGCTGGTACAATTGCAACATTTAAGAGGCATTTGGATGGGTATATGTTTAGGAAGGGTTTGGAGGGATATGGGCCGGGTGCTGGCAGGTGGGGCTAGATTGGGGTGGGATATCTGGTTGACATGGACAGGTTGGACCGAAGGATCTGTTTCCATGCTGTCCATCTCTATGACTCTATGACTGTAAGTCCCAAATGTTAACTCTGATTTCTCTCCACAGATGCTGACAGACCTGCTGAGCTTTCCCAGCAATTTCTGTTTTTGTTTCTGGTTTACAGCATCCACAGTTTTTTGGGTTTTTATTTAACCTATCTTGACCAGCCCTAAGAGGATTGTGACTAGGAATTATAGAGTCATAGCCATAGAGTTTTACAGCATGGAAACAGCCCCTCCAGTTCAACCAGTCTATGCCAAACATAATCCCAAACCAAACTATCCTTGCTCCTGGCCTATATCCCTCCAAACCTTTCCTATTCTTGTACGCATCTAAGTGTCTTTTAAACAATGTCACTGTGCCTAATTCCACCATTTGCTCATGTTTCTTCCATACATGAACCACACTTTGTGTAAAAAAGTTGACCCTCATGTCTTTTTTAAAATCACTCTCCTCTTAAAAATATGTTCTCTAGTCTTGAAATCCCCCATTCTAGGGAAAACACACCTCCCATTAACCCTATCTGTACCTCTCATGATTTCATAAACATCTATAAGGTCACCGCTCAATCTTCCAGGTCCCAGTGAAAAAAAGTTCCGGCCTATCCAGCCTTTTTGTGTAACTCAAACCTTTCAAACCCGGCAACATTCTGGTAAATCTCTTCTGAACTCACTCCAGCCTAACAGTATCCTTCCTATAACAGGGTGACCAGAACGGGACACAGCATTCCAGAAGGGGCCTCAACAGTGTCCTGTACAACTTCAATATGACATCCCAACTCCTACACTCAAAGGCCTGATGCCAAATGTCTTCTTAACTGCCCAGCCTACATGTGACACAAACAGCAGAGAATTAGGTACCCTTTTGCATGACAGCAATAGTTACATTGGTTAGTCAAGAATAATGATGAAGAGTATCAGGAGCTACAGATTTCACATCTGACCCCATTTGGATCTCAAACTGACTTTTTGATGCTCGCCCAAGACTATGCAGCATATTGCACGGACCCTAATGGTATCTCCAACATTAAAGTCTTTCTGAACAGTTCCATCATATAGCTCTCTCTCTGCAGTGTTGGCAGAGGGAGAGCAGTCCTTTGTCATTCTGCAAAGGCTGCCTGATAGACACTGGACGAACCCCGCACCGCCCGATTCTACCTCCTTCCCAAGATCCACAAGCCTGACCACCCTGGCCAACCCATTGTCTCAGCCTGCTCCTGCCCCACCGAACTCATCTCCATCTACCTCGATACTGTCCTATCCCGCCTAGTTCAAGAACTCCCCACATACGTTCAAGACTCCACCCATGCCCTCCACCTCCTCCAAGACTTCCGTTTCCCGGCACCCAACACCTCATCTTCACCATAGACATCCAACCCCTCTACACCTCCATCCGCCATGACTATGGCCTCCAAACCCTCCGTTTCTTCCTTTCCCGACGCCCACACCAATACTCTTCCACTGACACTCTCATTCGTTTGGCTGAACTGGTCCTCACCCTTAACAATTTCTCCTTCGAATCCTCCCACTTCCTCCAGACCAAGGGGGTAGCCATGGGCACCAGTATGGGTCCCAGCTATGCCTGTTGCTTTGTCGGCTACGTAGAACAGTCCATCTTCCGTAGTTACACCGGCACCACTCCCCACCTCTTCCTCCGCTACATTGATGACTGCATTGGCTCCACCTCGTGCTCCCGCGAGGAGGTTGAGCACTTCGTCAACTTCACCAACATATTCCACCCCGACCTCAAATTCACCGAGACAATCTCTGACACCTCCCTCCCCTTCCTGGACCTTTCCATCTCCATCAATGATGACTGACTCAACACTGACATTTTTTACAAACCCACCGACTCCCACAGCTACCTGGATTACACCTCTTCCCACCCTACCTCCTGTACGGTGTAGCACGGTGGCTCAGTGGTTAGCACTGCTGCCTCACAACACCAGGATTCCAGCCTCATGCGACTCTCTGTGTGGAGTCTGCACATTCTCCCCGTGTCTGAGTGGGTTTCCTCCGGTTTCCTCCCACAGTCCAAAGATGTGCAGGTCAGGTGAATTGGCCATGCTAAATTGCCCGTAGTGTTAGGTGCATTAGTCAGAGGGAAATGGTTCTGGGTGGGTTACTTTTTGGAGGGTCGGTGTGGACTGGTTGGGCTGAAGGGCCTGTTTCCATATTGTACAGAAAAAATAAATGCTATCCCGTATTCCCAATTCCTCTGCCTCCGTCGTATCTGCTCCCAGGAGGATCAGTTCCACCACAGAGCACACCAGATGGCCTCCTTCTTTAAAGACTGTAATTTCCTTTCCCACGTGGTTGATGATGCCCTCCAAGGCATCTCATCCACATCCCGCACCTCCGCCCTCAGACCCCACCCCTCCAACCCAACAAGGACAGAAGAAGGGCTTCCACCTCGCCTTCCACCCTACCAACCTTCGCACAAACCACATCATCTGCCGACATTTCCACCACCTACAAACGGACCCCCACCACCAGGGATATAATTCCCTCCCCACCCCTTTCCGCCTTCCACAAAGACCGTTCCCTCAGTGACTAGCTAGTTAGGTCCAACCCACCCTCCCTTCCTGGCACCTTCCTCTGCCACCGCAGGAATTGCAAAACCTGCGCCCACACCTCCTCCCTCACCTCCATCCAAGGCCGCAAAGGAGCCTTCCACATCCATCAAAGTTTCACCTACACATCCACCAATATCATTTATTGTATCCGTTGCTCCCGATGCGGTCTCCTCTACATTGGGGAAACTAGACGCTGTCTCGCAGAGCGCTTTAGGGAACATCTCCGGGACACCCGCACCAATCAGCCCGACCACCACATGGCTGAACATTTAAACTCCCCCTCCCACTCTGCTGAGGACATGCAGGTCCTGGGCCTCCTCCACCACCGCTCCCTCACCACCCGACGTCTGGAGGAAGAACACCTCATCCACCAGTCTCCTCATTTCCCCTCCCCTCATCTTACCCCAGTTCCAACCTGCCAGCTCAGCACCAACCTCATGACATGTCCCATCTGTCAATCTGCCTTCCCACCTATCTGCTCCAACTTCCTCTCTGACCTATCACCTTTACCCCCACCTCCATCCACCTATTGCACTCTTACCTATCTTTTCCCCAGGCACACCCCCCTCTCGTTTATCTCTCCACCCCGGAAGCTCCCAGCGTATTCCTGATGAAGGGCTATTGCCAAAAATGTCAATTTTCCTGCTCCTCGGATGCTGCCTGACCTACTGTGCTTTTCCAGCACCACTCTAATCTTGATAGACACTGGAATGAACAGGCAGGAGGCTGGAAGAACAGAACAAGCCACTCGAATAAAGCAATATACAAATGTCCTGGGGAATACACATGGCCTAGAATGTGCATCCTTCAGCAGTTGCTGGAGTACGCAGATGGAATCTGCTGGCGATTCGGAGGGAAGTGTACTTACCAGTGAAATGGGGTTGATGATTCGTGGAGAAAGTGAGGACTGCAGATGCTGGAGATCAGAGCTGAAAATGTGTTGCTGGAAAAGCGCAGCAGGTCAGGCAGCATCCAAGGAGCAGGAGAATTGACGTTTCATGCATAAGTCCTTCTTCAGGAATGAGGAAAGTGTGTCCAGCAGGCTAAGATAAAAGGTAGGGAGGAGGGACTTAGGGAGGAGGGACTTGGGGGAGGGGCGTTGGAAATGCGATAGGTGGAAGGAAGTCAAGGTGAGGGTGATAGGCCGGAGTGGGGTGGGGGCGGAGAGGTCAGGAAGAAGATTGCCGGTTAGGAAGGCGGTGCTGAGCTTGAGGGATTTGACTGAGACAAGGTGGGGGAAGGGGAAATGAGGAAACTGGTGAAATCTGAGTTCATCCCTTGTGGTTGGAGGGTTCCTAGGCGGAAGATGAGGCGCTCTTCCTCCAAGCGTCGTGTTGCTATGGTCTGGCGATGGAGGAGTCCAAGGACCTGCATGCCCTTGGTGGAGTGGGAGGGGGAGTTGAAGTGTTGAGCCACGGGGTGGTTGGGTTGGTTGGTCCGGGTGTCCCAGAGGTGTTCTCTGAAACATTCCGCAAGTAGGCGGCCTGTCTCCCCAATATAGAGGAGGCCACATCGGGTGCAGCAGATGCAATAGATGATGTGTGTGGAGGTGCAGGTGAATTTGAGGCGGATATGGAAGTATCCCTTGGGGCCTTGGAGGGAAGTAAGGGGGAGGTGTGGGCGCAAGTTTTGCATTTCTTGCGGTTGCAGGGGAAGGTGCCGGGAGTGGAGGTTGGCTTGGTGGGGGGTATGGACCTGATGAGGGAGTCACGGAGGGAGTGGTCTTTTCGGAACGCTGATAGGGGAGGGGAGGGAAATATATCCCTGGTGGTGGGGTCCGTTTGGAGGTGGCGGAAATGACGGCGGGTGATACGCTGTACATGGAGGTTGGTGGGGTGGTAGTGGAGGACCAGTGGGGTTCTGTCCTGGTGGCGGTTGGAGGGACGGGGCTCAAGGGCGGAGGAGCGGGAAGTGGAAGAGATGCGGTGGAGGGCATCATCGACCACGTCTGGGGGGAAATTGCGGTCCTTGAAGAAGGAGGCCATCTGGGTTGTACGGATGTGGAACTGGTCCTCCTGGGAGCAGATGCGGCGGAGACGAAGGAATTGGGAATATGGTATGGCGTTTTTACAGGGGGCAGGGTGGGAGGGGGTGTAGTCTAGGTAGCTGTGGGAGTCGGTCGGTTTATAGTAAATGTCCGTGTTGATTCGGTCGCCCGAGATAGAAATGGAAAGGTCTAGGAAGGGGAGGGCGGAGTCTGAGACGGTCCAGGTGAATTTGAGGTCGGGGTGGAAGGTGTTGGTAAAGTGGATGAACTTTCAACCTCCTCGTGGGAGCACGAGGCAGCGCCGATACAGTCATCGATGTAGCGGAGGAAAAGGTGGTGCCAGTGTAGCTGCGGAAGATGGACTGTTCCACATATCCTACGAAGAGGCAGGCATAGCTGGGACCCATGCGGGTGCCCATGGCTACTCCTTTGGTTTGGAGGAAGTGGGAGGATTGGGAAGAGTTGTTCAGTGTGAGGACCAGTTCAGTCAGTCGAAGGAGGGTGTCAGTGGAAGGGTACTGGTTGGGTCGGCGGGAAAGGAAGAAGCAGAGGGCTTTGAGTCCTTCGTGATGGGGGATGGAGGTGTATAGGGACTGGATGTCCATGGTGAAGATAAGGCTTTGGGGACCGGGGAAGCGAAAATCATGGAGGAGGTGGAGGGCGTGGGTGGTGTCCCGAACGTTCGGGGAGTTCTTGGACTAAGGGGGACAGGACCGTGTTGAGGTATGCAGAGATGAGTTCGGTGGGGCAGGAGCAGGCTGAGACAATGGGTCGGCCGGGGCAGTCAGGTTTGTGGATTTTGGGCAGGAGGTAGAAATGGGTGGTGCGGGGTTGTGGGACTATGAGGTTGGAGGCGGGTGGATGGGAGATCCCCTGAGGTGATGAGGTTATGGATGGTCTGGGAGATGATGGTTTGGTGGTGGGGGGTGGGGTCATGGTCAAGGGGTCAGTAGGAGGAGGTGTCTGCGATGATTCGTGACCAACTCAGAACATATAGGAGCTTGTGGACAGATGGGGGCTAGAGGGAGCAGGGGGTTGAAGTGAGCAGGGGATAGGAGAGAGTAGGGGGCTGGAGAGAGCAGGGGGTTGGAGAGAGCAGGGGGTTGGAGAGAGAGCAGGGGCTTGAAGAGAGAGCAGGGGGTTGGAGAGCGCAGGGGGTGGGAGAGAGAGCAGGGGTTGGAGAGAGCAGGGGGTTGGAGAGAGAGCAGGAGTCTGGAGAGAGAGTGGGGGTGCTGGAGAGAGCAGGGGGTTGGAGAGTGAGCCGAGGGTTGGAGAGAGAGCAGAGGGTTGGAGTGATAGCAGGGGCTTGAAGAGAGAGCAGGGGGATGGAGAGAGAGAGCATGGGGTTGGAGAGAGCAGGGGGATGGAGAGAGCAGGGGATGGAGAGAGCAGGGGGTTAGAGAGAGGAGGGGGTTGGAGAGAGCAGGGGGTTGGAGAGAGCAGGGGCTTGAAGAGAGAGCAGGGGGATGGAGAGAGCAGGGGGTTAGAGAGAGGAGGGGGTTGGAGAGAGAGCAGGGGGTTGGAGAGAGCAGGGGGTTGGAGAAAGAGCAGGGGGTTAGAGAGAGGAGGGGGTTGGAGAGAGAGCAGGGGGTTGGAGAGAGCAGGGAGTTGGAGTGATAGGAGGGGCTTGAAGAGAGAGCAGGGGGATGGAGAGAGAGAGCATGGGGTTGGAGAGAGCAGGGGGATGGAGAGAGCAGGGGGTTAGAGAGAGGAGGGGGATGGAGAGAGCAGGGGGTTAGAGAGAGGAGGGGGTTGGAGAGAGCAGGGAGTTGGAGAGAGAGCAGGGGGTTAGAGAGAGGAGGGGGTTGGAGAGAGAGCAGGGGGTTGGAGAGAGCAGGGGGTTGGAGAGAGAGCAGGGGGTTGGAGAGAGAGCAGGGGTTGGAGAGAGAGAGCAGGGGGGTGGAGAGAGCAGGGGGTTGGAGAGAGCAGGGGGCTGGAGAGAGAGCAGGGGTTGGAGAGAGAGCAGGGGGGTGGAGAGAGAGCAGGGAGTTGGAGAGAGAGCAGGGGGATGGAGAGAGAGAGCAGGGGGTTGGAGAGAGAGCGGGGGTCTGGAGAGAGAGTAGGGGGTTGGAGGGAGCAGGGGGTTGGAGAGAGCAGGGGGTTGGAGAGAGCAGGGGGTTGGAGAGAGAGCAGGGGGTTGGAGAGAGCAGGGGGTTGGAGAGAGCAGGGGGTTGGAGAGAGCAGGGGGTTGGAGAGAGCAGGGGGTTGGAGAGAGCAGGGGGTTGGAGAGAGAGCAGGGGGTTGGAGAGAGCAGGGGGTTGGAGAGAGCAGGGGGTTGGAGAGAGCAGGGGGTTGGAGAGAGCAGGGGGTTGGAGAGAGCAGGGGGTTGGAGAGAGCAGGGGGTTGGAGAGAGTGGGGGGTTGGAGAGAGAGCAGGGGGTAGGAGAGAGAGCAGGGTGTTGGAGAGAGAGCAGGGGTTTAGAGAGAGCAGGGGGTTGGTGTGAGCAGGGGTTGGAGAGTGAGCAGGGGGTTGGAGAGAGAGCGGGGGATGGAGAGAGAGCGGGGGATGGAGAGAGTAGGTGGTTGGAGAGAGCAGGGATTTGGAGAGAGAGCGGGGGATGGAGAGAGAGAGAGCGGGGGATGGAGAGAGCAGGGGGTTGGAGAGAGCAGGGTGTTGGAGAGAGAACCGGGGGTTGGAGAGAGAGAGCAGGGAGTTGGAGAGAGAGCAGGGAGTTGGAGAGAGCAGAGTGTTGGAGAGAGAGCAGGGGTATCGAGAGAGAGTGGGGGTTGGAGAGAGCGCGGGGATCTGGAGAGCACGGGGTTAGGAGAGAGAGTAGGGGGTTGGAGAGAGCAGGGGGTTGGAGAGAGAGCAGGGGGATGGAGAGAGTGGGGGTAGGAGAAAGGGTAGGGGTTTGGAGAGAGCAGGGGGTAGGAGAGAGCAGGGGCTAGGAGAGAGAGCAGGGTGTTGGAGAGAATAGGGGGTTGGAGAGAGAGCCGGGGGTTGGAGAGAGCAGAGTGTTGGAGAGAGCAGGGATTTGGAGAGAGCAGTGGAATGGAGAGAGAGCAGGGGTCTGGAGAGAGAGCAGGGGCCTGGAGAGAGACGGGGGATAGAGAGAGAGGAGAGAGTTGGAGAGAGAGCAGGGGTCTGGAGGGAGAGCGGTGGTAGGAGAGAGAATAGGGGGTTGGAGAGAGCAGGGGGTTGGAGAGAGCAGGGGGTTGGAGAGAGCAGGGGGTAGGAGAGAGAGTAGGGTGTTGGAGAGAATAGGGGGTTGGAGAGAGCAGGGGGTAGGACAGAGAGCAGGGGGTTGGAGACAGCAGGGAGTTGGAGAGAGAGCAGGGGGTTGGAGAGAGAGCCGGGGTTTGGAGAGAGTGCAGGGGGTTGGAGAGAGCAGGGGGTTGGAGAGAGAGCAGGGGGTTGGAGAGAGCAGGGAGTTGGAGAGAGAGCAGGGGGTTGGAGAGAGCAGGGAGTTGGAGAGAGAGCAGGGGGTTGGAGAGAGCAGGGGGTTGGAGAGAGAGCAGGGGGTTGGAGAGAGCAGGGGCTTGGAGAGAGAGCAGGGAGTTGGAGAGAGAGCAGGGGGTTGGAGAGAGCAGGGGGTTGGAGAGAGAGCAGGGGGTTGGAGATTGAACAGAAGGATGGAGAGAGAGCAGGGGTTTGGAGAGAGAGAGCAGGGGGTTGGAGAGAGAGAGCAGGGGGTTGGAGAGAGAGCAGTGGGTTGGAGAGAGAGAGCAGGGGGTTGGAGAGAGAGAGCAGGGGGTTGGAGAGAGAGCAGGGGGTTGGAGAGAGAGAGCAGGGGGTTGGAGAGAGAGAGCAGGGGGTTGGAGAGAGAGCAGGGGGTTGGAGAGAGAGAAGGGTGCTGGAGAGGGAGCAGTGGTTTGGAGAGAGAGCAGGGGGTTGGAGCCAGCAGGGGGTTGGAGAGAGAGTGGGGGGGGGGGGGGGGGTTGGTGAGAGAGCAGGGGCTTGGAGAGAGAGCAGGGAGTTGGAGAGAGCAGGGGGTTGGAGAGAGCAGGGGGTTGGAGAGAGAGCTGGGTTGGAGATTGAACAGAAGGATGGAGAGAGAGCAGGGGTTTGGAGAGAGAGAGCAGGGGGTTGGAGAGAGAGCAGGGGGTTGGAGAGAGAGAGCAGGGGGTTGGAGAGAGAGCAGGGGGTTGGAGAGAGAGCAGGGGGTTGGAGAGAGAGAGCAGGGGGTTGGAGGGAGAGCAGGGGGTTGGAGAGAGAGAGCAGGGGGTTGGAGAGAGAGCGGGGGTTGGAGAGAGAGCAGGGGGTTGGAGAGAGAGAGCAGGGGGTTGGGGAGAGAGCAGGGGTTTGGAGAGAGAGAGCAGGGGGTTGGAGAGAGAGAGCAGGGGGTTGGAGAGAGAGAGCAGGGGGTTGGAGGGAGAGCAGGGGGTTGGAGAGAGAGCGGGGGTTGGAGAGAGAGAGCAGGGGGTTGGAGAGAGAGCAGGGGGTTGGAGAGAGAGAGCAGGGGGTTGGAGAGAGAGCAGGGGGTTGGAGAGAGCAGGGGGTTGGAGAGAGAGCAGGGGGTTGGAGAGAGAGCAGGGGGTTGGAGAGAGAGCAGGGGGTTGGAGAGAGAGCAGGGGGTTGGAGAGAGAGCAGGGGGTTGGAGAGAGAGCAGGGGGTTGGAGAGAGAGCAGGGGGTTGGAGAGAGAGAGCAGGGGGTTGGAGAGAGAGCAGGGGGTTGGAGAGAGAGCAGGGGGTTGGAGAGAGAGCGGGGGTTGGAGAGAGAGCAGGGGGTTGGAGGGAGAGCAGGGGGTTGGAGAGAGAGCAGGGGGTTGGAGAGAGAGAAGGGGGTTGGAGAGAGAGAGCAGGGGGTTGGAGAGAGGGCGGGGGGTTGGAGAGAGAGCAGGGGGTTGGAGAGAGAGAGCAGGGGGTTGGAGAGAGAGCAGGGGGTTGGAGAGAGAGCAGGGGGTTGGAGAGAGAGCGGGGGTTGGAGAGAGAGCAGGGGATTTGGAGAGAGAGCAGGGGGCTGTGGAGAGAGCAGTTGGTTGGAGAGAGCCGGTGGTTGGACATTTATCCACCTTTATGTTTTTTAAGACCTCCATCTCTTCATCTTCTGTAATGTGGACTGTTTTCTTAACATCAATATTTATTTCCCTGAGTTCTCTAACCTCAGTAGAAGCCGAAGCAAAATACTGTCTTCATTTAATATCTCTCCCATCTCCTGAGGTTCACTACAAAGACAGCCTTGTTGATCTTTAAGGGAGTACGCTCTCTCGAGTCGTTCTCTTGCTCTTGAAATGTTTGCAGAATCTTTTTGGATTATCTTTAACCTTCCCTGCCAAGGCTATCTCATATCCCCTGTTTCCTTTCCTTTTTAAGAATGCCCTAACAATGTTTATACTCTTCAAGAGATTCAGTTGATCCCAGTTGTCTATATTCATTGCATGATTCTTTTTTTATTCCTGACTAGGACTTCAATATCCATCCATTGTTCCTTACTCTTACCTTTCACTCTGCCCGAGCCTCTGTATTCTCATTATCGTACTTTTGAAAGCCTCCCACATGTCAGACGTCCCTGTACCAGTAAAAAGTCGACTCCAATCAACATTTGAAAGTTCTTGTTTCATACCCTTAAAATTCACCTTATTCCAATTAAGAACTTTAACTTCAATCAAAGACTTCTGTTTTTCATGACTTCTTAAGAATTAGTAGTACAGGTAGATAATCCTTTATCCACAATTCCAAAATCCAAAAAGCTCTGAAATCCGAACTTATTTCTGGAGTTTTTTTCTCATTAACAAGGTTGTGTGGAGTGCAACCGGTTAACGCAACTCCACACCCACTCGACCCACTTCGCTCAGGTGTGACGTAGAGGTGTGGCCCAGCACTGGGAGGCATCAATTCTGTCTCAGTGCTTGTAGTAATCACAAGTGGGTCTGCTGTTCGGTAATTTTTCCGATATTTCACTGTGAAAATGTCATTTAATCCTTTATCCAAAAAATTCCGAAATCCGAAAGAGAGCTGGTCCCGAGGGTTTCAGATAAAGGATTGTTTACCTGTATCATGACCACTAGTCCCAAAATATTCCCCTGTTAACATCCCAGTCACTTCCTTCGTCTTACTTGCCAAGAAAAGATCAAGTTTCACTCCTTCTCTGGTAGGTGCATTGACATATCGATAAAGAAAATTACCTTGAACACACTTAGCAATTTCTTCACCATCCAAACCTTTAACACTATGGTAGTCCCAGTCAACGTTTGGAAAATTAAAATCCCCTCCTATTTCAATCTTATTATTCTTACATATATTTGAGATCTTTCTATATATTTGCTTCGCAATTTCTCTCTTAGAAATCCTTTAAGCCCACCGTAAATTGTATGAATTAGAGCAATTTTTACTATTGACAGGCATAGACTTCTGGAAGACTTGATTAAAGCATTGGAATAATGCAGGGACTAGAATTTATACCAAAACAAGAACTTAGTGATTTCCTTTCACTTATTCATAGGATATAAACTTCACGAGTTAGGCCATCATTTATGCGGGGGGGGGGGGGGGGGGGGGGGGTTAAGAATCACCATATTGAAATGGTCAGGACTGATATCCAAAGACAGCCAAATTCCTGCGAAGAAGGACATTAGTGAACCAGATTGGCTTTTATGACAATCTATGAGTGGTTAAATGGGCATCATTATGCTAGTCTGTCCTCTATTACAGATTTTTATTGGATTCAAATAACACCATCTGCTACAGTGGGATTTGAACCCATGCCAGCAGAACATCATCCCAGCATCCTGGATTATGAGCCCAGTGATGTTACCTCGAAACTACTACCTTAAGGCAGGCCAGGAGGCTTGTGTACATACCACAGAGAACATGGTTCATATTAAAAATGGTTTCCTATCTGAGAGGCCTATTTAGAATAAGATGCCACCTCCTTCAGGTGGTGAACTTTCATTGTATATGTTTAACAGGGAGTAAGACATGTCCCTGCAGGAGGCTGGCACGCAGCCAACCATGTGAGATAACCCTGTTATCTCCTCCAACCTGTTTTTTTACCACCTTTCACGGGCTGGCAGGAATTTCCCAAATTCTCAGTTTTCTGGATTGGTCACTGAATTTCTTGAATGCATTAGGAGGTTCTTTAGTTGCGGTTGGATGAGAAATGTTGGGCGTTATCTTCCTAAATTGCTAATAGATAGTGAGGAACTGGATATCAATCAGTTGGAAAGTTGAGTGTAGGAAGGGCCGATGGCACGGTGGCACAGTGGTTAGCACTGCTGTCTCACAGCGCCAGAGACCTGGGTTCAATTCCCGCCTCAGGTGACTGTCTGTGTGGAGTTTGCACATTTTCCTCATGCCTGCGTGGGTTTGCTCCGGTTTCCTCCCACAGTCCAAAAATGTGCAGGTTAGGTGAATTGGCCATGCTAAATTGCCCATAGTGTTAGGTGCAGGGGTAAATGTAGGGGAATGGGTCTGGGTAGGTTGGCTTCGGCGGGTCGGTGTGGACTTGTTGGGCCGAAGGACCTGTTTCCACACTGTAAGTAATCTAAGTAAGTACAAGTGCGAAGGGATGCATTTGGGAGGTCAAATGCAAGAGGAAAATATATAGTCAATGGCAGGAACCTTGGGAATATTGATTATACAGAGGGATCTTGGGTGCAAGTCCATTGCTCCTTGAAAGTGGAAAAACATGAGGATAAGAGAGTAAGGAAGCTGTAAGGCATTCTTGCCTTGATTAGTTGGGGCACTGAGTATACAGGTTGCCAAGGACTTTAGGCCACATTTGGCGTATTGTGTGCAGTTCCGGTTGCCACACTATAAGAAGGATGGAGAGGCTTTGGAGAGGGGGCAAAAGAGGTTTACCAGGATATTGCCTGATTTGGAGGGTATTAGCAGTAAGGAGAGGTTGGACAAACATTTTGCTAGAGCATTGAAGGTGGCCTGACAGAAATATATAAAATTATCAGAGGTGTGGATAAGTTGGCTAGTCAGAGCCTTTTTCCCCAAGGTGGAAACGTCAAATATTAGGGCCATAGGTTTAAGGTGAGAGGGGGAATGTTTAAAGGAGATGTGCGAGGCAAGTTTCTTTGCATAGTCAGTACCTGGAACACACTGCCATGGGAGGTGGGGGAAGCAGTCATGATAGCTTCAGAGGCATTTAGACAGATGCATTAACAGACTGGAAGTAGAAGGATATGGACCACGTGCAGGACAATGAGACTAGAATGGCCTCATGGTCAGCATGGATGTGGTGTGCCAAAGGCTGTGTTCCCATGCTGCGTTCTGCGTCCCAAGTTCTAAACTGCAACATAGCTGAGTGGGATCAACTCAATGTGCTTCCGGATTCTTCAGTCTGTCTTTTTCATGTTTGTAAACAGGGTAAGATGGTAGCAAGTGAATTACAAGCAATAATCTTGTCACAACATTCAGATGATGTATAAATTGTAAAAGCATCCCTCACAGTTCAGACCTCTCAATTGGATTAAAGTAATATAGTCCATTGATACTCATCGAGCAGCCTCTGCATAAATCGTCTGAATTAAATTCTAGCTTGTAACTTAGTTCTGCAAAGCTCAGAATCATAGAGTGCGACTGCACAGAGGGAGATCATTTGTTCAACATATCTGTGCAGCACTTTTAGTACAGCTCTTCAATTTATTGGACAATGAATGCTGACTGAGCCAATGATGCCCATATCCAGTGAACACTTGAACAAATATGCACCATTGCACAGAGTTTTGTTCTGTGGGGGTATAGGTGGTACATTGTGATAAAATGCTGCTATGCCAATTCCTTGATCCATACATTGAATTTGCTTGATTGAAAGAGAATCCCTACCATATGGGAGCAGGCCATTCAGCCCCATCAAGACCACATTGACCATCGGAAGAGCATCCCACTCACAGTCACCCCTCTGCCTTATCCCTGCAGTCCCCATGCCTAATCCACCTCACCTGCACATCCCTGAACACAATAAGCAACTTAGCAAGGCCAATCCACCTCACCAGCACAACTTTGGACTATGAGAGGAAACCCTCACAGACACAGGGAGAACATGTAAACTCCACACTGACAGTCACACGAGGCTGGCATTGAACCTTGGTCCCTGGTGCTGTGAGGCAGCAGTGCTAACCACTTAGCCACCGTGCCACCCCATGTTAGCCAATCCCAAATTCTAATGTCAGCTGGACGAACAGTGTGCCTGAGGAAACCATTTTACTGGAGGTGGCCAATTACATTGCTTCCTCTCTCTGCTGAGCCAACGAGGTGGCCAGCAGATCCACTGATTGAGGTGACCATTCCTGAGGATGGAGGGAGACAGGGAAAGCTCCAGGCAATCAAACTCCTACCATCAGAGAAATGACACCTCCCCTTCCCCACTACCCCCAAAGGGGGCATTGCCAACTCCAGGGATGATCATTGCTGCTGGTGGGCATCTCCATAACACATGGAAACACCAGGATGGAAGACCTTACACTAATTACTGGGGTACCACAGGAAGAAGCTGAAAATGTGTTGCTGGAAAAGCGCAGCAGGTCAGGCAGCATCCAAGGAGCAGGAGAATCGACGTTTCGGGCATAAGCCCTTCTTCAGGAATGAGGAAAGTGTGTCCAGCAGGCTAAGATAAAAGGTAGGGAGGAGGGACTTGGGGGAGGGGCGTTGGAGATGCGATAGGTGGAAGGGAGTCAAGGTGAGGGTGATAGGCCAGAGTGGGGTGGGGACAGAGAGGTCAGGAAGAAGATTGCAGGTTAGGAAGGCGGTGCTGAGTTCGAGGGATTTGACTGAGACAAGGTGGGGGGAGGGGAAATGAGGAAACTGGAGAAATCTGAGTTCATCCCTTGTGGTTGGAGGGTTCCTAGCGGCAGATGAGGCGTTCTTCCTCCAATTGTCGTGTTGCTATGGTCTGGCGATGGAGGAGTCCAAGGACCTGCATGTCCTTGGTGGAGTGGGAGGGGGAGTTGAAGTGTTGAGCCACGGGGTGGTTGGGTTGGTTGGTCCGGGTGTCCCAGAGGTGTTATCTGAAATGTTCCGCAAGTAGGCGGCCTGTCTCCCCAATATAGAGGAGGCCATGGGGAGACAGGCCGCCTACTTGCGGAACGTTTCAGAGAACACCTCTGGGACCACCAGGACCAACCAACCCAAACACACCGTGGCTCAACACTTCAACTCCCCCTCCCACTCCTCCAAGAACATGCAGGTCCTTGGACTCCTCCATCGCCAGACCATAGCAACACGACGCTTGGAGGAAGAGCGCCTCATCTTCCGCCTACGAACCCTCCAACCACAAGAGATGAACTCAGATTTCTCCAGTTTCCTCATTTCCCCTCCCCCCACCTTGTCTCAGTCAAATCCCTCGAACTCAGCACCGCCTTCCTAACCAGCAATCTTCTTCCAGACCTCTCTGCCCCCACCCCACTCCGGCCTATCACCCTCACCTTGACCTCCTTCCACCTAACGCATCTCCAACGCCCCTCCCCCAAGTCCCTCCTCCCTACCTTTCATCTTAGCCAGCTGGACACACTTTCCTCATTCCTGAAGAAGGGCTTATGCACGAAACGTCGATTCTCCTGTTCCCTGGATGCTGCCTGACCTGCTGCGCTTTTCCAGCAACACATTTTCAGCTCTGATCTCCAGCATCTGGAGTCCGCACTTTCTACCACAGGACGAAGGCGAACTGGATGCAACTAATGTCAAAATACCAGTAGAAGAGATTTTTAAAAAGGCCAATTAATGAACTTATTTCAAAGCAGAGAACATTAATTAGATTTGGCTTCCCATCTCACAACCTCCGAAACCTGGACTCCATTTACACGTCTCGTTGCTACAGAAAGGCTGCCAACACCATCAAAGACACCTCCCATCTCAGTAATATTCTCCTCGCAGCTGGTCTGCCAGGAACAAGACACAGAAACTTGAACACACGGAGCGGCAGGTTTAGGAACAGCTTCTTCCCAGCCATTGTTAGACTGCTAATGGACTCTCTAACTTCACACATTGCTGATGTCATTAATGTTAATCTTGTCGAGCACCGTCCTGTGTGATGTAACCAGTATACCTTACTCTGTCCAGCACTGTCCTGTGTGATATAACCAGTATACCTTACTCTGTCCAGCACTGTCCTGTGTGATATAACCAGTATACGTTACTCTGTCCAGCACCGTCCTGTGTGATGTAACCAGTATACCTTACTCTGTCCAGCACTGTCCTGTGTGATATAACCAGTATACCTTACTCTGTCCAGCACCTTTCTGTGTGATATAACAAGTATACCATACTCTGTCCAGCACTGTCCTGTGTGATATAACCAGTATACCTTACTCTGTCCAGCACTGTCCTGTGTGATATAACAAGTATACCATACTCTGTCCAGCACTGTCCTGTGTGATATAACCAGTATACCTTACTCTGTCCAGCACTGTCCTGTGTGATGTAACCAGTATACCTTACTCTGTCCAGCACTGTCCTGTGTGATATAACAAGTATACCATACTCTGTCCAGCACAGTCCTGTGTGATATAACCAGTATACCTTACTCTGTCCAGCACTGTCCTGTGTGATGTAACCAGTATACCTTACTCTGTCCAGCACTGTCTTGTGTGATATAACCAGTATACCTTACTCTGTCCAGCACCGCCCTGTGTGATGTAACCAGTATACCTTACTCTGTCCAGCACCGTCCTGTGTGATGTAACCAGTATACCTTACTCTGTCCAGCACCGCCCTGTGTGATGTAACCAGTATACCTTACTCTGTCCAGCACCGTCCTGTGTGATGTAACCAGTATACCTTATTCTGTCCAGCACTGTCCTGTGTGATGTAACCAGTATACCTTACGCTGTCCAGCACTGTCCTGTGTGATGCAAACCAGTATACCTTACTCTTTCCAGCGCCTTCCTGTGTGATGTAACCAGTATACCTTACTCTGTCCAGCACTGTCCTGTGTGATGTAACCAGTATACCTTACTCTGTCCAGTTCCGTCCTGGGTGAAATAACCAGTATACCTTACTCTGTCCAGCACCGTCCTGTGTGATGTAATCAGTATACCTTACTCTGTTGAGCACCCTCCTGTGCCATGTAAACAGTATACCTTACTCTGTCCAGCACAGTCCTTTGTGATGTAACCAGTATACCTTACTCTGTCCAGCACTGTCCTGTGTCATGTAACCAGTATACCTTACTCTGCCCAGCACAGTCCTTTGTGATGTAACCAGTATACCTTACTCAGTCCAGCACTGTCCTGTGTGCTGTAACCAGTATACCTTACTCTGTCCAGCACTGTCCTATGTGATGTAACCAGTATACCTTACTCAGTCCAGCACTGTCCTGTGTGCTGTAACCAGTATACCTTACTCTGTCCAGCACTGTCCTATGTGATGTAACCAGTATACCTTACTCAGTCCAGCACTGTCCTGTGTGATGTAACCAGTATACCTTACTCTGTCCAGCACTGTCCTTTGTGATGTAACCAGTATACCTTACTCAGTCCAGCACTGTCCTGTGTGCTGTAACCAGTATACCTTACTCTGTCCAGCACTGTCCTATGTGATGTAACCAGTATACCTTACTCTGTCCAGCACTGTCTTGTGTGATGTAACCAGTATACCTTACTCTGTCCAGCTCCGCTCTGTGTGATATAACCAGTATACCATACTCTGTCCAGCACTGTCCTTTGTCATGTAACCAATATACCTTACTCTGTCCAGCACCGTCCTGTGTGATTGACCCAGTATACCTTACTCTGTCCAGCACTGTCCTTTGTGATGTAACCAGTATACCATACTCTGTCCAGCACTGTCCTGTGTGATGTAACCTGTATACCTTACTCTGTCCAGAACTGTCCTGTGTGATATAATCAGTATACCATGTTGTGTCCAGCACTGTCGTGTGCGATGTAAACAGTATACCTTACTCTGTTCAGCACTGTCCTGTGCGATGTAACCAGTATACCTTACTCTGTCCAGCACTGTCCTGTGCGATATGACCAGTATACCTTACTCTGTCCAGCACAATCCTGTGTGATGTAACCAGTATACCTTACTCTGTCCAGCACCGCTCTGTGTCATGTAACCAGTATACCTTACTCTGTCCAGCACTGTCCTGTCTGATATAACGAGTATACCTTACTCTGTCCAGCACCGTCCTGTGTGATGTAACCAGTATACCTTACTCTGTCCAGCACCGTCCTGTGTGATTTAACCAGTATACATTACTCTGTCCAGCACCGTCCTGTGTGCTGTAACCAGTATACCTTACTCTGTCCAGCACCGTCCTGTGTGATGTAACCAGTATACCTTATTCTGTCCAGCACCGTCCTGTGTGCTGTAACCAGTATACCTTACTCTGTCCAGCACTGTCCTGTGTCCTGTAACCAGTATACCTTACTCTGTCCAGCACCGTCCTGTGTGATTTAACCAGTATACATTACTCTGTCCAGCACCGTCCTGTGTGAAGTAACCAGTATACCATAGTCTATCCAGCACCGTCCTGTGTGATGTAACCAGTATACCTTACTCTGTCCAGCACCGTCCTGTGTGATGTAACCAATATACCTTACTCTGTCCAGCACTGTCCTGTGCGATGTAAACAGTATACCTTACTCTGTCCAGCACCGTCCTGTGTGATGTCACCCGTATACCTTACTCTGTCCAGCACTGTCCTGTGTGATGTAACCAGTGTACCTTACTCTGTCCAGCACTGTCCTGTGTGATGTAACCAGTATATCTTACTCTGTCCAGCACTGCCTGTGTGATATAACCAGTATACCTTACTCTGTCCAGCACCGTCCTGTGTGATGTAACCAGTATACCATACTCTATCCAGCACCGTCCTGTGTGATGTAACCAGTATACCTTACTCTGTCCAGCACTGTCCTGTGTGATGTAACCAGTATACCTTACTCTGCCCAGCACTGTCCTGTGTGATGTAACCAGTGTAACTTACTCTGTCCAGCACTGTCCTGTGTGATATAACCAGTATACCTTACTCTGTCCACCACTGTCCTGTGCGATGTAAACAGTATACCTTACTCTGTCCAGCACAGTCCTGTGTGATATAACCGGTATACGTTACTCTGTCCAGCACTGTCCTGTGTGATGTAACCAGCATATCTTACTCTGTCCAGCACTGTCCTGCGTGCTGTAACCAGTATACCTTACTCCGTACAGCACTGTCCTATGTCATGTAACCAGCATACATTACTCTGTCCAGCACCGTCCTGTGTGATGTAACCAGTATACCTTACTCTGTCCAGCACCGTCCTGTGGGAAGTAATCAGTATACCTTACTCTGTCCAGCACCGTCCTGTGTGATGTAACCAGTATACCTTACTCTGTCCAGCACTGTCCTGTGCGATGTAATCAGTATACCTTACTCTGTCCAGCACCGCCCTGTGTGATGTAACCAGTATACCTTACTGTGTCCAGCACCGTCCTGTGTGATGTAACCAGTATACCTTACTCTGTCCAGCACTGTCCTGTGTGATGTAACCAGTATACCTTACTCTGTCCAGTTCCGTCCTGGGTGAAATAACCAGTATACCTTACTCTGTCCAGCACCGTCCTGTGTGATGTAATCAGTATACCTTACTCTGTTGAGCACCGTCCTGTGCCATGTAAACAGTATACCTTACTCTGTCCAGCACAGTCCTTTGTGATGTAACCAGTATACCTTACTCTGTCCAGCACTGTCCTGTGTCATGTAACCAGTATACCTTACTCTGTCCAGCACTGTCCTTTGTGATGTAACCAGTATACCTTACTCAGTCCAGCACTGTCCTGTGTGCTGTAACCAGTATACCTTACTCTGTCCAGCACTGTCCTATGTGATGTAACCAGTATACCTTACTCTGTCCAGCACTGTCTTGTGTGATGTAACCAGTATACCTTACTCTGTCCAGCTCCGCTCTGTGTGATATAACCAGTATACCTTACTCTGTCCAGCACTGTCCTGTGTCATGTAACCAATATACCTTACTCTGTCCAGCACCGTCCTGTGTGATTGACCCAGTATACCTTACTCTGTCCAGCACTGTCCTTTGTGATGTAACCAGTATACCATACTCTGTCCAGCACTGTACTGTGTGATATAATCAGTATACCATGTTGTGTCCAGCACTGTCGTGTGCGATGTAAACAGTACACCTTACTCTGTTCAGCACTGTCCTGTGCGATGTAACCAGTATACCTTACTCTGTCCAGCACTGTCCTGTGCGATATGACCAGTATACCTTACTCTGTCCAGCACAATCCTGTGTGATGTAACCAGTATACCTTACTCTGTCCAGCACCGCTCTGTGTCATGTAACCAGTATACCTTACTCTGTCCAGCACTGTCCTGTCTGATATAACGAGTATACCTTACTCTGTCCAGCACCGTCCTGTGTGATGTAACCTGTATACCTTATTCTGTCCAGCACCGTCCTGTGTGCTGTAACCAGTATACCTTACTCTGTCCAGCACTGTCCTGTGTCCTGTAACCAGTATACCTTACTCTGTCCAGCACCGTCCTGTGTGATTTAACCAGTATACATTACTCTGTCCAGCACCGTCCTGTGTGAAGTAACCAGTATACCATAGTCTATCCAGCACTGTCCTTTGTGATGTGACCAGTATACCATACACTGTCCAGCACTGTCCTATGTGATGTAACCAGTATATCGTACTCTGTCCAGCACTGTCCTGTGTGATATAACCAGTATATCTTACTCTGTCCAGCACTGTCCTGTGTGATATGACCAGTATACCATACTCTATCCAGCACCGTCCTGTGTGATGTAACCAATATACCTTACTCTGTCCAGCACCGTCCTGTGTGATGTAACCAGTATACCTTACTCTGTCCAGCACCGTCCTGTGTGATGTAACCAGTATACCTTACTCTGTCCTGCACTGTCCTGTGTGATTAACCAGTATAGATTACTCTGTCCAGCACCGTCCTGTGTGCTGTAACCAGTATACCTTACTCTGTCCAGCACCGTCCTGTGTGATGTAACCAGTATACCATACTCTGTCCAGCACATTCCTGTGTGATGTAACCAGAATACCTTACTCTGTCCAGCACTGTCCTGTGTGATATAACCAGTATATCTTACTCTGTCCAGCACTGTCCTGTGTGATATGACCAGTATACCATACTCTATCCAGCACCGTCCTGTGTGATGTAACCAATATACCTTACTCTGTCCAGCACCGTCCTGTGTGATGTAACCAGTATACCTTACTCTGTCCAGCACCGTCCTGTGTGATGTAACCAGTATACCTTACTCTGTCCAGCACCGTCCTGTGTGATGTAACCAGTATAACTTACTCTGTCCAGCACCTTTCTGTGTGATGTAACCAGTAACCTTATTCTGTCCAGCACTGTCCTGTGTGATGTAACCAGTATACCTTACTCTGTCCAGCACCGTCCTGTGTGATGTAACCAGTATACCTTACTCTGTCCAGCACATTCCTGTGTGATGTAACCAGAATACCTTACTCTGCCCAGCACTGTCCTGTGTGATGTAACCAGTGTAACTTACTCTGTCCAGCACCGTCCTATGTCAGTATGCCTTACTCTGTCCACCACTGTCCTGTGCGATGTAAACAGTATACCTTACTCTGTCCAGCACAGTCCTGTGTGATGTAACAGGTATACTTTACTCGGTCCAGCACCGTCCTGTGTGATGTAACCAGTAACCTTATTCTGTCCAGCACTGTCCTGTGTGATGTAACCAGTATACCTTACTCTGTCCAGCACTGTCCTGTGTGATGTAACCAGTATACCTTACTCTGTCCAGCACTCTCCTGTGTGATATAACCGGTATACGTTACTCTGTCCAGCACTGTCCTGTGTGATGTAACCAGCATACCTTACTCTGTCCAGCACTGTCCTGCGTGCTGTAACCAGTATACCTTACTCCGTACAGCACTGTCCTATGTCATGTAACCAGCATACCTTACTCTGTCCAGCACCGTCCTGTGTGATGTAACCAGTATACCTTACTCTGTCCAGCACCGTCCTGTGGGAAGTAATCAGTATACCTTACTCTGTCCAGCACCGTCCTGTGTGATGTAACCAGTATACCTTACTCTGTCCAGCACTGTCCTGTGCGATGTAATCAGTATTCCTTACTCTGTCCAGCACAATCCTGTGTGATGTAACCAGTATACCTTACTCTGTCCAGTACCGTCCTGGGTGAAATAATCAGTATACCTTACTCTGTCCAGCACCGTCCTGTGTGATGTAATCAGTATACCTTACTCTGTCCAGCACTGTCCTGTGTGATGTAACCAGTATACCTTACTCAGTCCAGCACTGTCCTGTGTGCTGTAACCAGTATACCTTACTCAGTCCAGCACTGTCCAGTGTGATGTAACCAGTATACCTTACTCTGTCCAGCACCGTCCTGAGTGATGTAACCAGTATACCTTACTCTGTCCAGCACAGTCGTTTGTGATGTAACCAGTATACCTTACTCTGTCCAGCACTGTCCTGTGTGATGTAACCAGTATACCTTACTCTGTCCAGCACTGTCCTGTGTGATGTAACCAGTATACCTTACTCTGTCCAGCACTGTCCTGTGTGCTGTAACCAGTATACCTTACTCTGTCCAGCACTGTACTGTGTGATGTAACCAGTATACCTTACTCTGTCCAGCTCCGCTCTGTGTGATATAACCAGTATACCTTACTCTGTCCAGCACTGTCCTGTGTCATGTAACCAATATACCTTACTCTGTCCAGCACCGTCCTGTGTGATTGACCAGTATACCTTACTCTGTCCAGCACTGTCCTGTGTGATGTAACCTGTACACCTTACTCTGTCCAGCACTGTCCTGTGTGATGTAACCAATATACCTTACTCTGTCCAGCACCATCCTGTGTGATTGACCAGTATACCTTACTCTGTCCAGCACTGTCCTGTGTGATGTAACCTGTACACCTTACTCTGTCCAGCACTGTCCTGTGCGATATAATCAGTATAACATGTTGTGTCCACCACTGTCCTGTGCGATGTAAACAGTATACCTTACTCTGTTCAGCACTGTCCTGTGTGATGTAACCAGTATACCTTACTCTGTCCAGCACCGCCCTGTGTGATGTAACCAGTATACCATACTCTGTCCAGCACAGACCTGTGTGATGTAACCAGTATACCATACTCTGTCCAGCACTGTCCTGTGTGATGTAACCAGTATACCATACTCTGTCCAGCACTGTCCTGTGTGATGTAACCAGTCTTCCTTACTCTGTCCAGCACTGTCCTGTGTGATATAATCAGTATATCATGTTTTTCCAGCACTGTCGTGTACGATGTAAACAGTATACCTTACTCTGTTCAGCACTGTCCTGTGCGATGTAACCAGTATACCTTACTCTGTCCAGCACTGTCCTGTGCGATATGACCAGTATACCTAACTCTGTCCAGCACAATCCTGTGTGATGTAACCAGTATACCTTACTCTGTCCAGCACCACCCTGTGTCATGTAACCAGTATACCTTACTCTGTCCAGCACTGTCCTGTGTGATATAACGAGTATACCTTACTCTGTCCAGCACCGTCCTGTGTGCTGTAACCAGTATACCTTACTCTGTCCAGCACTGTCCTGTGTCCTGTAACCAGTATACCTTACTCTGTCCAGCACCGTCCTGTGTGATTTAACCAGTATACATTACTCTGTCCAGCACCGTCCTGTGTGAAGTAACCAGTATACCATAGTCTATCCAGCACCGTCCTGTGCGATGTAACCAGTATACCTTACTCTGTCCAGCACCGTCCTGTGTGATGTAACCAATATACCTTACTCTGTCCAGCACTGTCCTGTGCGATGTAAACAGTATACCTTACTCTGTCCAGCACCGCCCTGTGTGATGTAACCAGTATACCTTACTCTGTCCAGCACTGTCCTGTGTGATGTAACCAGTATACCTTACTCTGTCCAGCACTGCCTGTGTGATATGACCAGTATACCTTACTCTGTCCAGCAAAATTCTGTGTGATGTAACCAGTATACCTTACTCTGTCCAGCACCGTCCTGTGTGATGTAACCAGTATACCTTACTCTGTCCAGCACTGTCCTGTGTGATCTAACCAATATACCTTACTTTGTCCAGCACTGCCCTGTGCGATGTAACCAGTATACCTTATTCTGTCCAGCACAGTCCTTTGTGATGTAACCAGTATATCTTACTCTGAAAGGCACAGTCCTGTGTGATATAACCAGTATACCTTACTCTGTCCAGCACTGTCCTGTGTGATGTAACCAGTATACCTTACTCTGTCCAGCACAGTCCTTTGTGATGTAACCAGTATACCTTACTCTGCCCAGCATCGTCCTGTGTGATGTAACCAGTGTAACTTACTCTGTCCAGCACTGTCCTGTGTGATATAACCAGTATACCTTACTCTGTCCACCACTGTCCTGTGCGATGTAAACAGTATACCTTACTCTGTCCAGCACAGTCCTGTGTGATGTAACAGGTATACTTTACTCGGTCCAGTACTGTCCTGTGTGATGTAACCAGTATACCTTACTCTGTCCAGCACTGTCCTGTGTGATGTAACCAGTATACCGTACTCTGTCCAGCACTCTCCTGTGTGTTATAACCGGTATACGTTACTCTGTCCAGCACTGTCCTGTGTGATGTAACCAGCATACCTTACTCTGTCCAGCACTGTCCTGCGTGCTGTAACCAGTATACCTTACTCCGTACAGCACTGTCCTATGTCATGTAACCAGCATACCTTACTCTGTCCAGCACCGTCCTGTGTGATGTAACCAGTATACCTTACTCTGTCCAGCACCGTCCTGTGGGAAGTAATCAGTTTACCTTACTCTGTCCAGCACCGTCCTGTGTGATGTCACCAGTATACCTTACTCTGGCCAGCACTGTCCTGTGCGATGTAAACAGTATACCTTACTCTGTCCAGCACAATCCTGTGTGATGTAACCAGTAGACCTAACTCTGTCCAGCACAGACCTGTGTGATGTAACCAGTATACCATACTCTGTCCAGCACTGTCCTGTGTGATGTAACCTGTATACCTTACTCTGTCCAGCACTGTCCTGTGCGATGTAACCAGTGTCCCTTACTCTGTCCAGCACTGTCCTGTGTGATATAATCAGTATAACATGTTGTGTCCAGCACTGTCCTGTGCGATGTAACCAGTATACCTTACTCTGTCCAGCACTGTCCTGTGTGATATAACCATTGTACCTCACTCTGTCCAGCACTGTCCTTTGTGATGTAACCAGTATACCTTACTTTGTCCGGCACTGTCCTGTGTGATATAACGAGTATACCTTACTCTGTCCAGCACCGTCCTGTGTGATATAACGAGTATACCTTACTCTGTCCAGCACCGTCCTGTGTGATGTAACCAGTATACCTTACTCTGTCCAGCACTGTCCTGTGTGATTAACCAGTATACCTTACTCTGTCCAGCACCGTCCTGTGGGAAGTAATCAGTATACCTTACTCTGTCCAGCACTGTCCTGTGTGATGTCACCAGCATACAATACTCTGTCCAGCTCCGCCCTGTGTGATGTAACCAGTATACCTTACTCTGTCCAGCACTGTCCTGTGTGATGTAACCAGTATACCTTACACTGTCCAGCACTGTCCTGTGTGCTGTTACCAGTACACCTTACTCTGTCCAGCACTGTCCTGTGTGATGTAACCAGTATACCTTACTCTGTCCAGCACTGTCCTGTGTGATGTAACCAGTATACCTTACTCTGTCCAACACAGTCCTGTGTGATGTAACCAGAATAACTTACTCTGTCCAGCACTGTCCTGTGCGATGTAACCAGTATACCTTACTCTGTCCAGCACTGTCCTGTGCGATATAACCAGTATACCTTACTCTGTCCAGCACAATCCTGTGTGATGTAACCATTATACCTTACTCTGTCCGGCACTGTCCTGTGTGATATAACGAGTATACCTTACTCTGTCCAGCACCGTTCCGTGTGCTGTAACCAGTATACCTTATTCTGTCCAGCACCGTCCTGTGTGCTGTAACCAGTATACCTTACTCTGTCCAGCACAGTCCTGTGTGATGTAACCAGTATACCTTACTCTGTCCAGCACTGTCCTGTGTGATATAACCATTGTACCTCACTCTGTCCAGCACTGTCCTTTGTGATGTAACCAGTATACCTTACTCTGTCCGGCACTGTCCTGTGTGATATAACGAGTATACCTTACTCTGTCCAGCACCGTCCTGTGTGATATAACGAGTATACCTTACTCTGGCCAGCACTGTCCTGTGCGATGTAAACAGTATACCTTACTCTGTCCAGCACAATCCTGTGTGATGTAACCAGTATACCTTACTCTGTCCAGCACAGACCTGTGTGATGTAACCAGTATACCATACTCTGTCCAGCACTGTCCTGTGTGATGTAACCTGTATACCTTACTCTGTCCAGCACTGTCCTGTGCGATGTAACCAGTGTCCATTACTCTGTCCAGCACTGTCCTGTGTGATATAATCAGTATAACATGTTGTGTCCAGCACTGTCCTGTGCGATGTAACCAGTATACCTTACTCTGTCCAGCACTGTCCTGTGTGATATAACCATTGTACCTCACTCTGTCCAGCACTGTCCTTTGTGATATAACCAGTATACCTTACTCTGTCCGGCACTGTCCTGTGTGATATAACGAGTATACCTTACTCTGTCCAGCACCGTCCTGTGTGATATAACGAGTATACCTTACTCTGTCCACCACCGTCCTGTGTGATGTAACCAGTATACCTTACTCTGTCCAGCACTGTCCTGTGTGATTAACCAGTATACATTACTCTGTCCAGTACCGTCCTGTGTGCTGTAATCAGTATACATTACTCTGTCCAGCACTGTCCTGTGTCATGTAACCAGTATACCTTACTCTGTCCAGCACTGTCCTGTGTGAAGTAACCAGTATACCTTACTCTGTCCAGCACCATTCTGTGTGATGTAACCAGTATACCTTACTCTGTCCAGCATAGTCCTGTGTGCTGTTACCAGTATACCTTACTCTGTCCAGCACTGTCCTGTGTGATATAACCAGTATACCTTACTCTGTCCAGCACCGTCCTGTGTGATATAACCAGTATACCTTACTCTGTCCAGCACTGTCCTGTGTGATGTAACCAGTATACCTTACTCTGTCCAGCACCGCCCTGTTTGGTGTCACCAGTATACCTTACTCTGTCCAGCACTGTCCTGTGTGATATAACCAGTATACCTTACTCTGTCCAGCACCATCCTGTGTGATATAACCAGTATACCATACTCTGTCCAGCACTGTCCTGTGTGATGTAACCAGTATACCATACTCTGTCCAGCACCGTCCTGTGTGATGTAACCAGTATACCTTACTCTGTCCAGCACCGCACTGTGTGATGTCACCAGTATACCTTACTCTGTCCAGCTCCGCCCTGTGTGATGTAACCAGTATACCTTACTCTGTCCAGCACAGTCCTGTGTGATGTAACCAGAATAACTTACTCTGTCCAGCACTGTCCTGTGCGATGTAACCAGTATACCTTACTCTGTCCAGCACTGTCCTGTGCGATATAACCAGTATACCTTACTCTGTCCTGCACAATCCTGTGTGATGTAACCAGTATACCTTACTCTGTCCAGCACCGCCCTGTGTCATGTAACCAGTATACCTTACTCTGTCTGGCACTGTCCTGTGTGATATAATGAGTATACCTTACTCTGTCCAGCACCGTCCTGTGTGATGTAACCAGTATACCTTATTCTGTCCAGCACCGTCCTGTGTGCTGTAACCAGTATACCTTACTCTGTCCAGCACAGTCCTGTGTGATGTAACCAGTATACCTTACTCTGTCCAGCACTGTCCTGTCTGATATAACCAGTGTACCTCACTCTGTCCAGCACTGTCCTGTGTGATTTAACCAGTATACCTTACTCTGTCCAGCAATGCCCTGTGTGATGTAAGCAGAATAACTTACTCTGTCCAGCACTGTCCTGTGCGATGTAACCAGTATACCTTACTCTGTCCAGCACTGCCCTGTGCAATATAACCAGTATATCTTACTCTGTCCAGTACCATCCTGTGTGAAATAACCAGCATACCTTACTCTGTCCAGCACCGTCCTGTGTGATGTAACCAGTATACCTTACTCTGTCCAGCACTGTCATGTGTGATGTAACCAGTATACCTTACTCTGTCCAGCACCGTCCTGTGTGATGTAACCAGTATACCTTACTCTGTCCAGCACCGTCCTGTGTTATGTAACCAGTGTACCTTTCTCTGTCCAGCACTGTCCTGTGTGATGTAACCAGTATACCTTACTCTGTCCAGCACTGTCATGTGTGATGTAACCAGTATACCTTACTCTGTCCAGCACAGTCCTTTGTGATGTAACCAGTATACCTTACTCTGTCCAGCACCGTTTTGTGTGATGTAACCAGTATACCTTACTCTGTCCAGCACTGTCCTGTGTGATGTAACCAGTATACCTTACTCTGTCCAGCACCGTCCTGTGTGATGTAACCAGTATACGTTACTCTGTCCAGCACCGTCCTGTGTGACGTAACCAGTATACCTTACTCTGTCCAGCACCGTCCTGTGTGATGTAACCAGTATACCTTACTCTGTCCAGCACCGTCCTGTGTGATGTAACCAGTATACGTTACTCTGTCCAGCACCGTCCTGTGTGATGTAACCAGTATACCATACTATGTCCAGCACTGTCCTGTGTGATGTAACCAGTATACCTTACTCTGTCCAGCACCGTCCTGTGTGATATAACCAGTATACCTTACTCTGTCCAGCACCGACCTGTGTGATGTAACCAGTATACGTTACTCTGTCCAGCACCGTCCTGTGTGATGTAACCAGTATACCATACTATGTCCAGCACTGTCCTGTGTGATGTAACCAGTATATCTTACTCTGTCCAGTACCGTCCTGTGTGAAATAACCAGCATACCTTACTCTGTCCAGCACCGTCCTGTGTGATGTAATCAGTATACCTTACTCTGTTCAACACCGTCCTGTGCCATGTAAACAGTATACCTTACTCTGTCCAGCACCGTCCTGTGTGATGTAAACAATATACCTTACTCTGTCCAGCACCGCACTGTGTGATGTAACCAGTATACCTTACTCTGTCCAGCACAATCCTTTGTGATGTAACCAGTATACCTTACTCTGTCCAGCACTGTCCTGTGTGATGTAACCAGTATACGTTACTCTGTCCAGCACCGTCCTGTGTGATGTAACCAGTATACCTTACTCTGTCCAGCACCGTCCTGTGTGATGTAACCAGTATACGTTACTCTGTCCAGCACCATCCTGTGTGATGTAACCAGTATACAATACTCTGTCCAGCACTGTCCTGTGCGATGTAACCAGTATACCTTACTCTGTCCAACACTGTCCTGTGTGATATAACAAGTATACCATGTTGTGTCCAGTACTGTCCTGTGCAATGTAAACAGTATGCCTTTCTCTGTCCAGCACTGTCCTGTGTGATGTAACCAGTATACCTTACTCTGTCCAGCACAGTCCTGTGTGATGTAACCAGTATACCTTACTCTGTTCAGCACTGTCCTGTGCGACGTAACCAGTATACCTTACTCTGTCCAGCACTGTCCTGTGTGATATAACCAGTGTACCTCACTCTGTCCAGCACTGTCCTGTGTGATTTAACCAGTATACCTTACTCTGTCCAGCACTGTCCTGTATGTTGTAACCAGTATACCTTACTCTGTCCAGCACAGTCCTGTGTGATGTATCCAGAATAACTTACTCTGTCCAGCAATGTCCTGTGCGATGTAACCAGTATACCTTACTCTGTCCAGCACAATCCTGTGTGATGTAACCAGTATACCTTACTCTGTCCAGCACCGCCCTGTGTGATGTAACCAGTATACCTTACTCTGTCCGGCACTGTCCTGTGTGATATAACGAGTATACCTTACTCTGTCCAGCACCGTCCTGTGTGATGTAACCAGTATACCTTATTCTGTCCAGCACCGTCCTTTGTGCTGTAACCAGTATACCTAACTCTGTCCAGCACAGTCCTGTGTGATGTAACCAGTATACCTTACTCTGTCCAGCACTGTCCTGTGCGACATAACCAGTATACCTTACTCTGTCCAGCACTGTCCTGTGTGATATAACCAGTGTACCTCACTCTGTCCAGCACTGTCCTGTGTGATTTAACTAGTATACCTTACTCTGTCCAGCACTGTCCTGTGTGATGTAACCAGTATACCTTACTCTGTCCAGCACTGTCCTGTGTGATGTAACCAGTGTACCTTACTCTGTCCAGCACTGCCCTGTGTGATGTAACCAGTGTACCTTACTCTGTCCAGCACTGTCCTGTGTGATGTAACCAGTATACCTTACTCTGTCCAGCACTGTCCTGTGTGATGTAACCAGTATACCATACTCTGTCCAGCAATGTCCTGTGTGATGTAGCCAGTATACCTTACTCTGTCCAGCACTGTCCTGTGCGATGTAACCAGTATACCTTACTCTGTCCAGCACTGTCCTGTGTGATGTAACCAGTATACCTTACTCTGTCCAGCACCGTCCTGTGTGATGTAACCAGTATACCTTACTCTGTCCAGCACCGTCCTGTGTGATGTAACCAGTATACCTTACTCTGTCCAGCACTGTCCTGTGCGATGTAACCAGTATACCTTACTCTGTCCAGCACCGTCCTGTGTGATGTAACCAGTATACCTTACTCTGTCCAGCACCGTCCTGTGTGATGTAACCAGTATACCTTACTCTGTCCAGCACTGTCCTGTGCGATGTAACCAGTATACCTTACTCTGTCCAGCACCGTCCTGTGTGATGTAACCAGTATACCTTACTCTGTCCAGCACCGTCCTGTGTGATGTAACCAGTATACCTTACTCTGTCCAGCACTGTCCTGTGCGATGTAACCAGTATACCTTATTCTGTCCAGCACCGTCCTGTGTGATGTAACCAGTATACCTTACTCTGTCCAGCACCGTCCTGTGTGATGTAACCAGTATTCCTTACTCTGTCCAGCACAGTCCTGTGTGATATAACCAGTATACCTTACTCTGTCCAGCACCGTCCTGTGTGATGTCACCAGTATACCTTACTCTGTCCAGCACAGTCCTGTGTGATATAACCAGTATACCTTACTCTGTCCAGCACCGTCCTGTGTGATGTAACCAGTATACGTTACTCTGTCCAGCACCATCCTGTGTGATGTAACCAGTATACCATACTCTGTCCAGCACTGTCCTGTGTGATATAACAAGTATACCATGTTGTGTCCAGCACTTTCCTGTGCGATGTAAACAGTATACCTTACTCTGTCCCGCACTGTCCTGTGTGATGTAACCAGTATGCCTTACTCTGTCCAGCACTGTCCTGTGTGATGTAAACAGTATACCTTACTCTGTCCAGCACTGTCCTGTGCGATGTAACCAGTATACCTTACTCTGTCCAGCACTGTCCTGTGCGATGTAACCAGTATACCTTACTCTGTCCAGCACTGTCCTGTGTGATATAACAAGTATACCATGTTGTGTCCAGCACTGTCCTGTGCGATGTAAACAGTATACCTTACTCTGTCCAGCACTGTCCTGTGTGATGTAACCAGTATGCCTTACTCTGTCCAGCACCGTCCTGTGTGATGTAACCAGTATACCTTACTCTGTCCAGCACTGTCCTGTGCGACGTAACCAGTATACCTTACTCTGTCCAGCACTGTCCTGTGTGATATAACCAGTGTACCTCACTCTGTTCAGCACTGTCCTGTGTGATTTAACCAGTATACCTTACTCTGTCCAGCACTGTCCTGTGTGATGTAACCAGTATACCTTACTCTGTCCAGCACAGTCCTGTGTGATGTAACCAGAATAACTTACTCTGTCCAGCACTGTCCTGTGCGGTGTAACCAGTAAACCTTGCTCTGTCCAGCACTGTCCTGTGCGATATAACCAGTATACCTTACTCTGTCCAGCACAATCCTGTGTGATGTAACCAGTATACCTTACACTGTCCGGCACTGTCCTGTGTGATATAACGAGTATACCTTACTCTGTCCAGCACCGTCCTGTGTGATGTAACCAGTATACCTTATTCTGTCCAGCACGTCCTGTGTGCTGTAAACAGTATACCTTACTCTGTCCAGCACTGTCCTGTGTCATGTAACCAGTATACCTTACTCTGTCCAGCACTGTCCTGTGTGATTAACCAGTATACATTACTCTGTCCAGCACAGTCCTGTGTGCTGTAATCAGTATACCTTACTCTGTCCAGCACTGTCCTGTGTCATGTAACCAGTATACCTTACTCTGTCCAGCACTGTCCTGTGTGAAATAACCAGTATACCTTACTCTGTCCAGCACTGTCCTGTGTGATGTAACCAGTATACCTTACCCTGTCCAGCACCATTCTGTGTGATGTAACCAGTATACCTTACTCTGTCGAGCATAGTCCTGTGTGCTGTTACCAGTATTCCTTACTCTGTCCAGCACTGTCCTGTGTGATATAACCAGTATACCTTACTCTGTCCAGCACCGTCCTGTGTGATATAACCAGGATACCTTACTCTGTCCAGCACTGTCCTGGGTGCTGTTACCAGTATACATTACTCTGTCCAGCACTGTCCTGTGTGATGTAACCAGTATACCATACTCTGTCCAGCACCTTCCTGTGTGATGTATCCAGTATACCTTACTCTGTCCAGCACCGCCCTGTTTGGTGTCACCAGTATACCTTACTCTGTCCTGCACCGTCCTGTGTGATATAACCAGTATACCTTACTCTGTCCAGCACCATCCTGTGTGATATAACCAGTATACCTTACTCTGTCCAGCATAGTCCTGTGTGCTGTTACCAGTATACCTTACTCTGTCCAGCACTGTCCTGTGTGATGTAACCAGTATACCTTACTCTGTCCAGCACCGCCCTGTGTGATGTCACCAGCATACAATACTCTGTCCAGCTCCGCCCTGTGTGATGTAACCAGTATACCTTACTCTGTCCAGCACTGTCCTGTGTGATGTAACCAGTATACCTTACACTGTCCAGCACTGTCCTGTGTGCTGTTACCAGTACACCTTACTCTGTCCAGCACTGTCCTGTGTGATGTAACCAGTATACCTTACTCTGTCCAGCACTGTCCTGTGTGATGTAACCAGTATACCTTACTCTGTCCAGCACAGTCCTGTGTGATGTAACCAGAATAACTTACTCTGTCCAGCACTGTCCTGTGCGATGTAACCAGTATACCTTACTCTGTCCAGCACTGTCCTGTGCGATATAACCAGTATACCTTACTCTGTCCAGCACAATCCTGTGTGATGTAACCAGTATACCTTACTCTGTCCAGCACCGCCCTGTGTCATGTAACCAGTATACCTTACTCTGTCCGGCACTGTCCTGTGTGATATAACGAGTATACCTTACTCTGTCCAGCACCGTTCCGTGTGCTGTAACCAGTATACCTTATTCTGTCCAGCACCGTCCTGTGTGCTGTAACCAGTATACCTTACTCTGTCCAGCACAGTCCTGTGTGATGTAACCAGTATACCTTACTCTGTCCAGCACTGTCCTGTGTGATATAACCAGTGTACCTCACTCTGTCCAGCACTGTCCTGTGTGATGTAACCAGTATACCTTACTCTGTCCAGCACTGTCATGTGTGATGTAACCAGTATACCTTACTCTGTCCAGCACGGTCCTTTGTGATGTAACCAGTATACCTTACTCTGTCCAGCACCGTCCTGTGTGATGTAACCAGTGTACCTTACTCTGTCCAGCACTGTCCTGTGTGATGTAACCAGTATACCTTACTCTGTCCAGCACTGTCCTGTGTGATGTAACCAGTATACCTTACTCTGTCCAGCACAGTCCTTTGTGATGTAACCAGTATACCTTACTCTGTCCAGCACCGTCCTGTGTGATGTAACCAGTGTACCTTACTCTGTCCAGCACTGTCCTGTGTGATGTAACCAGTATACGTTACTCTGTCCAGCACCGTCCTGTGTGATGTAACCAGTATACCTTACTCTGTCCAGCACCGTCCTGTGTGATGTAACCAGTATACGTTACTCTGTCCAGCACCGTCCTGTGTGATGTAACCAGTATACCTTACTCTGTCCAGCACCGTCCTGTGTGATGTAACCAGTATACCTTACTCTGTCCAGCACCATCCTGTGTGATGTAACCAGTATACCTTACTCTGTCCAGCACTGTCCTGTGTGATATAACAAGTATACCATGTTGTGTCCAGCACCGCCCTGTGTGATGTCACCAGTATACCTTACTCTGTCCAGCACCGTCCTGTGTGCTGTAACCAGTATACCTTACTCTGTCCAGCTCCGCCCTGTGTGATGTAACCAGTACACCTTACTCTGACCAGCACCGCCCTGTGTGATGTAACCAGTATACCTTACTCTGTCCAGCACTGTCCTGTGTGATGTAACCAGTATACCTTACTCTGTCCAGCACAGTCCTGTGTGATGTAACCAGAATAACTTACTCTGTCCAGCACTGTCCTGTGCGATATAACCAGTATACCTTACTCTGTCCAGCACAAACCTGTGTGATGTAACCAGTATACCTTACTCTGTCCAGCACAGCCCTGTGTCATGTAACCAGTATACCTTACTCTGTCCAGCACTGTCCTGTGCGATATAACCAGTATACCTTACTCTGTCCAGCACAATCCTGTGTGATGTAACCAGTATACCTTACTCTGTCCAGCACTGTCCTGTGTGATATAACGAGTATACCTTACTCGGTCCAGCACCGTCCTGTGTGATGTAACCAGTATACCTTACTCGGTCCAGCACCGCCCTGTGTGATGTAACCAGTATACCTTACTCTGTCCAGCACCGTCCTGTGTGATGTAACCAGTATACCTTATTCTGTCCAGCACCGTCCTGTGTGCTGTAACCAGTATACCTTACTCTGTCCAGCACAGTCCTGTGTGATGTAAACCAGTATACCTTACTCTGTCCAGCACTGTCCTGTGTGATATAACCAGTGTACCTCACTCTGTCCAGCACTGTCCTGTGTGATTTAACCAGTATACCTTACTCTGTCCAGCACTGCCCTGTGTGATGTAACCAGAATAACTTACTCTGTCCAGCACTGTCCTGTGTGATGTAACCAGTATACCTTACTCTGTCCAGCACTGTCCTGTGCAATATAACCAGTATATCTTACTCTGTCCAGTACCGTCCTGTGTGAAATAACCAGCATACCTTACTCTGTCCAGCACCGTCCTGTGTGATGTAATCAGCATACCTTACTCTGTCCAGCACCGCCCTGTGTGATGTAAACAGTATACCTTACTCTGTCCAGCACTGTCCTGTGTGATGTAACCAGTATACCTTACTCTGTCCAGCACCGTCCTGTGTGATGTAACCAGTGTACCTTACTCTGTCCAGCACTGTCCTGTGTGATGTAACCAGTATATGTTACTCTGTCCAGCACCATCCTGTGTGATGTAACCAGTATACATTACTCTGTCCAGCACCGTCCTGTGTGATGTAACCAGTATACCTTACTCTGTCCAGCACCGTCCTGTGTGATGTAACCAGTATACGTTACTCTGTCCAGCACCATCCTGTGTGATGTAACCAGTATACCTTACTCTGTCCAGCACCATCCTGTGTGATGTAACCAGTATACCTTACTCTGTCCAGCACCGCCCTGTGTGATGTAACCAGTATACCTTACTCTGTCCAGCACCGCCCTGTGTGATGTAACCAGTATACCTTACTCTGTCCAGCACCGCCCTGTGTGATGTAACCAGTATACCTTACTCTGTCCAGCACCGCCCTGTGTGATGTAACCAGTATACCTTACTCTGTCCAGCACTGTCCTGTGTGATGTAACCAGTATACCTTACTCTGTCCAGCACAGTCCTTTGTGATGTAACCAGTATACCTTACTCTGTCCAGCACCGTCCTGTGAGATGTAACCAGTGTACCTTACTCTGTCCAGCACTGTCCTGTCTGATGTAACCAGTATACCTTACTCTGTCCAGCACTGTCATGTGTGATGTAACCAGTATACCTTACTCTGTCCAGCACAGTCCTTTGTGATGTAACCAGTATATCTTACTCTGTCCAGCACTGTCCTGTGTGATGTAACCAGTGTACCTTACTCTGTCCAGCACCGTCCTGTGTGATGTAACCAGTATACCTTACTCTGTCCAGCACAGTCCTTTGTGATGTAACCAGTATATCTTACTCTGTCCAGCACAGTCCTTTGTGATGTAACCAGTATACCTTACTCTGTCCAGCACCGTCCTGTGTGATGTAACCAGTATACCTTACTCTGTCCAGCACAGTCCTTTGTGATGTAACCAGTATATCTTACTCTGTCCAGCACTGTCCTGTGTGATGTAATCAGTATACCTTACTCTGTCCAGCACCGTCCTGTGCGATGTAACCAGTATACCTTACTCTGTCCAGCACTGTCCTGTGTGATGTAACCAGTATACCTTACTCTGTCCAGCACTGTCCTGTGTGATGTAACCAGTATACCTTACTCTGTCCAGCACCATCCTGTGTGATGTAACCAGTATACGTTACTCTGTCCAGCACCGTCCTGTGTGATGTAACCAGTATACCTTACTCTGTCCAGCACCGTCCTGTGTGATGTAACCAGTATACCTTACTCTGTCCAGCACCGTCCTGTGCGATGTAACCAGTATACCTTACTCTGTCCAGCACTGTCCTGTGCGATGTAACCAGTATACCTTTACTCTGTCCAGCACTGTCCTGTGCGATGTAACCAGTATACCTTACTCTGTCCAGCACTGTCCTGTGTGATATAACAAGTATACCATGTTGTGTCCAGCACTGTCCTGTGCGATGTAAACAGTATACCTTACTCTGTCCAGCACAGTCCTGTGTGATGTAACTAGTATACCTTACTCTGTCCAGCACTGTCCTGTGCGACGTAACCAGTATACCTTACTCTGTCCAGCACTGTCCTGTGTGATATAACCAGTGTACCTCACTCTGTCCAGCACTGTCCTGTGTGATTTAACCAGTATACCTTACTCTGTCCAGCACTGTCCTGTGTGATGTAACCAGTATACCTTACTCTGTCCAGCACCGTCCTGTGCGATGTAACCAGAATAACTTACTCTGTCCAGCACTGTCCTGTGCGATGTAACCAGTATACCTTACTCTGTCCAGCACTGTCCTGTGTGATGTAACCAGTATACCTTACTCTGTCCAGCTCCGCCCTGTGTGATGTAACCAGTATACCTTACTCTGTCCGGCACTGTACTGTGTGATATAACGAGTATACCTTACTCTGTCCAGCACCGTCCTGTGTGATGTAACCAGTATACCTTATTCTGTCCAGCACCGTCCTGTGTGCTGTAACCAGTATACCTTACTCTGTCCAGCACAGTCCTGTGTGATGTAACCAGTATACCTTACTCTGTTCAGCACTGTCCTGTGTGATATAACCAGTGTACCTCACTCTGTCCAGCACTGTCCTGTGTGATTTAACCAGTATACCTTACTCTGTCCAGCACTGCCTTGTGTGATGTAACCAGAATAACTCACTCTGTCCAGCACTGTCCTGTGCGATGTAACCAGAATACCTTACTCTGTCCAGCACTGTCCTGTGCAATATAACCAGTATATCTTACTCTGTCCAGTACCGTCCTGTGTGAAATAACCAGCATACCTTACTCTGTCCAGCACCGTCCTGTGTGATGTAATCAGCATACCTTACTCTGTCCAGCACCGCCCTGTGTGATGTAAACAGTATACCTTACTCTGTCCAGCACCGTCCTGTGTGATGTAACCAGTGTACCTTACTCTGTCCAGCACTGTCATGTGTGATGTAACCAGTATACCTTACTCTGTCCAGCACAGTCCTTTGTGATGTAACCAGTATACCTTACTCTGTCCAGCACCGTCCTGTGTGATGTAACCAGTGTACCTTACTCTGTCCAGCACTGTCCTGTGTGATGTAACCAGTATACCTTACTCTGTCCAGCACTGTCATGTGTGATGTAACCAGTATACCTTACTCTGTCCAGCACAGTCCTTTGTGATGTAACCAGTATACCTTACTCTGTCCAGCACCGTCCTGTGTGATGTAACCAGTGTACCTTACTCTGTCCAGCACTGTCCTGTGTGATGTAACCAGTATACGTTACTCTGTCCAGCACCGTCCTGTGTGATGTAACCAGTATACCTTACTCTGTCCAGCACCGTCCTGTGTGATGTAACCAGTATACGTTACTCTGTCCAGCACCATCCTGTGTGATGTAACCAGTATACCTTGCTCTGTCCAGCACAGTCCTGTGTGATGTAACCAGAATAACTTACTCTGTCCAGCACTGTCCTGTGCGATGTAACCAGTATATCTTACTCTGTCCAGCACTGTCCTGTGTGATGTAATCAGTATACCTTACTCTGTCCAGCACCGTCCTGTGCGATGTAACCAGTATACCTTACTCTGTCCAGCACTGTCCTGTGTGATGTAACCAGTATACCTTACTCTGTCCAGCACTGTCCTGTGTGATGTAACCAGTATACCTTACTCTGTCCAGCACCATCCTGTGTGATGTAACCAGTATACGTTACTCTGTCCAGCACCGTCCTGTGTGATGTAACCAGTATACCTTACTCTGTCCAGCACCGTCCTGTGTGATGTAACCAGTATACCTTACTCTGTCCAGCACCGTCCTGTGCGATGTAACCAGTATACCTTACTCTGTCCAGCACTGTCCTGTGCGATGTAACCAGTATACCTTTACTCTGTCCAGCACTGTCCTGTGCGATGTAACCAGTATACCTTACTCTGTCCAGCACTGTCCTGTGTGATATAACAAGTATACCATGTTGTGTCCAGCACTGTCCTGTGCGATGTAAACAGTATACCTTACTCTGTCCAGCACAGTCCTGTGTGATGTAACTAGTATACCTTACTCTGTCCAGCACTGTCCTGTGCGACGTAACCAGTATACCTTACTCTGTCCAGCACTGTCCTGTGTGATATAACCAGTGTACCTCACTCTGTCCAGCACTGTCCTGTGTGATTTAACCAGTATACCTTACTCTGTCCAGCACTGTCCTGTGTGATGTAACCAGTATACCTTACTCTGTCCAGCACCGTCCTGTGCGATGTAACCAGAATAACTTACTCTGTCCAGCACTGTCCTGTGCGATGTAACCAGTATACCTTACTCTGTCCAGCACTGTCCTGTGTGATATAACAAGTATACCATGTTGTGTCCAGCACCGCCATGTGTGATGTCACCAGTATACCTTACTCTGTCCAGCTCCGCCCTGTGTGATGTAACCAGTATACCTTACTCTGTCCAGCACTGTCCTGTGTGATGTAACCAGTATACCTTACTCTGTCCAGCACTGTCCTGTGTGCTGTTACCAGTACACCTTACTCTGTCCAGCACTGTCCTGTGTGATGTAACCAGTATACCTTACTCTGTCCAGCACAGTCCTGTGTGATGTAACCAGAATAACTTACTCTGTCCAGCACTGTCCTGTGCGATGTAACCAGTATACCTTACTCTGTCCAGCACTGTCCTGTGTGATGTAACCAGTATACCTTACTCTGTCCAGCTCCGCCCTGTGTGATGTAACCAGTATACCTTACTCTGTCCGGCACTGTACTGTGTGATATAACGAGTATACCTTACTCTGTCCAGCACCGTCCTGTGTGATGTAACCAGTATACCTTATTCTGTCCAGCACCGTCCTGTGTGCTGTAACCAGTATACCTTACTCTGTCCAGCACAGTCCTGTGTGATGTAACCAGTATACCTTACTCTGTTCAGCACTGTCCTGTGTGATATAACCAGTGTACCTCACTCTGTCCAGCACCGTCCTGTGTGATGTAACCAGTATACCTTATTCTGTCCAGCACCGTCCTGTGTGCTGTAACCAGTATACCTTACTCTGTCCAGCACAGTCCTGTGTGATGTAACCAGTATACCTTACTCTGTCCAGCACTGCCTTGTGTGATGTAACCAGAATAACTCACTCTGTCCAGCACTGTCCTGTGCGATGTAACCAGAATACCTTACTCTGTCCAGCACTGTCCTGTGCAATATAACCAGTATATCTTACTCTGTCCAGTACCGTCCTGTGTGAAATAACCAGCATACCTTACTCTGTCCAGCACCGTCCTGTGTGATGTAATCAGCATACCTTACTCTGTCCAGCACCGCCCTGTGTGATGTAAACAGTATACCTTACTCTGTCCAGCACCGTCCTGTGTGATGTAACCAGTGTACCTTACTCTGTCCAGCACTGTCATGTGTGATGTAACCAGTATACCTTACTCTGTCCAGCACAGTCCTTTGTGATGTAACCAGTATACCTTACTCTGTCCAGCACCGTCCTGTGTGATGTAACCAGTGTACCTTACTCTGTCCAGCACTGTCCTGTGTGATGTAACCAGTATACCTTACTCTGTCCAGCACTGTCATGTGTGATGTAACCAGTATACCTTACTCTGTCCAGCACAGTCCTTTGTGATGTAACCAGTATACCTTACTCTGTCCAGCACCGTCCTGTGTGATGTAACCAGTGTACCTTACTCTGTCCAGCACTGTCCTGTGTGATGTAACCAGTATACGTTACTCTGTCCAGCACCGTCCTGTGTGATGTAACCAGTATACCTTACTCTGTCCAGCACCGTCCTGTGTGATGTAACCAGTATACGTTACTCTGTCCAGCACCATCCTGTGTGATGTAACCAGTATACCTTACTCTGTCCAGCACAGTCCTGTGTGATGTAACCAGAATAACTTACTCTGTCCAGCACTGTCCTGTGCGATGTAACCAGTATACCTTACTCTGTCCAGCACTGTCCTGTGCGATATAACCAGTATACCTTACTCTGTCCAGCACAATCCTGTGTGATGTAACCAGTATACCTTACTCTGTCCAGCACCGCCCTGTGTCATGTAACCAGTATACCTTACTCTGTCCGACACTGTCCTGTGTGATATAACGAGTATACCTTACTCTGTCCAGCACCGTCCTGTGTGATGTAACCAGTATACCTTATACTGTCCAGCACCGTCCTGTGTGCTGTAACCAGTATACCTTACTCTGTCCAGCACTGTCCTGTGTCATGTAACCAGTATACCTTACTCTGTCCTGCACTGTCCTGTGTGATTAACCAGTATAGATTACTCTGTCCAGCACCGTCCTGTGTGCTGTAACCAGTATACCTTACTCTGTCCAGCACTGTCCTGTGTCATGTAACCAGTATACCTTACTCTGTCCAGCACTGTCCTGTGTGAAGTAACCAGTACACCTTACTCTGTCCAGCACTGTCCTGTGCGATGTAACCAGTATACCTTACTCTGTCCAGCACTGTCCTGTGCTATATAACCAGTATACCTTACTCTGTCCAGCACAATCCTGTGTGATGTAACCAGTATACCTTACTCTGTCCAGCACCGCCCTGTGTCATGTAACCAGTATACCTTACTCTGTCCGGCACTGTCCTGTGTGATATAACCAGTGTACCTCACTCTGTCCAGCACTGTCCTGTGTGATTTAACCAGTATACCTTACTCTGTCCAGCACTGCCCTGTGTGATGTAACCAGAATAACTTACTCTGTCCAGCACTGTCCTGTGTGATGTAACCAGTATACCTTACTCTGTCCAGCACTGTCCTGTGCAATATAACCAGTATATCTTACTCTGTCCAGTACCGTCCTGTGTGAAATAACCAGCATACCTTACTCTGTCCAGCACCGTCCTGTGTGATGTAATCAGCATACCTTACTCTGTCCAGCACCGCCCTGTGTGATGTAACCAGTATACCATACTCTGTCCAGCACCGTCCTGTGTGATGTAATCAGCATACCTTACTCTGTCCAGCACCGTCCTGTGTGATGTAAACAGTATACCTTACTCTGTCCAGCACCGTCCTGTGTGATGTAACCAGTATACCTTACTCTGTCCAGCACTGTCATGTGTGATGTAACCAGTATACCTTACTCTGTCCAGCACAGTCCTTTGTGATGTAACCAGTATACCTTACTCTGTCCAGCACCGTCCTGTGTGATATAACCAGTGTACCTTACTCTGTCCAGCACTGCCCTGTGTGATGTAACCAGTATACCTTACTCTGTCCAGCACTGTCCTGTGTGATGTAACCAGAATAACTTACTCTGTCCAGCACTGTCCTGTGCGATGTAACCAGTATACCTTACTCTGTCCAGCACTGTCCTGTGCGATATAACCAGTATACCTTACTCTGTCCAGCACAATCCTGTGTGATGTAACCAGTATACCTTACTCTGTCCAGCACCGCCCTGTGTCATGTAACCAGTATACCTTACTCTGTCCGGCACTGTCCTGTGTGATATAACGAGTATACCTTACTCTGTCCAGCACCGTCCTGTGTGATGTAACCAGTATACCTTATACTGTCCAGCACCGTCCTGTGTGCTGTAACCAGTATACCTTACTCTGTCCAGCACAGTCCTGTGTGATGTAACCAGTATACCTTACTCTGTCCTGCACTTTCCTGTGTGATTAACCAGTATAGATTACTCTGTCCAGCACCGTCCTGTGTGCTGTAACCAGTATACCTTACTCTGTCCAGCACTGTCCTGTGTCATGTAACCAGTATACCTTACTCTGTCCAGCACTGTCCTGTGTGAAGTAACCAGTACACCTTACTCTGTCCAGCACTGTCCTGTGCGATGTAACCAGTATACCTTACTCTGTCCAGCACTGTCCTGTGCGATATAACCAGTATACCTTACTCTGTCCAGCACAATCCTGTGTGATGTAACCAGTATACCTTACTCTGTCCAGCACTGTCCTGTGCGACATAACCAGTATACCTTACTCTGTCCAGCACTGTCCTGTGTGATATAACCAGTGTACCTCACTCTGTCCAGCACTGTCCTGTGTGATTTAACCAGTATACCTTACTCTGTCCAGCACTGCCCTGTGTGATGTAACCAGAATAACTTACTCTGTCCAGCACTGTCCTGTGTGATGTAACCAGTATACCTTACTCTGTCCAGCACTGTCCTGTGCAATATAACCAGTATATCTTACTCTGTCCAGTACCGTCCTGTGTGAAATAACCAGCATACCTTACTCTGTCCAGCACCGTCCTGTGTGATGTAATCAGCATACCTTACTCTGTCCAGCACCGCCCTGTGTGATGTAAACAGTATACCTTACTCTGTCCAGCACCGTCCTGTGTGATGTAACCAGTATACCATACTCTGTCCAGCACTGTCATGTGTGATGTAACCAGTATACCTTACTCTGTCCAGCACAGTCCTTTGTGATGTAACCAGTATACCTTACTCTGTCCAGCACCGTCCTGTGAGATGTAACCAGTGTACCTTACTCTGTCCAGCACTGTCCTGTCTGATGTAACCAGTATATGTTACTCTGTCCAGCACCGTCCTGTGTGATATAACCAGTGTACCTTACTCTGTCCAGCACTGTCCTGTGTGATGTAACCAGTATACCTTATTCTGTCCAGCACTGTCCTGTGTGATGTAACCAGTATACCTTACTCTGTCCAGCACAGTCCTGTGTGATGTAACCAGAATAACTTACTCTGTCCAGCACTGTCCTGTGCGATATAACCAGTATACCTTACTCTGTCCAGCACAATCCTGTGTGATGTAACCAGTATACCTTACTCTGTCCAGCACCGCCCTGTGTCATGTAACCAGTATACCTTACTCTGTCCGGCACTGTCCTGTGTGATATAACGAGTATACCTTACTCTGTCCAGCACCGTTCTGTGTGCTGTAACCAGTATACCTTATTCTGTCCAGCACCGTCCTGTGTGCTGTAACCAGTATACCTTACTCTGTCCAGCACAGTCCTGTGTGATGTAACCAGTATACCTTACTCTGTTCAGCACTGTCCTGTGTGATGTAACCAGTATACCTTACTCTGTCCAGCACTGTCATGTGTGATGTAACCAGTATACCTTACTCTGTCCAGCACAGTCCTTTGTGATGTAACCAGTATACCTTACTCTGTCCAGCACCGTCCTGTGTGATGTAACCAGTATACCTTACTCTGTCCAGCACTGTCCTGTGTGATGTAACCAGTATACCTTACTCTGTCCAGCACCGTCCTGTGTGATGTAACCAGTATACGTTACTCTGTCCAGCACCGTCCTGTGTGACGTAACCAGTATACCTTACTCTGTCCAGCACCGTCCTGTGTGATGTAACCAGTATACCTTACTCTGTCCAGCACCGTCCTGTGTGATGTAACCAGTATACGTTACTCTGTCCAGCACCGTCCTGTGTGATGTAACCAGTATACCATACTATGTCCAGCACTGTCCTGTGTGATGTAACCAGTATACCTTACTCTGTCCAGCACCGTCCTGTGTGATATAACTAGTATACCTTACTCTGTCCAGCACCGACCTGTGTGATGTAACCAGTATACGTTACTCTGTCCAGCACCGTCCTGTGTGATGTAACCAGTATACCATACTATGTCCAGCACTGTCCTGTGTGATGTAACCAGTATATCTTACTCTGTCCAGTACCGTCCTGTGTGAAATAACCAGCATACCTTACTCTGTCCAGCACCGTCCTGTGTGATGTAATCAGTATACCTTTCTCTGTTCAACACCGTCCTGTGCCATGTAAACAGTATACCTTACTCTGTCCAGCACCGTCCTGTGTGATGTAAACAATATACCTTACTCTGTCCAGCACCGCACTGTGTGATGTAACCAGTATACCTTACTCTGTCCAGCACAATCCTTTGTGATGTAACCAGTATACCTTACTCTGTCCAGCACTGTCCTGTGTGATGTAACCAGTATACGTTACTCTGTCCAGCACCGTCCTGTGTGATGTAACCAGTATACCTTACTCTGTCCAGCACCGTCCTGTGTGATGTAACCAGTATACGTTACTCTGTCCAGCACCATCCTGTGTGATGTAACCAGTATACAATACTCTGTCCAGCACTGTCCTGTGCGATGTAACCAGTATACCTTACTCTGTCCAACACTGTCCTGTGTGATATAACAAGTATACCATGTTGTGTCCAGTACTGTCCTGTGCAATGTAAACAGTATGCCTTACTCTGTCCAGCACTGTCCTGTGTGATGTAACCAGTATACCTTACTCTGTCCAGCACAGTCCTGTGTGATGTAACCAGTATACCTTACTCTGTTCAGCACTGTCCTGTGCGACGTAACCAGTATACCTTACTCTGTCCAGCACTGTCCTGTGTGATATAACCAGTGTACCTCACTCTGTCCAGCACTGTCCTGTGTGATTTAACCAGTATACCTTACTCTGTCCAGCACTGTCCTGTATGTTGTAACCAGTATACCTTACTCTGTCCAGCACAGTCCTGTGTGATGTATCCAGAATAACTTACTCTGTCCAGCAATGTCCTGTGCGATGTAACCAGTATACCTTACTCTGTCCAGCACAATCCTGTGTGATGTAACCAGTATACCTTACTCTGTCCAGCACCGCCCTGTGTGATGTAACCAGTATACCTTACTCTGTCCGGCACTGTCCTGTGTGATATAACGAGTATACCTTACTCTGTCCAGCACCGTCCTGTGTGATGTAACCAGTATACCTTATTCTGTCCAGCACCGTCCTTTGTGCTGTAACCAGTATACCTAACTCTGTCCAGCACAGTCCTGTGTGATGTAACCAGTATACCTTACTCTGTCCAGCACTGTCCTGTGCGACATAACCAGTATACCTTACTCTGTCCAGCACTGTCCTGTGTGATATAACCAGTGTACCTCACTCTGTCCAGCACTGTCCTGTGTGATTTAACTAGTATACCTTACTCTGTCCAGCACTGTCCTGTGTGATGTAACCAGTATACCTTACTCTGTCCAGCACTGTCCTGTGTGATGTAACCAGTGTACCTTACTCTGTCCAGCACTGCCCTGTGTGATGTAACCAGTGTACCTTACTCTGTCCAGCACTGTCCTGTGTGATGTAACCAGTATACCTTACTCTGTCCAGCACTGTCCTGTGTGATGTAACCAGTATACCATACTCTGTCCAGCAATGTCCTGTGTGATGTAGCCAGTATACCTTACTCTGTCCAGCACTGTCCTGTGCGATGTAACCAGTATACCTTACTCTGTCCAGCACTGTCCTGTGTGATGTAACCAGTATACCTTACTCTGTCCAGCACCGTCCTGTGTGATGTAACCAGTATACCTTACTCTGTCCAGCACCGTCCTGTGTGATGTAACCAGTATACCTTACTCTGTCCAGCACTGTCCTGTGCGATGTAACCAGTATACCTTACTCTGTCCAGCACCGTCCTGTGTGATGTAACCAGTATACCTTACTCTGTCCAGCACCGTCCTGTGTGATGTAACCAGTATACCTTACTCTGTCCAGCACTGTCCTGTGCGATGTAACCAGTATACCTTACTCTGTCCAGCACCGTCCTGTGTGATGTAACCAGTATACCTTACTCTGTCCAGCACCGTCCTGTGTGATGTAACCAGTATACCTTACTCTGTCCAGCACTGTCCTGTGCGATGTAACCAGTATACCTTATTCTGTCCAGCACCGTCCTGTGTGATGTAACCAGTATACCTTACTCTGTCCAGCACCGTCCTGTGTGATGTAACCAGTATACCTTACTCTGTCCAGCACAGTCCTGTGTGATATAACCAGTATACCTTACTCTGTCCAGCACCGTCCTGTGTGATGTCACCAGTATACCTTACTCTGTCCAGCACAGTCCTGTGTGATATAACCAGTATACCTTACTCTGTCCAGCACCGTCCTGTGTGATGTAACCAGTATACGTTACTCTGTCCAGCACCATCCTGTGTGATGTAACCAGTATACCATACTCTGTCCAGCACTGTCCTGTGTGATATAACAAGTATACCATGTTGTGTCCAGCACTGTCCTGTGCGATGTAAACAGTATACCTTACTCTGTCCCGCACTGTCCTGTGTGATGTAACCAGTATACCTTACTCTGTCCAGCACTGTCCTGTGTGATGTAAACAGTATACCTTACTCTGTCCAGCACTGTCCTGTGCGATGTAACCAGTATACCTTACTCTGTCCAGCACTGTCCTGTGCGATGTAACCAGTATACCTTACTCTGTCCAGCACTGTCCTGTGTGATATAACAAGTATACCATGTTGTGTCCAGCACTGTCCTGTGCGATGTAAACAGTATACCTTACTCTGTCCAGCACTGTCCTGTGTGATGTAACCAGTATGCCTTACTCTGTCCAGCACCGTCCTGTGTGATGTAACCAGTATACCTTACTCTGTCCAGCACTGTCCTGTGCGACGTAACCAGTATACCTTACTCTGTCCAGCACTGTCCTGTGTGATATAACCAGTGTACCTCACTCTGTTCAGCACTGTCCTGTGTGATTTAACCAGTATACCTTACTCTGTCCAGCACTGTCCTGTGTGATGTAACCAGTATACCTTACTCTGTCCAGCACAGTCCTGTGTGATGTAACCAGAATAACTTACTCTGTCCAGCACTGTCCTGTGCGGTGTAACCAGTAAACCTTGCTCTGTCCAGCACTGTCCTGTGCGATATAACCAGTATACCTTACTCTGTCCAGCACAATCCTGTGTGATGTAACCAGTATACCTTACACTGTCCGGCACTGTCCTGTGTGATATAACGAGTATACCTTACTCTGTCCAGCACCGTCCTGTGTGATGTAACCAGTATACCTTATTCTGTCCAGCACGTCCTGTGTGCTGTAAACAGTATACCTTACTCTGTCCAGCACTGTCCTGTGTCATGTAACCAGTATACCTTACTCTGTCCAGCACTGTCCTGTGTGATTAACCAGTATACATTACTCTGTCCAGCACAGTCCTGTGTGCTGTAATCAGTATACCTTACTCTGTCCAGCACTGTCCTGTGTCATGTAACCAGTATACCTTACTCTGTCCAGCACTGTCCTGTGTGAAATAACCAGTATACCTTACTCTGTCCAGCACTGTCCTGTGTGATGTAACCAGTATACCTTACCCTGTCCAGCACCATTCTGTGTGATGTAACCAGTATACCTTACTCTGTCGAGCATAGTCCTGTGTGCTGTTACCAGTATTCCTTACTCTGTCCAGCACTGTCCTGTGTGATATAACCAGTATACCTTACTCTGTCCAGCACCGTCCTGTGTGATATAACCAGGATACCTTACTCTGTCCAGCACTGTCCTGGGTGCTGTTACCAGTATACATTACTCTGTCCAGCACTGTCCTGTGTGATGTAACCAGTATACCATACTCTGTCCAGCACCTTCCTGTGTGATGTATCCAGTATACCTTACTCTGTCCAGCACCGCCCTGTTTGGTGTCACCAGTATACCTTACTCTGTCCTGCACCGTCCTGTGTGATATAACCAGTATACCTTACTCTGTCCAGCACCATCCTGTGTGATATAACCAGTATACCTTACTCTGTCCAGCATAGTCCTGTGTGCTGTTACCAGTATACCTTACTCTGTCCAGCACTGTCCTGTGTGATGTAACCAGTATACCTTACACTGTCCAGCACTGTCCTGTGTGCTGTTACCAGTACACCTTACTCTGTCCAGCACTGTCCTGTGTGATGTAACCAGTATACCTTACTCTGTCCAGCACTGTCCTGTGTGATGTAACCAGTATACCTTACTCTGTCCAGCACAGTCCTGTGTGATGTAACCAGAATAACTTACTCTGTCCAGCACTGTCCTGTGCGATGTAACCAGTATACCTTACTCTGTCCAGCACTGTCCTGTGCGATATAACCAGTATACCTTACTCTGTCCAGCACAATCCTGTGTGATGTAACCAGTATACCTTACTCTGTCCAGCACCGCCCTGTGTCATGTAACCAGTATACCTTACTCTGTCCGGCACTGTCCTGTGTGATATAACGAGTATACCTTACTCTGTCCAGCACCGTTCCGTGTGCTGTAACCAGTATACCTTATTCTGTCCAGCACCGTCCTGTGTGCTGTAACCAGTATACCTTACTCTGTCCAGCACAGTCCTGTGTGATGTAACCAGTATACCTTACTCTGTCCAGCACTGTCCTGTGTGATATAACCAGTGTACCTCACTCTGTCCAGCACTGTCCTGTGTGATTTAACCAGTATACCTTACTCTGTCCAGCACTGCCCTGTGTGATGTAACCAGAATAACTTACTCTGTCCAGCACTGTCCTGTGCGATGTAACCAGTATACCTTACCATGTCCAGCACTGTCCTGTGCAATATAAACAGTATATCTTACTCTGTCCAGTACCGTCCTGTGTGAAATAACCAGCATACCTTACTCTGTCCAGCACCGTCCTGTGTGATGTAACCAGTATACCTTACTCTGTCCAGCACCGTCCTGTGTGATGTAACCAGTATACCTTACTCTGTACAGCACTGTCATGTGTGATGTAACCAGTATACCTTACTCTGTCCAGCACGGTCCTTTGTGATGTAACCAGTATACCTTACTCTGTCCAGCACCGTCCTGTGTGATGTAACCAGTGTACCTTACTCTGTCCAGCACTGTCCTGTGTGATGTAACCAGTATACCTTACTCTGTCCAGCACTGTCCTGTGTGATGTAACCAGTATACCTTACTCTGTCCAGCACAGTCCTTTGTGATGTAACCAGTATACCTTACTCTGTCCAGCACCGTCCTGTGTGATGTAACCAGTATACCTTACTCTGTCCGGCACTGTCCTGTGTGATATAACGAGTATACCTTACTCTGTCCAGCACCGTTCCGTGTGCTGTAACCAGTATACCTTATTCTGTCCAGCACCGTCCTGTGTGCTGTAACCAGTATACCTTACTCTGTCCAGCACAGTCCTGTGTGATGTAACCAGTATACCTTACTCTGTCCAGCACTGTCCTGTGTGATATAACCAGTGTACCTCACTCTGTCCAGCACTGTCCTGTGTGATTTAACCAGTATACCTTTCTCTGTCCAGCACTGCCCTGTGTGATGTAACCAGAATAACTTACTCTGTCCAGCACTGTCCTGTGCGATGTAACCAGTATACCTTACCATGTCCAGCACTGTCCTGTGCAATATAAACAGTATATCTTACTCTGTCCAGTACCGTCCTGTGTGAAATAACCAGCATACCTTACTCTGTCCAGCACCGTCCTGTGTGATGTAACCAGTATACCTTACTCTGTCCAGCACCGTCCTGTGTGATGTAACCAGTATACCTTACTCTGTCCAGCACTGTCATGTGTGATGTAACCAGTATACCTTACTCTGTCCAGCACGGTCCTTTGTGATGTAACCAGTATACCTTACTCTGTCCAGCACCGTCCTGTGTGATGTAACCAGTGTACCTTACTCTGTCCAGCACTGTCCTGTGTGATGTAACCAGTATACCTTACTCTGTCCAGCACTGTCCTGTGTGATGTAACCAGTATACCTTACTCTGTCCAGCACAGTCCTTTGTGATGTAACCAGTATACCTTACTCTGTCCAGCACCGTCCTGTGTGATGTAACCAGTGTACCTTACTCTGTCCAGCACTGTCCTGTGTGATGTAACCAGTATACGTTACTCTGTCCAGCACCGTCCTGTGTGATGTAACCAGTATACCTTACTCTGTCCAGCACCGTCCTGTGTGATGTAACCAGTATACGTTACTCTGTCCAGCACCGTCCTGTGTGATGTAACCAGTATACCTTACTCTGTCCAGCACCGTCCTGTGTGATGTAACCAGTATACCTTACTCTGTCCAGCACCATCCTGTGTGATGTAACCAGTATACCTTACTCTGTCCAGCACTGTCCTGTGTGATATAACAAGTATACCATGTTGTGTCCAGCACCGCCCTGTGTGATGTCACCAGTATACCTTACTCTGTCCAGCACCGTCCTGTGTGCTGTAACCAGTATACCTTACTCTGTCCAGCTCCGCCCTGTGTGATGTAACCAGTACACCTTACTCTGACCAGCACCGCCCTGTGTGATGTAACCAGTATACCTTACTCTGTCCAGCACTGTCCTGTGTGATGTAACCAGTATACCTTACTCTGTCCAGCACAGTCCTGTGTGATGTAACCAGAATAACTTACTCTGTCCAGCACTGTCCTGTGCGATATAACCAGTATACCTTACTCTGTCCAGCACAAACCTGTGTGATGTAACCAGTATACCTTACTCTGTCCAGCACAGCCCTGTGTCATGTAACCAGTATACCTTACTCTGTCCAGCACTGTCCTGTGCGATATAACCAGTATACCTTACTCTGTCCAGCACAATCCTGTGTGATGTAACCAGTATACCTTACTCTGTCCAGCACCGCCCTGTGTCATGTAACCAGTATACCTTACTCTGTCCGGCACTGTCCTGTGTGATATAACGAGTATACCTTACTCGGTCCAGCACCGTCCTGTGTGATGTAACCAGTATACCTTATTCTGTCCAGCACCGTCCTGTGTGCTGTAACCAGTATACCTTACTCTGTCCAGCACAGTCCTGTGTGATGTAAACCAGTATACCTTACTCTGTCCAGCACTGTCCTGTGTGATATAACCAGTGTACCTCACTCTGTCCAGCACTGTCCTGTGTGATTTAACCAGTATACCTTACTCTGTCCAGCACTGCCCTGTGTGATGTAACCAGAATAACTTACTCTGTCCAGCACTGTCCTGTGTGATGTAACCAGTATACCTTACTCTGTCCAGCACTGTCCTGTGCAATATAACCAGTATATCTTACTCTGTCCAGTACCGTCCTGTGTGAAATAACCAGCATACCTTACTCTGTCCAGCACCGTCCTGTGTGATGTAATCAGCATACCTTACTCTGTCCAGCACCGCCCTGTGTGATGTAAACAGTATACCTTACTCTGTCCAGCACTGTCATGTGTGATGTAACCAGTATACCTTACTCTGTCCAGCACAGTCCTTTGTGATGTAACCAGTATACCTTACTCTGTCCAGCACCGTCCTGTGAGATGTAACCAGTTTACCTTACTCTGTCCAGCACTGTCCTGTCTGATGTAACCAGTATACCTTACTCTGTCCAGCACTGTCATGTGTGATGTAACCAGTATACCTTACTCTGTCCAGCACAGTCCTTTGTGATGTAACCAGTATACCTTACTCTGTCCAGCACCGTCCTGTGTGATGTAACCAGTGTACCTTACTCTGTCCAGCACTGTCCTGTGTGATGTAACCAGTATATGTTACTCTGTCCAGCACCATCCTGTGTGATGTAACCAGTATACATTACTCTGTCCAGCACCGTCCTGTGTGATGTAACCAGTATACCTTACTCTGTCCAGCACCGTCCTGTGTGATGTAACCAGTATACGTTACTCTGTCCAGCACCATCCTGTGTGATGTAACCAGTATACCTTACTCTGTCCAGCACCATCCTGTGTGATGTAACCAGTATACCTTACTCTGTCCAGCACCGCCCTGTGTGATGTAACCAGTATACCTTACTCTGTCCAGCACCGCCCTGTGTGATGTAACCAGTATACCTTACTCTGTCCAGCACCGCCCTGTGTGATGTAACCAGTATACCTTACTCTGTCCAGCACCGCCCTGTGTGATGTAACCAGTATACCTTACTCTGTCCAACACTGTCCTGTGTGATGTAACCAGTATACCTTACTCTGTCCAGCACAGTCCTTTGTGATGTAACCAGTATACCTTACTCTGTCCAGCACCGTCCTGTGAGATGTAACCAGTGTACCTTACTCTGTCCAGCACTGTCCTGTCTGATGTAACCAGTATACCTTACTCTGTCCAGCACTGTCATGTGTGATGTAACCAGTATACCTTACTCTGTCCAGCACAGTCCTTTGTGATGTAACCAGTATATCTTACTCTGTCCAGCACTGTCCTGTGTGATGTAACCAGTACACCTTACTCTGTCCAGCACCGTCCTGTGTGATGTAACCAGTATACCTTACTCTGTCCAGCACCGTCCTGTGCGATGTAACCAGTATACCTTACTCTGTCCAGCACTGTCCTGTGTGATGTAACCAGTATACCTTACTCTGTCCAGCACTGTCCTGTGTGATGTAACCAGTATACGTTACTCTGTCCAGCACCATCCTGTGTGATGTAACCAGTATACGTTACTCTGTCCAGCACCGTCCTGTGTGATGTAACCAGTATACCTTACTCTGTCCATCACCGTCCTGTGTGATGTAACCAGTATACCTCACTCTGTCCAGCACTGTCCTGTGTGATTTAACCAGTATACCTTACTCTGTCCAGCACTGCCCTGTGTGATGTAACCAGAATAACTTACTCTGTCCAGCACTGTCCTGTGTGATGTAACCAGTATACCTTACTCTGTCCAGCACTGTCCTGTGCAATATAACCAGTATATCTTACTCTGTCCAGTACCGTCCTGTGTGAAATAACCAGCATACCTTACTCTGTCCAGCACCGTCCTGTGTGATGTAATCAGCATACCTTACTCTGTCCAGCACCGCCCTGTGTGATGTAAACAGTATACCTTACTCTGTCCAGCACTGTCATGTGTGATGTAACCAGTATACCTTACTCTGTCCAGCACAGTCCTTTGTGATGTAACCAGTATACCTTACTCTGTCCAGCACCGTCCTGTGAGATGTAACCAGTTTACCTTACTCTGTCCAGCACTGTCCTGTCTGATGTAACCAGTATACCTTACTCTGTCCAGCACTGTCATGTGTGATGTAACCAGTATACCTTACTCTGTCCAGCACAGTCCTTTGTGATGTAACCAGTATACCTTACTCTGTCCAGCACCGTCCTGTGTGATGTAACCAGTGTACCTTACTCTGTCCAGCACTGTCCTGTGTGATGTAACCAGTATATGTTACTCTGTCCAGCACCATCCTGTGTGATGTAACCAGTATACATTACTCTGTCCAGCACCGTCCTGTGTGATGTAACCAGTATACCTTACTCTGTCCAGCACCGTCCTGTGTGATGTAACCAGTATACGTTACTCTGTCCAGCACCATCCTGTGTGATGTAACCAGTATACCTTACTCTGTCCAGCACCATCCTGTGTGATGTAACCAGTATACCTTACTCTGTCCAGCACCGCCCTGTGTGATGTAACCAGTATACCTTACTCTGTCCAGCACCGCCCTGTGTGATGTAACCAGTATACCTTACTCTGTCCAGCACCGCCCTGTGTGATGTAACCAGTATACCTTACTCTGTCCAGCACCGCCCTGTGTGATGTAACCAGTATACCTTACTCTGTCCAGCACTGTCCTGTGTGATGTAACCAGTATACCTTACTCTGTCCAGCACAGTCCTTTGTGATGTAACCAGTATACCTTACTCTGTCCAGCACCGTCCTGTGAGATGTAACCAGTGTACCTTACTCTGTCCAGCACTGTCCTGTCTGATGTAACCAGTATACCTTACTCTGTCCAGCACTGTCATGTGTGATGTAACCAGTATACCTTACTCTGTCCAGCACAGTCCTTTGTGATGTAACCAGTATATCTTACTCTGTCCAGCACTGTCCTGTGTGATGTAACCAGTACACCTTACTCTGTCCAGCACCGTCCTGTGTGATGTAACCAGTATACCTTACTCTGTCCAGCACCGTCCTGTGCGATGTAACCAGTATACCTTACTCTGTCCAGCACTGTCCTGTGTGATGTAACCAGTATACCTTACTCTGTCCAGCACTGTCCTGTGTGATGTAACCAGTATACGTTACTCTGTCCAGCACCATCCTGTGTGATGTAACCAGTATACGTTACTCTGTCCAGCACCGTCCTGTGTGATGTAACCAGTATACCTTACTCTGTCCATCACCGTCCTGTGTGATGTAACCAGTATACCTTACTCTGTCCAGCACCGTCCTGTGCGATGTAACCAGTATACCTTACTCTGTCCAGCACTGTCCTGTGCGATGTAACCAGTATACCTTTACTCTGTCCAGCACTGTCCTGTGCGATGTAACCAGTATACCTTACTCTGTCCAGCACTGTCCTGTGTGATATAACAAGTATACCATGTTGTGTCCAGCACTGTCCTGTGCGATGTAAACAGTATACCTTACTCTGTCCAGCACAGTCCTGTGTGATGTAACTAGTATACCTTACTCTGTCCAGCACTGTCCTGTGCGACGTAACCAGTATACCTTACTCTGTCCAGCACTGTCCTGTGTGATATAACCAGTGTACCTCACTCTGTCCAGCACTGTCCTGTGTGATTTAACCAGTATACCTTACTCTGTCCAGCACTGTCCTGTGTGATGTAACCAGTATACCTTACTCTGTCCAGCACCGTCCTGTGCGATGTAACCAGAATAACTTACTCTGTCCAGCACTGTCCTGTGCGATGTAACCAGTATACCTTACTCTGTCCAGCACTGTCCTGTGTGATATAACAAGTATACCATGTTGTGTCCAGCACCGCCATGTGTGATGTCACCAGTATACCTTACTCTGTCCAGCTCCGCCCTGTGTGATGTAACCAGTATACCTTACTCTGTCCAGCACTGTCCTGTGTGATGTAACCAGTATACCTTACTCTGTCCAGCACTGTCCTGTGTGCTGTTACCAGTACACCTTACTCTGTCCTGCACTGTCCTGTGTGATGTAACCAGTATACCTTACTCTGTCCAGCACAGTCCTGTGTGATGTAACCAGAATAACTTACTCTGTCCAGCACTGTCCTGTGCGATGTAACCAGTATACCTTACTCTGTCCAGCACTGTCCTGTGTGATGTAACCAGTATACCTTACTCTGTCCAGCTCCGCCCTGTGTGATGTAACCAGTATACCTTACTCTGTCCGGCACTGTACTGTGTGATATAACGAGTATACCTTACTCTGTCCAGCACCGTCCTGTGTGATGTAACCAGTATACCTTATTCTGTCCAGCACCGTCCTGTGTGCTGTAACCAGTATACCTTACTCTGTCCAGCACAGTCCTGTGTGATGTAACCAGTATACCTTACTCTGTTCAGCACTGTCCTGTGTGATATAACCAGTGTACCTCACTCTGTCCAGCACTGTCCTGTGTGATATAACCAGTGTACCTCACTCTGTCCAGCACTGTCCTGTGTGATGTAACCAGTATACCTTACTCTGTTCAGCACTGTCCTGTGCGATGTAACCAGAATAACTCACTCTGTCCAGCACTGTCCTGTGCGATGTAACCAGAATACCTTACTCTGTCCAGCACTGTCCTGTGCAATATAACCAGTATATCTTACTCTGTCCAGTACCGTCCTGTGTGAAATAACCAGCATACCTTACTCTGTCCAGCACCGTCCTGTGTGATGTAATCAGCATACCTTACTCTGTCCAGCACCGCCCTGTGTGATGTAAACAGTATACCTTACTCTGTCCAGCACCGTCCTGTGTGATGTAACCAGTGTACCTTACTCTGTCCAGCACTGTCATGTGTGATGTAACCAGTATACCTTACTCTGTCCAGCACAGTCCTTTGTGATGTAACCAGTATACCTTACTCTGTCCAGCACCGTCCTGTGTGATGTAACCAGTGTACCTTACTCTGTCCAGCACTGTCCTGTGTGATGTAACCAGTATACCTTACTCTGTCCAGCACTGTCATGTGTGATGTAACCAGTATACCTTACTCTGTCCAGCACAGTCCTTTGTGATGTAACCAGTATACCTTACTCTGTCCAGCACCGTCCTGTGTGATGTAACCAGTGTACCTTACTCTGTCCAGCACTGTCCTGTGTGATGTAACCAGTATACGTTACTCTGTCCAGCACCGTCCTGTGTGATGTAACCAGTATACCTTACTCTGTCCAGCACCGTCCTGTGTGATGTAACCAGTATACGTTACTCTGTCCAGCACCATCCTGTGTGATGTAACCAGTATACCTTACTCTGTCCAGCACAGTCCTGTGTGATGTAACCAGAATAACTTACTCTGTCCAGCACTGTCCTGTGCGATGTAACCAGTATACCTTACTCTGTCCAGCACTGTCCTGTGCGATATAACCAGTATACCTTACTCTGTCCAGCACAATCCTGTGTGATGTAACCAGTATACCTTACTCTGTCCAGCACCGCCCTGTGTCATGTAACCAGTATACCTTACTCTGTCCGGCACTGTCCTGTGTGATATAACGAGTATACCTTACTCTGTCCAGCACCGTCCTGTGTGATGTAACCAGTATACCTTATACTGTCCAGCACCGTCCTGTGTGCTGTAACCAGTATACCTTACTCTGTCCAGCACTGTCCTGTGTCATGTAACCAGTATACCTTACTCTGTCCTGCACTGTCCTGTGTGATTAACCAGTATAGATTACTCTGTCCAGCACCGTCCTGTGTGCTGTAACCAGTATACCTTACTCTGTCCAGCACTGTCCTGTGTCATGTAACCAGTATACCTTACTCTGTCCAGCACTGTCCTGTGTGAAGTAACCAGTACACCTTACTCTGTCCAGCACTGTCCTGTGCGATGTAACCAGTATACCTTACTCTGTCCAGCACTGTCCTGTGCGATATAACCAGTATACCTTACTCTGTCCAGCACAATCCTGTGTGATGTAACCAGTATACCTTACTCTGTCCAGCACCGCCCTGTGTCATGTAACCAGTATACCTTACTCTGTCCGGCACTGTCCTGTGTGATATAACGAGTATACCTTACTCTGTCCAGCACCGTCCTGTGTGATGTAACCAGTATACCTTATACTGTCCAGCACCGTCCTGTGTGCTGTAACCAGTATACCTTACTCTGTCCAGCACTGTCCTGTGTCATGTAACCAGTATACCTTACTCTGTCCTGCACTGTCCTGTGTGATTAACCAGTATAGATTACTCTGTCCAGCACCGTCCTGTGTGCTGTAACCAGTATACCTTACTCTGTCCAGCACTGTCCTGTGTCATGTAACCCGTATACCTTACTCTGTCCAGCACTGTCCTGTGTGAAGTAACCAGTACACCTTACTCTGTCCAGCACTGTCCTGTGCGATGTAACCAGTATACCTTACTCTGTCCAGCACTGTCCTGTGCGATATAACCAGTATACCTTACTCTGTCCAGCACAATCCTGTGTGATGTAACCAGTATACCTTACTCTGTCCAGCACCGCCCTGTGTCATGTAACCAGTATACCTTACTCTGTCCGGCACTGTCCTGTGTGATATAACCAGTGTACCTCACTCTGTCCAGCACTGTCCTGTGTGATTTAACCAGTATACCTTACTCTGTCCAGCACTGCCCTGTGTGATGTAACCAGAATAACTTACTCTGTCCAGCACTGTCCTGTGTGATGTAACCAGTATACCTTACTCTGTCCAGCACTGTCCTGTGCAATATAACCAGTATATCTTACTCTGTCCAGTACCGTCCTGTGTGAAATAACCAGCATACCTTACTCTGTCCAGCACCGCCCTGTGTGATGTAACCAGTATACCATACTCTGTCCAGCACCGTCCTGTGTGATGTAATCAGCATACCTTACTCTGTCCAGCACCGTCCTGTGTGATGTAAACAGTATACCTTACTCTGTCCAGCACCGTCCTGTGTGATGTAACCAGTATACCTTACTCTGTCCAGCACTGTCATGTGTGATGTAACCAGTATACTAAACTCTGTCCAGCACAGTCCTTTGTGATGTAACCAGTATACCTTACTCTGTCCAGCACCGTCCTGTGTGATATAACCAGTGTACCTTACTCTGTCCAGCACTGCCCTGTGTGATGTAACCAGTATACCTTACTCTGTCCAGCACTGTCCTGTGTGATGTAACCAGAATAACTTACTCTGTCCAGCACTGTCCTGTGCGATGTAACCAGTATACCTTACTCTGTCCAGCACTGTCCTGTGCGATATAACCAGTATACCTTACTCTGTCCAGCACAATCCTGTGTGATGTAACCAGTATACCTTACTCTGTCCAGCACCGCCCTGTGTCATGTAACCAGTATACCTTACTCTGTCCGGCACTGTCCTGTGTGATATAACGAGTATACCTTACTCTGTCCAGCACCGTCCTGTGTGATGTAACCAGTATACCTTATACTGTCCAGCACCGTCCTGTGTGCTGTAACCAGTATACCTTACTCTGTCCAGCACAGTCCTGTGTGATGTAACCAGTATACCTTACTCTGTCCTGCACTTTCCTGTGTGATTAACCAGTATAGATTACTCTGTCCAGCACCGTCCTGTGTGCTGTAACCAGTATACCTTACTCTGTCCAGCACTGTCCTGTGTCATGTAACCAGTATACCTTACTCTGTCCAGCACTGTCCTGTGTGAAGTAACCAGTACACCTTACTCTGTCCAGCACTGTCCTGTGCGATGTAACCAGTATACCTTACTCTGTCCAGCACTGTCCTGTGCGATATAACCAGTATACCTTACTCTGTCCAGCACAATCCTGTGTGATGTAACCAGTATACCTTACTCTGTCCAGCACCGCCCTGTGTCATGTAACCAGTATACCTTACTCTGTCCGGCACTGTCCTGTGTGATATAACCAGTGTACCTCACTCTGTCCAGCACTGTCCTGTGTGATTTAACCAGTATACCTTACTCTGTCCAGCACTGCCCTGTGTGATGTAACCAGAATAACTTACTCTGTCCAGCACTGTCCTGTGTGATGTAACCAGTATACCTTACTCTGTCCAGCACTGTCCTGTGCAATATAACCAGTATATCTTACTCTGTCCAGTACCGTCCTGTGTGAAATAACCAGCATACCTTACTCTGTCCAGCACCGTCCTGTGTGATGTAATCAGCATACCTTACTCTGTCCAGCACCGCCCTGTGTGATGTAAACAGTATACCTTACTCTGTCCAGCACCGTCCTGTGTGATGTAACCAGTATACCTTACTCTGTCCAGCACTGTCATGTGTGATGTAACCAGTATACCTTACTCTGTCCAGCACAGTCCTTTGTGATGTAACCAGTATACCTTACTCTGTCCAGCACCGTCCTGTGAGATGTAACCAGTGTACCTTACTCTGTCCAGCACTGTCCTGTCTGATGTAACCAGTATATGTTACTCTGTCCAGCACCGTCCTGTGTGATATAACCAGTGTACCTTACTCTGTCCAGCACTGTCCTGTGTGATGTAACCAGTATACCTTATTCTGTCCAGCACTGTCCTGTGTGATGTAACCAGTATACCTTACTCTGTCCAGCACAGTCCTGTGTGATGTAACCAGAATAACTTACTCTGTCCAGCACTGTCCTGTGCGATATAACCAGTATACCTTACTCTGTCCAGCACAATCCTGTGTGATGTAACCAGTATACCTTACTCTGTCCAGCACCGCCCTGTGTCATGTAACCAGTATACCTTACTCTGTCCGGCACTGTCCTGTGTGATATAACGAGTATACCTTACTCTGTCCAGCACCGTTCTGTGTGCTGTAACCAGTATACCTTATTCTGTCCAGCACCGTCCTGTGTGCTGTAACCAGTATACCTTACTCTGTCCAGCACAGTCCTGTGTGATGTAACCAGTATACCTTACTCTGTTCAGCACTGTCCTGTGTGATATAACCAGTGTACCTCACTCTGTCCAGCACTGTCCTGTGTGATTTAACCAGTATACCTTACTCTGTCCAGCACTGCCCTGTGTGATGTAACCAGAATAACTCACTCTGTCCAGCACTGTCCTGTGCGATGTAACCAGAATACCTTACTCTGTCCAGCACCGTCCTGTGCAATATAACCAGTATATCTTACTCTGTCCAGTACCGTCCTGTGTGAAATAACCAGCATACCTTACTCTGTCCAGCACCGTCCTGTGTGATGTAATCAGCATACCTTACTCTGTCCAGCACCGCCCTGTGTGATGTAAACAGTATACCTTACTCTGTCCTGCACCGTCCTGTGTGATGTAACCAGTATACATTACTCTGTCCAGCACAGTCCTTTGTGATGTAACCAGTATACCTTACTCTGTCCAGCACAGTCCTTTGTGATGTAACCAGTATACCTTACTCTGTCCAGCACCGTCCTGTGTGATGTAACCAGTGTACCTTACTCTGTCCAGCACAGTCCTTTGTGATGTAACCAGTATACCTTACTCTGTCCAGCACCGTCCTGTGTGATGTAACCAGTGTACCTTACTCTGTCCAGCACTGTCCTGTGTGATGTAACCAGTATACCTTACTCTGTCCAGCACCGTCCTGTGTGATGTAACCAGTATACGTTACTCTGTCCAGCACCGTCCTGTGTGATATAACCAGTGTACCTTACTCTGTCCAGCACTGTCCTGTGTGATGTAACCAGTATACGTTACTCTGTCCAGCACCGTCCTGTGTGATGTAACCAGTATACCTTACTCTGTCCAGCACCGTCCTGTGTGATGTAACCAGTATACGTTACTCTGTCCAGCTCCATCCTGTGTGATGTAACCAGTATACCTTACTCTGTCCAGCACAGTCCTGTGTGATGTAACCAGAATAACTTACTCTGTCCAGCACAATCCTGTGTGATGTAACCAGTATACCTTACTCTGTCCAGCACCGCCCTGTGTCATGTAACCAGTACACCTTACTCTGTCCAGCACTGTCCTGTGCGATGTAACCAGTATACCTTACTCTGTCCAGCACTGTCCTGTGCGATATAACCAGTATACCTTACTCTGTCCAGCACAATCCTGTGTGATGTAACCAGTATACCTTACTCTGTCCAGCACCGCCCTGTGTCATGTAACCAGTATACCTTACTCTGTCCGGCACTGTCCTGTGTGATATAACCAGTGTACCTCACTCTGTCCAGCACTGTCCTGTGTGATTTAACCAGTATACCTTACTCTGTCCAGCACTGCCCTGTGTGATGTAACCAGAATAACTTACTCTGTCCAGCACTGTCCTGTGTGATGTAACCAGTGTACCTTACTCTGTCCAGCACCGTCCTGTGTGATGTAATCAGTATACCTTACTCTGTCCAGCACCGCCCTGTGTGATGTAAACAGTATACCTTACTCTGTCCAGCACCGTCCTGTGTGATGTAACCAGTATACCTTACTCTGTCCAGCACTGTCATGTGTGATGTAACCAGTATACCTTACTCTGTCCAGCACAGTCCTTTGTGATGTAAACAGTATACCTTACTCTGTCCAGCACCGTCCTGTGAGATGTAACCAGTATATCTTACTCTGTCCAGCACTGTCCTGTCTGATGTAACCAGTATACCTTACTCTGTCCAGCACCATCCTGTGTGATGTAACCAGTATACCATACTCTGTCCAGCACCGCCCTGTGTGATGTAACCAGTATACCTTACTCTGTCCAGCACCGCCCTGTGTGATGTAACCAGTATACCTTACTCTGTCCAGCACTGTCATGTGTGATGTAACCAGTATACCTTACTCTGTCCAGCACAGTCCTTTGTGATGTAACCAGTGTACCTTACTCTGTCCAGCACTGTCCTGTGTGATGTAACCAGTATACCTTACTCTGTCCAGCACAGTCCTTTGTGATGTAACCAGTATACCTTACTCTGTCCAGCACCGTCCTGTGTGATGTAACCAGTATACCTTACTCTGTCCAGCACTGTCCTGTGTGATGTAACCAGTATACGTTACTCTGTCCAGCACTGTCCTGTGTGATGTAACCAGTATATGTTACTCTGTCCAGCACCGTCCTGTGTGATGTAACCAGTATACCTTACTCTGTCCAGCACTGTCCTGTGTGATGTAACCAGTATACCTTACTCTGTCCAGCACTGTCCTGTGTGATGTAACCAGTATATGTTACTCTGTCCAGCACCGTCCTGTGTGATGTAACCAGTATACCTTACTCTGTCCAGCACCGTCCTGTGTGATGTAACCAGTATACCTTACTCTGTCCAGCACCGTCCTGTGTGATGTAACCAGTATACGTTACTCTGTCCAGCACCATCCTGTGTGATGTAACCAGTATACGTTACTCTGTCCAGCACCATCCTGTGTGATGTAACCAGTATACCTTTACTCTGTCCAGCACTGTCCTGTGCGATGTAACCAGTATACCTTACTCTGTCCAGCACTGTCCTGTGTGATATAACAAGTATACCATGTTGTGTCCAGCACTGTCCTGTGCGATGTAAACAGTATACCTTACTCTGTCCAGCACAGTCCTGTGTGATGTAACTAGTATACCTTACTCTGTCCAGCACTGTCCTGTGCGACGTAACCAGTATACCTTACTCTGTCCAGCACTGTCCTGTGTGATATAACCAGTGTACCTCACTCTGTCCAGCACTGTCCTGTGTGATTTAACCAGTATACCTTACTCTGTCCAGCACTGTCCTGTGTGATATAACAAGTATACCATGTTGTGTCCAGCACCGCCCTGTGTGATGTCACCAGTATACCTTACTCTGTCCAGCTCCGCCCTGTGTGATGTAACCAGTATACCTTACTCTGTCCAGCACTGTCCTGTGTGATGTAACCAGTATACCTTACTCTGTCCAGCACTGTCCTGTGTGATGTAACCAGTATACCTTACTCTGTCCAGCACTGTCCTGTGTGATGTAACCAGAATAACTTACTCTGTCCAGCACTGACCTGTGCGATGTAACCAGTATACCTTACTCTGTCCAGCACTGTCCTGTGTGATGTAACCAGTATACCTTACTCTGTCCAGCTCCGCCCTGTGTGATGTAACCAGTATACCTTACTCTGTCCGGCACTGTCCTGTGTGATATAACGAGTATACCTTACTCTGTCCAGCACCGTCCTGTGTGATGTAACCAGTATACCTTATTCTGTCCAGCACCGTCCTGTGTGCTGTAACCAGTATACCTTACTCTGTCCAGCACAGTCCTGTGTGATGTAACCAATATACCTTACTCTGTTCAGCACTGTCCTGTGTGATATAACCAGTGTACCTCACTCTGTCCAGCACTGTCCTGTGTGATTTAACCAGTATACCTTACTCTGTCCAGCACTGCCCTGTGTGATGTAACCAGAATAACTCACTCTGTCCAGCACTGTCCTGTGCAATGTAACCAGAATACCTTACTCTGTCCAGCACTGTCCTGTGCAATATAACCAGTATATCTTACTCTGTCCAGTACCGTCCTGTGTGAAATAACCAGCATACCTTACTCTGTCCAGCACCGTCCTGTGTGATGTAATCAGTATACCTTACTCTGTCCAGCACTGCCCTGTGTGATGTAACCAGAATAACTCACTCTGTCCAGCACTGTCCTGTGCAATGTAACCAGAATACCTTACTCTGTCCAGCACTGTCCTGTGCAATATAACCAGTATATCTTACTCTGTCCAGTACCGTCCTGTGTGAAATAACCAGCATACCTTACTCTGTCCAGCACCGCCCTGCGTGATGTAAACAGTATACCTTACTCTGTCCAGCACCGTCCTGTGTGATGTAACCAGTATACCTTACTCTGTCCAGCACCGTCCTGTGTGATGTAACCAGTATACCTTACTCTGTCCAGCACCGTCCTGTGTGATGTAACCAGTGTACCTTACTCTGTCCAGCACTGTCCTGTGTGATGTAACCAGTATACCTTACTCTGTCCAGCACTGTCATGTGTGATGTAACCAGTATACCTTACTCTGTCCAGCACAGTCCTTTGTGATGTAACCAGTATACCTTACTCTGTCCAGCACCGTCCTGTGTGATGTAACCAGTGTACCTTACTCTGTCCAGCACTGTCCTGTGTGATGTAACCAGTATACATTACTCTGTCCAGCACCGTCCTGTGTGATGTAACCAGTATATCTTACTCTGTCCAGCACCGTCCTGTGTGATGTAACCAGTATACGTTACTCTGTCCAGCACCATCCTGTGTGATGTAACCAGTATACCTTACTCTGTCCAGCACAGTCCTGTGTGATGTAACCAGAATAACTTACTCTGTCCAGCACTGTCCTGTGCGATGTAACCAGTATACCTTACTCTGTCCAGCACTGTCCTGTGCGATATAACCAGTATACCTTACTCTGTCCAGCACCGTCCTGTGTGATGTAACCAGTATACCTTACTCTGTCCAGCACCGCCCTGTGTCATGTAACCAGTATACCTTACTCTGTCCGGCACTGTCCTGTGTGATATAACGAGTATACCTTACTCTGTCCAGCACCGTCCTGTGTGATGTAACCAGTATACCTTATTCTGTCCAGCACCGTCCTGTGTGCTGTAACCAGTATACCTTACTCTGTCCAGCACTGTCCTGTGTCATGTAACCAGTATACCTTACTCTGTCCTGCACTGTCCTGTGTGATTAACCAGTATAGATTACTCTGTCCAGCACCGTCCTGTGTGCTGTAACCAGTATACCTTACTCTGTCCAGCACTGTCCTGTGTCATGTAACCAGTATACCTTACTCTGTCCAGCACTGTCCTGTGTGAAGTAACCAGAATAACTTACTCTGTCCAGCACTGACCTGTGCGATGTAACCAGTATACCTTACTCTGTCCAGCACTGTCCTGTGTGATGTAACCAGTATACCTTACTCTGTCCAGCTCCGCCCTGTGTGATGTAACCAGTATACCTTACTCTGTCCGGCACTGTCCTGTGTGATATAACGAGTATACCTTACTCTGTCCAGCACCGTCCTGTGTGATGTAACCAGTATACCTTATTCTGTCCAGCACCGTCCTGTGTGCTGTAACCAGTATACCTTACTTGTCCAGCACAGTCCTGTGTGATGTAACCAGTATACCTTACTCTGTTCAGCACTGTCCTGTGTGATATAACCAGTGTACCTCACTCTGTCCAGCACTGTCCTGTGTGATTTAACCAGTATACCTTACTCTGTCCAGCACTGCCCTGTGTGATGTAACCAGAATAACTCACTCTGTCCAGCACTGTCCTGTGCAATGTAACCAGAATACCTTACTCTGTCCAGCACTGTCCTGTGCAATATAACCAGTATATCTTACTCTGTCCAGTACCGTCCTGTGTGAAATAACCAGCATACCTTACTCTGTCCAGCACCGTCCTGTGTGATGTAATCAGCATACCTTACTCTGTCCAGCACCGCCCTGTGTGATGTAACCAGTATACCTTACTCTGTCCAGCACCGTCCTGTGTGATGTAACCAGTGTACCTTACTCTGTCCAGCACTGTCCTGTGTGATGTAACCAGTATACCTTACTCTGTCCAGCACTGTCATGTGTGATGTAACCAGTATACCTTACTCTGTCCAGCACCGTCCTGTGTGATGTAACCAGTGTACCTTACTCTGTCCAGCACTGTCCTGTGTGATGTAACCAGTATACATTACTCTGTCCAGCACCGTCCTGTGTGATGTAACCAGTATACCTTACTCTGTCCAGCACCGTCCTGTGTGATGTAACCAGTATACGTTACTCTGTCCAGCACCATCCTGTGTGATGTAACCAGTATACCTTACTCTGTCCAGCACAGTCCTGTGTGATGTAACCAGAATAACTTACTCTGTCCAGCACTGTCCTGTGCGATGTAACCAGTATACCTTACTCTGTCCAGCACTGTCCTGTGCGATATAACCAGTATACCTTACTCTGTCCAGCACCGTCCTGTGTGATGTAACCAGTATACCTTACTCTGTCCAGCACCGCCCTGTGTCATGTAACCAGTATACCTTACTCTGTCCGGCACTGTCCTGTGTGATATAACGAGTATACCTTACTCTGTCCAGCACCGTCCTGTGTGATGTAACCAGTATACCTTATTCTGTCCAGCACCGTCCTGTGTGCTGTAACCAGTATACCTTACTCTGTCCAGCACTGTCCTGTGTCATGTAACCAGTATACCTTACTCTGTCCTGCACTGTCCTGTGTGATTAACCAGTATAGATTACTCTGTCCAGCACCGTCCTGTGTGCTGTAACCAGTATACCTTACTCTGTCCAGCACTGTCCTGTGTCATGTAACCAGTATACCTTACTCTGTCCAGCACTGTCCTGTGTGAAGTAACCAGTATACCTTACTCTGTCCAGCACTGTCCTGTGTGATGTAACCAGTATACCTTACCCTGTCCAGCACCATTCTGTGTGATGTAACCAGTATACCTTACTCTGTCCAGCATAGTCCTGTGTGCTGTAACCAGTATACCTTACTCTGTCCAGCACTGTCCTGTGTGATATAACCAGTATACGTTACTCTGTCCAGCACCGTCCTGTGTGATATAACAAGTATACCTTACTCTGTCCAGCACTGTCCTGTGTGATGTAACCAGTATACCATACTCTGTCCAGCACCGCCCTGTGTGATGTAACCAGTATACCTTACTCTGTCCAGCACCGCCCTGTGTGATGTAACCAGTATACCTTACTCTGTCCAGCACCGCCCTGTGTGATGTCACCAGTATACCTTACTCTGTCCAGCTCCGCCCTGTGTGATGTAACCAGTATACCTTACTCTGTCCAGCACTGTCCTGTGTGATGTAACCAGTATACCTTACTCTGTCCAGCACTGTCCTGTGTGCTGTTACCAGTATACCTTACTCTGCCCAGCACTGTCCTGTGTGATGTAATCAGTATACCATACTCTGTCCAGCACCGCCCTGTGTCATGTAACCAGTATACCTTACTCTGTCCAGCACTGTCCTGTGTGATGTAACCAGTATACCTTACTCTGTCCAGCACCGCCCTGTGTGATGTAACCAGTATACCATACTCTGTCCAGCACCGCCCTGTGTGCTGTAACCAGTATACCTTACTCTGTCCAGCACTGTCCTGTGTCATGTAACCAGTATACCTTACTCTGTCCTGCACTGTCCTGTGTGATTAACCAGTATAGATTACTCTGTCCAGCACCGTCCTGTGTGCTGTAACCAGTATACCTTACTCTGTCCAGCACTGTCCTGTGTCATGTAACCAGTATACCTTACTCTGTCCAGCACTGTCCTGTGTGAAGTAACCAGTATACCTTACTCTGTCCAGCACTGTCCTGTGTGATGTAACCAGTATACCTTACCCTGTCCAGCACCATTCTGTGTGATGTAACCAGTATACCTTACTCTGTCCAGCATAGTCCTGTGTGCTGTAACCAGTATACCTTACTCTGTCCAGCACTGTCCTGTGTGATATAACCAGTATACGTTACTCTGTCCAGCACCGTCCTGTGTGATATAACAAGTATACCTTACTCTGTCCAGCACTGTCCTGTGTGATGTAACCAGTATACCATACTCTGTCCAGCACCGCCCTGTGTGATGTAACCAGTATACCTTACTCTGTCCAGCACCGTCCTGTGTGATGTAACCAGTATACCTTACTCTGTCCAGCACATTCCTGTGTGATGTAACCAGTATACCTTACTCTGTCCAGCACCGTCCTGTGTGATGTAACCAGTATACCTTACTCTGTCCAGCACCGCCCTGTGTGATGTCACCAGTATACCTTACTCTGTCCAGCTCCGCCCTGTGTGATGTAACCAGTATACCTTACTCTGTCCAGCACTGTCCTGTGTGATGTAACCAGTATACCTTACTCTGTCCAGCACTGTCCTGTGTGCTGTTACCAGTATACCTTACTCTGCCCAGCACTGTCCTGTGTGATGTAATCAGTATACCATACTCTGTCCAGCACCGCCCTGTGTCATGTAACCAGTATACCTTACTCTGTCCAGCACTGTCCTGTGTGATGTAACCAGTATACCTTACTCTGTCCAGCACCGCCCTGTGTGATGTAACCAGTATACCTTACTCTGTCCGGCACAGTCCTGTGTGATGTAACCAGTATACCTTACCCTGTCCAGCACCATTCTGTGTGATGTAACCAGTACACCTTACTCTGTCCAGCACTGTCCTGTGTGATGTAACCAGTATACCTTACTCTGTCCAGCACTGTCCTGTGTGATGTAACCAGTATACCTTACTCTGTCCAGCACCGTCCTGTGTGCTGTTACCAGTATACCTTACTCTGTCCAGCACCATCCTGTGTGATGTAACCAGTACACCTTACTCTGTCCAGCACTGTCCTGTGTGCTGTAACCAGTATACCTTACTCTGTTCAGCTCCTTCCTGTGCGATGTAACCAGTATACCTTACTCTGTCCAGCACCGTCCTCTATGATGTAACCAGTATACCTTACTGTGTCCAAGTGTTATTTCATGCCATGATCTGTGTATGTCCTTGTTTACAATGAGATGCTCGCAAACAAAGCTTTTCACTGTGCTTAGGTAAATCGATAAATCAAATTAATTTCCCTCCGTTTGGCTATCTTCTACCTTCCCTCCTGATGCTTTCGTCTGATATTTTGCTATCTCTTCCATCCTCAACCTACCCCTATCTGGTGATGCTCCAGCCAGTGACTGTTAACTATCTGCATTAGCTTTCTGAATCGTTCCTTACTTGGATCATTACTAATTCCCGTGATTGTGTCGATGAGGTTGATGATGTGGAAAGGGGAATCTCAGACAGCTGTAACTTGTGTCACTCAATCTTTTGGGCCCATCCCTCACTCACTGCCCCTCCTTGAAGGCTTCACAGACAGACAGCAGACTGGGCTATTTAAGTAGCCGTGCCAACATTTCCCTCTTCACCGATACTGTTGATTCACGGACACATTCCGGGTGCAAATAAGTGCTGACCCCGTCATCAGTCACAAAGTCACAACAACAAAAGATGTGACCTTTTTGCAATAAAACTAGATTGCCCGCTGAGATCTGTCCGTGTTATTACCACAGCCAAATAATCCATCTTCTTCCTTATTCAACTCTATATTGCAGTGGACCCATAGGTTTTATAAATCATCAAGGCTTATCTAGGAGTATTAGTGCCAGAGGGCCTCTCTGTGCACTACAATATACAGCCTGCATCTCATACATATATATATATTTTCATGCTCGCTGACTCGCAAATCATTTTTATTGCACATCTTGGTCCGGGGGTTCTATCAGCAAGCTATCAGCAAGTGTGTTCTGCAAGTTCCGCAATGATATATTACCAGCATGATCCTGGAAGATCACATTCGTGCCCGGAAAAGTCAACTGCCATTTTCCGGCATGAATTATTTAGCATCAGTGGGGACTATCATCAGCATTCCCTTCAAACTGTTCTTATTGCTTTAAGCTTCAGCAAGATTGGATGTTTGATTCAGGTAGAAGACGAGCACTGGCTCATCCTGCTCTACCTCAGCGCCACCTTGCTCGACCCCTCTACCATCTCGAAGTTGCCTTTCCGCTCTCTGGTACTACACAAGCTGAAATTTCCTCTGATGAAATATTGGAAAGGCAGAAATCTTTGCGTTTAGTTGTCATCATTGAAATAACTCTTCAGCGGCTGGCATCCCATCACTGACACCCTTTTATCGACACACGAACAGGCTGTGACTATAATACTGCTTCAGACAGAGTCAGATACCAGAGGGTCAGTATCACTGACACTCACCTCTTTATGTCAGCCAGGGCTCCCTGATTGGATCAGCTCCAATCAGGAAACTCATATTCTCCGAGAAGCAGAAAGCTGATCTTGTTACAATCAATACATCGCCAATCGTTGGTGAGTGACTCCATCTCCCTCACTGTCCAAAACTTAAGGAGAAAGTGAAGACTGCAGATGCTCGAGATCAGAGTCAAACAGTTTGGTGCTGGAAAAACACAGCCGGTCAGGCATCATCGAGGAGCAGGAAACTCGCGCTTCAAACAGAAAAGCTTATGTTTGAAATGTCGACTCTCCTGCTCCATGGATACTGCTTGACCGGCTGTGCTTTTCCAGCACCACACATTTTGTCCAAGGTTTTACCAAATTGTACATGACTTTGGTGTCATATTTACTTACAAGGTGAGCTTCGAAGCAGATATCACTAAAACCATGTGCTTCAGCCTCTCTAACATCACCCATTGAATTGAATTTATTGTCACGTGTACCGAGACACAGTGAAAATCTTTGACTTGCGAGCAATACAGGCAGATCACAGAGTTAAGTAACATAGATAGTAAATAATAGGTAAACAGCAGCAAAAACAAAACACAGATACAGGTGGATGTCAAGAGTTTGTGAGTCCACTCAGTATTCTAACAACAGTCGAGTAGAAACTGTTTCAAAACAGGCTGGTGTGTGCGTTCAGGCTTCTGTACCTTCTCCCTGATATTAGAAGTTGTAGAAAAACATTGCTAGGGTGGGATGGATCTTTGAGAATGCTGGTGGCCTTTCCTTGACAATGGGTCTGGTAATGGATTCTTTAGATGGGAGGTTGGCCTTTGTGATCGTCCGGGCCGAGTTCACCACTCTCTGTAACTGTCTCCGATCTTGAATGGTACGGTTACCATACCAGGTAGTGATACATCCAGACAGAATGCTCTCAAATTGGAACACCTATAAAAATTGGCAAGGGTATTCACCGCCATGCCAAATTTCCTCAGCTGCCTGAGGAAGAAGAGACCTCGTTGGGCCTTTGTAGCCAGGGCACCCACATGAAGAGTCCAAGAAAGCTTGTTGTGGATGACCACTCCCAGGAGCTTGACACTCTCCACTCATTCCACCTCTGTGCTGTTAATGTCTAGGGAGGCATGAGTAACATCCCACCAAAAGTCAATAATGCATTGCTGGCATTGAGAGCTAGGTTGTTCTCAGTGCACCATTTTTCCATGTCTTCCAACTCCAGAGTACTGTTTCGTCGCCATCTGAGATTTGACCGACTATGGTGGTGTCACCAGCGAACTTGTAAATGGCATTAGTCTGGTATTTGGCGACACGGTCATGGGTATACAGTGAGTATAGTAGGGGGCCGAGTACATACCCCTGGGGGGCTCCAGTGTTGAGTGTTAGTGAGGATGAAATATTGTCCCCAATCTTCACTGATTGTGGCCTGTGGGTCAGGAAACTGAGGATCCAGTCGCAGAGAGTGGGGTTTAGTCTGAGATCACTAAGTTTAGTAATCAGTCTCGAGGGGATAATAGTGTTGAAAGCTGAACTGTTGTCAATGAGTAGGATTCTTACATAGCTGTTCTTCGTGTCAAGATGTTCCCAGGAGGAGTGAAGGGTAAGTGACATCGCATCTCACTTGGATCTGTTGGTCTGATAGACAAATTGGTTAAGAGTCATGGGGAAGCTGGAGTTGATTAATGCCATGACCTGACTTTCAAAGCACTTCATGACCACCGAAGTTCGGGCCTCTAGGTGGTAGTCATTGAGACATGCTGCATGAGCCTTCTTAGTTACAGGGATAATGTTGGCCCTCCTGAAACAGACAGGGACAGTGGCCTGTTGCAGGGAGAGGTTGAAGATGTATGAGAAGACCTCTGCCAGTTGATCTGCGCTGATTTGCTGCTCCAGGTCCAGCCAAGATTTTTGCAAAAGTGTTGGCTGCTCTCCAGGTAAGTTTTGATAAATTTCATGTCAGGCAGGTTTCTAATGGGAGTGTTTCATGTCGGTTCTCCTTCCTGGGGCAAGTCTCTCGGGTCCCTCCATTTTCTGGCAGGCCCCAAGCCTGGGGCTTGTAGGCTGCCTCCAGTGGGTCCTAAGCAAACTCCCTCCTGTAAAAAAACACACACACAGAAAATTATCTGTTAGATTCCCAAGATTCCCTTCGGCCTACCAAGTCCACACCGACTGTCCGAAGAGTACCCACCCAGACACATCTCCCTACATTTACCCCAACTATTGCACCTAACACAATGGGCAATTTAACATGGCCAATTCACTTGACCTGCACATCTTCGGACTCATGGGAGGAAACCCACGCAGGCACAGGGAGAATGTGCAAACTCCACACAAACAGTCACCCGAGGCTGGAATCGAACCCGCGTCCATGGTGCTGTGAAGCAGCAGTGCCAACCACTGAGCCACCGTGTCACTCCAATGGACCCCTGCACTGGGTCCTAAGCAGACCTTCTGCAAAAATATGCTAAACTGCAACCTGCCTGCTCCACAGAGTCTTCAGACAGATCACCTAACTGGAAGTGGTCACAATCCACTCCCAGACCACCAGGCACTAAATGTAAGAAACCTGCAAAGAAACCATCTCAGTTCATCTGCAGCTGAAGTAGTTTGCCATAAGCAGTGCAGCGCAGAGAATACAATAATGCCCTGGGAGTTGATAGCATGTCAAAGTCCAGGACTACATGCTGAGGAACACACTAAAGCTTGGGGCAGCTGCTGCCAAGGCACAGTACGGAAAGACTACTATCTGAGGCCTTCCTGCGAAAGTTAGATGGGGGTCCATTCAGTTATCAGAACCCCCGGTGCTTCAAATGCATGTAAATGTAGTCTTGTACATGTAAGTGATGTCATAGAGTCATAGAGTCATAGAGATGTACAGCATGGAAACAGACCCTTCGGTCCAACACGTCCATGCCGACCAGATATCCCAACCCAATCTAGTCCCACCTGCCAGCACCCGGCCCATATCCCTCCAAACCCTTCCTATTCATAAAACCATCCAAATGCCTCTTAAATGTTGCAATTGTACCAGCCTCCACCACATCCTCTGGCAGCTGATTTCATACACATACCACCCACTGCGTGAAAAAGTTGCCCCTTATGTATCTTTTATATCTTTCCCCTCTCACCCTAAACCTATACCCTCTAGTTCTGGACTCCCTGACCCCAGGGAAAAGACTTTGTCTATTTATCCTATCCATGCCTCTCATAATTTTGTAAACCTCTATAAGGTCAACCCTCAGCCTCTGACACTCCAGGGAAAATAGCCCCAGCCTGTTCAGCCTCTCCCTGTAGCTCAGATCCTCCAACCCTGGCAACATCCTTGTAAATCTTTTCTGAACCCTTTCAAGTTTCACAACATCTTTCCGATAGGAAGAAGACCAGAATTGCACGCAATATTCCAACAGTGGCCTAACCAATGTCCTGTACAGCCACAATGTGACCTCCCATCTCCTGTACTCAATACTCTGACCAATAAAGGAAAGCATACCAAATGCTGCCTTCACTATCCTATCTACTGTGACTCCAATTTCAAGGAGCTATGAACCTGCACTCCAAGGTCTCTTTGTTCAGCAACACTCCCAAGGACCTTACCATTAAATGTATAAGTCCTGCTAAGATTTGCTTGCCCAAAATGCAGCACTTCACATTTATCTGAATTAAACTCCATCTCCCCTTCTCAGCCCATTGGCCCATCTGGTCACGTTCTTGTTGTAATCTGAGGTAACAGTTACAAACTTATTTTTTATGAATAAAATATAGTTTTGAAATGAATACAAATTATATCTGTACCCTTCTCAATCAGAAGTGGAAAAACAGGGAACTTGCAGAGAGCTACTGACAGAATTGTAATGCCTCTGATGCTGTGGGGTGACATTTCTGTCTCACAGAGCCAGGGAGCCAGGTTCGGTTCCAGCCTTGGGGAGTCTAGGTGGAGTTTGTATGCTCTCTCCACGTCTGTTTGGATTTCTGTTTGATGCTATAGTTTCCTCCCATAGTCCAAAGATGTGCAGGTGAGGTGGATGAATCATGACAAACAAGGGATTACAGGGACATGGTGGGATGCTCTTTGGAGGGATGGTGCAGACTTGAGGGGCCAAATGGCCTCTTTCCACACTGTAGGGATTCTTTGAACTGCTGACTTCATTCCAACATGGACTGAAACATGATGATTGTCAAGTTGATGCGCACCGCCCATTGGCCGACCACTTCAACTCCCCCTCCCAGTCCCCCAAGGACGTGGGAGTCCTGGGCCTCCTCCACCAACAAATCCAAGCCACCCTCCAAATGGAGAAAATTGCCTCATCTTCTGTCTTGGGACCCTTCAACCACATGGCATCAACATCGACTTCACCAGTTTCCAAATCTCCCCTCCCCACAGATCCAACTCTCCAACTTGGCACCATCCTCTTGGCTTGTCCTACCTGTTCATCTTCATTCACTGCCTAATCACTTCACCCTCCCCACTGTCCTATCACAATTACCCCCTCCCCCACCTGCATCCACCTATTGCTTCCCACTTATCTACCCCCCCCCACCCCACCCCCACTCTCTTATTTATCATTCAGGCCCCTTCCCCCACCACATTCCTAATGAAGGGCTTATGCCTGAAATGTCGTCTCTCCTGCTCCTCGGATGCTGCCTGACCTGCTGGGCTTTTCCAGCACCACTCTCTGCTCCTCGGAAGCTGCCTGACCTGCTGGGCCTTTCCAGCACACTCTCTGCTCCTCGGAAGCTGCCTGACCTCCTGGGCTTTTCCAGCACACTCTCTGCTCCTCGGAAGCTGCCTGACCTGCTGGGCCTTTCCAGCACACTCTCTGCTCCTCGGAAGCTGCCTGACCTGCTGGGCTTTTCCAGCACACTCTCTGCTCCTCGGAAGCTGCCTGACCTGCTGGGCTTTTCCAGCACACTCTCTGCTCCTCGGAAGCTGCCTGACCTGCTGGGCTTTTGCAGGTCAGAATTTTTTGATCCGGCCCCCACGCACCCTCCCAAACATGTTCAGGTTACACATTAGCTTACCATTGCAGATGAGATTGGTGATGGTCTTTGAGTGGTCTTAAATGTCTTTTTCTTTAGCTTCTGCTTGGTATAAACCCATTTGTTACTGGGGATTAAAACTAGTCCCCATTCTCACCTCACAAAAAATTTAATCATACAGATAAATTAAAGAAACATAGACAGCCATAGTCTGAATACGGCTCAGCCACACAGGCTCTTTGACAGCTTTCCGGGTGCATTCTAGTGACCTGTGTGAGAACTGAAGACAGTCCATCCAATGAATCCTGTGTTACCCAACAAGAGTGCATGTGCTATTGACTGAAACTTGAGTTCACCAGGGTCCCAACCTTTCTCTTTGCTCTAAAATAGCTTCAATTGCACCAGAAAGGGTAAGGAGTGGATCTCCTGAACATATTTACAGCACAATGCCTGACAATTCTGTCCCCAGCCTTTTATTCGTTTCACCTTAAATTACTTCAATAGCAAGAGGAAGAGATAGAGAAGAAGAGAGATTTTGAACATTTTTCACAGCAATCATAACAAGTCTTGTAAAGCTCAATGTTACATAAAATCTTTTCTCTCATTGATTCTTTGTTAATGAGTTTGCAGGCTATAGACTCGAGCAGTACGGTGGCTCAGTGGTTAGCACTGCTTCCTCACATCGCCAGGGACCTGCATTGGATTCCAGCCCCAGGTGACTATCTGGGTGGAGTTTGCACATTCTTCCTGTGTCTGTGTTGGTTTCCTCTGGGTGCTCCAGTTCCATCTCACAGTCCAAAGAACCTCAGACTACAAAGGGATCTTGATCAGATGGGCCAATGGGCTGAGGAGCGGCAGATGGAGTTCAATTTAGATAAACGTGAGGTGCTGCATTTTGGGAAAGCAAATCTTAGCAGGACTTATACACTTAATGGTAATGTCCTACAGAGAGTTGCTGAACAAAGAGACCTTGGAGTGCAGGTTTATAGCTCCTTGAAAGTAGAGTCACAGGTAGATAGGATAATGGAGAAGGCGTTTGGTATGCTTTCTTTTATTGGTCAGAGTATTGAGTACAGGAGTTGGGAGGCCATGTTGCGGCTGTTCAGGACATTGGTTTGGTCACTTTTGGAATATTGCATGCAATTCTGGTCTCCTTCCTATCGGAAAGATGTTGTGAAACTTGAAAGGGTTCAGAAAAGATTTACAAGGATGTTGCCAGGGTTGGAGGATTTGAGCTATAGGGAGAGGCCGAACAGGCTGGGGCTGTTTTCCCTGGAGTGTCAGAGGCTGAGGGGTGATCTTATAGAGGTTTATAAAATGATGAGGGGCATGGATAGGGTAAATAGGCAAAGTCTTTTCCCTTGTGTCGGGGAGTCCAGAACTAGAGGGTATAGGTTTAGAGTGAGAGGGGAAAGATACACTAAGAGACCTAAGGAGCAACTTTTTCACGCAGAGGGTGGTGCACCTCTGGAATGAGCTGCCAGAGGAAGTGGTGGAGGCTGGTACAATTGCAACATTTAAGAGGCATTTGGATGTATATATGAAGAGGAAGGGTTTGGAGGGATATGGGGTCGGTTGTTGGCAGGTGGGACTAGACTGGGTTGGGATATCTGGTCGGCATGGCGAATTGGACCGAAGGGTCTGTTTCCGTGCTGTACATCTCTATGACTCTCTGACTCTGTGTGGATTGGCCATGGAAAATGTAGGGTTACAGGGGTATGGTAAGGAAGTGGGCCTTGGTTGGATGCTCTTCAGAGGGCTGGTGCACACTCAATGGGCTGAATGGCTCTATCTGCACTGTGGCATTCTATGATTTCACTTCAGAGTAATACCAGTAAAAATATTTTTGATACTGAGCCATGCAGGAGATATCTGGACAGATAAACAAGTGCTTGATCGGAGAAGCCGGTTTAAAGAGTGGTCCTAAAGAGGTAGAGAGGCAGGGAGGTTTAAGGAGAAAATTTCAGAGATAAGGGTTCAGGTTACTGATTACAAGGCCACTAACATTGAAGCAATCAATGCTGGAAATGTGTACGAGCTCTGAGTATAAACAAGATGCAAACATTGAGCACACAGTTGATACAACACATCTTTCAAATGTTTTATAGCTCATGCTGCGTGAGTCATGTGTCTGTCCAGACTGGCAGAAATATGGTATTATCAGTTATATTGGTGATTAAATGATTGAGATATGCAAAATTGTGAGGAGTCGAGATAGAGTAGAGAGGAAGAACCTGTTTCCCTTGGCAGAGAGTTAAAAACAACAGGGTTCATAGATTCAAACTAAGTGGCAGAAAGATTAGAAGGGACACAAGGAAAACATTTTTATGCAGTGGGTGATGGGTGTCTGGAATTCACTGCCTTAGTTGATGGTGGAGGGAAAGACCCCAAACTCATTTAAAAAGTCCCTGGGTCTCCATCCCAAGCACTGTAGACTACAGGGTTTTGGGCCATTTTAATTGACTGCTTTTAAAACTTAAGTTTCTTTGGATCTGGAAGAAAGGTATTCATAAGGGAAAGATTATTTTTCAAATCGACCTTGTTGAGATCAACTAAGGGGGTGGGTGAATAAACAAGCAGACCAGTTCATCTGCCACCTCCTGGGAGCTGAACAATGTGCATTATCCTGTCCTGGGGAAGCTTGCCTAGGACTGGGTGTAAAACAATGAAGACTGGGTTCTTGATGAGACTGATATAGATTCCCCTACAGTGTGGAAACAGGCCCTTCGGCCCAACTAGTCCACCGTCTGAAGAGTAACCCACCCAGACCCATCCCCCCTGACTAATGCACCCAACTCTATGGGCAATTTAGCATGGCCAATTCACCTGACCTGCACATCTTTAGACTGTGGGAGGAAACCGGAGCACCCGGAGGAAACCCACGCAGACACGGGGAGGCTGTGCAAACTCTAGTTAGACAGTTCCCCAAGGCTGGAATCAAACCCGGGTCCCTGGTACTGTGAGGCAGCAGTACTAACCACTGAGCCACCGTGCCACCCCATATCTTGAAGTTCATTAACTACACTGTTTATAGTACTCAGACTTTCACATAGTCTGGATTCTAAAACGTTATTTTTTTAATCAACTGGATTGTACAAACTATGACAAACCTCTGGTTCAGGTGGGACTTGCATATGGACTTTCTGACCCAGAGGTAGGGACATTACCACTGCACCACAAGATGTCCATACTCTGGGATTTATGCTTACTGATGTTACAGCTACATTGTATGACTGTGACACCACACATTGGCATCAGTTCGCTCAGTTGGCTGACCTGCAGTGCAATGTGATGCCAACAGCGTGGGCTCAATGGCTGAGGTTATCATGAAGGACTCACCTTCTCAGCCTTGCCCCTCATATGAGGCATAGTTACCCTCAAATTAAACCACCACCAGTCATTCCTCTTCAATGAGAGAGTGGGGTAACGGTTACACTACTTTGACTGACGAGACACTACACTGACTCAATTGCTGCTGAAGGTCAGACAAGCATCTTTATACTGCAATAGCGGATATTTACATGTTGTCTACTGTCTTAAAGGTCCATTGCTTTTCTGAGCTGAAATCTGTGCAATAATACAAGAGTCACCATTTACAACATTGTTCACTAAGCCCTGCCACCCTTGTTGCATTCAGCCCCATTAGGTACAAACACATGATCTCCCCCATTTACATGGTATCTATGGTGCTAAGGACCAGAACAAACCACCTTCAAATATATCAAGGAATGGCTTAAACCCTAACTTTTATCTGATTTAAAGGCAAGTGCTTAAGGTGCTATACTCCTGATGGAACTCGATTGGTTACACTGCTCAGCTTAAGGCAAAATGCATTTCATTCACTCGGTGTTTTATTCATACCCTACAGTTAAAATACAAACAAAAGAAAGAAAAATTGGGATAACTTAAATCCGAATGGAAAACTTAACAGAATAATAGATTATTTAACGACTAAACAGCAACTGTACCAATATAGTAGCATCCCTTAAACACACCCTTGGCAAAGGCAAAGTCAATAAAACAGATTGTCTCACAGGTAATTCTGGCAGGAGAGAGAGAACCCAAGCTTTTAGCTGTGACAGAGAGAGAGAGAGAGATAGTGAGATAGTGAGAGAGAGAGAGAGATAGTGAGAGAGAGAGAGATAGCGAGAGAGAGCAATAGCGAGAGAAGAATAGCGAGAGAGATGGCGCGCAAGAGAGAGAGAGAGACATAGCAAGATAGCAAGAGAGAGAGAGAGAGAGAGCTTCCACAATCAGTTTCAAAACCCCAACAATTACTGTGGGAGCCTGACCCTACCCATTCATGCTGCTTCTGTTGTTCCCAAGGCCTCATAAGCTTTACTTTAGTGCTTGGAAGAGACATTTCATCACCAGTGGCTCAAAACCTCGCATTCAAAAAAAAGGACAAAATATGCCTCTTAAAGCCATTGTATCTTCATAATGGGTGGGGGGGGGGGGTAATGGAACAAAAAGCACCTCTTCCAAGAAAGATGTTGTTAAATATGGTTAGGTAAAGCCAGACTCCTCTCCAACAGCTTGCCACTTATTGGCCTGTCCTCCCATCTGAGTCCCAGAGGTTTTGTTGGACATTTTGCTTTGATCTGAGTGTTGGAGTTTGGAGCTGCTGCTGACATATTTTCTGCCTTTGTGTGTGAATATGAAACAGAGACAGAGAGAAAAATGCGTCCACAGCTATACTATCCACTGCTCTCCTGTGGATTTATAACAGAGTGCTGCCCTTTGAAGTCAGTCATCTGCATTGTCATTGAACTCTGCTCAGTGAAGGATATTCTCCGAACAGGACTCACCAAAGCATATCACCCATTGAAACTAGTCATCAAAGGCTTTGTTCTGTCTCTCCATGCGGTCTAGAGTGTTGTCATCTGACAGAATTCAGTGAGCCAATATTGTATACTGATTTTGACCTGTAAAATTCCTGAAACAAAAATCTCCGGTCACCAATCACTGCTGCACTATAATCTCACTCACTGAGCCTTACTAGTCATTGAAGGGTAGAATGGTAACATGATTGGACTGCTCTCATGGTGTTTACTGTTTTCTCTTCAAGTCTTTACTGGGAAGGAATGTCTATAAATGATAATTCAGGAAGGATAAAGAATCCTATGCCTGAGAACCTTCAGTGCAGGCTCCATCTTACAGTTGACAAAGCGAGTATTGCTTGTTTTCATATTTGAACAGTGTCTCACCGAATGTTTTGGCCCTTCTTACCCTGAATCCACCATTTTTAGAATTTCCTGACCGCAAATTAAAACAAATTGCATTTTATTCATCCGCCCAATAACACAGGAAGTACCTGAACAGCACAGACCCTAAAATCCTTCAGGTTCAATCCCTGCTATGTCCCAGTTCTGAGGTAGGGCCACTTGACCCAAAATAGGCAAAAGAGAGGACTGCAGATGCCGGAAATCAACACAGCAGGTCAGGCAGCATCTGAGGAGCAGGAAAATCAATGTTTTGGGCAAAAGCCATTCATCAGGAATGGAGACAGGGAGCCTCCAGAGTGGAGAGATAAATGGGGGTGGGGGGGGGGGGTGCGGGTGGTGGTGAGGGGTGGGTGGGGCTGGGGAGAAGGTAGCAAAGAGTACAATGAGTGAATGGGGGTGGGGATGAAGGTGATAGGTCAGAGGGGAGGGTGGGGGAAGGTAGCAAAGAGTACAATGGGTGAATGGGGGTTGGGATGAAGGTGATAGGTCAGAGGGGAGGGTGGGGGAAGGTAGCAAAGAGTACAATGGGTGAATGGGGGTGGGGATGAAGGTGATAGATGAGAGGGGAGGGTGGGAAAAGGTAGCAAAGATTACAATGGGTGAATGGGGGTGGGGATGAAGGTGATAGGTGAGAGGGGAGGGTGGGGGAAGGTAGCAAAGAGTACAATGGGTGAATGGGGGGTGGGGATGGAGGTCATAGGTCAGAGGGGAGGGTGGGGGAAGGTAGCAAAGAGTACAATTGGTGAATGGGGGTGGGATGAAGGTGGTAGGTCAGAGGGGAGGGTGGGGGAAGGTATCAAAGAGTACAATGGGTGAATGGGGGTGGGTATGGAGGTGATAGGACAGAGGGGAGGGTGGGGGAATGTAGCAAAGAGTACAATGGATGAATGGGGGTGGGGATGGAGGTGATAGGTCAGAGAGGAGAGTGGAGCGGATAGGTGGGAAGGAAGATTGACAGGTCATGGGGACAGTGCTGAGCTGGAAGGTTGGAACTGGAGTAAGGTTGGGGGAGGGGAAATGACGAAACTGGTGAAGTCCACATTGATGCCGTGGGGTTGAAGTGTTCCGAGGCGGAAGATGACTCGGTCCTAAATGTTCACTCTGATTTCTATCCACAGGTGCTGCCAGACCTGCTGAGTATTTCCAGTAATTTCTATTTTTGTCTGTGATTTGCAGCACCCATGGTTCTTTCGGGTTGTGTTCTATGAGGGAATAGTTCAGAAGGAGTTAAAGTTGATGTTGCATTAGGTTCCACCCACTCTAACGATAGAATCACATAGCGTGAAAGAAGTCCTTTTGCTTATCGAGTCTGCATTGACAAAAACTATCCTAAAGGTACACTAGTCCCACTTTCTACCACTTGGCCAATAGTCTTGAATATTATGACATTTCAATGCTCATCCATGTACGTTTTTACAGGTTGTGAGGTTTCTTGCCTCAACCACCCTGTACCCCCCCCAAGACAGTGCATTCCAGATAGTGTTAAACAGATCTGCCTGAGTCTCTGAGAAGGGGTTGTGGGTTCTGCACAGCTCCTGAGAGCCTGAAGTGAATATGCCGAGAAAGTTATGCAGAATGTATCTAGTAGTCCATACAATGAAATAAACTACCTTGTTGTGTAAGACACGTGCCTCTTTTGTTTCAACTTACCAGCGGACTATCCTTCACAGCTGATAAGCAGACAGGCTCTCGACTCAACATAGGAAAAGGAGATTGGTGGAGAGTGCTATGCAGTCCAGCATAAGACAGTAGGTACATTGCAATCCAGTGCAATACACTGGACAAGGAACATCATTCAGGGTTCCCACCTCCTGACTGTTGCCTGGTTTCCACGTCTGATATACAAATGACTCAGGATGAAGTCATCATTAAGTTCAAAATTGAGGCAGGCAGGCTGTTGATGCTCACTCCCAAGCTTCACACATCAATAATAGCAACTCTATCAGTTATTTGAGTACACCCAGTATATGTGCAGCTCCATTGCAATGAGGAGTCAGTCACTGCAAAATTCAATGCCATTGTAATGAATATTTCAGTCGCCTCCAAACCAGCAGTCATGACTCTCATTAATATACAGTCCATGCCTATTACCACCATGTTATGAAATGTTGAGACATTTTTTTTTGTATCTAAATGCTCCAATTAATGCCTTTTCTTTATCTGTAAAGTTTAAACACACAGGGCAGACCTCCCCACACCACGAGCAGTAGGTAAAGGGATTATCAGTTGTTTTCTATTTGTTTGTGGGGTACGGGCTTCACTGGCTAAGTTAGCTTTTGGAGCCCATCTCTAATTACCCTTGAGGAGCTGCCTTGTTGAACCACTGCAGTCCTGTGTGGTAGAGGGACACCTGCAGTGCTGTTAGGAGGGCATTTCCAGAAATTTGACCGAACCACAGTGAAGAAACAGTGATTTAATTCCAAGTCAGGATGTTGTGTGGCTTGGAGGGCAACTTACAGATGGTGGTGCTTCGATGTATCTGTTGCCTACTGTCTTTGAGATGGTTGATGCTTGAATTGCTGGTAATGTGAGGTATTGACTCAGACCCTCAGTGTGAGGGAGGGGTACAGCAATGAAGCATGATTGATGAAGATTATTGGTAGGTGTGTGATGCATTCTGGGTCAGTTAGGAGGACATGAGTCTAATAGTGCACTTTGTGTGATATGCCATTTGAAGTTGAATTTATCGACATTAACCACTCATGTAAAATCATTGAGCTCCAATTGACACTGCTTTCAGGTCCAGGCCTACACTGCTGTTATACAGCTGCATGGATATCTGCACCATTACTTTCACAGAGTTTGTCCAGAGGGTGCTGACTAGATCCTGGAATCACGGAGAGGAGCAGGCTGCCCAATGCTTGCACACGGTGACTGAATCAGAAACAACTCTCACGGGCTAGTTGTAAACTCTTGAAAGCAGTTTTAAAACTTTGCCTTCAGGAAAGGCACAGTGTGGGACCAGATTGGCAGAGAAATTCATCGAACGAGACAAAGGATCACAGTCAGTAGCATTGCACTTCAAAAATGGAATTTAATAATAACTTTCACTGCCTAAAACGTATGGATTATCCCAGATGATCAGAGTAATCAGCTACCTGTCAAAGGCAAGGGTCCTGGAGCTCAGTCTGAAATACAGTGTTATAAAGCCCATTTAAGGTCATGATACATCTGACAATGTGACCTTTCCCCTCTTCCTTTTACTGGATTTTCTGCTGTTAAAGTGTTTTATGGATCTTTCTAACTGCACCATAAATATCAATAAAACTCAGAAGTGATAGTCATGAAGCATGGCTAATAGATCTTTTGTTTCTTTATTATCATATGCATCAATGAATCTCTATCTACTTAACTGAATGTTAGGAATGTGTACTAAATCTTCATAATTTGTGATGAACAAAATCAACAGCTTCCACTTAGCAAGCACACTGTAAACAGTATCACAACCCATGCCATGGAAGTCTTCCTTGTTCTGACACTGGGCTGCTCTCTTTCTCTCTCTCTCTCTCTCTCTCTCCTTCTCCCCACCCACACTAACAGCAGCACTGACATGTTAACACACGGTCTACAAACCCACTGACCACCAGCCTGTCCCCAGAACGGAATTCTCCAACTGCAGCAGAATCACTGTGAGCCAATGTTCCTCGCGCTCTGAGCTACAGGCAACACTCCCATTATTCACCAAGGCAATCGAAACACTAACAAAACGCTGGGAATGTTTGGCTTGGATATGGTTCTCTTGGGAATGTGATTTCATTAGTGATACCAAAATCAAACAGCAGAGGACAAGATGCCTGCAATAAAGATCTATTTAAACAACAACTTGTATTGATTGATCAAAATTCGTCAAACAGTTTTTTAAAAAAACAACATTTGTTTGTGAAATATGATCACCTCCGGTAAGGCCTGCATTAAGTGCCCATTTCTTATTTCCCTCAGGGGTCGGAGTGGGGGGGGTGGGAGGTTGGGGTTGGCAGGGGCAGTGCTGAGCTGTCTTCTTGAAGAGCTGCAGACCTGTCGGGAAGGAGGCAGTGACAGGCGACAGTGGGAGCAGCTGTGACAGGGAGAAATGCAGCAACAGAAGACAGAGTGATGGGTGATGGGTGACAGGAAGTTTTGCAGCATCACCACTCCCCCCTCACCCCCAGCTCCCCACCATCTAGCGTTCAGGCTGAGGGCGCACATAAATTTACCAAGTGACCTTGGCATCACTCCCCTCACCTCCCACCCCACCCCAACTACCCCTCTCCCAAGCATCATCAAATTGGAAGACATTTTAAGGTAGTGGGTGCAGCCTACATTGAGTGTGGCTCAGTGGTTAGCACTGCTGCCTTATAGTGTCAGGGGCCTGGGTTTGATTCTAGCCTCAGGTGGCTGTGTGGAGTTTGCATGTTCTCCGTGTGCTCCAGTTTCCTCCTACAGTCCAAAGATGAGCAGGTAAGGTGAACTGGCCATGCTAAATTGTCCAAAGTATTCAAGGGTGTGTAGGTTGGGTGCATTAGTCAGGGATTGAATGGTAGGAGAATGGGTCTGGGTGGGTTACTCTTTCGAGGGTTGGTGTTGGCTTGTTGGGCCAATGGAGAAGGTAAGATCTGCAGATGCTGGAGATCAGAGCTGAAAATGTGTTGCTGGAAAAGCGCAGCAGGTCAGGCAGCATCCAAGGAGCAGGAGAATCGATGTTTCGGGCATGAGCCCTTCTTCAGGAATGTCAAAGGGCTTGTTTCCATACTGTAGAAATTCTAACAATTCCTTTGAGTCGGCCCACTTCCTCCAAATCTGTTGTCATAGGAACTCATGAGGATGTTTGCCAGGCTTGCCTTGTTGGTGGGATCGATGGAATATTCTTTGTCCAATCTCACTTAGGCTCCCTCCCTCAGCTCTTTCTTCAAGTGAATGCTATTTCCACCTTTTGTTCCTAACTGGGCTGTTTCATCGACCTTCGTTCCAATTTGCACACTTCCCTCGATTTGACATACCCATCGCTCATTCTTCCTTCTCTCTCTCTCTCTCTCTCTCTCTCTCTCAACTTTCCTAGCTCCATTTCTGGGAACAAGCTGGCAATAATTACTTAATAAAATCCCATGAACTCTCACAGCTACCTCAATGCAGTTTCCTCTGATTCATAGACTCATAGAGTCATAGAGATGTACAGCATGGAAACAGAACCTTTGGTCCAACCCGTCCATGCCGACCAGATATCCCAACCCAATCTAGTCCCACCTGCCAGCACCCGGCCCACATCCCTCCAAACCCTTCCTATTCATATACCCGTCCAAATGCCTCTTCAATGTTTCAATTGTACCAGCCTCCACCACATCCTCTGGCAGCTCGTTCCATACATGTACCACCCTCTGTGTGAAAAAGTTGTCCCTTAGGTCTCTTTTATATCTTTCCCCTCTCACTCTAAACCTATGTCCTCTAGTTCTGGACTCCCCGATCGCAGGGAAAATACTTTGCCTATTTATCCTATCCATGCCCCTCATAATTGTGTAAACCTCTATAAGGTAACCTCTCAGCTTTCGACACAGCCTGTTCAGCCTTTCCCTATAGCTCAAATCCTCCAACCCTGGCAACATCCTTGTAAATCTTTTCTGAACCCTTTCAAGTTTCACAACATCTTTCCAATAGGAAGGAGACCAGAATTGCACACAATATTCCAACAGTGGCCTAACCAATGGCCTGTACAGCTGCAACATGACCTCCCAACTCCTGTACTCAGTACTCTGACCAATAAAGGAAAGCATACCAAATGTCTTCTTCACTATCCTATCTACCTGTGACTCCACTTTCAAGGAGCTACGAACCTGCACTCCAAGTTCTCTTTGTTCAGGAACACTCCCTAGGACCTTACCATTAAGTGTGTAAGTCCTGCTAAGATTTGCTTTCCCAAAATGCAGCACCTCGCATTTATCTGAATTAAACTCCATCTGCCAATTCTCAGCCCATTGGCCCATCTGGTCAAGATCCTGTTGTAATCTCAGGAAACCCTCTTTGCTGTCCACTACACCTCCAATTTTGGTGTCATCTGCAAACTTACTAACTGTACCTCTTATGTTTGCATCCAAATCATTTATGTAAATGACAAAAAGTAGAGGACCCAGCACTGATCCTTGTGGCACTCCACTGGTCACAGGCCTCCAGTCTGAAAAACAACCCTCCACTACCACCCTCAGTCTTCTACCTTTGAGCCAGTTCTGTATCCAAATGGCTAGTTCTCCCTGTATTCCATGAGATCTAACCTTGCTAATCAGTCTCCCATGGAGAACCTTGTCGAACGCCTTACTGAAGTCCATATGGATCACATCTACCACTCTGCCCTCATCAATCCTCTTTGTTACTTCCTCAAAAAACTCAATCAAGTTTGTGAGACATGATTTCACACGCACAAAGCCATGTTGACTATCTCTAATCAGTCCTTGCTTTTCCAAATACATGTACATCCTGTCCCTCAGGATTCTCTCCAACAACTTGCCCACCACCGAGGTCAGGCTTACCGGTCTATAGTTCCCTGGCTTGTCCTTACCACTCTTCTTAAACAGTGGCACCACGTTTGCCAACCTCCAGTCTTCCAGCACCTCACCTGTGACTATCGTTGATACAAATATCTCAGCAAGAGGCCCAGCAATCACTTCCCTAGCGTCACAGAGTTCTCGGGTACACCTGATCAGGTCCTGGGGATTTATCCACCTTTACCCATTTCAAGACATCCAGCACTTCCTCCTCTGTAATCTGGACATTTTGCTAGATTTCACCATCTATTTGGAGAAAGTGAGGACTGCAGATGCTGGAGATCATGGCTGAAAATGTGTTGCTGGAAAAGCGCAGCAGGTCAGGCAGCATCCAAGGAGCAGGAGATTCGACGTTTTGGGCATGAGTCCTTCTTCAGGAATGAGGAAAGTGTGCCACGCCTGCTTGGCATACTTTTCTCATTCCTGAAGAAGGGCTCATGCCCGAAACGTCGATTCTCCTGCTCCTTGGATGCTGCCTGACCTGCTGCAATTCACCATCTATTTCCCTACAGTCTATATCTTCCATATCCTTTTCCACAGGAAATACTGATGCAAAATATTCATTTCGTATCCCCCCATTTTCTGTGGCTCCACACAAAGGCTGCCTTGCTGATCTTTGAGGGGCTCTAATCTCTCCCTTGTTACCCTTTTGTCCTTAATGTATTTGTAAAAACCCTTTGGATTCTCCTTAATTCTATTTGCCAAAGCTATCTCATGTCCCCTTTTTGCCCTCCTGACTTGCCTCTTAAGTATATTCCTATTTCTTTTATACTCTTCTAAGCATTCACTCGATCTATCCTGTTTATACCTGACATATGCTTCCTTCTTTTTCTTAACCAAACCCACAATTTCTTTAGTCATCCAGCATTCCCTATACCTACCAGCCTTCCCTTTCACCCTGACAGGAATATACTTTCTCTGGATTCTCATTATCTCATTTCTGAAGGCTTCCCATTTTCCAGCTGGCCCTTAACCTGCGAATATCTGCCCCCAATCAGCTTTTGAAAGTTCTTGCCTAATACCGTCAAAATTGGCCTTTCTCCAATTTAGAACTTCAACTTTTAGTTCTGGTCTCTCCTTTTCCATCACTATTTTAAATCTAATAGAATTATGGTCACTGGCCCCAAATTGCTCCCCCACTGACACCCCAGTCACCTGCCCTGCCTTATTTCCCAAGAATAGGTTAGGTTTTGCACCTTCTCTAGTGGGTACATTCACATACTGAATCAGAAAATTGTCTTTTACACACTTAACAAATTCCTCTCCATCTAAACCTTTAACACTATGGCAGTCCCAGTCTATGTTTGGAAAGTTAAAATCCCCTACCATAACCACCCTATTATACTTACAGATAGCTGAGATCTCCTTACAACTTTGTTTCTCAATTTCCCTTTGACTACCAGGGGGTCTATAATACAATTCCAATAAGGTTATCATCCCTTTCTTATTTCGCAGTTCCACCCAAATAACTTCCCTGGATGTATTTCCAGGAATATCCTCCCTCAGCACAGGTGTAATGCTATCCCTTATCAAAAATGCCACTCCCCCTCCTCTCTTGCCTCCCTTTCTATCCTTCTTGTAGCATTCGTATCCTGGAACATTAAGCTGCCAGTCCTGCCCATCCCTGAGCCATGTTTCTGTAATTGCTTTGATATCCCAGTCCCATGTTCCTAACCATACCCTGAGTTCATCTGCCTTCCTTGTTAGGCCCCTTGCATTGAAATAAATGCAGTTTAATTTATTTGTCCTACCTTGTCCCTGCCTGCCCTGACTGTTTGACTCGCTTCTGTTCTCACCTGTACCAGTCTCAGATTGATCTCTTTCCTCCCCCCCCCCCCCCCCATTCCCCACCCCCCCCCTCCACATTACTGTGCAATTCCTCCCGAGCAGCTCTAGCAAGTCTCCCTGCCAGTATATTAGTCCCCTTCCAAATTAGGTGCAATCCATCCTTCTTGTACAGGTCACTTCTACCCCAAAAGAGATTCCAATGATCCAAAAATGTGACTCCCTCTCCTATACACCAACTCCTCAGTCATGCATTCATCTGCTCTATCTTCCTATTCCTGCCCTCACCAGCTCATAGCACTGGGAGTAATCCAGATATTACTACTCTCGAGGACCTCCTTTTCAAATTCCTGCCCAAATCGCTGTAATTTCCCTTCAGAATCTCATCCTTTTCCCTTCCTATGTTGTTGGTTCCAATGTGGACAATGACCTCTTGTTGCCCCCTCTCCCCCGTGAGAACATTCTGCACCCTCTGTGAGACATCCTTGATTCTAGCACCAGGGAAACAACACACCATTCTGCTCTTTCACTGCGGGCCACAGAAACGCCTGTCTGTACCTCAGACTAGAGAGTCCCCTAACACAGTTGATGTCTTGGAAGCCGACGTACCCCTCGTTGCATTAGAGCCAGTCTCAAAGCCAGAAACTTGGCTGTTTGTGCTACGTTCCCCTGAGAATCCATCACCCCCTACATTTTCCAAAACAGCATACCTGTTTGAAATGGGTATATCCACAGCAAACTCCTGCCCTAGGTGCCTACCTCTCTTACCTTTCCTGGAGTTAACCCATCTATGTGACTGTATCTGAGACTTTACCCCTTCCTATAACTGCCATCCATCACATACTGTTACTGTTGCAAATTCCTCATCGCTTCTATCAGTCTCTCCAACCGATCCACTCGATCTGATAAGATTCGCATCCAACAGCATTTATGGCAGATATAATCCACAGTAACCCTTAAACTCGCTTTAAACCCCACATCTGACAAGAAGTACATATCACTACAAAGGCCATTTTTGCTCCTTCACAATCTACAGGCCCAGAAAATAACACAGTCTTATTCCTCTACAAAACATGCACCAGGCTAAATTAATAGTTATGGCTTATATTTTAAGTTTAATCAAGAGACATATCTCCAAAAACATATAATCTAGAAATAACCGACTCTAATCACTACTGCAGCCTTTCTGTTGGACACACTTAAAACAACCATTAACTTATCTGATTCTGTGCTGTGACCTTCGCCCAAACAGGTTCCTCCAAGATTAGTTGTGAAGTTCACTGTTTGTTAATTTTCCCGGACGCACTCTGATGTCCAGCGATACATGAATTCAAAACAGCAAAGGCAGTAACTGTGCAGGTTCTCTCTCTCTCTCTCTCTCTCTCTCCTCACCATGTGCTTCCTTTGTCTGTTCTTCCCCCTTTTAAAACTGCTGTTGTTTTGACGATTTTTTCCCAAAGTTCCTCCTATTCTGTCTCCCATCTTTTCCACCTCCATTGCATCTATTCTGACTGTGTCACCGTCCAAACCAGTTTGTGATTTGTCTTCGATTTGCAACAACCGAGGATTCCTGTGATGCTTTCTGATTCTTTCTGGTTTCTGCTTTCAGCCCAACATAAATAGCTTTGGGAGTTGTCTACCTAGTGGTGTTATTGTTCGACTATTAATCCAGAGAGTTGAGAGTGTGGTGCTGGAAAAGCACAGTAAGTCAGGCAGCAGGAGAATTGATGTTTCGAGCAAAAGCCCTTCATCAGGAATGGGGCTATAAGCTGAGGGGAGTGGGGAGATAAACGGGGGTGGGGGGCGGTAGGGCTGGGGGGCAGGAAGGTAGCTGAGAGCGCGATAGATAAATGGAGGTGGGGGTGAAGGTGAGAGGTCAGAATGGAAGGTGGAGTGGATAGGTGGGAAGGATGATGGATAGGTAGGACAGGTCATGAGGGTGGTGCCGAGTTAGAAGGTTGGAACTGGGATAAGGTGGGGGGAGGGGAAATGAAGAAACTGGTGAAATCCACATTGATGCTGTGGGATTGGAGGGTCCTGAGGTGGAAGATGGGGTGCTCTTCTTCCAGGCGTCGAGTGGTAAGGAAGTGGCGATGGAGGAGGTCCAGGACCTGCATGTCCTTGGCAGAGTGGGAGGGGAAGTTGAAGTGTTCGGCCAGGGGGCAGTGGGGTTAGTTGGTGCGGGTATCCTGGAGATGTTCTCTGAAGTGCTCTGTGAGTAGGCATCCTGTCTCCCCACTGTAGAGGAGACCGCATCGGGAGCAACGGATACAGTAAATGATGTTTGTGGAAGGTCGGGAACGATGGATACTATTAATCCAGAGAGCAATGATCAGATTCAATTTCTGGATTAGTGGTGCTGGAAAAACACAGCAGTTCAGGCAGCATCCAAGGAGCAGTATGATCCGATTCAAGTCCTGCCATGCCAGATGGTGGAATTTGAATTCAATGAAAATCTGGGATTAAGAGTCTAATGATGACCATGAAACGATTATTGATTGTCAGGAAAAAAAAATCTGGGAGGAAACTGCTCACTTACCTGATCTGGCCTTCAGATGCATGGCAATGTAGTTCACTCTCAACTGCCCTCTGGGAAATTAGGGATGGGCAATAAGTGCTGGTTTTTGCCAGCGACACCCACGTCCTGTGAATGAATAAAGGAAGCCCAAAGTTGATTCTGTGTGAAATCTGAAAAATCTTCATTAAGGATTCCAACAACAATTGGGTCTCTTATGAATTCTTATTTCAAAGCTCCAAGTTCACAGATCTCTGCTAATCTGTTGAGGTCATTAATAGAATTGTCTGTAGATTCTCCTTGAAGTTGAACTCTTCTATTAAATCTGACTTTTTCAAGGATTTTATTTGTTCTTAAATTGAAGTAATTAGCAAAAGCTTTCAGGACATTTTCAAAAGGATTTGTATTCTCTTTAATGTTCCGCTGCTTAATAACAGCAGCACAACCAGGCCTACTGAATATGATAGTGTATTAATCAGCTCAGCTCCACACTTAGCAGTTTAAGGCTGTTTAAGATAGTCCTCTGCCACCCATCCCCCCCCCCACCCTCCCCGCCACATCCCCCCGCCGCATCCCCCCCGCCCCCATTTTTATACTTTGTCAACAGGCCTGTCAAACAATCAATACTACAGGATAAACCACTGTGGACTATTAACAAATGAGGCACTGTTCTCAGTTATTAAGAAAAATTATTGCATGAGACTTATAAGTACAAGTGCATTACTAATAATTATCAGGACACTCGCGTGATGTACAGGATATATCTGCTCCCTATAAAGGCTCGTGTAGGACACACTGCCTGAATGCCAATAGACTGGGGATAGCTAATGTGAACATAAACTCCCTCAGAATCAATGCCTTACATAGAACATAGAACAGTAAAGCACAGCACAGGCATTTCAGCCCTCGATGTTGTGCCAACCTTTTATCCTACTCTAAGATCAAACTAACCTGCACACCCTTCATTGTACTATCATCCATGTGCTGTCCAAGAGTTACTTAAGTATTCCCAGTGTATCTGACTCTACTGCCACTGCTGACAGTACATTCCATGCACCCACCACTCTCTGAGTAAAGAACTTACTTCTGATATCTCCCCTAAATTTTCCTCTAATCACCTTAAAATTATGTCCTCTCATGATAGCCATTTCCATCCTGGGAAAAAGTCTCTGCTATCCACTATCTATGCCTCTCATCATCTTGTACACCTCTACAAGTCACTTCTCATCCTTTCTCCCTCAACCTTTCTTCATAAGACATGCCCTCCAGCCCAGGCAGCATCCTGGTAAATCTCTTCTGCACCCTCTCTAAAACTTCCACATCCTTCCTATAAAATAAGGCGACCCAAACTGAACACAATATTCCAAGTGTGGTCTAGCCAGGGCTTTATAGAGCTGCAGCATAACCTCGCGGCTCTTAAACTCAATGCCATGCTAATGAAAGCAAACACACCATACACCTTCTTAACAACCCTATCAACTTGGGTGCAACAGTTTGAACGGTTTCCATTTTTAGATCAGACGGGGCTTTGGTTTGATGTCTGATCCAAATGTCTGCAACTGAACTGGGGGGAGGGGTGGAGTTGGAGATTGCAGTTAAGGATGACAGCTGAGGTCAGTTCTACCCTCACTCTACCTCTACATCCACTGCTGGGGACACTGGATGGTAATCAAGAATGGACACTTGTTCATATTTCTGCTCCCAAATTCAGTTGGTTTGACATTATCTCTCAGTGGTCATTATCACTCATCTACTCACTGCATAAACCATTCTCTCCAAAAGAGCCAGTGTGTACATAATAGACACAATAGCTCCCTTGGCACTGTGATAGCTAAAAAGAACTCTAAATGACTCCAGAAAGACAGTGGTAATGTTGACCTTGGGTTTGAACTCATTATCAAACTGATTTAATGAAGCTCTCCTCTGATTATCTAAAATGTAATGGATCTTGTGTCAACTCAATCTATTTTTGAGTGGGTGAGAACCCATAACATAAAAGTTGAGTATTATTAGGCTCTCAAATGTAAAACTACCTCTGTTATGTGCACTATCTTCATTATAAGTTCTGCAGTTCTGACACCACATCTGTTATGCACTCTATCTTCATTATAAGGCTCTCAGCTATAACACTACTTTCATTAGATGGTGACAAATGCCAATTCCCCATATTTTACATTAAATTTTACCCTACAGTACACCCGGCTAAAAGCTGACAATGGATAACTTTCACTTGTTATATATTTCATGTCAAATTCTGTAATGAGCTCTGGATGAGTCAGAGATGCACCACAACAGAGCAGCCAATATTTGAAAGCAGGGCAAGTTGTCTTAGTGATGGAAGAGCTGTTACATATTTGCCTAGCATGTCAGGTGGGTGCAGCAGTAGAAATGAGTAATATCCATTCTCAGTACAAACAGTGTACATCTCCTGGTTATAGCTGTCAAGAATCACGCATCAGTCCAAGCTTTCACCTTGCACAGTTTTCATCAGAGCACACAGATCACTTGACACTCAATAACCCACATAGAGTCATAGTCATACAGCACAGAAACAGACTGTTCGGTTCATCCAGTCCATGCCGACTATAATCCCAAACTAAACTAGTCCCACCTACCTGTGCTTGGTCCATATCCCTCCAAACATGTTTAATTCATGTACTTATCCAAATGTCTTTTAAGCATTGTACCTGTACCTGCAGCCACCACTTCCTCTAGAGGTTCATTCTACACATGGACCACTCTCTGTATAAAACAAATTGCCCACATGTCTTTCTTAAATCTTGCTCCACTCACCTTAATAATATGCCTCCCTGGTCTTGAAAGCCCCCACTCTGGGGAAAAGTCCCCATTCACCTTATCTATACCCTTCATGATTTTATAAACCTCTGCATGGTCCCACAATCAACCTCCAATACTCCTGTGAGAAAAGTCCCAGCCTATCCCGCCTCTCCCTGGAAGTCAAACCCTCCATTCCCAGCAGCACCCTGGCCAATCTTTTCTGAACCCTTTCCGGCTTAATCATATCCTTCCTATAACAGGGCAACCAAAATTGGACACAGTACTCTAGAAGAGTGTGGGCCACTTGATTTACCAGAATCTGCCCTTTGAAGGTTTTGGGGAGTTGTGGGGCTGCGGGGGGGGGGGGGGGGGGGGGGTCAGAGGTCACTGGGTGGAGGGAGGGGTGTTGGGAGAGACACAACCTCAAAGATCCGCCACCTGGGAAAGTCCCTGGCATGATTTGTTCTCGGATTGCGATGAGCTAAAATGATTTTTAGATTCTCAGGCAAACAAGGTCTTTGGGGATCAGGAAGGTAAGGGTTTTTGAGAATCAGCGATTTTCCTATTTAATAGCTAAGCAGGCTAGAGGAACTCCAAGGCTTTCTCCTGCTTCTATTTTGTATGAGTTAAAAAGTGTGGTGCTAGAAAAACACAGCTGGTCAGGTAGCATCCGAGGAGCAGGAGAGTCAATGTTTCGAGCATAAGCTCTTCATCAGGAATGATTCCTGATGAAGATGCTTATGCTTGAAACTTTGACTCTCCTGTTCCTCGGATGCTGCCTGACCGGCTGTGCTTTTCTAGCACCACACATTTTGACTCCAATCTACAGTATCTGCTGACCTCACTTTCTATTTTGCATCCTTTGAGATTTGAGCTGGGGCCAACTGGGATCAGGTGGGAAGGTGAGAGGAAGAGAGAAGGGTGGAATCGCAGCTATTCGTTATCCACAGCGTCATTGAATTCTGAGTTAGTGCAGCAGGGTTTCACATGCACGCAGTCACTTCAAAGGTTTGGTCGGGTTTAGGAAGATGTACTTGAGGTACAGAGGAGAATGGAGTCGCCAGTTCGGGCAAATTGCACAGGGGTTTAAGCTGAGAGCTCCCACCCACTCCACGTTCCGAGGTCCTAACTAACCAGAATGAACAGTTGCCAAATAGCAATGCGGTTAACTGTGATTTGACTCCTGATTCAGCATAAAGGAGAGAGTGTGTGTAGAATAATGATATTTCATCAAACAACAGCTCTAACCTTTTCATTCAATTAAACGTTTATTTAAGGTGTTGTCTTGAATGAAAATATACAAATTGACCTGGACCCTCAAATGAATAATTTTCTGAAAGCTTTAAAAGTAATCAATTTCCCTCCCCCTAACTAGTCTTAGTCTTTCTAACTCTGCCAGTGCATAACATGCAGCATTAATATTTAAAGGGAAATTTAAACAAAGCTTGTTAATTACTCTGTATCAATTAGCATGATATTGTCATTATTTTCCAGGCTTGTCAATGTTTGTCTTGGGTGCCTGGTTGCTATGTAACCTTTATAGAAGAAATGACTTGATAATACTTATAATGGGTGGGAAAATGTAAAACTCAACAGTAAATCATAATTACAGCAAAATACTATAATGAAAGGTCTCCAACATTGGAGCCTCTGGGAGAAATGATCTTGCTTTTGTTAATGACTTTGTCAAAGGGAATAATAGTGATTATTATGAGAGTTAATTATACAATCCCTACTTAATGGACAGTAAGTTATCTATAACAGCAGGTTAGATGCATTGTGCTCGTCTATATAAGTAGCATAGCTGGAGGCAGCTACATTGCTATTGCATTAAACTGGCCTTGTTGTGAGTACCGACATTGATCTTTGCATGGATTTGTATCAGAACTTATACTTAGTTTGTTATACATTTCCCAAAGATCATTTTTGTTTAAAGACACTGTGCTTAGCCTTCCACCCTTCGACCCTGGATTTTCAGGGTTTAATTGATGCCATGGGGAAAGAGGGATTCACTGAACACCACTAATTTCCTATTGCAGTCTGGTGACCAATGTAAGCGAATGTTCCCTGCCTTCCTGGTTTCAATTCCCTGTTGAGCTTGCTGTGTAAAATTGGTCGACTATTCATCCGTCACCCTATGCAAAGTTCCATGATACTGAGAGTCTGCAGAACAGATGTGTTGCACTAACAGAAGAGAGCAATGCCACAGGCAAAACATCGTTTAGGTAAGTTAAAACTCACACAACACCAGGTTATAGTCCAACAGGTTTATTTGGAAGCACTAGCTTTCAGAGCATTGTTCCTTCATCAGGTGGTTGTGGAGCAGAACCACCTGGTAAAGGAGCAGTGCTCCAAAAACTAGCACTTCCAAATAATCCTGATGGACTGTAACCTGGTGTTGTGTGATTTTTAACTTTGTCCACACCCCAGTTCAACACCGGCATCTCCAAATCGGAACTTAACAAGTGCTAGAGACTTGCACTGAGGCTGCTAGGCATTGACTCTGGTTGTAAAGTCAAAACCGTCTGTTCAATAGTGCAGCTATCTCTCTCCTTGATGACCACAAAAAGTATATATTAGGACACAAACGTAATGATTCTGCAGTATTTGAAACGTTCCTGTAAAGAATTCATTAGCCAGTGCAGAACTCGATTCTCTTTGGTTCGGACCGTTTCCAGTAATAGAATGGACCTGACATTCTTCATATTGATTATAGTGGAAAAAGGCTTTGAGGGCTGTCGAGGAAATAATTTCAGAGGCACTTTCAATTCGACGCCAACTCAGCAAAGTAATGGAATACCTGACATGGGTGAAGGCAGCCATTAATCAGGGTGGCCTTTGGACAACCTTTAGAAGATGGATCCAATTGTGAACACACAAATTGGCTGCAGGTTTCACAGGATCTCGTTATTTTGAGCGTTATGATAAAGGTCAAAGTTTATTTTGTATTTCAGCATATCTGAATATTATAATAACAATTTTTGCCAGTTTGGTATCACATCAGTAGGGGAGGAGTTGCAACACAGAGATTCAATCCTTTTCCATTTTATCCCTTAATCATTGTTTTAACACTCCCACCTTTACTACAAGGTAGATTATTGCAAATCCTTTTGCTTCAATATAATGTACAGAACTAAGATTACAATTTGGTCAACATTGATAATCAGAAGGAAATTCAGTGCAGGTGTTTAAGAAATTCTATATTACTTGGACTGCAGATAGATAGAAAATGTGAAATTTTAATGTGTGGCAGGGTGATCAAGCATAGAAAATTAACATTCAGCCATATACATTTAAGCTAATAAAACAAAATTTCTACATGTGTATTTATACAAAGTGTGAATATGTATGGGTTGCAATTTGTTGGAATTTCTCTTCACAATACTTTCTTTTGGAGGTTTTGAGCTATAGCTCATGAGCTGTTATTTGTTCATAGAGGTAAAGTTGCCATTGTCTCACTCCCTCAATAGCGAGGTTTAACCTGAGGGTCACCATGCCTCATGTGAAGGGAGACGTAGGAAAGGTGAGTCCTTCGTGGTAACTTCAGTTAGTGCAGGAATTGAACCCACACCAACTGAGCTAACTGACTCTCTATTTTGGTCATGCGCAATTTAATGTTTTCACAGCTGGCTCAAAATAATTACCAATGAAAAGGTTTAACAGCAACAAATTATATTGAGAAAGTACCATTTTCACGATGAAATGCCCCAAGGCTCTTCGGAGGAGCTGATAAAAATTGAAATAACATTGAGGTACGTATTGGATAGCATCTTCTGAGATGGTGGCATAGTTTGTGAAGAGATAATGGGGAGTAGTTCCCTGCTAGGGTAAAGTCAATCCCTCCTGGAATGGTCAGGAAGCGACTGGAGGCACCTCCAATCTCCAAACAACTAGCAAAAGCGGTTTGGCAGATTCTATTATCGTAGGTTTCCATATACTGACTTCTGGCAGCTGCAGAGTCCATTTAGCAGAACAGGAAGGGGAAAGGGCAAATTGTGGTCACAGGCAGCAGTCCCACACAGGCTCAGCAGGATGATATGGAATGTTTATATCGTGGGCATATGTACATAGTATACAGTGCTCTCAGCACTCATGATTGTTGCTGTTTGCTGCCTGTTTTGAGTCCCTCCAACACTGAACCTAAAGACAAATGGAGAGTTCGCCTTGTGTTGCAGAGTTGGCCTCACACCAAGTTGACAGAGTGAGAGAGAGAGAGAGAAATGGAGAACAATGCTCAAGCAAAATCCCCATGCAGCCAGGAGGGAATTTTAGTGAGAAAGTGAGCGATGAAACCACCACAAAGTGTTTGAACTTGCTCCTGTTTGCCTGGAAAATTCACTCCACCAATCCATTGTGTTACAATGACGGACCAGAACCCCAATGTATTTGTAGGTATTTATTATTATTAATTCCTCAATATGTTCCCTTTCTTCAACAGGGGTCTGCTGCAGCAAGAAACAGAAAAAAGTGCATGGACATTAATTCTGTAATTCTCTGGCAAAGTCCTGAATGAAGTCCATGGAACGTTTCACCTGTAAAGTGTCAGAGAAACTTCTAAAATGGAAGACTTAACAAGAAGAGATCACAAGCTGATCTAGGAAGGTCTCCCCTCTTACAAACAAATCCCCCCTTACTGCCAAGTCCATTTTATGCTTCAAGAGTATGTGAGAAAAGAGGTTATTAATTGGCTGGAACACTGGTCTGTTTGTGTGGTTGGCTAGACATCCTGGAGTGTGGACTAAAATGTTGTGAGGAACACAGATTTGTTAACATCTGTTTTAAACACTTCTGCATGGTACATTATAAAAAAGTCTCTCATTTGGAGTGCTGAAGTTAAAAAGACTCAGAACAACAGAACTTCCTGCCAGCCTGCAAAACCCAGAATCTCAAGATTGACTGCTCATCTGACAAATGTCAATGCTACCAACAATAATCAGCACATCATCCTGTCTGCACTACAGGAATAATTCAGAGGCTGGTCCCCATCTCTTCATTTTACTTTTATCTTTTTGAACTCACCCTTTATTCTGAATCTGTGTGCACGTGCAATGAAACTGAAAATGCCAGAGACACTCAGCAGGTCTGCCAATATCTGTAAAGACAGAAACAGAGTTAACATTTCTAGGCTGACACAACTTCTTCAGAACCTGTATATGTGTGGTGTGTCACTATTTCTTATTTTGTTTATTAATAAATAACTCACCTCTTTTTATTATTTCAGGGAAGCCTGGTTAATTTGGCTCCTCCTTAAATAAACGTTTGTTCGGGAAAGGTGAAGGGTCTGATTTTAAATTAACTTTGCTATGAACAATTGAGGGAGCGGGTAAATAGCTAAAGGGAACTGTCATATCAATCCTCACACGGAGCTTTAATAGTCAAGCATCTTCCAAGATTGGACTGTGATTGGAAAAGAAAATTCACTGAGAGTCCGAGACTCTAGGTGAAACAGAGAGCTGCTTCCAATGCCCTGCTTTTGGCTCCTTTGATATCTTGGTAAGGCTGAGAAACCAAATTTAGCAAGTCTCCTGCCAGCAACCTGACTCAGAATCTCAAATGCTCGAGCCAAGGTAATTCAACAAAAGCAGAACTGGTCTCTGCATAAAACTGGGTGCAATGACTGGTGATATACAGGTACACAATCCTTTATCCAAAATCCTTGGAGCCAGATGTCTTTCGGATTTTGGAACTTTTCGGAATTCAGAATAAATGACATTTTCTCAGTGAAATAAAAAACCTTACTGAACAGCAGACCCACACGTGACTAGCCTGAGTGCTGAGACACAATTGATGCCTCCCAGTGCTGGGCCACACCACCACATCACATCTGAGTGATGTGGGTCGAGTAGGTATGGAGTTGGGTCACCTGTTCGCACGCCAAACAACCTTGTCATGCAAAAAAAAATCACAAAAGAACTTTGGAGTTCAGAGCTTTTCGGATTTTGGAATTTCGGATAAAGGATTATGTACTTTACAGCAAAAGCTGTTTTAACCAGCACCTTATGAACTGGTACGCTTGATAAACTGGCAGAAATTATATACTTCCAATACGGCAAAGTTTACTGTATTATTCTGGCAATTTACTATAGGTTTTAAATTTATTTACCTCAACATAAATATACTTGTTCAATTGAATGGTCACACAAAATGTCAGCAGTTGACTCAATTTCAAATCAATTTCTCCTCAATTACTGTGATCTATGGTGATGTCTGAGTAGTCAGTTGAGGGTGCAAGGTTTTCTCATATGGTGATGGCTAGCACGAGGGGACATAGCTTTAAATCGAGGGGTGGTAGATATAAGACATACATCCAAGATAGGTTCTTTACTCAGAGAGTGTAAGGGCGTGGAATGCCCTGCCTGCAACAGTAGTAGACTCGCCAACTTTAAGAGCATTTAAATGGTCATTGGATAAACATATGGATGAAAATGGAATAATGTAGGTTAGATGGGCTTCAGATTTGTTCCACAGGTCGGCGCAACAACGAGGGCCAAAGGAACTTTACTGCGCTGTAATGATCTACGTAAGACCATCTGCTGCTAAGTTTTACTTAAGGCAAAGTTTATTATTATTTACAGAACAAATCACTTAAATAAAGTACAACAATGATGTGTACATCCCCTGTATTACATTTCTATCACATAGTGTGTGTTTTTACATTGATTATGTGGACCTCATGATTATCCAGAATACTTGACCATCTGGCCCACTCCTGGTCTCATAGTGCTGGTTAATAAAAAGTTTGCTCTGGTTTTAATTGATAAAACCAAACCAAAAATCACAGCTTAGCAGCGCGCAGGTTTAGGAATGTTAGGTCAAGGATCGATGGGTTTGGATGTGTCCACAGACATGTCCTGGAATGGCTTCACTCTGAACTAGTTCTGTTAATCCCTGCCTGAAAAGGTCATGGTGTGAAATGACTGAGTCCAGGACTTATGACCCAGGAAGAAGTCTCATTTCAGAGACTTGACCTACAGCTCAGGAATCTCAGCGGCACCATCTTGGACAGCACCCATTGCTGAGATAGGAAGAGGGGTGGGCAGTGGAACAAGGATGACTTTCAAATGTAAAATCATTGCTGACAGAAGGGCATTATCATGAAAGTGTGACCATGCTGCTCCTTGAACAAGGTTATGTTGTCCTTGTTTTTTTCTCAGAGGAGACGGAGGAAAGGAAGGAAGAGAGGGATTTGAACTTCAGAAATTGGCACTTAGACAGGAAGGTCAGCTTGAAAGGATGGAGATGAGGCTGAAAATAAGCTGGTCGTAAAGACACAGGTTCTGGGGTGTACAGTTTGAATGGGTTTTTGGGCCAATTTCATTATAGCTCACAGATATTGCCTCAGGCAAAAGGCTTTCAAGTTAAAAGAAAATGCTTGTCCAATGAAAGGGAATTGGCCTGTTCTCCCAGCTCAGCTTTTCTCTGGGTTAGTTTGGTTTTAGCTAACAGTCAGTTTTTTTTAAGGCTGTGGTGAAAGAAACAGCTCCATGGAAGAAGGTGTTCCCTGCTGAAACTCTCTGACATCTCTCTCTGCTGTAAGACCTTGTGTTTGATTTTACCTTTTTTGGCAAGGCGTATTTGTGTGGATTGTTGCAAGAATTTTAAACAGTATCATTAAGTTGGCATGATCTGTTGGGTTTTCAGATAGGTTAAGTTATGCAGTATTCTGTTCTCTTTTGTTTGTGTTTCATTCGGTAATCTTATAAATAAATTCTATTTTGTTTAAAGTTAAGTGGTTTGACCAGCTGCATCCCTTCTGGAATATCCATGTTACACCTGCTTAAAACAACTAGCAATGTTAGGCTCTGGGCCACTTTCCTGAAATGTTTTGAGGGGGTCTGGCCTGCTCCATAATGGATTGAGGGCTCTTCGTGAGATTTTTTCGATAGTTCCGATTTGGGATTAGGGTTGCTGGACACAAAGGCAGCGAGTGGTAGGTTTTCATGGTTTTGTTCTGGGTAGTGAAATTGATTGGTTAAATAGTGCCTGGGGTAGCAATCGCTCTTTTGGTCACCAAGAGTTTTCTGGGGGAAGAAGAAATGACTTTGGGGGCTTTACAAAAGGTGATTAAGGCCAAGCTGCTGGAATGAGCTGACAAGGTGGGGTTGGAGCTGCCTCCTTCCATGAGGAAAGGAGAGATAATTACAGCAATAGGTCTGTATTTAAATTTGCTGGTAACATCATCAGAATCTTTAGAGATGGCTAAAATTCAATTGAAAATGAAGCAGCTTGAGTTAGAGGCAAAAAACAAGGAACGCACAAAGGAAATGAAACCAAGTTACAATTAAAAGTGAGGAAAGAGAAAAAGAACAAATTGCTTTAGCAGAACAAAAATAAAACGACAGAGAAAGAGAGAGAGAAGAGAGAGAAAAAAGAGAGGGAGGAAAGGAAGGAAGAGAGGGAGTTTGAACATCAAATATTGGCACTTAGACTGAAATTCAGCTGAAAAGGATGGAGATGAAGGCTGAAGGTAAGCTTAGTGATGAAGAGAGTGAGGATGAGCAAACTCATGGTAACCAGAGGCCTGGTGGGGATCTCATAGAGTCATAGAGACATACAGCATGGAAACAGACCCTTCCGTCCAACCTGTCCCCGCCAACCAGATATCCAACCCAATCTAGTCCCACGTGCCAGCACCCAGCCCATATCCCTCCAAACCCTTCCTATTCATATACCCATCCAAATGCCTCTTAAATGTTGCAATTGTACCAGCCTCCACCACTTCCTCTGGCAGCTCATTCCATACACGTACCACCCTCTGCATGAAAAAGTTGCCCCTTAGGTGTCTTTGATATCTTTCCCCTCTCACCCTAAACCTACACCCTCTAGTTCTGGACTCCCAATGCCAGGGAAAGGACTTTGTCTATTTATCCTATCCATGCCCCCCATAATTTTGTAAACCTCTATAAGGTCATCTGTTTAAATATATTCATGCATCACCTAAATTTGATGAGAAGATTGTGGAAGTCTTGTTTATCTCATTTGAAAAAGTGGCAAAACAAATGCAGTGGCCAGTGACCATGTGAGTTTTGTTGATCCAAACAAAATTTGTAGGTAGAGGTAATGAGATATTTGCATTCTAATCAGAGGAGGTATCTGGGGCGTACGAGAAGGTATGGGCTTGTATATGGGCTTGTGCCAGAAGCCTACAGATAATGTTTCAGGAATCTAAGGATGGACCTGGCCAAACATTGAGTTTGAAAGGATCAAAGTAATTTTGTTAGGTGGATAAGGGCATTAAAAATAAAGCAAACCTATGACGCTCTTAGATAGTTATTTTGATAATTATTTTGGAGGAGTTCAAAAATTCACTTTCTAAAGTAGTGAATGGAAAAGTGGAGAGTTAAAATGGCAAGATTATCAGCTGAAATGGCTGACGATTATGAGTTCGTTCATAAATCAAAGTTTGGCTTCCAAAATCAACTTCAATCCTTTAGGGATAGAATTTGGGGCAAAGAGAAATCCTCACGTGGAAAGGGAAAGGTAGATCTTGGTAAAGATCATAAGGAGAACTCACCAACGGTAAAAAAGAAACTCTTGAAGGGGAGAGAGAACTCAAAAAGCTCAGGTGTTTTCACCACAATAAAGTAGGCCGTGAGAAATCACTGTGTTGGTGGGTTAGGAAAAGTACTGGGAAGTCAGATGTAGGAAAACAGGATAAGCCAGTGAATTTTGTTGGAGCGGTACTGAAAAGCACAGTGCAGGCTAGAAAGCTGCACCAGAATGTACAACCTGGTCGGAGAATGGTTAAGGAGGAAGCACCAGATCTTCAGAAACCATATAGCTGCAAAAGTAAAGGCCAGAAACAGCAGGTAAAGAAGTTACAATCTGAAGAGATACAGGATCTTCTCAATCTTTGATGTTGAAAGATGAGGAGAGATGTACATCTGATGGACTATTGCCAGAAAAGGTACTAGTAATGGGAATTCATGGTGAGACAAGACTCAATTATGTAGAGTGAGGTTAGACTGTCCAGTGAAGAGTGGAGAAGTCATGGTAGGAATACTGGACAAACTCTGCTCCAGGAATACAACTTGTCCTTGCTAACAATACAGCTGGTTCACAGGTAGGAATGCTGCCTACTGTGGTTGAAAAACCAGTGGAAACTCAGGCAACTGAACTATTAAAGGGTGCACATCCTGGGACTTTTCCTGACTTTCCCTAACGAGGTCACAAAGTCACCAGTTGAAACAGGAAAGGTCAAAGAGTACAGATAAGAAAGTTGAATCAGAAACCCTGTTTGATCAATTGGTTGACACAAAATAGGAACAAACAGATGACAAAGCAGACATTTTTAGTTCAGAGAAGTTAACTGAGTTACAGCAGAAAGATGAAAAACTGAACCAATTGCATCAAAATGCATACATGGAATCCAAATGTATCCTAATGTGTTACTAACTTAAAAATGATGTCTTAATGCAGACCATCACAGACTCAGGCAGATGAGAAATGGCCAGAAGTTCATTAGGCCAAGTGCTGGCAAATAGGACTAGATTAGGTTGGGATATCTGGTCACCATGGACGAGTTGGACTGAAGGGTCTCTTTCCATGCTGTATATCTCTATGACTCTATGATTCTATAAGTCACATTGCCAGCGGGTTATAGAAAGGACGTGGTTTGGATGGTGCATGAACTACCAGTAGGCAGTCATTTAGGGGTAAGAAAAACCCAAGCTAAAATAAAAAAGCAATTTTACTGGCCTGGACTACACAAGGACATAGCTGAATTTTGCCAGATATGTCATATATGTCAGGTAATTGGAAAATCATAGGCAGTAATTGAATCTGTACTTTTACTACCCATTCTTGCATTTGAGGAATCTTTTATAAGAGCCTTAGTTGACTGTGTGGGACCCCTACTTAAAACAAAAATTGGGAATCAGCATTTGTTAACAATAATGGATGTGTTCACTAGATTTCCAGAGGCCATTCCATGATGCAATATCACAGCTAAAAGGATTGTAGGGGAATTACTCAAATTTTTCTCTTGACACGGACTACCCACAGAGATACAATCAGATCAAGGGTCAAGCTTCACATCAAAATTTATCAAGGATGTTATGGATAGCCTAGGAATAAAACAATTCAAATCTACTGCGTACCATTCAGAATCACAGGCAGCACTAGGTAGGTGGCATCTGACATTATAGCCGATGCTGAGGGCTTATAGCTAAGACTATCCAAATCAGTGGGATAAAAGATTTTTGCCATCAGGGATGCACCAAAATAAGTGACTAAATTCAGTCCATTTGAATTAATTTTTAGACATGAAGTGAGAGAACTGTTAAAATTAGAGTCATAGGGTCACAGAGATGTACAGCATGGGAACAGACCCTTCCGTCCAACTTGTCCATGCCGACCAGATATCCCAACCCAATCTAGTCCCACCTGCCAGCACCCAGCCCATATCCCTCCAAACCCTTCCTATTCATATACCCATCCAGATGCATTTTAAATGTTGCAATTGTACCAGCCTCCACCACTTTCTCTGGCAGCTTATTCCATACATGTACTACCCTCTACGTGAAAAGGTTGCCCCTTAGGTCTCTTTTATATCTTTCCCCTCTCACCCTAAATCTGTGCGCACACCAGGGAAAAGACTTTGTCTATTTATCCTATCCATGTCCCTCATAATTTTGTAAACCTCTATAAGGTCATCCCTCAGCTTCCAGGGAAAACAGCCCCAGCCTATTCCCTATAGCTCAAATCCTCCAATCCTGGCAACATCCTTGTAAATCTTTTCTGAACCCTTTCAAGTTTCACAACATCTTTCCGATAGGAAGGAGACCAGAATTGCATGCAATATTCCAACAGTGGCCTAACCAATGCCCTGTATAGCCACAACCACTGTTCTCAATACTCTGATCAATAAATGCCTTCTTCACTATCCTATCTACCTGTGACTTCACTTTCAAGGAGCTATGAACCTGCACTCCAAGGTCTGTTTGTTCAGCAACACTCTCTAGGACCTTACCATTAAGTGTATAAGTCCTGCTAAGATTTGCTTTCCCAAAATGCAGCACCTCGCATTTATCTGAATTAAACTCCATCTGCCACTTCTCAGCCCATTGGCCCATCTGGTCCAGAACCTGTTGTAATCTGAGGTAACCTTCTTCACTGTCCACTACACCTCCAATTTTGGTGTCATCTGCAAACTTACTAACTGTACCTCTTATGCTCACATCCAAATCATTTATGTAAATGACAAAAAGTAGAGGGCCCAGCACCGATCCTTGGAACTTTCAATTGATTAAAGAGAAATCGGTAAGTCAGAATTCAGAGACCACATATTTGGACTGTTTCAAATTTTGAGGAATGATTAAATAGAGCAGGGGAATTGGCTAGACAGCATTTAAAGGTATCACAGCATACAATGAAACAGGAGGCAGACAAGAAATCAAAAACTCGCAGTTTTGGGATCAGGGTTAAGATGTTAGTGTTTCTTCCAGTGATAGGTGAATTTTTAAAAGCAAGGTTTAGTAGAAATTATCAAGTCAAAAGGAAATTGAGTGAGGTGAACTATTTACGGACACATAGAATTCTCACAGAGTATGTCATGTTAATCTGCTCAAAAGGTATTTTGACAGGGAAGGAAAGCGAAAGGAGACTATGTTATTGATTACAACTCAGAGTGAAGAACCAAGCTCAGAGGATTCTGAATTGGACATTCCTCAAATTAAATTAGACAATGAGGAAGTTGTCAAAAAATAGAATATATTATTGAGTTACTTTCAGAGGAAAATCGAAATGACCTGAAAGAGTTATTACTATTGCATGGGGAGATTTACGGAAATAAACTGGGAAGTACTAACCTAATTGTGCATGATGTAGATATAGGAGATGCTGTTCTGATTAAGCAATATCCTTATAGGCATAACCCTCTAAAGTTGGCACAGGTTCAGAAGGCGATAAAGCGCATGCTCCAAAATGGCATTAATCGAAGTGAGTTACAGTGACTGGAGCTCACCCATAGTCATGGTGCCAAAGCCAGATGGTACCCAATGGTTATGTGTGGACTATCGCAAAGTCAATGCAGTTACAACGACTAGTGTACATCTGCTTCTACACTTGGAAGTCTATGTTGAAAAGGTGGGACAAGCAAATTGTATTTCTAAGTTGGACTTGCTCAGAGGGTACTGGCAGGTACCTCTGTGAGAAAGAGGGAAGACAACTTTGGCTTTCATAACCCCGAATGGACTGTATCAATTTAAAGTTATGTCATTTGGCATGAAAAATGCTCCAGCTACATTTCAGAGACTAACTAATAAGGTCATTGTCGGATTACCCATTGTGTCATATATATAGATGACCTGGGATTTTTAATCACGCATGGAAAGAATATTTGCAACATTTATCAGAATTGTTTGATCGACTTTGGGAGGCAGGCTTGGTAATAAACGTAGCTAAAAGTGAATTTGCCAAAACCTAAGTCACCTTCCTGGGCCATGTTATTGGAGATGGACAAATGGCCCCACAGGATGGAAGAACAAGGGTAACTGGGGAGTTTCCCATACCGTTAACAAAAAGAGCAGTATTACGGTTCCTGGGATTGAGTGGAAATTTCATGGAAAACTATTACCAAATTTTAACAGTGTGGATGCTGCACTCACTGGATTACTAAAGAAAGGCCAGAGGTTTCAGTGGACAGCGGACTGTCAGAAGGCATTTGACAGCCTGAAAGCTGTGTTAACCATTGCCCCAGTATTAGCCACACTCAATTATGCAAAGCCCTTCAAGGTGGCTATCGACGCAGGTGATGTGGGTATCGGTGCTGTGCTCTTACAGGAAGACGACGAGAAGATGGAAAGACCTATCGGGTATTTCTCCAGGAAGTTGAACACTCAGCAGCAGGAATATTCAATGGTTGAGAAGCAGACTTTGATGTTGGTGTTGGCGTTACCACATTTCAGCGTTTATGTGTTTCTGAGACAGTGATCATAACCCATTGAAGTTTGTGGAGAAATTGAAGGACAAAAATGCCAGATTGTTCAGATGGAGTTTGTTGTTACAGCCATTCAATTTGAAAATTGTGCATGTGGCAGGACGAGATTGTCGACGCATTGTCGAGACTTCAATGAGAAACGGTGGCAGGAGAAAATGGATTGAAACAGAGTGTAGTGGTGCACATCTGCATGTTTATAGGCAATATAATGTATATAAGAGCTGTAATGTACTAACATTGTAAGATTAAGAGGTTTTAAAATAAAGCCATCTTTGGATATTGATGGTTCATTTTTTCTTAAGGGGGGGGGAGGTTGATGATGCTGCTTCTTTAACAAGGTTAAGTTTTCCTAGGCTTTTTTTCAGAGCAGTCATTAACAAACAGGTCTAGGGTGTCCAGTTTGGATGGGTTTTTGGGCCAATTTGATTATATTTAACAGATGCTGCCTCAGAAAAAGGCTTTAAAGTTTAAAAAAGAAGGGACTTGTACAATGAAAAGGATGTGGCCAGTTCTCCCAGCTCAGTTTTTTCTCTGGTTTGGTTTGGTTTTAGCATGCTGTGAGTTTTTGAGGCTGTTGATAAAAGACACAGCTCCATGGAAGAAGGTGTTCCATGTTGAAACTCTCTGTCATCTCTGTTCTCTCTCTCTCTCTCTCTGCTGCAAGACCCTATGTTTGATTTTACCTTTTTTGTCAAGGGGTGTTACTGGGGATTGTTGCAAGTATTTGGAGCAGCATCATTAAGTTGGGATGGTCTGTTAGGTTTCGGGTAGGTTAAGTTAGTGTGTATTCTGCTCTGTTTTGTTTGTGTTTCATTCGGTAATCTTGTAAATCAATTCTGTTTTGGTTAACGTTAAGTGGCTTAATCAGCTGCATCCCTCCTGGTATATCCACTGTACACCTGCTTAAAACAACTAGAAAAATTAGGTTCTGGCCACTTCCTTGAAATGCTTGGAGGGGGGGGGGGGGGGGGGTCTGATCTGGTCCAGAACAGAAGAAAGTACCATGGGCTTGATATCTGACGCTCTCTTTGCTTAAACAGATAATCTATTCACCGTCATCATAGAATCTCTACAGTGTTAAAGTAGGCCATTCGGCCCATCAAGCCCACACCAACCCTCCGAAGACCATCCCACCTGGAACCTCCCTCTCACCCTATTCCTGTAACCCTCCATTTCCCACGGCTGAGTCACCTAGTCTGCACACATCCCTGACTCTATGGGCAATTTCCCATGGCCAATCCACCTGACCTGCACACCTTTGAATTGTGGAAGGAAACAGGAGCACCTGGAGGAAACCCATGCAGACAAGGGGAGAATGTGCAAATTCCACACAGATAGTCGCCCGAGAGTGGAATCGAACCTTGGTCCCTGGCGCTGTGAGGCGGCAGTGCGAACCACTGAGCATCATCTCTGTCTTCAAAGACTGACCTCTTACTCTTTTACTATGAACCCTAGTTTTATTGTCCCAACAAGAGGAAACATGGATCGGGTGAATAGTCAAGGCCTTTTCCCTGGGTGGGGAAGTCCAAATCTAGAAGTCTAAAGTTTAAGGTGAGAGGAAAAAGGTATGAAAGGGATCTAAAGGGCAACTTTTTCACACAAAGGGTGATGCATGTATGGAACTTGTCCATGCTGACCAGATATCCTAAATTAACCTAGTCCCATTTGTCAACACTGGGCCCATATCCCTCTAAACCCATCCAGATCGCTTTTAAATGTTGTAATTGTACCAGCCTCCACCACTTCCTCTGGCAGCTCATTCTATACATACACCCTCTGTGTGAAAAAGATGACCCTCAGATCCCTTTTAAATCTTTTGCCTCTCATCCTAAACCTATGCCCTCTCGTTCTGGACTCCCTTCCCCAGGGAAAACAGAACATGGGTAATCACTCTACCCATGCCCCTCATTATTTTATAAAACTCCATAAGGTCAACAGGTCTACCTGTTTCCCTCTTCACTGACACTCCCTGATCTTTCCTGTCATTGGGGACTCCTATCCCTTAGGGCACAATTAGCCAATAGTTTTTCTAAGTATGGAAGCAAGTGCGTTAAGTGGTGACAAACACGACACCACTGCTCCGATCATCTGAGTTAAGGTCGATGGTCCAGGGACGACAGAATATTTCTTATTTGCTTGTCGTGGGGTGGAAGTTTCAGGGACAGGGAGGTCATTGAGGCCAGAGGCAAGACATGCGGACACCCTTCCGCGGACAACCCAGTAACACCCCATTCTTCCAGTTGCCCTGAGATTACGAGGTCACCCCTCTCCCTCCACCCCCAACCCAACAGGCAGGTTGCCATGGCTTCCCACTGGGGAAACAAGTCACTGGTCCTGTTTGCTGGAGAGGAAAGGGATGAGTTGAGGCCATCGAGTGGCCATCCATTGACCACTTCAGGGTCTTAATTCCCAGGAAGTCAAGAAAGTCCTGAAAAGACCTTCTTGTCCAGTATTTAATTGGCAAGTTGGAAGTGAGATTCTCTCCAGCACCAACTCGCCTCATTATTGCCACTTCTCTTGGCATCGCCATTATTTTAATAGCACCTGCTTCAGTTAGGTGACAACTAAGTCAATCAAATCCTCGTCTCAGTGATTCAGGCCTCATGAAGTTTAAGGTAATCTCTTGTTCATAGAATCCTTACAGTGTGGAAGCAGGCCATTCGGCCCAATGAGTCCTCCAAAGAGCACATCTTTGGACTGTGGGAGGAAACCAGAGCACCTGGGGGGAAACCTGTGCAGACACAGGGAGAATGTGCAAACTCCACACAGACAGTCGCCTGGGTCCCTGCTGCTGTGAGGCAGCAGTGGTAATCACTGAGCCACTGTGCCGCCGGAATATGTCTGTAGCTTGTAGTGTCAGTGTGTAATGCTTAAGCTCCCTTTTCTAATTATTATGCTCAGAAGTGTGCCATTCATGTTTGAGCGAAACAAAACCAATTGGGTTGTCAGATGGGGATGCAAATCTCTCACTGCCAGTTTCTGGAAACAAAACCTTTCAGGGTGACAGCTATGTGTCATCATTACAGAAAGGGCTGATGGTTCAGAGGTATAATGGATAAAATCAGCCTGCCCTAGCATGCAGTTCAATAGGATTAAACAGGAATTATAAAAATTAAAAACAAACATTTGTTTCACATACTCCAGGTAAGGCAATCCATGTTTTAAGTAGTTACCCTGGAGACCCAGGCAGAAACGATGCTCAGCATTTCGGAAACAAAATGGGAGAAAGAGCCAAGGGCTGCATAAATGTATCTACTTCAGGCTGGGCCTTATTGCCAATTAAACTCTTTCAGGAAAGGCTACAAAAGCATTATTACCCCAAATGTAGTCTGTTCAGTTTGTGGTCATCCTGAAGCTAACTTTTAACTAGCTTCCCAACCACTTTACTCACTCCAGGATACCAGGCGGTGAGCAGTGTATTCCCACACTTCAGACTAAATGCCTTTCAGCCACTGAGAAATACTTTATCTTATAACTTCAGTCTTTTTCTTTCATTCCATGATAATATTTTGCAGTATTTCCCCTGCTGATGTCATTGCCCCAATACGTTCAGGGCACTGAAGAACTCTTAATGTTATTCTTTTCAACCTCTTATCGTGACTCGTAAACACCCACTTTTGAAATGAAGGCTTACTTCAAACATTTCAACGATAAGTTGTTTAATGAAAGGTGCTCGGCAAATCTAGCTTTTTCAGAAAGCCTTAATTTGACAAGGTACTATGGAAGAAACTACAGAAAAGATTAAAGGATTAGAGGAACGGTAGCAACTTGAATTTAAAATGTGTTTGAGGGGAGGAAACAGGTGTGGAATTAAGGGGCAGTTTCCCATATTTCTTGAAAGCATGTAGAAAAATCCCACAGTGCTGCATTTTGAGGTTGCTTTGAACTGGTGGGTTCATCAATGCGTTGTACTTAGGACCCAGTAAAAAGGTGACTAAATCTCTACGCACAAGCTGGAGGAACAATAAATAATGAGGAGGAGCAATAACAATTGCAAAGTTGAATTGATAAGGTGCTGGAATGGGCAGAGAATAATAGATGCAATTTGGTATTAGCAAATATGAGGTGGTTGATCTTGGTGTGTGTTAAGTAAAAGTAGTAATTATACTTTGAACGAGGGAAAGTTGGATGATGTGGAACAATATCAAGAGTTGAAGATTTGGATTCAGAGGACATTTAAAGTAGCACCTTCTTTGGAGATCTTCCAAAGTAAAAGTTAAGGGTATACTAGGTTTTAAGGCAAGTGATATAGAATATTAAAAATCTAAAAACCTTAGCAAGAACGCAGTTGAAAAATAGGGGCTCACTTATTTTAGATAGAAAGAGTTTTTTTTCTCACAGAAGATTATGATGGTTTGGCACTCATGCAAAATAGAATCCCTGCAGTGTGGGAGCAGGCCATTCAGCCCAAAACATTCACAGCAACCCCCTGAACAGCATCCCACTCAATCCCATTTCCCATGGCTAGTCCACCTAACCTACACATCCCTGGACACTATGGGTAATTTACCGTGGTCAATCCACCCAACCTGCACATCTTTGGACTGTGGGAGGAAACCAGAGCGCTCAGAGGAAACCCATGCAGACACGGAGAAAAGGTGCAAACTTCACACAGACAGTCTCCCAAGGCTGGAATCAAACCCGTGTCCCTGGTACTGTAAGTAGCAGTGCTAACCACTGAGCCACCTTGCCACCTTCTTCAGCAGTGTTAGACCACTTGGCCCTTCAAGCTTGCTCTGCCAGATCACTGCTGACCAGTTTGTGATCCAAATTTCCATCTATCCCTAAAAACCTTCAATTCCCCTAGCCTAACAAGAATGTATCTGCCTGCACCTGAAAAATAGTCAATGGCTCAGCTTGCAGTGTGTTCTGAGGTAGAAAAGTCACACAACCTTCTGAGAAAGAAAACCTCTCCTCATTTCTCTCCTACAGGGCGATGCCTAACTTTGAAACAGTGTCCCTAGACTCAGCCACCAGGGGAAACACCCTTTCCAAATCCAACTGGTCAAGACCATTCAGGATCTGAAATTCTTCAGTTAAATTACCTCCCTCCCCCTCTGCACTTTTCTGAACTCTGGTGGAAAAAAAGCCCAGTCTGTCCAATCTAGTCTGATAAGACAACTCACTCATTCAAGATATCAATCTAGTAAACCTCCTCTGAACCTCACATTGACATCCTCCCTTTCATAAAGAGACCAAAAACTATGCATTTTATTCGAGATATTGAAGGATGGTCTCACCAATGTCTGTATAAATGAAGTTAACATCTTTACTTTTTTGTTCAATTCCTCTAAAAAAAAGCATCCCATAGTTCATTCCTCAAAATGTGATGGAAGCAGCGTCTTTATATCAAGAATCTTGCAAATGGAAATATTCAAGGGGGGTGACATAATGTCATGAAAGTCCAGAAATTTGGAGTAAGCAGATCAGCTGTGATCTTACTAAATGACAGAGCAGGCTGAAGGAGCCAATGGACATATTCCTGCTCTGAATTCATAAGCTTGTCAGATGTGCTGTGTGCAATTTGGATTCCACACAACAGTAATACTATTGTAGGAACAGAGAGGATACGTTGCAGAGGTCTCTTCTCTGGAGCATACTTTGCTTGATCTGCAAAATAAAATTGCATGTTTTGCTTGACGACCTCTAAGATATGACTTGCCGCCCAATCCATTATAAATGTTTGGCTTCCCTTTCTCATTGAATGTCTGGTGCCTTTTTTTAAATTGAAGAAGAATCCAAGGCTTGTTGTTACCTCATTTTACTTGCTTTGCTTTGCTTTCTGTTTCATTTCTTTCTTTCGCTTCAGATTTAATTTGTTTTTCATTATTGCAACTCCTTTACCGAGTTTTGACCACTTTGGCTCTATTCCTTTAGGAATCTAGATTCCTAGTATTCTAGACAGGGAACACAGGGGGCTAACACCTTCAACATCTTATCTGGCTGACATCAATTGTTACAGTTAGCCTGAGAATGTAACTTTTTTAAAAATGTTTTGTGATTTACATATGAAAGAAGTGAAACTATCATGTTCATTCCAATAGATGAGAGACTCAACAAACAATCAAGGTATTTTTCAATGTATAATTTCAGTTACATCATACTGTAAACTTTTGCTATAAATTCTGTGTCTTACAATAGTGTCCTCCACAACAGCCTGATGAAGGAGCGGCGCTCTGAAAGCTAATGCTTCCAATTAAACCTGTTGGACTATAATCTGGTGTTATGTGATTTTTAACTTTAGGAATCTAGACATGTAAAACTGGGCTTGAACCTCTCGATGGTGTTTGTGCTAAATAAGGCATGATGATATCACATAGGTTTTCCTCTCTTCTGCAGCCTCATTGGAGAGTCAAAATGGCAGAACCAACTGACCTCTGCACACAGGTTAGCTGCCTCAGTTTAGCAAAGTGCATTTTTGAATTTTAGAAGCTTTAAGGAGGGCTCTGTATTTAAACTGAGAATAATGTTTGACTTCTTAAAAATTGTTCATTTTATAACTTCTAATTTTTAACTTCTAAATAGGAAAGCAAGCTGTCATGCGTTTTAATAAAAAAACAAAGTGAGACAGGGCTTCTGGCTTGACAGAATAGACATTTTAAGTCAAAGGCCTTTTGATTTTTTAATCTGGAGATCTGTATTTATTGAAATTGGTGCATTGGTTTTTTTTTGAATGCTTTGATGTCTAGGGCAGTTTGATCTTCAGTGATGATCATTATGATCTGCCATCATGATATGGGATTCTGCCTCCAGCAGACCATACGTACTTGTTGAAGTGATATTTATGTTCGCTCCAGCAACAACAACAAGAAAACCAGACATGGGTAACACAGTACTGCAAGATTCAATAAATGTTTATTACAACTCCTGGTGTATACATATATTACAGTCACGGGCACTTCAGTGTCCAGGTTAGTTCTAAGCTAACCAGTTGGAAACATAAGAAGCACAATTCCATCAACTTGCCATGCTTCAAGTGGCCCCAGTTATGATGGAGATTGAAATCATTATACCTCAGGTCACATGTGATGATACAGTCATGAAAGACGGACTGCGTTCTGTGAAATAGAACAAAACAGACTCTTGACTCGACAAAGACCAATGAAGGATCTTTCCAGCAACAAGACCACCATAGATGAAGGCCGCTACTTGACCCTAATGCTAACCCTCTTCCCCTTACTGGGTTCTCAGTGACTGACCCCAGCTATGCTGCCTCACTTATCTTTCCTCTGTGGTTCCCACAATGATTCTGGATCAGTGGTGCTGGAAGAGCACAGCAATTCAGGCAGCATCCGAGGACAGGCAAAATCGACGTTTCGGGCAAAAGCCCTTCATCAGGCTCGGATGCTGCCTGAATTGCTGTGCTCTTCCAGCACCACTGATCCAGAATCTGGTTTCCAGCATCTGCAGTCATTGTTTTTACCTCGTTGGTTCCCACAATGAACTGGGTGGCCCTACACATAAGATTCTGCTCCACAGTTACCTGATGAAAGAGCAGTGCTCCGAAAGCTAATACTTTCAACTACACCTGTTGGACTATAAGCTGGTGTTGTATGATTTTTAACATAGTCTTTTTAATCTTCCCTCGTAGCCAATGTCCATTATATAGGCAACAGGTACTGACTGCCCTGTGTATTTGCAGTATGTCTCATCAAACAGTTTATTTCTATTATTTCTGGTCTGGAGCAATAGGGTATAAGAATAAACACAAACAGTTTCAGATGTGTAGTGGGAAAACTATTTTTTCACAGAGGAGTGTGAGAGGGTTGAATGTGTCATGGGTATTATTGATTGAAACAGAGACCACGAAATGGAATTTCAGCAAAGTTTCTCTTGTTCTGCCACAGTATCTCCCAGAGATATTTTGCAATGGAAAACCTGGTTATGCCTGATGAAATTTTGTTGACCTCCCGATTCTCCTTTCAATGATTGACTCAACTTATTTCTCCAATTCTCATAGGGGGTCAACCTTAAAAACGAGTAAATGCTGAGGAAGAACTTCACAAAACAAAACAAAAAGTCAGCAACAAGAAAGTGCAGCTTTGAACTGTGAAAATAAAAAAGTTGCCCAGGCTATAGGAGTGAGCAGACACAACTCCCTCCCTTTCTCATTTTTGAGGAAATATTATGGAGACATGAAAAGGAAATCCAGAAATAAGATGAAAAAATTATGATATCTTCATAAAACGATGTTGAGGTTTGATGCATTGCTGCTAAGGAATGTGGTAGGAGATAGAGTCAGGGGATGGATAATATTCTCTGTTGCCACAACTAGGTGTTCCAAAAATTTTGTTTCCTGTTTCCAGGTTTAAGAACACCCGGAAGGAATTGCAGGTTATGGCGGAGTTGGGAATGCAGGATTCTTTAGTCATTCACGGAATGTGGGCGTCACTGGCTAGGCCAGCACTTATTGCCCATCTGCCATTACTCAGTGCGTAGTTAAGAGCCAACCACATTGCAGTGGGTTTGGAATCACATGTAGGCCTGACTAGTAAGGATGGCACCTTCCTTCTTTTAAGGACATTAGTGAATCAGATGGGTTTTCTCCGCCCCCCCCCCCAAAAAAAAATCAACTCACAGTCATCATTAGACTCTTTTGCTCAGAGATTGAACTCCTATCCCAACCTCTACTATAGTGGGATTCGAACTTGAATGTTACCTGGGCTCTCATTAACAAGCTAACGGTAAGACCACCAAGCCACCACCTTCCCACAGTAGCACAGAAAGGTCAATCATGATCATGTTGAATGATCAAGTAGGATTGAAGGGCTGAATGACCTACTGATGCACATTATTTGTATCTTTGAATGTATCTCTTCGTGGTTGCAGGAAAAAATCTGGGGAGCAGAAGGGGAAGGATCCAGCTGTGCAATCCACATTGGAACCAAAGATACAGAAAGAATGGAGCATTTCAGAGAGAGATTGGTGATTTGGGTTGAAACTAAAATATAGAATCTCAAAGGCTATAATATCTGGATTGGTTCCTTACCTCTGCACAAACCTGTTCAGGAGCAAAGAGATTAGAATGTTAAATGTACAGTGAAGTGTGAGAGGCAGTGGTTTTAATTCGTGGGGCACACATAATAGGTTGTTGTGAACAAAGGAGTTGTTTCATTTGGACGTGTGGCTTATAAAATGGACTGTGACCAGCTTTCTGGCAAATACCCAGGATGTTAATCAGAGCTGCGGAAGTGGCAGTGAAGAGGACGTGATTGGTTAGAAGGATTCAGGAAAGGACAATTCAAAACAGAATGACAACTATCAAGGCTGGGGAGAAAAGTAATGGTTTCGCTAAAAATGAGAAGCCTGGCTCAGAAAGAGAGAGACGTTTAACAAAGATTTTGAGGAACAGAGATGAAAAGCACATTGGAGAATACAGACAAAATATTTATACTAAATACACTATATTTAAACGTGTAGAGTGTTTACAAAAAGTCATTGACTTAACAGCACAAGTAAAGATAAATGGGTTGACTTAATTGTAATTACACAGATATAGTTGCAAAGTGACAAATTAACCAAAAAAAATCCAAGAACCGCAGATGCTGAAAATCTGAAACAAAAAACAGAAATAGCTGGAAAAACCCAGTGGATGTGAAAGTACCTGTGAGAGACCATTTCGAGTTTAGTAACCCTTCTTTATAATTGAAGAAGGTTCACTGGACTCAAAATTTTCTCTCTGCTTTCTCTCTATGGGCGCTGCCAGGCCAGCTGATTTCTCCAGCAATTTCTGTTTTTGTGACAAAGTGACCAAACGTGTCCACTTGCTTTTTTACAGGAGAAGGATTAGGGAAGAGTCAGGTAATAAACCTGACAATAAAGGATGGGATAAATATAATGGAAAGGAAACATCTTAGCTCAGAAAATCAAGATCTCGAATCAGATGGCTGGTGCTAATGAATACCAAAGAGATACCAAACATTGATCAGAATAATTCACAGGGGTCTGTCAGAAGTTGTTTGCGTCCAGCCGTGGGAGGCGATAGCCTAGTGATATTATTGCTGGATTGTTAACCCAAAGACTCAGGTAATGTTCTGGGGAACTGGGTTTGAATCGTGCCGCAGCAGATGGTGGAATCTGAATTTAGTAAAACAAAAAAATCTGGAATTAAGAATCTAATGATGACCATGAATCCATTATTGATTGCCTGGAAAATGCATCTGATTCACTAATGCCTTTGAGGGAAGGAAACAGCCATCCTTACCTGCTCTGGCCTACATGTGACTCCAGACCGACAGTAATGTGATTGGCTCTTAACTGTTAGGGATGGGAAATAAATGCTGCCTAGACAATGATGTCTGAATTTAAAGAACCAACTGTGCCAGGCAGAGTAGGAGTCCTGAAGTTAGATGAGCATGTAATAAGGGTTGATGATAATCAAATCATGAGGAACTTGATCTTCATATGGACTTGGTAACTGACATTGACAGTAGTACTTTAGAGGATAAGTTCAGAGATAGTATTTAAGGTAGTTTTCGAGGTTAATATGGTGAGCAACCAATTATATTAAACCTAACATTGCACAATTAGAAAGCATTAAATAATAATCTTACATTAAATGTACCTGTGCGGAGGAGTGACTGTGATGGAAGCTGAACCAAGCAAACTATATATGTAATAATCTAGATTGGGAAACTAAATTAAAAGGTAGAAAGATGGATAAGCAAAAAAGAATGGTTCAATAATGAGTTCATAATCTGCAACAACTTTACGTTCCCTTAAGGTATAAAACCTCTCAGCAATAATCATCCAACCATTGCTAATAAGAGAAGCTTAAGACAATATTAGAGTGAAAGAAAAGGCTGATAACACTACCAAAACTAAATGCAAGTCTAAGGATTGGGAGGGTTTTGGAATTTAGTGCAATTTTCAATACACTACACCCGTGGGGTCCCCAGTAAATCTGAGATACAGTGGTCTGAACGTTCTTTTTTTTAAACTGAGTCCAAGTCACGTTAAAAATTCTGGAGAGATTTTCACTGTGAGGCCTGGCATCAGTGTTTCTTACTAAACCTGCCTCTCCCTTGTGAGCTCTGTTCAATTCTAGCCCCACCTTAACTTGGGCATTGATTTTGCTAATGTATGGCAAACACAAGCAAAGTGTTTGGGTTTTCCATGAGATTTACACGGCTCACCCTCCAGTGTGATAGATTCCAAAGAGTACACTGAGGTTGCTAACAGCTTCAACTTGCATCGACATTGCACACTGGCCACCAAAGCCCCCTGCAAAGCAACCACCTGCTTTTCAGCTACTTGCAACTTGTCCAGAGCACGTTTTGACAATGTTGCCAGGGTCAAAACATGCTCTGGACAAGTTGCAAGTAGCTGAAAAGCAGGTGGTTGCTTTGCAGGGGGCTTTGGTGGCCAGTGTGCAATGTCGATGCAAGCTGAAGCTGTTAGCAACCTCAGTGTACCCTTTGGAATCTATCGGCAGTCACCTTGCTAAGCCAACAGCTTGAAGAGTTTTATGACTTTATCACATAGCACAGTTGACCAGAAACTCAAGCTTCAATTCTGGAAGAATGGCACCTCATTTTCCAGTTGAGGACCCTGCAGTCTTCTGGACTCAATATCAAGTTCAACAACTTGAGGTCTTGAGCCCTCCCATGTCCTTACTCCCACCGCCCACACACAAGCCTTGTTATCATATCATCTCATTTGCTTCTTGCATTGTGTGCCTCGGGATAGTTTCCTTTGTATTACTTTACTCTTCACAGGCAAATCAAAATTGGCTGTTCATGGATTTTTTTTGTTGAATTGCAGTCATTTTGAGCAGGTGTGACTTCCAGCTGTTCACCCTCAGAGTGAAGAAGTATGATAATTTACCTTGTATACAGGATTATGAAACATCGCATCATGCCTTTGGAAGGAAATGGTCATGTTTGGCAAAGTGCCAAATACAGCTATGATTCTAAATGCACATCAAAAATGTGACAGATTGAAAGCAGCAAATGCCATATTGATCAGCAACAACAAAACATTTTTTTTTCTTTTGGTTTTCTTTTTTTCTTTTTTTGTGTGCAGGTGTGAGACACAATGAAAGACAACAGATGCACAAGTCTTTATTCAAGTCTCACCACCAGGAAGAAAAGAAAGCACCCAAGTGGCCAGTGACAAGCAGTGCCCTTCACATCAAAGGGCAATGCTGTGTGATCAAACAGTGAAGGGGAGGGCAGGGACTAAATCAAAATAGAGTTGGAGGGGGAAATAATACACTCCACTCCCCGTGGCACCCACCTCACCCTGAATAGCTCAAGGGTGTTGGTGGACACCTTGTGCTCCTTCTCCAGAGACACCAAAACATTTTATTCTAATGAAATGTCTCCATGATGATAAAAAGTTAATTAATACTTCTAGGCTGCATTGTCATACTGGTGAGGTCCAAGTGAATGTGTTCACTCTGTGTCCAACACTAGCTCATTGGGTTCCTAACTCTCTACCTTAAAACGCTTTCTGCTGCAGAAAGGAAATAAATACGTTTCCAAAGGATTATTCCGGAAACCAATGTTGCCTAATTTTCACCATCACCATCGTTGTTGCCAGTATAAAGTTCTTTAGATGAAACAGATGCACTTGAAATTAGAACTGCATATTCTTTTAAACATTAATAGTGGGATTGAGAACTTCACAAGTGTTAGCATAAGGTGTTATGAAAGTGTAGGAGTGCACTGTACATTTAAGAGAGTGAAGGACTTGGCAAACACACAGTGCTGGAAAATTCTCAATGTAACATTTGGTTCAGAACGGATAGCACTAGCTGAGTTGCTATGAGACGAAAAAACAAATTCAAATTCGGCCAATCAGTTTAAATTATACCCCAAAAAATACCAAATTCCAATCAAGTTTGAATTTAGTATATTGACAATCTGAAAAGCCAATGACACAATTCAATGCTTTGGGGGTATAAGATTGGAGAACATTGAGTTGGGAGGAGAACTGCCAAGTCACCAGCATGTAAAGACTGCCCAGAAAATAGCTCTTTTAAAAGGTACCTTTATCAATCAGTAACCCGTGAAGCAGAATCCCTAAAAAGAAGAAAAGAAGACAGGAATTACAGAGAAAAACTGAAAGTGCAGGACTTTGAGATAAGAAGTTTTGCTTTGTAAATCTTAATCGGGATTTTTATTGGACCAGTGTTGTAGAGGGGAAAATAAAAGATAGGTTAGGGGAAGGAGTTGTAAATAATTGTTAGGTAACTATTCTCAGTTATACTTTAAGAAATAAAGCTGTTGATTTTTACTTCAAATAGTTCTTGGCCTCTCAAATTTTCACTGGTAACTGCACGGGATAAATCTTTTCTGTGTTGCTGGTTTAAATTAAGCAGAAGGGTTTACCCTGTGTCGTAACAAAGGGTTAGTGCGAGGATTAGGTTTAGGGTTAGGGTGAGGGTGAGGTCTCGGCTTTGGGTTTGGGTTCGGGTGAGGGCTAGGGTGAGGGTGAGGGTTAGGGTGAGAGTTAGCGTGAGGGTGAAGGTTAGGGTTAAGGTTTTAGTTAGCGTGAGGGTGAGTGATAGAATTAGGGTAATGGTGTAGGTTAGGGTTAGGATGAGGGTGAGGGTTAGGGTTAAGGTTAGAATGAGGGTGATGGTTAGGGTTAGGGTGATGGTGAGGGTTAATATTAGAGTTAGGGTTAGGGTGAGGGTGAGGGTTAGGGTTAGCATTAGCATGAGGATGAGGGCTAGGTTTAGGATGATGGTGAGGTTTTGTGTTGGGATGAGACCTTGGGTTAACGTGATGGTTGAAGAGTTAGGTGAAGAGAGTGATAGAGTTTGACTGGTTGTCTTAACTGAAACATTTTCAATCTCCAGGAATTAGAGTCAGAGAAAATAGAGAAAAAGATTTGTTGGTCCATCAAGTCTCATCAATTGAAAATATGGCATTGGCATTGCCAGTGTACATCTAAATGCTTCTTAAATGTTATGAGATCTTCTGCTCTACCCCTCGTATAGGCAGCGGGTTCCAGATTCCCATCATGCTCTGGATAAAAAAGCCTTTCCTCACATCTCCTCCAAACCTCCTGTCCCTGACCTTAAACCACTGGTCATTGATCCCTCCATCAAAGGGAAAGGTTTCTTCCTGTCTACCCTATCTGTGCCCTCCTCACAGTTTGCTACATCCCAATCATGTCCCTTCTCAATTCCCTCTGCTCTAAGGAAAACACTTCCAGTCTGCCCAATTCCTCTTCATGACTGGAAATCTCCAGCCCAGGCCGCATCCTGGTAAATCTCCTCTCCAGTGCAATCACATCCCTCCAATAATGTGCATTCCAAAACTGCACACAATACTCCAGCTGTGGCCTAACCATTGCACAGACAGCAGGGAGGATGAGCATGGCATCATTCAAGTGTAGGGAGCCATTCGGTGAAGGGAGGGCAACAATAATGTAATAAAGGTAGGGACACTGTCATTAGGGAGATGGATACAACTCTCTGCAGCTGCTGGTGTGAGTCCTGAAGGTTGCGTCTGCCCAGTGCCGGGGTTAAGAACATCTCCTCAGGGCTGGAGAGGAACTTGGAATAGGAAGTGGGGATCCAGCTGTTAGTACTAATGACATTGGTAGGACTAGAAAGGACATTCTGCTAAAAGAGAGGCAGAGGGGAAATAGTGAATTCTGGGCCAGTTAGCGTGACATTGGTAGTGGGAAGTGTAGTGATTGAAATGAGATCAACCAGGTGGACTTCATAGAATATGAGTGGACCAGATTAATAACCTCAATCAGGGAGCCCTGGCTGACAGTTATACACAGGAGTGTCAGAGGTTCTGTTCACTCTGAGAGCTGGCCCAGAGGGGTCTGGATTACTATCAAAGACTCTCCATGTGTAAATAAAGGGTGATTTGTTGACAGGATATGGGCCTCTGTGGAGTTATTTCAGAGGCAATGCGAGAAAAACATGCTCCTGAAGAAATTTGCTCATAATAGTCGTCTTTGAGTTGGGGTAAGCATTTCTAGTGTGATGCTGTCATTTGGGAAGCTGGCCTTGTTTGATCCTGCCATCGAAGACTAGTGAGTTTTGGAAAGATTTGTAGCGCAGGTTGAGGTTCTGGATGTAGGTTTGCTCACTGAGCTGGAAGGATCGTGTTCAGACGTTTAATCACCCTACTAGGTAACATCTTCAGTGAGCCACCAGACCAAGCTGAATATAAACCTTCCAGCTCAGTGAGCAAACCTAAATCCGCATTGAAGACTAGGCCCAGTATATGGAAAGAATGCAATAATTTTCCCAGGGAAATGAAACTGGGGCAGAAGAAAAGCAATGCATAATTCTCCTGAATGCTCTTGTGGACTCGCAGCTTTTTCAGTTATTAAGAGCCTAATTTTCCTTGGGAATCGGTTTAGCACAGTTGACTGGATTGTTGATTTACAGAGCAGTGTGATGCCAACAGCATGGGTTCAATTCCCATCACTGGTTTGAGGTTACCAGGAAGGACTCTTCCCTCACCTGAGGTCTGGTGGCCCTCAGGTTAAATCGTGACCAGTTGTTTCTCTCTCTAATGAGAGAGCAGCCCCTTTGGGTCTGGTAAGACTAAAGTGATGCAACAACTATCTCTGAGACACCAGATATTAAAACCCTTCAAGAGTGAACAGATTTAGTTCATGAAAATTATGATCTAAGCTTCCTCCAATTCTAACTCACTATTGGTTTTACGAGGCAATTTGAGAACCAAAGGAATTGACATTGGGATTTTTGACTGGGTTAAGGTGACTAGCAGAGGCATGTGAATTTGGTTTAAACCTTAATGAGATGCTGAGAGACCATTTGATATGTTGGGTTAATGATGTAACCATGCTGAAGAGCCTACTAGCTAAAGCCCGACTGGACTTCAACCAGGCATTACAACTGGCTTTATCACTGGAAAATGCGGCAAATGGAGCATATGAGTTACAGTGTATTCTGATGGAAGTGGACTCCCTCACCAGTTTGACTGAACTTGGGGGACACCACTTGAGTGAAGGCAATTGCATATTCTCACTCAGGACATATCCTGATCAGAGGGACGCTAGGTCAACACCCAGCAAAACTCCAAAACAAAGCCCAGCCTCGGCCAAACAATTCCAATTTTCTTCAGGATCTGGGATGGAAAGCCATTATAACTGCTGCTGGTATGTGGACTGAAGACAGCAAAGGAGTCCCAAGAGACCTAAACCGAGTCAGAGAACTCATAGACCATTATCCAGGAGAGAGCACATACCCTGAAAAGTCCAATAGACCATAAAACATAGGAGCAGAAATAGGCCATTCAGCCCATTGGGTCTGCTCCACCATTCAATCATGGCTGATAAGTTTCTCAACCCCATTCCCCTGCTTTCTCCCCATAACCTTCAATCCCCTTGATAATCAAGAGCCAATCTATTTCCATCTTAGAAATATTCAATAACCAGGTTTCCACAGCCTTCTGTGACAATGAATCCCATAGATTAACTCTCTGGCTGAAGAAGTTTCTCCTTATCTCCATTGTAAAACATTTTCCCTTTACTCTAAGGCAGTGCCTCGGGTCATTGTCTATCCTACCAATGGAAACATCTTCCCAACATCCACTTTGTACAGGACATTCGGTATTCTGTAAATTTCAATTAGATCCCCCATATCCTTCTAAACTCTATTGAGTATAGACTCAGAGTCCTCAAACGTTCCTCATACGTTAGGCTTTTTATTCCTGGAACCATTCTCCTGAACCTCCTCTGAACACACTCCAGGGCCAGTACATCCTTCCTGAGATATGGGGCTCAAAACTGCTCTGACTAGAGCCTTATAGAGCCTCAGGAGTCCATCCCTGCTTTGATATTCAAGTCCTCTCAAAATCAATGCCATCATTGCATTTGCCTTCCTAACTACTGGCTCAACCCACAAGTTTACTTTGAGAGAATCCAGGACTAAAAGCCTGGGAACTACAGACCAGTAAGCTTAACATCTGTGGTGGTTAAGCTACTTGAGAAGACTCTGAGGGATAAGATATACTTGCATTAGGTGTAGCCAGCATGGGAGATCATGCTTCACAAGTTTGTTAGAGTTCTTTGAAGAAGTGACCAGGAAGAATGACTAGGGGAGGGCAGTAGATTTACTCTGCATGGATTTAAGTAAGGCCTTTGATAAGATTCCACATGTAGGCTGCTCTGGCAGGCTAGATTACATGAAATCCAGGGACAGCTAGCAAATTGGATACACAATTGACTTGATGGTGGGAAGTAGAGGGTATTAGTGGAAGGATGCTTGTTGGACTGGAGGCTTATGACTATTGGAGTGCCTCACGGGTCAGTGCTGTTTGTTATCTATATCAATGATTTGGATGAGAATGTACAACGCATGATTAGTAAGTTTGCAGATGACACTAAAATAGGTGGCATCATGACAAGAGGACCATTATCAGAAATTGAAGCAGGACCTTGATCAGCTGAGTAAGTGGGCCGAGAAATGGCAAATGAAGTTAAATATAGAGAAGTTGAGGTCATGCATTTTGGAAAGTCAAATCAAGGTAGGAGTTCCATGGTGAATGGTAGGGCCTGAAGGAATGTAGTGGAACACAGGGATGTTGGAGTTCAGGTACATGGTTCTCTGAAAGTGGAGTCCCAGGTGGACAGGGCAGTGAAAAAGGCTTTTGGCACACTGGCCTTCGTCAGTCAGGGCATCGAGTATAGCAGTTAGGAAGTTATGTTGCAGTTGTACAAGATGTTGGTGAGGCCACACTTAGAATATTGTGTTCAGTTTTGGTCACCTTGTTATGGGAAGGATGTTATTAAAATGGAGAGCTTTAGGGAGATGTTGGGCAAGCTAAGACTCTTCTCCTTAGAGCATAGGAGACTGAAGGGGGATCTTGTGGAAGTGTATAAGATCATGAGAGGCATGGATGGGGTGAATGCACTCAGTCTTTTTCCCAGGTTTGGGAAATCAAGGACCCAGAGGGCATCAGTTTAACTTTGGAGGGGAAAGAATATAAAAGAACCCGACAGGAACTTTTTTTTTTACACAGAGCCTTTACCATATGCGCATGGTATGAGCTGCCAGCGGAAGTGGTTGAGGCAGGTACATTAACAACATTTAAAAGACATTTGGACAAATACATGGATAGGAAAGGATTAGAAGGATATGGGCCAAGTGCAGGGAAATTAGGTTGAATGGCCCACTTCTGCTGCTATGTTTTACGCTGTTGTGTAAGTGGGGTAGAAACCTCATGGGTCCTGGTACTTGATTAAAATTCCACAGTTTCTGGGGATGGCTTCCTGAAATTTGGAGCACCTTTTCAGTTACATTTTGCTTCCCGTGAACGTACTTATTTTATTAAACAATCAGCCACTTGATATTCAAGCTGGCTGAGCCAGACTGCCCTTGACGCAAGTATTTTTGGATAAAAGCACAAAGCTGAATTTTTCAGTGCTTTAAAAAATCTCAAGCAAAGGCAGCTAATGCTTGGATCATGCAGCAGCAAAAAGGTAGCAGCTGCGGCTGTCCTGAGCCTGTGTCAAAGCCAGAAAATAAGACTTTAAAAGCTCGAATTATAGATGAATTGCATTTAAAAAGGGAACACAACAACAGAAAGAGGAGGGAAAATACACACAGACCAATAGACTGACCTTTGGACTGCAGCGTTGATTCTGAATGCCACTATTTTTAAAATGGTTATGGAAGCAACACAATATAAGCTTGTAGATTAAAGAATCATGATACTTGAGAGCAGAACAATCTACATTAGTTGTGGAAGAGCCAGTATTCATCTGCCTGGCATCTCACAGCTACAATAATGTGTGGGTATAATTTTAGATTGAATTATGACTGTCAGTCCACTGCTATTAAGGTTTCCAGCCACAGACAGAAGAACAGTTAGCGTGATTGGTGTGTGTATATATGTATATATATATATATATCACTTGCTCATTATGTTCTTTCATACTGTGGACAATACGAATGTACGCAATTTAGGAAATCTCTCCTGGCCAATTAGCATGTCACATGCTGGGACCTTCCTATTCATTTTAGTGCAGGACCAAGTTCCACGCTGCTCTCATTGGCACATCTAGCAGCCAGAAGCCAATCATTTTATATCTTAGAAATGAAGTGGGCTCCAGCAGTGAAGTTCCATAATTATAAAAGAAAAGTTGGCTATTAGTTTCATGACAAGAGGTAAGACTATAACTGAGAGTTTTACTGATGAAGCTGGATGTACACTGGAGTCTCAACAGACAAATGTGTGAAATCCCAATTAAGCAGTTGCCGCCAATTATTAGGAAGGGGGTGATGATGTACTCTCTGATGTCCTGAAGATTGAGAAAGCCATATTAAGCCATCACCTTTTCTCATTAAGTTCATGAATCTATATCCAAATGCATACAATATGGAAAAAATTAAGAGGCTTCATTATTTGCTAGGCATTTATAGACAGTTTTCAGCACTAGGGGTTCAAGTATACAATTCTTTGAAGTTTGCTTCACATGTAGACAGGGTCATTAAGAAGGCAATTAGTATGCTTGCCTTCCTTGGTCAGACCTTTGAGTATCAGAGTTGGGACATTATGTTCGGGTTATAGAGCACGTTGAGGAGGCCTCTTCTGGAGTGCAACATTCAGTTCTGGTCACCCTGTTATAGGAAGGATATTATTAAGCTGGAGAAGGTTCAGAAGACATTTACCAGCATGTTGCTGGGAGTGGAGGGTTTGAGTTATAAGGAGGGGCTCGATAGAGCCATAGAGTCATACAGATGTACAGCATGGAAATAGACCCTTCAGTCCAATTTGTCTATTCCAACCAGATATCCTAATATAGTCTAGTCCCACTGAGTCATAGAGATGTACAGCATGGAAACAGACCCTTCGGTCCAACCCGTCCATGCTGACCAGATATCCCAACCCAATCTAGTCTCACCTGCTAGCACCCGGCCCATATCCCTCCAAACCCTTCCTGTTCATATACCCATCCAAATGCCTCTTAAATGTTGCAATTGTACCAGCCTCCAACACTTCCTCTGGCAGCTCATTCCATATACATACCACCCTCTGAGTGAAAAAGTTGCCCCGTAGGTCTCTTTTATATCTTTCCCCTCTCGCCCTAAACCTATTCCCTCTAGTTCTGGACTCCCCGGACCCAGGGAAAAGACTTTGTCTATTTATCCAATCCATGCCCCTCATAATTTTGTAAACCTCTATAAGGTCACCCCTCAGCCTCCGACACTCCAGGGAAAACAGCGGAACATTTTTCACTGGAGCATAAGAGGTTGAGGGGTGACCTTATAGAGGTTTTCAAAAGTCAGGAGGGGTATAGATAAAGTGAATGGCAGGTGCATTTTCCCTAGGGTGAGGGATTTCAAGATTAGGGTGCACGTTTCTGAGGTGAGAGAAGAAAGATTTAGAAAGGACATGTAGAAGCAAATGTTTTAAACAGAGAGTAGTTTGTGTGTGGAATGAATTTCCAGAGGAAGTGGTGGATGTGGGTACAGTTTCAACACTTAAAAGACATTTCAGGAAGTAAATGAATAAGAAATATTTGGAGGAATATGGGTCAAACGCAAGCAGGTAGGAGTAGTTTAGTTTTGGGATTATGTTCAGCATGGACTGGTTGAACTGAAGGGTCCATTTACGCACTGTATGACTATAGTTCTATTACACAGATTTGATGAAGGGAAAATGCTTCCACTAAACATTAATTGTGGTAAATCAATCAATGTTTTTCACATGAGATCAACTGGCTGGAAATATGACTAAAGGTTATATATAAGGATAAGTTGGGGGTTATTTTGGAGCATTGCAAGCCATCAAGACATAAGAACAAGAGTAGATTCTTCAGCCCCCTGCACTTTCCTGGTCATTCAGTTATGACTGTGGCAGATTGTAACTTCACCTCATTTCTTTATGTTTGCTCCAGACCTCTTAATTCCCGTATCGAACAAAATCTATTACTTTCAGAGTTACACCTGACTGGTGTAGCTCACTGGAAAGTGACCCCTGTTTTTCCTCAGATTCTTGGAAAAGTTAAAGCTTTTATAAAGTACACAAAGTTCTCCAGTTTATCTGATTTAAAGACCCAGTTTCTCAAAGCATGGACCAGGTTTCTGTACTGATCAAGAACCATTAGTTATTACAAGCAATGAGATGCTAGTTACAGGTAAACAATTACAGACAATCAGCACGTAAGAACACAAATTAAAACATGGATCCCCTTATAAGCTCCCTCTTACAAGCAGACAGCCAGAGTAAAACAGGTTATGGACAGAGGAGATAAAACTGGAAAGACAGCACAATAGTCATTGATTCCAGGTTCTGTTATTAAGCTGATCTTCATGAACTTTCTGCTGGTCAGCACATTATTTCAACCGTCTTTCTCTGGGTGCTTCCACTGGTTGGTAAGAGATGCAAGGTGTCTGGTTCACATATAAAACATTTCTGTTTTAATAGTAAAAGTCACAGTTTACAAAAACAGCTGCAGGAAAAATAAACTTGTTTTCCTGGTTTAAAAGTTAGTGTTGACTGCCAATAATAAAGAGACTGTCCCTGAGCTGGGGAGAAGTGAACACATCTCTCTCTCTCTCTCTCTCTGTAATTTGTTTCCAGCTCCAACCTGTTCAGTTAGACAAGCAGGAGGCTGGAAGAACACAGCAGCATCAAGAGTTGGAGAAGTCAACATTTCAGGTGTAATCCTTCTTCAGGACCTTCTAACCAAGCTGCTCACAGTTACCTGAGACCGAATCACACAGTATTGACAGGCTAAAGGTTGATTGTCATTGGTAACTGGTCACTAGTACATAGACCAATCAACTTCTTGTTGCTAACAAAAGCTACATCTGTCCAGCCTCCTGGCTCCAAGTAGTCTGCAACTCAACCTTCCATCACTATTTACTCAGTTGGTTGTCTTCATGATGGTTACTTGCTTTTCAAAACATATACCTATCCTTCCAAACACTGATTTTAAAACTGCTCTTTCCCATTTCAGACCACATTCCTTTTTTTAAATAACATCACAAAATAAAGAGACATGATCATTGCAGCTTTCTTGAAGTCTCCAAATTTCCTAACATCCACAAGCCTTTTAGACAAGGGAGCTCCAGGTTTCCTGTACCTTTGATATGAAAAGGTAAAGTTTAAGATTTCGCACATGAAAGGTCTTTTCTGAAAAAAGAGCTTCTCGTTTTTAATTTTCACAACACTGTAAATGGTTTCTCTATACCAACTTGGTCAAATCCTTCCAACATTTTCATCACCAGGATTAATTCACTTTTCCAAAGTCAAGGAAGAACAAGCCAATCTTATACAAGATGCACTTACAATTCAACTTTCTAAACCTGCTATAATTCTGGCAAATTTGAAATGCACCCCCTTCAAAATCAATGTAATGATTGGAAATGCACAGAGATATTGTCCGAAGGTAATTATCTAACTTGATCAATTACAGTTCCTTGCAATGTAAATATATAATCTCCTGCTCTGGTACGCTGTTGGGCAGCGCAGCTGGATGCTTAGTAAAAATCAAAAGAAACACAGATGCTGTAAATCAGATACAACAAAACAAGTTGCTGGAAAAGCTCCGCAGGTCTGGTAGCACTTGTGAAGAGAAATCAGATTTAATGTTTAGGGTCCTGTGATCCTTCCAGGAAGGGTCAACAGACCTGCAAATGTTAACTCTGATTTCTCTTCACAGATCTGAGCTTTTCCAGCAACTTCTATTGTTGTTTGCTGCTGGATGCTTGGTCCAGTAATGCCATTGAATGTCAAGAGGTGGTGGTTAGGCTGTCAGTGGGGACACAGCTTTCTCTGGCACTTGTAGTCATGAATGTTACTCGCCACTTGTCAACGTAAGTCTGATCGCTGCCTACTGTTGAAAGCAAGGACGGAATGCTGCACTGGCTGAAGCATTGCAAATGAAGCCGCACCATGATCAGTAACCAATCACATTTCTCCCTTGTTCTAAACTCAAAACTGGAAGGAGGATTGATAAAGCAGCTGAGGATGAGTGAGCCTAGGTCACTGTCCTGAGAATTTCTCCAGCTTTTGGACATGAGATCATTGGCATTCAACAAAGAGAAGCATTGTCTTTTATATCGCTTCAGCCACTGGAGAATTCTCACCAGATCCCATTTAATGTTAATTTTATTAGAATTCCTTTGTGCCATACTCAGTTAAATATTTCCTTAAAGTCAAAGGTAAGTCACTACTGTCTCATCTCTGAAATTCAGGTCTTGTGTCCATGCAATCACAATATTTAGACCTGAGCACTTCTGACAGAAATCAAACTGAACATGGTTGAGCTGGTTTATCGTGATTAAAGTGTCACTAGCTTCCATTATTTGTTACTTTGTTCTTTGTCACTGATTGTGAGTCGAGTGATGGAAGTAATTTGCTTGGTTGGATTTGTTCTGTTATATTTGGACAGGAAATAACTGGTACTTTTTCTCATTGCTCAGTCAATATGGTATGCTATCTATGTGACTAGAGACAAAACTAGGTTCTAAGCACCAATGCCATGATGGTATTGTACTGTTGTTCGAGTTGAATTTTCATTATTCCCAGTTTTAATTTTGGTTTTCAGCTATGAACTGGAAACTAGGAGCTAAAGATGACTTTTGAATTATGGGTAACAGCTTGTATTAAAAGGAATTCAGACCAAATGAGTTTTTTTTCATTGCTAAGACTGGAAGTTAATTGTGGGTTGATTCCTGAGCAAAAGGTTGTGCAAATGCTTCATTACTGGGAAAGACCACTATGTTTAAAAAGAAAGCAGAAGCTGGCTATTAATGAGGTCAGTACCCAAAAATTGGTTCCAGCAAGTCTGGAAAAGACCTTATGCTCAAACAAATGGCAGTTTTTCAATAATAACAGGGACCTCATGGTGGAGATGGTCAGTATGTCAGGAAGTAGTCAGAATTTTGATTTGGTATTTGGCCTGTGTTTTTGGTGGGAAAGAATCTGGATGTTGATGCAACAGCATAAAGATTTGAAAACCCACTGCCTGACTTCCTATGAAGCTCAAAGAGTAGAAAACTCAGTTGAAAGGCTTTTTCTGAGTGAACTGTAAAGGTGACCCTGATCAACACCTTCACAAAATCAACCAAGAAGCCATCATCAATACCTGTGGAAAAATGTCTCACGAAACAAAAACAGAAATAGTTGGAAACGTTCAGTAGGTCTGGCAGCATGTATGAAGAGAGAAAGCAGAGTTAATGTTTTAGGTCAAATGACGCTTCCTCAAAAGAAAGGGTCACTCGACCTAACCCTTAATTCTTTTACTGTTCAAAAATCTATCTAATTTTGTCTTAAAAACATTCAAAGAGGTAGCCTCAATTGCGTCAATGGGCAGGGAATTCCACAGGTTCACAACCCTTTGGGTGAAGAAGTTCCTCCTCAACTCAGTCCTGAATCTGCTCCCCCTTATTTTGAGGCTATACCCCATCGTTCTAGTTTCACCCACCAGTAGAAACAACCCCCTTGCTTCTGCCTTACCTATTCCCGTCATAATTTTATACGGTTCTATAAGAACACCCTCCCATTCTTCTAAATTCCAATGAACATAATCTCAGTCTACTCAACCCAGTTCTCAAAAGGAAACCTTCCCAATTCCAGAATCAACCCAGTGAACCTCCTCTACACCCCCTCCAGTGCCTACATCCTTCTCAAGTAGGGAGACCAAAACTGTACATGGTACTCCAGATGTAGCTCACCAGCACCCCATACAGCTGCAGCATAAATCTCCCTGTTTTTAATGCCATCCCTCGAGCAGTGAAGGACAGTATTCTATTTTTCCTTCTTAATTACTTGCTCCACATGCAAACCAACTTCTCATGATTCATGCACAAGGACGCACAGTAAAGCAGCATGCTGCAAATTTTAATAATAGTCCATTTTGCTATTATTCCTACCAAAATGGATGACCTCACATTTACAAACATTGTACTCCATCTGCCAGACCCTTACCTACTCACTTAACCTATCTGTATCCTCTGCAGACCTTCAGTGTCCTCTGCACACTGTCCACACTTCCAGTCAAAGCATACAGCACGGAAACAGACCCTTTGGTCCAATCAGTCCATGCCGACCATAATCCCAAACTAAACTAGATTCATTTGCCTACACATGACCCACATCCCTCCAAACATTACGTCTTTAGTTTAAGATGTAGCCTGCGATGCCTGGAGTTGATTATTCAAATGCCTGGCTGAGAACCATTAGGTGGGAGTGGGTGCTGCAGATGCAGGAGATTAGAGTCAAGATTAGAGTGGTGCTGGAAAAGCACAGCAGGTCAGGCAGCATCCGAGGAGCAGGAAAATCGACGTTTTGAGCAAAAGCCCTTCATCAGAACCATTAGGGTCAATTTTGATGATCTTTGAAAGTTTTAATTTTACTGTGTTGTAAATACAAAAGTAAAAAGGCTGATTTGGTTCAGCTGCCTGTCGCTGTGTTATAACATTGCACGGTTTGCCACAGGCAGTATTTTATGATACAAAATGCCAGTGTGCATGTAACTTTATATGATTTCCCCTTTACCTCTGGGGGCAAAATCCTCAGGGAGATAGGATAGAGTGGTTATATGGATAAGGTGACTTTGTTCATGGAGAATTTTGCTTGTTTATTCGTGAGGGGTATAGATAAGGTAAACGACAGGTGTCTTTTCCCTAGTATTGGTGATTTCAAGACAAGGGGGCATATGTTTAAGATGAGAGGAGAAAGATTTGAAAAAGACATGAGGGATGTGTTTTTTTTTACCAACAGTAGTTCATGTGTGGAAATGGTGGATCACGTGCAGTTGCAACATTTAAAAGATATTTAGGTAAGTACATGAATAAGTAATGTTTGGAGGGATATGGGCCAAGTCCAGGCAGGTGGAGCTAGTTTTTTGGGTTGGCATGGACTGATTGGACCAACCTGTCTGTTTCCGTGCTGTATGGTTGGACCAAAGGTCTGTTCCTGTACTCTGATTCTATAATTGCAAGGCCACAGTTTTGGTTATGGTGTACACATTCATCAGTTTTCACAGAAGTGAATAGAAATGAGGATTTCAATCCCTAGAAATACTAGCAAAGAGGATGCCATTCCATGTAACTCGAACAGAAAGTAAGATACTAGCTGAATATAAAGCCTAATTATCTATAAGGCCTGTGTAAAAATTTGACTACAATCTATTATGGTAATTAGTGTCCTCCTTGTTAATACTGTATATCATGCAGTTACAAAACAGAAATCCCTCAGCTTTGACACGTGAATGCCTATGTTCCAGGCACTGAGCAGAGATAAAGAAAATCTATCATTCTACAATACCAAATCTCAGCTCCAGTATTGTTTCATGATTTATGGGGGAGCAGGATATAATCTCAAGGGGAAAGTGTAAAGTAACCACATACACCGTGTATGAACATATTTTTATGAGTCAGGAGTGGCACAACACATTCACACCAAATTTTCCTTCAGAATAAAGGAAGCTTCAGGAGGCTGGAAGATTTAGAGAGACTGCTAACAAGATCCCTTTAACCTGCCATTAAGTAAACATTGTTTGCAGAGCTTGTAGGAGGGTTATCGAGGGCTAGAGGGCTCAGTGTGTTGTATGAAGGCAGCAGCTCAGAGGCCCCAAGGTTGTGGTCATTACAATGCTGCACTGCCCTCATGGTCATGTCCATAATGTGACCTTGTGAGCACGTGTCCAGGATTCTTGAGTGGATGCACTTCAGCAGTACCTGACAGGCATCCACATTAGAACAGGAGGATTCTGTGTAATGCAATGTGGGCCACACATTCCTAACACTGTTGGGTGTGGGTCTGAAAGGTTTCATATCTGGGAGAATGTGGAATGCACTCAGCATTGTGGTAATGCACAGTCAGGCTCTGTATAAGACCATCCATAGGGAAATGGGGAAAGCTTCTCGCACGAGCAGCAGCATTCATAGAAATACTCGAGTATCGCAGAATCACAGAAATATTAAAGCATGGAACATGGCCATTCGGCCCATCTTGCCTGTGCCAGCTTTTCAAGCAATCTAGTGCCCATCTCCTGCTCTTTCCCCATACCCTTGTATGCTATTTTGCTCCAAATAATCATCCCCTCTTCAATATTTCAATTGAATCTACCCCAACCACAGGGTGGCTCAGTGGTTAGCATGGACCCAGATTACATTCCATCCTTGGGTTACTGTGTGGCATTTGCACAATGTCCCAGTGTCTGCATGGGCTTCCTCCAGGCACTCCAATTTCATCCCACAGTCCAAAGCTAGAGGGATTGGCTATGCTAAATTGTCCCATAGTGTCCAGGGATGTGCAGGTTAGGAAGATTAGCCATGGGAAATGTAGGATTACAGAAATGGAGGGGGTATAGGTGGGATGCTCTTTGGAGAGTCAGTGTGGACCCAATGGGCCAAATAGCCTGTTTTCACACTGCAGCGATTCTATGAAATTGACTCAACATTTCCAGGCAGTGCATTCCATACTTTTAACGCCCCACTGACCATACCCTGTATATGGATCACAGTTTTGTAATAATCATCTGACTGTTCACTTGAACACACTCTCAAGATCTCTACTTGTTTAACCACAGTGGGTTAACTCATCCACAACTAACCAGATCATCATGATAACCAGTAGAATTCTGACATTAGTGATAACAGCAGTTTTTCAACTAAATCTAACTTAATCAATGTCAAAATCAAGAAAGAAAATAGAACTGGGACAACATGTGATGATAAAAAGGTCAGACTTGAAGGATTGCTGATGAGCCTTTCTCAGATTTATTACAATCTGAAGAAAATCTCACTCCAGAGAAAGAAATTCATTTGGAAAGAAAAGCAAAGTAGAACTGATCGATCCTCAAGGGTGAAAGAAAATCTTTGGTACAGGAGATCTTCCAAATCTATTTGCTTTTTTAAAAACAATACAGTAAAAGGAAACCAAGAAAAGAAGATAGACTCGGGAGGACGAGCACAATTATCTGAAGTCTTCATCAATGCAGTGGCTGAAAATGTGTTGCTGGAAAAGCGCAGCAGGTCAGGCAGCATCCAGGGAACAGGACAATCGACGTTTCGGGCATGAGCCCTTCTTCAGGAATGAGGAAAGGGTGCCCAGCAGGCTAAGATAAAAGGTAGGGAGGATGGACTTGGGGGAGGGGCGTTGGAAATGCGATAGGTGGAAGGAGGTTAAGGTGAGGGTGATAGGCCTGAGTGGGGGTGGGGGCGGAGAGGTCAGGAAGAAGATTGCAGGTTAGGAAGGCGGTGCTGAGTTCGAGGGTTGGGACTGAGACAAGGTGGGGGGAGGGGAAATGAGGAAACTGGAGAAATCTGAGTTCATCCCTTGTGGTTGGAGGGGTTCCTAGGCGGAAGATGAGGCGTTCTTCCTCCAACCGTCGTGTTGCTATGGTCTGGCGATGGAGGAGTCCAAGGACCTGCATGTCCTTGGTGGAGTGGGAGGGGGAGTTGAAGTGTTGAGTCACGGGATGGTTGGGTTGGTTGGTCCGTGTCCCAGAGGTGTTCTCTGAAACGTTTCGCAAGTAGGCAGCCTGTCTCCCCAATATAGAGGAGGCCACATCGGGTGCAGCGGATGCAATAAATGATGTGTGTGGAGGTGCAGGTGAATTTGTGGCAGATATGGAAAGATCCCTTGGGGCCTTGGAGGGAGGTAAGGGGGGAGGTGTGGGCACAAGTTTTGCATTTCTTGCGGTTGCAGGGGAAGGTGCCGGGAGTGGAGGTTGGGTTGGTGGGGGGTGTGGACCTGACGAGGGAGTCACGGAGGGAGTGGTCTTTTCGGAACGCTGATAGGGGAGGGGAGGGAAATATATCCCTGGTGGTGGGGTCCGTTTGGAGGTGGCGGAAATGACGGCGGATGATACGCTGTATATGGAGATTGGTGGGGTGGTAGGTGAGGACCAGTGGGGTTCTGTCCTGGTGGCGATTGAAGGGACGGGGCTCAAGGGCAGAGGAGCGGGAAGTGGAGGAGATGCGGTGGAGGGCATTGTCGACCACGTCTGGGGGGAAATTGCGGTCTTTGAAGAAGGAAGCCATCTGGGTTTTTCGGTATTGGAACTGGTCCTCCTGGGAGCAGATGCGACAGAGACGAAGGAATTGGGAATATGGGATGACATTTTTACAGGGGGCAGGGTGGGAGGAGGTGTAGTCTAGGTAGCTGTGGGAGTTGGTCGGTTTATAGTAAATGTCCGTGTTGATTCGGTCACCCGAGATAGAAATGGAGAGGTCGAGGAAGGGGAGGGAGGAGTCTGAGACGGTCCAGGTGAATTTGAGGTCGGGGTGGAAGATGTTGGTAAAGTGGATGAACTGTTCAACCTCCTCGTGGGAGCACGAGGCAGCGCCGATACAGTCATCGATGTAGTGGAGGAAAAGGTGGGGGGTGGTGCCAGTGTAGCTGCGGAAGATGGACTGTTCCACATATCCTACGAAAAGGCAGGCATAGCTGGGACCCATGCGGGTGCCCATGGCTACTCCTTTGATTTGGAGGAAGTGGGAGGATTGGAAAGAGAATTTGTTCAGAGTGAGGACAGTTCAGTCAGTCGAAGGAGGGTGTCAGTGGAAGGGTACTGGTTTGTACGGCGGGAAAGGAAGAAGCGGAGGGCTTTGAGTCCTTCGTGATGGGGGATGGAGGTGTACAAGGACTGGATGCCCATGGCGAAGATAAGGCTTTGGGGACCGGGGAAGCGAAAATCTTGGAGGAGGTGGAGGGCGTGGGTGGTGTCCCGAACGTAGTTGGGGAGCTCTTGGACTAAGGGGGACAGGACCGTGTTGAGGTATGCAGAGATGAGTTCGGTGGGGCAGGAGCAGGCTGAGACAATGGGTCGGCCGGGGCAGTCAGGTTTGTGGATTTTGGGCAGGAGGTAGAAACGGGCGGTGCGGGGTTGTGGGACAATGAGGTTGGAGGCGGTGGATGGGAGATCCCCTGAAGTGATGAGGTTATGGATGGTCTGGGAGATGGGGCCATGGTCAAGGGGGCAGTAGGAGGAGGGGTCCGCGAGCTGGCGTTTAGCCTCAGCGGTGTAAAGGTCAGTGCACCAAACTACTACTGCGCCTCCCTTGTCTGCCGGTTTGATAGTGAGGTTGGGGTTGGAACGGAGGGAGTGGAGGGCTGCACGTTCCGAGGGTGAGGTTGGAGTGGGTGAGAGGGATGGAGAGGTTGAGGCGGTTAATGTCGTGGCGGCAGTTTGCTATGAAGAGGTCGAGGGCAGGTAGGAGGCCAGCATGGGGTGTCCAGGTGGATGGGGTGTGTTGGAGGCATGAGAAGGGGTTGTCAGAGGGTGGGGAAGAGTCCTGGTTGAAGAAGTAGGCGCGGAGGCGAAGGCGGCGGAAGAATTGTTCGATGTCTCGCCGCGTGTTGAACTTGTTAATCTGAGAGCGTAGGGGAATGAAGGTGAGGCCTCTGCTGAGGACCCAGCCCTGCTGTGTTTTCACCATCCCTCCAGAACTACCCCTCTCTGAGGATGAAAGATCAGTCCTAAACCTTCCCCTGCAACCGCAAGAAATGCACAACTTGCGCCCACACCACCCCCCTTACTTCCCTCCAAGGCCCCAAGGGATCCTTCCATATCTGCCACAAATTCACCTGCACCTCCACACACATCATTTACTGCATCCGCTGCACCCGATGTGGCCTCCTCTATATTGGGGAGACAGGCCGCCTACTTGCGGAACGCTTCAGAGAACACCTCTGGGACACCCGGACCAACCACCCCGTGGCTCAACACTTCAACTCCCTCTCCCACTCCACCAAGGACATGCAGGTCCTTGGACTCCTCCATCGCCAGACCATAGCAACACGACGGTTGGAGGAAGAGTGCCTCATCTTCTGCCTAGGAACCCTCCAACCACAAGGGATGAACTCAGATTTCTCCAGTTTCCTCATTTCCCCTCCCCCCACCTTGTCTCAGTCCCAACCCTCGAACTCAGCACCACCTTCCTAACCTGCAATCTTCTTCCTGACCTCTCCGCCCCCACCCCCACTCAGGCCTATCACCCTCCCCTTAACCTCCTTCCACCTATCGCATTTCCAACGCCCCTCCCCCAAGTCCCTCCTCCCTACCTTTTATCTTAGCCTGCTGTCACACTTTCCTCATTCCTGAAGAAGGGCTCATGCCCGAAACATTGATTCTCCTGTTCCCTGGATGCTGCCTGACCTGCTGTGCTTTTCCAGCAACACATTTTCAGCTCTGATCTCCAGCATCTGCAGGCCTCACTTTCTCCATCAATGCAGTGGCCCCAAAAATCTTAAAGAAACAAACAGCATCCAGTCATTAAAACAGAATCATCAGAACTGAGTACTGAAGATGGGTCGCTGGACTTGAAACATTAACTCTACTTTCTCTCCACAGATGCTGCCAGACCTGCTGACGTTTTCCAGCAATTTCTGTTTTTCCTTTAGATCTTCAGCTTGTTGTTTTAGAATACTGAATGGACTCAAATGTTTAGCATTCGCCTGTACCTGTGTTTTTGTTTTTGCCACTGTTTACCTATTATTTACTATCTATGCTATTTAACTCTGCGATCTGCCTGTATTGCTTGCAAGACAAAGCTTTTCTCAGTGCCTCGGTACACGTGGCAATAAATTCAATTCAATTGTTTTATTCTCAGATGTAGAATCTTGCTTAGCAAAACCAAATGGAAACTTTCAGTTACACGGCTTAAGAAGAATTGAAATATAAATCAAAGGTATGTTCCTATCAACTTTGCTACATAACAGGAACCAGATAATAGAAAATATGTGGGGAATCCCTACAGTATGGAAGCAGGCCTTTTGAAGGGCACTCAAAGCCAGCTCCTACCCCATTTTTGTGAACCCTGCATTTCCCATGGCTGATCCACCAAGCTTCAACATCCCTGGACACTATGGGCAACTTAGCATGACCACTCCACCTAACCTGCACAGCTTTGGACTGTGGGAGGGAACCCACACAAACATGGGGAAAATGTGCAGATTTCACTTGGCCAGCTGCCCAAGGCTATGATCAAACCTGACTCTCTAATACTGAGGCAGCGGTGCTAACCACTGAGCCACCATGTGACCCGCACATCTGCAACAGCTTTTATTCTTGAAAACGCTCGTGCTGACCTAAACTGCATTCAGAAACTCAAAAGAAATTAATCAAGAAAAAGTACAGCATTACTTTGAAAGGGACTACCTAAACATTCAAAGGAAGTCGAAAGGTTGAATACAGTATCACTTTATCTTCAATGTATTGCTTTGCCTAGAAACGTTCCACATCCATGAATGAAGCAGGTGGAAGAATGTGGGTGACCGTTCTGGTCACAAGACCAACAGAGTGGAGTTCTAATACAATCCCAGTCCCCAAACCTGCTCTTGCATTTGTGTTGCATCAATATTAAAGGTGGTGGCAACAGGAATACACCCCTCCACCCACAATACATGAAAAATTAGCAAAATTATCCAAGAGCATTAACAAAGGGGTGGCAGAGTGGCTAGCACTGCTGTCTCACAGCACCAGGGACCAAGGTTCGGTTCCAACCTTGGGCAACTGTCTGTGCGGAGTTTGCACGTTCTCCCCGTGTCTGCATGGGTTTCCTCTGGGTGCTCTGGTTTCCTCCCACAATCCAAAGATGTGCAAGTTAGGGGAATTGACAATGCTAAATTGCCCATACTGTTCAGGAATGTGTAGGTTAGATGCATTATTCTGGATTAGTGGTGCTGGAAGAGTACAGCAGTTCAGGCTACTCCTTGGATGCTGCCTGAACTGCTGTGCTCTTCCAGCACCACTAATCCAGAATCTGGTTTCCGCAGTCATTGTTTTACCCAGTTAGATGCATTAGTCAGGGGTAAATGTAGAGTAATAGGGTAGGGGGAATGGGTCTGGGTGGGTTACTCTTCAAGGGTCAGTGTTGGGCTGAGTGGCCTGTTTACACACTGTAGGGATTCTATGATTCTGTGAAAGCTTGATGCAAATAGTGGCTCTTGGGAGGTTCCATTACATGAGCAACCAAGACTACAAACAAATTTCATAACTCCATCAAGAAAATGTTGCTTCAATTGCTCACCATTTAGCATTAGCACCTGAGCTTCTCAGAGTCATAGAGATGTACAGCACAGAAACAGACCCTTTGGTCCAACTCACCCATGCCGACCAGATATCCCACCTCAATCTAATCCCACCTGCCAGTACCCAGCCCATATCCCTCCAAACCTTTCCTATTCATATACCCATCCAGATGCCTTTTAAATGTTGCAATTGTATAAAGAAAAATGTTGAATATACTTCATTTTTCTTAGAACACATTGTCCATATTGGATGCAGAAATATCAAAAGCCATTACTGAACCTTTGGGCTAAGATCTTCAAAAGTTTCTGGAAATGATCAATAACATGGCAGACATTTTAACCAATTTTACATTGTCATTAAACCTTTGAGGCAACTTCTAACGAAAGCTCAAGTATGGTGCTGGTAACTTCATGAAAAATAGACATTTCAGATGATTAAGAAAATGTAAAGTTCCACAGAAGTCTTAGCACATTAAGAAGGAACTCTCAAGAATACAGGATTTGAAAAGATTGATGAGATTTGGTTAAAAACTATTTATGTACAAGGTCACGTATAAACAACAGCAGATTCACTCTCCAGAGCAACTGTTGATAGCTTTACATGACAGGATATTGATTCTCTTGAAGAAATTGACTCATGCACTCAATCGACTGGCAAGCAAGGGAGGATTGATTCAGACAAATTCATCAGGAGCAGATGCAGGGCTAGAAACTTATCAAGATCCATCAATATTGTCAAGGAATTTGACCAAGATACAGGTATATTGTCATAAAAACCTACTTTGAACATGGCAAACACTTCACTGCTACCAAAGAGATATTGGTCTCTGATGAGAGTTATGATGAGACCAGTTATCCCAATTTCACTCAAAGAAGCTACGTCAACGTCACGTGGGCATCACCAAATGAAAAACAATGACACAGTAATCAGTGTAGTAGCCCAAAGGCTAATGAGGAAACTACTTCTAATTGCCAAAATGTAATTCCCACTGACCAGACAGACAAAACCATCAAGATTGAGGAAATTTGTAAACTAGCCATGGGAAGGCTCAAAGTTGATCAATTTGTTTTCAATGGCAAGTCAAAGAGTCAGAGTTATAGAATCATAGGATCATACAGCACAGAAAGAGACCCTTCGGTCCCACTAGTCTATGCTGAACATAATCCCAAACCAAACTAGCCCCACCTGCCTGCTCCTGGCCCATATCCCTCCAATCCTTTTTTATTCATGTATCTATCCAAATGTCTTTTAAACATTATAATTGTACCCGCATCCATCACTTCCTCAGGAGGTTCATGCCAACCACCCTCTGTGCAAAACATTTGCCTCTGTGTCTTACTTAAATCTCTTACCTCTCATCTTAAAAATACGCCACCTAGTCTTGAAATCCCCCCAGCCTAGAAAAAAGACATCTATCTTTCCATTAACCCTATCTATACCTCTCATTACTTTATAAACTTCTATCAGGCTGCATGTCCACCTCCTACACTCCAGTGAAAGAAATCCAAGATTATTCAGCCTTTTTATTATAACTCAAACCTTCTATATCTGGCAACACCCTGGTAAATCTCTTCTCAACCCGCTCCAAAGTAATAATATCCTACCTATAACTTACATTTGATTGCGATTGACTACTTATCAAGAAAGATTGAAGTTAAAAATATTTACACTAAAACTACAAAAGCTGCCAGCAGAATTTTGGAAGACACTTCTGCGAATCATAGAATTCCACAAAGTTGTTTCTGACCACAACTGGCAAATGAACACTTCAATTACTTTGCAGAAGGTAGTGCACTCAAATATTTTACAAACTTGGCAAGAGCTCCTCAGGATGGAACATAAATCTTGTTAAAAGGAGACAAGATGTTGAAACTTTTTATTTTGCTTTTACCAGAATGAAAACATGAGAAACAGACTTGAAGAACGACACCATTTTAAATAGCACGAGAGGAAGATGCTGATTGGTTAGGCTGTTATTGGAACAGAGATGCAGCAAGAACAGTTAACTGTCAATATTCATTCTCAGAACAAGCAAGTAGATTCTGATTGGTCAGGGCATTGCCATGGGAATGCAACAGCGATTGGCTTTCTCCATGACCACTGTGTTTTGAAACAAAAGGTGCAACGTACTCAACAAATGTGATTACAGCAACAAAATTCCCGTCATGCTCAATAATGATCCCAAGTCTGTATCCATAGGAACTGCTAGTACACATGATCAAACAGTCACACTTAACAGCAAGCTGCAGAGGTGCTAATTGAACTTGCATCGGTGTGGCAACGTGCCTGGGGATAATCATGATAAGATTAATCCTCATCATTACCATGAGATCTTGATCAACTGGGCCAACTGGCTGAGGATTGGCAGATGGAGTTTAAATTTGATAATTGTGAGGTATTGCATTTTAGTAACACAAACAAGGGCAGGGCTTATACAATTAATTGTAGGGCTGTGAGTAGTATTGTCAAACACAGAGACTGAGGGATTTAGGTATGTGGTTCTTTGAAAGCTGGTTTCATGTAGACAGGTGGTTTAAAGGCTTTTATCCTCTTGTATTCATTGCTCTGGCCATTGACAATAGGAATTGGGACTTAATTTTGAGGTTTTACAAAACATTGATACGGCCACTTTTGGAGTACTGTGTACAGTTTTGGTTGCTCTGCACTTACGAACAATATTATTAGATTAGATTCCCTACAGTGTGAAAACAGGCCCTTCAGCCCAAACCAACCTCCAAAGAGGAACCCACCCCCCTCTGACTAACGCACCTAACACAATGGGAAATTTCCCTGACCTGCATATCTTTGGACTGTGGGAGGGAACTGAAGCACAGGAGGAAACCCATACAGACACGGGGAGAAGGTGCAAACTCCGCACAGACAGTCACCTGAGGTTAGAATTGAACCTGGGACCCTACTGCTGTGAGGCAGCAGTGCTAACCACTGAGTCACTGCAGAAACAATTTATAAGAATGTTGCTGAGGCTAGAGGGTTTAAGTTTTAAGGAGAAGTTGGGCAGGCTGGGATTTTTTTTCACTGGAGCATATGAGATTGAGTGGTGACCTTGGAGAGTTTTATAAAATCATGAGGGGCATAGCTAAGGTGAATAGCAACAATCTTTTCCCTCTGGTAGGAGAGCTCAGAACAATAAGGGTATGTTTTTAAGGTGAGAGGAGAAAGATTTTCAAGTGACCTGACGGTTAACATTTTTACACAGAGGGTGGTTTGTACGTGGAATGAAATGCCAGAGGATGTGATAGATGCAAGTACAGTCATTTCAAAGACATTTGGACAGGCATGTGAATATGAAAGGTTTAGAGGGATATGGACCATACACAGACAAATAGAACTAGTTTTGTTTGGGAAACTTGGTGGATGTATAACTTGCTGTATGTCTCTATGACCACTCATGTGCAGGCTACCCAAGACACACAAAATCAATACAGCCCTATGACCTATTCTCTCTTTGATTGGCTCTGCACAACATGAATTGGCCAAGTTGCTAAGGGAGTTATTGCAACCATTTCAAAATGGGTTTTCCACATACCTAGTGCAGGATTCTTTCACATTTGTAAAACAACATCGATTAATTGAGAGCAATAGCATAGAGTCATGAGTCACAGCACAGAAGGAGGCCTTACGGCACATCGAGCATGCACTGGTCAAAAACAATGACTTAACTATTCTAAGCCTATTTCCCAGCACTTGGTCCATAGCCTTGTATGCCTTGGTCTTGGCCTTAATGATGGTTTCCACCTCTATCACCTTTCCAGGCAGTGGGTTTCAGATTCCCATCACTCCCTGGGTGAAAATGTTTTTTTCTTACGTCGCCTCTAAACCTCCTGTTCATTACCTTTCATAGAAAAATAGAAACTAAGACCAGGAGAATTAATTCAGTCCTCCATTTGCTTCTCTGCATCTGGTCCACCATTCAATATGAGTTTGGTTGATCTTCTTTCTCTTTGGACATTTCTAGCTTATTTACCAACACAGTGTTAAAGAAGCATTCTTCCAGCATCTACCTGTCAATAATACCCCAATCCTCTTCTCTGCCCTGAGTCTTATTCTATACCTGAAGCTGAAAACCTTTTGGCTGCTAAACACCGGTGTGGAAGGAAATGGGTAAGTGAGCCAAAGGCCGGGGAACAGAGTGAAGCAGGGATTTTGAGCCGCTTGGTAGAACTGGAGACGGAAGCTGCAAAGTCAAATGTTCATCAAGGAGATGTGTGCTCAACTGAAGAATCTCAGGATCTATATCTGAGAGCTGTGCTTTAAAAAGGAAAAGATTTGAATTAAAACAACATTTTATTCATCCATTAAATGCTGCAAATGGTGGGTGAGGTGGAGTGGCCCTTTGTCTTCCACAATAGGGTAAACTGAACAAAACTAGAAAAATGCCTGAACTGGGAGAACTGGCCACTCCCCTTTCATTGTTCAAGTGTTGTTTTAGAAAAAATCTGAAAGCCTTTTTACCTGATTGGTGCCTTAGGCAGTATCTGTTAGCCATTAGCAAAGTGGCCTTAACCCAGACAAATCAGAACCTCTGCCTTTTATAACCCCTTTTAAAAATAAACAAAGACAGCATAACCTTATTAAAGGAGCAGTGCCATCACACCATGCTGCAGGAATTCTATGGGAAAGGGTTACAGGCGGTGTAGTGACCATTCTGAACCAGGCCCAGCATTTACAGTCTGACAGCTTTTACACTTGATAGGGCATATTGCCAAAATTGATTGGCTGTACCCATGGAGAATTTGCCATCTGACTTTCAAGACCCAGTCTCAAAGTCCTGCTATTCCTCACCTAACATGTCAATCTCCCCAGCTTCCTGTATTACCCTACCAAATGGAGAGCAAATGGCCTTTATATTAACCATTGGATGATGATTCAATGTCCTTCTCATCCAATCTAATATTTTATAGCTGATATGGGCACCTGAGATAGCACCTTCCAAACCTGTGACCATGACCATCTAGGAATGACAAGGGTAGCAGATACAATGGGAACAGTACCACTTGCAAGTTCCCTCCAAGTCACTCACCATCCTGACTTGGAAATATATCCCGTTCCTTCACTGTCGCTGGGTCAAACTTCTGGAAGCACCTTCCTCAGGGCATTGTAGGTCAACCTACAGCAGGTGGACTGCAGCAGTTCAAGGAGGCAGCTCACCCACACCTACTCATCTAAGGGCAACTAGGGATGGACAATAAATACTGGCCTGGTCGGCGATGCCCACTTCCATGAATGAGTAGAAAAAATAAAAGAAAATCAACGTGCGAAGAATTTGAAAATGAAAATCTCAATTTTTCAAGGCCAGCGTGTTTTCTCTTGCTGTTTCTGGATTTCTTCTTAGAGAACAGAAGGCTGAGAGGTGACCTGATTGAGGTGTACAAAATTCTGAGGGGCACAGACATGGTCAATAGGGAGATGTGCTCTCCACACAGTAGGTCAATAAGCTGGAGGTCAGATCTAAGGCAAGGAGCAAGAGGTTTAGAGAACTGCAGGAAATCTCTCTTTACCTGAGTGTTATGGCTACCTAGAAAGGGGTAGGAGAGGCAGAAAGGCCTCAAGAAGTGCTTAGATGAGCACTTGAAATGCCATACCATATAAGGGTACGGGCTCACTGCTGGAAAGTGGACTCAGAGTAGATAGATGTTTGTTGGCCATCACAGCATGATGGGCTGAATGGCCTTTCTCTGTGCCATAAAATCTCCACGAATCTAACCTTTTCAAACCAGCCACTGTCAGACAATCCTCACTCCAACAGCCCATAGACAGCACACAGCAGGTATATCTGGGCAGCTTCATGAGGTACTGCTGATTTCCCTCTGTCTCTGGATGAACGAAAGATTGGTCTGACACTTTTCTCAGGAAGGAATTTGACTTTAAGAATCCCGATTGCAGGATTTAAGAGGACCTTGCAATTTTTGCCTTTTACTTCTGAACGATTCATTCTATTGCTCCTCTGAGAGAAAGTGAGCTGAATTCAATCTATCCGAGTCACTTATCCACCAGTATTGAGAGAATATTAGCTTCCAATTTACTCTTGTTCCTTTGTCTGTTATCTTTGTGTTTGTGTTTAGCTCAAAGCTTCCAGGCTCTAATTGATTAAACATGCTTGTGCAGATGCAGTCAGTGATAATCACTGAAAAGAATGAAGGAGGACAGAGTGATCAATGAAACTTGTGCTGGACGAATGAAGTGCTGTATATCTTAATGTCGGGGATGACTGGAATCCACTGTAAATTGCAGGCATGTGCAGTCTACTTTCCTTAAAGAAACATTGGAGAAACTGAAGCATGGAAATGGTCTTTATTGGCCTTGTTGGTGAATTTTGAATAGAAGGCCAAAGATAACTTTGTGGGGTCTACTGCAGTGGGGTAGGAGGGAACTTCGCATCCAGTTTATAGTTCACTCTGCAGCCAAAATAACATCATGTCTTACTGATTACTAATATTTTCAGAACTTGCATGGAATCTGCTGCAAATTTACCTTCAACTGGGGGTTATACTTGATATAGCAATGTCTCTGTTATCTCCCACAATAGAAGACTCGGAACACAGATAGTGTGGCACTGATGAACCCAACAGGCATGTAGTACAACTAATGCTTATGTATAACTATCACTTTCCTCAGATACATAATTAGATGATGTCCTAATGGTGTTAGCACTGGACTGTTAATCCAGAGTGCCAGGTGACACTCCGGACACCCAGGTTTGAATCCTGCCATGGCGGATGGTGGAATTTGAATTCAGTTAATATCTGGAATTAAGAGTCTAATGATGACCATCAATCCACTGTTGATTATCAAAAAAAAACATTCGGTTCACTGATGTCTTTCAGGGGTCTGGCCTACTTGTGACTCCAGACCCACAGCAATGTGGTTGATTCTTAACTGCCTTCTGGGCAGTTAGGGATGGGAAATAAATGATGGCCCATCCAGTGATACCCTCATCCTGTGAACAAATAAAAAACTAAATGGTGAGTGTCTGGGCTAACATTAGGTTATATGTTTACAAAGGAAGAGTATGCATCCATTGGAATGTCGTACTTCAAGTGACCCAATATAAGGTGGAGTTTGCGACTTTTATACCCTCAGGTCATAGGTTATGACACAGTGATGCTGAGATGCGCGTGTGTCCTAAAGGTACACTGACATACTGATTGTGATACAGCAGCATTCCCTCTAAACTGCACAGTCACACAGCTACCCTGACATCTTTGCACCCTGATCCACATGCTGACATCATTCCCAACTTTGACTTCTGACTTCAGAAGATGCTGCCAAGCCTGGTCTCTGAAGGCCTGTGTAGAAGGAAATAAGGGAACATGGTATTCAAGGACCTCATTGTTATGAGCTGCTTAGTTAAGCTGGTCTTTGGTGACTTCTAATGATGATAGTGCTAACTTTTGAGAAATTGATTTGATAAACATCTTGCTGTTGAGTTGTTAACTATTTGTCAAGCATTTTGGTCCTCATGATAAAACTGCCTTATTAATACTTCCATTAGCATTGTCTGGTCATGCTAGCTTAACACTCCTTCTAATAATCTCAGGAAAACTTGCACAATTAAGGTAGAATCGAGAGTGTGGTGCTGGAAAAGCACAGCAGGTCAGGCAACATCTGAGGAGCAGGAAAATTGGGTGTAAGCCTTTCATCAAGAAAGGCTTCGTCGTGATGAAGGGCTTATGTCCGAAACGTCGATTTTGGATGTTGCCTGACCTCCTGTGCTCTTCCAACACCACCCTCTTGATCCTGATCTCCAGCATCTGCAGTCCTCACTTTCTCTACAATTAAGATAGTGTTAAGGTTAAGACAGTCCTGTGCCTATCAATAGCTGGGTTAGCTGTACCATTTGATTCATATAGTCTCTCTCTCTCTGTTGATTACTAAAACAAATTAAAGAACCTAACAGGATCTATAAGAAAGTGCTAAATCTCTGAACAGTTTGTATTGGAAGCAGAACACTGTTAGTGTTGAGAATCACTGACCAACACTGTCACATCCATGGCACATACGAAACATTCAGTGAAAAGCCGACTTTTCTTAACTTCAGCAATTAAAAAGAAGCAGTAAATGCAGAAGATTAAACATTACAGAAAGAGAACCTGACAGAATGTTTCCAGTCTATGATGTATCGGTTAAATCTTCCGAAGGATTTGGGAAAACCCAACAGACATTCCTGCGCCACTGGCTTGGCCTATCCCTAATTACCTACAGGGCAGTAAAAGGTCAACCACATTGTGGTGGGTTTGGAGTCACATGTAGACCATACCAGGAGAAAGATGCTGGATTTCAATCCCTAAATCAAGGATATGGGACAAGTGCAGGAAATTGGGATTAGCACACCTTTAGTGGTAGTTAAAACCAAAAGAGAAAATGCTGGAAAATCTTAGCAAGCCTGACAGCATCTGTGAGGAGAGAAAAGAGCTGACGTTTCGAGTCTAACTGACCCTTTGTCAAAGCTTAGTGGTAGTTATGTTAGTGCAGACCCAATGGTATTTTCTGCACTGTATGAACCTAAAATGTCATTCGTGTACCAGATGAATCTTTACAACAACCAATAGTGGTTACATAATCACCACAGGGATACCTTTTTAGATCCAGATTTTGGATACAAATGTCACCATCTACCATAGCAGGATTTGAACCCACATCCCCAACATGTTAACTTGAGATTTGGGATTGCTCGCCCAGAGACATTACCATTTCATCACCAACTCACCTACATGTAAATTGCATAATCGATATGCAATGTCACATGCCATTTTTGATTTTTGACACAAGGGTGAGTTTTACAGTGCAGTTTGTGAGCTATGGACCAGGGTGGGAGGTGCGTGGCTATATACATGGGTTCATCTTGGTTCTCCGATACTGCATCCTCACCCCTAGCAGTGTTTAAAGGCTTTCTTAAGAAGCTTCATTGTTCCCACTCCACTCACCACTCCCAGGCCTGTCCATGCCTCTTCATTTCTCCCATGCCAGTTCATGCCAACCCTACAACCTCATGGTCATCGAATCATAGAGTTATACAGCACAGAAACAGACCCTTGGGTCCAACCAGTCCATGCTGATCATAATCCCAAACTAAACTAGTCCCACCTGCCTGATCCTAGCCTATGTCCTCCAAACCTTTCCTGTTCATGAACATATTCAATTCTTTAAAAATGTCAGAATTGTGTCTACATTCATGTAGAACTTCAGAAGATCCAGGGTACCCCGGTGTATGTATACTCTGTAGTCACACATCCATAGAAAATAGTTCACCAAGGAGGAAGAAACCGACAACAAACTCGCATTCCTGGACGTCACAGTCGAAAGAACGGATAACAGAGAACTACAAACCTGCGTGTACAGAAAACCGACAAACACTGACCAAATGCTTAACTACAGCAGCAACCATCCCAACACACACAAACGAAGCTGTATCAGAACACTATTCCAACGAGCCACCTCACACTGCAGCACAGACGAACTTCGGAAAACAGAGGAGAACCACCTATACAACGTATTCAAGAAGAACGGATACTCAAAAAATACAGTCCGCAGATTCCTCAAGAACAAACCACGACAAGCAGACCAAACACAGCCAGAAACCCTAACCACCTTACCATACATCAAAGAAGTTTCAGAAATGACAGCCAGACTATTAAGGCCCCTCGGATTTCTAGTAGCACACAAACCCACCAACACTCTCAAACAAAAACTAACAAACTTAAAAGACCTAGTACAACCCATGGACAAAACCAACGTCATCTACAAAATTCCATGCAAGGACTGCCACAAACACTACATAGGACAGACAGGAAGAAAGTTAGCCACTAGGATACACGAACACCAGCTAGCCACAAAAAGACACGACCCTCTCTCCCTCGTAGCCCGACACACGGAAGAAAAAAACCACCATTTTGACTGGGACAACACATCTATCCTGGGACAGGCTAAGCAAAGACATGCCAGAGAATTCCTAGAGGCCTGGCACTCCAACCACAATGCCATAAACAAACACATAGATCTAGATACCATCTATCAACCCCTCAGAAAACGAACAGGAAATGACATCACCACAAACCCCAGGAACCCTATCCAGGACAAACATATAAATAGAAAGCAGGAGACAACAGCTTCGCTTCACTTAGAGGTCGCCACTGATGATGTTACCTAGCCAGGTAATGAAATGTCTGGATATCAAACCTACAGCTCAGCCAGCAAACTTACACCCTAGAAAATAGCTTACGAATCTTGGTGAAAAATGAGCCTTTCAACATCAATTGTAATTCTGTCATGTATAAAAAGAAACCTTATAATAATTGTTATCCTATTAGCTTGTGTCATCAAATCCCAAAACACATTCAAGGCACAATCTGTTGTTACAACTGTCATTCATTCTCAGATGAATAGAGCAGCTATTGTGCTGAAATCCATTAACATTTGAAATTTAATTAAGCATTGAAAATAGTCGCTTTCCTTTTGGTGAGTTCAGTTTTCAGGACTCCTAGTGTTGAGTCACAATATTGTGAGTCTGCCAGCCAGCTGATTTACTGTGGGTTTACAAGCTGCACTACACAAGGTAACTCGTTGGTTGTAATGTCTACTTTAGAGCTTATAGTTAAAAATTATGCAATACCAGGTTAGGGTCAAACAGGTTTATTTGGAAGTACAAGCTTTCAGAGCATTGTCCCTTCATCAGGTAGTTCGTGGAGCAGGATGATAGGACACAGAATTTACAGCAGAAGACCATAGTGTCATACAACTGATGCGATACGTTGAACAAACCTAGATTGCTGTTAAGTCTTTCATCTTTTAGAATGGGTTGCAGGTCTCAATTCATTAATACGTAAATCCCAGAACTTCTTTCAAGTAACACTCCTGAGATTACTTAAGGTTTCATAAAAAAAAATGACATCTCAGCTCAGATAAAAAAGCTTGTACTCCCAAATAAACCTGTTGAACTATAACCTGGTGTGTTATTTTTAATTTTGTCCGGCCCAGTCCAACCCCGGCACCTCCACATTAAAACTGATAGGAACGCAAAAACATAGGTAGGCCATTCAGCCCATCAAGCCTGCTCTGCCATTCAACACAATTATGGCTGACCAGCTACTTCAATGTCTTTTACCCATGTCGTGACATCATTTAATGTGTTTGACTTCAAATAAGTTGACCTACTGATCACTGTCGGGTTACTGATTATGAGAGTATCACCATGAGAATGTCACCACTACCTAAGGAATAAACTGCTGTTTGGGAAGAAAAGAACAGACGGTGTTCATTTCAATGTCAATTTGAAAATCGATTGCTTGTCAATCACAGGAAAGCAGATGGATGTTTTCCAACTCTCTATTCGAAAAGTACTATAATGCCTGGGATCAATTCATAGAATAGAATAGTATAGAATATCTTTTATTGTCAAGTGCTCTCCAGTACAGAAGTACAGAAGTTATAACACAGCAATGAACTCTTCTGCTAATTAAACCAAACACCCAAAAAAGCTCATCTCACCTCATAATCTGTCAAAATATGAATGACAGAGAGCTCCCAAATTCCACTATTTAAAGAAAATAATATCAATTTATTCTTTAACTCTAAAAGAAAATATTAAACAACAACTATTCACAACTCTAAGCCCCCCTTTCTCTTAACCCCTTAATGTCTACCTCCAACTCTATAAGAATATACTGTTCCGATAAAACACCTATTAAAGTTGCATCAACTTATTTTCAAAGCCATATAGCAGCTGTCATCATCGGTGTTTTTCTTCTTCCAGCATAGATCTCCCTGGGTTGTCTTCTTTCTTTTTACTGTGAATTTTTTTATATGAAAAAGTATCTTTGTGAGAGAGAGTTTCAATGGCAGTTACTCTTTCGATGGCAGTTATTTGTCTGACTTCCAAACTGCCTCCATTTTTTGTACACCCCAACATCGGATTCTCTCATTGGTTCGAAGTTGGCATTACAATAAATTCAAACTCGATTGGGTTTTAGTATCCTGAGGCTAATTTAAACTGATTGGTTAAATTTGAGTTGTTGTCAAAACAGTAACTAATTCAGGTATCTATTTCACAACCAAATGTTACATATTTTCAAATTTCCAGTGCACTCTGAGACTGCTAGTTAGTCGTAAGGCAGGTGCTTGTAAGCTTTCAGTTCAGCACAGCATTCTCTCTCTCTTGAAGGTTCAGAGTACACCTTCAACTTCATAACAAATGAAAAGTTCAAGCAATGGGAGGTCAAAGTGAGACCTATTTACCTTTGCTGGACAAATCCCAGTGATCCTATCTCACTGCTTTCAAAACACATCAGCATCACAATATAATGACTCATCATAAAACTTGAATGATTAACCCTGACTCTCAGATGTTCAAGATTCCTCAGCAAGTATTCCATTGGGAAGTGTGGGGGAAGGCTGGCTGGCTGTGACGTACTGGTAAAGTAGTAGAGTCCTTGAATCATGCAGCACAGAAGCAGACCCTTTGGTCCAACCTATCCAGGCCAACCATGTTTCCCAAACTAAACATTTGCCTGCGTTTGGCCCATATCCCGCTAAACCTTTCCTATTCATCTCCAAATGTCTTTTAAATAATGTAACTCTATCTGCCTCTCTCAGTTTCATTGGCAGTTCATTCCACATATGCACCACCCTCTTCGGGAAAAGGGTCAATATCCTGGAACTCCCTACCTAACGGCATTGTGGGTCTATTGATAGCATGTGGAAAGGGCAAGAAGGCAGCTCATTGACACCATCTCAAGGGGGCAACTCGGGACAGGGCAATAAATCCTGGCCCAGTTAGCGATGTCCACATCCCATGAATGAATAAGAAAAGAAATGTCCTTTTGATGAGGAAATCTGACATTTTTATCTGGTCTAGTGTACATATAACAGCAGACCCACAGCAACGTGGTTGCCTCTTAACTGGCCTCTGAAAACCCCCCAAGCCACTCAGCTCCAATAAGGAGTGGTCAATGAACACTGGCCCAGTTAGCATTGAACAAATCTTATGAGTGAATTTTTAAAAAACACTCTTCGTAAACCTCACACTTTTCATGAACTTCCAAAACCATTGCACCACCAGACCATCCAAGGCTTTGCACATTTTGATGGCAGTGGTGGATACGTTCTTGATGTGCAAAAAGGGTGAAAGGTTATCAGGGAGAGGTGGGAATGCAGATAGGATCGGATCAGCTGGGATCGTATCAAATGGCGGAGTATCTCTGAAGGGCTGAATGGCCTATTCCTGCTCCCTGTTTGGATGACCACCGTGTGCAGGAGTGAATCAGATTTACTGACCCCATTTAAAGTGGGAAACCCAATGTCATTGGAGGTGTGTGAGAATAGGAACATGCCCGGTTCACTAAAAGGCCAGAGGAAGATGGGCTAGGGGCAGGCAAGGGAGTGAAATATCAGATTTCCTTCACAGAATGGGCATACATTGGCCAACTCGTGCTCCTGACCTGTGGCAATGACTGAGCCCATTAACTCTCTTTACCTCCCCTCAACAACTCCTTCATCTGCTGAGTATTTCCATTTGTATTTCAGATTCCCAGAGTCCACACTATTTTATTTCTTCCACCCTTACTCCAACCTTGGAAAGTACCCCTCAGTACTGATGGGATATTCCCATTACCTATAGCTTGTGTCTGTGGAATGGATTTACCACTTTGTGCTATAGGCTTTCAGCACTTTGAGATATGTGTTGGCTATGAATGCAGCTATTTCTTTTTGTCTTTTTTAGAAGAATAAACATTGCAGACAGAAACAAAAATTGATTGGTTATATCCACTTACCTCTGCGGAACGGCAAACGTTTTATCTCCAAAGAATTGCGCCGAGTTTTATAGTGAACTTTGTTTCTCTGCATTGATTTGTTGAGGAATAATCAATTGAACTATATTTAGGGATCAGTATGTGAGAATGTCTGGAAACATGCTTTCACCACTGGGAACACACTTCAAATTCAAGCCTTCGACAAGAGCTGAAGCCTTTGCTGTCTCACAGAATGGTTGGGAATAACAAGCAAAATAAATCTGGACAGTTTTAAAATCAAAAATATTTTGGAGACATAAAGTGATTTTAACCAATTCATGATATTGTATGCTCTTGCCATTGAAGAGAATTTGGAGTTAATGTATTCACCTTTTCAACCGATAACTAGCAATCCAGTGCTTCCCAACATAACTTCAAAGACCACCTTTTGTTTATCCGAACTGTTTTGAGTAGTTATCTGAGCTATGTTTTCTATAATAAAGATCTGTTTTGTGTTTTAGTAATGGTTTAGAACATCCACTGAGTCAATCCCATTCTTTGACCTGCACATTCTTATATAAGACTTGTGAAAGAACATTCTTCATTTTTAGACGCACCCAGTCAGATAATAATACAGCAATCAAATGATAGTCTGTCCTGTGAGATAGTCTGTTATATGTTTTTCTTTCTTTGGTCATTCTGACAGATATATTGCAGCTTTACAAACTTTACATGTGTAAACTTTTCTCAGTATAAGTTTGCTTGTTTAGAATTAAGTTGGTGCGTAACTTCATCATTTAAATATGCAGCCAAAGGTTCAAGTTCATTAATTTATTCAATTCATATTTTGATACTTTATGCCTTTGAAAGGGGTGGCACGGTGGCTCAGTGGTTAGCACTGCTGCCTCGCAGCACCAGGGGCCTGGGTTCGATTCCACCTTCAGGTGACTGTCTGTGTGGAGTTTGCATATTCTCCCCGTGTCGGCGTGGGTCCCTTCAGGGCGCTTCAGCTTCCTCCCATAGTCCAAAGGAATGCAGGTTAGGTGGATTAACTATATTTAATTACCCCGTTGTGTCCAGGGATGTGCAGGCTAGGTGGATTAGCCATGGAAAATGCAAGGATGCTCTTTCAAGGGGTCAATGTGGACTTGATGGGTGGAATGGCCTCCTTCCACACTATAGGGATTCTGTGAAAAGTTGCAAGAAGTGACTTGATTGAAATATGTGAGATTATTGACAGGGTGGATGTGGAAAAGATGTTTAGTCTTGTGAGAGGACCTAGAACTGATTGTTACAGTTTATAAATGTAGAGTTGCTCATTTAAGAAAGAGATGAGGATTTTCTTTTTCTCATGAATCATTTCAGCTCTCTTCCTCATAAGGTAGCAGAAGCTGCGTCATTGTGTATTTTCACAGCAGAAGTAAATAGATTCTTGATAAACAAGACACTGTGCTCACGGCATGTAGTCAGCATGGCTGACACTCCTTCATACACATAGTCCCATTCTCTCAGCCTTATCGCTGCCACTGGGATACAGGGTTTACCTGTCCTTAGCTACATCCTGTCTAAACACTTTATAAGTCACTGTTACACTGTTCCCAATGTTATGCACCAGCCCAGAACCCTCTCCTAAAGTATTGTAAGGAGATAATCTAGATGCTACTTTTAATTTTTAAAAAACGCAAATATAAGGTGCTGTGTTCCAGTTGTGATTCAATTGGTCCACCAAATCAGAGCACACTTTATTCTTACAGCACAGTTAAAACATGGCAAAACAATTGGCATTGAAATGCTTGACAAAATAATGTAATATTTAACTAATTATCGACTGTTCCAATATTAGCAGTCTCGCATAAACGTACCTTTTGGCAAAAATGCAATTCAGCAAAATAGTTATGATTCTCTGGTGCTGAGTCTCTCCAGTACTGAAGATAGAACAACCTGTCCATTTTGATTTTTAAAAGGAAGCCTCACTGTCTAAGTCCTTACTCTAGCAACCGGGAACTCAAGCTTTTAGCTGAGCAATAGCAGAAACCTTCTCACTAACTGAAAGAACAAGTAAAAAGCCTTCCTGGGTCTGAGTGAGCCCTGATCCTACCCACTCACAAACATTTTTTTTAAAAGAAAATCATCCATTTAAAATAAAAAGAAGGATACATTTCAGCACCACTGTGGCATAACCCCTCTGCAGGAGAAACAGCACAGAACACCTCCCTTAAAGGCACAGTATTGTCCCACCAATGTCTCAATTAGAGTGGTGCTGGAAAAGCACAGCAGGTCAGGCAGCATCCGAGGAGCAGGAAAATCGACGTTTCGGGCAAAAACCCTTCATCAGGAATAGAGGCAGGGTGCCTGCAGAGTGGAGAGATAAATGAGAGGAGGGTGGGAGTGCTAATGGTCAGTGGATCCTTTTATCTTGTCATTGTCTAAGTGGGGAACATCACTTACAGATAATCAACTGGACAGTTCCAGAACCAAGCTTTTATTGACAGCCAATGAAAGGGACCAAAATGAATGGAGGTTGCAGTTCACCCTCCACAAGATAAATCAAATACTGGCATCTTGACCAACGAATATGTAACATTTTGTGATGGTCCGTTACACCCAACTGCGATTGACTGGAACCCGAGTGTCAGACTGCTCGCGGCAGCCTATGGCGTCCGACACCTGAGCTCTATCATGGACAAGGAGAGTTCCTCCTCCCCACTCTGTACTCCTCAGACAACTGCTCTCCCACTTCCTCAACATTGATCACACCGCCTCATTGCCTGCTCCAGTTGTGCAGAACTCAGCACACCAGGATGATGTGGCACGCTCTGCATGGCATGTACTGGAGGGCACCCCCCCACCCCCACCAAGACTTTGGATGCTGTAGAACTGCAGCCCTGTCCCATCATGCCCCTGGTTGAAGCCAGCTTGATGAAGGTGCCAAGCTGACACATTACCAGGGCATACTGCATTGCATCTAAAAGGTGTAAATGCTCCACTCTAACTCTCTTCCCATAACAGACTCATACCAACATTCCATTCTCTACTATATTCATTAGACTCCATCATCATCCTTACATGACAGAGGGTGCAGAGATGCTCCCCTTGTCTCAACAGGCCTTTGGAAGTTCCAAAACCAGCATTTTAAACTCATGGCCACTAACTTCTGCATCTTTGAGATGTCAATGTTTGACCCGCAATGACATGGTGCGATCTGCCTTTAACCAATAATTGAGGGCTAAGCTTGTTCGTGCAGCATGCATTGCAAATGGGCAACAAAAGGACTAGATTACCCACCGTCGGCATGGACAAGTTGGACCAAAGGTTCTGTTTCCGAGCCGTATATCTCTCTGACTCAATGACTCTAAATGAGTGCAAATGAAAAATAGTTGAAGGTTGCTAACCCATGCCCCATTTATTTGTGTCTCAATGTCCTGATGTCTCGCAGTACTTTCACCCATCAAAGTGGCACTGACTTCGCCTCCCTCGGGCATTTGCCCACCATTTCCCAGTAGCAGTTTGCATCTAGACAAAGGAAGGGCAGGGCAGAGAATACAGCTCATGGTGGGCCCTGTCAGTAATGGGCTCTGCCAGGTACTCCCTCTCCAGTGCTTCCATATCCCCTATTTCCTTCACATTACCCTTACAATCCATTTTGTCACATCCTCCTCCACCAACACTCCCCATGTGGAGACCCATTGCAATGAACTTTACCTCCAAATGCCCACCCTCCCCACTTAGCCCCAACATTACACCTTAATGATGCCCACTGTGCTGCTCCACACTCTACAGCGGGGACAGTAAAGCCACTTACCACATGTCACCATTGAACACGCACCCATTATCCCGGCTCTCCGTCACCAATTTCTTCACCAATTTCCCATGCTCCCTCTGACTCCCTGCGCTTGCTTTTCATCAAGGTCTTCTTATGTGGAACCTATTGCATGTCTTCTGAAGTTCATTTAAGTAATAACCTAAATCCTCGCCATTCCATTCTCCATTACATTCATTAGACTCCCTCACCTTCCTTATATGACAGATGATGCAGCAAGTCTCCCTTGTCACACCAGGCCTTTGGAAATTCCAAAACCAGCATTTTCAAATCATTGCCACTAAATTTGACAAGAATCACAGAATTGTTATGGTGCAGAAGGAGGCCACTCGGCCCATCTTGTATGTTTCGGTTTTTCAAACGAGCAACATTAGTTAGAACCAATCTCCTGCTTCTTCGTTGCTCATGAACTCTACCTCGAATGCTCTCTCGAATGCTTCATTTGGATTTGCCTCCATCATATTTCCAGGCAGTGCATCCCATACACGAACAGTTTCATTCTCTCACCACCCTTGCTTAGCTTGTACATCACTTCCCAGGTGTGTTCGACGTGATTTATCCATTACCAACAACGCTGGGTTCAAGTTTCCTCAGTCGGCCTGTCCCTTAATAGAGTCGAGTAAGCTCCTTACAACAGGCATTAAATTTTATTCTCTATATCATAATTTAATTCAATTCCTGTTCAGTTTTCACACAGCAGACGAATCTGGATGGAACGCGTGAACTGCTCGAGGGGGGGAATAAGCTTGAACATTATAAGTGATCAGAAATGTCTAGTTGTGTTTACACATCTAATTAGTAGCTTTTTTCTTAGTCTATATGTGCCTAGGGCTCCAGATCAACAGGATAGTAGGCAATAACACAGTTTAATCTGTGTAGTGAAAAGATTCCTTGCTTTTAGAAATCAATGTGCAATCAGTGAAACCCATGGTAGGAGTAATCTTAAAGCGTGTAGCAGAGGTAGGTGCAAAAAGCTGGTGCATTACTGTACTTCAGGCGAACTCCAACTGAAGGAAATAGCCTTAGAATTTGATAGTTCCATCAGATTTTTGAGTTTAGTCATTCCCCTCCAGCCCCAGAGACACTTTGAAGCTTCTTAAATAAATAATGCATCCTTTTCATGTGGAAGTGCAAACTGATGACTAATGAATTGTTAAGCCTTTAACATTGAAGTGATAACATTCGGTGTTGGTACCTACGATGTAAATATGTTTCTTTAGGGTAAGATGTAGAGGTGCCAGTGTTGGGCTGGGGTGGACAAAGTCAAAACTCATACGACACCCACAGGTTTATTTGAAAGCTTTCGGAGCTTCTGATCCTGTCTCAGGAGAGAGAATACATCGGGCACAGAATTTATTAGTAACGCGAATGTATTGAACAAATCTAGATGGCCATTAAGTCTTTAATCAGTTAGAATGGAGATGCAGGTTTCAATTGATTAATATGCAAATGCTGGAATATCTTTGAAGTTACTGCTCTAAGATCACTTCAGGTTTTATCAGGATAAGACAATGAGTGTGACCTGAGGTGACATCCTTATTCACAGCACTCAAAGTCTTGGTGGGGGAGCTCAAATAAACCTGTTGGACAGAAACCCAGCGTTATGTGAGTTTTGCCTTTAGGACAAGGCTGACTTGCACTTGGTCTGTGGAATAGGCTGTGGAATAGGCTGTGGTCAGAACACTCCATACTGAAATGGGGGTGGTACGGTGGCTCAGTGGTTAGCACCACTGTCGCACAGCACCAGGGGCCCAGGATTGATCCTCGCCTTGGACGACTGTCTGTGTGGAATATGCCCATTCTCCCCGCATCTGTGTGGGTTTCCTCCTGGTGCTCTGGTTTCCTCCCACACTCTAAAGAAGTGCAGGCTAGGTTGGTTGGTCATGATGTGCCAGCAAGGTAGATTAGTCATGGGAAATGGAGGGGGTGGGCCTGGGTAGATTGCTGTTTGCAAGGTCAATGCGGACTCCATGGGTTGAATGGCCTGCGCATCAGTTTCCAGGTTTGTTCGACATGGTTTACCCATTACAAGCAATTCTGGGATCTCTCCGTTCTATGATTCTAAGCTCTGATGCTGTCTCATTTGTTGGGAGATAGGGTGCGTGGTAGAGATGGAGGCGGGGGTGGGAGCTGCTGGTTACTGGTGGAATAAGTAGTTACATTCAAATACTTAATATTGAAGAGTCACTGCTTTGGATCACATTATAATCGAACCAGCTAAAAAAAAGTAAAGATTACCCACCAGTTGGTGAGAAATGTATTATTGATCAAATGATTGTCATAAGCCAATCTTTTCGGTTAAAATGACTCAGAGTAATAACACACTATAATGAATCAAATCTCTTCTTGCAGGGAGTGTGGCTGCCTCAAAGTGAGCAGGACAACAATTTCACCTGCTTTCTCCAGAACTGGGATTGGGAATGGATTTAAGGGGGAAGAGCTGCAGTGATTGTTATCAGGTCAGCCAGGTGGACCTCATAGAATATGAGTTCCCTGATTAGGGATATTTAGATTAGATTCCCGACAGTGTGGACACAGGCCATTTGGCCCAACAAGTCCACACCGACCCTCTGAAGAGTAACTTGGCCAGATCCATTCCCCTATATTTACTCCTGACTAATGTACCTAACACTACGGGCAATTTAGCATGGCCAATTCACCTGACCTGCACATCTTTGGATTGTGGGAGGAAACCCACGCAGTCACGGGGAAGATGTGCAAACCCCATACAGACAGTTACCTGAAGTGGGAATCGAGCTGAAAATGTGTTGCTGGAAAAGCGCAGCAGGTCAGGCAGCATCCAAGGAGCAGGAGAATCGATGTTTCTGCATTAGCCCTTCTTCAGGAATCAGGAATCTTTCAGCTCTGATCTCCAGCATCTGCAGTCCTCACTTTCTCCTTGAAGTGGGAATCGAACCAAGGTCTCTGGCACTGTGAGGCAGCAGTGCTAATCACTGAACCACTGTGCCACCTATGTTAATCTGGTCCAATCAGGGAGCCCCAGCTAACAGATAAAAATGGGAGTGTCAGAGGTTCTGTTCACTCTGAGAGCTGTCTCAGACTGAGGCAGTACTAAAATAAAGGGTGGTTCATGTGTAGATAAAAGGCAACTTGGTGATGGGATACCAGCCTCTGTGGAGTTACTTCAGTGGTGAGGAGAGTAAAACACGACTCCAAGGAAACTTGCTCGCAACAGTTATCCTTGAGTTGGGGTAAGCATTTCTTACAGAATTCCTTTATTTGGGAACCTTGACTCGTTCGAGAACCGGGCCCAGTTTGTGAAAAGAATGCAATATTCTCCCTGGGCAAGTGACATCGTGGCAGATGAAAAGCAACCAGTCTGTCCTGACAGCCTGCGGGGCCACAGCCTTTTTTGATACTGGGAGCCTAACTTTTCCTGAGGCTCCAGAAAGCAAAACCTTTCAAGTTATTGATGGACATAGTTAAGGCATATTATGACCCCCAAGCCTCCTCAAATTCTGAGTTGCTTTCATTTTTACTCAAGTACTGGGGAGAATTTGTACCCAGGAACCTTTGCAGATTAAGGGTTCAACTTCAGTTTGGGTCTCTTATGAAATTAGTAACCACTAATTGTAGTAAAAGTCTCGGGCCCAAACTTGATAGGACAAAATTCATTGCGACAGATTCACCTAGATTACCTCAAGTTGAGCTAATTTCAAATTGAGTGAAGTCCTAACTAATACCCAGAATTTTTTTTATGAAGGTCTGGGGATTATCCAGGTGACTTTGCATGTTGACCCGGAAGCAATTCCGCATAGCCTAGCCTCCATCCTGGCACCTTTGTATCAAATCCTAAAAAAGGGGTCAGCCTTGAAAATGGTCACATAGACAAAACCTAGGTTTCAGTGAAGTAAATAAAAAGCTAACATCCTGTAAGGTGTCGGCACACTATACCCCAAGAAAGAGCTAGTATTGATATGTGATGTCTCCCTGGACCGCATTGGGGTAGTATTAGCTCATAGGTGGCCCTCAATGGAGAGGAACACCCAATAGCTTGTGCATCCAGGATTTTGACGAATGCAAAGTGTTAATATGCCCAGAGCAGGAAGGATGGATGGTCATTTTTGGAGTCAGGAAGTACTACCAAAAGCTTTATGGCTGAAAATGTGTGATAATCAAGGACCACAAACCCCTATTTGTACAAGACAGAGGACAAAGACAGAACGCAGCTGCTCCCTCACATACGTTGGAATGGCTAGGTAAATCTTGGACTCAGTTGATGTCGGCTGTGCAAATCCTTTTATGGGCTCACTGTTCTTAGTCACTATGGACACCCACTCAAAGTGGTTGGATGTGCATAGGGTCCATTCACCAAACACGGAGATGATGATTGAAAAATTGCACACATCTTTTTTCTATACATGGAGTCTCAGAAGCATTGGTCACAAATAATCAGCCATCATTCACCAGCAGCAAACTTAAGGATTTCCGAAAGTCAAATGCCATTTGACATATAAGGATAGCTCCATAATCACTCATCATCCAATGGCCTGGCAGAAAGAACAGTCCAAACTTTGAAGGCTGGCTTGAAGAAATGGCCTACAGCCTCACGAGATACTAAAATGTCACGGTTCGTGTTTATTAGAAGTCCATTGCAGATACAACGAGATGAATACCACTGACAGAGTTGCTAATAGGGAGAAGACTCTGCACCAGGTTAAATCTGATCTTCAAGGACCATGAGAGGAGGGTGAAACAGCATCCAGAATGCCCATGCCAAACACAAGACTCCCCCATGTGAAAGAAATAGTTTGATACAAGGGACGACATTTGGTGTAAGAATCAAGAAAGTGGCCCTACATGGGTAAGAGATATGGTTGATGTGAGGTCAGGACCAGTGACCTATAAGGTTCAGGTTGGTGCAATGAACAAGCATATGGACCATATGAAAGTCACAAAGTCACAAACAATGTGGGAGCAAGATGTGCTCTACCCCTCAGAAAGGCTGCTGGAACCCATGGGTTCACCCTCTCCTTCAAGTGCAAACTCTCCAAATCAGAGATGGACATGATGGATATATCTGCCTCAACACTTTTGCCACTGGAAGAAGAGAGTGAAATTTTACCAAGGTGCTCCTGGTGCAAGAAGCAAACTCCTGTACATTATACATCACTCATATCGATCACGGAGTCAGAGGGACCTGACCCAGTTCTAAAATGCCCAAGGAGCCTCTCCAAGAAAGAGGACCGTCCTGTGTCATCGGATTCAGAGAGGGAGGGATGTAGCAATTGTAAGGAGGTCAGCCAGTTGGACCTCATAGAATATGAGCTCCTTGATTGGGGCTGTTAATCTGGTCCAATCAGGGAGCTCTGTCTGACAGATAAGAACAGGAATGTAACTCTATTTTGATTTAGTCCCTACCCTCCCCTTCACTGTTTTTGATCACACAGCACTGCCCTTTGATGTGTTTTCCTATCTTCCTGGTGGTGGAATTTGAATAAAGATTCGTGCACTTTGTGTCCTTCACTGTGTCTCACACGTATACACACACACACACCATGGTTGCTGGGGATAAAATAAGCACTACCGAAATTAGATGGTAGTGTGGGGGTAAAAAAAAATAAAGAAAAAAAAATAAACAGGGGAAAACAAAGATAAAAACTGAAAAAAAAATAAACAGGGGAAAAAAAAATTAAAAAAATAAACAGAGGAAAAAAAGATTTAAAAAAATTAACAGGGAATAAAGGCAGTGCTTGTCAAAAGAGAAGAACAGGAATGTAACAGATCCAGGCAGCGGGCCGTGGAGGGGGTCGTTAGGGCCGACTGCCTGCCCCTCTTCCGTGGTTACGTTAGAGCCCGGGTGTCCTTGGAGAAGGAGCACGCGGTGTCCACCAACACCCTGGAGTTATTCAGGGAGAGGTGGGCGCCGCAGGGAGTGGAGTGCATCATTTCTCCCTCCAACTCTATTTTGATTTAGTCCCTACCCTCCCCTTCACTGTTTGATCACACAGCACTGCCCTTTGATGTGAAGGGCAGTGTTTGTCACTGGCCACCCGGGTGTTTTCCTGTCTTCCTGGTGGTGGAAATTGAATAAAGATTTGTGCACTTTGTGTCTTTCACTGTGTCTCACACCTGCACACACACAGACCATGGGTGCTGGGAAAAATATAAGCACCACCGCACTTAGGTGGTAGTGTGGGGGTTAAATAATAAAAAAGAACAGGAATGTAACAGATCCAGGCAGCGGGCTGTGGAGGGGGTCGTTCGGGCCGACTGCCTGCCCCTCTTCCGCGGTTACATTAGAGCCTGGGTGTCTCTGGAGAAGGAGCACGCGGTGGCCACCAACACCCTGGAGTTGTTCAGGGAGAGGTGGGCTCCGCAGGGAGTGGAGTGCATTATGTCCCCCTCCAACTCTATTTTGATTTAATCCCTGCCCTCCCCTTCACTGTTTGATCACACAGCATTGCCCTTTGTGTAGGGCACTGCTTGTCACTGGCCACTCGGGTGTTTTCCTATCTTCCTGGTGGGTACTGGGGGAAAAACAAGCACTACTGCAGTTAGGCGGTAGTGTGGGGGTTAAAAACAATAAACAGGAGTGTCGGAGTTCTGTAAAATAATAAATAAATAAATAAATAAATAAATAGGAGTGTCAAAAGTTCTATTCACTAAAAGAAAAGAACAGGAATGTCAGAGATACTTACACTCTGAGAGCTGACTCAGTAATGGGCCGTTCACGTGTAACTAAAGGGTTACTTGGTGACAGGGCGTAGGCCTCTGTGGAGTCATGTCATAGCCATCCTGAAAGGAAAGAGTGAGTAATTGTAGCAGAGAATACAAATGGGTCAAAATAGGGGTGACTGATGTTTTTTCAAAACACTGACTTGTGTTGAGGTTACCCTCGACATCCATCCACTCTTGAACATAAAAATGGCAAAGTTAATATGCAGAACAGTAGTTTTGACTTTCCATACATATTAGAAAATACATATCAAGGCTTGACAGATAAAATTCCTTTAAAGATTAATTTATATACTTGGTGCATCAGTAGTGACTTTCAGCACTTAGTTAAAAATCACACACCAGGTTATAATCCAACAGGTTTATTTGGAAACACTAGCTTTTGGAGGTGCTGCCTCAAGAGCTAGTGCTTTCAAATAAACCTGTTGGACTATAACCTGGTATTGTGTGGTTTTTAATTTTGTTCACCCCAGTCCAACACCAGCACCTCCAAATCATTTTGGCATTTAAGCATTGTCCTTTTTGGGCTATAGTTATCAGACAGCCCGGGAATCTACCCTAGTGATGTATGTTGAGGTTTGGGAACTTAATGGTGGGTGTGGATCAGATATTTGACAATCTACTGCAATACCTTCTTAGTAATTGTAGTAGATAGACATTGAATCTTTGGCAGTTTAATAACAGTTTGTAAAAAGGTACATCAAAACTTCCAGACAATCCAATGAAAGTTCTCTCCTCTTCTGCAGTGAATGTCATATTTAGATATGCCAAATTCAATGTTTCATAATAAGACTTTATAAGAAATTCAAAGTCTTATGAAAATGTTTATTTGACCTGGAAGGTGCTCTATGATGTGCAAAAGCTGCTGACATTTCAGAATTCATTGATTTGATATTTTACATCTAGGTTTCAGAGTGCTGGTCATCAGACCGAAATTATAACCCATGATTGTTTCAGGAACTTAAATGGACATTTCTTTGAGGAGTGAAAAGTCCATCCTGGGTGGTGCTGTAAAGTGGGTAATATGATAGATGGCTCCTCATACTGTCACAACTATAGGTCAGAACCCAAAATATTTTGGGCATTTTTAGCCCTTAACAGCATTTTTAGAATTATTTTCAAAAGAAGGCTGATGCTGCCAAAACTGGTTGCTGATTTAAATTAAGGAGCTGCCTAGAGAGAGAAAGGGAGAGACCAATGGGAATGTAACAGTTAAAAGAGTCAAGGAAACTTCAAGCAAACTGATTCCCTTGTGACTACAGCTACTCCTCCAACTTTGGAGCGATTCCGGGGGCAGCTGTTAAATGTTTGTGCTCGCCTCTCTGAATGATGGAGAATTCTCACTGAATAGTTTGATACATGGCTCCACATAAGGTGTGTTTGCCAAGTAACCTGCTGGTGTATACTATGAGTGTGACACTGACAGAACACATTGTTGGAAAGAAGATGTCCACCCTCTTGACTGCTGACTGGTGCTCAGTGAGGCAAGCTGTCTGACGCTGTTACCGTGCTAGGCTGGACAAAGTGGTGAGCCTGCAGCATGCAGGGACAACATCCCTACAGAAGTTCCTCAATGCAGTGCCCTTGGCCTAACCATCTTCAGCTGCTTCATCAATGACCTTCCCTCTTTCATAAGGTCATAAGTGGGGATGTTTGCTGGTGATTACACAATGTTCAGAACCGTTCATGGCTCCTTAGATACTGAAACAGTCCATGTGCCAATGCACCAAGCCCTAAGTGGCCAGTCAACATTGATGATGCACAAGTCCATGTTCAAATGGAACAAGATCTGGAGAGTATCCAGGCTTAGGGCTGACAAGGAGCAAGTAACATTCATGCTACACAATTGCCAGGCAATGACTATTTCCACTAAGAGACAAGTTAACTACCAGCCCTTGACATTCACTGAATCCCCCATTATCAACATCTTTGGGGTTAACAGAAACTCAACTGGACTGACCACATAAACACTGGCGACAAGAGCAGGTGCGAGGTTAGGAATACAATGGTAAGGAACTCACCTCCAAGGTCTGTCCACTATCTACAAGGCTCAAGTCAGGAGTGTGATGGAACATGCCCCACCAGTCTCGCTGGGTGCACCATCCAGGACAAAACAGCCCACTGATTGGCACCATATTCACAAGCATCCACTCCCTCCACCCACCGACGTTCAGTAGTATCAATGTGTACTATTTACAAGATGCACAGCAAACTTTACCAAAGATTCTTAGACAGCACCTTCCAAACCCATGACCACTTCCATGACCACTTCCATCTAAAAGGACTAGGGCAAGTTCCCCTCTATGCCACTCAAAATCCTGACACTAAATTCTGGACAGCCATGTCCCATAAATGAATTAAAAAAAAGGTGCTAAGTGAATGAGTACTGAGAGCAGGTGAGTAGCCCTAAGATTTTGCCCAGTCCAGTGTGTCCCTGCATGCACAGTGTCCTTGCAGCAGCAATGCATACATCAAAGTTCAGAAGCATCCTGCTAGTAAGTCAGCAAGGTGCCCTAAGCACTGTCAGTTGTCAGATACCAGCATCTATGCATGTGGTGTGCATGTGTCTAATGCCCTGGAACATGTCCTGAGACATTGGTGCCGGTTGTTCAAGATGGCTGCCTGGAGAAGTAAGCAGTGAGCTGAGGTTGCCCCATCTAACTTTTGTGTCAGGAATTGTTAACGTCTAGTTTCTTTGACAATCAATGGTTGAATGGGAAACTGCATATTAAGGATTTGAGGTTCGTTGTTAATAAGGCTATTAATAATCAATAATCTCTTTTAATAATCATCTCACTGCTCCCTAGTGAGAATCACATCTTAACTCTCGGAACCCTGTTTGAAAATGTAACAAGTTGTTCCTGACCTCTCTGAGAAAGAGATTTTTCACCATACTGATGCCAGTAAGACACTTAGAAGATGACTCCATTTACATTTTCACTTTGAAGTATATACAAGGATTCTGGTTAAAAAGCCAACTTCAACTCTACTGGAGTAGACGAGTGAGACTGAACATTCTCAAGTATATACTTGCTCATATTCATATTACAATGCTATGACAGTCACAGTCAAAGAAGTATCCCCTCTGTTACAGGTAAAGAGCCTCTCTCACTCTGAGTCCTGTAAACCTGTGAAAGAAGGAGCAGGATGTCAAAGCACTCTCTCTCAGCTTGTATGTTAGAATTAAAATCAATTGAACTCCAACCCAATTATCAATGTTAGCACTACTGCAGTGGCTGCAGTATGTAGCTATCACAAGCAAGTCAGAATCTTTTCCATATGTCTTTTTTTTGGACACACCTTTTATTTCTAACCTGGGGGCATTTGTGTTGCGTCTCATGCTTATGAATTAATATGCCCTCTTTTTGTTCATTCAAGAGCGTCTGTTTAAATTGGCTTCCTTTAAAATATACGTTCACATGGGTCTCAGAGAAGTATCCACAAGAGGTGGGGTCTTTTTTAGAATTAATCTTGTTGTGATGAACTGAGGGGGTGAGTGAATCAAATAGGGAAGTCAGTCTGTCCTTCGCCACCTGGAAGCTCATCAGTAAGGAATATGCTGCCCAGAATTGTAATTAATTAGGAAACCTTACCCAGGGTTTGGTTGGAATAATGCTTAATTTCATCCACTGCAATGAATATGAATATTAGGAACTAAGTGAGGTAGATATCACCCAATTGGCATCATCTCAGTGTCATTCTTATAGAAAGATCTTCATTTTATTTTTGAATTTTTAAAAATAATCACACAGGTTCCAAATCAATGACAATTCCAGCGAAGAAACCTTCTATCCTTCCCATTTCTGATGCATGCTTCCTACCAGCCTAGTGTTATGGGGTGTCAACTCCCAATGGGTGAATAAGGAACCTTTATCACTGTACATTTACTTACTGGAGTCACATTGATATAAAGTTGACAAAGTCAATGAAATATGGAGAAGTGATAAAGCATTGTTTTTTTTTTCTGGCAGGAGCAAAGTATAGAATGCAGCTCCCTAGGGTGGGGCTTTGAATCGCTACTTTTCTTGATCTGTATTCATAACTTAGACTCGGGAGTGGAGCACAACTTTCAAAATTTGTAAATGAGCCAGATTTTGGAAATAGCCCGAATTGTGAGGAAGCTAATGAAAGGTGTACACAGGAGTGGGAGGATACATGGCCAATGAAATTTAATGCCGAAAAGATGGAAGTGATACAGTTTGCTGGGAAGGAAACATGAAATAAAGGATACGATTCAAAAAGGATGGCAGCAGCAGAGGGACCCAAATTGCCACAAATTATTGAAGATGTCCGAGCAGATTCCGGAAGTGGTGAATGAAGCACACAGCGTTCTGATCTTTATATATAGAAGCAGAATGCAAAACCAAGGAAGTTGTGATGAACATTGTGAACATACTTGTTTGGCCTCAGTTGATGTATTTTTCCCATGTTCTGGGCTTCCACTTTCTAAAGGGTGTAAAGGCTTTAGACAAGTAGCACAAGGGTACAGGAGATTCGTTCTGAGGATGAGGCATGGATGAACTATTGGAGCTGTGGCTGTTCTCCCTTGGAACAGCAAACTGAAAGGAGAGAAGTATAGTTCGTAAGTTTGCTGATGACACCAAAATTGGAGGGGTAGTGGATAGCGAAGGAGGTCAGCTTAGATTACAATGGGATCTTCATCAGATGGGCCAATGGGCTGAGAAGTGGCAGATGGAGTTTAATCTAGATAAATGTGAGGTGCTGCATTTTGGAAAGCAAATCTTAGCAGGACTTATAAACTTAATGGGAAGGTCCTAGGGAGTGTTGCTGAACAAAGAGACCTTGGAGTGGAGGTTCATAGCTCCTTGAAAGTGGAGTCACAGGTAGATAGGATAGTGAAGAAGGCATTTGGTATGCTTTCTTTTATTGGTCAGACTATTGAGTACAGGAGTTGGGAGGTCATGTTGCGGCTGTACAGGACATTGGTTAGGCCACTTTTGGATTAATGCTTGCAATTCTGATCTCCTTCCTATCGGAAAGATGTTGTGATATTTGAAAGGGTTCAGTAAAGATTTGCAAGGATGTTGTCAGGGTTGGAGGATTTGAGCTACAGGGAGAGGTTGAATAGGCTAGGGCTGTTTTCCCTGGAGCGTCAGAGGCTGAGGGATGACCTTTTTGAGGTTTATAAAGATCATGAGGGGCATGGATAAGATAAACAGACAAAGTCTTTTCCCTGGGGTGGGGGAGTCCAGAACTAGAGGGCATAGGTTTAAGGTGAGAGGGGAAAGATATAAAAGAGACTTAAGAGGCAACATTTTCACTCAGAGGGTGGTACTTATATGGAATGACTTGCCAGAGGAAGTGGTGCCAAACCACTGCAACAATTTAAATTGCAACATTTAAAAGGCATCTGGATGAGTACATGAATAGAAAGGGTGTGGAGGGATACGGGCCGGGTACTGGCAGGTGGGACAAGATTGGGTTGGGATATCTGGTCGGCACGGACGGGTTGGACCGAAGAGTCTGTTTCCGTGCTGTACATCTCTATGACTCTACGACTCTAAGTTGTTCAAAACCATCTGCTCAGAGTAGCTCGAGTGAGACTGTTCCATTTGGTGGAAACAGAGATCTCTAATGCAAGGTGGTTGGTAAAGAAAGCAAGAAGAAAGAGTTTTTTTTACACACAGAATAGATGCGATCTGGAATGGGTTGCCTGAGAGTGCGGTGGAAGCAGATTCAAATGTGGCTTTCAAAAGGAAATTGGGAAAAAAAAACGCCTGCAGAGAAAAACAGAATTGCAGGAGGAAAAGTTGGGAATGGGACCAGCAAAGGTACCATCTCAAGGGATGTGATGGGTTGAATAAATTCTTACCATCATTGAACATTCAAATTGCCCCAGATTCTATATTCACCATCTGTAGTACTGTATTCCTATGTTATGGAGTATGCTCATTTGAATTCTTGAGATGAGCCACAATGCACTCATGCCCTCTGACTGCAGGATGGGAGCTGTCGTAAATGGCAATCCTATAATATTAACACAGAATTCATTTTACTGAATGCTCCTTCAGTAATGCAGCAAATCTTTCTGCACTTTGCTCCTCCCTCCCATATTCAGCAGTTTTGGCTGAATTCCCATTCTTTAATTATAGAATCATGTGAACCCCACGTGTGGAAGCAGGTCATTTGGCCCATCGAGTCCACATCATCCCCTCTGAAGGCTATCCCACCCAGACCCTCCCCAACCCTATAGTCCTGCATTTTCCCATTGCTAATCCACATCCCTGGACAATTTAGCATGGCCAATCTACCTAACCTGCACATTCTTGGACTGTGGGAGGTAAACAGAGCACCCAGAGGAAACCCAGACAGACACAGCAGAATGTACAAACTCCACACAGTCACCCAAGGCTGAAATTGAACTCAGGTCCCTGGTGCTATGAGCCAGCAGTACTTTACACTGAGCCACTATGCTATCCCAATGATTTAGGCAAAGATGTTGCTATCAGTATCTCCCTCAGGATTATTTTCTCAAAGGCCATGGAATGTAAAAAGGGTTGATTATTCTTGAAATCTGGCCTTCACAATCACATTTAATACCAAAGCATGTCTTTGTACTGTAATTATCACAGCAAGTGAACATCAATTTCATCTACATATCTTCAAACCTTATAATAATCTGAATGTTGGACTTCACATTCAATTTTAAAACATTCGTGTATATAAAATTAGTATGTATTGCAAGTACCATCTCCTCATGGTAATCAATGGTTTCAACCTCTCATAATTTATCCAATATCCTCACACTCAAATCCAGTTGCTAGTCCATATTTTGGTTATTTTGATTCCTTTGTTGTACTGCACTTTCTGCACCGCTAAATACAACAGAGTGCAAAATTATGGTCCAGCAAGTGATGCCTTTAAATCAATTATTAATCTCCAGAGGTAAGCGAATAATGTTTGGCTAATTGGACTGGAATAAGCTCTGGCAGCCTTAGCCAAGTCTGTAATACCTGACATGAGCCAGTAATCACATTTACAAGAAAATCTGAATTCAGACAGAATATTAACTAAAACTGCAGTTCCACATCATGGCACCCACAAAAAGAGAATAATTGATAGCCCCAAGTGTATTACAGGCTGTAACATAACTGAAGAGCTCATGTGGTATATGTATAATGAATGCTTGCAAATGAGTTACAGGCTGGAATCTAATCGAGGGGTTCAAATAGTTTTATAAAGAGAATAATGGATTCCTGAGAGTAAGCCACAAATTGGAATCTATTTAAGTAGTTTATATATAGAATGATAAATACGTGAGAATGAGTCATGTACACCGACACAGAGAACTAGCCATAGCTGATCTGCAGCTTCACAACTGCTTCACAACTTCACTGAAGAAACAAGCACTGGTTGATCACACGTAAGAGTCCTTAAAATGATTTTTCTGTTAGTACTAAAACACTGGGCTAAATGGCTTCCATCTATGTCATACATACTTCATGTTTTCTAGCTTTCAGTATTAAATCCATTGCTTTCCAGATATATATTCAGCACCTAGACTCAAATAGCATATTGTAAGTTTAAAATTTGCACATGACTGTGTGGAACTTGTTATCTGCAATGCAATCAATACTGAGTCTGGATTCCACTATCGACCCATTAGCTCCAGCCCCGTGTTGAAGAGTCCACATAAACCTGGACAATCGAGTTGAATTTCATCAAAGACACAGCCCATTAATCGGTATGACCTTGTAAAATTCGAATCAATGGGAGAGGAGGAGGAGTTGGGGATGGGCAGGGTGGGGAATAGCATGGAAACCTCTACAAGATAGTTGTGGTTGCTGGACAGCAATCATTCAGAGTCAGGAGTTGGGTGCAGGAGTTTGTCAGGATAGTGTTTTTGGCCCACCCATATTCGGTTGGTTTATCAGTGACTATCACCCCATCATCAGGTCAAAAGTGGGAATGTTTGCTGAGGTTTGCACAGTGCTGCACACCATTTGCAACTCCTCAGATATAGAAGCAGTCTGTGTCAATACTCAGCAAGGAGAAAGTGAGGTCTGCAGATGCTGGAGATCAAAGTTGAAACTTTATTGCTGGAACAGCACAGCAGGTCAGGCAGCATCCAGGGAACAGGAGATTCGACGTTTCGGGCACAGGCCCTTCTTTTCCTGAAGAAGGGCCTGTGCCCGAAACGTCGAATCTCCTGTTCCCTGGATGCTGCCTGACCTGCTGTGCTGTTCCAGCAATAAAGTTTCAACTTCAATACTCAGCAAGGCCTGATCTGGGCTTATAAATGGCAATTAACATTCACACAAGGGAGTGACTATCTCCAATATGACATAGTTTAATTACTTCCTCTTGACATTTGACACAGTTACAATCACTGAATCCTGTACCTTGAGTATTCTAGGAGTTAGCATTGACCAAGAATTGAACTATGGAAGCAATATAAACACTGTGTCTACAAAAGCAGGTCAGGGGTCATAGCTTCTGCATCAAGTAACTCACCTCCTGACTGCTACCAGTGATGGCCTACTCTCTATTTCCCTGGTACAGCCTGGCTGCAACAACCCTCAAACATCATGACATTATCTCAGACAAGGCAACCTACTTCATCTACACTGCTACTGCTGTCTTAAATACTTACCCTGTTCAACAATAGTGCACATAGATAGCAAGCAGCACTGCAGGAACATACCAAGACTTCTTTGACAGCACCTCTCAATTCAAAACTCAAGTTTAGACCTTTACCATCTGGAAAATCAAGGGAGAATGCATGCGTGGAATGCTTGCAAGTTGCCCTCCAAGCCCCACATCTTCTTGACTTGGAATTATCACTGAAACAAAATCTAAAAGTACAAACCCTACAAGAGATAAGAGTACATAGGTATCACATGAATTGCACTGGTTCAACATTAGGGCGGCACGAAGGCTCAGTGGCTAGCACTGCTGCCTCACTGCACCAAGGACCCGGGTTTGATTCCAGCCTCGCGCGACTATCTGTTATAGCGTTCGAACATTCTCCCTGTGTCTGCCTGGGGTTCCTCCAGCTGCTTCAGTTTTCTCCCACAATCCAAAGATGTGCAGGTTAGGTGAATTGGCTATGCTAAATTGCCCATAGTGTTCAGGGATGTGTAGGTTAGGTGCATTAGTCAGGGGTAAGTATAGGCTTGGGGAATGGGTCTGCGTGGGGTTACTCAAGTCAGTGTGGACTTGTTGGACTTGTTGACTTGTTTGCACACTGTAATGTTTCAATGGTTTAAGACAGCTCACTACCACCTTCTAAAGGTAGGTAGTGCTGGGTATGTTAGTGACCTCATAATGACTGAATAAAAATGTTCAAATTCTTTTAAGTTATTGGATGACAGTTATCCAGCAATATTATGCCATGAATTTGTTGCTCTTTCTTTTCACTTTCACTTTCACTTAAACTTAGCTTTGTTTCTTTTTTAATTCTGTTGGCTCCAGGGAAGTATAAATCAACAGGACAAATCTAACTGCTCATCCATGATAAGGACGTCACAAGCTGCTTAAACATTGATAACTCCACAAGGTCTACTCCAGGGATAAATCATGGACACTTGGGAGTCAATTAGAGTGGAACCTATAATTTTAGATAATGCTTGTCAATTCAAGTAGTTCAGCACCAGAATTCAGATAATAGCCTAACTAGCCAGCAGTGATATTTTATTGAAGGTATAAATATTGTTTTTTTTCCATAGCTAACAACTTGGGAATGAACATGGTGAAGATAATGCAGTTTCTGTTAAATTGCACCAGTGTACTGCATATTTCTTGGGAAGTGTTGTGACAGGAGAAAGTTTTTACACAGAGGTTGAAGAGTCCGTTAAAAAATATCCCACAGACAATTCCACCATGTAAATATTGAAGAATTATCACCTGTTTATTGGAACGACTGAGGATGGAGAGGTCCAACATTATTCTAATCCCAATAGTCCACATTTTATAACGTGTAATCCAGATTCTTTTCTCAGTTACCAGGATGGCCAATTATTTACTTTATCTAAATAAAAACTGAAAGAACTGTGGACATTGCTTCAGCGGAAGGGTCACTACACCTCAAACGTTAACCCTGATTTCTCTCCACTGATGCTGTCAGATCTGCTGAGCATTTTCAGCACTTTCTGTTTTTGTTTCTGATTTAACTTATCTATACCAGGTTTTATATTTAAAAACATATCAATCAGATTACTTTAATAAATGCAAGTATTTATTTATTATAAAACCAAAATGTTTTCAATAAAGATAAATACCTGATTAAAATACACAGTCAGCAATATGGGAGTATAAACATCTATCCCTCTAAATAATACAAAATACACAGAATCACACACACATGTGCACATACGTGCGCACACATACACACACACATGCACACATGCACACATGTGCACGCACACACACGCACACACACATGCAAACATACACGCACATAAGCACATACACGCACACACACACACATACACACACATACGCACATACACGCACACACACGCACACATACACACATGTGCGCACACATACACACAGTCACACCTTACTCCCCTCACCTTAAAAATGTGCTCCAAGTCTTGAAATCCCCCACCTTTGGGATAAAAAAAACTCTATCTATACCTCTCATTATTTTATTAACATTCTGCAAGGAAAACAGATAATAAAAACAGGTTTGTCTCTTCAAAGGTACACTTTTGAAACAAAGAAGAACATTCTTGGGCCATTAGGGTTATACTTGAAGTCAGAAGGATTGGGCATTAATTGTTTTGAGATCTGTTATCCTGAAATTCTACATGGTCACAAATGACTGTCTTTGGACTCTTGACAGATGCAGGTTTCTCACAATTTTACAATATTGAGAAGTTCCTTCAATCACTGTTCTGAAAGAACAAATAGGTTTTGCCCTGAACTCAACAAGAGGAGTTTTTTTTCCGAAATAGGAGAGATCAGCTGGGCAACCACAGGTTTCTTGTTCCCCAACTAATTCCACACTAATTCTGAAATAATTTCTATCCACCCATTGTTTGAATAGCCTGAGCCAAGGTCTGTAGCAAAGTAAGTAGGTATCACAAGTCACATGATTTCTACGAAGCCTTGTTAAAATAAGTCTTCAATGCCCGAGGTGACCAATCACTATGTCTTTTAAAGAAATCACACTAGTTGATACAACAATGCTTGAACTTTTTTCCACAATCCATTAAAACTTAAATTCACCAAGATATAAACATGAAATGTCTAAATAACTAGGTGCCAACATCAATGAACGTTATCATCATTAAACAGCTGGATTTTACAAATGTCTAGTCAAAGTGATCTCTTCATTTAGGTTTACACAAGAATGTAACAAGACGCCTCTTATTTCATCCTCCATGTACTGTCTCCCAATCTGACCTAACAGTTTTTCATCTTGTCCAACCTAAAATCCATTTTCTTTAACTCACTGTCTCATGCAATTCTTCTGAAGTTAGATTAGATTACAGGCAACTGTAATATCCACAAGTAATAAGCATGAAACACTTGCTCTTTCCACTTTCTAAGCTCGTGCCTTCTTCATCACTAAGTTTGGACTATTTTCGCTTCATTTTCATTGAAACGTGAAACAATGATAAATGATATTAATAAGCTGAAGAGGGTTCAGGTAAGATTTACCAGGATGTTACCAGGAATGGAGGGTTTGAGTTATAAGGAGAAGCTGGGACTGTTTTTCTGGAGCGTAGAAGGTTGAGAGGTGACCTTATGGAGGTTTATAAAATCATGAGGGCTATAGATAAGGTGAATGGCAGGTATCTTTTCTCTAGGGTGGGGAATTTCAAGACTAGGCAACATGGTGAGAGACAGAAGATTTTAAAAAAACATGAGGGACAATTGTTTTACACAAAGAGTAGTTCATGTGTGGAATGAACTTCCAGAGGAAGTGATGGATGCAGGTACAATGTTGAAAAGATATTTGGATGAGTACATGAATAAGAAATGTTAGGCCAAGTGAAGGCAGGTGGGACTTGTTTAATTGGAGATTATGGTCGGCATGGACTGGTTGGGCCAAAGGGTCTGTTTCTGTGCTCTATGACTATGACTCAATGGGTCAAATTTAACTGCCCCAAGTAAATAGTAAGTCACAGTCTACTTCAACATTGTAGCTGTGATAACTGCATGGTCTGCTTTGAGGCAAATTTGGCCACTGTTAATAACTTTGACTAGCTGACAAATGAATTAAAATCAGCTGGTTTCTATTTCCCATATCAAATGCATGTAAATCTGAACTTTACTGAGTGGTTCCTCAGGGCATCCTGAATGACAGTGTCCAAGTTACAAATTGGGTGATAAAACCTGCAAACAACAGTGATGGAACTGGGGATCCTTCACTCTTTAAATGTTAACCCTTTGTTACAACAGGAATGAAAAGCATTTCACAAACAGATTCCTTTAGTATCAGTTCACGTGCTGCGCCAACAGGAGAGGGTCTAAAGGACATGGCATTAACCTGAAGTCCTGGGTTCAAGTCCCATCATGGCAGATGGTGGGATTTGAGTTTCAGTTTGTTAAAAAAAATCTGCAAGTGAGAGTTTAACGATGACCTTGAAGCCGTCATTAATGATTGGGAATTACCTAGTCTGGCCTATTTGTGACTCCAGACCCACAGCAATGTGGTTGTCACTTAAGTGCCCTCTGGGCGAATAGGGATAGGCATTAAATGGATAATTGGTGATGCCCAAAAATGACGAATGAATAAAAATAATAAACTGGCTGTACAATGGGGAAAGACTGCATAGTTGTTTGCTTTTGCAACAAGGACAATATTCCTTGTATCTCTTCAATGCTGAGCTGGATTCTTGATCAAGAGGGAAATCAAGGGTTATGGGGAAAATGCAATAGAGTGGACGTGAGGAACGTTGGATCAGCCATGATCTTATTGAATGGTGAAGCGGGTTTGAGGGGCCTAATGACCTACTCCCATTCCAGTTTCTTATGGACAACATTAAACCTAAAAGTTACTTCCACTGCCTCTCAAGAATAGATCAGTGTGGAAAAATTCAACATTAGTTAAAAATTTATTTGAGGACTTTGTCTCCCACTCTTTCTCTCTTCTACTTATAATTCGAGTGACATTTTTGGATTGACTTTTTCACTTTTACAGCAATTAGTAGTTGGTGCTGTAGGCTTCTTACTGTTCTCTGTATCTTTCTCCTTTCATTTATGTTTCCGCACTTCATCCATCATCCCTAGTGGAGAGTCAAGTGTTTCTTAGAAGAAAGACTTCTTTTGTTCTTTCTTATTTTCAATGTTTGCCTTCCTCCCCTTTTCCTGAATCAAATACACTCACTGAATCTTACACTTGACTCAGTGGGTTACTATAGGCTATGATGATAGAATAAGGTGAGAGGAAATGGGAAGAGTCTCAGGGGAGCATAAGCACCGATGTGGACTATTTGGGCTGCATGGCCTGTTTCTATGTCTAGAATAGAGTGGTGCTGGAAAAGCACAGCAGGTCAGGCAGCATCCGAGGAGCAGGAAAATCGATGTTTCGGGCAAAAGCCCTTCATCAGGAATGAGGCAGGGAGTCTCCGGGGTGAAGAGATAAATGGGAGGGGGGGTAGGGCTGGGCAGAAGGTAGCTGAGAGTACAACGGGTGGATGGAGGTGGAGAAGAAGGTGATAGGTCAGAGAGGAGGTGGAGCGGGTAGGTGGGAAGATAGATTGGCAGGTAGGACAGGTCATGAGGACAGTGCTGAGTTGGCAGGTTGGAGCTGGGGTAAGGTGAGGGGAGGGGAAATAGGAAACTGGTGAAGTCCATATTGATGCCCTGGGTTGAAGTGTTCCGAGGGGGAAGATGAGGTTTTATTCCTCCAGGCATCAGGTGGTGAGGGAGTGGCGGTGGAGGAGGCCCAGGACTTGCATGTCCTTGGCAGAGCGGGAGGGGCAGTTGAAATGTTCAACCACAGGACAGTGGGGTTGATTGGTGTGGGTGTCCTGGAGACATTCCCTCAAGCACTCTGTGAGCAGTTTCTATGCCCTATATCTACGTGTGCTGCTGGCTCTCTGAGTCAGGGACTCTTTGCTCCATTCCAGAACTTGAGCACTAAGGAATGATGAGTATCAAATAAGATCAAAATGGAGAATAACATTAAAAAAGTTGCATTAAATGTATTCTATCTGGATGCATGCAGCATTCATCACATTTTTGATCATTTGAATGCTCAAATTGAGGTAAATGGATATGATTTAATTGATACTATTGAAATGTAGCTACTGACATCGGGAACTGAATATCCACGGATAATTTAGGAGTGATGGGAGAAAAAGGAAAAGGAGCATTCCGATGAAGGGATGACATCCGTACACATGTAAGACGGGATGTTCAATTGAAAGAGCCAGATGTAGAATCTGTTTGGGTAGGACTAAGAAACAGTGAGGGAAAGCAATCATTGGTGGGAGTTGTTGACAGAATACCAAGCTGTGGTATTAACGTTGGACTATAAAACAGGAAATTAGAGGTGCATAATGCAATGTGGGTAACATAGTGGCAGTGGGTATTGCATATAGTCTGGGTTAACCAAGTTCGAACTAATGCTGTGGAGCATGATTTCCTGGAGTGTGCACAGGATGGTTTGTGGAAGTATGTTATGAGTCATCTGGGGAATCAGGTTACTATGGATTTGGTGCTGTGTAATGGGAAAAGGCTAGTCGATAACCAAGCTGTATTTGGAAAATAGTGGCGCGAATATCATTGGATTAGATATGAAGTTTGACTGTGACGTAGTTCATTCTGAAGCAAGGATCTTCAATCAGAGCAAAGGAGACTATGAGGATGTGAGAGACATGTTAGCTATGGTAGATTTGGAAAATACAGTAAAAGACCAGATGGTAGGGAAGCAGTAACTAGTATTTAAAGAAATACCACAAGGTCTACAACAGATATATAGTTGAACACCCACAGGGAAAGATGAATGAATTATGGTTAATATAGATAGCATTAGCTCAAAGGATATGGTTTATAAGAATACCACAAATGATAGTAAGCCTGAGGATTGGGGGCAATTATAAAACTTTGGTTCGGCCACACTTAGAGTATTGCATTTAATTCTGGTAGAAAGGATATGAAGGCTTTGGAGAGGGTGCAGAACAGGTTTACCAGGATGCTGCCTAGGTTAGAAGGTATGAGGTATAAGGAGAGGCTAGAAAAGCTAGCTTTGTTTTCTCTGGAGTGGCAGAGGCTTGAGGGGTGGGGGTGGGTGGTGGGTAGCATGGGGGGAGGGGGGTGCTTGATAGAAGTCTATAAAATTGTGAGATGATTAACTAAGGTTGACAGACAGAATCTTTTCCCCAGAGTTGAAATGTCTAATACTAGGGGGCAAGCATTTAAGGTAAAAGGGGGCAAGTTCAAAAGAGATGTGAGTGGATAGTCACACACCTAGAGTCTGGAGCATGCTATCAGGGGTGGGGTGGAGGCAGAAATGATAGGGACGTTTAAGGGACTTTTAGATCAGCACATGAATATGCAAGGAATGGAGGGATATGGACCAAGGGCAGGCAGAAGGGATTAGTTTAATTTGGCATCATGATTGGCACAACATTGTGGGCTGAAGGGCCTATTACTATGTTGTACAGTTCCATGTTATACTACTGAGGTCCTAGTAAAGGAGGGCTAAGGAGACTGATAAGGTAAATGAAAAAAATTATGAATTCAAAGGAACATAAGAAAGGATTATAGAAGGTATAAATATCACTGGATTAGTAATCCAGAACACCAGGCTATTGTTATTGGGGCATGAGATCAAATCCCACTTTAGCAAATGGTGATATTGAAATTCAGTCAAAATCTGAGATACAAATTAAATTAGCCTAATGGCAGTCAGATAAGCACTGTAAGAACTTCACTAATTCACTACTGTTCTTTAGAGAAGGAAATCTGCCATCCTTATCTGGTCTGACTCCAGATTCACAGTAAGGTGACTGACAGTGAATAATTAGAGTTGGGTAGTAAATGCTGGAATGCCTGTATTCCACAAACAAACTTTAAAAAAAAGCTTCCATCACGATGTGAAAGGAAAAAGACTGGCAAGGATAAATGTGGACTTGTTACAGATGGGACCTGGAAAATCTATAGCAGAGGAGCCTTAAGTGTTCAACAGCACAAGTCAATCTTTATTCAGAACTCGTGGGAGAGGTCTCTGTAAGCAGTCTCTAAGACACTCTGCCTGCCCCGATCAACTACAGAGTATTTATACAAGTCGTGCTACAGTGGTTACATCAGGTTATGAGGTTATCCGTTTACACCATCTGTTAGTCAATCCTCCCTGCTGGCAGGATGGAGCTTCTCTCTACTGTCTACAGCTACTTGTTTAAAGGAATTCAGTTACATCCCTCAATATTAGTTTGTCGGCTGCATTTATAATTTCATTATCAGTATCTTATCTACTCACTTACCGCGGGTACAAAAACCATGATTTTGACCATGTAAATGACTGTCTTAGCTAACAAACTGCTTCGGCCATTTCATGTCAATTCAAACTCCTGGGTGGCCATTTTATGTCACCTCTACCCATGGGCCACCCTGACAACCTCATGGTGTGGGGCAGGCATTTAAGATGGGGGTTAGGAGTAACTTTTTCACCTGGGGTGTGGTAAGTCTTTGGAATTCTCTACTCTGTGGAGCAGTAGAAGCTCAACGATTGAGTTTTCTGGAGACCAACAACATTGGAGGATGTTGGAGTTAGTGTGGGAAATGATTTTGAGATGATGATCAGCCATGATCTACAATGGTAAGGTAGGCCTGGTGTTCTGTTCGGCCTATATCTGCTCCCACCACAAAGATATTGCTTTTCTCCCTCCAAGGAAGGAGTCTTCTTTTTGAGATGACTGTGGAAGAGAATCTGGCATTACTTGAAGAACTGAGAGTTCTCCCATCAACTTCACTAATTAGATAGGATAGTGAAGAAGGCGTTTTGTATGCTTTCCTTTATTGGTCAGAGTATTGAGTACAGGGGTTGGGAGGTCATGTTGTGGCTGTACAGGACATTGGTTAGTCCACTGTTGGAATATTGTGTGCAATTCTGGTCTCCTTCCTATCAGAAAGATGTTGCGAGACTAAAAAGGGCTCAGAAAAGATTTACAAGGATGTTGCCAGGGTTGGAGGATTTGAGCTATAGGGAGAGGCTGAACAGGTTGGGGCTGTTTTCCCTGGAGCGTCAGAGGCTGAGGGGTGACTTTATAGAGGTTTACAAAATTATGAGGGGGCATAGATAGGGTAAATAGGCAAAGTCTTTTCCCTGGGATCAGGGAGTCCAGAACTAGAGGGCATAGGTTTAGGGTGAGAGGGCAACTTTTTCACACAGACGGTGGTCCGTGTATGGAATGAGCTGCCAGAGGATGTGGTGGAGGCTGGTACAATTGCAGCATTTAAGAGGCATTTGGATGGGTATATGAATAGGAAAGGTTTGGAGGGATATGAGCCGGGTGCCGGCAGATGGGACTAGATTGGGTTGGGATATCTGGTCAAAATGGACGGGTTGGACCAAAGGGTCTGTTTCCATGCTGTACATCTGTATGACTCTACCTTAGGGGGTTCTGTCATGAGTTCATAATCATTTGCAATGTTTCATCGGATATTTATACCAATACAGCCTACTAGGTGGTGCAGGAGAGCAACCTCTTGTCCTCTGATGTTCCCCCCCCACCAACCCCTCCCCCCAACCCCTCCACCAATGGAAATTTACTGCATAGAAGGAAGCCTTTTAGCCTATCATGTCCATGCAAACTCAAAAAGAAGATACCTACTTATAGTGTCCTGTAGGCCTGGAGTTAACTTAAGTAGGCCCTAACTGCAGATGTAATTGTGACATGCCAGGCCGTCTAACCTGTTCAATGCAATGCAGGTGGCATGACTTCAGTGTGCCACCTCCTCATTAACCTGCCTTCTTCATGCAGACAGCACAAAGTAGTAAGGAACCAAAAATCAACACTCACTGTCGCTACCTGTGGTCAGTATGTGCCTCTTAGAAGGGAGATGCACTGTGATTGTATCAGGAACTGGGTGTCCTTTGTGATCTAAATCTGACCTGACCTGACCTGATCTGACAAAAGATAACCGTGTGAGAGCAGAGGTATGTGGATTTCCAAGACTGCACTGGAGGATCTGAGAAACAGGTGGAAAGGATTCCATCTGCATTTCCCATTGCCAATATCATCAAAGATGAAAATGTGTTGCTGGAAAAGCGCAGCAGGTCAGGCAGCATCCAGGGAACAGGAGAATCGACATTTCGGGCATAGGCCTGAAGAAGGGCTTATGCCCAAAACGTCGATTCTCCTGTTCCCTGGATGCTGCCTGACTTGCTGCACTTTTCCAGCAACACATTTTCAGCTCTGATCTCCAGCATCTGCAGACCTCACTTTCTCCTCAATATCATCAAAGACCCCTCCCATCCCGGTTATAATCTCTCCCAATGGGCAGAAGATACAGAAGCTTAAACACACAAACCAACAGGTTCAAGAACAGCTTCTTCCCCGCTATTTATAGAATCCCTACAGTGTGGAAACAGGCCCTTCGGTCCAACAAGTCCACACTGACCCTTCAAAGATTAATCCATCCAGACCCATTCCCCAACATTCAACCCGCGACTAATGCACCTAACCTACACATCCCTAAACACTGTGGGCAATTTTAGCATGGTCAATTCACCAAGCCTGCACATCTTTGGACTGTGGGAGAAAACCCACAGACACAGGGAGAATGTGCAAACTCCACACAGACAGTTGCCAGAGGCTGGGATTGAACTCGGGTCTCTAGCGCTGTGACGTAGCAGTGCTAACCACTGAGCCACCATACCACCCTGAGTGCATCTTTTAAATTTCAAATCTAATGTTGACCTTGTCATTTTTGCATGTACTTAGCAGCTGTAACTTTGTATTCCTCGCTCTGTTCAATCACCCTATGATCTTTGTATTATGATCTGCTGTCCTGCATACCAAACAACATTTTTCACTGTACGTAGGTACGTGATAAAAATAATAATAAATCAAATCAAATCAGATCAAGTCAAGAAACAGATCCTAAATCCACAGGGAACCAACAGATCTTGTATGTGCTGGGAATCAAGACATTTTGTATCTACAGAGAATGAAGTGGTTTCCTGTATTCCTAGGGATCAGGAGATTCTGTATTTACAGGGAACTGTGAGATCCTATATCCACAGGGAACCAAGATGTCTTGTATTCCCAGGGAACTAGGAGATTCTGTACCTACAGGAAACCAGGAGCTTCCAAATCCCCAGAGAGTCAGAAGAGAGATGTTCTACAAAGCAGTTATTCTGACAGTGTTTGGTTTCTCCAATGTAGAGTAGTCCACAGTGGGTGCAGCGAATGCAACACACCTGGTTGGAAGAGGCACAGGTGAAATGCTGCTTTACCTGGAAAGAGTGTTTCGGCCCTTGGATGGTGAGCAGGGAGGAGGGGAAGGGACAGGGGTTGCACTTTCTGCAGCTACACGGGAAGGTGCCATAAGAAGAGGCGAGTGAAGGAATGGACTAGGGTGTCCCAGACTGAGCGGTCCCTGCAAAATGCAGAAAGAGGGGAAGATGTGTTTGGTGGAGGGGCGCCTTTGAATGTGAAGGCTGGTGGGGTGAAAACTGAGCCTTTGAACAACATCTCATCTTCAAACTAAGCAGTTTACAGCCTTCTGGGCTCAAGATTGAGTTCAATACCTTCAAATTGTTAACCAAATGCAGAATGGGTGACCGCTTTGCGGAACTCACTTGTCATCCCACCAGCGTCCTCATTCAAAGGATCATTTGCAGCCATTTCTGACAACTCCAGCAGAATACCTCCACACAACACATCTTCCCCTCAATCCCACTGTCTGCATTTCACAGGGATTGTTCCCTCCGGGACATCCTAGTCTATTCCTCAACCACTAACACCACACCCCTTTCCCTGTGTAACCACAGAAAGAGCAACCCCAGCCCCTTCCCCTCCTCCCCTGCTCACCGTCCAAGGGCCGAACCAATCTTTCCAGGTGAAGCAGCATTTCACCTGTACCTCCTCCAATCTTGTGTATTGTATTCACTGCACCTAATGTGGCCTACTCTACATTGGAGAAACCAACCACAGACTGGATAACCACTTTGCAGAACACCTCCAGTCGGTGCACAGGTATAACCCTGGCCTTCCCATAGTTGGTCATTATAACACAGTGTCCTGCTGGCCTGCCCATGTGTCTGTCCTCGGCATGCTGCGGTGTTCTAGTGAATCACAGCACAAACTGGAGGGGCAACATCTCATCTTCAGACTAGGCAGCTTCCAACCTTTTGGGCTCAATATTGAGTTGAACACCTTCAAATTGTGAACCCATTCCTTCCCTCTCTTTCAGCTTTACTTGTTACACTCTCTGTCACCATGTTGTCTCTCTCCCCTCCCCTTGCTCCAGTTCCTCTCAGTCTGGCAGGTAGACACACCTTTGTTCTTCCATTCTCATGTTCTGATCATTTAGTCTGAATTATCAACATCCTTTCTCCTCCAGCACGCCAACAAACACTCCCCATTGCATAAATACTGCCCCTTCCACACTTCCCTTTAGCTCTGATGAAGAGTCACCTAGTCTCGAAACATTAGTTTGCTCTCTCTCCATGGGTGCTGCTTGACCTGCTGCGATCTCCAGCACTTGCTGTTTTTCCAAACTACAAAGCTAGTCTGTTCCCATTCCTTGGTAAAGATAATGGTTCTGTGTGAGGGCTAAGTCCATGTGTTGGGTGCTCCAACTTGGCTGTGGTGGCCCAGTTGTAAATCTGTGTAGCTTTCAACAGGAGAAATTTTCTGATTTTATTGGGACTGCCTAGTTTTCTAGGGTGGCGTCTGTCCTTGGCTGTCTGCAGTCTTTGCTATTTGAAACAATGCCACTATCTGAGATCACTCTGTGGATAGTTTTTTTTTTGACACATTTTTATCTGATCATGGTGGATGGGCCACATTTCCTGAGCTGCCCTTCAAATAGTCCTTGAACCTTAATCTCGTTCAACCTGGCAGGCAATGTGCGAGTTTAAACTGTGAATAGATAACTGCCTACAGGACCGTATCATCAATAATACGTATTATTACATGGTCACCCTATCTGAGCTGAGCTCTCATGATGACTGCTTCAGTTAGTGCTTTTTCAAGACTCTCAGGGCTTAGTGCTTTATCTTCTCATTCAATGGTGATAATGTTCCAAACGTATCCCTTATAGATAGTCATCATCCTCATCATCAGCAGTCTCTCAAAGACGAGGATAATGCTCTCCCACTCTCAGGGTGAGTCTGTAGGAGGCTGCACAGCCCTATATGGCTACCACAGGCTCTGTTACACTTGGTGCAAAAGGTGGTCATGGGAAGGAGGTGGATGGGAGTGTTGGTGTGGCAGCACGCTCCTTACGCTTTGTGACTTCAACTTTTTCCCGATGGCAGGTCTCGAGGTGCTCGACACCTTCCTGGATGCTCCTCCTCCACTTTGGATGGTCTTGGACCAGTGATTCCCAGGTATCTGTGGGAATGCTACATTTCCCCAGTGAGGCCTTGGGGGCATCCCTGAAGCGCTTCCCCTGTCCACCTGGGGCTCGCCTGCCATTTCGGAGCTGGGAGTAGAGCAGCTGTTGGGGGGGGGGGGTCTCATGTTGGTCATCCAGATGATGTGCCCAGCCCAGGACAGGATCTGGAAATGAACCACACTCCATTGGGAAACCATTTCAAAGACATGTGTGTCTGAGTGGGGAGTGACCCACAGCATATCATCTCCCCACTACCCATCCTCACATAGGTGAGCAGAACCTATCTATGTCCAAATCATACTATCAAGTCAATGATCACTGTGTTCAGCAATACAACAAGATGCTCGTGTTCCTTTGCTACATTTTGGTGCATTGGAGAGGGGATTACCAATCTCAGCACATTCAATACTTGGAAGGCAAGTGCAAGTGACCTCACCCAGCAACCAACTGACCCATTGTCCAGCCATTCTAATGTACATGACCTTCAATGATAGCAGGCGAAAGTGAGGGCGGCAGATGCTGGAGATCAGAGTTGGAAAAGCACAGCAGGTCAGGCAGCATCCAAGGAGGAGCAGAATCGATATTTTGGACAAAAGCCCATCATCAGGAATGAAGCTTGTGAGCCAAGGGGGTAGAGAGATAAATGGGAGAGGGGTGGGTCTGGGGGGAAGGTAGTTGAGAGTGCGAGAGGTGGATGGAGGTGGGGGTGAAGGTGATAGGTGGGAGGGGAGAGTGGAGCGGATCGGTGGGAAGGAAGACAGACAGGTAGGACAGGTCATGAGGGCGGTGCCGAGTGGGTAGGTTCAATTTCTCTCTTGCTAGACATGGCCATTGCCTGATTCATGTATGGCACAAATGTTACTTGCCATTTGTCAGCCAAAGCTTAGATATTGCCCAGATCTTGTTGCTTTGGACATGGGACTGCTTCGGTGCTTGAGGAGTTGCAAATGGTGCTGAACATTACATAATCATCGATGAACGTCCCCATCTCTGATCTTGTGATGGAAGGAAAGTCGTTGATGAAGCATCTAGAAATGGTTGGGCCTTGGACACTACCCTGAGGACTCTGGGTAAGTGTCTGGGTAAGACCCAGTGGGTAAGTGGCATTGAAATGCCCATCAACCATGATTGAATGGCGGAGTGGACTCGATGGGCCAAATGGCCTTATGTCAATGTCTATGTCTTATCGCCTTATGGACTTCTGCAGAGATGACTAACCTACAATAGCCACAACCATCTTCCTATGCACCAGGTATGACTCTAACCAGGTATGACTCTAACCAGCAGAGAGATTCCCTTAGTTGCCATCGCCTCCTGCTTTGCTCGAGTTCCTTGGTGACACTCTTGATAAAATGTAGCCTTGATATTAAGTGCAGTCAACTTACATCATCTCTCCTGTTTAGCACCTTTGCCCATGTTTGTACCAAGGCTCGAATGCGGTCAGGAGCTGAGTGTGGCTGGCTGAGCTCTTGCTGAGCATCAGTGAACAGGTTAAACCTGAGTAAGTGAAACTTAATGGCATTGCTGATGACACCATTCATGATGATTTACTGATGATTGGGAGTAGACTGATGGGACAGTAACTGGCCAGGTTGGATTTGTCTTGGCTTTTTGTTTGTAGGATTTTCCACATTGTTGGGTAAATGCCAGTGTTGTAACTGTACTGGAACAGCTTGGCGAGGGGAGCGGCAAATTCTGGAGCACAAGCCTTCAGTACTATTGCTAGAATGGTTGTTAGAGCCTATAGTCTTTGCAACATTCAGTGCCTCCAACCATTTCTTGATATCACATGGAGTGAATCCAATTAACACTTCTACAGCAAGAAATTAAAATATGAACCTTGTATCCAATTTTGGGGTTGGTTTTGTAAGATGAACTTGTTTGTGTGCTTTGGATACTGGCTTTAGTTTTTTCAGTAATGGGATGGCAATGAAGATGCTGTTTTACATCAGTAAGGGAAATCTTTTCCAATCTTGACATTCACTTAAGCAACAATCTACACCTCAAATGTATGAACCTGCAATGCAGTGACAGCTCTGTCATCATCTTGCTTGCAAACATTGTGTAGAGAGAGAGAGAGACGGAACTTTTTTTTTAGTTGAAACTGTGGGTGTTTTTCCCATTGTTGAAATATTTTGGATAATTTAGCTCCCTTTCTTCAACATTGAATGTCAACTGGCAATCTATTCTCCCTTGTTTTCTTATTGGTATTTAACTGTAGACTAACAATTCAGACAACTTTAAATGAAAACAATTTAGGGACAGTCCCTACATTATATTTCTCTCCTACAGCTAACAACCACAGTTGAGTTGCCTCCTCATGAAGGTGAGCAGTCAATCTGATTAATGGAGATCCCATGGAGCTTTTAGGGAGTTCCAGACTTTCAAAGTAATGGTATTGAAGGAGGTCAGGATGCCATGGTTGATGCATGATTGGATGGTGATGGTGATCCTATGGATCTGCTACTATAAGGTGTGGGTCACTGAGTTGGGTGCTACTGCTAATCAAGTCTTGCCTGCTTAATGCAGTGCCTCCGACACTTAATACTGCAATCCCAGAGAACCAAGGATGATGAAATTCAAGGTCATACTCAAGGATGAAATAGCAAGCAAACAAACAATTTTCTCCCAGTTAGTTAAATAAAAGCAAAATAATGCGGATGCTGGAAATTTGAGAAATAGAGAATGATGGAGAAACTCAGTAAATCTGACAGCATTTGTGGAGAGAGAAACAGTCAACATTTCAAGTCCAGTATAACTCTTTTTAGAATTGTTGAAAGGTGTGAAACCTCAGATTCTGAAGCAGTTGTCATACTGGACTTAATATGCTAACTGTTTCTTTATACACAGATGATGCCAGAGTTACTGTGTTTTTCCAGCAGTCTCCGTGTTTGACCTGGTTAGTTTTATGAATTGAATATCATTGAGAAGTGTATTGGTCAGTAAAATGAGACTCAATAGCCAGATTGCTGATTGCCTACATTGCTGAGTCGGTAAAGTGTGATGCTGGAAAAAGCACGGCAGGGCAGGCAGCACCCCAGGAGCGCTTTAGCAGCTCATCAGGTCCTAATGAAGGGTCCTTCCCGAAACTGTCCTAAAGAGCTCCTCGGATGCTGCCTGGCCTGCTGTGCTTTTTCCAGTGCCACACTTTATTGAGTCTGACTCTCCAGCATCTGCAGACTTCCCTATCTCCTCGCCCCCTACATTATTGATAATAATGATTAGGATTTGGCTACTGGGCTACAATTTTGCATTGCAATTTCTCTCTACATTTCCTTCTCTTTTTTCTCATGCATCATGAGTTAGATGCCTTCTTGTAGCTGTCCCAGATAAGCTTAGCTATGGTTATAGCCTATTCAGCCTTACAGGTCTTCAACACTAAAGCCAGGATGGGCAAAATCATGACCTTGGCTGAGTCTAGTGCACTTCATTGATGCCCTCATGGTGTGAATCGAAATGGCTTAAAGCCACTTCTGGCTGAAGCTAGCTGCAAAGTCTCAGAAGAATAACTATGTATGGAAGATTAGTCAGGGTTAACTCACTACTCTGATACACTTTGCTAATAAGACAGTGCTGTCTCCTAGCTCAGCAGTAACTGATGTTGCTTACCGAGTTAAGAAAGCAAAGAGTGCTCGAATCATCGAGGTCTAATATGGCTACAGTAATAAGGTAAACTGACAAGTGCAGTAGCATATGTTTTTGCAATGAGTTTGTTTCCTGTTGACATAAAAAGAGCCTTTGTGTGTTGTCAGTGTGATGCTGCAGTGGTTTAAGTAGAGCACACCGGTAAGAGATCTCCGAATCAGGTCAATCTTATTGCAGAGCTCAGTCCGCTCTCCATGCAGAAGCATGCTTTGTGATAAATCTGCCATCAGTCTGGAGACGGCAGCGTGAGTAAGTGCATCTGCCACTGGATACGCTGTGCTGTGTACTCCCAGGGTGCTCAGCCAGCTGCTTGTTAACAGAAACAAAACTTTTTTCTGAGGTTGAGGAGCTGCTGTGCTGCGGAGAGTTTCAGAACCCTTCTGACATCGTAAATAAGCTGACATCCATTTGCTTCCTGCTCATTAGGTGAAAGATGATAGCACTGGGCTGTATGGAATTATTTGATTTAGTCATTTCTCTGTGTCCTCGGCCTCCTCATCAATAATCCCATTCACCAGGCAATGGATGAAGTAGTTAATCTTCCTTAGGAACCAAAATGCTGGCAGAAAATGGCACAGCATAGCTCTACATGATACAGATTTCTTCCTGCACTGTCACAGCCAGATGTGTGAATTATCATTTTGTTTGAGTACATAAGAGCCTTATGTCTAATCCATCTGAGGATAAGGCACTTGTGATTTTAACTCTTATCCAGTAAATAGTATGTTACTTCCATCTGTCCACAGTGCCAGAAAAGAACAGCCCACAAACACCTGTACAAATTTTGCGACCTGATATTTGCTAAATGACTTTATCAGAAATAGCCGGCCGTTTAATTCTTCATGAGTAAACACTCAGCAGGGTGTGTGTGAGTTATTGAGCATGCAAGTCAGCTCCTGATCCAGGAAAGAAGAGAGGATTTGTGCACAGCTTTCATAAGCTCAGAAAGTATCAAAGTGTGGTCACTATTGTAAGGTTAGTCAGAAGACAGCAAATGTACACAGCGAGATCTCAAATAAAGTAATATAAAATAATAATGCAAACTAATCTCCTCCAAAACTGTGGATTGATGAATAAATGTTGGTGAGGGCATAGTGAACTCCAAAGTTCACTGTGCCCTTAAAACGTACTGTGGGATCTTTGATTTTTGACCAATTGAGAGTTTAGGTTTTCACTTTAATGGATCATCCCCAACAATGACATCTGCAGCAGCACAACACTTCCCTGACACTACGCTAAACATAAACCTTCATCAGATGATCATCCAGGGTCTCATTTGGACTCCCCTGGTGACATGGATAGAGAACCATAGAAATGATACAACAGTGAAGGGAGCCATTCAGCCCATCTCGTCCATGTTGGTCTACTGCACAGAGGAAAGAAATTAAATATTGACAAAGCCATTTGGCCAAACAGCGAGCATGGAGTAAACTTTAACCAGTGACAGACAGACATTTCTGCTCCTAATAGTTCCCACAGTGTTAATCTTTCATGGACTTGTTCCTGCAATGATTTGGTGTTGCAGCTTTAACCATCACCTCATTTTTAACAGTGTAGAAACTGGAATAAGGCACGCATTTAAATTGGCATGCATGCATTGCAAGTAATGTGAATGGAGTGTACTGATCTGGAAGTGACATTGATAAAACTAAGTGAAAAGATAAAAGGGCGACAACTGATTTTAAAGTCAGCAAACATGAGGACATCCACTTTGGCCCCAAAATAAATAGAGCAGGGTTCTTTCAAAAGAGAGAACTGAAAACAATGCAGGTCAAAAGAGATTTGGGATCCAAGTATGGAAAGCATTAAAATATTATGAATAAGTAAAAAGAAATGGAAATGGCTAGTGCTATGCTGACCTCTATAGCTAGGATAGCGATAGGTAGTTAACTAGGATACAAGGCGGTAAAACCCACAGCAATACAAAGCCGTGGTTAGACTAAACCTGGGAATGCTGCAACACGTGGTGACATGGATAGAGAACCATAGAAATGATACAACAGAGAAGAGAGCCATTCAGCTCATCTTGTTCATGTTGGTCCTCAGTGGTGATATGTTAACTTGGTGGAGGTGGTGGAGGGGGAGCAATGGAACTGCAATGCTGTTTTACTAGAATGATTTAGAAGGTAAGTTATGGGGAGAGAATTGGAAATCCTAGGAATTTAGAAGGTTATGGGTGATGTGTTTGTAATTTTCATGATGTGAAATGATTCCTGCTGGCTGGGGAGTCCAGCACTGAGCTGGGGACAGTGGGGTCAGGGTGCAAGGTATGGGACGACGCATTGTGTTGGGTGGGGGGGGGGGGGGGGAGCATGGTTGGATGGCATGGAACAATCTAAAGATTACAGCTGGATCTTTCAGGTTAGAATTAGGAAATGCTTCTGCACATAGAAATTTTCAACAGCCTTTTACAAAGTGATGCTGGAGCAATTAGTAGACTCAGTAGTAGATTAACGAGTTTTGAGAAGACCTGTGGCTCAGGTTGAGGTCCTAGATGTAGGTTTGCTCGCTGAGCTGGAATTTAGCATTTATCACCCTCTGAGAAAAAGAACAGGAAATGAAATCACCGTAGGAAATGATGTTACCACAGGAAATGACATCACCAACCCAAACATATAAATAGAAAGTGGGCTACACCGCCAGTGCTTCATCTGGAGGCTCACTGAAGATGTTACCTAGTAGGGTGATGAAATGTCTTAAAACGAACCTTTCAGCTTAGCGAGCAAATCTACATTTAGTAGTAGATTTGCTAACTTTAAGGGTATTTAAATAGTCATTAGATAAATACATGAATGATAATGGAGTAGTGCAGGATAGATCGCCTCAGATGGGTTTCACAGGTTGGCACAACATCTGCGCTGTAATGTTCTATGTTCTACGTTCAATTTTATTTTGTTTAAACTGGAGATTGGCGTTTTTTTCTTGACTAAAGGTATTAAGGGATATGGAGTGAAGGGAGTTGGGTTAGCTGATGGATCATTTCTGAAAAGCAGGAGACAGTAGGGGGCATTGCTCCCTCTAAGGTGTGCTCACATACAGCTGTTCTGATGTTCCACACATGGCTATCAGGCTGCCAACACGGATCACAGCTTTGATCTCCAGGTTCTGAAATTGATGCCATGTACTGGTTAAATTAGATTAGATTCCCTACTTTGTGGAAACAGGCCCTTCAGCCCAACCAGTGCACACCGAACCTCAGAAAATAATCTCACCCAGACCCATTTCCCTCTGACTAATGCACCTAACACCATGGGCAATTTAGCACGGCCAATTCACCTGACCTGCACATCTTTGGATTGTGGGAGGAAACCGGAGTACCCGGAGGAAACCCACGCAGACACGGGGAGAATGTGCAAACTCCACACAGACAGTCACCCGGGGTAGGACTTGAACCCAATTCCCTGGAGCTGTGAGGCAGCAGTGCTAACCACTGAGCCACTGTGCTGTCATAACCTCGGCAGCATGCATGAGCTTGAAAAGAAACCAGAGGGAACACTGCTGCAGGGGTTAAATTTCGGGATCCTGCTCCTATGTTGTAAAACAAACCCTGCGCTGACACGCTGCGATTTGTAAAGCCAGGTTTCTAAGTGCTTCAGTGAGACGTTGCTATGACAACGAGTCAATCAAATGCAGAATCAAGGATGCTTCAGTTCCAGAAGGCTTTTGCAATTGTGTGAAAAGAAAGATTTTTGACTTTCAACATAATACCGCATACATAGAGTACTATTCTTGAAATTGCACAATTGCATTCTGTGTGAAAAAAATTGCCCCTTAGATCTCTTTTAAATCTTTCCCCTCTCACCTTAAAGCTATACCCTCTGCCTTCTCCTATCCTGGGTAAAAGGCCTTGTCAATTTACCCTCTCCATGCCCCTCATGATTTTATAAACCTCTGTAAGGTCACCCCTCAGCCTCCGACACTCCAGGGAAAACAGCCCCAGCCTATTCAGGGTCTCCCTCTAGCTCAAATCCTCCAACCCTGGCCACATCTTTGTAAATCTTTTCTGAATCCTCCCAAGTTTTGCAACTTCCTATAGCAGGGAGACCAGAATTGCACACAATGTTCCAAAAGTGGCCTAACCAATGTCCTGTACATCCACAACATGACCTCCCAACTCCTGTACTCAATACTCTGACCAATAAAGGAAAGCTTACCAAACACGTTCTTCATTATTCTATCTACCTACTACTCCATTTTCAAGGAACTATGAACCTGCACTCCACGGTCTCTTTGTTCAGCAACATTCCCCAGGATCTTACCACAAAGTGTGCAAGTCCTGCTCAGATTTCCCTTCCCAAAATGCAGCACCTCGCATTTATCTAAATTAAACTCCCTCTGCCACTCCTCAGCCCATTGGCCTATCTGATCAAGATCCTGTTGTACTCTGAGGTGATCTTCTTCGCTGTCCAATTTTGGTAATATCTGCAAACTTACTAAGTATACATCCTATGTTCACAGCCAAATCATTTGTGTAGCAATTTTCATAATCTTCGATGGCTCTTTACTGTCAATTAATTACTTTTAATGTGTAGTGATTGGTGCAGGAAATGCAGAGCTAATTTGAATGCAATAAACTCCTGCTAACAGTAGTTTAATAATGATCCAATTGTCTTTTTTGAATCTATATAATAAAGCAAAGAACTGTGGATGTTGAAAATCAGAAACAAACAAAACAGAAATCGCTGGAGAAACTCTGTAGGTCTGGCAGGATCTCTGAAAAGGGGTCACTGGCCTCGAAACACTAACTTTGTTTTCTCTCCACAGATGCTGTCTGACCTCTCCAGCAATTTCTGTTCTTTTTTCAAAAAATTGATTTGGTTAAGGATAAATATTGGCAGAGTACAGGACATTGGTTAGGCCTCCTTCCTATCGGAAAGATGTTGTGAAACCTGAAAGGGTTCAGGAAAGATTTACTAGAATGTTGCCAGAGTTGAAGGATTTGAGCTATGGGGAGAGGTTGAATAGTCTAGGGCTGTTTTCTGGAGCATTAGAGGCTGAGGGGTGACCTTATAGAGGTCTACAAAATTATGAGGGGCATGGATAGGATAAATAGACAAAGTTTTTTCCCTGGGGTCGGGGAGTCCAGAACTAGAGGTTTAGGGTGAGAGGGGAAAGATATAAAAGTGACGTAAGGGGCAACTTTTTCACGCAGAGGGTGGTACATGTATGGAATGAGCTGCCAGAGGAAGTGGTGGAGGCTGCAACATAAATATGGCATTTGGATGGGTATACGAATAGGAAGGGTTACCTGGTTGGGATACCTGGTTGGCATGGACGGGTTGGACCGAAGGGTTTGTATATCTCTATGACTCTATGACTAACTAATGTTAGTCCACAATACTCAAAGATGATCAAGGCTGGATAATGTCTTTGTTGAGACCAATGAAAAAGAAAAATATCATCACAGTAGTGAGTTGTAGTCACACCACAAACCTCATGTGTGGACAGATTGCTGTTTATCCACATTTCTGCAGATGCCATCCTCCTGGTTCTTGGACTGACTACAAACCCCTTGATGTGGAGGAGCTGGTGTTGGACTGGGGTGGGCAAAGTTAAAAATCCACAAGGCAAAAGTGGGTACTGCAAATGCTGGAGATTAGAGTCAAGGTTAGAGTGGTGCTGGAAAAGCACATCAGGTCAGGCAGCATCCAAGGAGCAGAAAACTTTCAGGCAAAAGCCCTTCATCAGGTAATTGCCTGATGAAGGAGCAGCGCTTTGAAAGCTAGTGCTTCCAAATAAGCCTATTGGACCATACCTTGATGTTGTGTGATTTGTAACTGCTAACACCTTGTAACATCACTCACTAGCTCAAATCAGCCCATCAGTGAGGTTTTTTCTCATTGCCCACGCCCAGACTGCACATGACTGGAAATCTTGCTCAAATGTTTCATTGGGTCACAGAACACTGAAACAGACCCTTCGTCCAACCAGTCCTTGCAGACCCATAATCCCAAACTCAACTAACCCCAAATGCCTGCACTTGGTCCATATCTCTTCCAACATTTCTTATTCATGTACGTAGCTAAATTGTGCTGTATCCACCACATTCTCTGGAAGTTCATTCCACAAACGAATCGCTTTCTGCATAAAATGCCATTCTTAAATCTTTCTTAGCAATTTTTGAAAAGGTTTTTAGCTCAGGTTGAGGTTCTGGATGTAAGTTTGCTCGTTGAGCTGGAAGGTTTGTTTTCAGACGTTTCATTACCATACTAGGTAACATCTTCAGTGAGCCTCTGGTAAAGCGCTGGTGGTATGTCCCACTTTCTATTTATGTGTTTAGGCTTCTTTGGGTTGGTGATGTCCTTTCTGGTTCTTTTTCTCAGAGGGTGTGTTTATTGATAGAGTTCCTGTTGCAATGCCATGCTTCAAGGAATTCTCATGCGTGTCTCTGTTTGGCTTGTCCTAGGATGGACGTGTCGTCCCAGTCAAAGTGGTGTCCTTCTTTGTCTGTATGTAAGAAGACTAATGAGAGAGGATCATGTCTTTTTGCAGCTAGTTAATGTTCATGTATCCTGGTGGCTAGGTTTATGATTGTTTGTTTAATGTAGTGTTCATTACAGTTCTTGCACGGTATTTTGTAAATGACATTCATTTTGCTGGTTGTCTGTATGGGGCCTTTCAAGTTCATTAGTTGCTGTTTTAGTGTGTTGGTGGGTTTGCGGGCTACCATGATGCCAAAAGGTCTGAGTAGTCTGGCAGTTGTTTTGGAGATGTCTTTGATGTAGGGGAGAGTGGCGAGGGTTTCTGGATGGGTTTTGTCTGCTTGTTGGGGTTTGTTGCTGAGGAATTGGCGGGCTGTGTTAATTAGGGACCTGTTCTTCTTGAATGCGTTGTATAGGTATTTCTCTTCTTCTCTTTGATGTTCCTTGGTGCTGCAGTGTGTGGTGGCTCGTTGAAATAATGCCTCAGTGCAGCTCGGTTTGTGGGTGTTGGGCTGCTTGCTTCTGTAGTTAACTATTGGCCCGTGTGTGTCATTTTCCTGTAGACGTTCTTCATTGAATGTTCGCTCTACTGTGACATCTAGGAATGGCAGTTTGTTGTTGCTCTCCTTTTTAGTGAATTTTATGTCAGTAAGGATATTATTGATGGCGTTGTAGGTTTCCTCTAATTTGTTTTGTTTAGTGATGACAAAAGTGTTATCCATTTGCAGACACTAAGTTTGGGTTGGATGGTTGGGAGGGCTGTTTTATCGAGTCTCTGCATTACTGCTTCTGCTAGGACCCCGATATTGGTGATCTCTAACTGCCTGCCTCTTCCAGCTCATTGTGCAGAAACGTTCTTTGACATTCTCAGGACTTTCATTCAGATGCAGTAACCTGCATAAAGTAACTGATGTGTGCTCACAATGGCTGTGTTCTTGATGTATTTATGGCTTTCACAGTTAGTCATTTCCAGCCAGACATTGGAAATGGATTTTGTTGAGCTGTCAAATATAATGTCAGTAATAACCCTGCACATTTTTGTTTTTCATTATAAACTTGTTATAAACAGGCATTTTCCACCAATCGTCCTAATAGTTTCCTCATTCCGTATGTTAGGGGTGTCTTAAAATAATCTTTTACAATAAGTTCAGAGGCATCTACGTTGCAATCAGTAATAAGGGAGAAAATGTCATCATCTTCAAACTTTGATCTCCTCTGTAACTTCTGTTGAGATTTAGAGTCTATTCAGGTTGAACAGTTTCTGAATTTAACCAAGTGTCCATAGAAAGGAATACCTTGATTTCTTGCTACATGAGAAACAGTAAACATGAGCCGAGTCCCGACATGTCAGCTTATTTCCCCTGGTAACAGGCACAATGTTGAAGTGACAGCAAGTGAAATGTAGATTTTGCTCTGATGCAAAAGGTTTAAATATTTAACCTGTTCAAAGATGACATGACACATCTTTGGGCCAGGCAGGACTTGAACCTGGGTTACCTGGTTCAGAGACCACTGCACCAGATGGTTAATCTGGATGGTTATTGAGTCTGCAATAGGGTTTAATTCATATGAATCTACATTCCAGTGAATCCAGTTTGTAAGTAGTGCTGATTATTGGTGCAAGGATGTCTCGCAGCCTGCACTTTGAGACAATAGACAATCATCATTTACTTTGATCACAACCAGGCTGATACCTACTGATAAAAGGCATGATGTACAGGACATAGAAACAGTAACAGGCAGTTTGGTTCCTCGAACCAATGCTTCCTTTCAGCAAGGTCCTGGCTTGAAGCTCAAACCTTTGATCCATTCAGATATATACAAAACCTACAGCACAGAAGGAGCCAACACTTTAAATAGAGAAGAGATGAAAGAAAACAGCCTGCACTCTGATCTCCTGTAACAACAACAATAGCACAGGGTTGACAATCCCCTGCTCAACAGCAAGACCACACTCCCCCTGCCAGGATTATATCCCAAATTGTGGTCAGATCTTGTGCTTTTTCCTTCAAAGAATTCCAGAGACCAGTGGTTAAAAATCCCATCTCTAATGTGCAAATAGGACAATGATTCATGTGTGTCGGTTAGTGGGATTGATGCACCCACGTGAGGCAGTGGGCTACGTTACCAGTGTAGAGTAGCCTGCATTTTAAAAATTTGGATGACAATATACATTTTTTTTCTGTTCTGATTCAATCCAGCATTTGGCCTGTTTCCTGCAATTAATCTCATCAAGGCACAAAGGGTTGGAGGAGTTTTGGTACTTGAAGTGTCTCAGTATAAAAATGGTTTGTTTTTGCATGCTTTAGTAGGCTGAAACTAAGTGTTGAGGAACATCTCGGGACTCGTTGGTAATGACAACATTCTAAAACCTCAAGTGAAAGATTAACGTGAGGTTCCTATGCATCTGCTACCCTTGCTCCCACCTCAGTTGTTATAATAATACATCTCCTCCCTCAACATCTCATATAGTGATTTGAGGTGCATGATTTAACTCTAATTAATATCATGTATTTCAAATTATTGGATTTTGAACTAGTGGCATTGTTGTTTTCTATCTGCTGTAAAGAAGTTTTATGATTTACTTGCAAGTATTTCTATATCCATGTTGATTCTTTTTAAAACACTGTGTGAGGGGCAGACTTGCTAGAAAATAATGGGGTTTTGATTACAATAAGAGTTTTACAAGCACAGATTAAACAGTGTAGAACATCAGACTTCAGTTATCCCCTTCACTTAAGAGAAATATTAACTTCGTTTGGCAGGTTTTCTGAAGTTTTGGCTGAAGCTGTCTGAATAAGATAGTTGCTCCTGAAGAAGAGAGATAGTTTAAAAAGTTAAGAAATAAATTACTTCAGTGCAGGGAAGGAGGTTGAAGTGTTTGGTTAAAACTCTGAAGGGGCTATTTGAAGCTGACAAAGTCTAACCTCTGCTGTGTGAAGATTTGGGGAAGAGGCTGTCAGATTTTCAGGATTGCTGGGGATGCTGGAAGGTCTGAAGCTGGATAAATGACTTACCCCAGTGTTCTGAAGAGGAGAGCTGAGGAGATTGTAGATGCAATGCTGGTGATCGTTCAGGAATCACTGGAATCACAGAAGGCCAGAAAATATAAACATCTTTTTAAGGAAGGAGGCAGAGATTGAGAAATTATAGGATGGTTAGGCCATTTGTTGATTTTAGAGTCTATTATTAAGTATGAGATTGTGGAATATTTGGAAGTGCTTGGTAAAATAATTCTGAGTCAGAATGCTTCATCAACAGAAGGTCATTCTTTTTAACTACTTGCTGTACCAGTCAGTGCTTATAATCTTCACGTTACAATTCAGTTTTCAAGTGGGTTGCAAGAGAAAAATCAAGTGCTGAGACATGCCACAGAACTCTGCATGTTCAATTTCAGACAAAAGTACGTATGGTGGCACGGTGGCTCAGTGGTTAGCACTGCTGCCTCCCAGCGCCAGGGACCCAGGTTCAATTCAGCCTCAGGTATCTGTCTGTGTGGAGTTTGCACATTCTCCCTGTGTCTGTGTGGGTTTCTTCCGGGTGCTCCGGTTTCCTCCCACATTCCAAAGATGCGCAGGTCAGGTAAATTGGCCATGCTAAATTGCCCATAGTGTTAGGTGCATTAGTCAGGGGTGAATGTGGGGAGTGGGTCTGGGTGGGTTGCTCTTCAGAGGGTCAGTGTGGACTTGATGGGCTGAAGGGCTTGTTTCCACACTGTAGGGAGTCTAAGGGTCATGGCTGAAAAAATCTCTGATAGATTTCTTTGAGGAGGCAAGACCAAGTTAGATGAAGGACAACCAGTGGATATGATCTATTTGGATTTCCAAAAGGCTTTTGATATTGTGCCACACAGGACACCACTACTAAATAAGATAAGAGTGTTAGGGGCAAGGTACTGGCATGGATAGAGGATTGGCTGACTGGCAGAAGACAAATAGTGGGGATAAAGAGTCTTTGTCAGGAAGGCAGCTGATGACTAATGGACTTCTACAGGGATCAGTGTTGGGGTGAAGGAACTGAGGGTATTGTTGCTACATTTGTAGAGGACACAAAGATAAGTGGAGGGATAGATCATGTTGACAATGCAGACAGACTTGGACATGCTAGGAGAGTGGACAAAGAAGTGGCAGATGGAATAGAATGTGGGAATGTGTGAGGTAGCACATTTTGGTAGTGTCCCTACCCCTGGACTGAGAGGCCTGGGTTCATATCCCACCTGCTCCAGAGGTGTGTAATAACATCTCTAAACAGGCTGGCTAGAAAAATAGTTTACATATAAAAGAAAGCAGACTAGTCCAGGCAGCAAGCTGTGAAGGAAGTCAAATCTGCTGACTATCTGCCTCCTCCTCTGTGGATGTCCTTGGAGAGGGTGCGCGTGGTGTCCAATGATCTCGATGCTTTGGAGAGGTGGGCACTGCGGCGGATACACTGCTTTATTTCCCCCTCCAACTTCTTTTTAATCCAGCCTCTTCCCTGTCTCCCTAACCCCCTCTTCACTGTTGATAGTTTCCATTGCCTGTAATGGACTTTGCTTATAAATGTCTAATTGATTACATGGGGGTTTTACTGGTGGTAGGTTAAACCAAGGAAAAGTCACAGCGATTTGGTGGTGGGAAAGTCATTCAGTTGTGTGTGATAGCACTTCTGGGTTGAAGACAAAACAATTTATAGCAGACTCAGGAATGTCTGTCCCAGGCTGGGACTTGCCTGTTTACATTACAGGTAGTGGTTCTATTTTGGTGTACAATGAATAATAGTGCTCCTTTCCGATTGGTCTCCTGAGTTAATACAGAGACCTAGTTTGGGATTCTCTTAAGGTTAACATGAAGGTTCAGTTGGCGTTAGGAAGCCAAATGCAATGTTAGCATTCATTTGGAGAGGCCTGGAATACAAGAACAGGGGTGTACTACTGAGGCTGAATAAGGCTCTGGTCAGACTGCATTTGGGATATTGTGTGCAGCTCTGGGCCCCACATATAAGGCAGGTTCTGCTGGCATTGGATGGAGTCCAGAGGAAGTTCACAAAAATGTTGCTGGGGGATAAAGGGTTTATCACATAAGGAGTGGCTGAGGACTCTGGTCTGTATTTTGGGTTTAGAAGGATGGTGGAAGGATGTTACAGATTATTGAGAGGCCTGGATGGAGTGGAATTGGAAAGAAGTTTCCACTAGCTGGAGAGACTCGGACTTGAGGGCACAGCCTCAGAATGAATGGACAACTCTTTTGAATGGAGATGTGGAGGACTTCCTTCAGCCAGAGGGTGGTGAATCTGTGGAACTCATATATGGAATACTTAGAATTCAATTGAAGGCTAAGGCAGAGATAGCTAGGTTCTTGATTATTAAGGGGATCAAAGGTTATGGAGAGAAGGCAGGAGAATGGGGTAGAGAAACACATCAGCCATGGGGAAGCAGATGTGATGGCCTAATGGACTAATTTTGCTCCGCTATCATATGGTCTTATTGTGAATTGGAGGTACAGTTAAATAAAACCATTTGGATGTGATGAAAAAGGGGAGTTTTTTCTGATGTGATTCATGGAATTTTATTTCACTGTGAGTTTCAAAATCTTTAAACTTGAGTTATAAGCAAATAATTTGTTTTATTGAAAACTGTCTTTACTTCTTTTATGTAATAAACTTCTGTTTTATTGTGAATTCCAAATCTGCAGTATAGTGTTTTTTTTTAATTTCAATCAAAGTCCACTTTGTTAAACTAAGAAAAAAATCCCCCACCAAGTCAGATTTCAGTCTGGGATCTGACTTATTCAATAATAACATCAGCTGGAATCATAACAATCTGAAATCCAACCTTAGAGAAACAATGTCTGCTATACCAGCACTCACCATTCCAATGGAATTTTAGGGTAGCAGTTGTTAATTCTCTGATAAATTTCTGCAGAGTTCCCTTTGAAGATGGAAATTAATTAACTTAATTAATAAATGGAAAATACAGAGCAACACCTTCGGAATATTCACCTCGACCCTAGCAACTCCTGGTTGATCCTTTCTCATAATACACAGGGGAAAGGTTCATCGGTTTCTTGTTTAAAATGAACCACTTTTCCACAGCAAATGACCTGAGAAAAGGCAATGTTGAACACTGAACATCTCAAAACCGAGATTAGCAGGAACTATCCTTCAGCAAAATGTTTAATGAACGTTGGGTACGTATGTGTGACTGTGCTCATATGCCGTGCTCTCTGAGGAATACACCCAGACTGCTGCTTATAGTAAACGGCAATATGAAATTCTAAAGTACACAGTTAGTCAGATAACCTGCCGACGGCAGCTAATTCACTGGAGTTGCCAACATTCTGACAGGCCAATTTATTATGAATAAGTAGCAAATTGCTGTTGAAAGCTTATCTCCTTCTCTAAAAGACCAGTGGGAGCTTCCGTTTGTAACAATACCATACACACAATTCTTCTCTGTGGTAATGTGACCAGAGATTTAGTGTTTAGAATTACTTTGCATCAATACCAGACTTAAAGAGCAAACTAGTTACAATGTAGGTTACACTCTTGTAATGGCTACCAAAACAGCAGATTATATCAATTCCTAAATCCTTGATTCTGTTCGGGTTGTAAGTCCATTATCATGCATTGGCTAACTTGCTAGATCCAGCATCAAGAGGAGATGGTGTGTGGAGCACTGTATTGATGAGGGCAATGAAAATTAACATTTGGAAGTGGGGTCAGAGAATATCTTTGAAAAGGTTTTTCTGTTATTTTTGCATGAGAGCTGGTTGTTGCTGGCAAGACCAGAATTTGTCACCCATCCCTAATTACTCTTGAACTGAATGGCTCATTAGGCCATGTTAGAGGGCAATTCAGATTGCCGGGCTCACTTCCTGACTGTCCAAAACTTGTTCACCATCTGCAAGGAACAAGTCAAGAGTGTGATGAAATACTCCTCACCTGTCTGGATGGGTGCAGCTCCAACAACACTCAAGAAACTTGATACCACCCAGGACAATGCAGACTCTTCATTGGCACCACATCCACTCCCTCCATCATCGATGCTCAGGAGCCACAGTGTGTACTATCTACAAGGTGCACTGCAGAAACTCACCAAAGATCCTTAGATAACACCTTCCAAATCTGAGACCTCTTCCATCCAGAAGGATAAGGACAACAGATACATGGGAGCATCAACACTTGTAAGTTCCCTTGCAAGCCACTCATCATCCTGGCTTGGAAATACTTTCTTCACTGTTGCTGGATGAAAATCATGGAATTCCCTCCCTAAGGGCATTGTGGGTCAACCCACAGCAGGTGGACTGCAGCGGTTCAAGAAGGCAGCTCACCACCACATTCTCAAGGGCAATTAGGGACAGGTAATAAATGCTGGGCCCAGCCAGCGACACCCACATCCCATGAGTGAATAAAAAAACACATAGGTCTTACCAGGTAAGGATGGCTGATTTATTTCCCAAAAGGGCATTAGTGAACTAAATGGATATTTGCAACATTGGGCCGTCATCAATAAGTTAAATTTTAATTGCAGACTTTATTGAATTTAAATTTTCTCATCTGTCAATTCACTCAGTTTTCATGTAAATTGCACAACCTCATGAAAGGCTGTAACATGGTCGCTCATAGTTCAGAAAAGTGTCCATTCTACATCTGACTACTTTGAAGGAGAAGGTTTCTCGAAGGTTTGAGCCACAGTTGAAGCTAGCTGTTTAATGGTGCTACTATGCAATAGTAACATGAGCGGTTATCACCACTAACAGGATGCTGCCATCGTGACAAAAAGGCCTTCTGTCCTATCACACAAATGAATAAGGTGGTATATAAATTTCAGTGCTGGTGTGATACCAGATATGAAGGCCATGTGTCCTAAAGACTAGCGGACAGTATCTAAATGCATTTCCCTTCAGCCGTTTGCAACATGTAGAGTATAGACTCCACTCAAATATTTGCAATTGTGCTCAATATTAGTTGAGATTCTGCAATTAGTCAATACTTGCTTACGATCCTCAATGTTTGAAGAAATACACTGACAACAATTTAGGATTGCCAGTCGGGTATGCACTTATTTGCACTGGAGGCTACACATAATAAAAGACAGGTAGACGGAACATGTACATGCACTGCACCTGTTTAAACTCAATAAAATAGTTAATAGCTATTCGTTCATTCATTGTTCAAGGCACTTAACAATGAGAGTCAATCTGTCTGCTTTAAAATTTAAACAAAACCTGGCAGTTAACTGTCAAGCTTCATTAATTGGTACATTCTCTGTGGCAGTGCCTCTACCAATCAGAGTCCACTTGCCGATCAATAACCATCTCCTGTTCTGAAGTGTAAATATTGGATTCCTCCTTGGGTTGATACTGTTGAGAATTGTTCTGATCAATACAAAATGGCAAACCTCTCCCAAATGTATCTATTTCCTCATAGCTTTCAACATTTTAAATAAAGAAATCCCCTTTGTGAATTCTAAGACCCGAACAAATAGGAACAGTGGTAGGCCATTCTGCCCCTTGGGTCTGCTCCCCCAATCCAGTAGGATTACAGCTGATCCAACATTCCTCAAGTCCACTTTTGTGGGTTGCACCCTTATTTAAGCATCTGCCTGAACTCTGTATGTCTGCTCCTGCTGATCTTCAATTGAGAGACTCTGATTGGTGGCCCGGTTTCAGCCTGCATCCCTCCCCAGGCCTGGGCTGGCCAATGGGGAAATGATGAAGGCACAGATTGCATGGCAAGGATGGAGGCAGTACTGCTCTCAGCCCAGGACAGGACAACAGGTTCATGTTCCATGGAGCTTCTGCCACTCATTCCGATTGCCAGCCCAGCAATTCTGATAATCTGCTGCATGACAGATCACTTTGAAGCTCTGTGAAGCTGCTGTGAACAGTGTTGCTGTATCTGTGAGGCAGTACACCTTTATTCTACATAGCTACCGAACATGGGCACAAGGAACTGCATGTCATAGTAATAACAGATCACGAGGAACTGGAACTGCAGGGCTCCAGATAAGATGCCCTCTCTTATCATCTTTACAGATGCGTTCAATAAAGCCTGTTTGTGTTCGCTCTCAAGAACACAGAAATCACGTTACTTAGTATTCAGGACTATGATGCTGCAGTAGACTCAGCTTTGACTGCAGCACTCAAACTTTCGATAAAATCCTTTCAGGGAAAATGCGTGTGCTGCAGCATAAGGTCAGACACAAGCCTTCGGACTGGTTGGGTTCGACAGAGGTGGCCATGCATTCCTTGTTGGCAAGTAATAGGGATGCATGTAGCTGCCCGGCACATTCATCCTATGGCACAGGAGGCCACTCAGCCCATTGTACGCCTGCACCTGAAAAAATTCCTACAAAGTTTGATCCCACTTTCCAGCTCTCTGTCTGTAGCCTTATAAATTCAAGCACCTCAAGTTGATCTCCAAGTATCTTTTATCAACGCAATGTAGGTTTCTACCTCTATCGCTCTTTCAGGCAATGAGCTCCAGACCCTGAGCACCCTCTCCCTACTATAGGAAGGATGTTGTGAAACTTGAAAGGGTTCAGAAAAGATTTACAGAGGAACCTTGATTATCCAGCATTCGATTAACCAAATTTCCAATTATCTGAAGAAGATCATATGGTCCTGATGTGTGGCTAACTATGTTATTCAGCATCGATTATCTGGCATTCTACTAACTGAAGGAAACACTCCCCAACCTTGTCCTTTGGATAATCGAGGTTCCTCAGTACAAAGATGTTGCTAGGATTGGAGGGTTTGAGCTACAAGGAGAGGCTGAACAGGCTGGAGTTGTTTTCCCTGGAGCGTCAGAGGCTGAGGGATGACCTTCCAGAGGCTTATAAAATCATGAGGGGCATGGATAGGATAAATAGACACAGTCTTTTCCCTGGGGTGGGGGAATCAGGAACTAGAGGGCATAGGTTTAGGGTGAGAGGGGAAAGATATAAAGAGGGACCAAAGGAGCAACTTTTTCACACAGAAGGTGGTGCATGTATGGAATAAGCTCCCAGAGGAAGTGGTGGAGGCATTACAACATTTAAAAGGCACCTGGATGGTACATGAATAAGTTGAATTTGAATTTTGAATTTGAATTGAATTTATTGTCACATGTACCGAGGCACAGTGAAAAGCTTTGTCTTGCAAGCAATACAGGCAGATCACAGAGTTAGGTAGCATAGATAGTAAATAATAGGTAAATGGGGGCAAAAACAAAACACAGATACAGGTGAATGTTAAGAGTTTGTGATTCCATTCAGTATTCTGAAACAACAGTAGGGTAGAAACTGCTTCGAAACCGGTAGGTGCGTGTGTTCAGGTTTCTGTACCTTCTCCCCGATGGTAGAGGTTGTAGAAAAACATCGCCAGGGTGGGATGGATCTTTGAGAATGCTGGTGGCCTTTCCTTGACCGCGGGCCTGGTAGATGAATTCTATAGATGGGAGATTGGCCTTTGTGATTGTCCGAGTTCACCACTCTCTGTAACCGTCTCCGATCTTGAATGGTACAGTTGCCATACCAGGTAGTGATATGTCCAGACAGAATGCTCTCGATGACGCACCTATAAAAGTTGGCGAGGGTATTCGCTGTCATGCCAAATTTCCTCAGCTGCCTGAGGAAGAAGAGATGTTGTTGGGCCTTTGTGACCAGTGCGTCCACATGAAGGGTCCAAGAAAGCTTGTTGTGGAGCTTGACACTCTCCACTCGTTCCACCTCTGTGCTGTTAATATGTAGGGGGGCATGAATAACATCCTGCTGAAAGTCAATAATGAGTTCCTTGGTTTTGCTGGCATTGAGAGCTAGATTGTTCTCAGTGCACAATTTTTCCAGGTTTTCCACCTCCCGTCTGTAGTCTGTTTTGTCGCCATCTGAGATTCGACCAACTATGGCGGTGTCATCAGCGAACTTGTAAATGGCATTAGTCTGGTATTTGGCGACACAGTCATGGGTATACAGTGAGTACAGTAGGGGGCTGAGTACGCAACCCTGGGGCGGCGCTTCAGTGTTGAGTGTTAGTGAGGATGAAATATTGTCACCAATCTTCACTGATTGTGGCCTGTGGGTCAGGAAACTGAGGATCCAGTCGCAGAGAGTGGGGCTTAGTCTGAGATCACTAAGCTTAGTAATCAGTCTCGAGGGGATAATAGTGTTGAAGGCTGAACGGTAGTCAGTGAGGGTTTTATGGGATATGAGCCAAGTGCTGGGAAATGGGACTAGATTAGGTTAGGATATCTGATTGGCATGAATGAGTTAGATTAAAGAGTCTGTTTCCATGCTGTACATCTCTATAACTGTGATTATATGCTCAATTGTCCTCTAAATCTCCCTAGATTAGATTCCCTACAGTATGGAAACAGGCCCTTCGGCCCAACCAGTCCACACCGATCCTCGGAAGAGTAACCCACCCACATCAATTTCCCTCTGACTAATGCACCCAACACTACAGGCAATTTAGCATAGCCAATTCACCTGGCCTACATATCTTTGGACTGTGGGAGGAAACCGGAGCAAACCCGCACAGACACGGGGAGAGAATGTGCAAACTCCACACTGACAGTCGCCCGAGGCTGGAATCGAACCTAGGACCCTGGTGCTGTGAGGCAGCATTGCTAACCACTGAGCCACCATACTGCCCATACTTCTGCCTATTTGTTTCATAAATGTCTGTAATGACACAGATTATAAAATACCAGTGGCATTTGCCATTACCTTTGAATTATAGTCTCTTTATTTTTAAAATTTATTCTCAGGAACATGAGCATCCTGGCTCGGCCAACATTTATTGTCCACACTTAATTTCCCTTGATAAGGTGGTGATGAACTGTCTTCTTGAACAACTGCAATCTGTGTAGTGTCCTTAAGGAGGAAGTTTGGACTGAGTAACATTGAAGGAACGGTGATATAGTTCCAGTCAGGATGATGTGTGATTGATATTATGATCCCAGTTGATGTGTATTACTGGACAAATCAAATCCTGGACAAAGATCTGGCTTGATGGAACATATTTTACTTCATTTTGGTTTTACTGAAATAGTCTCTCACTGAAATATAAGTATGCAATTTTGCAGATTTGATTTTAATAGAAAATCAGAATTTTATTTCACATAAAGATCAAATAGAATATGACCTAACAATTTATACATAGCACAAGTTTAGAAGTTGTGGAACATATGGTGAAATATTATCCCATTAATTTCAATAGCACTCCTTCATATGTTCTAAAAACACGCCTTTACAGTTTTCACATAGGGGAAAAAAATCTTTTCCTAGCATCTTGATTGGCTTAATGTAACTGTTAATTCATCTACAATCTGGTTAGACTTTTCCTGGACTTCTCCTGGGTTTAAATATTCCTGGGCTTAAATGTTCTGAGCTTCAAATAATCTCTTCAGGATTTTATTCAAACACTTCTGGTCTGGAATGATTATTAATCGCCTTACTCCAAAACAATCTAATTTTACTATCTTTTTTCATGCACAGGAGTGCTGCACTATGCATCCATCTTTATTTAAGAACTTTTGGATGACTATCCAAACTGAAACTAAAAAAAACAGCTTGATTTTCAAACTCTGTGCTCAGAGCCCAGCACACAAGGTTAAGCCTAAAAAAAACCCCAGAAATTTTGAAAAGAAATGCTGATGTTTAGTTTGCTGAGTCGTTAACTCTTACTTACAGATAAAACATCAATTCTGCAAGTTGCCTCTTCATCTTGTTGTTTCAAAGTAAATCGTTATGATTGCAGAAAAGCTCATAGGCTAATCATTAAACCCTTCAGGCAGATAGAGAAACCCATATGTGACCACTTCAAAGTTTAAAGAAATCCAAATAAAAATAAATGATATTCTTCAGTATTTACTCAGGAACAGGGCATTGTTGTCGATGAGAATACTGAGTCACAAATAAGTAGAATGGATGGCTTTGAGGTATGTAGAGAAGAGGTGTTGGAAATCCTGGAAAAGGTGAAAATAGATAAGTCCCCTGGGCCTGATGGCATTTATCCTAGGATTCTCTGGGAAGCAAGGGAGGAGATTGCAGAGCCATTGGCCTTGATTTTTATGTCCTCTTTGTCTACAGGAGTAGTCCCAGAAGACTGGAGGATAGCAAATGTGGTTCCCTTGTTCAAAAAGGGGAGTAGGGATAGCCCTAGTAACTATAGGCCGGTGAGTCTCACTTCTGTTGTGGGCAAAGTCTTAGAGAGAATTGTAAGGGATAGGATTTATACACATCTGGATAGGAATAATGTGATCAAGGATAGTCAGCATGGTTTTGTGAAGGGCAAGTCGTGCCTCACAAACCTTATTGAATTCTTTGAAAAGGTGACAAAGGAGGTTGATGAGGGGAAAGCGGTAGATGTGGTATATATGGATTTTAGTAAGGCGTTTGATAAGGTTCCCCATGGTAGGCTACTGCAGAAAATACGGAGATATGGCATTGAGGGTGAGTTGGAGGTTTGGATTAGGAATTGGCTGGATGGAAGAAGACAGAGGGTAGTAGTTGATGGCAAAGTTTCTTCATGGAGTGCCGTCACTAGCGGTGTTCCGCAAGGATCTGTTTTGGGACCATTGCTGTTTGTCATTTTTATAAATGACCTGGAAGAGGGGTTAGAAGGTTGGGTGAGCAAGTTTGCGGATGATACGAAAGTCGGAGGAGTTGTTGACAGTGAGGAAGCATGTGGCAGGTTACAGCAGGATATAGAGAAGCTGCAGAGCTGGGCAGAAAGGTGGCAGATGGAATTCAATGTAGCTAAGTGCGAGGTGATTCACTTTGGGAAGAATAACAAAAAGATGGGGTACTGGGCTAATGGTCGGATACTTGGTAGTGTGGATGAGCAGAGGGATCTTGATGTCCATGTACACAGATCTCTGAAAGTTGCCACCCAGGTAAATAGTGCGGTGAGGAAGGCATATGGCGTACTGGCTTTTATTGGTAGAGGAATTGAGTTCCGGAGTCCTGAGGTCATGATGCAGTTGTATAAGACTCTGGTACGGCCGCATCTGGAATATTGTGTGCAGTTTTGGTCGCCATACTATAGGAAGGATGTGGAGGCACTGGAACGGGTGCAGAGGAGGTTTACCAGGATGTTGCCTGGTATGGAAGGAAAATCGTATGAGGAAAGACTGAGGCACTTGGGGCTGTTTTCACTAGAGAAAAGAAGGTTTAGGGGTGACTTGATTGAGGTGTACAAGATGATTAGGGGGTTAGATAGGGTTGACAGTATGAACCTTTTCCCGCGTATTGAGTCGGGTATTACAAGGGGGCATAGCTTTAAATTAAGGGGGGGTAGATATAGGACTGATGTTAGGGGTAGGTTCTTCACTCAGCGAGTCGTTAGTTCATGGAATGCCCTGCCAGAAACAGTGGTGGACTCTCCCTCTTTATGGGCATTTAAGAGGGCATTGGATAGGTATATGGAGGATAGTGGGTTAGTGTAGTTTAGGTGGGCTTGGATCGGCGCAACATCGAGGGCCCAAGGGCCTGTACTGCGCTGTATTCTTCTATGTTCTATGTTCTAATATATATATATAAATCACACATCCTACACCACCCTTGCAGGTGGTAGTGTTTTCATTCACCTGCTGCCCTTGCTCTTTGAGATGGCAGAGGTTGTGTGTTTAGAAGGTGTCGTCAAAGGAGGTTTGCAAGTTGCTGCTGTTCACCTTGTAGCTGGTACACATTTTGACCTGTGTGCTGGTGATGGAAGGAGTGAAAAACTCAATCTAACATGACCATCAAGTGGTTCAGAAAAGATTCGCGAGGATGTTGCCAAGGTTGGAGGGGTTGAGCTATAGGGAGAGGCTGAATAAGCTGGGGCTGTTTTTCCCTGCAGTGTTGGAGGCTGGGGGGTGAACTTATAGAGGTTGATAAAATCATGAGGGGCATGGATAGGGTAAATAGGCAAGGTTTTTCCTCTGGGGTGAGGGTGTCCAGAACAAGAGGGCATAGCTTTCGGGTGAGAGGGGAAAGGTTTAAAACGAACCTAAGGGGCAACTTTTTCATGCAGAAGGTGGTGCTTGTATGGAATGAGCTGCCAGAGGAAGTGGTGGAAGCTGGTACAATGGCAACGTTGAAAAGGCATCTAGATGGGTAAATGAATAGAAAGAGTTTTGAGGGATATGGGCCAAATGCTGGATTTATTTTGGGTATCTGGTCAGTGTGGATGAGTTGGAGCTGAAGGATCTGTTTCTGTGTTGTATATCCCTATGATTCTGTTAGATCAACCCTCATTCAATAAAGCATGTCACTGGCCATGTGAAGAGAATACCAAAAAAAGATACCCAGCTGCTGATACAATCACATGGTCCTATATGATTACTAAACAGTGGAAACAGCATGCCTTAGACCAAACAAAAATCTTAGACTTGTTCTCTGACATGCCTCATTGAATGAGGGTTGATGTCCTGGCTTGATGGTAATAATAGATTGAGGGTTTCACCCCTTCCATCACCAGCGCACAATGTGCCAGCTACAAGATGCAATGACAGCAACTTACAAGTGGTTGAGAAGGCAAATGGAATGCTTTGATCTGACAGAAAGCAGTTCAGAAGAAAGTTCTGTAGTCCTGTTACATCTAATCATGCTCGAAGGCAAGGAATCGGAGGAGTCAGTTCCATGAATGTTCCCATAGTCAATGACGACAAAGACCATCACACCAAGACAAAAGATGAACAATCATCTTCATCCAGAAGTGAAGAATCACACCTTAGATTACTTACAGTGTGGAAACAGGCCCGTCGGCCCAACAAGTCCACACCTACCCTCTGAAGAGCAATCCACTCAGACCCACACCTCTACATTTACCCCTTCACCTTACACTACAGGCAATTTAGTATGGCCAATTCACCTAACTTGCACATTTTTGGATTGTGGGAGGAAACCCACACAGACACGGGGAGAACGTGCAAACTCCACACAGACAGTTGCCTGAGGTGGGAATCGAACCCGGGTCTCTGGTGGTGTGAGGCAGCAGTGCTAAACACTGTGCTACCGTGCCGCCCACTTGCTTTCCTTTCTGAGGTCAATCCTGCATCGCCACTCCATCCCCATCTTATAGTGTGCAGTTTTAATTCCCCTTACTTAAGAAAAAATATGAATGCATCCAAAAAAGTTCAAAAACCACATTCTATTGACTGTTATCTCGGATGTGAAGATTATCACGTGGCCCTTTATCCACTGGAGCTTCGAAGGATCATGGAGCTTTTAGCTTGAAACAAACAAGATCCTGAAAGGACTGAGCAAAGCAGAGGCTGACAGTTGCTTTTCCTCATGAGACAGACTTGAACTAAGAGCCTCGGTTTGAAAACTAGAGGTCCTCCATTTAAGTTAGAGATGAGGACAATGTTGTTCTCTCAGAGAACATGAGTCTTTTGAAAGCTCTTCCACAGAGAGTGTTGGAGGTAGATTCATTAAATATTTTTAAGGTAGCGATAGACTCTTGAAGAGTTAATGAATATAAGGAGTAAGTGGATACGTGTAGTTAAAGCTATTAACAGATCAGCAATGATCTTATTTGATGGTGCAGCAAGACCAAGGGGCTGAATGGACTATTGGTTTGTATGTTAGTGTGATCTGTTCAGTAATAATGCCAGCCTTAAAGCCAGTTCAATTTGCACAGAATGGATTTAGCGTCAAGCTCTGGCAAATTCCCAACTGTATGCTGAATATTTTTATTCCAGGATGGGACATGCCTGTAGCCAAACTGTTCCAATATGGGCTCCTAACGATGTGGAAAAGTACCAGGTACTGTCCAGAAAAGACGGCCATATTCAAAATGGACTATTTCTGCCCCTTCAGTCTACTCTCTGTGAAGGTGTCAATCAGGTGACAACAAATGAATACAATTATATTTCTTTCACATTCAATGGCATTAACACTGTTATATGCACCACCATCTACAACAGAGGGTCATGGTTGACCAGAAATCTCACTAGTGTCGAGATTGTGGTGCTGGAAAAGCACAGCTGGTCAGGTAGCATCCGAGGAGCAGGAGAGTTGACGCTTCGGACATAAGTCCATAAGAAGAGATTATACCTGAAACGTCGACTCTCCTGCTCCTTGGATGCTGCCTGACCTACTGTGCTTTTCCAGCACCACACTCCCGACTCTGATCTCCAGCATCTGCAGTCCTCCCTTTATCCCAGGAACCTAACTAGACCAACTATATAAATACCATAGCTTTTTACAAAAAGTTTTCCTAAGATGCGGGTGTCACTAGCTAAGCCAGCATTTATGATCCATCCTAATTGCCTGGGGGGGCAGTTAAGGGTCAATTCGCTGCTTTGGGGCTGGAGTCATATACAGGCCAGACCGAGTTAGCTTGCCTAAAAGGCATTTGTGATCTCGATGGATTTTTATGTCCATTAATAATGACTTCATGGTCATCATTACACTCTTCATTCCAGGTTTCTCTTGAATTGAAATTCCACAACCTACTGTGGCAAGATTCAAACCATGGTCCCCAGACCATTACCTGAGTCTCTGGCTCTAGGGATAATAATACTGTGCCATCATCCCCCCCCTATACAGCTTATGAAAGTACATCAGAAATTGTATGGTGTGTGATTCACTTCTTGGCAACCTTTATAACAACATCACATCCTGGGCGTGATGAAATGCCCCCTACTTACATGGATGAGGTGTACAGCTCCAACAACACTCAAGAAACACAATAACATCCAGCCCAAAGTGACCTGCTCGAGTAGCACCCAGTCCATCACCTCCTTCTTATTTATTCGTGGGATGTGGGCTTTGCTTGTGAGGCCAATATTTACTTCCCATCTCTAATTGCCTTTGAAAATGTCATTGTGAGCTGCCTTCTTAAATGGTGAAGCCCTTGTGGTGCAGGTACACTCACAATGCTGTAGACAGGGAGTTCCAGCATTTTGATACAGCGTTGAATCAGAGAGTTATACAGCATGGAAAATAGACTTTTCAGTCCAACCAATCCGTACCACCCATTTTCCCAAACTAAACTAGTCCTTCCTGTTGCACTTGGCCCTTCCAAACCTTTCCTATTCATGACCTTATCCCAAATGTCTTTTAAACATTGTAACTGCACTCGAATCCACCATTTTCTCTGATAGTTCATTCCACACTCTCTGTGTAAAACAGTTGTCCCTTAAGTCCTTTTTAAATCTTTCTCCTCTCACCTTTAAAATATGCCCTCTGGTTTTGAACTTGCCCATCCAAGGGAAAAGACCCTAATCATTCACCTTATCCATGCCTTTCATGATTTTGCAAACTTCAATAAGGTCACCCCTCAACCTCCTACAGACCAGTGAAAAAAATCCAAGTATTTCCAGTCTATTTTCATATCTCAAACTCTCCATTCCTGGCAACATCCTGGTAAATCTTTTCTCAACTCCCTCCAGGTTAATAATATCCTTCCTGTAACAGGACGACCAGAACTGCACACAGTACTCCAGACGAGGTCTGATCAACACCCTGTACAAACTCAACAGGATTTCACAAATCTTATGCTCAAAGGTTTCAGCAATGAAGGCAAGCTTCCTAAATGCTTTCTTAATCACCCTGCCTACCTATGAGCTGAAAATGTGTTGCTGGAAAAGCGCAGCAGGTCAGGCAGCATCCAAGGAACAGGAGAATCGATATTTCGGGCATAAGCCCTTCTTCAGTATAGGGAAAGTGTGTCCAGCAGATTAGGATAAAAGGTAGGGAGCCAGGACTTGGGGGAGGGGCGTTGGAAATGTGATAGGTGGAGGGAGGTCAAGGTGAGGGTGACCTCCCTCCACCTATTGCATTTCCAAAGCCCCTCCCCCAAGTCCCTCCTCCCTACCTTTTATCTTAGCCTGCTGGATCACCCTCACCTTGACCTCCCTCCACCTATCGCATTTCCAAAGCCCCTCCCCCAAGTCTCTCCTCCCTAACTTTTATCTTAGTCTGCTGGACACACTTTCCTCATTCCTGAAGAAGGGCTTATGCCCGAAACGTCGATTCTCCTGTTCCTTGGATGCTGCCTGACCTGCTGTGCTTTTCCAGCAACACATTTTCAGCTCTGATCTCCAGCATCTGCAGCCCTCACTTTCTCTCAAAGATTTCTGCCTACCTAAGACGCAACTTTCAAAGAATTATGTACCTGAACCCCTACATCCCTCTGTTCTACAATACTACTGAATAGCTCTGAGTCAGGATGGTGAGTGGTCTGGGGTGGATCTTGCAGTTGTTGGTGTTTCAGTGCAGCTGTTGCCCTTGACCTGAATATTAAAGCTGGTGGATTTGGTGCCAATCAAGCTGAATATCTTATCCTGGATGCTGTTGATCTTCTTGAATACATTTACATACATCCAAGTAAATAGAGAATATTCCACCCTATTCCATACCTGTGTCTTGTAAGATGTTTGATAGGAGCTGAGTTACTCACTGCAGTATTCCTTGCCTCTGACTGATGGATATATGACTGGTCTTGTTCAAGTTCTGATGACTGGTAACCCTCAGTGGGGGGGTGGTGGGGGGATGTTCAGCAATGGTAATGCCTTTGAATGCCAAAGGAACATGGTTGGGTTCTGTCTTGTTAGAGATCAACATTGTCTGGCACTATAACAATTCTGTCACTTTGCAACTGTTGTTTGCCATTTTTTGGTCCAAGACTGGATGGTATGGACATAGACACTTCAATATCTGACATTTTGTGAATGGTGTTGAACGTTGGGCCATCATCAGTGGACTTCCCAACTGTAAACATCCATTTCCTCCACCACTGATGCACAATAATTGTAACGGGTATTTCCTAACCTCAACAGCCTAGAACAGTAAAGGGGATAACCAAATGGAACCATCATTGTCCTATCAAAGTGACAGACCAGCCTGATTTGGATCAATGTGCTACTTCTTCATAATCACTGGGCAAAATCCATGCTGGCTCAGTTTGGAAGAAGGGTCACAGGATCTGAAAGGTCAACTCTGCTTTCTGTCCACAGATGGTGCCAGACCTGCTGAGTTTCTCCAGCAATTTCTGTTTTTAATAGTAAAAGCCAGCCTTGCCAACCTTTTGTGGCAAACCCTTGCTGTCTTATTGATGATCCAGTTTGTAACTATGATTCTGCTTCCCTGTGCTTCCAGGAAATCGGACACTGGGGCTTGCTGTTCATTGTTATCTGCCCATTATGGATGGGTTACGTGTGTGACTATAGTTTGTTAAGTTTTGGGCTCCATTCAATGCACATTCTACGCTGGAAACATTAATCGTGGAATTGCGCTGATCGGTTTTGGAATACTCAATAGGCTCATGCCACATTAGTCATTATTCTTCGACTGCGCTTTATTTGCCCTTTTGGACTACAGATAAGGCTATACTGGGCCAATATTAATCATGGAAAGCTTGAATTCAGGGCCCAGAGCAAATAGTTGTCAGAAATCTTTGTGAACTCTTAAACAGAGCTGGCTTATCTCTGTTTATTTAGCACTGTAAGGGATCATTTTCTGCATATTGGTCTCTCTATGAAAGAACATTTGATGCTCTGAGCCGTCTTGCAAGTTAATCTTGACTGAATTATAGGATCTGATTTAAATAATAGCTCTTTCCCAAGATAATTCACTTTTAGTTCTTTTTGTATTTCTTTCCCTCTGAATATCATGCACTTTGGCTGAAGTCTCATTAAAAACCAAGGGGGAGATAAACCACTCCACTGCACGGTATGATAGCCTGTATGCTGTTGAGATATGAAGGTTGAAGCATATGGTGGCTGTTATTGAATTCCCTCATCTGTTGACTTCCCAGTGAGACTTGCAACATTTAAATGAATACAACTTATTTTGGGTGGATGAAAGGCGGCTGAGAATTTATTGGGACAAGTGTACTGAATTGCACAAAGTTCGGCTTCATTTTCTGATTAACTCTCAGGGAAAATTGGGCTGAATTTTCTGGAGATCCCGACGCCAAGCCTAAATGGTCAGTGTGGGGTTTGCCTCTTTCTCTATATCTCAATCCCTTGGGAATAAGAGGCTTATCACGGGAAGGCTGGAGCTCCCTCGTGTGTGATTTAGGGAGGGGGAGGGGAGGAGCTCTGATGAACTATTGACATTTGTGTTAATTAATTGGCTTGTTTGTTGGTGAGCTGCCAAATTTTACTGGCACTATATCTATATCTCACAAGGATTCTGCCACTGATTTGTATATTTTGGTGAATAAAGATGCTCTGCTGTAACTTTATTCTGATCAGAGGGAAGATAATCACAGGACCTTGATCAGCTGAGGAAGTGGACCGAGAAATGGCAAATGGAGTTTAATACAGATAAGTATGAGGTCTTGCATCTTGGAAAGTCAAATCAAGGTCAGAGTTTCATGGTGAATGGTAGGGCCTTAAGGAGTGTAGTGGAACAGAGGGACTTTGGAGTTCAGGTGCATGGTTTTCTGAAAGTGGAGACACAGGTGGACAAGGCAGTGAAGAAGGCTTTTGGCACACTGGCCTTCATCAGTCAGGGCACTGAGTATAGAAGTTGAGAAGTTATGTTGCATTTGTACAGGATGTTGGTGAGGTCGCACTTGGAATATTGTGTTCAGTTTTGGTCACCTTGTTATAGGAATGATATGGAGATGCCAGTGTTGGCCTGAGGTGTACAAGTTAAAAATCACACAACACCAGGTTATAGTCCAACAGGTTTAATTGGAAGCACTAACTTTCGGAACACCGCACAACCACCTGATGAAGGAGTGGCGCTCTGAAAGCTAGTGCTTCCAATTAAACCTGTTGGACTATAACCTGGTGTTGTGTGATTTTTAACTTTGTTGTAGGAAGGATGTTATTAAACTGGAAAATGTGCAGAAGAAATTTACAAGAAAGTTGCCAGGACTCAAGGGTCTGAGTTATAGGGAGATGTTGGACAAGCTGAGACCTTTTGTTTAGAGCATAGGAGACTGAGGGGAGAGCTTATAGAAGTGTAAAAGATCACAAGAGACACGGATAGGGTTAATGCACTCAGTCTTTTCCCAGCGTTGGGGAATCGAGGACTAGAGGGCATCAGATTAAGGTGAGAGGGGAAAGAATAAAAGGGAACCTGAGGGGGCAACCTTTTCACACAGAGAGTGGTACACATATGGAATGAACTGCTGTGGAAGTGGTTGAGGTGGGTACATTAACAACATTTAAAAAACGTTTGGAAAAATACATGGATAGGAGAGATTTGGAAGGATATGGGCCAAGTGCAGGGAAATGGAGTTGACATGGATGGACAATTTGGTCGGCATGGAACAGTTTGGGCCAGTTTGGTCTCCATGCTGTAGGACTTTACCACTCTATGAGATCGGAAAATGAGGCAGATATTTCAGTCAATTCAGATGTGCACTTCTGTTGTAGCTGTGACTTGACCACAGCACCACAAAAGCCCAATATCAGCCATATTGGAGCAATAGGCTCATTTCTATCCCTGGAAGAGCATATCAAAATATATCCTAGCCTGTATCTAAATACTATATAAATACTTTATACAGCTCATCATAGAATCCAATGAGTCCCTGATTTGCTGAGAGAAGTGAAGTTGAATTTGGTCAACTGAGAGACATTGATGACCTAGACTCGTAGCACCTCCTCTCAGATCAGTCATGATCCTATTGAATGGCGGAGCAGGCTTGAGCAGTCAAATGGCCTACTCCAGTTGCTATTTCTTATGGTCTTATCATGTCGCGGTAAAATTACTGCTTCTCCTAGCTTGACAGAAAGACTTGGGAATTTTATTTTGGAAGTCAAAATGGAATGACATTTTTTGGCAGTCACTGAATATCCTAGATAGGCCCAAATCTTGTAGCATTATCTTCAATTTTTCACTGAAGGCGATAACAGATGTCAGGCCTCTGCTCTATTTGTATCAGTAAATGATATAACCACTGTTTTATATCCCTGCCAGAGACACTTTGTGAGAGCTCAATTAAAGACCTGACCGATGTCTCACAAATATCTTTTGACAGAGGACTTTGATTCTCAGAATTGACCCTCACGCTTCCAGCTTTGAAACAATTAAATTGGATCCAGTTTATGTAATTTTGATTTTTGTTTTTTTCTTCATCGATGATGCAATTTCACTTTCATTGTATAAAAGAACATTTGGTTTATTCTTACACCCATTTCACCCTGGTTTCTTGTACTTTCTAATGTCATGCATGCTGTCGTTTTCCATTCCTGAAACTGTTTTTCTCATGAAGGCCTTACCCATTTTTCCTTTGCTATTTGATCTTTCTAAGGGCTGCCATTCTTGATGTGCTGTAGATGACATAGTCTTCCGGCCTGTATCAGCTTTAATGCCTTTCCGACTGTGATGAAACAAGCAATGCTATTGAATACAACATGGGTTTCTTAAACCAGAGCTGAAAATGTGTTGCTGGAAAAGCGCAGCAGGTCAGGCAGCATCCAGGGAACAGGAGAATCGACGTTTCGGGCATAAGCCCTTCTTCAGGAATGAGGAAAGTTTTCTTAAACCAGGCAAAGCTTTCAATCATTTTATATCTTTCTAACAAGAGATTAGTGGTAGTACTACCACAAAGCCTTACAAACAGCATCTCACACATTGAAAAAGAGACCTATTTCTTCATTTTCTACAGAAGAAGATAACAGGAGGATGTGTTAGTTACTTATTCCATTGAACCTACTCCATGATTCAATATGATAATAACTAATCTGCTCAACTTCATTTTCACTCACTGTCATTGCATCCATTGATTCCTTCAGTATCCAGAAATCTATTATAGAACATAGAACACTGAACATTATTCCTTGGCCCTTGATTTTGCATCAACCTGTGAAACCAATCTGAAGCCCATCTAACCTACACTATTTCATTTTCACCCACATATTTATCCAATGAACATTTAAATGCCCTTAGAGTTGGCGAGTTCACTAGTGTTTCAGGTAGTGCATTTCATGCCCCTACTACTCTGAGTAAAGGAACTACCTCTGACATCTGTCCTATATCGATCACCCTTAAATTTAAAGCTATGTCCCCTCATGCTATCTGTCACAATCCAAGGAAAAAGACCCTCACTGTCCACCCTATATAACCCTCTGATTATCGTATATGTCTCAATTAAGTCACTTCTCAACCTTCTTCCTTCTAACAACAGCCTCAAGTCCCTCAGCCTTTCCTCATAACACCTTTTCTCTGTCCCAGGCAACATCTGAGTAAGTCGCCTCTGAACCCTTTCCAGTGCTTTCATGTCCTTCCTATAATGCGGTGACTAGAACTATACTTATTACTCCAAGTGCAGCTGTACCAGAGTTTTGTACAGCTGCAACATGACCTCGTGGCTCCAAAACTCAATCCCTCTACCAATAAAAGCTAACACACCGTCTGCTTTCTTAACAATCCTATCAATCTGCGTGGCAACTTTTAGGGATCTATGACATGGACTCCGAGATCTCTCTGTTCATCCATACTACCAAGAATCTTACCATAGACAAGTAAGCTGCATTCCTGTTGCTCCTTCCAAAGTAAATCACTTCACACTTTTCCACATTAAACTCAATTTTCCACCTCTCAGCCCAGCTCTGCAGCTTATCTCTATTTCCTTCTGTAATCTGCAATATTCTTCGGCACTGTCCACAACTCCTCCGACCTTAGTGTCATCCACAAATTTACTAACCCATCCTTCTAAGCCCTCATCCATGTTGTTTATAAAAATGACAAACAGCAGTGGTCCCAAAACAGATCCTTGCGGTACATCACTAGTAACTGAACACCAGGATGAACATTTCCCATCAACCACCACCTTCTTTCAGCTAGCTAATTTCTGATCCAAACCTCTAAATCCCCCAGTGTTCATTACTGATATACAAAACACTGCATTAGAAATTCCAAACAGTTACAATCTGTCAGGTGAAGAGTTTCTCTTCATCTTAGTCCTAAATTATTAATTCCTTATCTTATATCTGTGATCCTAGTTCTAGACTTACTAGGTTGAGGCAACAATTTCCCAATGTTTATTCCAGGAAGACTCTTCAGCATTTTATATATTTTGTAGTTAGACTATCTTTCATTCTTCTAAACTTTAGGAAATATAGAACTGCTCTACACAATACCATCTCGTAAGAAAATTCTCTTATATCAGTAATTAGTCAGGGAAGATTTGTTGCACTTCCCTCAAAAGCAAGCATATCTTTCCTTATGTAAGGAGACCAAATAATACATCATGTACCATGTGTGATCTGACCAAGAGCACATCTAATTGCAGTCAGATTCCATTACTGTTATATTCTAAGCCCTTTATAGTACACAACAACAGTTTTCTAATTGCTTGCCGTACCTAAAAGTTAACATTATGATTTAAGTATACCAGGCATCCAGCTCCCTGTGAATGCCAAAATTTTCAGCCTGCTACCAATTAAAAAATGTTCTGCTTCTTCTTATTATTCTACTGTCAATGACTTTATATTTCTCCACATTCGATTCCATCTGTCCCTTAGTTATCCATAACAGCAGACATGTGGAGAGTACTTGAGGAACAGTTGTTGCAAGTGATGCACAAATTTGTTCCTCTGAGACAGGCAAGAAGGGGTAAAATTAAGGAACCTTGGATGACGAGAACAGAGGAGCTTCTCGTCAAACGAAGAAGGCAGCTTATGTAAGGTGGAGGATGCAAGGATCTAGCACAGCTTTAGAGGATTACAGACTTGCTAGAAAGGAGCTCAGAATTGGACTGAGGAGAGCCAAGAGGAGGCATGAAAAGGACTTGGCAAGAAGGATTAGGGAGAACCCAAAAGCATTTTACTCAAACATGACGAATAAGAGAATGATCAGGGAGAAGGTAGGGCTGATCAGAGATAACGGAGGGAACTTGTGCGTGGAGTCGGAGCAGATAGGGGAAGCCCTAAATGAGTTCTTTGCTTCGGTTTTCACCAAGGAAAGGGAACTTGTTGTAAATGAAAACTTTGAGGAGCTGGGATACAGGCTTGACCAGATCAAGATTGATGAAGTTGATATGCAAGAAATTTTGGAAAACATTAAGATTGATAAGTCCCCAGGGCCAGAGCAGATTTATCCTAGGCTGCTTCAGAAAGCGAGAAAGGAGCTTGCTAAGCTACTGGTGAGGATATTTGTCTCCTCGCTCTCCACAGGAGTTGTACCAGAGGATTGGAAGGAGGCGAATGTTGTTCCTCTTTTCAAGAAGGGTAATAGGGAAATCTCAGACAATTACAGACCAGGCAGTCTTACGTCTGTGATCAAAGTTTTGGAAAGAATTCTGAGGGATAGTATTTATGACTATTTGGCAAAGCATAGTGTGATTAAAGTCAGCATGGCTTTGTGAGGGGCAGGTCATGCCTCACAAATCTTATTGAGTTATTTGAGGAGGTGTCAAGACAGGTCAACGAAGTTCGAGCAGTGGATGTGGTGTATATGGACTTCAGCAAGGCATTTGATAGGGTTCCCCATGGTAGGCTCATTCATAAAGTCAGGAAGTATGGGATACAGGGAGATTTGACTATCTGGATTCAGAATTGGCTGGCTGACAGAAGGCAGAGAGCAGTTGTAGATGGAAAGTATTCTGCCTGGAGGACAGTGTTGAGTGGGGTCCCGCAGGGCTCTGTCCTTGGACCTCTGCTCTTTGTAGTTTTTGTAAATGACTTGGATGAAGAGGTTGAGGGGTGGGTTAGTAAATTTGCAGATGACACAAAGGTTGGAGGTGTCGTCAATAGTATAGAGGGCTATTGCAGGCTGCAGTGCGACATAGACAGGATGCAGAGCTGGGCTGAGAAATGGCAGATGGAGTTCAACCTGGATAAATGCGAAGTGATGCATTTTGGAAGGTCGAACTCAAATGCTGAATATAGGATTAAAGACAGGATTCTTGGCAGTGTGGAGGAACAGAGGGATCTGGGTGTGCAAGTACATAGATCCCTCAAAGTTGCTACCAAGTGGATAGGGTTGTTAAGAAAGCATATGGTGGTTTGGCTTTCATCAATAGGGGGATAGTGTTTAAGAGCCACGAGGTTTTGCTGCAGTTCTACAAGTCCCTGGTGAGACCACACTTGGAATATTGTGTCCAGTTCTGTTCGCCCTACTATAGGAAAGATACAGAGGCTTCGGAGAGGGTACAAAGAAGGTTTACCAGTATGCTGCCTGGACTGGAGGGCATGCCTTATGAAGAAAGGTTGAATAAGCTCGGACCTTTTCTCTCTGGAGAGAAGGAGGAAGAGAGGAGACCTGATCGAGGTGTACAAAATAATGAGAGGAATAGGTAGAGTCAATAGCCAGAGACTTTTCCCCAGGGCAGGATTGACTGGTACGAGAAGTCATAGTTTGAAGGTATTTGGAGTAAGGTATGAGGGAGACATCAGAGGTAGGCATTTTACACAGAGAGTTGTGAATGCATGGAATGCGTTGCCAGTTGTGGTGGTGGAAGCAGAGTCATTGGGGATACTTAAGTGACTGCTGGACATGCACATGGATAGCAGTGAGTTGAGGGGTGCGTAGGTTAAGTTACTATATTTTTCATGTGCTGTACTTTTCTATGCTCTATGTTCTATAATTCCTTGGAGCAATTAAGAGTCAACCACATTGCTGTGGGTCTGGAGTCACACGTAAGCCAGACCAGGTAAGGATAGCCGTTTCCTTTCCGAAAAGACATTAGTGAATCAAACGGGTTTTTTCCTGACAATCAATACATGGTCATCATTAGACTTTTAATTTCTGATTTTTATTGAATTCAAATTCCACCAGCTGCCATGGCAGGATTCGAACCCAGGGCCAGAACATGATCCCAGTCTCCAGATTAATTGTCTTAGCAATAATATGACTAGGCCCTCACCTCCCTTTTTAGTCACATTCAGTTCTCCATTCCTTTTTCTTAACCAGTATTAATCCTCATTTTCCCTTGATCTTTGGTTCCTCACTATTGCTGGATTTTTAAAATACTTTTTGTCTTGAACTGAGACTCAAAGTTTAATGTCTATGCTATTTTTTGATTCCCCATCACAATTTGTCTTGTCTCTGCCAGGGACCTTTGTTTACTTTTGCTAATCACTGTCTTTTCAAATATCTATAGACACTAGTACAATCTGCTTTTATTTCTCCCTGCTCCGTGAAATGTGAAAGTATTCCCCAGTGTGAGCAAATTGCCAATTGGTTCAGATCTTGTAATTCTGAATCTTGCAAAGAACTGGGCCCATAATTTCACCTTGAACAGCTTGAACTCACTTGTAACTCAAAGAGATGGTTGATTATGAAAAATTCAGTTTTAGGAGATAATTTCAAGTACAGGCAAAACCCTCATAATTAACACCTGAAGAAGAACGTCACTAAAGTGGAAAGCAGAATTTTTCTTTGTTGGGTCATGTCAGCAGGGGGAAAAAAAGAGAAAAGGATTTCTTGTGTTTGCTGAGGCTCCCGAAGCATATTCTGACTTAGGAAACAGAACACTTGCCTTTCATACTTAGAAAGCTGTCTTTATTGTTCGCAAGTAGGCGCAATCTTCTCACTCACAGTAATGGCTAGACACTAAAATCTAGTGTGTATGTGTTAAAGGAACTACATTGACTTGATGGTGTTCTGTGATATCAGTTAGAATTCTTTTTAGATTGTATTCAAAAACTGGCATTCTGACATGAAGGTTCCACAGCTACACATGATTAATAAACATTTATGTAGGTGTATGATGGAAATACTGCATAATTTGTGGGCAGATAGTAGAATCCCTACAATGCAGAGAGAGGTCACTTGGTCTATAAAGACTGCACTGACTCTCCCAACCCCATCCCCAACCCCTGAACACTATGGGGCAATTTAGCAAGGCCAATCCGCCTCAGCTGCACATCTTTGGACTGTGGGAGGAAAGTGGAGCGCCCAGAGGAAACCCACGCAATTACAGGGAGAAGGTTTAAACTCCACACAGACTATCGCCTGAGGCTGGAATTAACCTGGGTCCCTGATGCTGTAAGGCAGCAGTACTAACCACTGAGCCTCTGCCCTGCCCTTAGATTGCCCTATCTATTGAGAAGCTGTATTTTTTATAAAGTTGACACAGTTCCAGAGAACTATAAGCAGCTGTCGCATTAGAGAGCGATGACTGGTGGTGGTTTAACCTGAGGGTCACCAAGCCTCAGACAGGAGGAGAGGTTGAGAAGGTAGGACTTTCCTGGTAACACAGTTGATGCAGGAATTAAACTGTATTTGTATAGCTACGAGTATAAGATCAGAATGTTTTTCTTCTGAGTACTTTGTTTTTACTAAAAAGGGATTTTTAAAAAAACATTTTAAAATTTATTTATACAGAACCTTTGTGTTCTTGATTCGATTTCGCCTCCCCAAAACATTCCCACTCATAGTCTGCTGCAAGATGTTAAAACCCTGCTGACTGTGCATCTGGAAGAAAGTGCAGACTGCAGTTGCTGGAGATCAGAGTTGAGAATGTGGTGCTGGAAAAACACAGCAGATTAGGCAGCATCCAAAGAGCAGGAGAATCGACATTTCAAGCATAAGTCTCATTCCTGATGAAGAGCTTATGCTCGAAACATCGATTCTCCTGCTCCTCCGATGCTGCCTGACCTGCCTTGCTTTTCCAGCACCACGCTTTCGACTCTGATTGTGCATCTGAGAAGGAACTCGGAAGCTCAAGCAACATTTCAAAGTCATGCCTGGATATTTCAACTGAAATTTAATGCTAATTGATATAAAATAGTTGGTTGAGCTCTGTGGTAGATACATAAAAATGAGGAACTAGATTAAGGTGACTGAAATTCATTTCATTGATTCACCTTTCAGCTGTCAAAGAGAAGTATTTATCCTGTCAGTTTCTGGACTTGATTACAGTGCAGGTCGCAATGGTGAATAGGTGGATTTACAGTGTCAATCCAGCCCTCTTGTAATTATAAACTGTGATGCTTCCAGCTAAATCCATAAACCCATCATTGCAAATGAGTAACTATCAATGCCTACAATTATCTCCATGTTTACATCATCATTAGTTTCATGCACTGTCCTGAGGGTTTGTCAGATTGGGTTCATCCTCTAGTGTTTTGTCCCACTTTGACACTTGTGATAAATTATGATTAAAGTCCAATCTTTTAATTAGATAAGCCTTTAGATAAACATTAATGAAACTGAAAATCAGCAAAACCTTCATTTGTGCTATAATTTTAATCTCCTCTCTTCTTTTCTTGAAGTCATGGATTTGTGTTTTCTTTTATTTGATGAATTTGTCACCTTTGGATATCCGACTAATCCTGACAAGAAACAAGAGGTTTTGTGGTTGGATCAAATTCTGTCCTTCTCTAGTATGCAGAGGCAGGCACTCTGGCTTGCTGTTATCCCTTTCCAGCGCCCGTGGAGACAGTGCTGTACAGCACCGAAACAGACCCTTCAGGCAACTCGTCCATGCTGACCAGATATCCTAAATTAATCTAATCATTCCACCCCCGCTAACTCCAGCGAACTTGCATGAACGTACGCTATTCTGTCACCCTGGCTCAGACCAGCTGTCTCAATATAAACCAGAATCAAATCTGTGACTGTCCCTGTGTGTAGATACTAATGTCATAAATACAAGATAAAGTGCTTTTACTGTTATCAATAACATTACTGTTCTATGTGTCATGACTGCTAACTGCTGTTTTTTATCTTCACCTTTTAATGATGAGTGTTATTTAATTTGGTACTTTGCTAATACTGTTGCTACATGGTATTGTTCAAACCTTTGTTTTTGTGCATCTTAGCCTTGTGTTCCAAAATAACATTTTAAGGTTGACTCTTTGCCTGCAAGTGCCATATTTTCAGAAGTCGCTGATTCACAGTCCTGTTCTCAGGCAGTGTATCTACAAGTCCCATTATGCTGCAACTAAGCTTTGCTGTCCATTGGGAACACAGAATTGATGTCAACAGTCATGTAGCAGTCTGTCTTCAAGCACATCAGAAGGCAGCAGAGCTGGCATTCATGATCCTCATTCACATGGAGAGGTGACCAGAACCATTTAGATAAACTGAGCTGTGTGTACCTTTACTGCGATGTAGATTTCAGACTTCATTAAATACTGTATTCATATTTGGAAACCCAAGCACAATATAAAAACACAGGTTAACATCTTCCTTAGTGAATCTTTTTGGAGAAGTCATCAAGTCATAGAAAACAGACCCTTTGGTCCAACTCATCCATGCCGACCAGATATCCTAACCTAATCTAGTCCCATTTGCCAGCACTCGGCCCATATCCCTCTAAACCCTTCCTATTCATATACCTATCCAGATGCCTTTTAAATGCTGTAATTGTACCAGCCTCTACCACTTCCTGTGGCAACTCATTCCATACATGTACCACCCTCTGTGTGAAAAAGTTTCCCCTTTTTAAATCTTTCCCCGATCATCTTAAACCTATGCCCTCCAGTTTTGGACTCCCCTACCCTGGGAAAAGACCTTGGTTATTATCCCTTTCCATGACCCTCATGATTTTATAACCTCTATAAGGTCACCCCTCAGCCTCTGACGCTCCAGGGAAAACAGCCCCAGCCCGCTCAGCCGCTCCCTATAGCTCAAACCCTCCAACCCTGGCAACATCCTTGTAAATCTTTTTTGAATCCTTTCAAGTTTCGCAACATCTTTCTGATAGGAAGGAGACCAGATTTATGTGCAGTATTCCAGTAGTAGCCTAACCAATGTCGTGCAGCACAACCTCCCAACTCCTATACTCAACAAAGGCAAGGATAGCAAACACCTTCTTCACTATCCTATCCACCTGCAACTCCTCTTTCAAGGAACTATGAACCTGCACTCCAAGGTCTCTTTGTTGAGCAACACTCCCCAGGACCTTACCATTAACTGTATAAGTCTTGCTCCAATGTGCCTTTCCAAATATAGCACCTCACATTTATCTGAAGTAAACATGGGTGATGGCCAAGTGGTATTATCACTGGAGTGTTAACCCAGAGACCCAGGTAATGTTCTGAGGATGTGGGGGCTGAATCCCACCACGGCAAGTGATGGAATTTGAATTCAATAAAACAAAATCTGAAATAAAAATTAAAAGTCTAACGATGATCATGAATTGATCATCAAGAAAAACCTCTCTGGTACACTAATGTCCTTTAATGGAGGAAACTTCTATCCTTACCTGCTCTGGCCTACATGTGACTCCAGACCCACAGCGGTGTGGTTGATTCTCAAGTGCTGTGTGGGGGGTTAATACTGACCCAGCCAGTGATGCCATCATCCTGTGAATGCCTAAAAAGAAGAATCAGTCTGTAAAAGTCTATCAGGTTTGTCTTTACATTGACAGCTCTTCTTTCAAATGTGTTGAAGCTGATCCAATAATTGGAGGTGTTTTTAATTAGAGAATGCAAGGACTATTACACTTTGTGAGGAGAATGGTCCTCTATAACTCCAAGTGGGCAATGAATTAGAAACCAATTAAGTTAAGCAGGTTAAAGGAAGGTCAGCCTACTGATAACATTTAAAATGCAAGTCGAGAAAAGCTTGTGAGGTTTCTGTAAGTTGAAAGCTTTTCTTTTCAGAGGTTATTGCAATAATGGGCTGAGTTGCATCCTTGCAGTGATCCTCCTCAGCTACTGTTACTCTAAAAGTAATCGGTGATATTAATTCTGCTGATGTTCAACTAAGTGGAAAGTCCAAAAGCAGCATGTCCCCAGAATGAACTTCTCAAGCAAATACTTTAATTATCTTCTTGCTGGACTAAATTTTTAATCAAGTTATTCCCCTGGACCAATGCATTGATGGAATACCACTGCCACTCTGTGAGTGTTTGTGCTCATTACCTTCTGAGATGGAGTCTGCATTAATGTTGGTGGGTCGCCTCAGAGCGGAGGTGGTTCAGGGGAGATTGAATAGAGGTGTCAAAAGCATGAAGTGTTTTGATAGAGTAAATAAGGAAAAGCTATTTGTGGTGGCTGGAGGACCAGCAACCAGAGGATACAGATTGAAGGCAGTTGCCAGCAAAAAAATGTTCAGAGGCTAGACGAGTTATTTTTATGCAATGAATTATTACAATCTGGAATTCTCTGCTGAGAAGGACAGTGGAAGCAGACTCACTAATGAATTCCATAAAGAGAAATGGGTGAATACTTTCAGGGGAAAATATTACAGGGGAGCGAGACTAACTTTGTAGCTCTTTTAAAGAAGAGGCCAGCACAGATACACAGCCTCGATGCTGTACCGATCTTTGATTCAGTTCGTGAAACCACTTCCTGCTCCAAGACTTGTGAATGCGCCAACTGAAGCTTTCCAGGATATAAAGTCAACAAACAGCAGAGGCAATGAGAAAGGGCATGTAAAAGCACCGAACCTGTAAGAAATAGGAGATTCGGCCCCTCGAGCAGGGTCTGCCGTTCAATAGGATCATTTGATTGGAGTTATTTATTGTCATGTGTACTAAGTAGCTGAAAATGTGTTGCTGGAAAAGCGCAGCAGGTCAGGCAGCATCCAGGGAACAGGAGAATCGACGTTTCGGGCATAAGCCCTTCTTCAGGAATCATTCCTGAAGAAGGGCTTATGCCCGAAACGTCGATTCTCCTGTTCCCTGGATGCTGCCTGACCTGCTGCGCTTTTCCAGCAACACATTTTCAGCTCTGATCTCCAGCATCTTCAGACCTCACTTTCTCCTCAAAGATGTGTACTAAGTACAGTGTTTACGAGCACAGGCAGAGCACAGTAAGCAAGGACGTACAAATCATAGGGTGAAATAAAACTTAGACAAAGGTATACAGGTTATTGCCCACAGGGCGTGCACTAGGCAGGATCAACATTAGCAAGATTGGCATTATTTGGAGTTACACAGCTCCATTCAGCAGTCTAATAATGGCAGGGAAGAAGCTGTTCCTGAACCTGCTGGTGTCTGTGTGTTCAAGCTTCTGTAATTTCTCCCTGATGGAAGAGGTAGTAGGAGAACCTTACCGGGGTGGGAGGGGTCTTTGATGATGTTCGCATTCTTTCCGCTGCAATGAGAAGTGTAAATGGAGTCCATGGATGGGAGGTTGGCTTCTGTGATGGTCTGGGCCACGCACACCATCTTCTGTAGTTTCATATGGTCCTGGGCAGAGCAGTTGCCGTACCAGGCCGTTGTGTACCCAGACACAATGCTTTCAATGGTGCATCTGTAAAAGTTAGTGTGGAAGCTTATGGACGTGCTGAATTTCCTGAGTTGCCTGAGGACAAAGATGTATTGTTTTGCCTTCCTTACTATCGCAGCTATGTGGGAAGTCCAGGACAGTCTGTCGGTTATCGTCACTCCGAGGAACATGACACTCTCAACCCTCTCCACCTCAGCTCCATTGATGTAGATGGGGGCGTGTTCTCCTCCTTTCTTCCTGAAGTCAATGATCAGCTTTTTAATATTGCTGATGTTGAGAGAGAGGCTGTTCTCATGGGATCATGGCTGATCTGGTATCCTCTTTCCTATATTTTCCCTTTATTCCTCTACTGTTCAAGAATCTCTCTCTCTTAGCCTGAAGTATACGTCAGGATTCTGCCCTACAGCTCTCTGTGGCAAGGAGTTCCAATGGTTGTAGATGTAACCTAGGTATACGGCATCACACGTGCCTTCAGATTATTGCATTTGTCAGTGTCGCTCAGATTTGGAGGAGCTTCTTTAAGTGGGTTTTGTTTCTGTTAGTGATACTCACTGGAAGACCAATTCAGCGTGTTCCATGATGGAAGGTATTCTCAATGTGAAGGCAGCACTTTGCTTCCACAAGGACTGTGCATGGCCACTCTTACTGATACTGTCCTTGGACAGATTGTATCTGTGGCAGTCAGATTGATAAGGATGAGGTCAAGTATGTTTTCTCTCATGTTGGTTCCTTCACCCACTGCCACAGACCCAGTCTAGCAGCAATGTCCCTTAGAACCTGGTCAGCAGGGTCAGCAGTGGTGCTGCTGAGCCACTTTTGATGGTGGACATCGAAGTCCCCCATTCTGCCCCCTGACCAAGTTCAACGCTTCCTCCAAATGTTGTTCAACATGAAGGAATCATGATTTATCAGTTGAGGGGGGGGGGGGGGGCAGAGAAATAAACTCATCATGCGGGCTGTGAAAAGTCAAAATAATAGAGAGAGATGATCTTGACATTGAGGTGGGCCCTGCCATACTTGTTGTTCAATTTGGCCACTCGTCTCAACATAGCCCATGTAGCACACAGCCCGACCAGATTCTGTCTGTTGTTCCCATTGCGGAAAGATAAGGATCCAAATGAAGGTGATTAGAAAAAGAAACAATCTTAAAAGGTTTCATGCAGAGTGATGGTTTTGGATGGAGAATGCAATGCCCAAGAGTGAGGTGGAGGCTGATTCAATTATGCTTTTGATTAGAGAATAGGATAAAAGCCTTTAACATAATTGCTGGGCTGATGTGTGACATTGTCACTATGTTAAATGCAACTGACATCGAACAGATCTTGGATTTTGGATTAGTGGTGCTGGAAGAGCACAGCAGTTCAGGCAGCATCTGAGGAACAGCAAAATCGACGTTTCGGGCAAAAGCCCTTCATCAGGAATAAAGGCAGAGAGGCTGAAGCATGGAGAGATAAGCTAGAGGAGGGTCGGGGTGGGGAGAAAGTAGCATGGGGTACAATAGGTGAGTGGGGGAGGGGATGAAGGTGATAGGTCAGGGAGGAGAGGGTGGCGTGGATAGGTGGAAAAGGAGCTGGGCAGGTAGGACAAGTCCGGGCAAGTCATGGGGGCAGTGCTGAGCTGGAAGTTTGGAACTAGGGTGAGGTGGGGTAAGGGGAAATTAGGAAACTGGTGAAGTCCACATTGATGCCCTGGGGTTGAAGTGTTCCGAGGCGGAAGATGAGGCGTTCTTCCTCCAGGCACCGGGTGGTGAGGGAGCAGCGGTGAAGGAGGCCCAGGATCTCCATGTCCTCGGCAGAGTGGGAGGGGGAGTTGAAATGTTAGGCCACGGGGCGGTGTGGTTGATTGGTGCGGGTGTCCCGGAGATGTTCCCTAAAGCGCTCTGCTAGGAGCCGTCCAGTCTCCCCAATGTAGAGGAGACCGCATCGGGAGCAATGGATGCAATAAATGATATTAGTGGATGTGCAGGTAAAACTTTGATGGATGTGGAAGGCTCCTTTAGGGCCTTGGATGGAGGTGAGGGAGGAGGTGTGGGCGCAGGTTTTGCAGTTCCTGCGGTGGCAGGGGAAGGTGCCAGGATGGGAGGGTGGGTTGTAGGAGGGCATGGACCTGACCAGGTAGTCACGGAGGGAACGGTCTTTGCGGAAGGCAGAAAGGGGTGGGGAGGGAAATATATCCCTGGTGGTGGGGTCTTTTTGGAGGTGGCGGAAATGTCGGCGGATGATTTGGTTTATGTGAAGGTTGGTAGGGTGGAAGGTGAGCAGCAGGGGGGTTCTGTCCTTGTTACGGTTGGAGGGGTGGGGTCTGAGGGCGGAGATGCGGGATGTGGATGGGATGCATTGGAGGGCATCGTTAACCACGTGGGAAGGGAAATTGCGGTCTCTAAAGAAGGAGGCCATCTGGTGTGTTCTGTGGTGGAACTGGTCCTCCTGGGAGCAGATACGGCGGAGGCAGAGGAATTGGGAATATGGGATGGCATTTTTGCAAGGGGTAGGGTGGGAAGAGGTGTTCATCAACAGCAACAGAACTTTGTGCGAAGATTTGTAGCTGGGGTGCTCATTGTTGTGGTTCTATTTGCCGAGCTGGGAATTTCTGGTGCAGATGTTTCATCCCCTGTCTAGGTGACATCCTCAGTGCTTGGGAGCCTCCTGTAAAGCACTTCTGTGATCTTTCCTCCAGCATTTATAGTGGTTTGTCTCTGCCGCTTCCGGTTGTCAGTTCCAGCTGTCCACTGCAGTGGCCGGTATATTGGGTCCAGGTCAATGTGCTTATTGATTGAATCTGTCGATGAGTGCCAAGCCTCTAGGAATTCCCGGGCTGATCTCTGTTTGGCTTGTCCTATAATAGTAGTATTGTCCCAGTCGAACTCATGTTGCTGGTCCTCTGCGTGTGTGGATACTAAGGATAGCTGGTCGTGTCGTTTCGTGGCTAGTTGGTGTTCATGGATGCGGATCGTTAGCTGTCTTCCAGTACAACACTGTGGGAAGTGTGTGAGATTGTAGGTAGTGTATTAAGATCGATAGAAAATTATTTAGCACCCAGGCAACAAACAGCAGGAATAAATTAGTGACATAGCAATCGGTACTGGGACCCCAGCTATTCACAACATGTGGTAATGATTTAGGCAACTAAATGTAATACCTCAAAATTTGCAAAGAACATAAAGCTGGTAGGAAGGGTTATGAGGAGGTTTGGCAGTGTGATTTGGATAGTGCGAGTAAGTGGGCAAGCACATGGCAGATACAGTATAATGGGAATAAATGTGAGGTTATCCATTTTGGTAGCAAAAATAAGGCGGCAGATTATTCCTTGAACAGCTGTAAAGTGAGAGGAAGGGAATATTCAACAAGACCTGGGTGTGCTTGTGCACCAGTCGCAAGTGCAGCACCTTGTGGTACTGGCAGTAAAGAAGGCAAACTGTGTGGGTCGGACTTCACAGCCAGATGATTCCAGTATGGGGACAAGGATGTCTTGCTGTAACTATACAAGGCCACACCTGGAATATTGTGTGCAGTTTTCATCTCCTTATCAGATGCTCTTGCTCCAAAGGGTGTGCAGTGACGGTTTACCAGATTGATTCCTGGGATAGCAGGACTGACATATGAAGAGGGAATGAGTCGATCAGGATTGTGTTCACTGGAGTTTAGAAGTATGAGGGAGCCTATAAACTAGAAGCCTATAAAATTCTACCAGGATCAGACAGGTTCGATTCAGGAAGCATGTTCCAGATGGTGGTGGGTTCCAAGAGCAGGAGTCACTGTTTAAGGATAACGGGTGAACCCTTTAGGACTGAGATGAGGAGAAATTTCTTCACCCAGAGAGTGGTGAGCCAGGAGAATTCACTACCACAAGAAGTGGTTTGGGTCAAAACCTGTGTTTCCATGAAGGCAGTAGATATAGCTGTTGTGGCTAAAGGGATCAAAGGATTTGTGGGGAGGCTGGGGCGAGAGTATTGAGCTTAATGGTCAGGAAAGATCATCATGAAAGGTGGAGCAGGCTCTAGCTGAATGGCCTACTCCTGCTTATGTCTTCCATGTTTCTGCGGGCCATGGAACCAGACTATTTGTTCCAAGCAATCCAAATTGGCAACTACCATTCACACAAGCAATTCGTTCTATTCACATTTACTTAGCATAAATATTAGAGAATGAAAAAGCACAGAAAGAGGCCGCTTGGCCCATCATATCTGTGATGACTCTTAAGTAAAGCTATCCAATTAATTCCAGTCCCTTTCCCATTCCCTATATTTCCCTGTAGACCTTTAACCTTTTTTAGTTCTCCTTTGAATGGGAGACGGGAGCATGGGGTAAGACTGTATTTATACAACATCTATTACATCCTTTGCAACCAATTAAGTATTTATAACTGACCTATTAGTCATGCCATCACAAATTTCCACTACATAACATTGCCAACTTATTCCTTACTTAGTTCCCCTGCAGCATAAACCTTAATCCATGCCTTTGTTACTGCTAGATTCAACTGTTCCATTGCACTCCTAGATTTTTTTCCCCATGCTCTAACTCCCATAAATGTCAATTCCGCTAAAACTTTGTTCCATTTCACATTAAATCCCATCCCCTTATCACCCCTGTGATTGTTGACATAAGTTGGCCCTCCATCAAGCTAGGTCATAACTGTGCATTCTCATCTTAAAAATGTGTTGCTGGAAAAGCGCAGCAGGTCAGGCAGCATCCAAGGAGCAGGAGAATCGACGTTTCGGGCATAAGCCCTTCTTCAGGAATGAGGAGGGTATGCCCTGAAGCTCTTCAGCCGGCCTATCACCTTAACCTCCTTCCACCTATCGCATTCCCAATGCCCCTCCCCCAAGTCCCTCCTCCCTACCTTTTATCTTCGCCTGCTTGGCTTATGCCCGAAACGTCGATTCTCCTGCTCCTTGGATGCTGCCTGACCTGCTGCGCTTTTCCAGCAACACATTTTTAAGCTCTGATCCCCAGCATCTGCAGTCCTCACTTTCTCTCTGTACATTCTCATCCCTTTTTTCAAATCCCTCCATGGTCTTTCTCCTCCCTATATCTGTTATTCTCTCCAGTCCCACAGCCCTGTATTTCTGTAACTCTGAACTCCTGTGCAATCCTAATTATAATTTCTTGACCATTGTTGGCAATGTCTTCATTTGCCCAAGCTCCAGAATATCTTACCATCATCTATTGAAAGACCCTCTGGAGTATCTGGGTCTTTGATCTGACTTTTGCGCAGCAACTTGTTCCATTCACCCATGGACATGGGCATTGCTGGCTGGCCTTCATAAATACTGACCTAATATATCCCTACGTGTCCCCTTTGGTGCTATTAACAAAGTGATTGGAATGTGGTCAGCCAGGTGGACCTCATAGAATATGAGTTCCCTGACTGGGGCTGTTAACCTGGTCCAATCAGGGAACCCTGGCTGACAGATATAAACAAGGTAAAAACAAGGACTGAAGATGCTGGAAACCAGAGTCTAGATTAGAGTGGTGTTGGAAAAGTACAGCAGGTCAGGCAGCATCCGAGGAGCAGGAAAATCGACGTTTAGGGCAAAAGCCCTTCATCAGGAATACGGGCAGAGTACCTGCAGGGTGGAGAGATAAATGAGAGGAAGATGGGAGTGGGGAGAAAGTAGCATTGAGTACCATAGGTGAATGGGGGTGGGGATGGAGGTGATAGGTCAGGGAGGAGGGTGAGGGAAGGTAGCAAAGACAGATATAAACAGAAGTGTCAGGGCTCCTGGTCACTCTAGGAGTCAGACAAATAGTTTGGTTCCATGGACCAATGAAGCATAGAAGATATGAGCAGGAGTAGGCCATTTAGCCCCTTGACTTGGCAAAGGTGAGGACTGCAGATGCTGGAAATCAATATCTAGATTAGACTGGTGCTGGAAAAGCACAGCAGGTCAAGCAGCATCTGAGGAGCAGGCAAATCAATGTTTTGGGCACAAGCCCTTCATCCGGAAGGGCTGATCCCGGTACGTCGATGTTCCTGATGAAGGGCTTTTGCCTGCTCCTCAGATGCTGCCTAACCTGCTGTGCTTTTCCAGCACCACTCTAATCTAGACCCACATTCAGCCCCTTGAGCCTGCTCCACCATTTGTTATGATCTTTCCTGGTCATCAAGTTCAATACTCTCGCCCCAGCCTCCCCACTAATCCTTTGATCCCTTTCGCCACAACAGCTCATTCTGAGCTAGCTGGGTCAGTGTCATGTACTATGCACGTGTAAATAAAAGGTGACTTGGCGCCGGGATATCGACCTTGTGGAGTTATTTCAAGTAACCTTCCTGTTTTTAAATGCTCCTTTGAAGTGCTTTGGAAATGCTTCATTGTGATAGAGGTACTATGTAAATAGAAATTGTTGTTATAATTTGGGAAACCTAACAGCCAGTTCTGTTAGAATTTCATGAACTGCTGGGAACTAATTGACCAGATTGCTTACTTAGGTTAGTGGAAGTGTGAATATTGATTAGAATACTGTGTGAACTCTCCCCTCCTTATTCAAATGCTATTTAATAGGATATGGGATTTTTCATACCCACACCTTGGAACTTCGGTTGAGAAAGGCAGGGTGGAAGACAGTACGCAGAGAAATTATCAGTCTATATTAATAAAGACAAGAAACCTCAACTGAGAGGATAATGAATCTCAAGAAATGAACTGTTTTCCATTGAAGTTTGTTTTTATTAAAACACTAACTCAACTATACCGCAGTAAATCAGATCAAAAGATACAACAGAAGAATTTCATTCTTTTTAATGTCCCTGAGGTTTTATCAGGATTCTGCATGACAATTCAGGGATGCAATAAAGGCCATTCAAAATTAATCTGAGATACACGCTCTGTGCAAAATGATTAGTTTATTTTAGAAAATGAATCTCAAACTTCTAAAAGTATAACCATCCTCATAAAATAATAATAAACATTAAGCGCTGAATTCCTAGATCACGACACATGCAAATGGCCATAGCCTTGCAAACTGAACTCTCTCTGATGTGGGCCTCATTAAGATTAATAAATTCAAGCAAATACTAGCCACAGAGATGTGAATAGAAAACCTCCTGCTCTGCAGCTGATGCTCAGGCTTGTATTGTCTGCTGTATGTAACTCTGAAATATTATACCATAGAGAAAGATGAGGTTTCATTTGGCCCATACATCAAAGTTTCCACTTACAGTTTGTTACTATGGAAGTCTGTGTTAGAGTATAGAGATGTACAGCATGCAAACAGACCCTTTGGTCCAACCTGTCCATGCCGACCAGATATCCCAACCCAGGGTAAAAACAATGGCTGCAGATGCTGGAAACCAGATTCTGGATTAGTGGTGCTGGAAGAGCACAGCAGTTCAGGCAGCATCCGAGGAGTAGCGAAATCGACGTTTTGGGCAAAAGCCCTTCAGGGTCTCTCGACCTTAACCCTGCATTTCACATAGCCAATCCAACTAGCCTGTGCATCCCTGGACACAATGGACAATTTAGCACGGCCGGTCCACCTAACCTGCACATGTTTGGAATGTGGGTGGAAACTAGAACATCCGGAGGAAACCCATGCAGGCATGGTGAGAACATGCAAACTCCACACAGACAATCACCCAAGGTTAGAGTTGAACCTGGGTCCCTGGTGCTGTGAGACAGCAGTGCTAACCACTGAGACACCTGAAAGGACAGAGCGAAAGGCTGTCCTCCCTGTGCTGTAGCCATCACATGTATACTATTTGTCCTCAATCGAATGTTCCTTCTCCCTCCAAATCAACATGACCTGAATTAGTTTGCAAGGCTAGTGTGGAGAAGAGTGACTCCGACATTATTTTCTGCGTGACACATTTTAAACAAATTTTAACCAGAGAAAGTAAGTCTCAAGGTAAACGAAGGCCATGTGTACTAGAGAGTTGGGGGCTCGGTTAAAACATCAGACACACCAAATAAAACCGGAGGAAGCTAAAAAGGATCAGACCATCGTACAGTGTGGAAACTGACCCTTCGACCCAACAACTCCACATCAACCCACCGAGATCCATTCCCCCTTCCTAATAATTACCCCTGACTAACCTACACGTCACTGAACACTATGGGCAATTTAGCATGGCCATTTCACCTAACCTGCACATCTTTTGGATGTGGGAGGAAACCGGAGCAAACCCACGCAGACACGGGGAGAACGTGCAACCTCCACATAGAGAGTCACCCGAGGCTGGAATCAAACCCGGGTCCCTGGCACAGTGAGGTAGTAGTGCTAACCACTGAGCCACCGTGCAGCTCACAGAGGGCGACGAGGGAAGTGGGAGAGGGTTGAACACTCTCTCAAGATGTCACATTGCTGTAGATTTGCAGCCCGTTAGTGGCTCTTGATTCTTAATGCCACCTCAGCAGTTTAATAAGCAGCACCTTTCAGATGTGCTCAGATTGCTTCCTGCCCACTCTCTGCCAGAGCTCTGTTCCTTGAACAGCCAGCGCGCTCACGAAAGCACAGCGCAGAGAATAGGAAAGATGCAAATCTAGTTCAGTCACTGGCTATTTTGTCCTATTTAGCGCTGCAGCATGTGTAACTCCAACTGAGATTTCAGTTATGCTGCATTCACAGGTAGGCGACACTCTGACTGGAGGAGATTTGTTTGCTTTTTTTTGTGGCAAATTACATTCTCCGCAGTGGAGAAAGTAGGTCAATTTTCATTTGTCAATTTAATTTGCTGCTAAGTGGAGAGAGTGTCTGGAATGATAACCCAATTCTGCACACTGGGGTCTGGGTTTTGGAACAATAAGGATGTTTAGCAGCTGTCCTTTCATTCTGTGCAAATTGACTGCATCCTGTCCCACCCCACCCACTCCACCCACTGCTCAAAAAATAAAACAATTCCTCTGCCACTGGTCAGCCATTTGCAATATTGTAAAGAATTATCAGGAACAGGGATTAGAGCTGGATCCCTTCTGAAAACAATTTCAGGCTACACCATAGCCACACCAGCATTTTTAACCTTCAAAAGCATTCCAAGGTGCTTTGTAGGGGGAATAAGAAATACTGAAGGTGGAATCTGAGCAGGTTGGCTATGGAGAGATTTGTGGTCATAGAGCCAGACTTGTACAGCATGCAAACAGAACCTTCAGTCCAACTGATCCATGCCCACCACATATCCTAAATTAATCTAGTTCCATTTGCTAGCATTTGGCCCATAATCCTTCTTTTTTGGGGGTTACCCTCCACACTACTGCTACACAGCAGTAGTGCTTATTTTCCCCATGTCCCTTCCTATTCACGAACCCATTCAGATGCCTTTTAAATGCTGTAATTTTACCAGCCTCGGTCACTTCTTCGGGCAACTCATTCATACGTTCATCATTCTCTGTGTTAAAAAGTTGCCCTTTAGGTCTCTTTTAAATCATTCCCCTCTCACCTTAAACCTACGCCCTCTAGTTCTGGATCCCCTACAATGGGAAAAAGACCTTAGTTATTCACCCTATTCACGCCCTGCATGATTTTATAAACCTCTATAAGGTCGCCTCTCAGCCTCCACTCCAGGGCAAATATTCAACCTGTCAAACCCTCCAATCCCGGCAACATCTTTGTGAATCTTTTCTGAACCCTTTCAAGTTTAACAACATCTTTCCCTTAGCAGGGACACCAGAATTGAACGCAGTTTTCCAAAAGTGGCTGAACCAATATCTTGTATAGCCACAACAAGACCTCCCTACTCCTATTCCCAATACACTGACCTCTTAACACCTTCTTCATTACCCTGTCTACCTACGACTCCACTTTTAAGAAACTATGAACCAGTACCCGAAAGTCTCTTTGTTTGGCAACACTCCCCAGGATCCTCCCATTAAGTGTATAAGTCCTGCTCTCATTTGCTTTGCTGAAATGCAACACCTCATATTTATCTAAATTAAACTACATCCACCACTCTTCAGCTCATTTGCCCATGTGTTCAAGTCCTGTTGTACTCTAAAGAAACCTTCTTCACTGTTCTCTAAACCACCATAGTGAGAGTAACCTTGATATCAGGAACCTCCTGCTATACCTTTTACGCTTTTCACAATATAAGCGCCCCCCCTTTCCACAAGGGGGCAGCACAGTGGTTAGTACTGCTGCCTCACAGCGCCAGGGGCCCAGGTTCAATTCCAGCCTCGGGTGACTGTCTGTGTGGAATTTGCACTTACTCCCTGTGTCTGTGCGGGTTTCCTCTGGGTGCTCTGGTTTCCTCCTACAATCCAAAGATGTGCATGGGCCATGCTAAATTGCCTGTAGTCAGAGGTAAATATAGGGTAGGGGAATGGGTCTGGGTGGGTTACTTTTCAGAGGGTTGGTGTGGACTTGTTGGGCCAAAGGGCCTGTTTCCGTTTTGTAGAGAATCTAATCTAACTTGCAATAATGGCATGTTTCTTGCTGGCAACAGTGAGTTGCCAATTAAGGGGTATAGTTGCTGGTTTAGTGCCTCATGGATTGTCCATTGATGTTCAGTTTTCTCTTACCAAACATGTCAAACCAGATACATATTGAGAAATCTTCAATCAGAGGGTATCTGGTGGATTTTTTCATTCACTCGTAGGACCTGTGTGTTGTTGGTTAGCCTGCATTTATCGCCAGTTCCCTACTTTCCCTTGGTGAGTTCTGAAGAAGGGTTGCTGGGCCTGAAACATTAACTCTGATTTCTTTCACAGATGCTGTCTGACCTGCTGAGCTTTTTCAGCAATTTACAATTTTGTTTCTGATTTCCAGTTTCTGCAGTTCTTTATTTAGATACAGAGAATGGTTGATTTAAGTCGACTCCAATGTTCTCTGATGTTGTCCGGGTATTCCCGGGGTATATTTTTAGCAATTCTGGTCTGTAGGAGTTGCAGAGTGAGTGTGTCACCCAGAATCACCATGTTGAATCTTGGTCGAGTCTGTTTCTTCTGAAATCCCCTTGTTCTGTGTAGTCTGATGGACATTGTGAAATGGATGAGGTGGTGATCAGTCCAGCAGTTCATCTGAGCCAATCGTAGACATGGTGACAATCACGTCCCGAAGGAGTGTGCAGCAAACAATGGTGTAATCAATAAGATGTCATTGTTGTTTTGAGCGTGGCTTCCCCTAAGATGCTTTGAACTTGTTTTTCTGTTAGAAGAATGTATTTATGATGGTGAGGTTATGCTCAGTGCATTTTGTATGAAGAAAGACTCCAGTGGAGTTGATGTTGTCAATAGCTTCCCTTTCTATGGTGCCATTCCAAAGGTCGTGGCCTTGACCAACCCTGACATTGAAATCTCCATGAAGAATTACCTTATCCTCATTGAGGCTGCTTGACAACAGTGTAGTAAGGTTGGCACAGAATGTCTCCTTTATGTCCTCCTCTGCATCAAAGGTTGGGGCATAAGCGCTCACAACTGTAGATATCTTGTCGATAGTGAGCATCAGGCGGGTGGTCATGAGTTGGTCATTGAACCCCATAGGAAGTTCAGAGAAGCAACTGATAAGCTGGTTCTTAATTGCGCATCCAACACAGTGAATTCTGGGCTCATCCGCAGCCTTCCCTTTTCAGAAGAAGGTATAACTATCTTCCATCTCCTTCAGTCGCCCATTGTTTGCAAGGTGGGTTTCGGAAAGAGCAGCTAGGTTGATCTGGCAACTCTTCAGTTCATTGGCTATGGTCGCAGTTCTTCTCTCAGGTCGGTCACTGTTAGCTGAGTCCTTCAGGGTTCTTACATTCCAGGCTCCAATTATTATTATATAATAATATTATTATTCATTTATTATTCTTTGTTTCTGACCTCATGTGTGCGAACCTCTCAGACGCGGTAACCCTCTCAGGAGTTGTGAGGCAGGTTATTTTTAGGACCCTTCCCACTGGGGTGAGCAGAGCAGATCGTAAACAGGGCTGCTCAGTGGTGGGTACAGCTGCTGAAATGCTCTATCTGCCTCGCCCGGGGCAAGACTGAATCGGACACCCACCACCTAATGTGTCAGCCTGTGACTAGGGGTTCCTAGACATCACAGTCCTTCCCCCCTCCCTCTTGGGTGGTCGCCTGTGTGTGACGTTTTTTGTCATGGGGAGGCTGATGCACAGACAGCCACCACACCGACCTTGGCAGATGGGGGTCAAAGCTCAGGAGAAAGTGAGGTCTGCAGATGCTGGAGATCAGAGCTGGAAATGTGTTGCTGGAAAAGCGCAGCAGGTCAGGCAGCATCCAGGGAACAGGAGAATCAACGTTTCGGGCATAAGCCCTTCTCCGTCAAAGCTCAGGGGCATGGAGACCAAAACAACTGACAGCCCTTCCCAACTGTTGTGGAATCATAGAATCCCTACAATTTGGAAGCAAACCATCTGGCCATTCGAGACCACACCGACCCTCCAAGGGCATCCCACCCTCTCCCTGTAACCTCGCATTTCCCATGGCCAATCCACCTAACCTGCACATCTTTGGACTGTGAGAGGAAACGCACAGAAAGCTAACAAAGACACGGTAGAATGTGCAAACTCCACACGGGCAGTCGTCCTAGGCTGGAATCGAACCTGGGTCCCTGGCGCTGTGAGGCAGCCGTGATAACTACTGAGCCACTGTGCCACCCCAGTTGTGATGCTCTAATTTAAGTTCAGCTATCATCCTCCAGCTACTCTGCCATTGAGGTCTTCATGGATGGTGTTTTGTCTGGAACCTCTCCCCTTGACCTTACCATCATGGGTGACCTATGCTTCAGATAGTTTAGCTCTCAGGTTCCCAGTACTCACTAGCCTCTCCACCACAACAAGATGGTAATCCTCGGAGAGGCATTGGCCCTGGGTTGATCCCTTGACTTGATGGTAATAGCTGGGTTGGGGGAATATGTTGAGTCATGAGGTTGCAAATTGCGATAAAGTTCAATTCTGCTGCTGCTGATGGCTCATAGCACCTCATGAATGCTGAGTTGTGAGTTACTAGATCTGTTTGGAGTCTATTCCATTTAGCACAGTGGAGGAGCCACTCAGCAGACAGTGGAGTGTCTTCATTATGAAGACAAAGACTGTGTGGTGGTCACTCTAACCAATGAAAAATCATGGGCAGATGCATCAATGATAGGAAGATTGTTGAGTATGAGTTAAAATGTGTTTTTCCCTCTTGTTGCTTCTTTCACCACCTGCCACAGTCTAGCAACAAAGTACTTTTGGATGTGACCAGTTTGATCAGTAGTTCTGCTGCCGAACCACTCTTGGTAATGGGTATCGAAGACCCAGAATACATTCTGCAACCTTATCACTCTCAGTGTTTCCTCCAAGTGTTGTTCAACATGTTCGCATCATCCGAGGGATGAGGGCTGTCCTTGGTAATAAGCAGGAGATTTCCCTGCCCATGTTTGACCTGATGTGATGAGATTTCATGAAGTCTGGAGCCAATGTTTCATCCTCCTAGGGTAATTGTCTCCTGACTGTGTCAGCACCTCAGCTGGATTTGTTCCGCTCGTGGGAGAGGACATACCCAGGGATGGTGATGGTGGCATCCGTAAGGTGTGCTTCCGTGAGTATGACTACATCAGGCTGTTGTTTGACTCATCAGTGAGACAGTTCTCGAATCTTGGCACGAGCCCCCAGACGTGTGTAAAGAGAACTCTGCAGGGTCAACGAGGCTGAAACCACTGTCATCATTGCTGGGGCTGAGGTCAGCGCTATGGATTCTGTCCAGTCACCGGTGTTACATAAATGCAATGCAATAAAACGAGGAACTGCTAGAAATCTGAAAAAACAAACAGAAATTCCTGGAGAAACTCAGCAGGTTTGGCAGTATCTGTGGAGAGAAAGCAGCGTTAATGTTTGAGGTCCCGTGACCCTTCTTCAGAACATTCTGAAGTGTTATGCAAAAGGGTCACTGAACTTGAAACGTTAACTCTGTTTTCACTCCACAGACACTGCCAGGCCTGTCGAGTTTCTCCCCAATTTCTGATTTTCTTACATAAATTTCAGTAGCTGGCTGAAAGAAGCAGGGGGAGAAAACACTGTAGAGGGCGAGATGGGTGCTGAAATCAAGGAAACGACAACAAGATTCAAAACGCAAAGTTTTGGGGGTTAACAGTCCAGTGTGGGTGAGCAAGTAATGATGGTGAGTGGGACCTAAAGGTTCAGGTTTTGGTAAGTTGGAGTTAGCTGAAGTCCACAAAGGGAAGAATTGAAGAAATCCTGACTGGAGGAGACAAGAACAGAGCTCTGAGTTGCATTATTAGACAAGAAGGGCTCAATGAATTTGAATACTGTTGTCACATGCTGATGGGATTGTGGTTGCACTTGCAGTGTGTTCTTTAGTCATCATGCTGAGGAGATAGCCTAAATTCTGGTACCATGTTAAGGCCGTGATATACTGCCGATGTGGAGTTTGAACTTTATCCCCGTGTCCACATGGGGTTTCCTCCAGGTGCTCTGGTTCCCTCCCACAGTCCAAAGATGTGCCAATTATGTGGATTGGCCATGCTAAATTGCCCTTAGTGTGCAGCCTAAGTGAGTTAGCCATGGAAAATGTAGGATTATAGGGATAGTTTGGGTTTGGGTAGCGTGTTCTTTGGAGCGTCGGTGTGCACTTAAAGGGCCGAATCACCTGCTTCTACTATGTAGGGATTCTATGATAGGAACAGAAAGAGGCCATTCAGCCCATTGAGTCGACTCCACCATTTAGATGATGGCTCATATATTTCCCAATCTCATTGTCCTGCCTTCACCTCATTAACCATGATCCCCACACTAATCAAGAACCTATCTATCTCTGTCTTAAAAACACTCAATGATTTGACATCCACAGCCCTCTGTGGCAATGAGTTCCACAGATTCACCACTCTGTGGCTGAAGTAAAAAATCACGCAACACCAGGCTATAGTCCAACAGGTTTATTTGGGAGCACTAGCCTTTGAAGCGCTGCTCATTACCTGATGAAATCTAGTACTTCCAAATAACTCTGTTGGACTATATCCTGGTATTGTGTGATTTTTAATTTTGTCCACCCTAGTCCAACACCAGCTGCTCCACATCATGACATTTGGCTGAAGAAATTCTCCTTGTCGTAGTTTTAAAGGTTCATCCCTTCCCTCTGAGACCCCGCCCTTGGGTCCTAATCTCTTTTGGAAAGTCTCAAATACTCTTGATCCTTCCAGCCCTACAAAATAATTCCAAACTCACCAGGCCATGGAATATGGTCAGAGTATACAAGGGATCACTTCTGATCTAAAACAGCACCATGCATTCTGAAGCTCTGATTTTCATATTGAGAAAACGAGGTGCCTTCCACTTGAAACAGGGAGGAGTTGTGGGTTCTCAATATTGTTGTTAATTTTTGAAATGCTGCTGGCCTCTTTGCCAGTGTTAATGTGACAATAAGGCTTTCACTCTCGCACTGTGACTATTGTCTTCTGATTAACATCACATAATCGAGATGAAAATAAACCTCCATCACAGGGTTTCTGTAAAGCATTGCCAGCAAAGCCAGGTGAGCTCTGAAGTAATGGGGATGAAGGGCTCCTGCCCGAAATGTCGATTTTCCTGCTCCTTGACCTGCTGTGCTTTTCCAGCACCACTCTAATCTTGACTCTGATCTCCAGCATCTGCAGTCCTCACTTTCACCTAATGGGGATTTGCACAGCTCCTTTACAACATACAGAGTGGGGGGTAACATTGATTTAATCAAAAAAGCACAGACTCCAGCCACTTTCAGAACATATAACTGTTCATCAGCAATTTAGATACGAGCTCAAACCATTTTCCAACCTTATAAATAGTTCCCTACCTCTTGCTGAAAATGTCTATTTTCTGAACAGTTTGGCCATCGTTTCATCCTCAAGGACAATACACAGCAATTTGTAGCAGAGTTTAAAATCTCGCCTTCCATTCTCCCTAAAATATTACAGCATAAACCATTTTTCTGATTTTCTCATCACCCTCAGATAAACATTAATGAATTTAATTTCGGCGGCATGCTACTTTACTGCAGCAGTTAATGCGTTCACATTAATTCTTTTCTGCACTATTTTAATGGAATTGGTAACCCATTTAAAATAAACAGGTTAATGATGTTTGTGAGGTAGCGCTGACAGGAATTTATGCAGCTTCATTAACTGCTCCTGAGGAAGGAGGAGTAGGTTCAGTGTATTGTCTACCTTGGCATGCTGGATGTAGAATAATTACAGAGTCACTGTTTAAATTTGTGTCACACAGACCAAATTTTTCTTTGCAAAAGCAAGCGTCGTTGTGAAATCTTTGCTGTTCGAGTAAAACTTTCTTCAATTGTATCTGTCTCAGTAAAGTGTAGAGACCCTAAATCTCTCACTGTGCAAGGCAATTTACTTAGAGCAAGCCGATGGCAAATGACTATAGCTTGCAACTCACAGGCATAGCCTGTTATTGTTTGTAAAGCCAGCTCTGTTTCCTTCACCAGAGCAAGTTGCCAAAGTCATCCCAATGTTCAAAGGCTGAACTGCACCTTTGAAGCCATACAGGCCAGTGATTGGCTGCAGCCTTCATTATAGGGAGGAAACCACACATTCTTTTATTATTTCATAGCATGGGGGCACCTCTGGCAGGGACAGCGTTTATCACTGATCCCTGGTTATCCTTGTAGTGCTGGTGGCGAGGCTGAACTAATGCCTGGAACAAGGGCTATATGGTGCCAGTAGGGAAACATAGCAATCATTGAAGATGGGGGACTGCTGAGAGATTGACTGAGAAGGAATGTGGCTGTATCATGTGAGCAGGTAATGGAGTTAACAACCAAGGCAACGGAGCAGAAGGAGGCAACGGGTCAAGAAAGGAATGAGAGAAGCAAAGAGCCACAGGATTTAACAAAGGGAAGTAAAAAGGTCTTCCTGATAGGCCTGGGCTCACTCCAAAATAGCAAGGGCTGTATGAGATGATAATGACAAATGACATCAGCTTATGCCTTGGAAGCACTTGATGCACTTAAGCTTCATAACTCCCAATCTGTTTCTGACAATAGGAAAGCAAATCCAATTGTTTACTGCAAGATGTTGCCATCTCTCAGCAGCCATCCAAGCTGACTGATCCTTTATACTGGAAGTAGGATTGCTTACTGAGCTGGAAGGTTCATTTCCAGACATTTCGCCCAGAGGCCCACAAATGATGTTACCTAGTATGGTGACGAAACGTCTGGAAAAAACCTTCTAGCTTAGCGAGCAACATCCAGAACCTCAATCTGAGCTACAAATCTTCTCAAAAGTCACTAAGATCCTTTATTCAGCTAAGTGATCAAACACTGATTCCCAAAAACATTGTGCATTGGTTACCTAATTTACAAACGATCAGTGGATTTCTAGGTGCTGAGCATATCAGAAATATCACCAGATCTGTATGTCTGCCAGTTCCATCATCTTCTGTGACACATTGTCTGTTTGTCGAGGATTGGTTGGGAGGGAGAATGGAGTGGTTGGGAGTTGAGGTGGAGCTGGAGGATTGAATTAAACATGCATTTTTATAATCTTCATCTGGTTTATGGGGAATGGATTCTAAAGGGCTCAGTTCCAGACTAGTTGCACTGATTGTCAAGCTGGTAAATTTCTTTTTCTCTATGTACTTGCTCCAGTCCTTCAAAGATGTTAGAGAAACTGCCAAGTAAAGTCAGCATTTGCCATGACCAGTCCTAGCATGATAGATACTGGAGTCACAGCACATGAGCACGCAAGTTGTAGGAGTAGACAAATCACTCGGCCCCTTAGGTCTGACATCATAGCTGACCTGTCCAGACCTCAACTCCTCTTTCATGCCAGCTCATAAAATCCTCAACTGCCTGATGGCTCAAAAATTTTACCACCTCCTCTTTAAATATTTTCAATGATCTGTCTTCCACAACTGTCCACAGATGTGCAGATTAGGTGGACTTGCCATGGTACATTACCCTGTAGTGTCCAGGGTTGTGTAGCTGTGGTGGATTGTTCATGGTAAAGTGGGGTTACGTGGATAGGATGGGTGCTGGCTCTGGATGGTTAATGTAGGCTTGATGGGCCAAATGGTCTCTATCTGCACTGTAGGGTTTCTATGTTTCTATGAAACTCTCTGGGGTAGAGAATTCCAGACATTTATTACCTACTGGGAAAAGAAATCTCTTTGCTTCTGTTTTAAATGAATATCAAATGTTATTTGATAACAATGCCCCATTGTTCAAGATACCTCCTCTTCTGGAAATGTCTTCTCGACATCTTCATTCTCAAGCCCCCTCAGAATCTTAGATGTTCCATTAAGATCACCCTTCATTCTTCTAAACACTAAAGAATAAGGCCTAACCCATTTTGCCTTTCTTGATAAGTCAGCCTCCATCATCCCAGCCATCAGCATTACTGAACAATCTTCAATGTCAGTGCATCTGTTCAAATACATGGGGATCAAAATTGTACATAGTATTCCAGGTGAACCCTCACTAACATCCTGCACAGATGGAACTAAACTGCCCTAGCCTTTCCAGGAGAGGACAAACTGGAGCGGCATTGGTGGCTCAGTGGCTAGCACTGTTGCTTCACAGCGCCAGGGAGGGTTTGATTCCTGCCTTGCGTGACTATCTGTGTGGAGTTTGCACATTCTCTCTGTGTCTGCATCAGTTTCCTCCCGGTGCTCCAGTTTCCTCCCACAGTCCAGAGATGTGCAGGTTGGGTGAATTGACCATGCTAAATTGCCCATAATGTTGAGGGATGTGTAGGTTAAGTGCATTAGTTAGGGGTAAATATAGGGTAGAGGAATGGGTCTGGGTGGGTTACTCTTCAGAGGGTTGGTGTGGACTTGCTTGGCTGAAGGATCTATTTTCACACTGTAGGGATTCATTGAAAAAAAAGGCAGAATAATTGCAGTTTTCATCTCTTGTGAACTTGTGTCAGATTGTGGACACATTTGTGCTTTGTACATGCATCTATGACAGAGATGGAAATAAGTTCACTTTTTAAAAAAAGTCAAATTAAGATGTGACACACTTAAATGTTAGCTGGAGTTAGAGTCAGAGTAATCACATTACAAAATCTTCTCGGAGAGAAAATCGCACACGTTGTGAATTGGATACAAGTTTCTGAATTCGATATCAAATGCATTAATTTGTATAGCTAATGGGCATGATGAGAGTGCACAGTCTTAAATCCTCAGCCAAACCCAGGTCATTGGCTCAGTGGTTAGCACTGATGCCTCACAGCAACTGGGTTTGATTCTAGCCTCGGGCAACCGTCTGTGAGGAGTTTGCACATTCTCCCTGTGCCTGCATGGGTTTCCTCTGGGTGCTCTGGTTTCCTCCCACAGTTAAAAAGGTGTGCAGGTTAGTGTGGATTGGCTATGGGAAATGCAGGGTTACGGGGTTACAGGGATAGGGTAGGGGGTGGGTCTGGGTGGGATGCTCTTTGGAGGGCTAGTATGGATCTGATGGGCTGAATATTCCTGATTCCACACTGGAGAGATTCTATAAGGAGTGCCGGAAGGAGCAGACGTGGTTGTACATTAGATGGGTGAAATTAATGAGCACGAGCATAATTTGGCATTTCATATGGAAGTAGACTAAATGAAAGTGCAACAAATTAACCTCTTGCTGTTGAATTCATAAATGTTCCATTTCCTGCTTTAATCCAATTGGAATTGAAAAAGGCTTTGAAATGAAAGAAAATTCTCAGTAATGGTGCAATAACATTGAAATACATCAGTGTTTAAACATAGCTGGACATCAAAAATTAATAAACACAGATATTTCAATACTTCTCTGACAAATATTGATACAAAAATGCTTTCTGGAAGTTCTCAAGAGCACTCCCCATCCATGTCAATTGTGGTCATTGAATTCATGTGAATCCATTCTGCAGGAGCTCCCAGCTCTTGACTTCTGCTTTTTCAGATAATTTAACTTTTACTCATTTTGCTCTTGCTTTGTTTTGTGGAAGGTGCCTTTATATATTATTCCTTTATTCTGCCCTTTAAGTGATGACATAGGAGACATTTCCTAACCCCAATCTCAACAGGCTTGTCAACTCTAATTACAGGCAAAAGACGACAAGTAGAAAGCATGAAATTATTAAAATGGATGACACAAGGTATGCTTATTTTCTTACAAGACAATCCCATTTGAAGGGTTGTTTTCTGTTCACTACAGATGTTAAACCTTTGTTCCATTATCAGAAATGACAAGCAGGCCGATGGAAGTATTGTGAATGGAAACAATCGTAACAATTAGCGAATATATGCAATTGTTCGTTTGCTTTAATTTATTCGATGTTCTTCTTTCTCTTGTCATTTCTTCTCCAGAGATGGCAGCAAAGTGGTTATGTCATGAAGTTATTAAACTAGGCTAAGGATCAGGTGATGTGAGTTCAAACTGCACCCGATTGAAAGATCATATGAATTTGATTATCAAATACATCAGCATTACCATTTTGTATCAGTAATGATGACCATGTAACCACTGGATTTGGAGCAGAAAATTATCCACTTCTAAAGCAAGTCTGTCTTTAGCTGGTCCAATCTGTATATGGACAGCTTCATCACTGTTCCCTAAATTGGCCAAGTCAACCACTCTATTGTCAAGAAGGCACCATACCACCACTTCCTCCATCAACAATAAGTGCTGTCTTTCCAAGCAATTCCCAAGCCCATTAATGAATCAATAAAACAATCACTAAATATCAATGTTAAAAGGTACCATTGTTGATAAGAGCAGACAAATAGTATGATTGCAGGACAATATCATATTGGTAGGCAATATCTGAGGACTGCAGATGCTGGAAATCAGAGTCTAGATTAGAATGGTGCTGGAAAAGCACAGCCAGTCAGGCAGCATCCAAGGAGCAGAAAAATCGACGTTTCAGGCAAAAGCCCTTCGTCAGGACTGTATCATTTTGTTACACACCCCACCCCTGCCTATCTCTGTAATCTCCCCCACAACTATCTGTCGTTTCTGACCTCTTAAGCATCCCAGATTAAATTGCTCCACTAGAGTCAGTCTTTTCTTCAGATGCCCATGGACTAAGCTCTGGAATTCCCTCCCTTAACCATTCTGTCTGTCTGTCTCTCTCTCTCTCTCTCTCTCTCTCTCTCCTTCTCTAAGACATCTAAACACATAGTGTCATAGAGATGTACAGCACGGAAACAAACCCTTCGGTCCAACTCGTCCATGTTGACCAAATATCCTAACCTAATCTAGTTCCATTTTCCAGCATTTAGCCCATATCCCTCCAAACCCTTCCTACTCATATACTCTTGTCTTTTAAATGCTGTAATTGTACCAGCCTCCACTGCTTCCTCTGGCATCCCATTCCATACACGTACCACCCTCTGCGTGAAAAGGTTGCCCCTTAGGTTTCTCTTACATCTTTCCCCTCTCACCCTAAACCTAAGCCCCTTAGTTCTGGACTCCCCTACTCTAGGGAAAAGACCTTATTTACTTATCCTATCCATGCTCCTCATGGTTTTATAAATTTCTATAGGGTCACCCCTCAGCCTCCGACACTCCAGGGAAAACAACCCTAGCCTGTTCCGCCTCTCCCTGTAGCTCAAATCCTCCAACCCTGGCAACATCCTTGTAAATCTTTTCTGAACCCTTTCAAGCTTCACAACATCCTTGATTTTTTTTATTATGTAGATTCATAGAATCACTACTGTGTGAAAACAGGCCCTTTGGCCCAGCAAGTCCACATCAACTCTCCAAAGAGTATCCCACCCAGACCCACCCCCCCCCCTATTGTGGGCGGCATGGCGGCACAGTGGTTAGCACTGCTGCCTCACAGCACCATGAGACTGGGTTCAATTCCTGTCTTAGGTGACTGTCTGTGTGGAGTTTGCACATTCTCCTCATGTCTGTGTGGGTTTGCTCCAATTTCCTCCCACAGTCCAAAAATGTGCAGGTTAGGTGATTTGGCCATGCTAAATTGCCTGTAGTGTTAGGTGTAGGGGAATGGGTGGGTTGCGCTTTGGTGGGTTGGTGTGGACTTGTTGGGCCTGTTTCCACACTGTGAGTAATCTAACCTATTACTTTACATTTACCCATGACCATTGCACCTAACCTACACATCCCTGAACACTATGAGTAATTTAGCATGGCCAATTCACCTCACCTGCACATTTTGGACTGTGGGAGGAAACCAGAGCAAACTCACACAGACACAGGGAGAATGTGCAAACTCCACACAGACAGTCACCCGAGACTGGAATCAAACCCGGGTCCCTGGTGCAGTGAGGCAGCAGTGCTAACCAATGATACACCCTGCCACCCTAATTCTAATTCTTTAATCTGTGGAATGAGATGTTAATGTAAATCAACTGGTTGTATAAACAGTGATATATGCAGATTGAACAACCTGAGAAGGAGGATGAGAGAGATGGAGCACTTAGTATTTAGGGAGACATGGCTCTAATGAAAACTATAATAATGTATAGAGAGTGAATAAAGAATTGGATTTATTTACTGTGCTATGTTCAGACTGCTGCTAAAGTAGACCAAGTATGTTTTTTTACCAACCAAAGCAGTGTTAAGGGACAAACCGAGATTGACATAAAATGCAGAGGGTAATGGTCACCTTAATTCAAAATCGCAAAGAGGTTTTGGTAAGCTAGGGCTTGGTGTCAAATTGTGTTTGGTAACACTTCTGTGAAACATCTTTAGACTTTTCACTATGTTAAAGGCATTATAGAACTGCAGATTTTTATTGTTATGAACTACATTTATCCAATTGCAGGATGAATCATAAAGGTTTTCAATTCCTAGAACAAGTCACATTAAAACAAATGTGTAACTAACTAGTGAAAATGCTTCTACTGTACTGCCTTAACTTTCTAGAGGACAATGGTTCCAGTAAGTTACATGGACAACTCTGGAAAATGAAGAACCAAAATGGAAAGTGCTGGAAAATGGGTTTGGAATAGTTAGGCGGTTGTTTTTGACTGGTGTAAACGCGATGGGCCAAAAGGCATTATTCAGTGCCATAGACCGTAATGAATCTGTGACTCTGTGGACTCATGACTGGCAAAAGGAACTTCATACCCCAAAGTGTCACCACAAAAGTGGCTCATGGGAATGGACCTCAGCACAACCATTTATAGTTCCTTCACTAATTATATTCCCTCTGCACAGAGGTTTCATTCACAATCCTTTTTAATAATAAAGCAACTCATTCCAGCCAGCGTCAGGACTGGGATAACATTCAGGTTTGTGCTGACAAACAGCAGGTAATATTAATGGTACACAGGCACACAGTAATGACCACCTTAAACAAAAGAAAGTCTAATCATCTCCCTTGAGCTTTTAAAAGACCACCATCATTGCGCACGCCTCCACCACCAACTTGAGGTTCACCGTTGAAATTAGTCTGAATTGGTCTAATGCATCATCATTCTGGCTGCAGGAATAGGGCAGTGAATGGGAATCAAACCCTCTTGTCCATCACTCATTCAGATAGCTTTTGCAAGGTGAATGAGGAAGTGTGGTGTTAGTGGTAATGTCACTGGAGTAGTAGTCCAGAAACCTGGATTAATGCCAAGGGTTATGGGTTCAAATCCTGCCATGGCAGATACAATTTGAATTGAGTGATATTCCAGCCCAATGGTAACCATTACTGTAAAAGCCCATCCTGCTTTGCTAATTCCCTTTAGGGAAGGAAATCTGCCATCTTTACCTGACCTGTGACTCCAAACCCACAGCAATGTGGCCACCTCTTGGTTAATTAGGTGTGGGCAATAAATATTGGCCTCCTTATTGATATGCTCATGCAATGAACAAATTATAACAAAGGAATGCACATTGTTCTTCATCATGGTGTACTCTCCATCTGATAAGATGTGCTACCACCATTCTGTTTCTTTGTTAAGATCAACGCGGTCTGCTTGTTTTAGTGGGAAGCCACTTGCTAGTCTAATGATAAAAAGGCTTGACTTCTCTGAAAGAACATGTGGCTTTCTTCATGGAAGTCAACTATATACAAGTTACATTGCTGTAATAGACATTTTTGCATTGAGCAATAGGAAGTCTCAGGTGCTGAGTACTGCTCCTTTGAGACCTTTAGCTGGTCCCCAACACAATGTCTTTATGACATCACATTATGGGTGATACTTAAAAAACTCCTCGGCATTAAAACTTTCAGTCCCCACACCTCAAAGAGCTCTTTTTCTCCCATTGTGAATATTTGAACATTTGTGTGTAATTATCTCCGATCCTCTACCCCCATGGCTCTGTTTTCACACAGTCATTTGGTCTGGAATTTACATTAATCACCTACAATGTATTCTTTTCAAACATGGAAGATTTGTAGATTTCTGGGTTGTTAACCTTGACTCTGTTCTTTGTGAGGGCTGTAAGATCCATTAAAACAGAGGACCTGTTACCCCTGGGGGCTGTCTCCCAGGAAGGACGTAAATCCTGCTGGGAACAAGTGGATGCTCCATTGTAATGTCTGGAGGATACTGAGTAACTTGCTTTGCGGAGAATACCTGCTCTGTTGAAGCAAGCACTTTCCTTCTTGCAGAACCCTGCATTTCCAGACCAGTACACTGGATGTCCGAAGAGGCAATTTGTTCTTCATTGCCTCTTGTGTCTGTGGACATTTGTCCTCCTGTCTCAGCATTGGTTTCCAGGGTATCCATACAGCACAACTTCAATCTGTGCCAGCAAATTGCTGTTTGGTAGCTGTCAGTATATCTGTGCTGAAATATCTAAACTCTTCTCTCGTTACCTTAACTTGGATGCTTTCATTTGCTTTTGACAATTGTAGCATTGGTGAACCCAAAATGTTCATTTCTTCAGTCAGACAGGTCTACTTTTCATGGCCAATGTCACTGGTATTGAGGATTCTTCTTGGGAGGATAAAGTAATAACATTTTCTGCATAAACTTGTGGCTCCTTGATGTCTAATATCAGATTTAAATCTGTTATGTTTGAACTGTATGTTCACTAAGCCACGTTGTACCCTGATTCACACCAATTAAAGGTTTGTCAGTTAACTCCAGTGTATATACAGCTTATTGGCTACCTGATTGCTTGAGTTGTCCTGCAAGCTGTGCTGATTTTTGCAAACAGACTCACTTTAGTGTTGCCAGCAGTGGAAAAATGTTTTTGCCAGTCCAGCATATTTCCATCTTGCTGATAGTATGATATAAATTCCTTCTGCCGCTGCAGCTAATCTCCATGTATTCTGTGTTTTGTTGGGATCTTCCATGAGTCTCATGAGCCCTGTGAAATCTTCTGCCTGTTCTCCTTGCTCCACAGTATTGACAATACCTGGCATTTGTCTTACTCACTGCACCATTTTCTAATGTGAGTCTTTAGGCTTTGTTTATCATAAGAACTAAATGGATTCTGCTGATCTCTTGTGATAAGGCTGATCCTCTCCTTTTAGGTTTGATGTGTCCTACTTCTGGACTTCTACTTCATTAACCATCTAAATAGCTTTTTCCAAAGTCAAATCTTCCTTAGGCTGTGATAAATCTGACAATGTTTCATCTGCAATTCCAACAGCAATTCTTTTTTCACGAAAAAGAAGAAGGGTCTGAAGGAAAGGTCTCTGCCAACTGAACCTTCATGCTAACCTTAAAATAACCCTGAATGAGGACTTTGTGCTGCAGAATTTCTGAAGCTTTGGCTCTTCTAAAAAATAGTTAATGCCTCTATTCTTCCTATCAAAATGCTTATCTCATACTTTCACACATTGTATTCCATCTGCTGTGTCTTTGCCCATTATCCTGACCTATCTAAGTTCTTCTGCAGCCTCCCACATCCTCATAACAACCTGGCCCTCCACCTATCTTGGTGTCATCTGCAAATTTAGCAACAATGCCCCCAGTTCTTTTATCCAGACCGATAATGTATAATGTTACAGTCCCAACACAGAGCCCTACAAACTCCACTAGTCACCATTTACCACCGGAAAAATAACCTCTTTTATTCCTACTTGCTGCCTTCTGTCAGTATGCCAATTATCGATCCATGCCAGTACCTTCTCTTATTTAGCAGCCTGCTGTGTGACAGGTGTGTGCTACCTTGTTAAAGTCCTTCTGGAAATCCAAACAGGTCATGTCCACTGGCTCTCCTTTATCTAACTTGTTCATTACTTTGTCAAAGAACTCGAACAGATTTGTCAGGCATGATGTTCCCTTGACGAAGCCATGTAGACTCAGCCCTATTTTACCATGCACTTCCAATACTCTACAATCTCATCCTTATGGAGGAAGTGAGGACTGCAGATGCTGGAGACCAGAGTTGAAAAATGTGGTGCTGGAAAAACACAGCAGGCATGGGAGCATCCGAGGAGCAGGAGAATCGACGTTTCAGGCATAAGCCCTTCTTCAGGAATGAGGCTGGTGTGCCAGGTGGCCTGAGATAAAAGGTAGTGGGGAGGGAATTTGGGGGAGGGGCTCTGGGAATACGATAGGTGGAAGGAGGTGAGGGTGAGGGTGATAGGCCGGAGAGGGGGTGGGCGCGGAGAGGTCAGGAAGAAGATTGCAGGTCAAGAGGGCGGCGCTGAATCTGGGGGTTGGGACTGAGATAAGGTGGGGGGAGGGGAAATGAGGAAGCTGGAGAAATCTACATCTCATCCTTAATAATGGATTTTAAAATCTTATCAATGACTGAGGTCAGGCTAACCCTAAAGTCCTATCCATAGCAGTGGTTTTGTGATTTACGCGGTGTCTGGTCCCAGCATGATTCAGACGGAACTCGTCCCATCAGAACAGCTCCCTCCTTCCCCAGTACTGGTGCCAATGTCTGATGAATTCGGACCCATTTCTGCCACACCAACCTTTCAGTCACACATTTACCTCTTTATTGACCCTGTGATAATTTGCTCATGGCTCAGGTAATAATCCAGAAATTATTCCTTTTTGGTTCTGCTTTGTAAGTTGGCCCTTGTTGCTCATATTCCCTCAGCAGAACCTCGTTCCTCTTTCTGCCTGTATTATCGGTATCTATATGGACCACGACAACTGGATCTTTTCCCTCTCATTCCCTCTGCAGCCCAGATGAGAGATCCTGAACCCAGACACTAGGCAGGCAACACAGCCTTTGGGACTCTCGAGCCTGGCCACAGAGAACAGTGTCTCTTCCCCTGACTATACTATCCCGATTACAGCAAATTTCCTCTTTTTCCCCCCCCCCCTCTTGAATGGCTCCCTGTACCATGGTGCGAAGGTCAGTTTGCTCATCCTCCCTAAAGCCCCCATTCTCATCCACATGGGGAAAAAGAATCTAAATCTGGTGGACAAGCTCAAGGGCTGAGGCTCCTTCGGCACTACCTCCTGGATCCCCCTACCTGCCTCGCTCATAGTCACACCCTCCTGTCCCTGACCAATGACTGAATTCGAGGTAGTTAACCTAAAGGGTGTGACTGCTTTCTGAAACACAGTGTCCAGGTAACTCTCCCCCTCCCTGCTACGCTGCAGTGTTCGAAGCTCAGACTCCAGCTCATTGATTCCGACCCCGAGTTCCTCAAGCAACCAAATGTGCTACAAATGTGGTCACTATGAACCACAATGGGGTCCACCAGCTCCCACATCATGTAGTTGCAACACATCGCCTGGCCCGGCATCTCTATTGTCATTACCTGGTTCTTCATTTGATTTTTAAATTTTTTTATTTTTTTTTAGTTGGTAATCTGTAAATATTTCCCCAATTTACCTTCAATTTAACCTATATTAGTATCGATCACCAACCAGTGAAATTATGGTTTACCTGTGATATCACTCTTTTGTGCTAGGCCCCTGATCCTGGATTTCACTTTATCCTGTTTTAAAAAAGCAAGTAAAAGCCATCTCTTCTCCTCTGCACTGAGTTCTCATAATACCTCTGAATTCCCCAAAGTCGTATTCATTCAGGTTGTGTCTCACTTTGAATGTGATCTCTCCTTCCTGACTGTGTGCAGCTTACTGATCCTCCTACCTGTAGTTTTTAAGCTGAATTCTACCATCTCTAACAGCTTTCTACAGATGTTTCACATTGTCACAGCATTTCCACTAAAACCTGTTACTTTGATAAAGACTTCCATTTACTTAATCAGCTACTCCAGTTGAAACCAAATTTTTTGTGGCCTTAAATTGTTCTTGTCTTAACTACAGCTTCAATTATTGCAACCATTCCTATTATCTTCTTCTGTTAGACTCATCTGCTCAGGCTTCTAAATTTCTCCTTTATCACTTAAATTCTGACTTTGCAACAATCCCTGTGCTGCTGAATTCTCTTACCCATGATTCACCTGCTGACTGTATCTTGTGGTTTCTGCTCACATGCTTGCTCTGAGCTGTAAACACTTTGTAATTCATTCTTGGTTTTTCAGCCTGTAAGTATACTGATTTTGAAAAAGTATTCCCTTTGCCTATTAGGGACTTAAACATTACTCACAGAGCATCAATTTTCTGTTTGTTCCCTGGCTGAATATTTCATCCGGATTGCTCCAATCCTTGATGAGTCAGTTAGCTCAGTTGAATGTACAGCTAGCCTGTGAAGCAGAGTGATACTTACAGTGTATCATCTGAGGTTACCACCACAGTCCCGTCTTCTCAATCTCTCCTGTTGCCTGAGGCGTGATGATCCTCAGTATAAAATGCCACCAGTCATTGAAGTCAAATGAGAGGTCAGCCCTCTGGTCCTCAGGGGCTATGGCACTTTTATTCATCTAACTGCTAGGTGCCAGCTCCATATAGCTTCTGGCTCACATTTGCTTCTGTGCTTCTCTTACCAGGTCTGAAATATTTATACAATTGACTATAGATTGGGCAGCATGGTGGTTCAGTGGTTAGCACTGCTGCCTCACAGCTCCAGAGACTTGGGTTCGATTCCAGCCTTGGCCGACTGTCTGTTTGGAGTTTGCACGTTCTCCCCGTGTCTACGTGAGTTTCCTCCGGGTGCTCCGGTTTCCTCCCACAATCCAAAAATGTGCAGATCAGATGAATTGGCCATGTTAAATTGCCCATAGTGTTTGGTATATTAGTCAGAGTTAAATGTAGGGGAATGGGTTACTCTTCGGAGGGTCGGTGTGGACTTGTTGGGCTGAAGGGCCTGTTTCCACATTGTAGGGAAACTAATCTAATCTAGATCATCCCTTGATGAGTCTAATAAATATCAGGCCAGCCAACGTGGCCCACATTCCTTGAAAGAATAAAGTAAAAGAGGGATCCAGACAGAATAAATAGAGAAAAACTGTTCCTGTTAGTGAATGGGTCAATAAGCAGAGGGCACACATTTAAGGTAATTATGTACAACATCTGTAAATCAGGTGTGGTTGGAAGTCTGGAGTGCACCACCTGTGAGTATGGCTTAGGATGATTCAACTGAGACTCTCAAAAAGAAATTGGATGATTATTAGGAGAGAAACATTTTCAGGCCTAGGGTGAATAGGCAGAAAATTGTAACGAGGTGGGTTTATCGCTCAGATAGCCAGCATGGATGTGACAATCTAAATGGAATCCTTCTGTGTGATAACCAATCAATGATTCTATGACAGAACATGATAATTTGACCAAGGTTACTTTAACAACAACCCCCCCACCCTACCTACTTATCCAAAATTCCTCCAACACCAAAGAGACAGGGGCAATCGTGCTGTGGGAAAACCTTTATCTGCAAGGTTCTTTCTGAAGTCACACACATGGTTATATATTACTGGTCATGGAGGTTTCCTACTCAACACCATTGTGGATGCGCCATCATAATATTGCAGTACCTCCTTCAAAAAGCTGCTCCCCACTTTCTAAGAGAAATTGGGGATGTAATTAGAACATTGAACATTGTGGGTCAAAAGGCTCAATCCTGTGCTGTACTGTTCTCTGTTCTATGTTCTAATACACAAAATTGTGCTGATCATAACGTCAAATGAAACCAATCCCTTGTGCCTGCCTTTGGTCCATATCCCTCCATTCCTTGCATACTTTTGAGCTTATCTAAAAGTCCCTTAAATGGCCCTATTACATCTGCCCCCACGACTACCCCTTGCAGGGCAGTTCTGACTCCTACCACTCTTTGTGTAAAAAACTTGCCCCTCACATGTCCTTTGAACTTCCCCCCACCCCCCTCACCTTAAATCCATGCCACCTACTATTAGACATTTCAACTGTGGGTAAAAGATTCTGACTGTCAGCCCTATCTATGCATCTTACAATTTGAGAGACTTCTGTCAAGTCTTCCCCAGCCTCTGCTGCTCCGGAGAAAACAACCTGTGTTTTTCCAGCCTCTCTTTATAGCCCGTACCCTCTAATCCAGGCAGCACCCTGGTAAATCTGTTCTACATCCTCTTCACATCCTTTTTGTAATGTGGTGTCCAGAATTGAGCACAATACTCAAAGTGTGTTCTCACCAAGATCTTATAAAGCTGCAATACCACATCCTGATTCTTGTATTGAATTCCCCAACCAATAAAAGCAAGCATGCCACATGCCTTCTTTACCACCCTATCTACTTGAGTTGCCAATTTTAGGGAACTATGGACTTGAACCCCAAGATCCCTCTGTACTTCAATGCTGTTCAGGGTCCTGCCATTAACTGTATACTTTTCCTTCACATTTGGTCTCCCAAAGTGCAGAATGTGAGTCTGCACTTCCTATGCCCAATGGCCTTGCTGGGATATAATTTCAGAGTGTTCTTAAAGAGGTAATTCCATACGTATATCACATATATATCTCAAAGGGTTAAGAGTGCCTTTAAGGAAGCAGAAATGGAGAAAAGGTAGAGTAAATAATTTGCAAGGTGGAGTGACATATCTGTTTATGTGATTAACAAATGGCAGGGAATGCACAGCAGTAGATATGGGATCCACAGAGCAGGGTTTTGTGAATTTAAATAAGAACACTCTGAAAAATGACTGCCAGTATCACAGTGTGGCTTCTGCTCAGAAAACCATTTACAATCTGAAATTTAATTTGAATAAGTAATACCAGTTCTGTACAGCTGCATTTTGATAAGCACACAACTGTGCTGCCAAGAGATTTGGAGTTTTGTTCAGGATTATTCATGGATCACTTATGAACTGTGCTTAAAAATTTGCACCTCAGACCATTTGCAGCCTTTCATTCTGCAACAGTGTCGAAATGAAAACCATTTGAAACATTTCACTCATGTGTACGGTAACAAGAACAAATGAGCTTTCACAAGAAGACACTGATTAGGTAGTAACAGCAGAGTTAAAGCATGGAATGAGAAAGATCTATTCAAGCTGTCAAGCCTAGTCTTCCAGTAGACTGTGTATTAACTGTATTTATTTAACATTCTGAGGAAGATAAACAACTGCAAATATATTTTGGGGGGAAGAATGGAGAAATAGCTCTATCAAAGCAAAGGTAAAGCTACCATAGTCCTACTGACCATAAGGTTACCCTCTCATTAGAGAGAGAAAGATGACTGATGGTGACATCAACCTGAGGCTCGCCGTGCCTCAAGCAAGGGGAGAAGGAGAGTCCTTCATCGTGACCTCAGCCTAGGTGAGAATGTCTCTGTACCACCAAAACAATGGAGTGAAGCCATTTCATAGGAGTAGGCTATTCATTCAATTAGACTGTGGCTGCTTTGTATCTGAATTTACTCACTGGTTCCATATTCCTTTATATCTGTAACAAACATGAATCGATCAGTTTCAAAGGCAAAACATTTCAACTGATCTGAACTCAATAGTTTTCTGTGGAGGGTTCCAGATGACCACTGCCTTAACAAGGCATAAGCCAACTTGTAATACCATAACATACAGGAGCAGAATTAGGCCATTCGGCCCATCAAGTCTGCTCTGCCATTCCATCATGGCTGATAGGTTTTGCATCACCATTCTCCTGCCTTCTATTAATAACTCCCTTACTAATCATCAACCTAACCATCTCTGTCTTAAATACACTCAATGACTTGCTCCCCACAGCCTTCTGCAGCAAGGTGAATTATTCAACTGTGTCTGAACATTTTCTGATAATGACATCTCAACTGAGTCTAGTTCTTTTTGCAGTCATAGTCATTGTCATCCAATGGCTGTTGTGCCATCCCCCAGCCCATCTCACCATGCATCCTTCCCAGAACAACTCATGACTCAGCAGATATCTTAGCATTGAAAATGTGTTGCTGGAAAAACGCAGCAGGTCAGGCAGCATCCAGGGAACAGGAGAATCGACGTTTCGAGCATAAGCCCTTCTTCTGGAATGAGGAAAGTGTGTCCAGCAGGCTACGATAAAAGGTAGGGAGGAGGGACTTGGGGGAGGGGCGTTGGAAATGCGATAGGTGGAAGGAGGTCAAGGTGAGGGTGATAGGCCGGAGTGGGGTGGGGGCGGAGAGGTCAGGAAGAAGATTGCAGGTTAGGAAAGCGGTGCTGAGTTCGAGGGATTTGACTGAGGCAAGGTTGGGGGGGGGGGGAAATGAGGAAACTGGAGAAATCCGAGTTCATCCCTTGTGGTTGGAGGGTTCCCAGGCAGAAGATCAGGCGCTCTTCCTCCAACCGTCGTGTTGCCATGGTCTGGCGATGGAGGAGTCCAAGGACCTGCATGTCCTTGGTGGAGTGGGAGGGGGAGTTAAAGTGTTGGGCTACAGGGTGGTTGGGTTGGCTGGTCCGGGTGTCCCAGAGGTGTTCTCTGAAATGTTCCGCAAGTAGACGGCCTGTCTCCCCAATATAGAGACGGCCACATCGGGTGCAGCGGATGCAATAGATGATGTGTGTGGAGGTGCAGGTGAATTTGTGGTGGATATGGAAGTGTCTCTTGGGGCCTTGGAGGGAAGTAAGGGGGGAGGTATGGGCGCAAGTTTTGCATTTCTTGCGGTTGCAGGGGAAGATGCCGAGAGTGGAGGTTGGGTTGGTGGGGTGTGTGGACCTGACGAGGGAGTCACGGAGGGAGTGGTCTTTACGGGAGGGGAGGGAAATATATCACTGGTGGTGGGGTCCGTTTGGAGGTGGCGGAAATGGTGGCGGATGATACCTTGTACATGGAGGTTGGTGGGGTGGTAGGGGAGGACCAGTGGGGTTCTGTCCTGGTGGCAGTTGGAGAGGCAGGGCTCAAGGGCGGAGGAGCGGGAAGTGGAAGAGATGCGGTGGAAGGCATCGTTGACGATGTCTGGCGGGAAATTGCGGTCCTTGAAGAAGGAGGCCATCTGGGTTGTACAGTTTTGGAACTGGTCGTCCTGGGAACAGATGCGGCGGAGACGAAGGAATTGGGAATGTGGGATGGCGTTTTTACAGGGGGCAGGGTGGGAGGAGGTGTAGTGTGGGAGCTGTGGGAAGAGGCCTCTTCGTAGGATATGTGGAACAGTCACCTCTTCGTAGGATACGTGGAACAGTCCATCTTCCGCAGCTACACTGGCACCACACCCCACCTTTTCCTCCGCTACATCAATGACTGTATCGGCGCTGCCTCGTGCTCCAACGAGGAGGTTGAACAGTTCATTCACTTTACCAACACCTTCCACCCCGACCTCAAATTCACCTGGACCGTCTCAGACTCCTCCCTCCCCTTCCTAGACCTTTCCATTTCTATCTCGGGTGACCGAATCGACACGGATATTTACTATAAACCGACCGACTCCCACAGCTACCTAGACTACACCTCCTCCCACCCTGCCCCCTGTAAAAACGCCATCCCATATTCCCAATACCTTCGTCTCCGCCGCATCTGTTCCCAGGAGGACCAATTCCAAAACCGTACAACCCAGATGGCCTCCTTCTTCAAGGACCGCAATTTCCCGCCAGACGTAGTCGACGATGCCCTCCCCCGCATCTCTTCCACTTCCCGCTCCTCCGCCCTTGAGCCCCGCCCCTCCAACTGCCACCAGGACAGAACCCCACTGGTCCTCACCTACCACCCCACCAACCTCCATGTACAAGGTATCATCCGTTGTCATTTCTGCCACCTCCAAACGGACCCCACCACCAGGGATATATTTCCCTCCCCTCCCCTATCAGCGTTCCGAAAAGACCACTCCCTCCGTGACTCCCTCGTCAGGTCCACACCCCCCACCAACCCAACCTCCACTCCCGGCACCTTCCCCTGCGACCGCAAAAAATGCAAAGCTTGCGCCCACACCTCCCCCCTTACTTCCCTCCAAATCCCCAAGGGACACTTCCATATCCGCCACAAATTCACCTGCACCTCCACACACATCATCTATTGCATCCGCTGCACCCGATGTGGCCTCCTCTATATTGGGGAGACAGGCGTCTACTTGCGGAACATTTCAGAGAACACCTCTGGGACACCCGGACCAGCCAACCCAACCACCCTGTAGCCCAACACTTTAACTCCCCCTCCCACTCCACCAAGGACATGCAGGTCCTTGGACTCCTCCATCGCCAGACCATGGCAACACGACGGTTGGAGGAAGAGCGCCTGATCTTCTGCCTGGGAACCCTCCAACCACAAGGGATGAACTCGGATTTCTCCAGTTTCCTCATTTCCCCTCCCCCCACCTTGCCTCAGTCAAATCCCTCGAACTCAGCACCACCTTCCTAACCTGCAATCATCTTCCTGACCTCTCCGCCCCCACCCCCACTCTGGCCTATCACCCTCACCTTGACCTCCCTCCACCTATCGCATTTCCAACGCCCCTCCCCCAAGTCCCTCCTCCCTACCTTTTATCTTAGCCTGCTGGACACACTTTCCTCATTCCTGAAGAAGGGCTTATGCCCGAAACGTCGATTCTCCTGTTCCTTGGATGCTGCCTGACCTGCTGCGCATTTCCAGCAATACATTTTCAGCTCTGATCTCCAGCATCTGCAGCCCTCACTTTCTCTCGAAGATATCCTAGCATTCTCTTGTGTTCGAACTACCTTTAAAAGCACTGTCAGTCTGAAGCTGCTCTGTACAGTTGCTGGCAGATATGACAGACAGGGAGAAAATGGGTCCCTGCTTTGGACTGGATGCAGCCAACAAAGGACTCCCTCTTCCCCTAGTGCTAGCCATGGAGGCCATGACACCAGACTATGATAACTTGATCCAAGATTACCACACAGGTCAGCATACTCTCAGCCATTGGAGGAATGCTTAGCACTGTCAGATGAAGATCAATGTCCTTCTCCACTCTGCCAGTATTAGTGCCACTACCTTCTCTCCAATATTTCACACTCACTGGAGAATTGAATTGAATTGAATTGAACTTACTGTCACGTGTACAGTGAAAAACTTTGTCCTGTGAGCAATACAGGCAGATCACAGAGTTAAGTAGCATAGATAAGTAAATGATAAGTAAACAGCGGCGAAAACCAAACACAGGTACAGGCGAATGCTAAGAGTTTGTGAGTCCATTCAGTATTCTAACAATAGGAGGGTAGGTTTGAGGATCAGAGGAGCTTTAAACCTGTGAGTTTAGATAAAACAGTTATTAGTAACTTTTAAAAGTATGCTATTAAGTTTAAAGAGTGTAGAACGATTGTAGGAAATAGGAAACTTTGATCTGCACGCAGAAGCTCCACCATATCCGACGCCATCTTGCAAACTTAACCATAGAAAAGGTGCCATTTGGCTTATCTTGTCCATGTTGACTCAAAGACACCCAGATGCTCTTTCTAATCCCATCTTCCTGCACTGAAGAAGGGTCACTGGACTTGAAACGTTACCTCTGCTTTCTCTCCACAGATGCTTCCAGACCCTCAGAGATTCTCCTGGTAATTTCTATTTTTGTTTGTGGCAGTATTGTGAGCCCTCTATCTCTGGCTAAGTGCAAACAGACAAGGCAAGGCAATGTAAGGCAGGGACGTTGGGTACATTAAGTGTATTCAAGGCTGTGATAGGCAGACTTGTAATCAGTACAGGAGTCATGGGTTAAGAGGAAAAAGGCAGTAAAGTGGAGTTGAGGATTATCATGATGATCAGCCATGATCTCTTTGAATGGCAGTACAGACTCGATGGGCTGAATGGCCTACTCCTGCTTCTATGCCTTATGGTTTTGATTTTGTTTAACATCACTAATAGATTGACAATGGCACGTTGTTCAAGACCTTTGCTATTGAGTTAGCATTAATGTGTATTAATGCGTTCCCACCTTGACTCCAATCATTCCATACACACACCACCCTCTGTGTGAAAAAGTTGCCCCTTAGGTCCTCTTTAAATAATTTCCCTCTCACCTTAAACCTATGCCCTCTAGTTTTGGACTCCCCCACCCCAAGGAAAAGACTTTGTCTAGTTACCCTATCTATGCCCCTCATGATTTTATAAACTTCCATAATGTCACCCCTCACCCTCTGATGCCCCAGGGAAATAGCCCCAGTCTGTTCAGCCTCTCCCTATAGCTCAAACCCTCCAACCATAGCGATATCATTGCAACTATGGTTGCTGCCTAGTTCAGTAAAATATGAAACACAGCAAAGTGTTGGCTTGCTGACTCTGAGAAAGAGTGAGGAATTTCAATGCCATCTAAATCAATATTCTATCTTTTCTCCTTTTAGTACCCTATTCAGTAGCTTTAGCCTCTATTTTTAAAACCTTATTAATCATTTGAGTAAATTATCGTGCTTTCTACCATAGGATCAATTAACCATCTGAGCAGTAGGTTTACAATTAGTTTTAAATTGATAGTTCCTTTAAATGTGTTTAGTGTTTGCCATTGAGGGGCTAAATGCTGTTTTAACAGAGCTTCAGACTGAGCATTAATATTGGCAGCCCAGATGTAAATGACAGCGTGCAACTGATGTCACGTGAACATTAATCCTTGATAGCTGACTCCCTGAAATGGAGAAGGTGTTTAGTACGCTTACGTTTATTGGTCAGTGCATTAAGTAAAGGAGTTGGGAGGTCATTTTGTAGTTGTACAGGACATTATTTAGGCCACTTGTGGAATACTGCATGCAAATCCAGTCTCTCTGCTATAGGAAGGATGTTTTTGAACTTGAAAGGGCTCAGAAATGATTTGCAATGATATCGCTATGGTTAGAGGGTTTGAGCTATAGGGAGAGGTGACATTATGGAGATTTATAAAATCATGAGGGGCATAGATAGGGTAACTAGACAAGGTCTTTTCCTTGGGGTAGGGGAGTCCAAAACTAGAGGGCATAGGTTTAAGGTGAGAGGGAAATTATTTAAAGAGGACCTAAGGGGCAACTTTTTCACACAGAGGGTGGTGTTTGTATGGAATGAGCTGCCAGAAGAAATGGTGGAGGTTGGTGCAATGACAACATTTAAATGGCATCTGAATGGGTATATGAATAGGAAGGGTTTAGAGGGATATGGGCCAAGTGTTGGCAAATGGGACAAGATTAATTTAGGATATCTGATCAGTATGGACGAATTGGACCAAAGGATTGTTTCCATGCTGTACATCCCAATGACTCTAAGACGACAAAGTTTTTGGCACTGAAAATATTGATTGCTGTTAGCGATGCTCTTTGTGAAATGAAAGGCAGTGATGGATTCTTTCTGCAAGTTACAGGATGGTGTTCTCTAGCAGAATGTGATATAACACTATTTTGTTTTCACTAGGATACCAGCAAAATACTCTGTGTCACACCTTACTGCAGCACTCATTACCACAGCAGTGCTCCCACCTGGGGCAGGAGTTCACGAATTTGCACGTACAACTAGCTGGACCAGGACAATACAACCTTTCAGCACAGAACACAGACACGTTTCAGCTCCTTTAATAACTGTCACAGCAGAATTATAGGAACAGTGTTGAAGAGTGTGGTGCTGTAAAAGCACAGCCGGACTGGCAGCATCCGAAGAGCAGGAGAGTCAATGTTTCGGGTGTAACTGTTCATCAGGAACTTGAAATGTCGACTCTCCTGCTCCTCGGATGCTGCCTGACCTACTGTGCTTTTCCAGCACCGCATTCGCGACTCTGATCTCCAGCATCTGCAGTCCTCATTTTCTCTGCATTGTAGAAACAGCCTGAAATGCTTTTGTAACTTCTGGGATCTAGATTAGAATGGTGCCGGTAAAGCACAGCAGTTCAGGCAGCATCCGAGGAGCAGGAAAATCGACGTTTTGCGCAAAAGCCCTTCATCAGGAATACAGGCAGAGTGTCTGCAGAGTGGAGAGATAAATGAGAGGATGGTGGTGGTGGGGAGAAAGTAGCATAGAATACAACAGGTGAATGGGGGTGGGGATGGAGGTGATAGGTCAGGGAGGAGAGGGTGGAGTGGATAGGTGGAAAAGAAGATAGGCATGTAGGACAAGTCATGGGGACAGTGCTGAGCTGGAAGTTTGGAACTGGGGTGAGGTGGGGGAAGGGGAAATGAGGAAACTGTTGAAGTCCACATTGATGCCCTGGGGTTGAAGTGTTCCGAGGCGGAAGATGAGGCGTTCTTCGTCCAGGCGTCTGGTGGTGAGGGAGCGGCGGTGAAGGAGGCCCAGGACCTCCATGTCCTTGGCTGAGTGGGAGGGAGAGTTGAAATGTTGGGCCACAGGGCGGTGTGGTTGATTGGTGCGGGTGTCCCAGAGATGTTCCCTAAAGTGCTCTGCTAGGAGGTGCCCAGTCTCCCCAATGTAGAGGAGACAGCATTGGGAGCAACGGATACAATAGATGATATTGGTGGATGTGCAGGTAAAACATTGATGGATGTGGAAGGCTCCTTTGGGGTCTTGGTTGGAGGTGAGGGAGGAGGTGTGGGCGCAGAATTTGCAGTTCCTGCGGTGTCAGGGGAAGGTGCCAGGAAGGGACGGTGGGTTGTTGGGGGCATGAACCTGACCAGGTAGTCACAGAGGGAATGGTCTTTGCAGAAGGCGGAAAGGGGTGGGGAGGGAAATATATCCCCGGTGGTGGAGTCTGTTTGGAGGTGGTGAAAATGTCGGCGGATGATTTGGGTTATGTGAAGGTTGGTAGGGTGGAAGGTGAGCACCAGGGGCGTTCTGTCCTTGTTACGGTTGGAGGGGTGGGGTCTGAGGGCGGAGGTGTGCGATGTGGACAAGATGTGTTGGAGGACATCTTCAACCATGTGGGAAGGGAAATTGCGGTCTCTAAAGAAGGAGGCCATCTGGTGTGTTCTGTGGTGGAACTGATCCTCCTGGCAGCAGATACGGCGGAGGCGGAGGAATTGGGAATGTGGGATGGTATTTTTGCAGGAGGTAGGATGGGAAGAGGTGTAGTGCAGGTAGCTGTGGGAGTCGGTGGGTTTGTAAAAAATGTCAGTGTCAAGTCAGTCGTCATTAATGGAGATGGAGAGGTCTAGGAAGGGGAGGGAGGTGTCAGAGATGCCCTAGGTAAATGTAAGGTCAGGGTGGAATGTGTTGGTGAAGTTGATGAAGTGCTCAACCTCCTTGCGGGAGCACGAGGTGGAGCCAATGCAGTCATCAATGTAGCGGAGGAAGAGGTGGGGAGTGGTGCCGATGTAATTAAGGAAGATGGACTGTTGTACGTAGCCGACAAAGAGACAGGCATAGCTGGGGCCCATACAGGTGCCCATGGCTGCCCCTTTGGTCTGGAGGAAGTGGGAGGATTCGAAGGAGAAATTGTTGAGGGTGAGGACCAGTTCGGCCAAACGAATGAGAGTGTCGATGGAAGGGTACTGTTGGGAACGTCAGGAGAGGAAAAAACGGAGGGCTTGGAGGCCCTGGTCATGGCGGATAGAGGTGTACAGGGATTAGATATCCATGGTGAAGATGAGGCGTTGGGGGCCGGGGAAACGGAAGTCTTGGACGAGGTGGAGGGCGTGGGTGGTGTCTCGAACGTATGTGGGGAGTTCCTGGACTAGGGGGGGATAGGAAGTGTCAAGGTAGGTAGAAATGAGTTCAGTGGGGAAGGAGCATGCTGAACATTCTTCTGGGAGGCTGACCCCATGAAGTATCCCTTTGGGTGAGACAAAACCAATTTTTACTTTCGAGTCTAACTTTTACATCAGAGATATTCATTTTGTGTTACAGTACAATATTTTTGTAAACTTGCCTTTTTAATGCATGCGGCAATGAAATTGCTTCCAGATACTGTCAGATCTCGAGTCAGTCCAGCTGTACAAGAATTTAACCAATCTGTTTAAAGCTAGTGATCCTTGGAAGAGTTAACCTGAGGTAAACTGTTAGCCTGAGGCACAACAATGGCTAAGGGGCATTTTTGTAGATTGGCAGCATCCAACTCCTCACCAATAGTTGAGGCAAGGTGCTCTTCCAGAGCAAAGAATTGACCCTGACTGAGTGTTGCAGACTGGCACATTCCAAGGTCCAGGAGTATGCGCTCAGCGATACGTTACAGCTTGGGACAGCTGCTGCCAAGGTGCAGTGAGGAAAGACCACCATCTGAGGACTTCCAAATGAAATTAATTGGGGATCTGTCCATTATCAAACACCCCTCGTGCCACAATGTACGTAAATATAGTCTTGTATGTGTAAGAGATGCCTTTGGTTAGTTGGGATGGAGTCAAACTCAAAGGTTTGTTTGTTTACTTGATGTGGGACTGTTCAGAACTGAACTGCAGTTGTGATTCTAAATACATATATATGAGCATATCTAAAATGATCAAAAAGAAATCACTTTTTTATTCTAAAAGTATACTTTTTTCATTTAAAAAACCTTGTGTCTACACAAAATGACTTTTTATGAATTAAGTACATTTTTGAAATGAAAAGAAGTCTTTCTTTTTGATCATTTTAGATAAGCTCATGGATATGCAAGGAATAGAGGAATATGGATCAAAGCTAGATGGAAGGAATGATGACTTTAGTTTGGCGTCATGTTTGGCACATCATTGTGGGCCGAATGGCCTGTTCCTGTGCTGTACTGTGGGACATTCTATGTGCTATTTTATGTCTATCGTGACGTTTGAATTGCATCTGTCACATGATGTCCCGTATGTAGCATTGCAGGGGAAATGACAGAAGCATGCAGCTAAAATGTGACTCCTGGAGTGTGAGGTGGAACATCAAAAGGATATGACAGTTTGGAGCACAGTAGTGGTCATAGAAATGTACCACCTCAGAATAGCTACCAGGCAGAAGGAGATCACTTAGCCTGACATGGCCATTCCAGCTCTCTGCAATAACAGCTCACTTAGACCCTTTTCTCTTCCTGTTGCCCATAGCCCTGTAAGTTCTTTCCCTATAGGTTGTTATACAGCACCGTTAGAAACCCTTTCAGCCTGTGCATCACAAATTGCTGCGAATAAAAGGATCATCTTCGTGTTGTCAATACTTCTTTTGCCTCAGTCAGTGCCCTCTGGTTCTCAATCCTTCTGGTAGGATCAGTTTCCCTCAGTCTCCTCAGTCTGGTTTCCTTCTGGTTGCAAACGTCTCTATCAAAAATCCTCCAAACATTCATGGCTCAGTGGCTCAGTGGTTAGCACTGTTGCCTCACAGCACCAGGGACCTGGGTTCAATTCCCACCTTGGGCAACTGCCTGTGTGGAATGTGCACATTCTCCCTGTGTCTGCGTGGGTTTCCTCTGGGCGCTCTGGGTTCCTCCCACAGTCCAAAGATGTGCAGGTTAGGTGAATTGGCCAGGCTAAATTGCCTGTAGTGTTAGGTGCATTAGTTAGCGGAATGGATCTGGATGGGTTGCTCTTCGGAGGGTTGGTGTGGACTTGTTGGGCCGAAGGGCCTGTTTCCACACTGTCGGTAATCTTAAAAAACAATCTAACCCCAGTATCTCAAAATGAAAACAGAGACATGCTGGAGATCTGAAACCAAAATGGAAATGACTGGCAAAATCCAGCAGCATCTGTGGGAAGAAAGCTGAGTTGATGTTTCGAGTCTGGCGACTCTTCATCAGGACTCCAGTTAAATCTGTTGTCTTCCCACAGACACTGCCCGACCTGTTGAGTTTCGCCAGCAATTTCTGTCCTAAAATATTTGTGTAACGCAAGCCACTCATTCCTGAAACCTATCTCACAAATCTTTTCAGCAGCCTCTCAAGAATCCTTTCTGAAGTGCAGTGCCCAGAACTGGAAGTCAAAAAAAGTGTTTTATAAAGATTTGTTATAACTTTTCACCTTGTGCACTCCATGCCTCCCTGTGTGGAACTCAGATGGTCATCTGTCTCTTTAAGCACTCTTTCCACCCGACCTGCTACCTATGATTTGTGCACATACACTCACAAAGCTCCATGGTGAATGATATTCTTTTCTTGTACTGTACCTCCTTGTTCTTTTGACCACGATGTATTACTGCACTCTTCTCTGAATTACTTTTCATCTGTGGCGTGTCTGCCCTCTCAACAGCCTTTCTGCATCCACTTGATGTCTATCATTATCCTTCTCGAAGTTCAAATACTTCTGAGTTGTGTGTTACTTGCAAATGTTACATTTTGACTTGTACACCAAAGACTAGACTGTGGTCCTGTGAGATCTACTTTCTCGTGAATGAACAGCAATAGATTTTATTGAACATAACTTTTCAGAGGATAATAAGACAGAATATACTGACTGGAACCTGACAGACCCAAATTGCAAATTCATTAAATCTCATGTCAGTATGACCTTGTTCCTCCCATGCATTTACCCTAGCTGCACACGGTAAATTCTCTCTATTTCGCACGGACTATCGATATACATTGAGAAAAGTATTGGACTATTACGTACATTTAGAAATCCCAGTGTTTACCTTCCTCCTGTCCAAAATCACAACAATGCACCACTAATCTCTGTTTCCTGTCAACCTCATATCCATGTTGCAACCGGACACACATGCTTCCATGTTTTTTGGAAAGCCTATTAGGTGGCACTTTAACAAATGCCTTTTGGAAGTCAATGTACACAACATCAACTACATTACCCTCATTAACATAGAACATAGAACCCTCATTGTTGCGCCATCCTGTGAAACCAATCTGAAACCCACCTCACCTACACTATTCCATTTTTGTCTGTATACCTATCCAATCACCATTTAAGTGTCCGTAAATTTGAGGAGTCTAAAACTATTGCAGTCAGTGCATCCCATGCCCCGACTACTCTCTGAGTAAAGAAACTACCTCTGACATCTGTCCTATACCTGTCACCCCTCAATTTAAAGCTATGCCCCCTCATGCTCACCGTCTCCATACTTGGAAAAGGCTCTCCCTGTCCACCCGATCTAACCCTCTGATTATCTTATATGTCTCTATTAAGTCACCTCTCAACCTTCTTCTCTCTAACAAAAACAGTCTCAAGTCCCTCAGCCTTTCCTCGTAAGACCTTCCCTCCATACCAGGCAACATCCTAGTAAATCTCCTCTGCAGCCTTTCCAAAGCTTCCACATCCTTCTTATAATGCGGTGACCAGAACTGTACACAATACTCCAAGTGCAGGCGCACCAGAGTTTTGTACAGCTGTAGCATAACCTTATGATTCCGGAACTTGATCCCTCTATTAATAAAAGCTAAAACACTGTATGCCTTCTTAACAACCCTGTCAACCTGGGTGGCAACTTTCAAGGATCTGTGTACCTGGACCTCTCTGCTCATCTACACTACCAAGAATCTTACCCTTAGCCCAGTACTTTGCATTCCAATTACTCCAACCAAAGTGAATCACCTCACACTTGTTCGCATTAAACTCCATTTGCCACCTCTCAGCCCAGTCCTGCAGCTTATCCACGTTTCTCTGTAACCTACAACATCCTTTGTCACTATCCACAACTCCACCGACCTTAGTGTCATCTGTAAATTTACTAACCCACCCTTCTACGCCCTCACCCAGGTCATTTATAAAAATGACGAACCGCAGTGGACCCAACACCGACCCTTGCGGTACACCACTGGTAACTGGACTCCAGGATGAACATTTCCCATCAACCACCACCCTCTGTCTTCTTTTAGCAAGCCAATTACTGATCCAAACTGCTATATCTCCCACAATCCCATTCCTCTGCATTTTGTACAATAGCCTACTGTGGGGAACCTTATCGAATGCCTTGCTGAAATCCATATATACCACACCAACCGGTTTACTCTCATCTACCTATTTGGTCACCTTCTTAAAGAACTCAATAAGGTTTGTGCTAATTTCCCTTAATAATCTACAAATGTCCAAGTGACTGTTAATTTTGTCTTGAATTTTTGTCATGGTTTCTAATAGCTTTCCCAGTAAACTGACTGGCTTGGCCCCATGTGCCTTGTTAACATAATGTAAAAACAATGACTGCAGATGCTGGAAACCAGATTATGGATTAGTGGTGCTGGAAGAGCACAGCAGTTCAGGCAGCATCCAAGGAGCTTTTGCCCGAAACGTCGATTTCGAAGCTCCTTGGATGCTGCCTGAACTGCTGTGCTCTTCCAGCACCACTAATCCAGAGTCTTGTTAACATGATACCTATTGTATGCACACTGTATCTGCTGTCCATTACTCTATCGTCAAGTGGTTGCTTTGCATTTCCCCACCTAGTAGGAATGCAATTCAACTATCTCCTCTTCAATGCTTATCTTCAAACACCTATCTCTCCTTGGGGGATGGTTTGAAGTTCTGGAAGGATTTCAGGCTGAATAGCAAACTGTCGTTCCACTTTGTGAATTGTCATCTCTGTGGCCAACAAGTTGTGAAGTGGGACTTGAATCTGCTGCCAGTCTGATTCGTAAACAAAGGTGCTGACATTGCTCCGTTAGAGTTTTGCCTGCCCACCTTTAGTTCAAATCTAGATAACGGAAGTGTCAATACATAAGGCCTTTGACGTGAATAAATCAGCATTCTGGGTCTCCATCTTTATCGCCATCTCTGGGTCAAAACAGAGGATACTGGAAAATGCTACCAGGTCAGGCAGTATATGTGGAGAGAGGGTTGCCATTTTGAATCCATGGCAACCCTGCTTCGGCTTTACAGTGGGAAGTGCTGGGGGTGTTGAGGAAACTGACAACCTCCCCTTAAGTCTATCACTGACCTGTAATCTCGGTGGGATCAGAGAATGTGAATTCAACCATACATTTCATGATTTGGAGATGCCGGTGTTGGACTGGGGTGTACAAAATTAAAAATCACACAACACCAGGTTATAGTCCAACAGGTTTAATTGGAAGCACACTAGCTTTCGGAGCGTCGCTCCTTCATCAGGTGATAGTGGAGGGCTCAATCCTAACACACAGAATTTATAGCAAAACTTTGCAGTGTGATGTAACTGAAATTATACATTGAAAAATTGATTGTCTGTTAAGTCTTTCATCTGTTTGAATACCATGATAGTTTCACTTCTTTCATGCGTAAATCACAAAACCTTTTTTTAAAAAGTTGCATTCTCAGGTTACTGTTAACAATGGTGATAGCTAGACAATATGTTGAAGGTGTTAGCTCCCTGTGTTCTCTGTCTATGGAATGATGTTTAGATTAATTCTAATCTAAAAAGTGAGATAATGGAGTTTTACATGAATTCATGCAGTTTTTGAGCAGATATAATCTGCAGTAACCCTTAAACTCTCTTCAACTCCCACATCTGACAAGAAGTACATATCGCTCTATTAAAGGCCATTTTTGCTCCTTCATAATCTACAGACCCAGAAAATAACACCGTCTTATTCCTCTACAAACACTGCCCCCGATTAATTTTCTAGTTATGGCTTATATTTGAAGTTTAATCAAGAGACATATCTCCAAAAACATATAATCAAGAAAGAACCCACTCCACTCACTACTGCAGATTCTCTGTAGGCTACACTTAAAACAACAATTCACTTATCTGATTCTGTGCTGTGAACTTTGCCTAACAGTTCCTCCAAGATCAGTTGTGAATGTCACTGTTTGTTAATTTTCCCAGATGCACTCCTTCCCAGATGCAATCCTTCCCAGATGCACTCTGATGTCCAGTGAAACATGAATTCAAACAGCAAGGGTAGTAATTGTGCAGGTTCCCTCTCTCTCTCTCTCTCTCCTGCACTGTCCTCACCATGTGCTTCCTTTGTCTGTTCTTCTCCCTTTTAAAACTGCTGTTGTTTTGACTTTTCTCCCCCAAAGTTCCAAAACAATGCAACAGCATATAAGACAGTAATTGCTGCTCCTGTAATTTGAGGAAATCACCTCCAGCACCTAAAATACCTCAAAAAAGGAGCAGCTGTTCCAGCCAGAAATTTTTCCCATCCTCCAAATTGGATTACCCAGTTTCTGCCCATAATGTTGAATGCCTACTGAATATTTAAACATCTACCTACATCATATCATAGAGTCCGAGAGTCATAGAGATATACACATGGAAACAGACTCTTCGGTCCAACTTGTCCATGTCGACCAGATATCCTAACCTAGTCTAGTCCCATTTCTCAGCACTTGCTTCATGTCCCTCTATACCCTTCCTCTGCATATACTCATCCAAATGCCTTTTAAATATTATTGTACCAGCCTCCACTACAGTATTCCTCGGAAAGCACTGAGTCTGTTTCTGTGACCGGTCATCACTCCTTCAACAGCACCTTCTAAACCTTGTGCCCTGCAAGCTCCCCTTCAAGCCACATACCATTCTGCCTGAGAAATATATCACCATTCCTTCACCATTATTGGGTGAAGATTCTGCAGCTCCCTCCCAGTCTTTCCTCCTGGTGACTCTATACCAACAGCAATGGTTCAAAGAGCAGGCCAACCCACTACAGAGGAGCCTCAATTATCCGAATGACATGGTTAGGGAGTATTTTGTTCAGAGAATCAGATGTTCAGATAATCAAATGCCGGATAACACAGTTTAGCCAAGCATCGGGACCTTGCGATCTTGTTGGGATAATCCAAAATTCGGATAATCGGCATTCGGGTAATCAAGGTTCTTCTGTATTTCTCAAGAGCAATTACAGATGCGAAATAAACCCAATCTTCACCAGTGGGTGGTCACATCCCCACAACCAAATGACAGACAAACCAGTATGTGCTCTCACAGTAAAACAGTTCATTTCTGCGAACAATTCCAACTTCAAATGCATCCATTCTAAACGTTTTTGTTTAATCTGTCAGCAACCACCTCACTAAAGTTCAGATTTACTGTTTGGTTATCTAAGGCGGCTGAGCACAGAGTGAACCACTAAATTTGAAACTGGATTTTATAGCACCGTCTCCCGTACATTTGACGTCTGATCTATCGTTTATGTCGATGATTTCTGCTCTGTTTAAGAGGCCAGTGATATTTTCTCTGGTGCAAACATTGTCTTCAGTGTCACAGCTGTAACATAGGCACTTTTCTTGTGTCCAGGAATTGAACGAAAGAGTTTCCTTGCTGATTGCTTAAGGGTGTGATAATTGTTCGCTCAAAGCATTAGTTAACGTCTGAACTTGCACACATTATATCAATGAGTGAATCCTGCCTGTCACATTAATTCAGCATGTCTCTTGAGAGTGAACTAAGAGCAATTATCTAAGATTATGCCATTAGGAGTTAACTCTAGGTGGAAGACAGATGACAGCAATTTACTGTGGTTTCCCACCTCAGATTTCAATAAAGACAATATCCCGACGAGTTCAAAAGGCCCCACTGTATCAGTGACAATTTTATCCCCTGCATATTGCAGAAAAGGAACAGATTACAATTGGGTTGTATGAATAATTGCAATCTTATTATTCCAGCTTCTATGAAAATTCATGTCACATCAGTAAGTAAGTTGAGAATGGGATATCCAGAAATTATAGGCCATTATATAGGAAATTATAGTTAATTTAATAACTGTGTCAAGAAATTACGAGTGTTATGATTAAGGACAGGGTGCTGTTGGGGTGGTGCTCTGTAGTGTCATGGTTGCTGTATGTGAGAGAATGTTTTGAAAATTTTCAGCTGACTGGAATGGGCCAGGAAGGATTTGCAAAAGATAGGTTATGCCTGTTGAATCAAATTTGTTTCGGTTTTGAAAGATGTGACTAAAATGGCAGAAATTGGAATGGCTGTTGATATTAAACACATGATCGTCCAGAAGGCATTTTATAATCTCTGTCTCAAGAGACTGTTAACTAGATCATTGACCTGAGACCAAATTATTAGTTAGTTGGTTAAAAGATTGGCTGATTGAATGGGGAATGTAATGAACAGGTTGTGATGAATGGCAACTTATAACAATCAATGTTGAACCCTCGATCATTCACAGGAGTTATTAACAATTCAGATAATGAGCCACATATCTAATTTTGCCAATGATCCAAAAAGCAAGATTTTTGCAACAACAGAGAGACTCCAAATGAGCTCAGAAACCTGAGCTCAGTGCAAGATACTTTGTGTTGTTTTAGCTTTGTTCATGGGATGTTGGGATTGCTGTCTAGGCCAGGTCTTGCAGCAGTGGGAATGGGGGTGAGTTAGAACTCCCACATATCTGTTTTATTGAGGCTGCTGCTGATGGTTTGAGGTATCAACGGCTTCAGCTCAACTTGGATTTGGCCTTCCTGCAGTTGCTATCCATATCACTGTGACCTCTCCCCTCCCACTCAACGGGAGACTGTGCATCAATGTCTCTGACTCTGGCACCTTCTCCTGCACTCTTGTGCAACGCCTTTCACTAGATGTCATCAACTCTCCATGTGTGCTATCTCCATTCGCTGTGCTGGCATCCGACGGGGCAAAGCTTGAGCTGACAAAATATGTGATGAAGATAGGTTATTAACATTAGCTGGAAACCTTGGACAGCACTATTTATAGCTCTACATTTAACTTTTTATTGTGTGTTCAGAGAAGGAGGACATTGTTTTACTCTCATTGTGGATTAGCTCTGGGAGTGATATCAGGTTGTCTGAAGTTTGATTACATTTAAATGACTCTGTGAAACAAATGCCCTTGAAGCGAATAGCAGGTACCCCAGGGCCCACAGTCGAAGGATCCAGGCTCAACCATTTAGAACATAGAATATAGGACAGTACAGCACAGGAAGGGACCCTTCAGCCCACAATGTTGTGCTGAACATGATGCCAAATTAAACTCAATCCTTTCTGCCTGCCCTTGGTCCAAATCCCTCCATTCCTTGTATATTCATGTGCTGATCTAAAAGTCCCTAAAACGCCCGATTGTATCTGCCCCCACCACTACCACCACCACAACTGGCAGCATGTTCCAGGCTTCTACCATTCTCTGTGTTGAAAACTTGCCCCTCACATCTCCTCTGAACTTTCTCCCTCTTACCTTAAATGCATGCCCCCTAGTATTAGACATTTCAACTCTGGGAAAATGATTCTGACCGTCAGCCTTATTGATCCATCACATAATTATATAGTCTTTCGTCAAGCCTAATGGGGGTAGCACGGTGGCTCAGTGGTTAGCACTGCTGCCTCATGGCACCAGGGACCTATGTTCGATTCCAGCCTCGGGTGACTGTCTGTGTGGATTGTGCACATTCTCCCTGTGTCTGCGTGGGTTTCCTCTGCGTGCTTCAGTTTCTTCCCAAAGATGTGCAGGTCAAATGAATTGGCCATGCTAAATTGTCCACAGTGTTCAGGGATGTGTAGGTTAGGTGAATTAGTCAGGGGTAAGTGTACAGTAATAGGCTGGGGGAATGGATCTGGGTGAGTTACTCTTCAGAGGGTTGGTGTGGACTTGTTGGGCTGAAGGACCTGTTTCCATACTGTAGGGATTCTGTGATGAAGCCTTCACTGCTCAAGAGAAAACAACCCAAGTTTTTCTGATATGTCGTAGATTAGATTAGATTACTTACAGTGTGGAAACAGGCCCTTCGGCCCAACAAGTCCACACCGACCCGCCGAAGTGCAACCCACCCATACCCCTACATTTACCCCTTACCTAACACTATGGGCAATTTAGCATGGCCAATTCATCTGACCTGCACATCTTTGTGTTGTGGGAGGAAAGCGGAGCACCCGGAGGAAACCCACGCAGACATAGGGAGAACGTGCAAACTCCACACAGTCAGTCGCCTGAGGCGGGAATTGAACCCGGGTCTCTGGCGCTGTGAGGCAGCAGTGCTAACCACTTTTTTTTCCCTCTTTTTTTGGTCCCCATGACCTGTCCTACCTGCCTATCTTCCTTTCCACCTATCCACTCCACCCTCCTCTCTGACCTATCACCTTCATCCCCACCCCTATTCACCTATTGTACTCTATGCTACTTTCTCCCCACCCTCACCCTGCTCTCATTTATCTCTCTACCCTGCAGGCACTCTGCCTCTATTCCTGATGAAGGGCTAATCCAGGTAGCATTCCGGTAAACTTAAGACTGAGACAAGGATGATCAATGGAATTAGAGGGAACACAGTCACCAGCAATGAAGAGAGGCTGAATATCCTCGGGATGTTTTCTTTAGAGTAGAGAAGGCTGAGTGGTAACCTGACTAAGATGTATATGATTCTGTGGGACATAGACAGGGTGGATGGAAAGCAGCTTTCCCCTACATTGAATGACCAATAACAAGAAGGCATAAGTTTAAGGTGAAAGGCAGGACAGTATTTCAGGAAAATGTTTTTCACCAAGGGGGTAGTGGAAATCTGGAATACACTGACCGAGGGTGTAGTTGAAACAGGAAACACCACAATCTATAAAAAGTACTTTAATGAGCACTTGAAATGTCAAACTATTCAAGGCTATGGACAAGCACTGGAAAGTTGAATACGTGAAGATTTAGAGTAGCTTTTTGACTGTGCAGATTCAGTGGGCCAAATGATTCCATGGCAACAGTGAGGACTGCAGATGCTGGAGATTAGAGTCAAGAGAGTGGTGCTGGAAAAGCACAGCAAGTCAGGCAGCATCCAATGAGCAGGAGAATCGACATTTCAGACATAAGCCCTTCGTTAGGAATGAGGCTGTGAGCCGAAGGGCTGAGAGATAAATGGGGCGGTGGGGTGGTGGGGGGAAGGTAGCCTAGAATGCGATAGGTAGATGGAGGTGGGGCTAATAGTGATAGGTGGAAGAGGAGGGTGGAGCGGATAGGTGGGAAGGAAGATGGACAAGTAGGACAGGTCATGAGGGTGGTGCCTAGTTGGAAGGTTGAAACTGGGATAAGATGGGGGAGGGGAAATGAGGAAACTGGTGAAATCTACATTGATGCTGTGGAGTTGGAGAGTCCCGAGGTGGAAGACAAGGCATTCTTCCTCCAGATGTCGGGTGGCAAGGGAGTGGTGATATTCTATGAGACATCATTACATAGTATCTTTTCTAGCTATTGCTGGCCAACAATAATGCCAACTCCTTGGTTGTGTCTTGAGAATTCATTCCATGCTAAAGTACAGGACACTTTAATTCTGCAGCAAAAATGATTATCCTTCATGGGGAAAGCCAATGATGGGCCATCTATTCCAGGGTAAATTAACAGTTGGACAACATTTACAGAGTTCACGCTCACCGATGCAATCAATGATGTCTTCTCAAGACAAATGGCCATTACCAACCTGGTTGGGTGACCAACCCCTCAAAGGTGCTTTTCTGAAGCCTCACAATATATTAAGCCCACCTCCAAACTTCCGGGGGTCTTGTCCCACCTGAAAGCTTCCATTTGTTTGCACCCATCCTCTACCTTGTCCTGAAAATGTGATGTTCAGTTCGATATTTTTAACAGCTGGGTTCATGGAATGAAGAATTATCCCCATTATACACCTGACTAATGGACAAAAATCCAGGCCAATGATAGGCTATATTATAGTCAATTTATAAGCCAAGTGGATGGAAACATAAAATGACAAAGAGGCATTGATAGGTGAAGTAAAATGGCAAAATTCTGACAAATGGTTTTAATTATATGTGTTAATCCACTCTCTGAACTGAAATAGTACAAGGAAACAAAAATAGTCAAACTCAGCAGATCTGGCAGCATCTGTGGAGCGAAAGCAGAATTAACGTTTTGGGACCAGTCACCCTTCTTAGAACAGTTCAGTCATAATCTCTAAAGGGTAAATTGCCTCTTCCTGTTCTTGTCTTTTTATTGTTAGTCTACAAGTAACACATTCATTCATGCAACTTTCTTTATCAGTATCCATCCTTGATCAACAACACAATAATCTTTAATTTCATATATTCAAATTTGATGATGATGCAAAGTTAAACATGATGTGGAGGAGCCAGTGTTGGGCTGGGATGTACAAAGTTGAAACTCACACAACGCCAGGTTATAGTCCAACAGATTTATTTGGAAACACTAGCTTTTGGAGTGCTCCACATCCACCTGATGAAGGAGCAGTGCTTCAAAAGCTAGTGTTTCCAAATAAACCTGTTGGACTATAACCTGGTGTTGTGTGATTTTTATCAAAGTTAGACAGCATTGTAGGCAGTGTAGGTAATAGCATAAAATTACAAAGGAATATTGATAGACTGAGTGAATGGGCCAAACTGTGGCAGATGTACTTCCGTGTAAAAGCAAATGTGAGGTTATTCATTTTAGACCAAAAAAGGTTAGATCAGGGTACTTTCATGATAGTATGAAGTTAAATCCAGTGGATGTCCAAACAGATTTGGGCATTCAAATACATACATCCTTTAAATATAGGAAACAGATGCAGAAAATAATCAATAAAGTTAATGGAATGCTGGCTTTTATATCGAGAGAACTGGATTAGAAAGATGCAGAAGTTATGTTGCAGTTTTTCAAAACCCTGGTTAGATCTCTCTTGGGTAATGCGAGTAGATATGGGGACCACACCTTAGCAAGGAATACATTGACCTTGGAGGGAGTACAACATAGGTTTACAAGTTAATACCTAGACTTCAGAGGTTGAGTTATGTGAACAGATTATACAAATTAGGCCAGTTTTCTGTAGAATTTGGAAGGTTAAGGGGTGATCTGATCAAAGTCTTCGAGAGATTAACAGGAAAAGACAGGGTAGATAAAGATAAACTATTTCCACTAGTTCAGCAAAAGTGAGGACTGCAGATGATGGAAATCAGAGTCTAGATGAGAGTGGTGCTGGTGGGGTTGATTGGTGCGGGTGTCCTGGAGATGTTCTCTAAAGTGCTCTGTGAGAAGGCACCTCGTGGCCCAACATATCAACTCCCCCTCGCACTCTGGTGAGGACATGCAAGTCCTGGGCCTCCTCCATCACCGCTCCCTTACCACCCGACACCTGGAGGAAGAACGCCTCATCTTCCGCCTCGGAACACTTCAACTCCAGGGCATCAATGTGGACCTCACAAGCTTCCGCATTTTCTCTCCCCCCACCTTACTCCAGTTCCAACCTTCCAGCTCAGCACCATCCTCATGACCTGTCCTACCTGTCAATCTCCCTTCCCACCTATCCTCTCCACCCTCCTCTCCGACCTATCACCTTCACCCCCACCTCCATCCACCTCTCGCACTCTCAGCTACCTTCTCCCCAGCTTCACCCCCCTCCCATTTATCTCTCCACCCCAGACGCTCCCTGCCTTCATTCCTGATGAAGGGGTTTTGCCTAAAACGTTGGTTTTCCTGCCCCTCAGATGCTGCCTGACTTACTGTGCTCTATTTCCACTAGTTGGAGAACCAGGAGGTACAGTCTAAAAATTAGGCCCAGACCACTCAAGAGAGATGTTAGGGAGCACTTCTACACACAAAGTCTGGTAAGATTTTGGAGCTATCTTCCACAAACAATGCAGGGACAGTTGTTCATTTCAAATCTGTGATAGATAAGTTTTTGTTATAAGCAACTGTATGAAGGGATATAGATCAAGTGGAGCTTGGCCACAGATCAGCCATGATCACATTGATTGGTGGAACAGGCTCGAGGGGCTGAATGGCCTTCTCCTGTTCGTCAATTTTTAATTTCTCGTTAGAGGGGTTATCTCATAAATAACATTATTGGCTGAACCAATACATAGGAGAAAATGAGGACTGCAGATGCTGGAGATCAGGGCTGAAAAATGTGTTGCTGGAAAAGCGCAGCAAGTCAGGCAGCATCCAAGGAGCAGGAGAATCGACGTTTCGGGCATAAGCCCTTCTTCAGGAATGAGGAGGGTGTGCCAAGCAGGCTGAGATAAAAGGTAGGGAGGAAGGACTTGGGGGAGGGGCGCTGGGAATGCGATAGGTGGAAGGAGGTTAAGGTGAGGGTGATAGGCCGGAGAGGGGGTGGGGGCGGAGAGGTCAGGAAGAAGATTGCAGGTCAAGAAGGCGGTGCTGAGTCCGAGGGTTGGGACTGAGATAAGGTGGGGGGAGGGGAAATGAGGAAGCTGGAGAAATCTGCATTCATCCCTTGTGGTTGGAGGGTTGCTAAGCGGAAGATGAGGCGCTCTTCCTCCAGGCGTCGTGTTGCCAGGGTCTGGTGATGGAGGAGGCCAAGGACCTGCATGTTCTTGGTGGAGTGGGAGGGGGGGTTAAAGTGTTCAGCCACGGGACGGTTGCATTGGTTGGTGCGGGTGTCTCAAAGGTGTTCCCCGAAACGTTCCGCAAGTAGGCGGCCTGTCTCCCCAATGTAGAGGAGGCCACATCGGGTGCAGCGGATGCAATAGATGATGTGTGTGGAGGTGCAGGTGAATTTGTGACGGATATGGAAGGATCCCTTGGGGGCCTTGGAGGGAAGTGAGGGGGGAGGTATGGGCACACGTTTTGCATTTCTTGCGGTTGCAGGGGAAGGTGCTGGGAGTGGATGTTGGGTTGGTGGGTGTGGACCTGACGAGGGAGTCACGGAGGGTGTGGTCTTTCCGGAACGCTGATAGGGGGAGGGGAGGGAAATATATCCTTGGTGGTGGGGTCTATTTGGAGGTGGCGGAAATGACGAAGGATGATACGATGTATCTGGAGGTTGGTGGGGTGGTAGGTGAGGATCAGTGGGGTTCTGTCCTGGTGGTGATTGGAGGGGCGGGGTTCAAGGGCAGAGGAGCGGGAAGTGGAGGAGATGCGGTGGAGAACATCGTCAACCACGTCTGAGGGGAAGTTGCGGTCTTTGAAGAAGGAGGCCATCTAGATTACACCTCCTCCCACCCTGCCCCCCGTAAGAACGCCATCCGATATTCCCAATTCCTTCGCCTCCACTGCATCTACTCCCAGGAGGACCAATACTGAACAACCCAGATGGCCTCCTTCTTCAAAGACAGCAATTTCCCCTCAGACATGGTAGACGATGCTCTCCACCGCATCTCCTCCACTTCCCGCTCCTCCGCCCTTAAACCTTGCCCCTCCAATCGCCACCAGGATAGAACCCCACTGGTCCTCACCTACCACCCCACCAACCTCCATATAGATCATATCATCCGTCGTCATTTCCGCCACCTCCAAACGGGCCCCACCACCAGGGATATATTTCCCTCCCCTCCCCTATCAGCATTCCGGAAAGACCACTCCCTCCGTGACTCCCTCGTAAGGTCCACCCCCCACCAACCCAACCTCCACTCCCGGCACCTTCCCCTGCAACCGCAAGAAATGCAAAACTTGCACCCACACCTCCTCCCTTACTTCCCTCCAAGGCCCCTAGGGATCCTTCCATATCGATCACAAATTCACCTGCACCTCCACACACAGCATTTACTGCATCCGCTGCACCCGATGTGGCCTCCTCTATATTGGGGAGACAGGCCGCCTACTTATGGAACGTTTCAGAGAACACCTCTGAGACACCCGGACCAACCAACCCAACCACCCCGTGGCTGACCACTTTAACTCTCCCTCCCACTCTGCCAAGGACATGCAGGTCCTTGGCCTCCTCCATCGCCAGACCATGGCAACACGACGCCTGGAGGAAGAGCGCCTCATCTTCCGCCTAGGAACCCTCTAACCACAAGGGATGAATACAGATTTCTCCAGCTTCCTCATTTCCCCTCCCCCCACCTTATCTCAGTCCCAACCCTCGGACTCAGCACCGCCTTCTTGACCTGCAATCTTCTTCCCGACCTCTCCGCCCCCACCCCCTCTCCGGCCTATCACCCTCACCTTAACCTCCTTCCACCTATCGCATTCCCAGAGCCCATCCCCCAAGTCCCTCCTCCCTACCTTTTATCTTAGCCTGCTTGGCACACCCTCCTCATTCCTGAAGAAGGGCTCATGCCCGAAATGTCGATTCTCCTGCTCATTGGATGCTGCCTGACCTACTATGCTTTTCCAGCAACGCATTTTTCAGCACTGAACCAATACATATACTATCACCAACTGTAGTGACCCTGGACAGAAGGCACAATAATTGTGCAGAACAATAGTTCTGAAGGAAGAGTCTGCGACTCGCTGGGTATGCCTTTAGAATCTGTGAATGGCGTGTTCTGAGTGCATGGCAAGAAGAAATACCCACTCCAAATTCCGCTTGTGATGTGCAATTTAAAGTCGTCATTTGTTATAGTAACAATCTCAAAGTCATTGATGAAGCGGTCAATCTGAATCAATAGCAAAATGCCTTGGTACGGTTTTGAAGATTGAATATTATTGTTGGATTCTAAAAGTCAGCACACACCATGATGCAACATGCATTAAAACCCCAGTGGGCGTCTAATTGAGTCTCTGAATACTATTTCATCCCACCTGATGGCATTTGAGTGAACACTCCCTTCCATTCTCGATCTCTATCATATTCAAATGATTAGGAATTTGGATCAAGCTAGTGACTTGTCCTGATTTTAAAAAACATGTTTGAAAACAACCCTAACCAGATTCTGCAGCTTGTAACAGCAGTAAATGTCACGTACCATTTGGTACAGAAGAAAGAGCCCGAAGGGTTGTCAAGGTTCAACAATCAGTTCATAAGTCAGTCTTTTCAACCACATAATTATGCACATTACTTTGCTACAGTCTGCATACATGCAAGACTTTTTTTCCTACATGACTGAGTGTTTTCTTTATGCCCGATTTAGGCCAAAAGCAATCAATGTGAGTGAACTCAGTACAAACTTTCAAATATGAAACACCTGCAGACACAATGATTTGAAGCAATCGATCAAGGACAGTTAAAATAGGATCTCATTTTCTTAACCTAATGAACAATGCACTGGAAAAAATGTTTGACATGAACTAACTATTAACTTCTGTATGGATCAGATTGAAATATTGAAATTAAAAATGCAAGAGGCATGCGAGTGAACAATAGGCATAGGAGATAAAGTGCTGCCTTCCATTATTAAGGAGATTGTAGCTAGATAGTTTACAAAAAAAATCACAACTTAACTAGGCCAAGCCCACACATCTTTGTCAAAGGGAAATTATGTTAAAGTAACTCATTAAGGTGTTTTGAAGAAGTAACATCTATGGTTGATAAAGGGGTATTGATACATGTGCCATACTTGGGTTTCCAAAATGTATTTGAGAAGGTTCCAATTCAAATGGTGTTGCAAAAGATAAGAGCGCATGATGTAGGGGGTAATATATTAGCACAGATAAAGGATCAGTTAGCAAACACGAAACAGCCAGTAGGTTAAATGGGTCTTTCTCTGGCTGGCAAGCTATCACTAGCAGAAAGCCACAGGAATCACTGCCAGATCCTCAACTGTTTAAAATACATCATCACCAGCTATTGAGCATGAATATCTAATTAGGAAATTCTGTCACTGGCCACCGATCTGGGGGTCCTTGAGTGACTCTCAAAACAATAATTAAGACATAAGGTAACAAATAAAAACAGGACTGGGATAAACAATTGGAGTTATTGTTATTTGGTTCCAGGTATTCCCCAAATGAATCTACTGGGTTGAATCTATTTGAATTGATCCATGTCTAAAGATAAGAGGTTCATGAAAATTGATCAATGAAAAATGCTTTAAGACCGAGACATTTTTAATGGTGGATTTAGTAATTAAACAAAAAAAATCTAAAACTAACCATCAGCTTTTGTCACCCCAACTATGAAGAAATTCCATTAGCATTTAAAACCACCCTACATAGTTTCTAAAGACATATGAATCAAGTCGTAGCTAATGTGCCTAATTGTGTAATTTATTTGGCTGATGTCTTGATCTGCATCAACACCTGGGAAGAACTTGTAAAACAATGAGAAAACTTATTTAAACATATATATTTTGCGGGGTTTATAAGTGAGTTTGAAAAAGCAAGGGTAACTTATTCAGAACACTTCACAGTGTTGCCATAAACAGGGAACGTGAAGGCTCTTTAAAACTTCTGTATTCCAAAACCTAAATGGGAATTCATGAGATTTCTGGCAGTATCTGTCTTTTTTATCAGAGGTTCCTGATTAATGTCCACACTTTGGCTGCATCTCTGACAGACTGACTACGAAAACAAGGAAAGGTAACATGGTCTAAAGTGTCCCAAACGCCTCTCGAGAAGTTGAAGACAATCCTAATTAATGGTTTTGCTTTGGCCACTGCTGATTTAAAAAGTCTTTTATAATGGATATTTTTGTCAAGTGATGGGTGGGTGATTACAGTCTTATTTCACATCAGGAATAGAAAAGCCACGAAAGTACTTTTTCAAGAGATGGAACCAATGTCAGAAGAATAGAAAAGAAGGCTCCGGAATTGTTACTGCCTCTTAAGTATGTTGAAATTTATGCTCATCACAGCCACAAAGATGCATTATTACACAGTGGCCATAATGCCATGGTCTTTGTTGAGAAACTGAAATCTCAAAATGCGAGATTATTTCAGTGGAGTTTGTTAATTCAAATGTACAAGTGTTGTTCAAACTATTGGAAAGGATAATGTAATTGAGATACATTATCAAGAATGTAATGATGCTGAAATAGGTTGGAAACTTGTCGATAAAAAGTTGTGTAAAAAGTGCATGAAAAATTAGTGAAAAGGAATTGATGTAACTTTTTGTACTTTATTGTCGAAAAATGTTGTTTACCTTGTGATGAAATGCATCCAAGAATGACTTTCAATCTCCATGAGAGGTGGAGACATGTAAAGATTATCTATGCTTTATTCAGAAATACAAACAAGGCAAATGGAAGCTTTGAAACTGCCATGTTGCAGAGAATATATTAGTTTTTTTAAAACAACGTAAAGGGTAAGTGGAAGTGTGTGGTCATCACTTACTGGTTACAAAAGGTCATTAATCCACTTACTGGATTCAATCCTTCTGGGGGAGACACAAGCACCAAGTGTTTTGGGTTAAAACACTGCTTAGCAAAATTCTTTATTGTCAACTATTGTTCGATACAAAACTGCCTAAAAGGCAAAAAGAAGAGTGAAACTTGCAAATTACATGCACTGGTCTGAAAAATTACTTGTTTTTTCAACTGGTTTTTGCTTCTGTGTGTGAGAAAGGGGCATTTGCACTCAGATCTTCAGAAAGCCAACAAGCTTTCAGTAAACACCCATATGCCACTGTTTATCATCATAGTCTTGATTATGTTGAGGAGATTGGTCAGTCTTACTCCTTCCTTCTGTCTCTGGAAAGGAACTGCACTCAAAGACTGAAAAGTAGGAATTCTAACAGAAACAAAAGCCTTGATTCTGAATGGTCAGCTACCAAATTGATGCTGTCCACAGTCAACACAAACATGATATCTTCACCAGGAACAAAACATTCTGTGAGAAAGCCGCTTATTCCATCTTTGTAGTTTGAACTCTTGATCCTCTGAATTTGATCCTTTTTCTCTACGAATTGCTCCCATGAAATTTTAACAGAACTGTCTGTCATGTCTGAATAAACAGCCATATGTGTGTGGGTGTGTGTGAGTGTGTGTGTGTGTGTGTTGGGGTATAATTTAAGCTTTCACAGTACAACCTCAGTTATTCGAACATCAATTATCTAAATTTCGAATTATCCGAATAAGATCTCAAGGTCCCGATGTTTGGATAAACTGTGTTATCCGAACATTCGATTATCTGAACATTCGATTATCCGAAAATACTCCCCATGCCGTTCGGATAATTGAGGTTGTCCTGTATATTAATAATTTAAAATCCATTATTAAAGAATGAGCCTGTTTAAAATAAATAAGTTTGGTATCTGGTTTATTGATGAAACCTCAGGTGGGTTTCTTTAATTTTTGTGGGTGATTAAGGTTTGGCTAACTAACCACCACCCCTAACTTGGTCAAATTGGTCACACAAACATTTGTGACAGCTCATGGAACAGTGGACTTGATTTCCAGCATACCCTTCCCTCTAGGGTTTTGACAATACAAACAGAGATTACTGCAATAAATTTAAGCCCAGTTACATTCATATAAAAAATGTTAAGCCTTCCTTGTGCTTGACCAAAGATAACAAAGTTGCTTTGGTAACAAATACAAATAAATTAATAGGATTGTAATATTATAGAACAGTGTTACTGCAACAAGACAAGGACATACGTTGATAGGTTATTGCTAAGTTATCACAATATTTAGATGTTTTAAACATCATTGATATCCATTGTGGAGTTCATTCTAAATCTAAGGAGCAGGAGAATCGACGTTTCGGGCATGAGCCCTTCCTCAGGAATGTTCCTGAAGAAAGGCTCATGCCCGAAACGTCGATTCTCCTGTTCCTTGGACGCTGCCTGACCTGCTGCACTTTTCCAGCAACTCATTTTCAGCTCTGATCTCCAGCATCTGCAGTCCTCACTTTCTCCTACATTCTAAATCTAGCCTAGGAAGATTATCATCAGTAAAGACTCATATGCCACTTTTATCATAGTAGTTTTGTTAGGTCTATGAAGATCACCCTACATGATTATTATTTGTTTCACTTTGTGTCAGTAAGGTCAGGAAAACCTATTTAGAGTCATCTATGTTCTCATTATGCTGCAGTTTTCCCTCCAAAATCTTAATTTTCTTGGAAATGGGTTTGCTGTCTGACAGAGGCTCATCTTGGAGCATTTGTTGAATTGGTTTCAATTCTGTGCCTTCTCCAACTTTCAACATTGACGTAATGCAACACAAATTTTCTAGCAATCCTGTGCTGGTTGATATCTGAATGCACAATTTTAGACTGAGGCACAGCGTGTGCACAGACAAACTTCGATTATCCGAATGAGATGGGTGGGAATTATTTCGCTTGGATAATTGATTATTCGGATAATTGATTTTACCTTAAACAAGGAAAGTCATGATGATCTAACAGTGTGCTCTACCGGAAAACTTGTTTAAATCTACAATTTTAATGTATTGAACACAAGAGGACACAGATTTCACATGATGAACAAAATAAAGCAATGATAACACGAGAAAACTTCTTAAAAATGTAGCAGTGGTTAACATTTGGCAAGGAGTGGTGAAGACAGCATTAAACAAGGCCCTGAACAGCTTCTACAATCGCAAGAGCAGTTGTCAGTTTCCGAGAACTCAGTCTCACAATCGAAAGATGGAAGCACTGCCCTCGTGCATGGGTTTATGCTCTTGACCATTCTTTTCATGAATGGCCCCGTAAAGTGACGGACTACAGTACTGTAAAGCACTTACTTTTGCAAAGGGCTGTGTAGCAATCCTTACCTAAAAAAAAATCCAGTCACTGAGCTGCTTGTGTTTCTTTGTTTTAGCCAGTGTTTTTACGTGTTCATCAGTACAGGTAAATCGAATGCACTTACCTCTTTGATGTAACATTTTTGCAGGACCTTGAAATCTTTTTTGGATAATCTGAAATTCGAATAATCAATATTCGGATAATCGAGGTTCCTCTATATTGGCATCGTTTCGTCCACAAACGATCCCGTAGTGGGGTGGTGCGTTCCTTCTGTCGGTGTATCTTTGCTGATGGATGTGAAGGTCAATTCTCGAGAGACAGGCTGGACCCAAGTGCTGCACACAAAGCTGTCAAGTGACGTTGCCTGTTGTTGTTTTCAGCGCCAGTGCCTGCTGCCCTTGTGATGGTCCACCCTGGCCCACAATGGGGATTAGCAGTTCTCTCCTTATCAGCTACCAATTCCCGGGTATGATAGTCAGTGGTTGGGGCCATGTGTTGTGCTTGCAAGCAGACCCCTGGGCACCTCACTCATTGCCTGGCTCTAGCTACCTCACCATGCAGAGGATCTTGGCAAAACGGTCATCTTCCATCCAGCCAATCCACTGAAGCTGCTTCTGTAAATCATGCTATTGTTTGTTTGTTGATGTGAGGGTTGCTGGCCGCGTTTATTGTCTGTCCCTAATTGCCCTGGAAAACATGGTGGTGAGCAGCCTCCATGAACCACTGCAGTGTTAGTGTGTAAGGGATACCTATGGTGCTGAGAAATAGTTGTTGGACCTACTTTGTGAGTTTGTTTTAAGTCACTGAGCCATCTGTTTCTGACTGCCTCCCAGCAGAAAAGCTAAAAACCAATAACGCTAACATTCAGCCTACCTGTCTCTTTCACCCAATTACATTTCCCCCCGGAACAGTGACCCCTAAATGTGCTCAGAAACCTATTGAAATGTTTTCAATACATCCCCCAGCCCTACCGCAGAACAGAACTGAACAATGTCATATTAATAATTATGGTCCGAGTGCATTCTGAATGTCTTATATTCTCTGAGAATGTGGATTTTCTTGGCACAACTGATTGCACAGGAAATGATGTCATCATTTTAGGGAGTTCCAGGATTTTGTCTCAGTGATACAGGAGGAATGGTGACATATTTCCAAGTCAGGGTGGAGAGTGACCTGGAGGGGAACTTGCAGTTGGTGGTGTTCCCATGTATCTGCTGTCCTTGTGCAATGAAGTGGGCTTGGAAGGTGCTGTTGGAGGAGCCTTGGTGAGTTACTGGAGTGTGTCTTGCTGATTATACACACTGCTGCAACTGTGTGTCAGTGGGGAAGTGAGTAAATGGTAAAGATAATGGATGGGCTGCCAATCAAATAGGCCACTTTTCCCTTGTTCATTGAGGCTTCATTCATCCAGGCAACTGGGCAGCATTTTGCCTGGTCCCTTATTTAAAGGAAGATATTATTTCACTGGAGGCATTTCAGAGAAGACTCACTCGGATGATTTCCGGTATGGAGAAAATGTCTTATGAGCAAACAGGTTGGGATTTAGCAGGATGTGAGATGATTTCATTGAAACATAGAGGGTTCTTAAGGAAAACAAAAAATAATAAAGATCGCAGCCGGTCAGGCAGCATCCATGGAGAGAAAGCAAGCTAACGTTTCGAATCTAAATGACTCTTCCTCAGAGCTCTGATAAGGAATCTTAAGGGGCTTGACGGGATAAATACTGAAAGGATGTTTTCCCTCATGGGAGACTTTAGGACTAGAGGACACAGTCTCAGAATAATTTAAGATTGTGATATGAAGGAATTTCTTCTCTCAGCAGGTTGTGAGTCTTTGGAACTCCTTGCCACAGAGAGCTGTGGGGACAGAGATCTTATATTTAAGACTGAGATAGATAGATTCTTGGTTAGTCGGGGAATGGGCAGGAAAGTCGACGTGAGGAACGTTAGAATAGCCATAACTGGTGGAGCAGGCTCGAGGGGCTGAATGGTCTACTCCTGTTCTTGTTTCTTACAGTCTTCTAGCTTGTGAAATGCTCTTATAGTCACAGTATTTATATGGCTTGTCCAGCTCTCTTGGGTTTTGATAGTGGGGGAATTCAACAATACCCATGTCATTGAATATCAAGGGATAATGGTTAAATTCCCTCTTGTTTAAAATAACCATTTCTTGACTCTCATGAGGTGCGAGTCTAATCTGCCACTTTTCAGCTCAAGTTCTTGTTGCATACAGACATGGACTGCTTTAGTATCTGAGGAGTAGCAATGGTGCTGAATATTGTGCAGTCATCGCCAACCAAGCTCACCTCTGACCTTATGGTTGAGGGACCATCATTAATGAACTACACTGGGCCTAGGACATGCCCCAGAGTAATTTATGCAATAATGGCCTAGGGCTGAGAGGACTGACCTTCAAAAACAACAACCGTCTGCATTAAGGCTAGATATGATCCAAGCAGTAGAGGGGTTTCCCACTGATTCCCATTGACTCCAGTTTTGCTTGGGCTCCTCAATGCCCTTTATGGTCTAACACTGCCTGATGTCAAGGGCAGCCACTCCCACCTGCCCTCTGGAGTTATGGTCTTTTGTCCATGTTTGAGCCAAGTGGGTCTGGCAAAATCCAAACTGAGCCATCAATGAGCAGGTTATTCAGTTCCACTTTGATAGTACTGTCATAAATCCCTGTGTTACTTGACAGGGAGTAGACTGACAGAGCAGTGACTGGTTGGATGGATTTGTCGTGCCTTTGTGCAACTTTGTGCAGTACCTGGGCCATGATCCATCTTGATATGAAACTAAAAAACTGTGGATGCTGGTGAGCTAAAATAAAACCAGAAATTGCTGGAGAAACTTAGCAGCATCTGTGGCAACCCATGTCATGTGGTTATAGGACCAAGAGTGGGCGAGAATGGGTTGGCCGTGTTCCCACGCCAACATTTCTATCACAGGATTGCTGCAGCTCTCCAGCAAGGCCGAGAGCAATTTGAAGAAGACCAGCTTAACTTTCATTTGGGGACACTGGAACATCTCGGACTCAACATTGAGCTCAATAACTTTAGAGCCTGATTGTGGGTTTTTACCCATCCACACATCCAATCCTGTCATAACATGGGTTACTTTCAGCACAGAATGCCTATTCTGTCCTGTTTTTAACTCATTACCAAATATTCAGCTTTCAACCATTCCCTTGTCTGCCTATCCCATTCATATCTCTCTCTCTCTCTCTCTCCAACCTCTGTCTCCACCTATCTCAGTCCCCTCTCCCCAATGCACCCAAATTTAGCTTCAGCATATCTTCAGCAGTTTCCGAGCTGTTACTGGACTCAAAATGTGAACCCTGCTTTCTGCCAACAGATGCGGCCAGACCGGCTGAATTTCTTGAGCAATTTCTGGTTCTGTTTCAATTTTCCACATTGCCAGGCAGATGCCAGTGTTATAGCTGTACTGGAATGACTTGGCTAAGGGTGCATCAAGTTCTGGAGCAGAAGTCTTCAGTACTATAAGCAGAATCTTGTCAGGGAGCATTGTCATTACAGTACCCAATGGCTTCAGCCCTCTCTCTACAGCTTGCAGAGTGAATCAAATTGGTTGACTACTGGCATCTGTGATACTTGGAACCTCAAGAGGACTCCAAGTGGGTCATTCATTTGGCATTTCAGATTGAAGGTGGATGCAATACTTCACCCGGGAACATTGCACTGATGTGTTGCATTTCCCCACCTTTGAGGATGGGAATATTTGTGGACCCTCTTATTCCTGTTACATGTTGAATCATCCACTGTCATCCATGACTGTTTGTGAAGGGGCTGCAGGCATGGATCTGTTCATTGTGGGATCCTTTTGAGTTTGCCCAGTGCTGTTCCTGGCATGCCCTCCTGCACCCTTCAGTGAACCAATGTCAATCGTCTGGCCTCACAGGACAGTGGAGGATATGCAAGGCAAGGAAGTTGCTGATTGTCTTTGCATACTGTTATGGACCAAGCCAGACCCCCTCAAAACATTTCAACAGAGTAAGCCAACCCTAACATTGCTAGTTGTTTTAAGCAGGTGTACAGTGGAGACCCCAGGAGTGATGTAGCTGGTCAAACCACATAGTTTTAAACAAAACAGAGTTTATTTACAAAGGTTATTGAATGAAACACAAACAAAAGCGAACACAATACCAAATAACTTAACTGATTCGAAACCCCAGCAGATCATCCCAACTTAATGATGCTGTTCCAATACTTGCAACAACCCCCATAAACACCCCTTGGCACAAAAAGGTAAAATCAACACAAGGTCTTAAAGGAGAGAAGTCAGAGAGAGAGAGGGTCAACATGGACCTGCTTATCATGGGTCCAACAGCTTTACAACTGCCTGACTGCTTTCAGTAAATAGCTAGACCATCAAAAACCAAATCAAACCAGAGAGAAGCTGAGCTGGGAGAACTGGCCACTCCACCTTTCATCGTACAAGTGATTTTTTTGAATGTGAAAGCCTGTTGCCTGAGGCAGTATCTGTTAGCTATAATCAAATTGGCCCTAAAAACCCATCCAAGCCCAGACTTTTCAGAGACTGTGTTCTTACGAATGCTCTGAAAAAGAAACCAAGGACACCATAACCTTGTTAAAGGAGCACCATCATCACATGCTCCCTCTTAAAAAAATGAGCTATCAATATCCAAAGATGGCTTCATTTTAAAACCCCTTCATCTTAACTGTTGGTACTCTATAACATACACACACATACATTACATTGACCATAAATATGCAAATATGCACTACCACATTCTGTTTCAGTCTGTTGCACTCCTGCCACCGAACGCCTCCGTTTCTCATTCGAGTCTCAACAATGCGTCAGCAATCACGTTTTCTCATCCTGCCACATGCATCATTGTCAAAGTGAATACCTGTAACAACAAGCTCCATCTAAACAGTCTGGCATTTTTGTCCTTCAATTTCTCCACTCTTCACTGGACAGTCTAACCTCACTCTACATAACTGAGCACTTCTTGTCTCATCATGAACTCCTGTTACTTGGACGTTTTCTGGCAATAGTTCTTCAGACGTACATCTCTCCTCATCCTTCAGCATCACAGATTGAGAGGATCCTGTGTCTCTTAATATTGTAACCTGCTGCACCTGGCCTATGCAAATAAACTTTACTTTCGCCACCAAATGGTTGAAGAAGATCTGGCACTTCCTCCTGAACCAATTTCCGACCAGGTTGTACATTCTGGTGCATCTTTCTAGCCTGCACTGTGCTTTTCATTATCGCTCCAACAAAATTCACTGGCTTATCCTGTTTCCCTACATATGGCTTCCTAGTACTTTTCCTAACCATGTGATAAATTATTAGATTAGATTACCTACAGAATGGAAACAGGCCCTTCGGCCCAACAAGTCCACACTGACCCTCTGAAGAATAACCCACCCACACCCATTCCTCTATCCTATATTGACCCCTGATTAATGCACCTAACACTGTGGGCAATATAGCGTGGCCAATTCACCTGACCTGCACATCTTCGGATTGTGGGAGGAAACCGGAGCACCCAGAGGAAACCTACACAGGCACGGGGAGAACGTGCAAACTCCACATAGACAGTTGTTTGAGGCAGGAATTGAACCCGGGTCCCTGGCGCTGTGAGGCATCAGTGCTAACCACTGTGCCACTTTGTTGCCCACTTCTTTTTTTTAGGATTACTTGATTTAATTTATTATAGTCGCATATATTTTGTTACAAACACAGCCTTCGAGAGTCTCCGGCACCATCTTGAAACACCAAAAATAACTCAAAACATGGCAAGTAAAGAAATGCTCAATTTAGCTGAAGAGTTTAGCCATGGGCCTGGATCCAAGCTCTTCCATCCCGATACTGAGACCAATACAAGCACGAAGCTGGCAACCATTCTCGAGTCCCTTCACCGCGCTGCCGGAGCAGAGTCGCCATTCTTCGACGCCATGTTGCCTCCATCGATGCCGGTACCACCACGATTCGTCGCTGGGCTGACCTCGCCGATGCCGCCACATCGTCAGGTCTGCATTGGGCCCAAAAACTCTCCACACGTTCGCGCTGGAGCAACATCTTGCCGGTTTAACTCTCTGCTCTTCCACATGAGTTTTCCCACTTCAGGAAGTGAAGTTTTGAACTCCTGTCTAAGTGCCAATTTCTGAAGTTCAAACTCCTTCTCTTCCTTCCCTTCCTCTTTCTCTTTCAGAGACCCATAGAATCCTGACAATGTGGAAACAGGCCATTTGGCACAATAAGTCCATCAGAAGAGTATCTCACCCAGACCCATTCCCCCTACCCCATCACTCTCTACATTTCCCATGACTAATGCGCATCCTGAACAGCATGGGCAGTGTAACCTGGCCAACTCACCTAACCTGCACATCTTTAGATTGTGAGAGGAAACCGGAGCAAATCCACACGAACACAGGGAGAATGTGCAAACTCCACACAGACAGTCACCCGGGCTGGAATCGAACCCGGGTCCATGGAGCTGTGAGGCAGCAGTGCTAACCACTGAGCCACCATGCTGCTCTTTGCTCGCTTCTCTCTCTCTTTGTATCTCTTCTCTCTTCCGTTCTTTTTGTTCTGCTATAGTGATTCGTTCTTTTTCTCTTTCCTCTGCTTAATTGTAATTCGTTGTCTTTTGCCTCTAACTCAAGCTGCTTCATTTTCAATTGAACTTTAGCCAACTCTAAGGATTTTGATGGCATTTCCAGAAAATTTAAATGCTGAGCTATTGCTGTAATTATCTCTTCTTTCCTCACGGAAGGGAACAGCTCCAACCCCAGCTTGTCAGCTAATTCCACTAACTTGGCCTTATTCACCATTTGCAAAGCCCCCAGAGTCACTTCTTCCACCCCCAGAAAACTCCTGAAAACCCCCAGAAAGAGCCATTGCCATCTCAGGCTCTGTTTAAACCAACCAAATTCAACACCCAAAACAAAATAGGAGGTTAGAGCAGATGAATGCATGGCTGAGGAGCTGGTGTATGGGAGAAGGATTCACATATTTGGATCATTGGAAGCTCTTTTGGGGTAGAAGTGACCTGTACAAGAAGGACAGATTGCACCCAAATTGGAAGGGGACTAATATACTGGCAGGGAAATTTGCTAGAGCTGCTCGGGAGGAATTGCACAGTAAGGTGGTGGTGGGGTGGTGGGGAGACCCAAGGTGATAGTGAGGAAAGAGATCAATCTGAGACTGGTACAGTTAAGAATAGAAGCGAGTCAAACAGTCAGGGCAGGCAGGGAATAAGGTAGGACTAATAAATTAAACTGCATTTATTTCAATGCAAGGGGCCTAACAGGGAAGGCAAATGAACTCAGAGCATGGTTAGAAACAAGAGACTGGGATATCATAGCAATTACAGAAACATGGCTCAGGGATGGGCAGGACTGGAAGCTTAATGTTCCAGGATGCAAATGCTACAGGAAGGATAGAAAGGGAGGCAAGAGAGGAGGGGGAGTGGCATTCTTGATAAGGGATAGCATTACAGCTGTACTGAGGGAGGATATTCCTGGAAATACATCCAGGGAAGTTATTTTGGTGGAACTGAGAAATAAGAAAGAGATGATCACCTTATTTGGATTGTATTATAGACCTCCTAATAGTCAGAGGGAAACTGAGAAACAAACTTATAAGGAGATCCCAGCTATCTATAAGAATAATAGGGTGGTTATGGTAGGGGATTTTAACTTTCCAAACATAGACCTGGACTGCCATAAGTGTTAAGGGTTTAGATGGAGAGGAACATTTTAAGTGTGTACAAGAATATTTTCTGATTCACTATGTGGATGTACCTACTAGAGAAGGTGCAAAACCTGACCTACTCTTGTGAAATAAGGCAGGGCAGGTGACTGAGGTGTCAGTGGGGGAGCACTTTGGGGCCAGCGACCATAATTCTATTAGATTTAAAATAGTGATGGAAAAGGATAGACCAGATCTAAAAGTTGAAGTTCTAAATTGGAGAAAGGCCAATTTTGACAGTATTAGGCAAGAACTTTCAAAAGCTGATTGGAGGCAGATGTTCGCAGGTAAAGGGACAGCTGGAAAATGGGAAGCCTTCAGAAATGAGATAACGAGAATCCAGAGAAAGTATGTTCCTATCAGAGTGAAAGGGAAGGCTGGAAAGTATAGGGAATGCTGGATGGCTAAAGAAATTGTGGGTTTGGTTAAGAAGAAGGAAGGAAGCATATGTCAGGTATAGCCAGGATAGATCGAGTGAATCCTTAGAAGAGAATAAAGGCAGTAGGAGTATACTTAAGAGGGAAATCAGGAGGGCAAAAAGGGGACATGAGATAGCTTTGGTAAATAGAATGAAGGAAAATTCAAAGAGTTTTTACAAATACGTTAAGGGCAAAAGGGTAACTAGGGAGAGAATAGGGCCCCTCAAACATCAACAAGGCAGCCTTTGTGTGGAGCCACTGAAAATGGGGAGATACTAAATGAGTATTTTGCATCAGTATTTACTGTGGAAAAGGATATGTTTGATATAGACTGTAGGGAAATAGATGGTGACACTTTGCAAAATGTCCATATTACAGAGGAGGAAGTGCTGGATGTCTTGAAACACATGAAGGTGGATAAATCCCCAGGACCTGATCAGGTGTACCCTGGAACTCTGTGGGAAGCTCAGGAAGTGATTACTGGACCCCTTGCTGAAATATTTGTACATTCAATAGTCACAGGTGAGGTGCCGGAAGACTGAAGGTTGTCTAACATGGTGCCACTGTTTAAGAAGGGTGGTAAGGACTATAGACCAGTGAGCCTGGTGTCGGTGGTGGGCAAGTTGTTGGAGGGAATCCTGAGGGACAGGATGTACATGTATTTGGAAAGGCAAGGAATGATTAGGGATAGTCAACAATATGTGTGGGAAATCATGTCTCACAAACTTGATTGAGTTTTTTGAGGAAGTAACAAAGAGGATTGATGACGGCAGAGCAGTGGATGTGATCTATATGGACTTCAGTAAGGCGTTCGACAAGGTTCCCCATGATGAGCAAGGATAGATCTCATGGAATACAGGGAGAATTAGCCATTTGGATACAGAACCAACTCAAAAGTAGAAGACAGACGGTGGTGGTGGAGGGTAGTTTTTCAGACTGGAGGCCTGTGACCAGTGGAGTGCCACAAGGATTGGTGCTGGGTCATTTACTTTTTGTCATTTACATAAATGATTTAGATGTGAGCATAAGAGGTACAGTTAGTAAGTTTGTTGATGACACCAAAATTGGAGGTGTAGTGGACAGCGAAGAAGGTTACCTCAGATTACAACAGGATCTGGACCAAATGGGTCAATGGGCTGAGAAGTGGCAGATGGAGTTTAATTCAGATAAATGTGAGGTGCTGCATTTTGGGAAAGCAAATCTTAGCAGGACTTACATACTTAATGGTAAGGTCCTAGGCAGTGTTGTTGAATAAAGAGATCTTGAAGTACAAATTCATAGCTCCTTGAAAGTGGAGTCGCAGGTAGATAGGATAGTGAAGAAGGCGTTTGGTATGCTTTCTTTTATTGGTCAGAATATTGAGTATAGGAGTTGGGAGGTCATGTTGCAGCTGTACAGGACATTGGTTCGGCCACTGTTGGAATATTGTGTGCAATTCTGGTCTCCTTCCTATCGGAAAGATGTTGTGAAACTTGAAAAGGTTCAGAAAAGATTTACAAGGATGTTGCCAGTGTTGGAGGGTTTGAGCTTTAGGGAGAGGCTGAACAGGCTGGGGCTGTTTTCCCTGGAGCGTCGGAGGCTGAGTGATGACCATCTAGAAGTTTAAAAAATTATGAGGGGCATGGCTAGGGTAAATAGAGAAAGTCTTTTCCCTGGGGTCGGGGAGTCCAGAATTAGAGGGCATAGGTTTAGGGTGAGAGGGGAAAGATATAAAAGAGACCTAAGGGGCAACCTTTTCACGCAGAGGGTGGTACGTGTATGGAATAAGCTGCCAGAGGATGTGGTGGAGGCTGGTACAATTTCAACATTTCAGAGGCATTTGGATGGGTATATGAATAGGAAGGGTTTGGAGGGATATGGGCCGGGAGCTGGCAGGTGGGACTAGATTGGGTTGGGATATCTGGTCGGCATGGACAAGTTGGACCAAAGGGTCTGTTTCCATGCTGTCCATCTCTATCACTCTATGACTCTATAAAAGACACAAACACCTATCACTCTCGGTCTTTGAGTTCAACAATACTAATCCCAAATCTGAACTATTGAAAAAATCGCATGAAAGAGCCCCCAGTCTGTTATGGACCAGCCCCCCTTCCAATCATTTCAAGAAAGTAGACCAGAGCCTAACTTTGCTAGTTGTTTTCTGCAGGTGTATCATGGGTATCACAGGGATGATGCAGCTGGTTAAACCACTTAATTTTAAACAAAACAGAATTCATTTACAAGAGTATTGAATGAAGCACAAACAAAAGAGAACAGAATACTGAATAGCTTAATCTATCTGAAAACCTGACATTATCCCAACTTCATGATGCCATTCCCCCAATACTTCCAACAATCCCCCATAAACACCCCTTGGCACAAAAGGTAAAACACGGAATCTTAAAGGAGAGAGGTCAGAGACAGAGGAGGATCAGCATGGACCTGCTTGTTTGGGTCCAGCAGCTTTACAACTGCCTGACTGCTTTCAGTGAATAGCCAGACCATCAAAAACCAAATCAAACAGAGAAAACCTGAGCTGGGACAACTGAGCACTCTGCTTTCATTGCACAAGTTTTTTTTTAACGTCAAAGCCATTACCTGAGCTATAATCAAATGGACCCTAAAGCTCAGCCCAACCAGACTTTTCAGAATTGCTGCTTTTATGAGCGCTCTGAAATAAGCCAAGAACATTATCATTATAAAGTTGGGACAACAACTTATATTTCGAGGTTGGACATGCTCAGAGGATACTAGCAGGTACCTTTGTCCAAAAGAGCAATTACAATTTATGCTTTCATAACCCAGTATGGACCATATCAGTTTAAAGTCTTGCCATTTGATATGAGAAATGCACCCATCACATTTCAGAGACTAACCAATAAAATCGTTGCTGGATTACCCAACTGTGTCATATATGTATTTGACCTGGTGATTTTTAATCACGCATGGAAGGAACATTGCAACATTTATCAGAATTGTTCGATCGACTTCGGAAGGCAGGCTTGATGATAAACCTGGCTAGAAGTGAATTTGCCAAAGCCCAAGTCACCTTCCTGGACGATGATATTGGTCATGGCCAAGTGGCCCCACAGGACGCAAGAACAAAGGTAACTGGGGACTTTGACACTCTGTCAGTTAACAAGCTTGTGGCACAGACTTCCCAATTTTGGAACAAGCCTGCACATGATGCTCAGGTGAACTTTGCAGATTTGACACCTACCTCGGTTCATGACATCTGGTCCATCTGGTTTCCTTCTTTGGAGAGTTTGTTCAATTTTACCTTCTAGTGAGTCAGGGTCAGAGAAGCACCAGCTAGTTTCCTGATCACAGCAAAAAAGATGGACTCAGATGCAACTTGCTATCTCCTCACAAATACTTAATTGAAGCTTCAGACATCAACAATCACGTAAAGCAACTCCAGAAATTGCCACAAAAGTATTTAATAAAATGCTTACTTGCACATTGCAATAATCGAAAGTGAGCCAAATACATATAAGGATTGCACAGTAAAATGAAATGCAGAAATGCAGATGCTGGCAATCAGAAATGAAAGCAGGAATTGCTGGAGAAATTCAGCAGTTCTTCAGAGCTGAGGAAGGATCACTGGACTTGAAACATGAACTCGACTACCCCTCCACAGATGCTGTCAGACCCTCTGCATTTCCCCAGCAATATTTCTCTTTGTTTCATAGAGGGATTATGGTTAACATGCAGTAAATTTAACTATATTCACAATTGAATTCTTAGTGAAAACAACACAACAAACTAGATTTTGAGTGTTCATGTATACCAGTAAATCTCTGAAACATTTTAACATTGGCATTAATGATAAAAACATTATGTACTATGGTGAAGGGGGTGCTGTAAGGTCAAGTGAGATATCATTTAATGGATGTGCTCAGAAACAGCAAACTTCAGCGAATTTAATTTGGAATAAATGGTACCCAGTCATTGAAAAGTATGATGAACTACCTGCCAGGTAGATTATATATCTATAATGAAAGTGCTGCAAACTCATCATTACTTTAGAATAGAGGCGAGATGCTATCACTATGTGCTTCCTCAGTTGTACAACTGCTAATAGCATCATGTGACTGAGCTGTACTGACCAGGTTGATCTGCTTCAGCCTCGACACAAATGTTTTGAATTGATTTTGACTCCTCAGATCAGGGAAGGGAGTAGTATATAGCACTTAGTGCTGGTAGAGAGATCTCCTAAAAAAAACTGGGAGGGGTAAATCCAAATTTATTGTAGTCCCAGTGACGATATTGGCACTGACGAGATCAGCGATGATGATATTGTAGTGATGATATTGGCGATGATGATATTAGCGGTGATGATATTGGCAGTGATGATATTGGCAGTGATGATATTGGCGATGATGATACTAGCGGTGATGATATTAGCGGTGATGATATTGGCGGGGATGATATTGGTGACGATGATATTAGCGGTGATGATATTGGCGGTGATGATATTGGCGATGATGATATTAGCGGTGATGATATTGTTAGTGATGATATTGGCGATGATGATATTGGCGATGATAATATTGGCTGTGATGATATTGGCGATGATGATATTGGCGATGATAATATTGGCGGTGATGATATTGGCGGTGATGATATTGGCAATGATGATATTGGCGATGATAATATTGGCGGTGATGATATTGGCAGTGATGATATTGGCAATGATGATATTGGCGATGATAATATTGGCGGTGATGATATTGGCGGTGATGATATTGGCAATGATGATATTGGCGATGATAATATTGGCGGTGATGATATTGGCAGTGATGATATTGGCGGTGATGATGATGGTAGTATTGATATTGGCGGTGATGATATTGGCGGTGATGATATTGGCGGTGATGATATTGGCGATGATAATATTGGCGGTGATGATATTGGCAGTGATGATATTGGCGATGATGATATTGGCAGTGATGATGATGGTAGTGATGATATTGGCGGTGATGATATTGGCGGTGATGATATTGTTAGTGATGATATTTGCGATGATGATATTGGCGGTGATGATATTGGCGATGATGATATTGGCGATGATGATATTGGCGATGATAATATTGGCGGTGATGATATTGGCGGTGATGATATTGGCGATGATGATATTGGCAGTGATGATATTGGCGGTGATGATATTGGCGAAGATAATATTGGCGGGGATGATATTGGCGATGATGATATTGGCGATGATGATATTGGCGATGATGATATTGGCGATGATATTGGCGGTGATGATATTGGCGATGATGATATTGGCGGTGATGATATTGGCGATGATTATATTGGCAGTGATGATGATGGTAGTGATGATATTGGCGGTGATGATATTGTTAGTGATGATATTTGCGATGATGATATTGTTAGTGATGATATTGGCAATGATGATATTGGCGGTGATGATATTGGCGGTGATGATATTGGCGGTGACGATAATGGCAATGATGATATTGGCGGTGATGATATTGGCGGTGACGATAATGATAGTGATGATATTGGCGATGATGATATTGGCGGTGATGATATTGAAGGTGATGATATTGGCGGTGATGATATTGGTGGTGATGATATTGGCAGTGATGATATTGGCGATGATGATATTGGCGGTGATGATATTGGCGGTGATGATTTTGGTAGTGATGACATTGGCGATGATGATATTGGCGGTGATGATATTGGCGGTGATGATATTGGCAGTGATGATATTGGTAGTGATGATATTGGCGATGATGATATTGACGGTGATGATATTGGCGGTGATGATATTGGCGGTGATGATAATGGCAGTGATGATGATGGTAGTGATGATATTGGCGATGATGATATTGTTAGTGATTATATTGGCGATGATGATATTGGCAGTGATGATATTGCTGGTGATGATATTGGCGATGATGATATTGGCGGTGATGATGATGGTAATGATGATATTGGCGGTGATGATATCAGCAGTGTTGATATTGGCGGTGGTGATATTGACAGTGATGATATTGGCCGTGATGATATCGGTGGTGATGATATTGGCGGTGATGATATTGGCGATGATAATATTGGCGGTGATGATATTGGCAGTGATGATATTGGCGATGATGATATTGGCAGTGATGATGATTGTAATGATGATATTGGCGGTGATGATATCAGCAGTGTTGATATTGGCGGTGGTGATATTGACAGTGATGATATTGGCCGTGATGACATCGGTGGTGATGATATTGGCGGTGATGATATTGGCGATGATGATATCAGCAGTGATGATGATGGTAGTGATGATATTGGCAGTGATGATATTGACAGTGATGATATTGGTGATGATATCAGCAGTGATGATATTGGCGGTGATGATATTGACAGTGATGATATTGGCGGTGATGATTATGGTAGAGATGATATTGGTGGTGATGATATTGGCAGTGATGATATTGCCGGTGATGATATCAGCAGTGATGATATTGGCGGTGATGATATTGACAGTGATGATATTGGCGGTGATGATGATGGTGGAGATGATATTGGTTGTGATGATATTGGCAGTGATGATATTGCCGGTGATGATATTGGCGATGATGATATTGGCGGTGATGATGATGGTAATGATGATATTGGCGGTGATGATATCAGCAGTGTTGATATTGGCGGTGGTGATATTGACAGTGATGATATTGGCCGTGATGATATCGGTGGTGATGATATTGGCGGTGATGATATTGGCGATGATAATATTGGCGGTGATGATATTGGCAGTGATGATATTGGCGATGATGATATTGGCAGTGATGATGATTGTAATGATGATATTGGCGGTGATGATATCAGCAGTGTTGATATTGGCGGTGGTGATATTGACAGTGATGATATTGGCCGTGATGACATCGGTGGTGATGATATTGGCGGTGATGATATTGGCGATGATGATATTGGCGATGATGATATCAGCAGTGATGATGATGGTAGTGATGATATTGGCAGTGATGATATTGGCAGTGATGATATTGACAGTGATGATATTGGTGATGATATCAGCAGTGATGATATTGGCGGTGATGATATTGACAGTGATGATATTGGCGGTGATGATTATGGTAGAGATGATATTGGTGGTGATGATATTGGCAGTGATGATATTGGTGATGATGATATCAGCAGTGATGATATTGGCGGTGATGATATTGGCGGTGATGATGATGGTGGAGATGATATTGGTTGTGATGATATTGGCAGTGATGATATTGGCGGTGATGATTATGGTGGAGATGATATTGGTGGTGATGATATTGGCAGTGATGATATTGGCCGTGATGATGATGGTGGAGATGATATTGGTTGTGATGATATTGGCAGTGATGATATTGGCGATGATGATTTTGGCAGTGATGATATTGGTGGTGATGATATTGGCAGTGATGATATTGACAGTGATGAGATTGGTGATGATGATAGTGACAGTGATGATGACGGTAGTGATGATATTGGCGATGATGATGATGGTAGTGATGATATTGGCGATGATAATATTGGCGGTGATGATATCAGTAGTAATAATATTGGCGATGATGATATTGGTGGCGATGATAACAGCAGTGATGATGATGGTAGTGATGATATTGTCAGTGATGATATCAGCAGTGATGATATTGGCAGTGATGATATTGGCGGTGATGATATTGGCGGTGCTGATATTGACAATGATGATATTGGCGATGATGATATTGGCAGTGATGATGATGGTAGTGATGATATTGGTGGTGATGATATTGGCGATAATGATATTGGCGGTGATGATATTGGCAGTGATGATATTGGCAGTGATGATATTGGCAGTGATGATATTGGCGGTGATGATATTGGCGGTGATGATATTGGCGATGATGATATTGGCGGTGATGATATTGGCAGTGATGATATTGGCGGTGACGATATTGACAGTGATGATATTGACGGTGACGATAATGGTGGTGATGACTCGGCCCAGTACGGTGGACTCACAACTGCAATGTCTGAGGGTGAGTTCAGCTTCTTGGCATCCCTTGCTGAGGTGGTCCTAGTGCTGGCTCACTAAATAGTGTAGCCTCCGAGTGAAGGTAGAGGTTCCGGGAGGCTGCAGCAGTTGAATATGTCATTCATAGAAATAAAGAAAATAGGAGTATGCCCTTTGGTCTTTTGAGCCTGCACCACCATTCAATAAGATCATGCAATCTCAGTATCCCATTCCCAATTTCTCACCATACCCCTTGATCCCTTTAACCACAGGGCTACATCCAGCTCCTTCTTGACTATATCTATTGAACTGGCCTCAACAGCTTCCGGGGAAGTGAACTCCATAGGTTCACAATTCCCTAAGTGAAACAATTCTCCCTCATCTCAGTCCTGAATGGCTTACCCTTTATTCTTAGACTGTGACCCCTGGTTCCGGACTCCCCCAACTTCAGGACCATTCTTCCTGCATCAAGCCTGTCCAGTCCCATCAGGATTTTACACGTTTTTATGAGATCCCCCTTCATTCTTCTAAATTCCAGCGAGTACAAGTTCAGTCAATCCAGTCTTTCCTCATAAATCAGTCCTGCCATTCTGGGAATCAGTCGGGTGAACCTTCGTTAAACTTTCTCAAGAAAGAATAGAAAGAATGTCCTTCCTCTGATTAGGAGCCCAAAATTGCACATCATAGTGATGGTGTGGCCTCACCACGGTCCTGTTTAACTGCTCGAAGACATCCTTACACCAATATTCAAATCCTCTCACTATGGAGGTCGGCAGGCCATTAGCATTCCTCATCATCTACTGCCACTGAATGCCAGCCTTCAGTGACTGTTCCACCATGACACCCAGGTCTCATTGCACCTCGCCTTTTCCTGGACTGCCACCATTCAGATAATCATCTTCATTCCACTTTTGGTGACAAAAGTGAATAACCTCAATTTATCCACATTATATTGCATTTGTCAAACATTTGCCCACTCAGCCAGAGTGTCCAAGTCACCCTGCAGCCTCTAAGCATCCTCCTCAACACACACTGCCACCCAGCTTACTGTCATCTGCACATTTGGCAATATGACATTCAATTCCTTTGTCCGAGTCATTAATGTACATTGTGAACAGCTGGGATACCAGTACTGAGCCCCACTGGTCACTGCCCGCCACTCTGACAACGATGCGTTTATTCCAACTCTCTGCTTCCTGTCTGAAAATCAAAGTGTCATAGAATCATAGAGATGTACAGCACGGAAACAGACCCTTTGGTCCAACTCATCCATGCCATCCAAATATCCTAAATTAACCTAGTCCCGTTTGCCAACATTTGGCCCATATCCCTCTAAACCCTTCCTAATCAAATACCCATCCAGATGCCTTTTAAATGTTCCACCACTTCCTCTGGCAGCTCATTCCACACATGCACCTAAAAAAGTTGCCCCTTAGGTCTCTTTTATATCTTCCTCCTCCCACCTTAAACCTATGCCCTCTAGTTTTGATCTCTCCCATCCCTGGGAAAATACCTTGTCTATTTTCCTATCCATGCCTCTCATGATTTTATTAACCTCTACAAGGTTACCCCTCAGCCTCCAATGCTCCAGGGAAAACAGCCCCAGCCTATTCAGCCTCTCCCTATGGCTCAAACCCTCCAACCCTGGCAATATCCTTGTAAATCTTTTCTGAACCCTATCAAGTTTCACAACATCCTTCCTATAACAGGGAGACCAGAACTGCACACAGTATTCCAAAAGTGGCCTAACCAATGTCCTGTACAGCTGCAACATGACATCCCAACCTCTTTACTCAGTGCACTGACCAATAAAGGAAAGCATACCAAACATCCTCTTCACTATCTTGTCTACCTGCGACTCCACTTTAAAGGAATTATGAACCTGCACTCTAAGGTCGATTTGTTCAACAACATTCCCAAGGCCTTACTATGAAGTATGTAAGTCCTGCCCGATTTACCTTTCCAAAATGCAGTACCTCACATTTATCCAAACCAGTTCTCTATCCATGTCAATATATTAGCTCCGATGCCATGAGCTTTAATGTTCCTTAATAATCTCATGTGGAATCTTGTCAAAAGCCTCTTAAAAGTCTGGATACACAACGTCAACTGATTCATCCTTTTCCACTCTGCTGGTCACATCCTCAAAGCAAAACTCCAGAAGACTTGTCAAGCAAAGGCTTATGGCTGCTTGGCTGGGGCTGAAGATGATACCATTTGGCTTCCTCAACAGGATGAGAGCAGGTCCAGCCTCCTGAGTGCATGCAGTGGCGGGGTGGGGTGGGGGGGGCAAGAATCAGCTCCTTGGGCTGAGCGAGGCCAGCGCTGAGAGAGTGAGCCTTTAGGGAGCTCGCAATAGGAGCCATTGCGGCGAGAGATGGCACTGGAGTGGGACATCTTCGACATTGGTAGGCCCAGTGTAGGACCCAAGACCGTGGCCATGGCAACAGCTTTCAACGGCAGGGTGGTGGAGTTGAGGTGCGGCAATGCGGTAGGCCTGATCAGGTGGTGGAGGTTGGTACACTTACAACATTTAAAAAGCATCTGGATGGGTATTTGAACAGGAATGGTGGTTGCTGGGCGATAGCATGGTAGGCCTAATACCGGGCCTCCTAAAGTAGACTGTGTGGACAAAGCACAGCAAAGAGGAGACCGAGTCCCTGCAGGAAGTGCATCCCCAGCATGGTTCAAAAGACTGTAATGTTTAACTTTTTACTTAATGCTACTTAATACAAAGAATTACTGCAATGTTTAACTTTCAACTTTGTTCTTTCTTTCTACTTTGTTCTTCTGATTCTGTACCGAGGTACAGGTGCACAATCCTTTTTCCAAAATGCTCGGGACCAACTGGTTTTTGGAATTCAGAATTTTTCGAATTTCAGAATAAGTGACAGTTTGATGGTGAAGTTTTTTTAAAATCTTACCGGAGGACCATGACTCACTCAGTAAAACGTGCCCTGAGAAAGAATTGAGGCTTGCCAGTTCTGGGCCATGACCCACGCCCCCCCCCCACATCGCATCTGAATGACACGCATTGAGTGACTGTTGACTTGGGTTAACTGTTTGCACATTGTTAGAAACAAGTTTAATAAAATTTAGACGAGACTACCAAAACTGCAAACAAGAAAATTTATTCTACTATCTTGCAAGAAAGGGCATGAAATGCAGAATTGAGCAATGAGAATTCAAATTCTTATATAGTTATAACTTTGAGCTGCGTGAGGTCATCTCTCCCAACTCCTACATTACCCAATCTTTCTTAGTATTCTGCCACTGCCCAGCCGTGCTCCGTCCTTATTGCCCCCTTCTCTCCAAGTTGGCAACTTTTCCCTCTTTTTACTTTGCTTGTAACATCTTCCATTGTCCATAGGTACATTCCATTCTTGAACATACGTTTTAACAATGTATCTTTTTCGTGCCTAGTTTATGCGTTTCAGCTATCTCAGCTATTTTGCTGAGACTATTATTTAAAACATTATGATGAAAGAAATTATTTGCTTTAATAGTTCTGAACTAAAGTTAGTACTCAATTATCCATAATTATACGTTAAAGATAAAGATACATTTCCCTAATGCTTGCTTAGCTGATATTTTTCTTGTACCCCTTTTCTGCACATACACACTCTTGCTTTTCCACTTCTGCAAAAACAGCACACTTCCCTATTTCTTACAACACCAGACAAGCTTGTTAATAAGAAAACAACTTCACAAAAAACCTTCGGATTTTGGAGCTTTTCGGATTTCGGATAAAGAGTTGTCTACCTGCACTTGAACCTAAAATGGCACCTAGTGTGGCGACAATATACACTTTTCACTGTGCTCCTGCACTTTTGTACTTGAACACACGTGACAAAAGAATTCTAAATCTAAATCTAAATTGGGCTGGACTGAGCAGGTTATTATTTGCATGTTTAGCTGGGAATAATTTAAAAACTGCTCTGATAGGCACTGCACAATCTGAGACACTCTCCCTATAAAACAGAACTGGAAGTTAAGACCTTAAAGGCAAGTGAAGAGAATTCAAGGCCACAGCTGGAAGTTACTGCAGCCAGCAAAGGGCAATAGCTTAAAGAGTTCACTCCTTAGTCATTATGCAATTCCAGAGGGAGGAATGCAAGAAAAAAGAAATACTGCAGAGTAGGTTGTGGTTTTTGATTAAGTAAACTGCCATGGGTGATTTGGTAATGGGAATAAAATGTACAGTTGAGTGTAAGTGCAAGTCTGGATTTAAAAAGCGAACATTAAAAAAAAGGCAAAAAGGAAGAATACAGCATAAATTGTCGACAAGTTTCAGAGTCCTGATTGTTTTCACCCTACGGTCTTCAAAGAATTAACAGGTGGATAGTTGAAGCCTTTCCAAAACTCATTAGGTTTGGGAAAAATTCCTTCAGACTGGAAAAAAATTTTATTTAAAAATGGAGGTAGGCTGGAAGCAGGAACATACAACTCAATGTTTTGTCATAGGAAAAATGTTAGAATGTTTAGATTAGGTCACTTACAGTGTGGAAACAGACCCTTCGGCCCAACAAGTCCACACCGACCCGCAACCCTCCCAGACCCATTCCCCTACACCTAACACTACAGGCAATTTAGCATGGCCAATTCACCTAACCTACACATTTTTGGATTGTGGGAGGAAACCGGAGCACCCGGAGAAAACCCACGCGGACACGGGGAGAATGTGCAAATTCCACACAGAGAGTCACCTGAGGTGGGAATTGAACCTGGGTCTCTGACGCTATGAGGCAGCAGTGCTAGCCACTGTGCCACCATGCCGCCCACTATTATTAAAGGTATTATTGCAGCACTCTTGGATAAATCCTTGGAAATCAGGAAGACTTAATATGGTGTTGTCAAAGGGAGGCTCTTTTTTACTAGAGCCATAGAGTCATAGAGATGTACAGCATGGAAACAGACCCTTCAGTTCAACTCGTCCATGCCGACCAGATATCCCAACCCAATCTAGTCCCACCTGCCAGCACCCAGCCCATATCCCTCCAAACTCTTCCTATTCATATACCCATCCAAATGCCTTTTAAATGTTGCAATTGTATCAGCCTCCACCACATCCTCTGGCAGCTCATTCCATACACGTACCACCATCCGTGTGAAAAAGTTGCCCCTTAGGTCTCTTTTATGTCTTTCCCCTCTCACCCTAAACCTATGCCCTCTAGTTCTGGACTTCCCGACCCCAGGGAAAAGACTTTCTCTATTTATCCTATCCATGTCCCTCATAATTTTGTAAACCTCTATAAGGTCACCCCTCAGCCTCCGACGCTCCAGGGAAAACAGCCCCAGCCTGTTCAGCCTCTCCATATAGCTCAAATCCTCCACCCTGGCAACATCCTTGTAAATCTTTTCTGAACCCTTTCAAGTTTCACAACATCTTTCTGATAGGAAGAAGACCAGAATTGCACACAATATTCCAACAGTGGCCTAACCAATGTCCTGTACAGCTGCAATATGACCTCCCAACTCTTATACTCAATAGTCTGACCAATAAAAGAAAGCATACCAAATGCCTTCTTCACTATCCTATCTACCTGCGACTCCACTTTCAAGGAGCTAAGAACCTGCACACCAAGGTCTCTTTGTTCAGCAACACTCCCTAGCAGCTTACCATTAAGTGTATAAGTCCTGCTAAGATTTACTTTCCCAAAATGCAGCACCTCACATTTATCTGAATTAAACTCCATCTGCCACTTCTCAGCCCATTGGCCCATCTGGTCCAGATCCTGTTGTAATCTGAGGTAACCCGCTTTGCTGTCTACTACATCTCCAATTTTGGTGTCATCTGCAAACTTACTAACTGTACCTCTTAATGCTTGCACCCAAATCATTTATGTAAATGACAAAAAGTAAAGGACCCAGCACTGATCCTTGTGGCACTCCACTGGTCACAGGCCTGTTTTGGAACTAATTTAACTAATTTATCTCTTTGAAAAGGTAACTTGTGCTACAAATAAAGGGGAACCAGTGGATGTATTATACTTAAATTTCCAGAAGGCCTTTGATAAGGTGTCAAATCAAAAGTTATTGGGGAAAATAAAAGCTCATGGTGTAGGGGTAACCTGTTGCCATGGATAGAAGATTGACTCATTAACGGGAAAGCAGTGAATAGGAATAAATAAGTCATTTTTCAGGCTATCAGCATGCCAGGAATTGTGTACCACAGGAGCTGGCCCTTGGGCCTCAGCTCTTTACAGTTTATATAAATGTTGTAGATGAAGGGACCGAAGGTATGATTAGATTAGGTTCCCTACAGTGTGGAAACAAGCCCTTCGGCCCACACCGACCATCTGAAGAGTAACCCACCCAGACCCATTTCCCTCCTACTAATGCACCTAACCCTACAGGCAATTTATCACGGCCAATTCACCTGACCTGCACATCTTTGGACTGTGGGAGGAAACCAGAGCACCCGGAGGAAACCCACGCAGACACGGGGAGAATATGTAAACTTCACACAGGCAGTCGCCTGAGGCGGGAATTGAACCTGGTGCTGTGAGGCAGCAGTGCTAACCACTGAGCCACTGTATAGTGGACAGATTTACTCTTGACAAAGATTGGTCAGAAAGTGAGTTATGAAGAGGACATAAGAAGCCTAAAAGGGAGATGGCTAGGTTAAGGGAGTGGATCTGTAAAATGGACTGTAATGTGGGAAAGTGTGACATTGTCCATTTTGGTCAGAAGAATTAAATAAAAAAGCATATTATTTCAATGGTAAGAGGTTGAACAGCTGAGATGCAAAGAGATCTGGGTATCATATAAATAATAGATGGTCGGCATTCAGGATGAGCAAGTAGCCAGCAAAGCTAACAAAATGTGGTCTTTTATTGTAAAATTAATTAAATGTAAGAGGATGGAGGTTATACTTCAGTTATTTAGAGCATTGCTAAATCTACATCTCGAGTACTATATACAGTATTGTACTTACAGAAGGATGTTAATGTGTCGGAAGCTGTTCAGAGGAGGTTTCCCAGACTAATAGCTGGAATGATTGGATTGCACTTTGTGGAAAGGTTAGGCATGCTGGGTCTGTACCCTCTGGAGTTTAGAAGAATCAGAGGTGACTTAATTGGTCCTGAGAGGACGTGACTGGAGAATATGGCAATGATGATTCCTTCTGGAGGAGAAGCTCGAAATAAGGTCACAATTTAAACATAATGGGTGGCCCACTTAAGACAGCGATGAGGATAAAGAAGTCTCACAGAGGATCATGAGTCTTTGAAATTCCCTTCCTCTAAAGGCAGTAGGCACAAAATCATTAAATGTTTTTAAGGAGAAAGTGAGGACTGCAGATGCTGGAGATCAGAGTCGAAAAGTGTAGCACTGGAAAGGCACAGCAGGTCAGGCAGCATCCGAGGAGCAGGAGAGTCAATGTTTTGGGCATTTAAGACAAAGGTAGATACATCCTTGATTACCAAAGGGATGAGGCATTCAGGAATAGAGAATGGACATTGATATTAGATCAACAATAATCTTATTCACTGACATGCCAGGCTCAAAGGGCCAAGAGGCATCCTCTTGTTTCTTGTTCCTCTGTTCATCTGCTACACTTTGTGAGCCTGCAGGAATCTATCATTATAATCAAGCCAACACTTCAATGCAGAACTAAGGGAATGCAGTACAATGTGAGATATTGGTTTCCAATAAAATGATAAATGGAGGCCTCATCAGTCCTCTCTGCTCTCATGATATTGATTGTTGTCATGGCAAATATTTAACCCTCAACTACCATCATCAATACGAACCAGTTGGTCAGTTATCACAAATGTAGAACTGCAGAGCGTGCACATTGGCTAGAAAGCAATTTGGGATGGCACTCACAACATTAAAGAGAAATTCTAGTTACTTTCTTTTTGCTTCTGCCCAACTCCATCCAAATGTATCAGAACAACGTCTTGTAATGCAGTGGTAGTATTCCTGTCTCTGGGCCAGGAGGTTTAAGTCCCACCAATTCCAGATATGTGCCATAATGTTAATAAAGTAACTAAACACCATGAAATCGCTGCAGTAAGTCCATCTTTCAAAACTGAAATGATGAATTTGCACCATAATGAGCAGAGTAAAGGGAGCCATAATTCTAGCAGATCATCAGGCTGCTCTGTCATTAGAAAGAGAGAGACGCGATGGTGATGGCTTAACCTGAAGGTTACCAGACCTCAGACAAAGGGAAAAGTTCAGAAGGATAGTCTTGACGATAGTCTCAGCCAGTGCAGGAATTGAACCGTATTCATCTCAAACCAGGCGTCCAGCATCTGGCAATTTGGAGAACATTGGATGGCATTATTAAGTCTCAACTGAGAGGAAAGGTGTGCTATCACTCAGAGATGATCAAGTTCAGTTTTGAATGTTCTCTGCAAGTAGTAGCTCTTCATCGTCAAAAGCCTCTTCCTCTGTTTCACTGCCACTATCAAATGTTCAACACCAGAGCAGTAACTGAGCTGACACTTGAAGTCACTAATATGTTGAAAGCAGCCATCATACAGAAATTGCATCAAATGCAAATACTTAATTTGGAAAACTAGTCAGCTATGCACAGTCAAATCCACCCCAATAATTAGTTTAATTAGTACTTCATTCATCATGTGCTAATTTGTGTGAAAATGCAAACTTACACCAATTAATAAGAATAAATGTTAACAAATTCATCATCGATGGAAGTGATAATGACTGAAATGGGATCATCACTGATTCTAGCTCCTACTTGTTTCTGAACTACATAATAAAGTTAGTTGTTGTTCTATTTAATAGAGGTTATGCAGATGAGCTTCTCTTTCTCTCATCAATGTGTTCTTTTTGCCCAGCTTTAACGTGAGCCACGGACACCACATAGGGCTACAAAAAACTGTAACAATGGATACTGCCACTTAACAACGTTATCACAATGGTACATATCTCCCCCTCTAGTACCCTTGCTGCGCTGATGAGCAGCACAACATTAAAGGCACAGAAGTATAACTTGACCAGCCACATAAAACATATTTGGCAACAATAACCGTACTGGGAGTGCACCCTTCCCTCTCGGAGCAGCAGCTTCCCCTCACTGATGCCTGGGATTGACGAGGGCCAGCTGCCTGTCCAGGAAGCATGGGAGATGTGCTGGAACTCAGGGGAGACTGAAACTTTAAGGTTTCAAGTCCCCCCATCCCCAGCATACTCTGGGCAAATGTCCAAACCATTGAAAAGAAAATTAAAACTAGACTCACCTTTCAAAGAGAGTTGAGAAACTCCTGTGTGTTCTGTGGTCAGAGGCTAGTTATTTATTTGCAAGTTACTCACTTCCTTGTGCCTTTTCATCATCGACAAGGCAGGAGTCAGAAATGTGGAGAAACACACTCCATTTGCCTGCATGAGTACAATTCCAACCAACTCAAGTAGCTTGACATCATTCAGGGATGAAGTTGCTGAACAGTGCAGGTTCATGGCTCCTTGAAAGTAGAGTCGCAGGTAAATAGGATAGTGAAGGAGGCATTTAGTATACTTTCCTTTGTTGGTCAGAGCACTGAGTATAGGAGTTGGGAGGTCACCTTGCAGCTGTACAGGACATTAGTTAGGCCATTTTTGGAATATTAAGTTGAAAATCACACAACACCAGGTTATCGTCAAATAGGTTTATTTGGAAGCACTAGCTTTCGGAGTGCTGCTCCTTCATCAAGTGGTTGGGGAGTATAAGATCGTATGACACAGAATTTATAACAAAAATTGACAGTGTGATGAAACCAAAATGATGTATTGAAAAATACCTGGATGGTTTGTTAAGTCTCTCATTTTTTAGAATGACCATGTTGGTTTCAATTCTTTCAAATATAAATCCCAGAACTTCTTTTAAAGTTACATTCTCAAGTGAACTTTAAGAATAGATGCCGTGTCGTCTCAGATAATTCATTGAAGGTGTAAGGTTAAAGTCTGTCTGTCTGTGCCCCAATGTTCAGGCTGATTCTCTTTCTAAAAAAGGGACTTACAGAATCCTCCATGGATTCATGCAGTTTTTGAGCAAAATAAAATGTAATTCTGCAAGTATAAATTCACCCCATAGCCTTATATATGTGTGTGTGTACGTGTGTGTGTATAGTGCAGTAGGGTCACCTAGAATGCAGAATGAACCCAAGGTCCCAGTTGAGGCCATCCCCATGGGTACTGAACTTGGCTATCAGCCTCTGCTGAGAGACTTTGCGTTGTTGCCTGTCCTGAAGTCTGCCTTAGAAGATGGTCACCCGAAGATCTGAGATCGAATGTCCTGGACCATTGAAATGGTCTCCGACTGGGAAGGAACACTGCTGTCTGGTGATTGTTGTGGTATCCATTCATCTGTTGCTGTAACCTCTGTTTGGTCTCGCCAATGAACCATGCCTGCGGTGTATGAGATAGACAACATTAGCCGAGTCACATGAGTACCTTCCGTGTACATGGTGGATTGTGTTCCCACGTGTAATGGTGGTACCCGTGTTGACACTGACACATCTTGCAGTGTCTACCGTGACAAGGTTGCATGGTGTTGTCCTGAAAGCTGGGCAGTTTGTTGCAAACAATGATTTGTTTGAGTTTTGGCGATTGTTTAAAGGCGAGCAGTGGAGGTGTGGGTAAGGTCTTGGCGAGGTGCTCATCCTCATTGATAATATGTTGCAGGCTGTGAAGAACATGGCGTCGTTTTTCGGCTCCTGGGAAGTACTGGACAATGAAGGGTGCCCTGTTGATTGCAGCATGTGGCTGTCTCCAGAGGAGGTCATTACGGTTTCTCGTTGTGGCACTTTGGAACAGGCGGCTGATGAGTTCAGCGTCACACCCCATTCTTATGAGGCATCCTTGAGTACTTCCAAGTACCAATATTGCATGCAATTCTGGTCTCCTTCCCATCAGAAGGGTGTTGTGAAACTTGAAAGGGTTCAGAAAAGATTTACATGGACGTTGCCAGGGTTGAAGGATTTGAGTTATAGGGAGAGGTTGAATAGGTTGGGACTGCTTTCCCTGGAGCGTCAAAGGCTGAGGGGTGACCTTACATGGGTTCATAAAATCATGAAGGGCATGGATAGGATAAATAGACAAGGTCTTTTCCCTGGGGTGGGGAAATCCAGAACTAGAGGGCATAGGTTTAGGGTGAGAGGGGCAAGATATAAAAGGGACCTAAGGGGCAGCTTTTTCACATAGAAGGCGGTACGTGAATGGAATGAGCTGCAAGAGGAAGTGGTGGAGGCTGGTACAATTGAAAGGGCATCTGGATGGCTATATGAATAGGAAGGGTTTAGAGGGATATGGGCCAAGTGCTGGCAAAATGGGACTGGATTAGGTTTGGATATCTGGTTGGCATGGACGAGTTGGTCTGAAGGGTCTGTTTATGTGCTGTACATCTCTATGACTCAACTGATGCCTCATCCATCACTTTGAACATTCATATCATCCACCTTCAGTTCACATTAGCAGCGCAGTGTATACCATCTACAGAATGGATGTTGGCACCTCTCCATGAATCCTTTGTCTGCTCCTCCCTCATGCACAAATTGTATCAACCAGAAGTCAAGGACAGCAAACTCATAGGAACTGAACCTTTTGCAAGCCCTCCCTCCAAGTCACAGAGTACTCTGACGTGCAAATATATCGCTGTTGCCACAGTTGAAGAATGTAGTGAATGCCACTTTCCCAATACAAATGGATGGACAATAAATGCCAGTGCAGCCAGCAATGCCCAGGCCCAGAGCTGAGGTCAGAAGGCACATATTTAACTGATAAAACAGACGAAAGAGCTCATGGAAATGGCTCAGGGAATAAGTTTTGTAAAATGCATCAAAACACGCTTTGTGACAGATAAAAGAAAGGAGCTGGTCAAAATGTATTCTTTAAATTTATATTAAATTGAACAATTATAAATTTGAATAGGATTAATTCAACCTGCCACTACATGTCACGCGTTTGACAGTAATGAGCACTGATAATCAACATTAATTATTCAGAATGATGGTTGAAAACTGTCTTTAGAGCTGTAATTTTGATAAATGGCAGATTCTAAATATGCAATTTGCCTAATAACTTCAAATTAATGCCTGTAGCTATTTTAATGAAAATAATGCAGGGTTGCTTGCCTGCAGAGTGTTGTATGTGCTTGAGGTGTTTTTACAAGTAAACATGAGAGTCCCTTTACATTATTCCTTCAATGGATGTGGGCTTTGCTGGCTGGTGCAGCATTTATTGTCCATCTTTTGCTACCCTGGAGAAAGTGGTGATGAGCTGCCTTCATGAACTGCCATAGTCTATAAGGCTCCTCTTTCAAATCCCTCACCTCATTGCAATAACCTCACCACCTATAGCATCCTCATTCTCTTCCATTCACTGAAAACCCCATTCTTGAATTCCGAATAGAAATGTTCTCTCTTGTTTCGTCCCTCGGACTCTGACTGAGCAAATTCTCAGTCTTGCAGTTGTTTTGGTCTTTACTTCAATTCATCTTAGAACATAGAACAAAGAATATTACAGAGCAGCACAGGCCCTTCGGCCCCCACCACTGAACTGTGAAACCAATCTGAAGCCCATCTAACGTACACTATTCTATTCTTGTCCATATGCTTATCCAATGGCCATTTAAATGCCCTGAAAGTTGGCGAGTCTACTATTGTGGCAGGCACTGTGTTCCACATCCCTACTACTCTCTCTGTAAAGAAACTCTGACATCTGTCCTATATCTATCACCCCTCAATTTATAGCTATGCCCCCTCGTGCTAGCCATCACCAACTGAGGGGAAAGGCTCTCACTGTCCACCCTTTCAAACCCTCTGATTATCTTATTGACTCAATTAAGACACCTCTCAATCGTCTCTCTAACAAAAATAGCCTCAAGTCTCTCAGCCTTTCCTCATAAGAACTTCCTTCCATCCTAGTACATCTCCTCTGAACTCTTTCCAAAGCTTCCACATCCTTCCTATAATGCAATGACCAGAACTGTACGCAATACTCCAAGTGTGGCTGCACCAGAGTTTTGTACAGCTGCAGCATGACCTCATGGCTCCGAAACTCAATCCCTCTACCAATAAAACCTAACATTCTTAACAACCCTATCAACCTGAGTGACAGCTTTGAGGGATCTATGCACATAGACACTGAGATGTCTCTGCTCATCTATACTACCAATAATCTTACCATTAGCCCAGTACTCTGCATTCCTGTTGCTTCTTCCAAAGTGAATCACCTCATACATTTTTGCACTAAACTCCACTTGCCACCCCTCAGCCCAGCTCTGCAGCTTATCTATGTCTCTCTGTAACCCACAACATCCTTCTGCACCAACTGCAACTATACTAACCTTAGTGTCATCCTCAAATTTACTAACCCATCCTTTGACGTCCTCATCAAGGTCATTCATAAAAACGACAAAATATCAGTGGAGTCAAAACAGATCCTTGTGGTACACCACTAGTAACTAAACTCCAGGATAAACATTTCCCATCAACCACCACCCTCTATCTTCTTTCAGCAAGCCAATTTCTGATCCAAATTGCTAAATCACCCTTAATCCCATGCCTCTGTATTTTGTGCAATAGCCTACTGTGGGGAACCTTATCAAACACCTTACTGAAATCCATATACACCACACCAACCACTTTACCCACACCCACCTGTTTAGTCACCTTCTCAAAGAACTCAATAAGATTTGTGAGGCATGACCTACATTTCACAAAACCGTGTTGACTATCCCTAATCAGCTTATTTCTCTCTAGATGATTATAAATCCTATCTCTTTTCCAACAGTTTACCCACAAGCGAAATAAGTCTATAATTCCCAGGGTTGTCTCTACTCCCCTTCTTGAACAAGGGAACAACATTTGTCATCCTCCAGTCCTCTGGCAATATTCCTGGAGACAATGATGAAATAAAGATCAAAGCCAAAGGCTCTGCAATCTCCTCACTTGTTTCCCAGAGAATCTGAGGAAAGGTCCCATCCAGCTGAGGGGACTGATTAATTTTTACACTTCCCAGAATTTCTAATATCTCCTCCTTGTGAACCTCAATCCCATCTAGTCTAGTAGCCTGTATCTCAGTATTCTCCTCGACAACATTGTCTTTTTCTCATCTGAATACTGAGGAAAAATATTCATTTAGTGCCTCCCCTATCTCCTCTGACTCCACGCACAACTTCCCACTACTATCCTTGATTGACCATAATCTTACTCTAGTCATTCTTTTATTCCTGATATCCCTATAGCAAGGGCAGCATGGTGGCACAGTAGTTAGCACTGCTGCCTTACAGTGCCAGAGACCCAGGTTCAATTCCCGCCTCAGGCAACTGTCTGTGTGGAGTTTCCACGTTCTCCCTGTGTCTGCATGGGTTTCCTTCCACAGTCCAAAAATGTGCAGATTAGGTGAATTGGCCATGCTAAATTGCCTGTAGTTTTAAATGTAGGGGAATGGGTCTGGGTGGGTTGCTCCTCAGAGGGTTGGTGTGGACTTGTTGGGCCAAAGGGTCTGTCTCCACACCGTAACTAATCTAATCAACAAAAAAAAAAGCCTTGATCCTATCCACCAACAACTTCTCATGTCCCCTCCTGGTTTTTCGTAACTTTTTCTTTCGGTCTTTCCTGGCTAACTTGTAACTCTCAAGCACTCTAACTGAGCCTTCACATTTCATCCTAACATAAGCCTTCTTCTTCCTCTTGAGAAGAGATTCAAGTTCTTTAGCAAACCACGGCTCCTGCGCTCAACAACTTCCTCCCTGCCTGACTGGTACATATTTATCAAGGACCCACAGTAGCAGTTCCTTGAATGAGCTCCACATTTCTCCACATTGCTCTACCCATGTCTCCGAAGTGGCCACAACATCAAAGTCCCAGGTACCAACCCATGCTGCAAGTTCACCCACCTTATTCCAGATGCACCTGGCATTGAAGTAGATACTCTGCAAACCAACATCTTGCTTGCTGGTGCCCTCTTGTGACCTTGAAACCTTATTTTGGGCCTCACTACTCTCAATGTCCCGTATACTCGTACTACAGTTTGTGTTCCCGTCCCCCTGCTGAATTAGTTTAAATACGCCAGGAGAGCATTAGAAAATTTTCCCCCCCAGGATATTGGTACCCTTCTGGTTCACGTGAACCATCCTGTTTGTAGAGGTCCCACCTACCCCAGAAAGAGCCCCAATTATCCAGGAATCCAAAACCCTCACTCCTGCACCATCCCTGCAGCCATGTGTTCAACTCCTCTCTCTCCCTATTCCTCGCCTCGTGGCATAGGCAACATGTCACATTGCACAGGTAACAAACCAGAGATAACAACTCTGTTTGTCCTAGCTGTAAGCTTCCACCCTCGTTCCCTGAATTTCTGCCTTAAATCCCCATCCCCATCTTGTCCTCTTTATCTTCTGATTTCACTTAACCCCATTCCCTCCATTGATCTCTCCTACTCGTTGTTATGGACTTGCATTTCCCTCTCAATCTTTCCATCTCAAATGGCCTTACTGTCATAATCTGAGTCAACCACAGTGCCTCCTTAATATCTGTTGGTAATGGATTCTAACCAAGCTGGTGAACCAGAAGCTAAGCAAAATAGATTTTCTTTGTGCAGAGAGCTTATTGACTATCACAGTCCAACAGTTCTGACCTCCCTACACTTGCTCCACCTTCCTTCTCCTCCTTATTTTTCTACACAACATAATCAACCATGGGGTTCCTTTAGCACAGTGTCACTTCTCTCTCAAGCACACACAATCTCACTATCCCTCACCTACACAATCTTACTATTCCTCACCTACACAATCTCACTATCTCTCTCTCTCTTTCACACACAACCTCATTATATCTCTCTCTCTCACACACACACACAATCTCACTATCTCTCTCTCTCTCTTTTTAACACACAACCTCACTATCTCTCTCTCTCTCTCTCACACACACACAATCTCACTATCTCTCTCTCTCTTTTTAACACACAACCTCACTATCTCTCTCTCTCTCTCACACACACACACACAATTTCACTATCTCTCTCTCTCTGTACGCCAGAATATTCAGATTCAATTCTCACTGCCATGGAGGTGTTAAAACAGTACAGATGGATTAAAAATAACCATCCATAATCCTTCCTCTTTCCTTGAAAAACATTCTGATACATTGGATTACAAAGCAATTTTAAAAGATTATTTTATAATGCAAGATATTCCTCTTCAAGGGCACTTAATAATTTCTCTGGGTAAATAATTCTGTTTTAAAGTAGTCAGACAATTTGTAACTTGTGGCAATGTGTTTTAAATTTTAAAGATTTTTTTTGCTTCCAATATTTCTTTCAAGGTCAATCCTTAACCTTTTCATTGAAATACCATTTGTTAAGCGAACATTGTCCCTAAGTAAACAATTATTCACATAGCATTCTTTGGGCATTTTTTTCCCTCAAGTTGCCCCTTGATTAGGGTTATATTATATTATATAGACAAGGGCACCCTTGGTCAATTGTTCTCACTTCTGATAGTGTTACAGCACCTAACATGTTTTTAACTACCTTCTCTATTTTCTTAGCTTTCAGGTTAATGTACACCATGTATTATTCCTTCCAAACAAGAATATGATAAATATTGCCATAGTTGAAAATTAATTTGCAAGATTGGTATGTGCATTAGAGTACATTCAGTATATAGTACATTGGAAGAAGATTTACATAAATGATTCCAGGGTTTGAGAAACTACAGTCATGAGGATCAATTTAAGAGTTTGAGACTGTTCTCTTTGGAGAGAAGAAAGCAGAGAGAGGATTTGTTGGAGTTATTCAAAATATTGAGCTGTCTGGATAGAGTAGTTAGGGAGAAACTGTTTTCACTTGTAAACGGAAAAAATAGGATTTGGATGTAAACTGATGTGCAAATGAAGCAAGAAAAATATTTTTTCACACAATGAGCAGTTAGGATCTGGAATGCGCTGCCTGGAAATGTGATGGAGGCAAGTTGAATTGAAGTGTTCAAGAGGGTAGAGGATGAATATTTAGGGAATATGGGGAAAAGGCAGGAGATTGGCACTAAGTAATAGACCAGTGCACTTGTGTGGATGAATACAGCTCCAACAATGTTCAAGAAGCTTGACACCATCCAGGACAAAACAGCCTGCTGATTGGGACCAGATGTACAAACATCCAGTCACTTCACCATCAATGCTCAGCAGCAGCAGTAAGTTCTATCTACAAGATGCATTGCAGAAATTCACCCAAGATCCTTAGACAGCACCTTTCAATTCTACGACCACCTCCACCTCGAAGGACAAGGGCAGTGAATACCCATATGGGAACACTATCGACTGCAATTTCACCCCCAAATCACTCACAATCTGAGTTGGAAATATATCGCCATTCCTTTGCTGATGCTGGGTCAAAATCCAGGAATTCCCTCCCTGAAGGCATTGTGGGTCAACTTACAGAACATGGACTGCAGCGGTTCAAGAAAGCAGCTCACCACCACCTTCTCAAGGGCACTAGGGATAGACAATAAAGGCCAGTCAGCCAGAGATGCTCATGCTCCACAAGTAAACAAATGTGCAGTTGACTAAATGACCTCCTTGCGTGCTATAACACCTCTGTGATTCTGCAGCATGTTTTGTTATGGCCCTCAATTCTAATAGGTCATAACAAACATGGAGTTTAGTCTGAGTGCACGACCTGTTCAACTGACCAATCAAATTTCTTAACTGATTCATTTCCACTTTTGGTGTAGTTTCTGTGAAGGCCTGGTTCTATTTATTGAGGTGCAATTGGCATAATCTAAGTAGGATGATGATCCACAGTCAGTCCCAACTAACTCTGCTTGATATCTAATCCTATGTACGAAGAGCTTCTAAAAGACTGACTACAAAACTTGAACTTCTTTTATTATTGCACTTTCAAACATTGCTTACAATCTGCCAAACCTTTCCACAGAGGTCACCAACATGTATCATAAAGATGCCTGCTAGTTTCTTCCTATTGATCTCAGTCAAACATAGTTGGGTCTACTTTCTGGTTGGGATGTTGTTTGGAGGTATGGTGTGGACTTAATGGGCTGAAGCGGATTCTATGATTCTAATATGTATAATAGTGGTCACCTTATTTAAAAAAGGATCTGAGTGCATTGGAAGCAACTCAGAGAATGTTTCCACAACCAGTACGTGGAATGGGCAGGTTGTTTTATGGATGAAAGGTTGAACAGTTTAGACTTATAACTGCTAGAGTTTGGAAGTGTCAACGCTGACAATTAAAACATATAAAATCCTGAGGCATCTTGATAGGTTGGATAAGGAAAGAATGATTCTTCTCATGGGAGAAACAGAACTTGGGGGTCACTGTTTAATAATAAGGAAGGAAGTCAATGTTCTTTCTCTCTGAAGGTCATGATTCTTTGGAACATTGTTCCTGAAAAGATGCTGGAATGAGTATTTTAAAGCCAGAGATAGATAGATTCTTGTTGAACAGAAGGACAAAAACATTATCAGGGATAGGCAAGAAGGTAGGTGAAGGGATAAATGGGCAATTTAGCATGGCTAATCCACCTTATCCACATGTTTGCACAGTTTGTAAGTTTGCTTGTATCAAGTTCAGAACTCTGCTATGATCCCAGCTGATGTAACTGCTGGATAGCCCAGATCTCAGATTGAAGACTGGCTTGGTAGAACACATTGTTTTGTTTAACATGGTAGACTTTCACTGCAATATAAGCGCACGTCCCTGTAGAGTCAATTTTAACAACTAGACTGAAGTTTATTATGAGAAAGTTTTATAACAAGAAATTATTTTATTAAGAAATACAAACTAATTTAAAACAAATCAAATTGTCTACATATAAGACAAGTTGAAAAATGATAAAATATACAGAAACCAAATCCTGCCTGGTCCCTAGCGTTATCATTTTTACAGTTAATCAAAATCCCTATCACCACCACAGGTTTGACTAAACTGCTGCTTCTCTCTTCTAGTACTTCATATAACTGAGAGCTTAGAGTTCCTCAGCCTTTTGATAACCTGCAGAATTCTAACCAAGTACTCCTGGTCTGGAAGTTCCTCATATTGAACTTTTTCACTGTGGTAACTTGTTTCCTTCACTGATTTTCCAAGGTGAGATTGTATGTTTTCTCACCCTAGTCAAGTTTGCTCTGAACAGACCAAAAGCTTTTGAACTAATGTTTTTTTTTAAAATGTAATCTTCGACTCTGCTAAGCTAATTTTTTAATGTTTTCTCTCTCCCATTATAAACCTTCACTGTACAAACTTCCATTAGCACTCCAGGAAGTACATACCAGATTGAAATCATGAATCTGGAAAGACTATTTAATTAAGACTAACTAATTTTTAAACCTCTTCATAAAAATAAGCCAGAAAAAAGTATGTCATGAGGTCAAACAATCTGTGAAACAAAAATTAATATATAAATCACATACCTCCCATAACAGCTACAGGATCTCTCCTTCCCACAATTACATGAGTCTATGATCACTTACTTGGATAATGTTTTCTCATAGAATTTTCAGATGCTGCATTTTGTGGCATTCCATTCAGCCTAAAGATGTGCAAATTAAGGTGGATTAGCCATGCTAAATTGCCCATAGTGTCCAGGGATGTATAGGCTAGGTGGATTAGCCATGCTAAATTGCCCATAGTGTCCAGGGATGTATAGGCTAGGTGGATTAGCCATGCTAAATTGCCCATAGTGTCCAGGGATGTATAGGCTAGGTGGATTAGCCATGCTAAATTGCCCATAGTGTCCAGGGATGTATAGGCTAGGTGGATTAGCCATGCTAAATTGCCCATAGTGTCCAGGGATGTATAGGCTAGGTGGATTAGCCATGCTAAATTGCCCATAGTGTCCAGGGATGTATAGGCTAGGTGGATTAGCCATGCTAAATTGCCCATAGTGTCCAGGGATGTATAGGCTAGGTGGATTAGCCATGCTAAATTGCCCATAGTGTTCAAGGATGTGTAGGCTACGTTGTCTGGCCATGGGCAATGCTGGCTTACAGAGATAGGGTGAGGGGAGTGGGTCTGGGTGGGATGCTCTTCAGAGGGTCAGTGTGGACTCAGTGCACCAAATGGTTGCTTCCATACTGCAGGGATTCTATGATTTCGTATCATTACCTCCTTTTACCAATCTGCAGATCTTACTTTCTGTCCCTTATCTCACACATTTTACCAATGTTTGTATTTGCCAGTGGTTTTCCCTGCTGTGTCTTGAACACACACTACTTCAGTGCTGACCTCCAACAGTTGCTCATAGAGATCAATAACCCTGTGTATCTATATTGATTCATTCACACATAGTCAGCCCTTCATTTGCCATAGTTGCTCCTTGTAATTGTTCAAAATATGTTTATGTGAAGCAGTTCTTCATTATTTTCTACCTCTTCTTCCAATTCCGTAAATGTATAATCCATACCAATTAACTTCAAGAAATGCACTCTAATGGTCTGTTTGTAATGATGTAAAATTACTGTTTTAAATTACTACCTACAACCTTACCCATTCAACTCTTACTAATTTGTAAATCACAATTTTTCAAAAATTAAAATTTATTTCTGATGGCGTTCTTTTTCAATCTCAGTCTTCTTCCTGCATGTGTGCAGGTGCTAGAAAATATGGAGCTAATTGTTAAACAAAAACTGAAGAACTGAGGATGCTGGAAATCTGAAACAAAAACAGTAAATGCTCAGCAGGTCTGGCAGCATCAGTGCAGAGAATGGAGAGCTAACCTTTCGAGTCCAGTGAGCCTTCTTCAGAAATCAGTTAATTGTTAAACCTTCTTCTATATTCTTTGCAAACACCACATTTGTAACTGATCTCATTTTCTCAATGTCCCTGCATCCTTTGGTATGACGTTTAGGTGAGATAACGATAAGTAACCTGTTGATGTAGTTTTTATGTTTTCCTTGAAGCTCCTATTTTCAATACCATTAATATTTCTTCAGTATTTTGATGAGAGATTTCGGGTCCCCTAAGGGGTGGCTCAGTGATTAGCACTGCTGCCTCACAGTGCGAGAGACCTGGTCCAATTCTACCCTCAGGCGACTGTGTGTGTGGAGTTTGCACATTCTCACCATGTCTGTGTAGGTTTCCTCCAGGTGCTCCACTTTCCTCCCACAGTCCAATGATGTGCAGGTCAGGTAATTGGCCACAGGAAATTGCCCATTGTGTCCAGGGATGTGCAGGCTAGGGGAGGGTTAGCCACAGGAAATGTGGGTTTACAGGGATAGGGTGGGCTGGGGGTAATGTGAGTCTGGATGGGATGCTCTTCCGAGGGGCAGTGTGGACATGATGGACTGAATGGCCTGGTCCTGGTTTCACACTGGCATTCTATGATGAAGAGGGGTGCAATAAAGTCCAGATTGTATAAATTGTAAATCCACTGAGTTCCCAGCAGCAGCTTGCTTGTTATGCTCCATATACAGTTTCATTTGAATCTTTTTCATGAGCAGCCTGTTCAAGCATGTGCTCATTTACTTGGCACCACAACTGTGCTGATAAAGTAGTCAAACTCAGCTATGTTACATCAATCATGACCTTTTACTAACTTTAATGCATGGTGTTCCCCAGACCTCAAGCACACAGGACACCAACATGCCTTAATCTTGCAAACATCATATTTATAACTGATCTCATGTCCTGAATGTCCCAGCACTTCCTACAATTAGAGAATCTGAGTAATCAATCTACTCCACACAATGTGAATGTGCATTCATTGTGCAACACAGCACAATTGACCAAGTCTGTGACTAAAACATTCATGATGAGGCTGAATATTTTTGTAACAAGTGCAGTTGGTCTGCCTGGAGAAAGTAAAGATTGCAGATGCTGGAGATCAGAGTTGAGAGTGTGGTGCTGGAAAAGGACTGCAGGTCAGGCAGCATCTGAGGAGCAGGAGAATTGATGTTTCGGGCATAAGCCCTTCATCAGGATTCCCTTCTATTCACAGTCAACACCCTAATGAGGTTTAATGATTGAAAGGGGCACACGGAGTTATGAATCTCTAAAGAGAGTTTTGAAATCCTAAGTATAAATTTCATTATACATTCCTCTATAGAACAACTATCCAGTTCTCTACATGTACTGTGACGATATTGTGGCTTTAAAAGGTGCATTTTGTCCTGATCTTTTTAAAGCCCTTTTTGCAACATAGGTGATGAGCTGTCTCCTCCAATCTAATAGGCTAAACAGCTTGTGAGGCCTTAGTTTTTTTGTTAAGTTGGAACAATAGAAGCAGCCTGAATGGGTGAGGTTAGTCTCCGATAGAGCCAAGGTTTTAATTTAGCTTTCAACAGTTGCTGGTGTTTTGAAGCTGGATGTTGAAGTTCTTATTCCTCTCTTTGTTACAGTTAAAAGCTGGAGTTATCTACCTGCTGCCAGAATCGCACGTGAGACAATCTGTTTTATTGAATTTGCCTTTGCCAAGGATGCGTTTATGAGATGTTACTATACTACAACAGTTGCTGTATAATGGCTAAATAATCTATTATTCTGTTAATTTTTCCAATAGAGTGAAAGTTATATCAATTTTTCTTTATTTTGTTCGTACTTTAACTTTAGAGTAAGAATGATGAAATGTTATTGAATCATAGAGATATACAGCACAGAAACAAACCCACATTGGGGAGACTGGGCGCCTCCTAGCAGAGCGCTTTAGGGAACATCTCCGGGACACCCGCACCAATCAACCACACCGCCCCATGGCCCAACATTTCAACTCCCCCTCCCACTCTGCCGAGGACATGGAGGTCCTGGGCCTCCTTCACCGCCGCTCCCTCACCACCAGACGCCTGGAGGAAGAACGCCTCATCTTCCGCCTCGGAACACTTCAACCCCAGGGCATCAATGTGGACTTCAACAGTTTCCTCATTACCCCTTCCCCCACCTCACCGTAGTTCTAAACTTCCAGCTCAGCACTGTCCCCATGACTTGTCCGGACTTGCCCGACCTGCCTATCTCCTTTTCCATCTATCCACTCCACCCTCTCCTCCCTGACCTATCACCTTCATCCCCTCCCCACTCACACATTGTACTCTATGATACTTTCTCCCCACCCCCACCCTCCTCTAGCTTATCTCTCTACGCTCCAGGCTCACTGCCTTTATTCCTGATGAAGGGCTTTTGCCCGAAACGTCAAGTTCGAAGCTCCTTGGATGCTGCCTGAACTGCTGTGCTCTTCCAGCACCACTAATCCAGAATCCCTTCGGTCCAACCCGACCAGATATCCCAAATTAATCTAGTCCCATTTGCCAGCATTTGGCCTATCTTGCTCTCAACCCTTCCTATTCATATATCCTTTTACATGTTGCAATTGTACCAACCTCCACCACTTCCTCTCGCAGCTCATTCCACATACGCACCACCCTCTGCATGAAAAAGTTGCTCCTTAGGTCCATTTTAAATATTTCCCACCCCAACCCCAGGGAAAATACCTTGTTGATTCACCCTATCATGCTCCTCATGATTTTATAAACCTCTACAAGGTCACCCCTCAGCTTCTGATGCTCCAGGGAAAACAGCCTCAGTCTATTCAGCCTCAGACCAAGTCGCATAACCAATCAAGTTGCATTTGGAATACAACACCTTACATTTCGCTTTAAATAAGAAAATGTAAGGTCCAGGCTATCTCCTTGATATGTTTGAATGGGATCTGGGTGGTCCATAACACTATCAAAATGTGAACATGCCTCAGGAGCATTCATCTTTCTTATAAATGTAGTCCATAAACTTGAATAGACTTCCCAAATCTTTCTCAGTGTTGAATTGCTGACCGCCAAGGCCTGAAAATATTTTGTATGTCATCCTGCCTCTAGTAGGAAGTGAAAGTTTCCAGGCCATTCCTTAGTTTTGTCCTGGGAAAGGAACCCATTTCAGATTGCCATTGATCATAAAGCTCAGCCTTACAGAATGTCAATTTCAATCATATCCCACCACCTTATACTTGGTTTTCCGGCTTCTTCACCAAAGTTTACTTTCAATATTATTTCACGGGATGTTTGTGTTTCTGGTGAGGCCAGCATTTCTTGCCCATCCCTTAATGCCCTTGAATTGAATGGTTATCTGTGACATTTCAGAGGGGAGTTAAGAGTCAAGCGTCTGTTGGACTCACATGTAGACCAGACCAGGTAAGGATGACAGATTTCCTTCCAAGATGGGATTTTGCAATATTGGCAATAATTACATGGGCACCATTAAACTAGCTTTCTTTAAAAAAAAAATCATTATTTTATTGAATTCACGTTTCAAAACCTGTGATGATGGCATTCAAACCCATATCCACAAAATATAAGGTCTCTGCATTAATAGCCCAGTGACATCCCCAACTGCCCTACAGTCAGTTCTCCAAAGTAACTTGAATTACAACTATTGTTTGTAACAATCTTAGTTCCTATCTTTAGGCTACCACCCTCTGCTATCATTGCAATAAGCTCTCACCAGGCTAGTCAAACAGAGATTAAAGACATCCATTTTCCTTGGTACAGTTTTTTGTCAATTCCAAATCAGCAATTCCCTCTCCTTGTAATCAAACAGTTCCCCATTGTAGATATTTTCAAATCTAACTATTCAGAGATGTTAATATACCTATGTAAGTAGATTCTGAACCCTAGGTCTCCTGGCTCAGAGGTTGGAACTACCACTGCACCACAAGAGCCCTTATTTGCCTGTTCTATATCTATACATCAATTAATCAATTAATATCCATCACTTACTTCTCATCTAATATTAATTACTTGTTCTATTAACAACTGTTATTGCATATTCCCCTAAACATTTGTGATCCCACTTCCTTCTGCATCATCCCCTGAGAACAAACACTCATCCCAATGTTCAGATAAGTACATTCTCAGTACTCTAAACTGTGTAGGTTTTAGTTTTTAATTGTGATATTTCTGCTGACATAGTCAAACAACTGCAAGTGATTAAAATCGCAAATCATACCACTCACTGTTTACATCTCGATGTGTTCATATGCATTTGTAATTACAGAAAACAGGTAATGTTTATTTATTGTCCCTCTCAATGGTCAGTCTATTTTATTTCTCCCCTTTGCTGTAGCGATTCCTGTTACAAATTTCAGATTAAGAATGCGATATTTCATCAATAAAGCACCTCACCAGCGTTATGGTGGCTGTATGCCAGAAGATCTAGAAATTTTCACTCCTGTAGCTTCTCTAAAATAATCAGGTAAACCAGAGGTAATGTACTAACAAATTGCCAGTGGTATTGCAATTCACCAGCTGATGCATTTTCCTCTTAATGCATCAAAACCCTTTAAAAACTTGTAATTCAATCTATAAAGTAAGTGTCTTTCTGGTTTTTCTCATTACCTGTACTTATTTTGACTCATGTTAAAGGATTGAATCACAGGTTACGGTAAACAACACACACACTGAACAACACCAATATGTCCTAATGAAACTAATACCAAGGCCAGAGCTGGGAGTATTATCTTAAGATACAACAAGACAGAAAGTACTTCACTAAAGCATACTGGAAAATGATATAAAAGTGAATATCGCAGTGTGAAAAGCATACTTGTTCCCTATTGTATCTGTTACGTGCTAATAAAACAACATTGAGTGCATCTTCATTAAATGGGACATGAATGTGGCACATTTCTGAAATTGACTCCATAGTGACACCTACTGGACGGAGACTGTAAATTAATTGGAAATTTGCCTGGGAAATCCATGGCCCAGTTTTTACCGTGGTAAATGTTGCCAAAAAGGATTGATGAACAATCGTGACAGCAGAATATAAACGTTTCCTGGCAAGATATTTAGATAAATATATAGAGATGATTCGGAGATGCCAGTGTTGGACTGGGGTGTACAAGTTATAAATCACGCAACACCAGGTTATAGTCCAACAGATTTAATTGGAAGCACACTAGCTTTCGGAGCGACGCTCCTTCATCAGGTGGGTGTGGAGGACACAATTGTAAGACACAGAATTTATAGCAAAAGTTTACAGTTACATCACACTGTAAACTTTTGCTATAAATTCTGTGTCTTACAATTGTGTCCTCCACACCTACCTGATGAAGGAGCGTCGAACCGAAAGCTAGTGTGCTTCCAATTAAACCTGTTGGACTATAACCTGGGGTTGTGTGATTTTTAATAATATGTAGAGATGCCTAGTAGATTTCATTTCTTACATTTCGTGATTATGGTAACCAATCTTAGGGACTTGGTTATTTCGCTTGGCCGGATAGCAGGTCTTTGGTGTAGAGTAAAGCCAACAGTATAGGTTCAATTTCCTTCACTGGATGAGTTAACCATGGAGACTCCACCTTCACAACCCCACCCCTTACAGTTAAACACACCACCAGTTGCTTCTTCCAAATGAAAGAGCAGTCCTCCAGGATAGTGATGACTTAAAACAACTTCTGTTGGTATGATTTAGCTAGTTTTGTGACATTCAGTGAGCTGGTGCCTTGACTGTAATCTTTCAGCTACACCTGGAGCTAACTCTTGCTTCTATTGTTTACAATAATAAACATTTATAACCATGAGACAGAGTACAGGAAAGAGATAGACAGCTGAAAGGCATGGTGTAAAGACAATAATCTCTCCCTCATTGTCAGCAAAACAAAGCAGCTGGTCATTGACTTCAGGAAGCAGAGTGGAGGACACACCTCTGTCTGTCTCAATGGTGCTGAGGTGGAGCTGGTCAAAGGCTTCAAATTCCTAGGGGTAAATATCACCAACAATCTATCCTGGGCCATCCATGTCAAGATTACAGTCAGGAAAGCACACCAATGCCTCCACGTCCTCAGAAGGCTAAAGAAATTTGGCATTGCGACGGACATTGTTTCTACAATGACTCTTAGCAATATCTATCGGTGCATCATAGAAAGCATCCTATCCGGATGCTTCATAGCTTGGTATGACCAAATTTGCATCCCAATATGCCAACATTTTTATGCACAGGTTCGAACAAGATTTCTTCTCTATGCAGGATCTCCAACCAACATTTTACACCAGGTACATTGATGACATTTTCTTTCTCTGGACCCATGGCGAGGAGTCACTGATAAAACTACACAGTGACATCAACAATTTTCATCCCACCATCAAACTCACCATGGACTACTCTCGACTGTCTGTCTCATTCTTGGACACGTGCGTCTCCATCAAGGACGGACACCTCAGCACCACACTCTACCGCAAACCCACAGACAACCTCACAATGCTACACTTCTCCAGCTTCCACCCAAAACATATTAAAACAGCCATTCCCTATGGACAAGCCCTACTCGTACACCGGATCTGCTCAGATGAGGAGGAACGTGACGGACACCTGGAAGTACTCAAGGATGCCCTCACAAGAACGGGGTACAATGTTCAACTCATCGACTGACAATTCCGACGTGCCACAGCAAGGAACCGTAATGACCTCCTCAGGAGACAGACACGGGCTGCAATTGACAGGGTACCCTTCGTTGTTTAGTACTTCCCAGGGGCTGAAAAATTACGCCATGTTCTTCGTGACCTGCAACACATTATCAATGGAGATGAGCACCTCACCAAGACCTTCCCCACACCTCCACTACTTGCCTTTAAACAACCGCCAAACCTCAAACAGATCATTGTTCGTAGCAAACTGCCCGGCTCTCAGGACAACTCCATACAACCCTGTCACGGTGGACGCTGCAAAACGTGTCAGATTGTGGACATAGATACCACATGAGTACCTGCCATGTACATGGGAACACCTCCCACCGTGTACATGGCAGGTACTCATGTGACTCAGCCAACATTGTCTATCTTATACGTTGCAGGCAGGGATGCCCAGAGGCATGGTACATTGGGGAAACCGAGCAAAGGCTACGACAACGGATGAATGGGCACCGCACAACAATCAACAGACAGGAGGGTTCCCTCCCAGTTGGGGAACACTTCAGTGGTCCAGGACATTCAGCCTCGGACCTTCGGGTGACCATCCTCCAAGGTGGACTTCGGGACAGGCAGCAGAGGAAAGTGGCTGAGCAGAGGCTGATAGCTAAGTTCGGTACCCATAGGGAGGGCCTCAACCGGGACATTGGGTTCATGTCACATTACAGGTGATCACCATTGCACTACACACACACACACAGATATTCCTACACACACACACACACTCTCACATGCACACGGACACAGATACACACAGACGCGCACACAGACACCCACACAAACCCTTATAAACACACAGACTCCCAAACATACACCCCCTCACAGACTTAAGACACTCTGCACTCACTACACACATACACACACACACACACACTTTCTCACACTCACAACCCCCACCCCAGACAGTTTTGACACACACACAGACAGACAAAGACCCACATGCACACGTATATATTGTGTGTGGTGAATATTTTTGGTACAAAGTTACATTGCACTTTGCTCAAAAACCACATAGATTCATGTCGAACTCTAAGCTCAAAAACTGCATGAATTTATGTAAAACTCTGTTATTTCACTTTTTAGATTGGAATCAATCTAAACATCATGCATAGACAGAGAGCATGGTGGCTAACACCTTCAACATATTGTCTAGCTATCACCATTGTTAACAGCTAACCCAAGAATGCAACTTTTAAAAAAAGGGTTTTGTGATTTACACATGAAAGAAGTGAAACTATCACTGTATTCTAACAGATGAAAGGCTTAACAGACAATCAATTCTTCAAAATATAATTTCAGTTACATCACACTGCAAATTTTTGCTATAAATTCTGTGTTACGATCGAGCCCTCCACAATCACCTGATGAAGGAGCATCGCTCCGAAAGCTAATGTGCTTCCAATTAAACCTGTTGGACTATAACCTGGTGTTATGTGATTTTTAGCTCTGCCCAAGACAGCAAGAAATTACAGAGTTAAAAATCACACAACACCAGGTTATAGTCCAACAGGTTTAATTGGAAGCACACTAGCTTTCGGAGCGATGCTCCTTCATCAGGTGATAGTGGAGGGCTCGATCGTAACAGAATTTATAGCAAAAATTTACAGTGTGATGTAACTGAAATTATACTTTGAAAAATTGATTGCCTGTTAAGCCTTTCATCTGTTAGAATACAGTGATAGTTTCACTTTTTTCATGTGTAAATCACAACCTTTTTTAAAAAGTTGCATTCTCGGGTTAGCTGTTAACAATGGTGACAGCAAGACATTGTAACTCTGCATTGTACTATGCTCAAACACTGCATGCATTCATGTAGAACTCTGAGCTCAAAAACTGCATGGATTTATGTAAAACTCCGTTATCTCACTTTTTAGATTGGAATCAATCTAAACATCATGCATAGACAGAGAGCTAACACCTTCAACATATTGTCTAGCTATCACCATTGTTAACAGCTAACCCGAGAATGCAACTTTTAAAAAAAAGGTTTTGTGATTTACACATGAAAGAAGTGAAACTATCACTGTATTCTAACAGATGAAATGCTTAACAGACAATCAATTTTTCAATGTATAATTTCAGTTACATCACACTGTAAATTTTTGCTATAAATTCTGTGTTACGATTGAGCCCTCCACTATCACCTGATGAAGGAGCGTCGCTCCGAAAGCTAGTGTGCTTCCAATTAAACCTGTTGGACTATAACGTGGTGTTGTGTGATTTTTAACTTTGTACGCCCCAGTCCAACACCGGCATCTCCAAATCAAGAAATTACAGAGTTGTGAACGGAGTCCAGTCCATCACACAAACCATCCTTCCAACCATTGACACACTTCCCACTGCCTTCGGCAAACAGCCAACATAATCAAAGACCCCTCCCACACCGGTAATACTCTCTTCAACCCACTTCCATTGGGAAGAAGGTATAAAAGTTTGAAAACACGTACCAACAGATTCAAGAACAGTTTCTTCCCCGCTGTTATGAGACTTATGAACGGACCTCTCAGAAATTAGAGTTAATCTTTCTCTTTAGCCGTAAGACTATATTCTGCATTCCGTTCTATTAGCCTGTCATACTTATGTAACATATGTTTTGTCTGGTTAGTACGCAAACCAATGCTTTTCACTGTAACTCAGTACTTGTGACAATAATAAATGAAATCAAATTAAACCTCCCACCCAGTTCACTTACCAGTGATCCTGATGCTATCACATCCCAGTTACTAACTGTGTGTAGTTGTGGCCCTAAGTTCCAGCAAGTTGTACGTATATATAACATGATATGCTCAGATGATGATGAGAATTTTTTCTAATACTGGCAGCAAAATAACTAGATAAGTAGTGATGTCACCATCATAACCATTGGCTCTGATTTCCTAACTGATATTTGCCTGTATTTATGCAGCTCGCCTTAAAAGGTTCACTCTATCACGCATTTTTCTTAAAATGTGGAAACTTCAAAGCCAAAATTTGCCTCATTTTGCAAAGTTGCCTAAGATTGAATCAAGAAATGCCTTTAATTTCAAAACAGGAATCCCTGCCCCTCTCAGCCAAACTATTAGCTGCAACTGTTCCTGTAGTCTCTGAATTTAAATCCATATTCATCTTTGTAATTGATGCTCTCCTTGATTTAAATAATCAGGAAGAACTAAAAATAAATAAACAGCTGTCATCACTATACCAACTGGAACGGTTAAGCACCCCAGTGTAGAATTAATTTGGTTTTTGCTTTCCTCTGTTTTGCTCTAAATCAGTGCTGGCAGTCTGAGTGATTAAAACCTATGCAAATGATGTGTAGCTGGGAGATTGCCTGTCACCATTTGCCCTCTGTTTTTTTTGTTGCACTGTGTAGAACGTTGCTACATGTCTTAATTAGAATGTTAGCAGCCTACAGTATGTTTGCTGTACCTCACAATACACTCTGGGTGACTGTGCACCCTGCACAACTTCAATGGACATTGTCTATCGGAGTTATGGCCCCGGCATACTACCCAGCACATAATATTCAGGAAATCTTAGCAAACAGCTTGCACTTAGACTTAAAGGGTCCGTGAGTTAGCTTATGCAACCTGTTCTAATACATCTACATTCACACACTCCTGACAATGCAGAAGTAGGCTATTCAGCCCATCGAGTCTGCACCAATCCTCCAAAGATCATCCTACCCAGATCCACCACCCTGCTAAGCTTATTCCCTGTAACCCTGCATTTCCCATGGCTAATCCACCCAGCCTGCACGTCCCCTGGATGCAATGGGCAATTTAACATGGCTATCCACCCAGCCTGCACAACTCTGGACACAATGAGCAATTTAGCATGGCCCATTCACCTAACTTGCACATGCCTGGACACAGTGGGCAAATTAGGTAAAAACAATGACTGCAGATGCTGGAAACCAGATTCTGGATTAGTGGTGCTGGACGTCGATTTTGAAGCTCCTTGGATGCTGCCTGAACTGCTGTGCTCTCCCAGCACCACTAATCCAGACAGTGGGCAAATTAGCATGGCCAATCTACTTAACCTGCACATCTCTAAACACAATGAGCAATTTAGCATGGCCAATCCAACTAATCTGCACCCTTTTGGACACAATGGGCAATTCAGTGAGGCCACTCCACATAATCTGCACATCTCTGATCTGTAGGAGGAAACCAGAACATCCAGAGGCGACCCACATGAACACGGGGAGAATGTGCAAACTCCACACAGTCACCTGAGGGTGGAATCGAAGCTGAATACCTAGCACTGTGAGGTAGCAGTGCTAACCACTGAGCCACCATGCCAATACAAAGCTGGCATCCACCTGACAAAGTGGAAGATCACTTAAAAAAGATGAGACAAGTACAACCCACGTAATTAGTGCCTCAACAGTCCATTCTTGATCATCGGCAAAGGGGTGGCTGGTGTTGTGACAGTGTTCACGTAGTAATCACCCTGCTCACCACCAGACTGTCCCAGATCTCATTACAGGATTAGTCCAAACACAGACAAAAGAAATTAATTGCAGAAGTGAGGCTGGAGTGACTTTACTTTACTTCAAGGCAGCATTTGAATGAGCCCGAGCAAAATGTGAAGTCAGTGGGTAGAAGGCAGAAAGTCCCTGCTGGTTGACTTTATATAGAATGAAGACAAACAAGCATGGTTGGTGGAAACTAGTCTTCTCAATTCAAAACATCTCTGAGGGTGATGCCCTCAAACGTCTTCCTTTCCTGCAAAAAATAACATTGCCTCCACGATAAGGTGAGAAGTGAATTAAACTGATTTAACTTTATTGTCACATGTACTCACATGAGTACAGTGAAAAGTTCACAAGTCGCCTTGAGTGAAGTGAACAAGCCACAGGAATCCTGTGGGTTACAGAGCAGGTCAGAGGCTGGGAATTATGTGACGAATCTGACTCCAACAAAGCACAAGTCAGGAGGGTGATGGGATACTCTCCACTTGCCTGGATAATAGTAACCGCAAACGCATTTAGGGTGCCTGTTACAACTGGGACCAAGCATTTTGTTTCATTGGCTCCATATCTACCGCCTTGAACATTTCCATGTTCAAACACCAACACACAACGTGTACCATTTGCAAGACGCACTGCCACAAATCACCAAGACTCCTTCCCAACCCACTTCCATTGAGAAGGACAAAGCAGAAACTGTTTGGGAACACCATCAACTTCCAAACCACACAACATCCTGATTAGGAACCATATTGCCACTCCTTTGCTATCACTGGATCAAAAACATGGAATTTGCTTACTAACTGCTTTTTGCCATTTATATAAACGATTTGGATGTGAACATAGGAGCTAACGTTAATAAGCTTACAGATGACACCAAAACAGAGGTGTAGTGGACAGTGAAGAAGGTTATCTCAGAGTACAATGGGATCCTGATGGGCCAATGGGCTGAGGAGTGGCAGATTTAATTTGGATAAATGCAAGGTGCTACATTTTGGAAAGGCAAATTAGGGCAGGATTTAGACACTTAATGGTAAGGTCATTGGGAGTGTTGCTGAAAATTGAGACCTTGGAGTGCAGGTTCATAGTTCCTTGAAAGTGGAGTTGCAGATAGGTAGGATAATGAAAAAGACATTTGGTATGCCTGCATTTATTGGTCAGTAAATTGACAAGATCTTTTTCCTGTGGTAGGTGAGTCCAAAACTAAAGAGTTTTGGTGAGAGGGAAAAGATGGAAAAGGGATCTCAGGGACAACTTTTTCATGTAGAGGGTGGTGAGTGTATGGGATGAGCTGCCAGAGGAAGTGCTGGAGGCTGGTACAATTACAACATTTAAAAGGCATCTAGATGAATAGGAAGGGTTTAGGGCAATATAGTCCAAGTGCTGGCAAATGGGACTAGATTAATTTAATATATCTGGTTGGCATGGACGAGTTGGACTGTTTCTGTGCTGTACACCTTAGATTAGATTAGATTACTTAGATTATTTACAGTGTGAAAACAGGCCCTTCGGCCCAACAAGTCCACACTGACCCACCGAAGCGCAACCTACCCAGATCCATTCCCCTACATTTACCCTTTCACCTAACACTACAGGCAATTTAGCATGGCCAATTCACCTAACCTGCACATTTTTGGACTGTGGGAGGAAACCGGAGCACCCGGAGGAAACCCACACAGACACGGGGAGAACATGCAAACTCCACACAGTCAGTCGCCTCTATGACTCTATAACGCCGTTGTGGTTGTATCTCAACAACTTAAACTGCAACAGTTCAAGAAGACACCTCACCACCTACCTTCTCATGTTTAATTAATGATGGGCTATAAATAATGGCCTTGCCAGTGATATTCACATGCCATGAACAAATAAAAAAAGATTGATTTGTGTGCATCCGCTGTCCACTACATTTCATGCACCCTTTGCTCTTCACAGATCATGACTAATGCAATTTCCATTGTCAAACAGAGCCAATAATTTTAATTCTATGCCTTAAAATCTCTCCTGCAGCACAAAACATTGTCACGGAGGGCTGCCTCAGAATAAAAAGTAGGTCTGGTCTGAAACTCCCTATATTTCCTGTTGGACTGATGGGACTAAAGCTTTAGCTGAACAAAGATTTGAAATTCCTCAGATCCACATGGGTGTGGTAATGTCACTGGGCTTGTAAGCTAGAGGTTAAAATTCATATTTGCCATCCTGTGGAGTTCAGAACCTCACCAGAACACCACCAGCCTCAAGTTCCCCTCCAAGCCACTCACCATCCTAAATTGGAAATATATCCACTTTCCTTCATTATTGCAGGCACTAACTCCTGGAATTCCCTTCTTAATGAGATTGTGGGGTTATTTACAGCACATAGACTGCAGCGGTTCAAGAAGACAGCTCACGACCACCTTCTCAATGGCATTAGGGATGAGCAATAAAGGTTGGCCCATTTTTAATTCATTAAAACGATGCAAAAAAAGCCACTCACCCCATCATTTATGCACTGGCTTTCTGAGCATTTTGTCTCAGTGCTAATCTGTTCCCTTTTCTCCGCAGCCCTACATGGTATTGCTCAATAAATAATCATCTTATTCCCTCTTTATTGGAACCTGCCTTCACCACACTTCCAGACCGTGCATTCCATTCCCTAACTACTCCCTGTGTGGAAGCATTTGTTTGTCATCTTACATTTGCTTGTTGTGCAAAACATTTTCAACCTGTCCCCCTCTGGTTCTTAATCTTCTTCAAGTATGAACAGTTTCTCACTACCTACTCTGGCAGACAACTCCTGATCTTCAAATTTGCTATCAGATCTCCTCAGAGCCGTCTTCTCTCCACAGAAAATAGTCTCTACTTCTCCAATCTATCATTGTAACTGAAGTTTCTCACCCTGGAACCATTCTCATATATCTCTTCTGCATTCTCTCCAAACAAACCTCTTCCTTCATAAAGTGTGGTGTGCAGAATTCAATTAACTAAATAAGGAATTAAAAACGCAATGGGTACTGGAGACCATCTTGTTCATTAATGTTGCTTGGAGAAAGAAGTCATCCATACCTGGCTTGGCCTTGTTGTGACCTCAGGTTCACTGCAATGGGGCTGGTGCCCTCAGAAATAGCCACTCCACTCCATTGCAACAAGCGCACTAGGAAATGAAACAGGGAAGGAAAATAGACAATCTGCCTATTACGTTCTCAGGCACCAGTAACATCTTTACTGTTTCTGGGTAAAAAGCACGGAGCTCCCTCCCTAACAGTCATGTGGATCAATTAAAACTGAACAGACGAAAGAAGTTCAAGAAGATGGCAGACCACAGCCTTCTGAAGGACAATCAGGGATGTGCAAAATATGCCAACCTAGTCAAAAACATGAATGGGGTTCAAGGAGTCAGTGAATAGATTCTTGTGGAGGGGACTCTATTTACAAATCGAGGGGGCGGCCCGGTGGTTCAGCGGTTAGCACTGCTGCCTCACAGCGCCAGGAGTCAGGGTTCGATTCCACCTTCAAGCGAATGCCTGTATGGAATTTACACATTCTTCCTGTGTTTGCATGGGTTTCCTCCGAGTGCTTCGGTTTCCTCCTCACTCTCAAAGGTGCGCAGGCTAGGTGAATTGGCCATGCTAAATTGCCCATAGAGTTCAGGAGTGTGTAGATTAGGAGCAGTAGTCAAGGGAGATGTAGAGTAACAGGGTAGGGGAATGGATCTGGGTGGGTCACTCTTCAGAGAGTCATTGTGGACTTGTTGGGCCAAATGGCCTGTTTCCCCACTGTAGGGATTCTATGAAATCTGAACACAACCGGACGAAGTAGGAGCAGAGGCAGACAATTCAGCCCCTCATGTCTGCTCTGCCAGTCAATAAGATATGTGCAATCTGTTTGTAAGACCGTAAGATGGAGAATCATAAGTAGGGCATTCAGCCCCATCTCTGCCATTCAATAAGATCATGGCTGATCTGATAATCCTCAAAACTATTTTCTCCCCTTTAATTCCCTGACTGATTACAAATCTGTCTATTTTAGCCTTGAATATACTTAATGACCCAGCTTTGTCTGCCCTCCATTGAAAGAATTGCACAAATTCACTACCTTTCCAGAGAAGAAATTTCCTCTCATCTCTGTTTTAGAGGGGTGACCCCTTATTCTGACCTTAGACTCTTCTATAAGCAGAAAGAGCCACTAACTTATTAATACCTATGTCCACCCTGCCAAGTCCCGTAAGAATTGTGTATGCTTCACTTAAGGTCTCTTCTCATTCTTCTAAACTCCAATGAGTACATGTCCAGCTTACTCAACATCTCCTCATTAATTGATCCCTCCATCCCCAAGACCAACCTAGTGAACAATCTCTGGACTATCTCCAATGCCAGTATATCTTTCTTTAGATAAGCAAACTAAAACTGTCAAAGCACATAACCTCATAGTCCATCTACCAAGTTTTTGTCTGCTCACTTAACCTGTCTACATCCTTCCATAGACTGTCTGTGTCATCAATTTTTGTGTCATTCACAAACGTAGTATATTTACTTTCCTCATCCAAGTCATCAGTATATATTGCAAGGAGTCCAAGGACCTGCATGTCCTTGGTGGAGTGGAAGGGGGAGTTGAAGTGTTGAGCCATGGGGTGGTTGGGTTGGTTGGTCCGGGTGTCCCAGAGGTATTCTCTGAAACGTTCCGCAAGTAGCCGGCCTGTCTCCCCAATATAGAGGAGGCCACATCCGCTGCACCCAATCTGCTCCCCCTCCCACTCCATCAAGGACATGCAGGTCCTTGGACTCCTCCATCGCCAGACCATAGCAACACGATGGTTGGAGGAAGAATGCCTCATCCTCCGCCTAGGAACCCTCCAACCACAAGGGATGAACTCAGATTTCTCCAGTTTCCTCATTTCCCCTCCCCCCCACCTTGTCTCAGTCAAATCCCTCGAACTCAGCACCGCCTTCCTAACCTGCAATCTTCTTCCTGACCTCTCCGCGCCCACCCCCACTCCGGCCTATCACCCTCACCTTGACCTCCTTCCACCTATCGCATTTCCAACGCCCCTCCCCCAAGTCCCTCCTCCCTACCTTTTATCTTAGCCTGCTGGACACACTTTCCTCATTCCTGAAGAAGGGCTCATGCCCAAAACATCGATTCTCCTGCTCCTTGGATGCTGCCTGACCTGTTGCGCTTTTCCAGCAACACATTTTCAGCTCTGATCTCCAGCATCTGCAGTCCTCACTTTCTCCATCAGTATATATTGTAATTAATTGTGACTGATTCCTTTGGCACTCTACGTCATAAGTTGCCATCTTGAAAACTCTCCCTCCTATCCCAACTCTCTGTCTTCTGTTAGTTAGCCAATCCTCTATCCATTAGGAGAAAGTGAGGACTGCAGATGCTGGGGATCAGAGTCAAAAGGTGTGGCATTGGAAAAGCACAGCCAGTCAAGCAGCATCCGAGGAGCAGGAGAATTAACGTTTCAAGCATACATGACATTCCTGATGAAGGGCTTGAGCGCAAAACGTCAATTCTCCTGCTCCTCAGATGCTGCCGGACAGGCTGTGCTTTTCCAGTACCACACTTTTTAACTCTCAATCCTCTATCCATGCTATTCAATCCCTAACATCATGGGTTCTGTCGTGTTAAGTACCCTTAGATGTGATACCACATCGAACGCTTTTTAGACATTAAATACATTACAGCTACTCATTTCCTTTATCTATCCTGCTTTTTACCTCTTCAAAGAATTCTAATAAATTTGTCATTTACCTTTCAGGAAGTCAAGGTGATTCTGTTTGAAGTTTCCAATTCCTCATTCCCATTTAGCCTCAATAACTCTTGATTCCGCTGTTGAACAGAAATCTATTGACCTCCATCTTAAAAATATTCAATGACATCAACTTTACCGTCATATGAGGCAGAGGTCTAAACTTGCACAATCCTCTGAGAGAAAAGAAGTTCTCTTCATCTCTGTCCTGAAAGGAAGATCCCTAATTTTGAAACAGTAACCCTTCTTTCTAGACTAGACACACAAGAGTAAATATGCTTTGGACTTGTACCTTGTGAAAACCGTACAGAATCTTATACACTTCAAACAAATTAACCCTCACTTTTCAAAAGTCAAGTGAAAACAAGCCTGTCCCACCTATCCTCAAAAGACAATCCACTCATTCTTGGTAGTAATCTAGTAAACCTCCTGTGGACACGTCCAATGCATTCACTAAAGCTGACACAGTATTTGCAATGTGGTGTCAATAATAACCTTGGATAACTGAAGCATAACATCCTTACCTTTATGTTCAATTCATTTCATAGTAAAGCATAATATTCTATCGCCTTCTTGAGTAAGCATTGGACTTCCATGCTAACTTCTTGTGAAGTTGGCAGTTGACTGATTTTCAAAACCCTTTCTGCTTATATACCGTGAATGACATATCAATTTCCTTACAATAACATTGGTCTGAAGTTGTCAGAACCATCAGATCTAGATTTAGATTCATTTGGCTTTTAGTTTCTAAGTGCTTGGGTTAAATTGATTGGGTGATTCAAGCTAGTTGCCAAATTTTCAAAATGAGCCAAAGATTTCCAATCACACAGGCAGTTGATACATGTTTCACTTTCAGAACTGTCTCTAATCTGCGGCTGCTTACAGATACCTTTTTCTGTATAAATCATTAAGTTTAGAAAAGCACTTTAGCTCTTAAAGGGACCATGCACTCTTTCCTCCTTTCATTTATACAATCAAAATCTAGCTTCCTGCAAATCCACTTCACAGTCCTCTCCACAGCTTCGTAACAATCCATATCTAGGAATGCTTGTGGCACTTAATGCTTTGAGCAAGGAAAATAGTGGGCGGCATGGTGGCATAGTGGTTAGCACTGCTGCCTCACAGCGCCAGAGACCTGGGTTCAATTCCCGCCTCAGTCGACTGTCTGTGTGCAGTTTGCACATTCTCCCTGTGTCAGTGTGGGTTTCCTCCCACAGTCCAAAAATGTGCAGGTTAGGTGAATTGGCCAATGCGTCATCTTCGATATCAAGGTAACAAGGTATGAGAAGCTTCGCTAGAAAGTAATAGAAGAAACAGGGTTAAAACATTCAGCATTGCCTTTGAAAGTTGCCACCCAGGTAAATAGTGCGGTGAAGAAGGCATATGGCGTACTGGCTTTTATTGGTAGAGGAATTGAGTTCCGGAGTACTGAGGTCATGTTGCAGTTGTATAAGACTCTGGTGCGGCCGCATCTGGAGTATTGTGTGCAGTTTTGGTCGCCATACTATAGGAAGGATGTGGAGGCACTGGAACGGGTGCAGAGGAGGTTTACCAGGATGTTGCCTGGTATGGTAGAAAGATCGTATGAGGAAAGGCTGAGGCACTTGGGGTTGTTTTCATTGGAGAAAAGAAGGCTTAGGGGTGACTTGATAGAGGTGTACAAGATGATTAGGGGTTTAGATAGGGTCGACAGTGAGAATCTTTTTCCACGTATGGAGTCAGCTATTACAAGGGGGCATAGCTTTAAATTAAGGGGTGGTAGGTATAGGACAGATGTTAGGGGTAGGTTCTTTACTCAGCGAGTCGTGAGTTCATGGAATGCCCTGCCAGTAGCAGTGGTGGACTCTCCCTCATTATGGGCATTTAAGCGGGCATTGGATAGGCATATGGAGGATAGTGGGCTAGTGTAGGTTAGGTGGGCTTAGATCGGCGCAACATCGAGGGCCGAAGGGCCTGTACTGCGCTGTATTCTTCTATGTTCTATGTTCTATGTTCACTGAATAAGTAGAAAATTAATTGAAGTTATGCTAAAGAAGCCTTGCCATATTGTGGTCAGATCAAGCTGTAGTCTCTAACACTAAAGAAACACATGCTTTGTCTCACGATGTTGGAATCGTTACACAGGGTTCTTGTGGCACAGTGACAGTGTCCCTACCTCTGAGCCAAGAGGTCAAGTCCAATCTGCTCCAGAGATTTGTAACAACATCTATATACAGGTTGGTTAGAAACTCTCTATAACAGTTGCATAAACAGTGTCAAAACTCACTCACAATAGTGAGGACTATACACTTCTACAGGAATTGATTGTATTTGCATCTTCAAATCAGCCATAGATTCCCTACAGTGTGGAAACAGGCCCTTTGGCACACCGACCTTCTGTAGAGTAACCCACCCAGACCCATTCCCCTACATTTACCCCTGACGAATGTTCCTAACCTACACATCCCTGAACACTATGGACAATTTAGCATGGCCAATTCATCTAACCTGCACATAGAGTCATAGAGTCATAGAGATGTACAGCACGGAAACAGACCCTTTGGTTCAGTGTGTTCATGCCAACCAGATATCCCAACCTAATCTCGTCCCACCTGCCAGCACCCGCCCCATATTCCTCCCAACCCTTCCTATTCATATACCCATCAAGATGCCTTTTAAATGTTGCAAGCATACCAGCCTCTACCACTTCCTCTGGCAGCTCATTCCATATACACACCACCTTCTGCATGAAAAAGTTGACCCTTAGGTCTCTTTTATATCTTTTATGTCTCCCACCATAAACCTATGCCCACTAGTTCTAGACTCCCACACCTCAGAAAAGAGACTTTGTCTATTTATCCTATCCATGCCCCTCATGATTTTATAAACCTCTATAAGGTCATTCCTCAGCCTCTGATGCTCCAGGAAAAACAGCCATAGCCTATTCAACCTCTCCCTATAGCTCAACTCCTCCAACCCTGGCAACATCCTTGTATCTGAACCCTTTCAAGTTTCACAACATCCTCCCAATAGGAAGGAGACCAGAATTGCATGCAATATCTCAAAAGCATCTCTTTGGGCTGTGGGAGGAAACCCGCAGAGATACAGGGAGAACGTGCAAACTCCACATAGACAGTTGTCCGAGCCTGCAATTGAACCCGGGTCCCTGACGCAGTGAGGCAGCAGTGAGGCAGCATTGAGCCACCGTGCCACAGAACATGAATTCTGGGGCAAACAAAAAATGCTTCATTTTTAGCACACTCATTTTATATGTGCCCAACGCTGTGACACATGGTATTGTGAAAATGCAAAATGCACTCCTGTGGAAGACAACCAATGTAAGCAGTAAGCCATGGGAAGAAACGAGAAGTGGGCATTGTGCAGATTGAGTTGTCATGCTGTAAAATGTTTTGGTGGCCTTGAATAATTGACTCTTGTTTTTACCATTTAAACTGACTACACTGCTACCTCAGCCCACAACCTGCCTCATTCATGCTGCTGCAGTTTCTTTTTTTCCATTTATAAAGAATTTTGAAATTCGCATTCAATCTGCTGTCTTAATTGAATATCTGCAAATGAATGAAGATGAATGGTATTTCTCAAAAGTTTCGAGCTCAGGTGCTCTCTGTGGAATCCCCCATTTTGTCTAATGTGAATTGCTTTTTCAAAAAGATCTTCGTAAAGAATTAATTTTACAATTTCCGTTGTGCAATGAATCTGAATGTGCTTAGGCAACTTGAAGAGCATAAATTGATCCAAATGATTGAAAAGAACATAGAGCATAGAACAATACAGCGCAGTACAGGCCCTTCGGCCCTTGATGTTGTGCCGCCCTGTGAAACCAAAAGCTCCTTGTGCATATAATTATTTTAATTCGTCAAATTTCCCTTTGACTTTATGATCGACAGCAGGTTTGCCTTGACTTTGTGAGCAAGTTTTGGTCTTTGGGGAGTCACTGTAATTACTGAAATAAATAGAAGTTGCTATTGTATTTAAAATTGCAGAAACATGAGTGTTAATTACAGGAGGAAATTACTCAAAGTGACATTACGAAAAGAAAACAATATCACAAAAGCTGGAAGAATGGTTGAAGTTGTCAGTATCTGTAATATTAATTTGAGGTGCAATTGTCATCTTAATGAAATCTGTTTAATTCCAAGTGTTAAATGGAAATGAATGGCACTTGCCTTGATTGTAATGCTTTGGAGACAATGTACAAGTTTAGAATTCACCCGAAGCTCATTCACATGCATATAATTAGTATTCATTCCGTATTATAATCTTTGAAATTACCAGTTTGTATTGTGGCAGAACAAGATAGCATTGCTCATGTCACGAACCTGTGTGTGCAGAGAGGTTCCTGATACTCTCTAGATTATCAGGAACCTCTCCCCAGCCTTGCCATCAGCTTAATTGGAAGAATTTACAAACTGATAAACAATCTTTTTGACTGTATTATGACTCATCTTCCATGGCTGTCTAATCCTGAGGTGGGATTTGAACCTGGAACATTTAAGTCAGAGGTAGCAAAGCTATCACTCCACCACAAGGCATCCTATTTCTAGCTTTTGTGAAATGAAAAAACCTAAAGGTAGAATTAGATATGGATTGCTCCGGGAAATAACCAATACTGGCTCAGTAAGCCTTCCCCTGTTTTGATTTGATTTGATTTCAATTTCATTGTCACATGTACACAAGGACAGATGTACAGTGAAAAGTGTATCATGGCTCAGAGACCCCCATGTCAGGGTCTAGAGGCCCCCACATCAGGGCCCAGAGACCCCCACATCAGGGACCAGAGACCCCCACATCAGGGCCCAGACACCCCCACATCAGGGCCCAGAGACCCCCACGTCAGAGCCCAGAGACCCCCACATCAGGGCCCAGAGACCTCCACGTCAGGGTCCAGAGACCCCCACGTCAGGGCCCAGAAACCCCCACATCAGGGCCCAGAGACCCCCATGTCAGGGCCCAGAGAACCCCCCGTCACGGCTGAGAGACCCCCACGTCAGGGCCCAGAGACCCCCATGTCAGGAACCAGAGACCCCCGCGTCAGGGCCCAGAGACCCGCACGCCAGGGCCAAGAGACCCCCACATCAGGACCAAGGGACCCCCCATCAGGGCCCAGAGACCCCCCCATCAGGGCCCAGAGACCCGTACGCCAGGGCCAAGAGACCCCCACATCAGGACCGAGAGACCCTCCCCATCAGGGCCCAGAGACCCCTACATCAGGGCCCAGAGACCCGCACGCCAGGGCCAAGAGACCCCCGCACCAGGACCGAGAGACCCCCCATCAGGGCCCAGAGATCCTCACATCAGGGTCCAAAGACCCCCACATCAGGGCCCAGTGACCCCTAACTCAGGGCCAAGAGACCCCCACATCAGGACCGAGAGAGCCCCACGTCAGGGCCCAGAGTGCTACATCAGGGCCAAAAGACCCCCCATCAGGGCCGATAGACGCCCACGTCAAGGCCGAGAGGCCCCCTCATCAGGGTCGAGAGACCCCCACATCAGGGCCAAGAGACCCCCACATCAGGGCCAAGAGAACACCATGTCAGGGCTGAGAGACCCCACGTCAGGGCTGAGAGACCACCATGTCAGGGCTGAGAGGCCCTCACATCTGGGCCAAGAGACCACCATGTCAGAGTCGAGAGACCCCTTGATCAGGGCCAAGAGACCATCATATCAGGGCTGAGAGAACCCCACAGTGAGCTGAGAGACCCCCATGTTAAGGCCAAGAGATTCTGCCCGGGGCTAACAGACCCCCACATTGGACTGAGAGACCACACGCAGGGCTAACAGACCCCCACATTGAGCTGAGAGAACTCCATGTCAGGGCCAAGAGACCCCACGCTGGGCTAAGAGACCCCATGTAGTGCTGAGAGATCCCCACACATGGCTGAGAGACCCGCTCGCTGGGCTGAGAGACCACCACACTGACTGAAAGACCCCCATGCTGGGCGGAGAGCCCCGCACACTGGGCTGAAAGTCCTCCTCGCCAGTCTTGGAGGCCTCCACACCAGACTGGGAAGCCACGGTGCCAAGCCCAAGGCTGCCATGCCAACCCCAGGAGGCCATCACGCCAAGGTGGGAGCTTGCCTTGGTAGGTCTCTGCTGAGTCTGAGGCCAGGAATCCATGGCCAGGAAAAGAAAGAAGAAGGAATAAAAGAAACATAAAAGAGAGGAAGAAATGAAAAGGAACCAAATGGAGCAGGCAAGTTCCATTTGAAATGTCCTACTCTGCAGCCAATTTGGATGAGTGCACTTGCATGGTCAATTCCAAATCATCACTTGTCTAGAATGAAAACTTTTCATTAGAACATAAGAACATAAGAATTAGGAGCAGGAATAGGCCATCTGACTTACTGGCCTGCATGGCTGATGTTTTCACAGCCTCAGCTCCATTTACCAGCCCCGCTCACCATAACCCTTAATTCCTTTACTGTTCAAAAAATTATCTACCTTAGCTTTAAAAACATCCAATATTTTGAGGACACCTCAACTGCATCACTGGGCCGTGAATTCTATAGGTTCACAACCCTCTGGATGAAGAAGTTCCTCCTCAATTCAGTCCTAAATCCCCTTATTTTGAAGCCCAGCCCTTTTCCAGTTTCACCCACCAGTGAAGACAACCTCCCTGCTTTTATCTTATTTATTCCCTTCATAATCCGAGGAATAAAAACCCAAGCACTCCATCCATTTGGGTACTAATTGCAAAATTGCTCAGGCTCAACTATCATTCAGCACAGAAATGCAAATATCCAATGCAATTGTGAAGTTATGTGGTTAGATTACATTACTTACAGTGTGGAAACAGGCCCTTCAGCCCAACAAGTCCACACCGACCCGCCGAAGAGCAAACCATTCCCCTACATTTACCCCTTCACCTAACATTATGGGCAATTTAGCATGGCCAATTCACATAACCTGCACATGTTTAGACTGTGGGAGGAAACCGGAGCACCCGGAGGAAACCCACGCAGACACGGAAAGAATGTGCAAACTCCACACAGTTAGTTGCCTGAGGTGGGAACTGAACCCAGGTCTCTGGCGCTGTGAGGCAGCAGTGCTAACCACTGTGCCACCATGCCGTCCACCAAGCCTGGCGACGAGGACTTTCAGCCCAGCGTATGGGGCTCTCCGCCCAGCATGGGGGTCTTTCAGTAGGCATGGTGGTCTCTCAGCCCTGACATGGAGTTCTCTTAGCTCAATGTGGGGGTCTGTTAGCCCTGGGCAGAATCTCTCGGCCTTAACGTAGGGGTATCTGCTTCCAAAAATTGGAGCATTCAAATTTTCAGCTCTTAATGTCAAGCAAACTGCTCTGAAGAAAATTCATCTGAAATTTTAATTTAGGATATTATAGACTGGACATTTTTGTGTGTCTTGGAGATTTTGGAAATAACAATTTTAAAGCAAAAGAGACCAGCTGCAGCAGGAAAAAGACGTTGCATTTGTGAAGAAGGCATAAATGGTGTAATTGAGCTGCCAATACTTTCAAGGGCAGAAGTTCCAACACAGTTTGTGGATGTAGCGAAGCTTTTTATCTGAACATCGTCAATCTGAGGTAACTTACTTCAAGAACTTTGCTTTGTTTCTCTTTCTTGTTTTAGAAACACCCCTCATCAAAGTTGGCTCGAGTCATGGACTCATAGAGATGTACAGCACATAAATAGACGCTTCGGTCCAACTCATCCGTGCCGACCAGGTATCCTAAATTAATTTAGTCCCATTTGCCAGTACTTGGCCCATATCCCTCCAAACCCTTCCTATTTATGTTCCCATCCAAATGTTGCAATTGTACCTCCACAGCCTCCTCCACTTTGTCTGGCAGCTCATTCCATACACACAACACCCTTTGTGTGAAAAGGTTTCCCCTTAGGTCCCTTTTAAATCTTGCCCCTCTCACCCTAAACCTATGCTCTCTAGTTTTGGGCTCCCCCAACCCAGGGAAAGCAATTAGTCTATTTACCCTATCCATGACCCTCATGATTTTATAAACCTCTGTAAGGTCACCCCTCAGCCTCTGACACTCCAGCTCCATCCTATTCAGCCTCACCCTGTGGCTCACACCCTGGCAACATCCTTGTAAATCTTTTCTAAACCCTGACAATTTTCACAGCATCCTTCTTATAGGAGGGAGAGTTGCACACAATATTCCAAAAGTGGCCTAACCAATATCCTGTACAGCTGCAACATGACTTCATTGGACCTCAATGAAACTCATTGGAAGATCTCATCACCTCAAGGAGAATGGTGCTAAAGATGTTTTAATCGCTACAATCTGAGAGTTCTTAAGAGAGAATTCCAAATTTAGTCTCACCCATTGTCTCCAGATTAAAATAATTCAGCCAGCCATAAATGATCCAGCAAATTCAGTTCTTGATCATAATGTGGGAAAATCTGTGAATAATACATTTTTTCTGAACTTAACTGTTCCTTAACCAAAATAGCACCCAGTCAGAAGTCACACAACACCAGGTTATGCCCAACAGGTGTATTTGAAATCACAAGGTTTCAGAGCACTGCTCCTTTGTCAGGTGAAATGAAGCACCACTTTGTCTGATGAAGGGGCAGCACTCTGAAAGCTTGTGATTTCAAATAAACCTGTTGGACTATGACCTGGTGTTGTGTGACTTCCAACTCTGTCCATCCCAGTCCAACACCTACATCAAAATAACACACAGCGGGATTTTTTTCCTTAGTCTTGGAAGTTGTGCATGTGCTAATTTTTAAGTAGTTGTATATATTTGTGTTGTTTACAACTTTTGTTATTAATCTTTGCACCTATACCTGAGTAAATTTTGTTAGCAGTCAAATTTTTTTAAATTGTTTTAAGGAACCTAGTTGATTTGCTTATGACATTGAGTTATATATAGTCTAATATGCATGTGTGTATATTAACAATTTTCAGTATCACCTCCCTTTTTAAATTCAAACTTTATTGTGACCAGTGGAATAGAACAATGAGAGGCAACAATTTACTCTATCATAACAAGGAGGAAATAATAGATCACATGATTATTGGTCAATTGAAGACATGCCCTGATTGGATGAAGTGATTGTCCAGTCGGACGTTGGCTTTTGGAAGAGATTTATCAGGATGTTGCCAGGAATGAAGGATTTGAGTTATAAGGAGATGTTGAATAGGCTGGGACTTTTTTCACTGGAGAATAGGAGGTTGTGAGGTGACCTTATAGAGGTTTATAAAATAATGAGGGTTCTACATTCTATGTCCTATTATAGATAAGGTGAACAATCCAAGAGTACAGTCGATGTTTCAGGATTGTTTATAAGCAATATAGCACCAGCTTCATATCGCACTGCTTCTATCAGGCGTTCCTTTGATGATTGTGTAAGCATAAAAATTGTTTCTGCTAATGGTTTTGTGAGTAATCCAAATATCACCAGAAGGAGTAGCGAGCCTAATGCTCTGTTAATAGAGCGAATGATAAACTCTGATTCCTGCTAATACAATAATGGAGAGGAGAGAGTGTGCAGCTGCCTGACTAATTTATTTAATACAGAATGAATAGAGTTAGTTCATCCCTCTATAAGATATTGGACAAGAGGTAAGCTATGAACGTGAAAAGGGAGTAAAATCAAGCGACGTTAAGCACTGCAGCAGCTGTTTCAAAGAGCACAGCACTGATGTTTGCAAAGAATAAATAACCATTCCTATTCCATCATATTGAATCAACCCATAATCTTCGCTCAGGTTTTTCTGAGGTTCAAATGGCCACCATGCTCAATCATGCAGCTGCATTTCGGCCTAAGTTTGCTGAGTTTAGGTAAAATAATGATGAGCATCAATTTTGTGCAATGATCTACCATTTAAAAGCAGCACATACTCTTGAAGGGGGAGCTGCAAGCAATTGTCCCTGAAGATTGTGGACAATGGCAAGGGCAAGAGAAACTGCAATGATGGAAATGTGTTGCTGGAAAAGCGCAGCAGGTTAGGCAGCATTTAGGGAACAGGAGAATCGATGTTTCGGGCATTAGCCCTTCTTCAGGAATGAGGAAAGTTGGTCCAGCAGGCTAAGATAAAAGATAGGGAGGAGGGACTTGGGGGAGGGGCGTCGGAAATGTGATAGGTGGAAAGAGGTCAAGGTGAGGGTGATAGGTCAGACTGGGGTGGGGGCGGAGAGGTCGGGAAGAAGATTGCAGGTTAGGAAGGCGGTGCTGAATTTGATGGATTTGACTGAGACAGGCTGGGGGGAGGGGAAATGAGGAAACTGGTGAAATCCGAGTTCATCCCTTGTGGTTGGAGGGTTCCTAGCCGGAAGATGAGGCGTTCTTCCTCCAACCGTCGTTTCGCTGTGGTCTGACGATGGAGGAGTCCAAAGACCTGCATATCCTTGGTGGAGTGGGAGGGGGAATTGAAATGTTGAGCTACAGGGTGGTTGGGTTGGTTGGTCCGGGTGTCCCAGAGGTGTTCTCTGAAACGCTCCGCAAGTAGGCGGCCTGTCTCCCCAATATAGAGGAGGCCACATCGGGTGCAAAGGATGCAATAGATGATATGTGTGGAGGTACAGGTGAATCTGTGGCGGATATGGAAGTTTCCTTTGGGGCCTTGGAGGGAGGTGAGGGGGGAGGTGTGGGCGCAAGTCTTGCACCTCCTGCAGTTGCAGGGGAAGGTGCTGGGAGTGGAGGTTGGGTTGGTGGGGGGTGTGATCTGACGAGGGAGTCACGGAGGGAGTGGTCTTTACAGAATGCTGATAGGGGAGGGGAGGGAAATATATCCTTGGTGGTGGGGTCCGTTTGGAGGTGGCGGAAATGATGGCGGATGATGCGCTGTACATGGAGGAGATTGCTCAGAGGAATAATATTATCCATCTACCAAATGGTAGGAAGACATGGGGGCTTGTTAACCAGCAAGAGTAGGCTATCAGTTTTAGAAATGAGGCTCATTTCTTTAAGAAACAAATTTAAGAACAGCTCTGGAACTGACTCAGAGCAGTGATGCTCAGTGGTCTTCATACTTAAAAGCTGAATTCCTTGCACAGTAGGAAGTTGGCTTTTGGAGAGGTTTTGGAAGAGATTTACCAGGAAATGGAGGGTTTGAGTTATAAGAAGAGGCTGGATAGGCTGGGACTTATTTCACTGGAGCTTAGGAGGTTGAGAGGTGACCTAATAGAGGTTTATAAAATCATGAGGGGTGGAGATAAGGTGAACGGCAGGTGTTATTTTTCCCTAAAGTGGGAGATTTCAAGTCGAGGGGATATATTTTTAAGGTGAGAGGAGAGTCAAATTTTGAAAGACATTAAGGGGCAATTCTTTTATACAGAGAGTGGTTCGTGTGTGGAATGAACTTCCAGAGGAAATAATGGTTGTGGGTACGGTTACAACATTCAAAGGACATTTAGATAAGAACATGAATAAGAAATGTTTGGAGGGATATGGGCCAAGTGCAGGCAGGTGGGATAAGTATAGTTTGGGATTATGATCAGCATGGATTGGTTGGGCCTAAGGGTCTGTTTCCATGTTGTATGAGTCTATGATTCCAGATGTAGGTTTGCTCGCTGAGCTGGGAGGTTCATGTTCAGATGTTTCGTCACCATACTAGGTAACATCTTCAGTGAGCCTCAGGACGAAGCATTGCTGATGATTCCTGCTTTCTATTTATATGTTTGGGTTTTTTGGGTCGGTGATGTCATTTCCTGTGGTGACACCAATTCCTATAGTGATGCCATTTCCTGTTCAGGTAAATCGAGTCCAAGTCAATGTGTTTGTTGACAGAGTTCCAGTTGGAGACTCCGTCCAGAGGCTCACTGAAGATGTTACCTAGTATGGTGATGAAACATCTGAACATGAACCTTCCAGCTCAGCGAGCAAACCTACACCCAGAACCTTAACCTGAGCTACAAATCTTCTCAAAACTCTCTAACTCTATGATTCTATGACAGAGAAAGGATCCAGATGGGCACGATGGAAACTGTAGTTTGTGGTAGATTTAGAATAAAACCCTTGTACATCTCTGAAAATCTTTTGCAGGGATATTAATCTCTTAATTATGAGTAACAGGCACAGGGTATGTCATTGTCTGAAGTATCAGTTCAGCATAAGGTTGCAATGCAGGATAACTAAAGTAAATGTTCTTGTCCATGTCTCTCCTTTCCGATGTGAGGCCGTTGCTGCCACTCATAGCCCTTCCCTCGCGGAGTACCACTACTCTCCTCCAATCACTGCAGCATACTGCACTCCTCCTTCTGCTGCTGTTACAGCCCTCTGCACCTCTCATTCACTTCACTGTTCCTTCCTTCACCTCCTCATACATCTGCCATCTTTCAGAAACCAGCAGCACTGCTCCACGTTGCCAAAGTTCCTCACTTTTAGCACAAATAAAAAACTTCCTTCTCTCTTAACTTATATGAAGTCATGCCTCATGTGTCGAATTGTACGCCAGAACCAGCCAAGTAGTAGGCGGGAATATTTTTGTTCCAGGGAGTGATGATTTTGTTGACTTATGGCTTGACCTGGGAAACTCCTTCACCCTCCGACATCTTGCTTCAATAACTCCTGCAAGCACTGCTAAACACACAAAAGTAAATTAGCAAATGTGATGAGTCCTGAGTTTTTTCTCATTGACTCGGCATTAGGTTTTTTAAATTATTATTACTGCTTTCCTGAGATTTCACCGCAGTTTTCATGTCCCTGTTTTGTAGTTTCAAACTTCCTGGTTAGACTCTTTTAATTTTTTCCCCTCTTGAATCAAGGCTGCTGACATGGTGGCACAGTGGTTAGCAAGGCTGCCTCCCAGTGCCAGGGACTCGGGTTCGATTCCAACTATGGGTGACCGTCTGTGTGGAGTTTGTACATGCTCCCCATGTCTGTGTGGGTTTCCTCCCACAATCCAAAGATGTGCAGGTCAGGTGAATTAGCCATGCTAAATTGCCCATAGAGTTAGGTTCATTAGTCATGGCTAAATGTAGGGGAATGGGTCTGGGTGGGTTATGCTTCGGAGGGTCGGTGTGGACTTGTTGGGCTGAAGGGCCTGTTTCCGCACTGTAGGGAATCTAATCTATGCTCTCCAGTTTTGGACTCTTCTACCCTGGGGAAAAGAACTTGACTATTCACAGTTAAAAATCACAGCTCCTTGGATGCTGCCTGACCTGCTGCGCTTTTCCAGCAACACATTTTCAACACCAGGTTATAGTCCAACAAGTTTAATTGGAAGCACACTAGCTTTCAGAGCACTGCTCCTTTATCAGGTGGTTGCGCGGTGCTCCGAAAGCTAGTGTGCATCCAGTTAAACCTGTTGGACTATAACCTGGTGTTGAAAATGTGTTGCTGGAAAAGCGCAGCAGGTCAAGCAGCATCCAAGGAGCAGGAGAATCGACGTTTCGGGCATGAGCCCTTCTTCAGGAATCTGATTCCTGAAGAAGGGTTCATGCCCGAAATGTCGATTCTCCTGCTCCTTGGATGCTGCCTGACCTGCTGCGCTTTTCCAGCAACACATTTTCAGCTCTGATCTCCAGCATCTGCAGGCCTCACTTTCTCCTATAACCTGGTGTTGTGTGATTTTTAACTTTGTACACCCCAGTCCAACACCGGCATCTCCAAATCTCGACTATTCACTCTAATCATGCCCCTTGTGATATAATAAACCTCTATAGGGTCACCCCTCAGGCTCCAACCCTCCAGGGAAAATAACCCCAGCCAATCAGACTCTCTCTATAGCTCAAACCCTCCAACTCCGGCAACATCCTTGTAAATCTATTCTGAGCCCTTTCAAGTTCCATAACATCTTCCCAATAGCAACTCCTATACACAATGCACTGACCAATAGAGACAAGGGTACAAAATGTGTTCTTCACTATCCCATCTACCTTCGATTCCATTTTTAAGGAATTATGAAGTTGTCCTCCAAGATCTTTTTGTTCAACAACCCTCCCCAGGACCTTGCCATTACCAATACGAGGTTATTCACTTTGGAAGCAAAAACAAGAAGGCAGTTTACTACCTGAATGGCAGTAAATTGGGAGAAGGGAGTGTGCAGTGGGACCTGGGTGTCCTTGTGCACCAGTCACTGAAGGTGAGCATGCAGGTGCACCAGGCGGTAAAGAAGGCAAACGGTATGTTGGCCTTCATTGAGAGAGGTTTCGAGTACAGGTGCAGGGATGTGTTGTTGCAGATATACTGGGCCTTGGTGAGGCCACACCTAGAATATAGTGTGCAGTTTTGGTCTCCTTTTCGGAGGAAGGATGCTCTTGCTCTTGAGGGAGTGCAGCGAGGGTTTCCCAGGCTGATTCCAGGGATGTTGGGGCTGACATATGAGGAGAGATTGACTGGGTTAGGATTGTTTTCACTGGAGTTCAGACAAGTGAGGGAGAGATCTCATAGAGACCTATAACATTCAAACAGGATTAGACTGGGGAGATGCAGGGAGGATGTTCCCAATAGTGGGTATGTCCAGAACCAGGGGTCACAGTTTGAGGCTTCGGGGTTGACCATTTAGGACGGAGATGAGGAAACATTTCTTCATCCAGAGCCTGTGGAATTAATTACCACAGGAAGTAGTTGATGCCAAAATATTGAATATAATCAAGAGGCAGCTGGATAAAACACTCAAGGTTATTGGGAGAGAGCAGGATGATTGAGTTGAATGATCAGCCATGATCATAATGAACAGCACAGCAGGCTCAAAGGGTTGAATGGCCACCTTTTGTTCCTATCTTCTATGATTCTATGTTTCTATTCAGTACATAAGTCCTGCTCTGATTTGCTCTACCAAAATGTAGTACCTCACATTTTTGCTTTTAAATGCTGCAAAAATAAAAATGTACTTTTTAAATTTTGTAACTTCCAGGAAGGACTGCGACGGTCAAGAATCACATGTCCCTTAATCACTTGACGGAGTTAAAGAAATAGGCATTAGGTTAAGATGAATTAAATCATGCATCACAAGTAGTCATCATTATTTATTCAAAGGCAATTTGGGACTTCTTACTAATTAGTATTAAGAATTAAGTTTATGAAGGGAACAATTATCATAAAACAAGGAATACACATAATAAACCATTAAGCATAATGAGTAGTGATAGTTGTCTATGTCGTTGTGCATGCATTTATAATTGCAATGAAGAAAATGTACAGTGGAAATTGTGTATAGTATGAGCTGGTGTTGAAGAATGTTTAGAAATGTGGATTACACATGGCATGCAATGTAAATGGTTTGTATCTTATAAACATGGATCATATGTGGTATGCCATATAATGGGATATGTGTATGTCTAGATTATGGTAAGAGTAGATATTTGTAAGAAAAGAACATGTTAGCAATTAGAACGCAATAAGACCAATTCCTTGAATCTTCTCCTTTCCAACAAGGCTTTATATTAGAGCAGAAGCAGGGAGAGTCACCCCAGTATATGTTGAGAATGAGGAAAGCTCTTGTGGTGCAGTGGTCGTGTCTCCACCTCTGAGCTAGAAGTCCCAGGTTCGCATTCCACCTGCCCCAGAGGTGTTACTAACTTCTCTGAATAAGCTGAGTGGAACTGTCTACATGGGAATGCAATCTGAATGGAGATTATACTCATGTGCTGCATTACAATAGGAGATACACTATGTGTTGAGATGGATCCAATATTCACTCCCCTTGAGTCACAATCTCAGAGAGAAGTCAAATTCATCATGGCACTTCTTGTGGGTCAAGAAACATGGTAAATATTGAAAGAAATGTGCAGCAGCTTACTTTTAGTGATGATTTGGAGATGCCAGTGTTGGACTGGGGTGTACAAAGTTAAAAATCACACACATCAGGTTATAGTCCAAGCACACTAGCTTTCGGAGCGCCGCTCCTTCATCAGGTGTTCTGTACTTTTAGTGAGCTAATGTGGACAACTGGGCATTCACGTTACTGCACTTTGGGTTCACTTTGACCTAGTGATCTGGAACTGAAACCCCAGCAAATTGGCAAGAAAACTTAGGCTTGCAACCAACTCATATTGAATAAACAAGTTAAATAAAGGAGGTTATCACTTGGAGATGAAGAAGAGAATCTGCTATTAGAGTACGTGTGGCTTTGAGTGAACCAATACAGAAAGGTCATTAAATTCAGAGAAATTGTAAAATCACTCGGATGATGTCATGCTTATAATTTATACTTATGAGGTGAGGCAACAGATAGTCACTGGAGCAAAGACGGCTAAGTGGTTTTTAATAGAGGTTTAATGGAGGATTTTGAAATTCAGATAGCTACGGTAACGAAGATGGAAAACTATTTCTTTTGGTTGGCGAATCAATGCTGACACATCTTCAATTTCAACAAGTCACTTCAAGAGTGAAGAAGGAGATTTTAGGAGCATGAATTACTTAACGCTGGGTGAGGCAGAGACATTGAATCTTTTCAGGGAAAATGCAGATTGGTTAATGTGTTCTTGCTAAATTCCATCTGGGATCAACAGAGCGATGCTGGTATGTCATTGAGTACAGTTTTATATTCAAATGTCATATCCCACAATGCATATTCTTCTTCAATGCGACAGAATCAGACAAGAAGTGAGATGAAAACAAATAAAGGGAGAAAGATTTTCTTTATAGATTTTGTGAGATCTCCCTATTGAGTGTCGATTGATCTGTCTGCATCATCCAGCAGCACAATCCAAGAGTTCATTCTGTGCAACTCACTTCACTCCGGGACAATGACAACAAAATGGATTTTGTAGCATTCATTGAACAGATGCTCTAAAGTTCCTTTTCAAAACTTCATTCATCAGTTGCTAGACTGGCATTGATTGCCTCTAATTGCCCACAGGGTTGTTAAGTCAACTAGGAGAAAGTGAGGACAGCAGATGCTGGAGATCAGGGTCGAAAATGTGGAGCTGGAAAAGCACAGCAGGTCAAGCAGCACCCGAGGAACAGGAGAGTCGACATTTCAGATATAAGCCCATCATCAGGAATGAGGCTTGTAAGCCAAGGGGTGGTGAGATAATTGGGAGGGGGTGGGGCTGGGAGAAGTAGCTGAGAATGCGATAGGTAGATGGAGGGGGCGTTATGGTGATAGGTCGGAGGAAATAGTGGAACGAACAGATGGGAAGGAAGATGGACAGGTGGCTCAGGTCATGAGCGCGGTGTCAAGTTGGAAGGTTGGATCTGGGATAAGGTAGGGGGAAGGGTAATGAGGAAACTGGTGAAATCCACATTAATCTCATGTGGTTGGAGTCAACCACATTGCTGGAGTCTGGAGTCACATATCAGGCAAACCAGTTAGGGACAGCAGTTTCTGTCCCTAAAGGACATGAAAGAACCAGATTTTTTGTTTGCAATAAGCAACAATGATTTCCATGACCATCATCTGATTCTTAAAGCCAGGCTTTTTAAATTGAATTAATCTGTCTTAGCAAAATTTAAATGTTATGGAGGATCTTAAAGGAGAAGGAGTAGAGTGTCTCACTGGTTTAGCAGAGGATTGCCATGCAGGTCAGATACTACACTTGGAGATGAGGGAGAAAGAGTTGCACAAGAGACCAGACTCAGAGGACTAGGGAACTTGTGGGGGATGTGCACCTGGAGAACATCAGGAGGATCGGGAAAAGATAAGCCATGAAGAGATCTAAACACATAGATATGAAGTTAATCATTTCAGTTACTGGGGACTTGAGCTAATGTATGTCAGCGGGTACATGGATGAGGGAGAGCAGGACTCGGTGTAGAATAGGATGGGGCAGCCGTTGAAATGTGCAGAGAGTAGTTGATGGAGACTGGCCCAGGAGCTTTGAAAAGGTTGAAGCAGGCAGTGATAAATGTGAGTTACAGTAACTGATGGGCTGATGGAAAGGCTGGGAGTGAACAATCTTAGACACTGTGCATCTTCATTGATGGCGTGGGGTGGGAAAGGAACAAAACCTTTTTCCACAATGGCATGGGTCAACTCCAAACCTTGTGAAAGCAACGTGCCCTCCACTGGACTTGTGGTGATGGTGACGGTGGTTCCTGAGCCTGGACTCCTTGTGGCAGTAGGCCAGGAGCCTAGATTCTTGACAGTGGTAGGCCGAGAGCCAGGACTCCTGGTGTCAATAGACTAAGATCCTGGATTCATAGTGGGTGCCGAGCCTGGAGGCTGGACTCCTGGTGGCAGTAGGCCACGAACCTGGATACTCGTTGGTGGTGGTGCCCAGAGCAGGGATTCCTGGTGGCGGTAGGCCAAGAGCTTGAATTCTTCTTTGTGGCGGTAAGGTGAGAGCAGTGGCAGTAAAGCTGGGGTCTCCTGGTTTTGAAGGGACTTTATGTATCAATATCTATCAGTGATGGCTATGGACAGCATGTGTGAATCAGTGTAGGAACATTGGAAACATTGGACCTGGATGATCAATCAGTGATGCTTATGGAGGCCTCTCTTATTCAGAGACAATTCCATAATCTCACCATTGGCAATAATAAATAATTCATCTATACAAAATGAATCGTAAGTGTCATTATCTTTCCACATAGCGAGTTTTGAGAAGATTTGTAGCTCTGGTTGAGGTTTTGGATGTAGGTTTGCTTGCTGAGCTGGAAGGTTCATTTCCAGGCGTTTCGTTACCTTACTAGGTAACATCTTCAGTGGACCTCATGCGAAGCAATACTGAAAATTCCTGCTTTCTATTTATATGTTTTGGTTTCTTTGGGTTGGTGATGTCATGATATCACCAACCCAAAGAAACTCAAATATATAAAGAGAAAGCAGAAATTTTCAGCATTGCTTCACCTGAGATCCACTGAAGATGTTACCTAGTAAGGTAACGAAATGCCTGGAAATGAACCTTTTAGCTTAGCAAGCAAACCTATATCCAAAATCTTTCCACATGTCATTAAATCCCTTTTAAGGAAATTGGAGCCCGTTCTTTCTGTCTGCTTGTTTTATTAGTAAGTGTATTAATAAACAATCTGATATTTTGGGCTCAGAGGCTCTAATGTAGCAATGGCCACCCTAACAAGTCCCCATCTCCCCACACCCAAATCCCTCGACTCTCACACGCTTCACTGAGGGCCATCACCAGGTTTCAAGCCTGGAAATGGGGTTAGTTCAGGTAAATGTTTGAGAAGCACTGTTCTTGCAGAGTCATAGAGTTGTACAACATGGAATCAGACCCTTCAGTCCAATTCATCCATGTCGACCAGATATCTTAAACTGATCTAGTCCCATTTGCCAGCATTTGGCCCATATCCCTCTAAACCCTCCCTAGTCATATATCCATCCAGATACCTATTAAAAAATATATTTGTACGAAGCCTCCACCACTTCCTCATTCCATACACATACCACCCTCTGCCCCTGAGGTCCCCTTTAAATTTTTCCCCTCTCACCCCAAACCTATGCTCTGTATTTTTGGACTCCCCCACCCCAGGGAAAATATCTTGTCTATTCACCCTATCCAAGCCCCTCATGATTTTATAAACCTCTATAAGGTCACCCCTTTCTTTAGATTTTTTAACTGTTATGTTCATCATAGAGAGAGGTGCAAATCGAAAATATTTATTATTTCAGAGCTGGATGGAATATCTTCCTTTCAAAATGTCACAGACTGAGCAATATTTTTCTTGCTCATGGACAGCCAGCTGGCTTAAAAAAACACCAGTCGATCCTTCAGATCGGCATGTTGTACATTTTCAGTTTCCAGCCTTTAATTTTCTGTTTCAATTTAGGAGACAATTTCAGTCAGTGATGGTCAAGGAGTAGACAGGGGCACAGATAAATGTTTCATGTTGTCCAGGCAGTGCAAAATATTGTCAGCTCATGTTTAAACAAGTTACATTTTGTGGATGATAGCCAACTAGAGAACATTCCGAAATATGCAGGCTCCTATCCTGTGAATTCTCATTTACTTATCAACACACCACAGCCCACCAATATACCATTTCTCATATTTAATGGAATATTTTAGAATAGCAAATAGCTAGAGGAAACTACTGGTAAAGCCAGAAATCTTAAATAAAATCAAAAGTTGCTGGAAGCACTGGAAAAGCCAATGAAACTCTTAATAAAAAAATTAAAGTTGATGGCGCCTCATCAAGTCAGCAACAGGTTGTATTTATAAAGAAAATATACTGCGGAAGGTGGAAATCTGAAACAAAAGGAGAAGCTGCTGGAGAAACTCAGCAGGTTTGAGCGCATCTGTGGAGAGAGAAACCGAATTAATGTTTCGAGTCTGAAATGACTCTTCTTCTGAAGTGCAAGGGGCTGGAGAATGATGGTGTTGGCAGAGGTGGGAAAGGAGTGAGTGGAACAGGTGATCAGGGGGCCTAGAGCAAAAGATAATAGAGTGCTAAAGGTGGGAAAGGAGTGAAGGAGATGTAAAATTACATCTTTACAATCACACCACTTTACATTGGCAGCTATTTTACACCTCTATCCCTCCTTCGCCACCATTGCACTCCCTTTGTCTTTCCCTCTGGGCACCATCTTTTCCACTCACTCCTCTGCTGCCCATGGCATATTATTGTTTATTCACTCACTAACAGTCTAAGAACGCCACTGACTACAAACCACCATTTTGAAGCCCCTTTCGGCTCTGAAAAAGAGACATATCAGGCTCGAAACATTAACTCTGTCCAGAGATGCTGCCAGATCTGATGAGTTTCTCTAGCAATTTCTTCATTTTCTTTTTGCATTTATAAATCATCTTTCACATAACAACATCTGTCAAGGCTGTTCATGGAGCCTTTGTCAATCAAACTATGATGTAAGAAGATAAGCAAATGCATATTTGTTATGGACCAGGCCAGACCCCCTCAAAACATTTCAAAGAAGCAGTCTGGACCTTAACCATGCTAGCTGTTTTAAGCAGGTGTAGAGTGGATATCCCAGGAGGGATGCAGTTGTTCAAACCACTTGGTTTTAAACAAAATAGAATTTATTTACAAGATTACCGAATGAGACACAAACAAAAGAGAGCAGAATACAGACTAACTTAACCTATCCAAAATCCCAGCAGATTATGATTCCTGAAGAAAGGCTTATGTCTGAAATGTTGATTCTCCTGCTCCTCGGATGCTGCCTGGCCTGCTGTGCTTTGCCAGCACATTTTTCAACTCCCAGCAGATTATCCCAACTTAACACTGCCGTTCCAAATACTTGCAACAATCCCCATAAACATTCCTTGCCACAAAAGGTAAAATCAAACACAGGGTCTTACAGGAGAGAAATCAAAGAGAGGGACCAGCCTGGACTTGCTTCTTCCATGTGGCTGTTTCTTGGGCCATCAGCCTCAAAGCTAGCTGCCTGCTTTCAGGGAATTGCCAGACCACCAAAACCAAACCAAAGCAGAGAAAAGCCGAGCTGGGAGAACTGGCCACTCCCCTTTCATTATACGAGTGGTTTTTTAAAAAAAAACAAACTTGAAAGTCTTTTCCAGAGGCAGCATCTGTTAGCAAAAACCAAATTGGCCCTAGAGGTCTTTATGACCTCCTGAAAAGAAAATAAGCACAGCTTCACCTTGTTAAAGGAGCAGCGTTATCACGTATTAGACCAGCTAACCAAAGGCTTGTTCAGAGATATTGATTCCAGGGCAAGTGAAAGAAAAAGAGAGGAGGTAGAGAAATGGTTAGGCAGGGAACCCCAGAGTTTAGGACTTATAAACTTGAAAGAAAATGAAAAAAAAATCAGTTTTGTAAAAAAGGCCAGAAATGGAAGAGCATGGAGATGTCAGAACATTGTTTGACTGGAGGACATTAGAAAGATAACAAGTGAGTCAGGGTGGTTTCAGTCAAGTTAGTACCAGACCAGAAGCCAAGTAGAAGATTGACTGAGAGTTGGTATGAGTTACAACACAATCAGCACACTTTAGTTAGCTGGGTGCTCAGCAAGAGTACTAAAGAAATCACTGACAGCTAACGCACAATGTAGTGTTTCAGCCTGAACAAATTCTTTGTTGAAGAACTGATCTCTGAGTAAATCAGTGCCAGATTACTTTTGAGAACTCCAGTCCTCTGAGGTCATTATCGGTGTCATTTCTGAAGAGAGACTGACACAGCTGAATTCGTATCATTGGAGGGAGACAAGATTAAAGTTACTTTTGTACTGCTCCTTTGTCATGTTAGAATAACAGCCAGTTCTAAGCTTCCACAATGCTGATTACAGCATCAAAATAAACCTGCCAGATTTAAATAAGAACATTTACCAAGAATTGAACAAGTTGACCTTGTGTTGGTCCAGTATCATTGACTTTCTGAAATGCCTTCGAAGCCAGTGGCATTATAGCAATATAAAAACAGTTGTACACAATCCAAGATTTGAAAATGCTAAAAGGCATGAATAGGATGGGTGGAGGTAGCTTATTTAGGTTAAAACTGAGCACACAATCAGTCATATGTAGAGAATTCAAAAGCTTCACACAAGCATAGAAACTAAAGTGCTTCTTTTCTGAACTGTAGAGTAGGCATCTAAGAATAGGGTTCTATAAGATTATTAGAAACATAGAAAATAAGTGCAATAGTCGGCCATTCAGCCCTTTAAGCCTGCACTACCATTCAATATGATCATGGTTGATTCCTAGGATGGTGGATATCTAGATGTTGTGGTCAACCTAGCAGTTTTGATTGTCAAGGATTGCCTGGCTTCCAAACCCTGTTATGAATATGCAGAGTAGGCATCAACATTAAGAACAGTATTTTGGGATGGAATTATGCTGTGGCCTTAATATATGAACACTGTAGGAATGTAAGGAGATAGGAACACCGGACATGAGTGCAAGACTAGGTCATTTGGTCCTTCAAAACTGCTTCACCATTCAAAGCAATCATGGCTGATGTGGCTGTGATTTCAATACACCTTTCCCGTCTGTTCAGCGGAACACCAGGCTCTCTTGCCAACCGAATATCTATTTGCCTTAATAATTGCAATGACCAGCCTTCACTGTTTGCTGGTGAAGGAAACTCCACAAACTATAAATGCTCTGAGAGAGAAAAAGAATTCTCCTCATGTTCGACTTTAAAGTGGGGCCTATTAATCTTTGATCAGTCCCCCATCTCTAGTTTCTCCTAAAAAGGCGAAGCATCATCTCAGAATTAATCCTATCAGATCTTCTCAGGATCTTATGTGGGTGAAGGGACGACTCTTTAGAGCTGAGATGAAGAGGAATTTCTTCAGCTAGAGGGTGGTTAATCTGTGGAAATCATTGCCACAGAGAGCTATGGAGCCACGTTACTGAGTATATTTAAGGCAAAGATACTTAGGCTATTGATTAGTAAGGGGATTGAGGGTTACTGGGAGTAGGCAGGAGAAAGAGGTAACAAAACACATCAGCCATGGTCGAATGGCGGAGCTGACTCGTTGGGCCGAATGGCCTAATTCTGCTCCTATATCTTATGGTCAGATGATATTATGGTGTTCAATCATCTTTCATTCTGCTAAACTCCAATAGGTAAAGGCCAAACCTGTACATCCTTTCCTCATAAGATGAGCTTTTTAACCTAACAATGAGCCAAGTGAAACTTCATTGAAATGCTTCTAATGAAATTGCTATCCATCCTTTTACAAATAAATGAACTAAGATTGTACCCAATTTTCTGGATATGACCTCACCAAGGCTCAGTTCAGTTGCAGTAAAATGACCTTACCTGTATTCCATTCTCCTTGCAATAAACATTCCATTAACCTTCCTAATCACTTTCTGTACCTCTGAATTGACACTTTGTGATTCATGCACCAGGCCACCCAGGTCTCTCGCTGTACCTCTGAGTTCTGCAATCTCTTTCCACTTAAATAGAAACAGCTTTCCCAGTCTTCCTGCCAAAGTGGATAAATTCACATTTATCCACATTACATATCATCTGCCAAATTTGTGTCCCCTCATTAAACTTGTCTGTATCACTTTACAGTCTCCCTCTCTTTACTTCCACATGAAAATGTGCTTCATTGGCTACGTTGGTGTCAATGGCACTGATCCCTGTGACACTTCACCAGTTATCATTTACCAACCCAAAAGAAATACCACTCATCTCTACTCTGCTTCCTTTTAGCTAACCAATCCTTTATCCATGCCAATATGTTACTTCTCACACCCTGAACCCTTGTCTTGTGAAGTAACCTTTGATGTGGCACCTTATTAAATGCTTTTTGCAAATCCAAGTACGCCACAGTGACAGGTTCCCTTTTATCGATCTTGCTTGTATTCCCTCAAAAACTAGAAAAAATTAGCTTTGCATTCTTATAAACTTTGCAGTGTACCAACGTTCATGAGATTTATGCTTCCCTTAAAATGGACTTCAAAGAAATGCAATGTCAATGCATTTAAATATCACTCTATATAATTTCATCCCAATTACGAGGCAATTAAAATCAAAGCACAAACAGAAAGCATCCTTGCAATGTGTCAAAATGATATATTTAACAACATCTGTCCAAAAACGTACTGTATATTTGATTTTAAAGCAGAATAAGTTGAGAGTTTTAAAATATATTTTTCAAGTTAGAATTATAGAATGATTAAAAGGAAGCCATTCAGTTCATCAAGTTCGTCCGTGCTCTCTGTTCACTCCAGGCTCTTGAAGGAATGATAGCGTCGGCAATAAGGACAGCAGAGGATCCCAACAATGATGGCAGTGGCTGGAGTAACGTCAGATGAGGAACAGGTGGGACAAAACCTGTGCAGCCCCAGGTTCACGGCTCTGGCCCGGGCGCAACAGTCGTGATTGTTGGAGAGGTGGAGGTCCACAGTTGGGACTCCAGAACCTGTTGCAGGGATCCAGGAGCCTATTGCAGTGACTCCAGCCGATGTCAAACAGTGACTGGAGGAGCAGCGGAGGGGGAACAAGAAGGAGAGAGAGAGAGAGAGACGAACTCGATTGCAGTAAAATCTTACATCACGTTCAGTGTTTCAAGATGGCGCCGGAGACTGGCAACACTTGGCATATAACATGCAAAAAAACATTTTTCACAATATTTTCTATGTACATGTGATAAAAAAATCAAAATCTAATATAGTCTATTGTTTGCCTGTCAACCAACATTTTATATTTCTCTTCAGGTACTTGCCTTCTTGAGAAAGCCTAGTTGAATCTACCATAATACCAGAGAATATATTTCTGATCAAAAACACTCACTGTATCACCTCATGTCACATAGAACAGTACAGTACAGGCCCTTCAGCCCTCAATGTTGTGCTGGCCTTTTATCTTATTCTAAGATGAGACTAACCTATATACTTTTCATTGTACTAACTTCCATGTGCCAACTTCCATGTCATCGTAGCTTCTTTTCCCATTCACCTTCAGTCAGTATTCTCTGGTTCTCAAACGTAGTGCCAGTGGGAACAGCTTCCCTCTGTCTGTTCTATCTTGAACCCTCATGACTCTGAACACATCTGTCTCACCTCCAAATACTAGCATGCAATCCACACAGTACAGGGCATGAAGAGTGTGGTGCTGGAAAAGCATATCTGGTCAGCAGCATCCGAGGAGCAGGAGAGTCGATGTTTCGAGCATCAGGAATTCCTCTTCATCAGGAATTCAGGACACTGTGATGAAGCTGCTCCCTTAACAAGGTTCTGTTGTTCTGGGTTTTTTTTTCAGAGAGCAGCTCCGTCATAATGCATTCTCTGAAAACAAAAGTAACACGTCTCACTCAGCATTGTACATTTTTTTCAATCACGCAGGAGTTTGGAAGCCTATTGTCTTGTATGGCTTTCATTGTGACAATGCCTCAACCAATTAGTTGACTTGACAACTAATGAGCATTAAGTTCTCCTGTATAATTTGCTGTGATCATTGGAAACTTGGAGTTGCATTTATCTAGACGAGTGCAAAATGAAAAGCTTCTGTTAAGTGTCTCTGCAGTAATATTCCTACATTGAGACTTTTTCTTTCTCAAAATAACATGGTAAGAAAGCATTATGTTTGCATTTTTCATTTCGAAATACTCTAGGACTGTTTTAATTGGAAATGGTCACAACAGGCATCAGTCAAATGAATGCAAGGGTGATATTTTCTAACTTTGTTTGTAAAATAAATGATCACCCATCTTACATCTGAAGATTTAATCCAAAATGTAAAGGGTTTTCTTCAATTGCATGATCAATATTGTTGTGTTTTTGTCCTGTCAGAAATAAATTGTGTGGGCAGCACGGTGGCACAGTGGTTAGCACTGCTGCCTCACAGCGTCAGGAGACTCGGGTTCAATTCCCGCCTCAGGTGACTGACTGTGTGGAGTTTGCACGTTCTCCCCGTGTCTGTGTGGGTTTCCTCCGGGTGCTGCGGTTTCCCCCCACAGTCCAAAGATGCGCAGGTCAGGTGAATTGGCCATGCTAAATTGCCCGTAGTGTTAGGTAAGGGGTAAACGTATGGGTGGGTTACGCTTCGGCGGGTTGGTGTGGACTTGTTGGGCCGAAGGGTCTGTTTCCACACTGTAATGTAATCTAATTTACAAGAATAGAACAATTTTTTCAAGTTTCAACATTGATTTTTGCTAGATTTTGTTTTGACAAGTCTCCTTTGGTATTTTTATGAAGTTAATTCATTCATTAAAATACAGTCTCCAATAAAATCTGACAGTCCAGATATGAAGTCTCCTGACCTCCCGCTCATCTTGCACATGGTGCTAGTGTATGCATGAAGCTGAAGATCCTGGAACTCTGTTCCACAGAGTGATAATGTGAACTTGTTATCTTGTCTGCCACCGTGAAGGAATATTGAACAGACTCCTTACTTCAAGAGGACAGCACGGTGGCTCAGTGATTAGCACTGCTGCCTCACAGCGCCAGGGACCCAGATTCGATTCCAGCCGTGGGTGACTGCATGGAATTTGCATACTCTCCCCATGTCTGTGTGGGTTTCCTCTGGGTGCTGCAGTTTCCTCCCATTGTCTAAAGATCTGTAGGCTAGATGGATTAGCCATGGGGAATACAATGTTACAAGGATAGGATAGGATGTGGATCTGGGTGGGATGCTGTTCGGAGGGTCAGTGTGGACTCAATGGGCAGGATGGCCTGTTCCACACAGTAGGGATTCAATGATCCTATCATGATTGTAACACATATTCCAGAACTAAGAATGTTCCTAGCCAGGTTTAGTGAAGTACACAGCCATCCACCTTCCAATGTGGAAAATTGCCCTGTTCACTAAGAACAAGGTAAATCAAATGACTGCCCCATCTGTCTATTCTCAATCATCAACAAAGTGATGTATGGTACTATTAACAGTGAAATCAAATGGCCATATACAGCAATTATCTGCTTGCTGAGTCTCAGCTTGTGTTCCACTGGAGCCACATTAAAAATGCAAAGAGGTGAGCTAAGAATGGCTGTCTCTGGCAGCAAAGCAATGCCTGAATAAGGAGAAAGTGAGGACTGCCGATGCTGGAGAGTCAGAGTCAAAAAGGGTGGTGCTGGAAAAGCACAGCAGGTCAGGCAGCATCTGAGGTGCAGGAGAATCATTGTTTCGGGCTGAAGCCCTTCATCAAGAATCCTTCATCAGTAGAAATAATAACATGAGTAGGTCATGTAGCCCTTCAAGCCTGCTCTCCATTCAATAGGATTATGGATGATCAATATTCCTTACATTAATTTAACTGATCACTTGAACTAACCCTGCATGTGAGCATGAGATGATGATGTATGTAAGACAAGAACCATTTCCCCGGAAATATCATTGGATTAACCTGCTGTCAATCATGTCACCTTATCATATTTGATTGGTCTTTTCTTGTAATTAAGGCTGTGCTGTCTCATAAAAAACATATAAAAAATGCTTATTGTTCAATTGTAATTGCTCAATTTCATCACAAAACACAGAAGTCTTGTGGCAGTGGCATGGTGGCTCAGTGGTTAGCACTGCTGCCTCACAGTACCAGGATCCTAGGTTCAATTCCAGCCTCGGGTGACTGTCTGTGTGGTGTTTGCATGTTCTCCCCATGTCTGTGTGGGTTTCCTCCCACAGTCACAAAGATGTACAGGTCAGGTGAATTGGCCATCTTAGGTACATTGGTTAGAGGGGAAATGGGTCTGGGTGGGTTACTCTTTGGAGGGTAGGTTTGGGCTGAAAGGCCTGTTCCCACACTGTAGGGAATCTAATCATTAACCTCTGTGTTGCTGGACAAAACTGTGCCAGACTGCCTGATTTTATTAAATTGGTAACCTTGTTTTTTAGACCGCATTCCATTGATTCTTTTGACCTTTAAAATAAAATCATTTTCAAAGTGGAAATATTGCATTTATTGCCATTCCATAGTAACCTTGAAATCTAAATCAAACTCTTGAATACTGGTCTATTGTAGATAGTAAAAGGCAGCCCCAAAATATGGAACTGAGGTCACGTGTATACTTGACTGAGTAGAGGATGACAAATTTCCTATTCCACAGGAGTTGAGTGAACCAGTCTTATTCCTAAAGCAATCTCTTACAAATGATCAGAAATATGCTGCAATTCTAGAGAGCGCTGGTTAGACCACACTTGGAATATTGTGTTCAGTTCTGGTCACTTCATTTTGGACAGGATGTGGAAGCTTTAGAGAAAGTGCAGAAGAGATTTACCAGGATGTAGCCTGGACTAGAGGGTATGTCTTAAGAAGAAAGGTTGAGGAAACTGCAGTGAAGAAGGGTGAGAGGTGACTTGATAAAGGTGTACAAGATGATGAGAGGCATTGGAAGAGTGGATAGTCAGAGGCTTTTTCCCAGGGCAGAAATGGCTATCACAAGGGGGCATAATTTTAAGGTGATTGGAGGAAGGTTTAGGGGAGATGTCAGAGGAAGTTGTTTACACAGACAGTGGTGGGTGGGTGGAAGGCACTGCCAGCAGTAGTAGTAGAGTCAGATACATTCGGGACATTTAAGCAACTCTTAAATAGGCATGTGGATGATAGTAAAATGAAGGAGATGTAGCTTAGTTTGATCTTAGAATAGGATAAAAGGTCAGCACAACATTGAGGGCCGAAGGGCCTGTCATGTGCTGTATTGTTCTATCTTCTATGTTCTATATGCAATCTTTTGTGATCTTTCGAACTCAGTGAGGGTGGGATTGGTTTCCTTGGAACAGAGAAGGCTGAGGGGGCGCCATAATTGAGGTATACAAAATTGTGAGGGATTGAGCTAGAGTAGATGGGAGGAACCTGTTTCCCTTGGCAGCGAGTTCACAAACCAGGGGTTATAGATTCAAGCAAAGTGGCAGAAGGATTAGAGGGAACATCGGCAAAGCTTTTTCATGCAGAGGGTGGTGGGTGTCTGAAAATCACTGCCTGAGTTGGTGGTGGAGGAGAGACCTGGATCTGCAGCTAAAGTGCTGTAAGCTGCAGGGCTACGGGTCATCTGCAGGAATATGAGATTAGAAAGGGTATCTGGGTGTCTTTGGGTTGGCATGGACAAGATGGGCTGAAGAGCCTCCTTTTGTGCTGTGTCCCCCATTTCTAAGGTTCTGTGATTGACTGCTACTTTAACTCCAGTGATGTGCCACTGTTTTATTTCTCATGTATCTCCATTGGAGGAGATAGTAAAGACATACTTGGAGGAAATAGGAGATCCTTCACAACTGGATATTTATGCCAATGGAGATCTGATCCAACTTAGGTTTGATCCAGAGATGAGTGTCACTGTCTTACCCAACTGAACACCTTGCCTAAAACACATGAGGTTACAGCCTACAATCCTACAGGTATGTGGTGTAAGTGAAATGACCATTGACCTTAGAGGAATATTACAGGGGACACTACAGCATTAGGAATTCCCGATGTTCAAGTCTTCTAGAATCAACAAAACTCAGTCTTGAGTAACAAAGCATGCTTTCCCCTCAACATCCTGAAATTCATTGATATCGTTCAACCATTTCATATGAAACTACCTTTGACCCACCTCAGTAACACAACCGGTGGAAGACCTTGAGGGCTGTTGGGGCAGCCTGTAGTCAGAGGTGGCATAATATGGCTGCTTGTTGGCTTAAATATGGTGGAAAGTTTTAGCCACAATAATACGATTAGCTTATCTCCCCGACAAGGGCCTCAAAGATTAATGGCCGAACCTAAAAAGATGTTTCAGTCAGCAAAAAAAAACACTTTTTTAAAAGGTTCATCATTGATGGGATGTGGCTGTTGCTGATTGGGCCAGCGTTTGTTGCCCTGTCCCTAGTTATAGAGTCATAGATTTGTGCAGCACGGAAACAGACCCTTCAGTACAATTCGTCCACACCGACCAGATATCCTAAATTAATCTAGTCCTATTTTACCAGTACCTGGCCCATATTCCTCTAAACCCTTCTTATTCATATACCCATCCAGATGCCTTTTAAATGTTATAGCTTTCAGCCTCCACCACTTCCTCTAGCTGCTCATTCCATACACGCACCACCCTCTGCCTGAAAAAGTTGCCCCTTAAGTCCCTTTTAAATCTTTCCCTGCTCACCCTAAAGCTATGTCTCTAGTTCTGGACTCCCCCATCCCAGGGAGAAGACCTTGTCTATTTATCCTATCCATGTCCCTCATGATTTTGTAAACCTCTATAAAGTCACCCCTCAGCCTCAGGGAAACTAGCCCCAGCCTGATCAGCATCTCCCTATAGCTCAAATCCTCCAAACCTGGCAACATCCTTGTAAATCTTTCCTGAACCCTTACAAGTTTCACAACATCCTTCTAATAGGAAGGAGACCAGAATTGCATACAATATTCCAAACGTGGCCTAATCAATGTCCTGTACAGCCACAGCATGACCTCCCAACTCCAGTACTCAATACTCTGTCCAATAAAAGAAAGCACACCAAACGCCTCCTTCACTACCCTATCTACTTTCAAGGAGCTATGAACATGCACTCCAAGGTCTCTTTGTTAGGTAACGCCCACGAGGACTTTACCATTAAGTGTATAAGTCCTGTCCTGATTTGCCTATTCCAGAATGCAGCACCTCACATTTATCTAAATTAAATTCAATCTGCCCCTCCTCAGCCCAGTTGCTGTTGAGAAGGTGGTAGGGAGCAGCCTTCTTGAACCACTGCAGTCCAATCAAAGCAGGTAGACTGACAACGCTGCCAGAGAGTGAGTTCCAGCATTCTGACCCAGTCACACTGAAGGAATGGTGATATTTTTCCAAGTCAGGATGGTGAGTTGCTTGCCGGAGTATCTGATCTACTTCACACTACCAGCACAGAAGGACACGCAGATTTCACTGGGCTATCGGACATGTTTTCTATCCCTGATACCACTGAGGAACCCCCAAAGGATAGCCTTCAGCAGAACTGAAACAACAAAATACTATTGCAAAACTAAATCATCCTGTCTTATCTGAGGTAATTGGTGTACTGTGAATGGAGCAATCACTGACAACACAGAAGAACATACAGTGTGAGAAAAGAGATCCGACAGGTCTAACCTCTTGATAGAGATCAGATTCATGTTCAACGCAATATGTCTTCCATGAAAGACGTTCATGAAGTCAAAGATTTTCCAGATGGAAAACGAGTCCTCAACAAAAGACCTTTATGAGTTAAAGGATTGTCCAGAGGAGAAATAAACATATAATCAAGGTCAACAAGCCTCCGACCAGCAATGCCTTGACCTGTCAAGTCCAAATGTCTCCCCACCCACACCGCATCCCCCACCCCACCCACCCAATATCCTTGAAGTATTGTCAAATCATCAGTTCATTTGAATTTAGTGTGAAGCTATAGTGATAAATGTAATATGGTTAGTTTTACAACTTTGAAAAAGCTTGTGGAGTATATAAGTTGCATTGTATAAGGTCATGGATATAAAAGAGTTAATCTACATGTGAAAGAGATGATCCACCCATTCTCATATATAGCAGGCAGGGGGAAAGGATGAGAAAGATGATCATTCACGGTAAGCTCAGCCATGTCTAGGAATGGAACCTATACTGTTGGCACTACCCCACATCACGAAGCAACTATCCAGCCAACTGAGCTAACCATGGCCTTCTCATCAGTGTCACAACAGAGAGGATTTTTTTGATTTGAAAGCCTTCTTAAGAGAAACAAGTGACAATCTGGGTACCTTCTGGAAAAGCAATAAGGTTCAGGCTTGGAGGACCGAAGGGCCTGTTCCTGGGCTGTAAATTTTCTTTGTTCTTTGTTATTTTATCCAGTAGCATGAGATCATTGGGTAAATGGACACCAACAATGCATTCAACGTGGAGTGTTAAGGGTTTAGATGGAGAGGAATTTCTAAGTGTGCACAAGAAAATTTTCTGATTCAGTATGTGGATGTACCTACTAGAGAAGGTGCACAACTTGACCTACTCTTGGGAAATAAGGCAGGGCAGGTGACTGAGGTGTCAGTGGGGGAGAACTTTGAGGCCAACGACCATAATTCTATTAAATTTAAAATAGTGATGGAAAAGGATAGACCAGATCTAAAAGTTGAAGTTCAAAATTGGAGAAAGGCCAATTTTGACAGTATTAGGCAAGAACTTTTGAAAGCTGATTGGGGGTAGATATTCGCAGGTAAAGGGACGGCTGGAAAATTGGAAGCCTTCAGGAATGAGATAACGAGAATCCAGAGAAAGTATATTCCTGTCAGGGTGAAAGGAAAGGCAGGTAGGTGTAGGGAATGCTGGATGACGAAAGAAATTGAGGGTTTGGTTAAGAAAAAAAAGGAAACATATGTCAGGTATAGACAGGATAGATCGAGTGAATCCTTAGAAGAGTATAAAGGCAGTAGGAGTATACTTAAGAGGGCAATCAGGAGGGCAAAAAGGGGACATGAGATAGCTTTGGCAAATAGAATTAAGGAGAATCCAAAGGGCTTTTACAAATATATTAAGGGCAAAAGGTTAACTAGGGAGAGAATAGGGCCCCTCAAAGATCAGCAAGGCGGCCTTTGAGTGAAGCCACAGAAAATGGGAGAGATACTAAATGAGTATTTTGCATCAGTATTTACTGTGGAAAAGGACATGGAAGATATAGACTGTAGGGAAATAGATGGTGACATCTTGAAAAATGTCCATATTACAGAGGAGGAAGTGCTAGATGTCTTGAAATGCATAAAGGTGGATAACTCCCCAGGACCTGATCAGGTGTATCCTAGAAGTCTGTGGGAAGCTAAGGAAATGACATAAAAGAGACCTAAGAGGCAACTTTTTCACACAGAGGGTGGTACGTGTATGGAATGAGCTGCCAGTGGAAACTGGTACAATTGCAACATTTAAGAGGCATTTGGATGGGTATATGAATAGGAAGGGTTTGGAAGGATATCGACCGGGTACTGGCAGGTGGGACTAGATTGGGTTGGGATATCTGGTCGACATGGACAGGTTGGACCGAAGGGTCTGTTTCCGTGCTGTACATCTCTATGTCTCTATGACTCTAAATACCCATCTGGAGTTTTTTTTTACCTTGGGTGATCATCCTTGATTCCAAAGGTATTGGCATGGTCAGCACAAGTGGTCACTGTGGATCACAGGGTTTCAGCTCCACCAACCCACCCCCGATTCGTTCAATTCATTTTCACGGCTTGATCAATGGGATTCTGGGCTGACATCATTCTGATAGCTGGTGTTGCACCAACAGCCAGAGGCTGTTCCATTTTCTGAGTAGCCTTTTGTAGCACCTTGCCTTGAAACAATTCAACTGTGTAGCAGGATTGAGAATAAATCATGAGAAAAGCCAGAACTTGGGGAAAAGAAATCAAACGAAAAGCATTTCCGTTGTTACAAAATGCCATCTGCAGTGGCGAAGTGTGAGGGAGTGAGATGACAGAGAGAGTCGTGTGTCACAACAGGTCAAGATAAAAGCATCTAAATCTGCAGCGCCAAGGAAGCCAACACCAGGCAGCACTACTCAAAAGAGTGAGCAGCGCCAAGGGCCATTTCGTTCCTGTTTATTACTTTGTGCTCTTGGAGTAAACATAATTAAGTTGTTGCTCCTGGCTTCAACGTGTCTCTTGCACTTCAGTTAATTCCTTGAATTGAAGAGATTGCTTTGTGTGCTTTCTGGTTGGTTGCTTTTCTCTTACCTGAGATTGATATGAGAATTTACTTTTCTTTGCCCCCACTTTTACTCACCAGGTTTGTCAATACCTGCTTCCGAGCTCAGTTGGAGCGACTGTATTTATTTTAACCCTCAGTGTGACTTGCTCAAAACGCAACGGATTTACCCGAGTAATATTCCGGGAAACACTGTTCAACACCAGTAACACGCCCACAAAACTCTTGCCTCCTTGACTTGGGTCTCTGCAATGGCCAATGCATCGTCCCATCTATGCTATAACAATTCAACCAGCCTTTGAGGCTCCTTGTAGGCCTGGGATACAAACTGCAATGATTTCATTCCAACACCGCACCAAGCCACGTTCATCTCTGCATGGGAGCTCTGAAAGTGACTGCGGATTTGAATTTCTGTGCCTTCACATCACTGCAGGATACAACAGATGGTATTTTCAATATTCCCTGTATGATCCTGTGCAGTCAATGGCTAAATACATGGCAGGTGAAGTATAATGTGGACAAAAGAGAGTTATCCACTTTGGGAACAAAAAAAAACAGGAAGGCAGGTTATTATCAGAACGATAGTAAATTTGGAAAGGGGGCAGTACAATGAGACCTGGGTGCCCTTGTAGATTACATTACTTACAGTGTGGAAACAGGCCCTTCGGCCCAACAAGTCCACACCAACCCGCCGAAGCACAACCCACCCAGGCCCATTCCTCTACATTTACCCCTTCACCTAACACTATGGGCAATTTAGCATGGCCAATTCACCTGACCTGCACATTTTTGAACTGTGGGAGGAAACCGGAGCACCTGGAGAAACCCACGCAGACACGGGGAGAATGTGCAAACTCCACATAGTCACCTGAGGTGAGAATTGAAGCCAGGTCTCTGGCACTGTGAGGCAGCAGTGCTAACCACTGTGCAACCGTGCTGCCCACACAAGTGCTGAAGGCAAGTGCCCTGTAGTGTGCAGGTTGGGTGGATTAGACATGGGAAATGTAGGGTTACAGGGATATGGTGGGCTGGTCCACTTCGCGGGGTTACTGCACAGTAGGGATTCTGTGACTTGTACAGCAAGTGCTGAAGGCAAAATCATGCAGGTGCAGTAGGCAGTGAAGAAGGTAAATGGTATTTTGGCCTTCATAACAAGAAGACTCAACTGCAGGACAGGGATTTATTAGAATCCCTGCAGTGTGGAAACAGGCCCTTCAGCCCAACAAGTCCACACTAACCCTCTGAAGAGTAACCCACCCAAACCCATTCCCCTACTCTGTATTAACCCCGACTACTGCAATTGACCTACACACCCCTGAACACTATTGGCAGTTTAGCATGGCCAATTCACCTGACCTGCAATATCTTTGGATCATGGCAGGAAACCAGAACAGGGAGTAAGTGAGGGCTGCAGATGCTGGAGATCATAGCTGAAAATGTGTTGCTGGAAAAGCGCAGCAGGTCAGGCAGCATCCAAGGAGCAGGAGAATCGACGTTTCAGGCATAAGCCCTTCCTGCTCCTGCTCCTTGACCTGCTGCGCTTTTCCAGCAACACATTTTTCAGGAAACCAGAACACCCAGGGGAACCCACATGGACACGGGGAGAATGTGCAAATTCCACACAGACAGTCACCCAAGACTGGAATTGAACTCAGGTCCCTGGCACTGGGAGGCAGCAGTACTAACCACTGAGCTACCATGTTGCTCTGGAACCCTTGCTGCAGTTGTACAGGGCTTTAGTGAGGCCACATCTGGATTATTGTGTGCAGTTTTGGTCTGGTAATAGCGGAAGTGCGATAAATGTTAACCAGACTGAATCCTGGGATGGCAGACTTAGTATGAAGCAAGGGTGGATCATTTCAGACTATATTATTTCGAAGGAATTTAGAAAAAAGGAGGGAATGTCATAGAAACTTACGAAATTCCGACATGATTAGACAGGGATATTGCAAGAGGAATGTTCTCATAGCTGGGAGTCCAGAACTGGAGATCACAGTCTAAGGTTACAGTGGAGGGCAATTAGGGCTGAGATGAGCAGAGATTTCTTCCCCCCCTGAGAGTGGTGAGCTGTTGGAATTCTCTGCAACAGAAAAGCAATTGAAGCCTAAACATTGAATGCTTTCAAGGAAGAGTTCAATATTGTTCTTTGAGCTGAAGAGATCAATGGGTGTGGGGAGAAGGCAGGAACAGGGGACTGAGTTGGATGATCATCAATGTCTCAGTGGTTAGCACTGCTGCCTCATAGCACCAGGAACTCAGGTTTGATTCCAACCTCAGGTGACTCTCTGAGTGGAGGATGGACATTCTCCCCGTGACTGCATGGATTTCTGCCAGGTGCTCCAGCTCCCCCCTCCCACAGTCCAGCAATATGCAGGTTAGGTGAGTTGGCCATACTAGGTTGCCCTGTAGTGTGCAGGTTGGGTGGATTAGCCATGGGAAATATGGCATTACAGGGATAAGGTGGGATGGTCCATTTCGCAAGGTTACTGCACAGTAGGGATTCTGTGATGAGCCAATCATCATTCTGAATGGTGAAGCAAACTCCAAGGGCTGATGGCCTACTCCTGCTCCTATTGCCCCTGTTGACACAACAGCATCAGGCATGTGAAGGATGTGTCCTTTGTTAGAGCTGATGTCTTCATGTCCTGCTGAATATTCTCATAGAGGAGTCCCTTAGGGCTCAGGAAATTATTACCAAGACACACACACACACACACACAAACACACATACACACACACACACGTATCCATGAACAGAACAGTCTTCCACTCATCAGTGAAGAGATGGTGTGCACTGCTGTATGGTGTATCACACAAATCTATGCTGGGTTCTGACAAAATGTCACTGACCTGAACACCGACTATACATTTCTCTCTGCAAATGGTGCCAGAGCTGCTGAGTGCTTACAACATTTCCTGTTTCCAGGAGAGACTTCCAACTTGCGTTGTTTTTCCTTTGTCTTCCCAAGACATTCACTGAATAATTGTTCTGACGTAATGGCCAGGTCATTGTTGCTGCTGGTTCAAGTGGGTCCACAGAAATAACGTGACCGCTTAAATCCTGAATTAGGGGAAAAATGTAATCCTTGTGTTGGAGTTGGGAGGGTAATCCATGTCACAGACAAAGTAGATTAATATTCCAGCTCATTACATCATCCATTTCGATTTCAAGTTCTCAACAATATATTTTTATCAAAAGAAATTGATCCATGGTGAAACGACAGCATGTTTGTAATAAGTCCGTCACATTGTATTATTACTTTGCTTCGCAATCAATAAACACACACAGCAATCAATCTTTGATTTCACATTTGAAGTCTACCCGATGTCTCAAAAAAACAACTGGCCTCAGTGTAGACTGACACTCCCAGCCTCAGTGTGGACTCACTCTCCCAGCCTCAGTGTAGACTGACACTCCCGGCCTCAGTGTGGACTCACTCTCCCAGCCTCAGTGTGGACTCACACGCCCGGCCTCAGTGTGGACTCACACTCCCAGCCACAGTGTGGACTCACTCTCCCGGCCTCAGTGTGGACTCACTCTCCCGGCCTCAGTGTAGACTGACACTCCCAGCCTCAGTGTAGACTGACACTCCCGGCCTCAGTGTAGACTCACACTCCCGGCCTCAGTGTAGACTGACACTCCCAGCCTCAGTGTCGACTCACACTCCCAGCCTCAGTGTGGACTCACACTCCCGGCCTCAGTGTAGACTCACTCTCCCGGCCTCAGTGTGGACTCACACTCCCGGCCTCAGTGTAGACTGACACTCCCAGCCTCAGTGTAGACTGACACTCCCGGCCTCAGTGTGGACTCACTCTCCCAGCCTCAGTGTAGACTGACACTCCCGGCCTCAGTGTGGACTCACTCTCCCAGCCTCAGTGTGGACTCACACGCCCGGCCTCAGTGTGGACTCACACTCCCAGCCTCAGTGTGGACTCACTCTCCCAGCCTCAGTGTAGACTCACACTCCCGGCCTCAGGGTGGACTCACAATCCTGGCCTCAGTGTAGACTCACTCTCCCGGCCTCAGTGTAGACTCACTGTCCCAGCCTCAGTGTGGACTCACACTCCCAGCCTCAGTGAGGACTCACACTCCCGGCCTCAGTGTAGACTGACACTCCCAGCCTCAGTGTGGACTCACACTCCCGGCCTCAGTGTGGACTCACACTCCCGGCCTCAGTGTAGACTGACACTCCCAGCCTCAGTGTAGACTGACACTCCCGGCCTCAGTGTAGACTCACACTCCCGGCCTCAGTGTAGACTGACACTCCCAGCCTCAGTGTCGACTCACACTCCCAGCCTCAGTGTGGACTCACACTCCCGGCCTCAGTGTAGACTCACTCTCCCGGCCTCAGTGTGGACTCACACTCCCGGTCTCAGTGTAGACTGACACTCCCAGCCTCAGTGTAGACTGACACTCCCAGCCTCAGTGTAGACTCACACTCCCAGCCTCAGTGTAGACTGACACTCCCAGCCTCAGTGTTGACTCACACTCCCAGCCTCAGTGTGGACTCACACTCCCAGTCTCAGTGTGGACTCACTCTCCCGGCCTCAGTGTGGAATCACTCTCCCGGCCTCAGTGTGGACTCACTGTCCCGGCCTCAGTGTGGACACACTCTCCCGGCCTCAGGGTGGACTCACACTCCTGGCCTCAGTGTAGACTCACTCTCCCGGCCTCAGTGTAGACTCACTGTCCCGGCCTCAGTGTGGACTCACTCTCCCGGCCTCAGTGTGGACTCACTCTCCCGGCCTCAGTGTCGACTCACTCTCCCGGCCTCAGTGTGGACTCACTCTCCCGGCCTCAGTGTAGACTGACACTCCCAGCCTCAGTGTAGACTGACACTCCCGGCCTCAGTGTAGACTCACACTCCCGGCCTCAGTGTAGACTGACACTCCCAGCCTCAGTGTCGACTCACACTCCCAGCCTCAGTGTGGACTCACACTCCCGGCCTCAGTGTAGACTCACTCTCCCGGCCTCAGTGTGGACTCACACTCCCGGTCTCAGTGTAGACTGACACTCCCAGCCTCAGTGTAGACTGACACTCCCAGCCTCAGTGTAGACTCACACTCCCAGCCTCAGTGTAGACTGACACTCCCAGCCTCAGTGTTGACTCACACTCCCAGCCTCAGTGTGGACTCACACTCCCAGTCTCAGTGTGGACTCACTCTCCCGGCCTCAGTGTGGAATCACTCTCCCGGCCTCAGTGTGGACTCACTGTCCCGGCCTCAGTGTGGACACACTCTCCCGGCCTCAGGGTGGACTCACACTCCTGGCCTCAGTGTAGACTCACTCTCCCGGCCTCAGTGTAGACTCACTGTCCCGGCCTCAGTGTGGACTCACTCTCCCGGCCTCAGTGTGGACTCACTCTCCCGGCCTCAGTGTCGACTCACTCTCCCGGCCTCAGTGTGGACTCACTCTCCCGGCCTCAGTGTGGACTCACTCTCCCGGCCTCAGTGTAGACTCACTCTCCCGGCCTCAGTGTAGACTCACACTCCCGGCCTCAGTGTGGACTCACACTCTCGGCCTTAGTGTAGACTCACTCTCCCGCCCTCAGTGCAGACTCACACTCCCGGCGTCAGAGTGGACTCACACTCTCGGCCTTAGTGTAGACTCACTCTCCCGCCCTCAGTGTAGACTCACACTCCCGGCCTCAGTGTCGACTCACACTCCGGAGCTCATGTGGACTCACTCTTCCGGCCTCAGATGAAACTCACTCTCCCGGCCTCAGTGTAGACTCACTCTCCCGGCCTCAGAGTAAACTCACTCTCCCGGCCTCAGAGCAGACTCACTCTCCCGGCGTCAGAGTAAACTCACTCTCACGACCTCAGTGTAGACTGACACTCCCAGCCTCAGTGTGGACTCACTCTCCCAGCCTCAGTGTGGACTGACACTCCCAGCCTCAGTGTGGACTCACATTCCCGGCCTCAGTGTAGACTCACTCTCCCTGTCTCAGTGTGGACTCACACTCCCAGCCTCAGTGTGGACTCACACTCCCGGCCTCAGTGTGGACTCACATTCCCGGCCTCAGTGTGGACTCACATTCCCGGCCTCAGTGTGGACTCACACTCCCAGCCTCAGTGTGGACTCACATTCCCGGCCTCAGTGTAGACTCACACTCCCGGCCTCAGTGTGGACTCACACTCCCGGCCTCAGTGTAGACTCACTCTCCCTGTCACAGTGTGGACTCACACTCCCAGCCTCAGTGTGGACTCACTATCCCTGTCTCAGTGTGGACTCACATTCCCGGCCTCAGTGTAGACTCACACTCCCGGCCTCAGTGTGGACTCACATTCCCGGCCTCAGTGTAGACTCACTCTCCTGCCCTCAGTGTGGACTCACACTCCCGCCCTTAAAGTAGCCTCACACTCCCGGCCTCAGTGTAGACTCACACTCCCGACCTCAGTGTAGACTCACTCTCCCGGCCTCAGAGTAAACTCACTCTCCCAACCTCAGTGTGGACTCACTCTCCGGGCCTCAGTGTAGACTCACTCTCCCGGCATCAGTGTGGACTCACTCTCCCGCCCTCAGTGTAGACTCACACTCCCGGCCTCAGAGTAAACTCACTCTCCCAGCCTCAGTGTAGACTCGCCCTCCTGGCCTCAGTGTAGACTCACACTCCCGACCTCAGTGTGGACTCATACTCACGGCCTCAGTGTAGACTCACACTCCCGACCTCAGTATAGACTCACTCTCCCGGCCTCAGAGTAAACTCACTCGCATTGCCTCAGTGTAGACTGACACTCCCGGTCTCAGTGTAAACTCACTGTCCTGGCCTCAGTGTGGACTCACTCTCCCGGACTTAGTGTGGACTCACTCTCCCGGCCTCAGTGTGGACTCACTCTCCCGGCCTCAGTGTGGACTCACTCTCCCGGCCTCAGTGTAGACTCACACTCCCGGTCTCAGTGTGGACTCACTCTCCCGGCCCCAGTGTAGACTCACACTCCCTGTCTCAGTGTGGACTCACTCTCCTGGCCTCAGGGTAGACTCACACTCCCAGCCTCAGTGTGGACTCACTCTCTCGCCCTCAGTGTAGACTCACACTCCCTGCCTCAGTGTAGACTCACACTCCCGGCCTCAGTGTAGACTCACACTCCCGGCCTCAGTGTAGACTCACACTCCCGGCCTCAGTGTGGACTCACACTCCCGGCCTCAGTGTCGACTCACTCTCCCGCCCTCAGTGTAGACTCACACTCCCGGCCTTAGTGTCGACTCACACTCCGGACCTCAGTGTGGACTCACTCTCCCGGCCTCAGATGAAACTCACTCTCCCGGCCTCAGTGTAGACTCACTCTCCCGGCCTCAGAGTAAACTCACTCTCCCGGCCTCAGTGCAGACTCACTCTCCCGGCGTCAGAGTAAACTCACTCTCACAACCTCAGTGTAGACTCACTCTCCCGGCGTCAGAGTGAACTCACTCTCACGACCTCAGTGTAGACTGACACTCCCAGCCTCAGTGTGGACTCACTCTCCCAGCCTCAGTGTGGACTGACACTCCCAGCCTCAGTGTGGACTCACACTCCCGGCCTCAGTGTAGACTGACACTCCCAGCCTCAGTGTGGACTCACACTCCCGGCCTCAGTGTAGACTGACACTCCCAGCCTCAGTGTAGACTCACACTCCCAGCCTCAGTGTGGACTCACACTCCCAGCCTCAGTGTGGACTCACACTCCCGGCCTCAGTGTGGACTCACTCTCCCGACCTCAGTGTAGACTCACTCTCCCTGTCTCAGTGTGGACTCACACTCCTGGCCTCAGTGTAGACTCACTCTCCCTGTCTCAGTGTGGACTCACTCTCCCGGCCTCAGTGTGGACTCACACTCCCGGCCTCAGTGTGGACTCACACTCCCGGCCTCAGTGTGGACTCACTCTCCCAGCCTCAGTGTGGACTCACACTCCCGGCCTCAGAGTAAACTCACTCTCCCAGCCTCAGTGTGGACTCACTCTCCCAGCTTCAGTGTAGACTCACTCTCCCGGCCTCATTGTAGACTCACACTCCCGACCTCAGTGTGGACTCATCCTCCCGGCCTCAGTGTGGACTCACTCTCCCGGCCTCAGTACAGACTCACTCTCCCGGCCTCAGTGTAAACACACTCTCCCGGCCTCAGTGTGGACTCACTCTCCCGGCCTCAGTGTGAACTCACTCGCATTGCCTCAGTGTAGACTCGCCCTCCTGGCCTCAGTGTAGACTCACACTCCCGACCTCAGTGTGGACTCATACTCACGGCCTCAGTGTAGACTCACACTCCCGGCCTCAGTATAGACTCACTCTCCCGGCCTCAGAGTAAACTCACTCGCATTGCCTCAGTGTAGACTGACACTCCCGGTCTCAGTGTAGACTCACTGTCCTGGCCTCAGTGTGGACTCACTCTCCCGGACTTAGTGTGGACTCACTCTCCCGGCCTCAGTGTGGACTCACTCTCCCGGCCTCAGTGTAGACTCACACTCCCAGCCTCAGTGTGGACTCACACTCCCAGCCTCAGTGTGGACTCACTCTCCCGGCCTCAGTGTAGACTCACTCTCCCTGTCTCAGTGTGGACTCACTGTCCTGGCCTCAGTGTGGACTCACGCTCCTGGACTTAGTGTGGACTCACTCTCCCGACCTCAGTGTGGACTCACTCTCCCGGCCTCAGTGTGGACTCACTCTCCCGGCCTCAGGGTAGACTCACACTCCCAGCCTCAGTGTGGACTCACTCTCTCGCCCTCAGTGCAGACTCACACTCCCTGCCTCAGTGTAGACTCACACTCCCGGCCTCAGTGTAGACTCACACTCCCGGCCTCAGTGTAGACTCACACTCCCGGCCTCAGTGTAGACTCACTCTCCCTGTCTCAGTGTGGACTCACTGTCCTGGCCTCAGTGTGGACTCACGCTCCTGGACTTAGTGTGGACTCACTCTCCCGGCCTCAGTGTGGACTCACACTCCCGGCCTCAGTGTGGACTCACACTCCCGGCCTCAGTGTCGACTCACACTCCCGGCCTCAGTGTGGACTCACACTCTCGGCCTTAGTGTAGACTCACTCTACCGCCCTCAGTGTAGACTCACACTCCCGGCCTCAGTGTCGACTCACACTCCGGACCTCAGTGTGGACTCACTCTCCTGGCCTCAGTGCAGACTCACTCTCCCGGCGTCAGAGTAAACTCACTCTCACGACCTCAGTGTAGACTCACTCTCCCGGCGTCAGAGTGAACTCACTCTCACGACCTCAGTGTAGACTGACACTCCCGGCCTCAGTGTAGACTGACACTCCCAGCCTCAGTGTGGACTCACACTCCCGGCCTCAGTGTGGACTCACTCTCCCGACCTCAGTGTAGACTCACTCTCCCTGTCTCAGTGTGGACTGACACTCCCAGCCTCAGTGTGGACTCACACTCCCGGCCTCAGTGTAGACTGACACTCCCAGCCTCAGTGTGGACTGACACTCCCAGCCTCAGTGTGGACTCACAATCCCGGCCTCAGTGTAGACTGACACTCCCAGCCTCAGTGAAGACTGACACTCCCAGCCTCAGTGTAGACTCACACTCCCAGCCTCAGTGTGGACTCACACTCCCAGCCTCAGTGTGGACTCACACTCCCAGCCTCAGTGTAGACTCACTCTCCCTGTCTCAGTGTGGACTGACACTCCCAGCCTCAGTGTGGACTCACACTCCCGGCCTCAGTGTAGACTCACTCTCCCTGTCTCAGTGTGGACTCACACTCCCGGCCTCAGTGTAGACTCACTCTCCCGGCCTCAGTGTGGACTCACACTCCCGGCCTCAGTGTAGACTCACTCTCCCGGCCTCAGTGTAGACTCACTCTCCCTGTCTCAGTGTGGACTCACACTCCCGGCCTCAGTGTGGACTCACTCTCCCGACCTCAGTGTAGACTCACTCTCCCTGTCTCAGTGTGGACTCACTCTCCCGGCCTCAGTGTGGACTCACACTTCCGCCCTTAAAGTAGCCTCACACTCCCGGACTCAGTGTGGACTCACACTCCCGGCCTCAGTGTGGACTCACACTCCCGGCCTCAGTGTGGACTCACACTCCTGCCCTCAGTGTGCACTCACTCTCCCGGCCTCAGAGTAAACTCACTCTCCCGACCTCAGTGTAGACTCACTCTCCCGGCCTCAGAGTAAACTCACTCTCCCGACCTCAGTGTGGACTCACTCTCCCGACCTCAGTGTGGACTCACACTCCCGGCCTCAGTGTAGACTCACTCTCCTTGCATCAGTGTGGACTCACTCTCCCGCCCTCAGTGTAGACTCACTCTCCCGGCCTCAGAGTAAACTCACTCTCCCAGCCTCAGTGTGGACTCATACTCCCGGCCTCAGTGTGGACTCACTCTCCCGGCCTCAGTATAGACTCACTCTCCCGGCCTCAGTGTAAACACACTCTCCCGGCCTCAGTGTAGACTCACTCTCCCGACCTCAGTGTGGACTCACTCTCCCGGCCTCAGTGTAGACTCACTCTCCCTGTCTCAGTGTGGACTCACTGTCCTGGCCTCAGTGTGGACTCACTCTCCTGGACTTAGTGTGGACTCACTCTCCCGGCCTCAGTGTGGACTCACTCTCCCGGCCTCAGTGTGGACACACTCTCCCGGCCTCAGTGTAGACTCACACTCCCTGCCTCAGTGTAGACTCACACTGCCGGCCTCAGTGTAGACTCACACTCCCGGCCTCAGTGTAGACTCACACTCCCGGCCTCAGTGTGGACTCACACTCCCGGCCTCAGTGTGGACTCACACTCCCGGCCTCAGTGTCGACTCACACTCCCGGCCTCAGTGTGGACTCACACTCTCGGCCTTAGTGTAGACTCACTCTACCGCCCTCAGTGTAGACTCACACTCCCGGCCTCAGTGTCGACTCACACTCCGGACCTCAGTGTGGACTCACTCTCCTGGCCTCAGTGCAGACTCACTCTCCCGGCGTCAGAGTAAACTCACTCTCACGACCTCAGTGTAGACTCACTCTCCCGGCGTCAGAGTGAACTCACTCTCACGACCTCAGTGTAGACTGACACTCCCGGCCTCAGTGTAGACTGACACTCCCAGCCTTAGTGTGGACTCACACTCCCGGCCTCAGTGTGGACTCACTCTCCCGACCTCAGTGTAGACTCACTCTCCCTGTCTCAGTGTGGACTGACACTCCCAGCCTCAGTGTGGACTCACAATCCCGGCCTCAGTGTAGACTGACACTCCCAGCCTCAGTGAAGACTGACACTCCCAGCCTCAGTGTAGACTCACACTCCCAGCCTCAGTGTGGACTCACACTCCCAGCCTCAGTGTGGACTCACACTCCCGGCCTCAGTGTAGACTCACTCTCCCTGTCTCAGTGTGGACTGACACTCCCAGCCTCAGTGTGGACTCACACTCCCGGCCTCAGTGTAGACTCACTCTCCCTGTCTCAGTGTGGACTCACACTCCCGGCCTCAGTGTAGACTCACTCTCCCGGCCTCAGTGTGGACTCACACTCCCGGCCTCAGTGTAGACTCACTCTCCCGGCCTCAGTGTAGACTCACTCTCCCTGTCTCAGTGTGGACTCACACTCCCGGCCTCAGTGTGGACTCACTCTCCCGACATCAGTGTAGACTCACTCTCCCTGTCTCAGTGTGGACTCACTCTCCCGGCCTCAGTGTGGACTCACACTCCCGCCCTTAAAGTAGCCTCACACTCCCGGCCTCAGTGTGGACTCACACTCCCGGCCTCAGTGTGGACTCACACTCCCGGCCTCAGTGTGGACTCACACTCCCGGCCTCAGTGTAGACTCACTCTCCTGCCCTCAGTGTGGACTCACTCTCCTGGCATCAGTGTAGACTCACTCTCCCGGCCTCAGAGTAAACTCACTCTCGCAGCCTCAATGTGGACTCATACTCCCGGCCTCAGTGTGGACTCACTCTCCCGGCCGCAGTATAGACTCACTCTCCCGGCCTCAGTGTAAACTCACTCTACCGCCCTCAGTGTAGACTCACTCTCCCGACCTCAGTGTGGACTCACTCTCCCGGCCTCAGTGTAGACTCACTCTCCCGGCCTCAGTGTGGACTCACTCTCCCGGCCTCAGTGTAGACTCACTCTCCCTGTCTCAGTGTGGACTCACACTCCCGGCCTCAGTGTAGACTCACTCACCCGGCCTCAGTGTGGACTCACACTCCCGGCCTCAGTGTAGACTCACTCTCCCGGCCTCAGTGTAGACTCACTCTCCCTGTCTCAGTGTGGACTCACACTCCCGGCCTCAGTGTGGACTCACTCTCCCGACGTCAGTGTAGACTCACTCTCCCTGTCTCAGTGTGGACTCACTCTCCCGGCCTCAGTGTGGACTCACACTCCCGCCCTTAAAGTAGCCTCACACTCCCGGCCTCAGTGTGGACTCACACTCCCGGCCTCAGTGTGGACTCACACTCCCGGCCTCAGTGTGGACTCACACTCCCGGCCTCAGTGTGGACTCACACTCCCGGCCTCAGTGTGGACTCACACTCCCGGCCTCAGTGTGGACTCACTCTCCGGGCCTCAGTGTAGACTCACTCTACTGGCATCAGTGTGGACTCACTCTCCCGCCCTCAGTGTAGACTCACTCTCCCGGCCTCAGAGTAAACTCACTCTCCCAGCCTCAATGTGGACTCATACTCCCGGCCTCAGTGTGGACTCACTCTCCCGGCCTCAGTATAGACTCACTCTCCCGGCCTCAGTGTAAACACACTCTCCCGGCCTCAGTGTAGACTCACTCTCCCGACCTCAGTGTGGACTCACTCTCCCGGCCTCAGTGTAGACTCACTCTCCCGGCCTCAGTGTGGACTCACTGTCCTGGCCTCAGTGTGGACTCACTCTCCTGGACTTAGTGTGGACTCACTCTCCCGGCCTCAGTGTGGACTCACTCTCCCGGCCTCAGTGTGGACTCACTCTCTCGCCCTCATTGTAGACTCACACTCCCTGCCTCAGTGTAGACTCACACTGCCGGCCTCAGTGTAGACTCACACTCCCGGCCTCAGTGTAGACTCACACTCCCGGCCTCAGTGTAGACTCACACTCCCGGCCTCAGTGTGGACTCACACTCCCGGCCTCAGTGTGGACTCACACTCCCGGCCTCAGTGTCGACTCACACTCCCGGCCTCAGTGTGGACTCACACTCTCGGCCTTAGTGTAGACTCACTCTACCGGCCTCAGTGTGGACTCACACTCCCGGCCTCAGTGTCGACTCACACTCCCGGCCTCAGTGTCGACTCACACTCCCAGCCTCAGTGTGGACTCACACTCCCGGCCTCAGTGTAGACTGACACTCCCAGCCTCAGTGTGGACTGACACTCCCAGCCTCAGTGTGGACTGACACTCCCAGCCTCAGTGTAGACTGACACTCCCAGCCTCAGTGAAGACTGACACTCCCAGCCTCAGTGTAGACTCACAATCCCAGCCTCAGTGTGGACTCACACTCCCAGCCTCTGTGTGGACTCACACTCCCGGCCTCAGTGTAGACTCACTCTCCCTGTCTCAGTGTGGACTGACACTCCCAGCCTCAGTGTGGACTCACACTCCCGGCCTCAGTGTAGACTCACTCTCCCTGTCTCAGTGTGGACTCACACTCCCGGCCTCAGTGTAGACTCACTCTCCCGGCCTCAGTGTGGACTCACTCTCCCGGCCTCAGTGTAGACTCACTCTCCCGGCCTCAGTGTAGACTCACTCTCCCTGTCTCAGTGTGGACTCACACTCCTGGCCTCAGTGTGGACTCACTCTCCCGACATCAGTGTAGACTCACTCTCCCTGTCTCAGTGTGGACTCACTCTCCCGGCCTCAGTGTTCACTCACACTCCCGCCCTTAAAGTAGCCTCACACTCCCGGCCTCAGTGTGGACTCACACTCCCGGCCTCAGTGTGGACTCACACTCCCGGCCTCAGTGTGGACTCACTCTCCCGGCCTCAGAGTAAACTCACTCTCCCGACCTCAGTGTAGACTCACTCTCCCGGCCTCAGAGTAAACTCACTCTCCCAGCCTCAGTGTGGACTCATACTCCCGGCCTCAGTGTGGACTCACTCTCCCGGCCTCAGTATAGACTCACTCTCCCGGCCTCAGTGTAAACACACTCTCCCGGCCTCAGTGTAGACTCACTCTCCCGGCCTCAGTGTAGACTCGCCCTCCTGGCCTCAGTGTAGACTCACACTCCCGACCTCAGTGTGGACTCATACTCACGGCCTCAGTGTAGACTGACACTCCCGGTCTCAGTGTAGACTCACTCTCCCGGACTTAGTGTGGACTCACTCTCCCGGCCTCAGTGTAGACTCACACTCCCAGCCTCAGTGTGGACTCACTCTCCCGGCCTCAGGGTGGACTCACTCTCCCGGCCTCAGTGTGGACTCACACTCCCGGCCTCAGTGTGGCCTCACACTCCCGGCCTCAGAGTAAACTCACTCTCCCGACCTCAGTGTAGACTCACTCTCCCGGCCTCAGAGCAAACTCACTCTCCCAGCCTCAGTGTGGACTCATACTCCCGGCCTCAGTGTGGACTCACTCTCTCGGCCTCAGTATAGACTCACTCTCCCGGCCTCAGTGTAAACACACTCTCCCGGCCTCAGTGTAGACTCACTCTCCCGGCCTCAGTGTAGACTCGCCCTCCTGGCCTCAGTGTAGACTCACACTCCCGACCTCAGTGTGGACTCACTCTCCCGGCCTCAGTGTGGACTCACACTCCCGGCCTCAGTGTGGACTCACACTCCCGACCACAGTGTGGACTCACTCTCCCGCCCTCAGTGTAGACTCACTCTCCCGGCCTCAGAGTAAACTCACTCTCCCAGCCTCAGTGTGGACTCATACTCCCGGCCTCAGTGTGGACTCACTCTCCCGGCCTCAGTATAGACTCACTCTCCCGGCCTCAGTGTAAACACACTCTCCCGGCCTCAGTGTAGACTCACTCTCCCGACCTCAGTGTGGACTCACTCTCCCGGCCTCAGTGTAGACTCACTCTCCCTGTCTCAGTGTGGACTCACTGTCCTGGCCTCAGTGTGGACTCACTCTCCTGGACTTAGTGTGGACTCACTCTCCCGGCCTCAGTGTGGACTCACTCTCCCGGCCTCAGTGTGGACACACTCTCCCGGCCTCAGTGTAGACTCACACTCCCTGCCTCAGTGTAGACTCACACTGCCGGCCTCAGTGTAGACTCACACTCCCGGCCTCAGTGTAGACTCACACTCCCGGCCTCAGTGTGGACTCACACTCCCGGCCTCAGTGTGGACTCACACTCCCGGCCTCAGTGTCGACTCACACTCCCGGCCTCAGTGTGGACTCACACTCTCGGCCTTAGTGTAGACTCACTCTACCGCCCTCAGTGTAGACTCACACTCCCGGCCTCAGTGTCGACTCACACTCCGGACCTCAGTGTGGACTCACTCTCCTGGCCTCAGTGCAGACTCACTCTCCCGGCGTCAGAGTAAACTCACTCTCACGACCTCAGTGTAGACTCACTCTCCCGGCGTCAGAGTGAACTCACTCTCACGACCTCAGTGTAGACTGACACTCCCGGCCTCAGTGTAGACTGACACTCCCAGCCTTAGTGTGGACTCACACTCCCGGCCTCAGTGTGGACTCACTCTCCCGACCTCAGTGTAGACTCACTCTCCCTGTCTCAGTGTGGACTGACACTCCCAGCCTCAGTGTGGACTCACAATCCCGGCCTCAGTGTAGACTGACACTCCCAGCCTCAGTGAAGACTGACACTCCCAGCCTCAGTGTAGACTCACACTCCCAGCCTCAGTGTGGACTCACACTCCCAGCCTCAGTGTGGACTCACACTCCCGGCCTCAGTGTAGACTCACTCTCCCTGTCTCAGTGTGGACTGACACTCCCAGCCTCAGTGTGGACTCACACTCCCGGCCTCAGTGTAGACTCACTCTCCCTGTCTCAGTGTGGACTCACACTCCCGGCCTCAGTGTAGACTCACTCTCCCGGCCTCAGTGTGGACTCACACTCCCGGCCTCAGTGTAGACTCACTCTCCCGGCCTCAGTGTAGACTCACTCTCCCTGTCTCAGTGTGGACTCACACTCCCGGCCTCAGTGTGGACTCACTCTCCCGACATCAGTGTAGACTCACTCTCCCTGTCTCAGTGTGGACTCACTCTCCCGGCCTCAGTGTGGACTCACACTCCCGCCCTTAAAGTAGCCTCACACTCCCGGCCTCAGTGTGGACTCACACTCCCGGCCTCAGTGTGGACTCACACTCCCGGCCTCAGTGTGGACTCACACTCCCGGCCTCAGTGTAGACTCACTCTCCTGCCCTCAGTGTGGACTCACTCTCCGGGCCTCAGTGTAGACTCACTCTCCTGGCATCAGTGTGGACTCACTCTCCCGCCCTCAGTGTAGACTCACTCTCCCGGCCTCAGAGTAAACTCACTCTCGCAGCCTCAATGTGGACTCATACTCCCGGCCTCAGTGTGGACTCACTCTCCCGGCCGCAGTATAGACTCACTCTCCCGGCCTCAGTGTAAACTCACACTACCGCCCTCAGTGTAGACTCACTCTCCCGACCTCAGTGTGGACTCACTCTCCCGGCCTCAGTGTAGACTCACTCTCCCGGCCTCAGTGTGGACTCACTCTCCCGGCCTCAGTGTAGACTCACTCTCCCTGTCTCAGTGTGGACTCACACTCCCGGCCTCAGTGTAGACTCACTCACCCGGCCTCAGTGTGGACTCACACTCCCGGCCTCAGTGTAGACTCACTCTCCCGGCCTCAGTGTAGACTCACTCTCCCTGTCTCAGTGTGGACTCACACTCCCGGCCTCAGTGTGGACTCACTCTCCCGACGTCAGTGTAGACTCACTCTCCCTGTCTCAGTGTGGACTCACTCTCCCGGCCTCAGTGTGGACTCACACTCCCGCCCTTAAAGTAGCCTCACACTCCCGGCCTCAGTGTGGACTCACACTCCCGGCCTCAGTGTGGACTCACACTCCCGGCCTCAGTGTGGACTCACACTCCCGGCCTCAGTGTGGACTCACACTCCCGGCCTCAGTGTGGACTCACTCTCCGGGCCTCAGTGTAGACTCACTCTACTGGCATCAGTGTGGACTCACTCTCCCGCCCTCAGTGTAGACTCACTCTCCCGGCCTCAGAGTAAACTCACTCTCCCAGCCTCAATGTGGACTCATACTCCCGGCCTCAGTGTGGACTCACTCTCCCGGCCTCAGTATAGACTCACTCTCCCGGCCTCAGTGTAAACACACTCTCCCGGCCTCAGTGTAGACTCACTCTCCCGACCTCAGTGTGGACTCACTCTCCCGGCCTCAGTGTAGACTCACTCTCCCGGCCTCAGTGTGGACTCACTGTCCTGGCCTCAGTGTGGACTCACTCTCCTGGACTTAGTGTGGACTCACTCTCCCGGCCTCAGTGTGGACTCACTCTCCCGGCCTCAGTGTGGACTCACTCTCTCGCCCTCATTGTAGACTCACACTCCCTGCCTCAGTGTAGACTCACACTGCCGGCCTCAGTGTAGACTCACACTCCCGGCCTCAGTGTAGACTCACACTCCCGGCCTCAGTGTGGACTCACACTCCCGGCCTCAGTGTGGACTCACACTCCCGGCCTCAGTGTCGACTCACACTCCCGGCCTCAGTGTGGACTCACACTCTCGGCCTTAGTGTAGACTCACTCTACCGGCCTCAGTGTGGACTCACACTCCCGGCCTCAGTGTCGACTCACACTCCCGGCCTCAGTGTCGACTCACACTCCCAGCCTCAGTGTGGACTCACACTCCCGGCCTCAGTGTGGACTGACACTCCCAGCCTCAGTGTGGACTGACACTCCCAGCCTCAGTGTAGACTGACACTCCCAGCCTCAGTGAAGACTGACACTCCCAGCCTCAGTGTAGACTCACAATCCCAGCCTCAGTGTGGACTCACACTCCCAGCCTCTGTGTGGACTCACACTCCCGGCCTCAGTGTAGACTCACTCTCCCTGTCTCAGTGTGGACTGACACTCCCAGCCTCAGTGTGGACTCACACTCCCGGCCTCAGTGTAGACTCACTCTCCCTGTCTCAGTGTGGACTCACACTCCCGGCCTCAGTGTAGACTCACTCTCCCGGCCTCAGTGTGGACTCACTCTCCCGGCCTCAGTGTAGACTCACTCTCCCGGCCTCAGTGTAGACTCACTCTCCCTGTCTCAGTGTGGACTCACTCTCCCGGCCTCAGTGTTCACTCACACTCCCGCCCTTAAAGTAGCCTCACACTCCCGGCCTCAGTGTGGACTCACACTCCCGGCCTCAGTGTGGACTCACACTCCCGGCCTCAGTGTGGACTCACTCTCCCGGCCTCAGAGTAAACTCACTCTCCCGACCTCAGTGTAGACTCACTCTCCCGGCCTCAGAGTAAACTCACTCTCCCAGCCTCAGTGTGGACTCATACTCCCGGCCTCAGTGTGGACTCACTCTCCCGGCCTCAGTATAGACTCACTCTCCCGGCCTCAGTGTAAACACACTCTCCCGGCCTCAGTGTAGACTCACTCTCCCGGCCTCAGTGTAGACTCGCCCTCCTGGCCTCAGTGTAGACTCACACTCCCGACCTCAGTGTGGACTCATACTCACGGCCTCAGTGTAGACTGACACTCCCGGTCTCAGTGTAGACTCACTCTCCCGGACTTAGTGTGGACTCACTCTCCCGGCCTCAGTGTAGACTCACACTCCCAGTCTCAGTGTGGACTCACTCTCCCGGCCTCAGGGTGGACTCACTCTCCCGGCCTCAGTGTGGACTCACACTCCCGGCCTCAGTGTGGCCTCACACTCCCGGCCTCAGAGTAAACTCACTCTCCCGACCTCAGTGTAGACTCACTCTCCCGGCCTCAGAGCAAACTCACTCTCCCAGCCTCAGTGTGGACTCATACTCCCGGCCTCAGTGTGGACTCACTCTCTCGGCCTCAGTATAGACTCACTCTCCCGGCCTCAGTGTAAACACACTCTCCCGGCCTCAGTGTAGACTCACTCTCCCGGCCTCAGTGTAGACTCGCCCTCCTGGCCTCAGTGTAGACTCACACTCCCGACCTCAGTGTGGACTCACTCTCCCGGCCTCAGTGTGGACTCACACTCCCGGCCTCAGTGTGGACTCACACTCCCGACCACAGTGTGGACTCACTCTCCCGGCCTCAGTGTAGACTCACTCTTCCGGCCTCAGAGTAAACTCACACTCCCGGCCTCAGTGTAGACTCACGCTCCCGGCCTCAGAGTAAACTCACTCTCCCAGCCTCAGTGTGGACTCACAGTCCCAGCCTCAGTATAAACTCACTCTCCCGGCCTCAGAGTAAACACACTCTCCCGGCCTCAGTGTGGACTCACTCTCCCGGCCTCAGTGTGGACTCACTCTCCCGGCCTCAGTGTGAACTCACTCTCCCGGCCTCAGTGTAGAATGGCCCTCCCGGCCTCAGTGTAGACTCACACTCCCGGCCTCAGTGTAGACTCACACTCCCGACCTCAGTGTGGACTCACTGTCCCGGCCTCAGTGTGGACTCATTCTCCCGGCCTCAGTGTGAACTCACTCTCCCGGCCTCAGTGTGGACTCACTCTCCCGGCCTCAGTGTGGACTCACTCTCCCGTCCTCAGTGTGGACTCACTCTCCCGACCTCAGTGTGGACTCATACTCATGGCCTCAGTGTAGACTGACACTCCCGGTCTCAGTGTAGACTTATTGTCCTGGCCTCAGTGTGGACTCACTCTCCCGGACTTATTGTGGACACACACTCCCAGCCTCAGTGTAGACTCACTCTCCCTGTCTCAGTGTGGACTCACACTCCCGGCCTCAGTGTAGACTCACTCTCCCGCCCTCAGTGTAGACTCACTCTCCCGGCCTCAGTGTAGACTCACACTCCCGGCCTCAGTATAGACTCACTCTCCCGCCCTCAGTGTAGACTCACTCTCCCGGCCTCAGTGTGGACTCACTCTCCGGGCCTCAGTGTCGACTCACTCTCCCGGCCTCAGTATAGACTCACACTCCCGGCCTCAGTATAGACTCACTCTCCCGGCCTCAGAGTAAACTCACTCGTATTGCCTCAGTGTAGACTGACACTTCCGGTCTCAGTGTAGACTCACTGTCCTGGCCTCAGTGTGGACTCACTCTCCCGGCCTCAGTGTGGACTCACTCTCCCGGCCTCAGTGAAGGCTCACTCTCCCGGCCTCAGTGTAGACTCACTGTCCCGGCCTCAGTGTGGACTCACTCTCCCGGCCTCAGTGTGGACTCACTCTCCCGGCCTCAGAGTAAACTCACTCTCGCAACCTCAGTGTAGACTGACACTCCCAGCCTCAGTGTGGACTCACTCTCCCAGCCTCAGTGTGGACTCACACTCCCAGCCTCAGTGTGGACTTACACTCCCAGCCTCAGTGTGGACTCACACTCCCGGCCTCAGTGTAGACTGACACTCCCAGCCTCAGTGTGGACTCACACTCCCGGCCTCAGTGTAGACTGACACTCCCAGCCTCAGTGTGGACTCACACTCCCAGCCTCAGTGTGGACTCACACTCCCGGCCTCAGTGTAGACTGACACTCGCTGCCTCAGTGTGGAGTCATACTCCCGGCCTCAGTGTGGACTCACTCTCCTGGCCTCAGTATAGACTCACTCTCCCGGCCTCAGAGTAAACACACTCTCCCGGCCTCAGTGTGGACTCACTCTCCCGGCCTCAGTGTGAACTCACTCTTCCTGCCTCAGTGTAGACTGGCCCTCCCGGCCTCAGTGCAGACTCACACTCCCGGCCTCAGTGTAGACTCACACTCCCGACCTCAGTGTGGACTCACTGTCCCGGCCTCAGTGTGGACTCATTCTCCCGGCCTCAGTGTAGACTCACTCTCCCGGCCTCAGTGTAGACTCACACTCCCGGCCTCAGTGTGGACTCACACTCCCGGCCTCAGTGTGGACTCACACTCCCGGCCTCAGTGTCGACTCACACTCCCGACCTCAGTGTGGACTCACTCTCCCGGCCTCAGTGTGGACTCACTCTCCCTGTCTCAGTGTGGACTCACTCTCCCGGCCTCAGTGTGGACTCACACTCCCGCCCTTAATGTAGCCTCACACTCCCGGCCTCAGTGTGGACTCACACTCCCGGCCTCAGTGTGGACTCACTCTCCGGGCCTCAGTGTGGACTCACACTCCCGGCCTCAGTGTGGACTCACTCTCCCGGACTCAGTGTAGACTCATTCTCCCGGCCTCAGTGTGAACTCACTCTCCCGGCCTCAGTGTGGACTCACTCTCCGGGCCTCAGTGTGGACTCACACTCCCAGCCTCAGTGTGGACTTACACTCCCAGCCTCAGTGTGGACTCACACTCCCGGCCTCAGTGTAGACTGACACTCCCAGCCTCAGTGTGGACTCACACTCCCGGCCTCAGTGTAGACTGACACTCCCAGCCTCAGTGTGGACTCACACTCCCAGCCTCAGTGTGGACTCACACTCCCGGCCTCAGTGTAGACTGACACTCGCTGCCTCAGTGTGGAGTCATACTCCCGGCCTCAGTGTGGACTCACTCTCCTGGCCTCAGTATAGACTCACTCTCCCGGCCTCAGAGTAAACACACTCTCCCGGCCTCAGTGTGGACTCACTCTCCCGGCCTCAGTGTGAACTCACTCTTCCTGCCTCAGTGTAGACTGGCCCTCCCGGCCTCAGTGCAGACTCACACTCCCGGCCTCAGTGTAGACTCACACTCCCGACCTCAGTGTGGACTCACTGTCCCGGCCTCAGTGTGGACTCATTCTCCCGGCCTCAGTGTAGACTCACTCTCCCGGCCTCAGTGTAGACTCACACTCCCGGCCTCAGTGTGGACTCACACTCCCGTCCTCAGTGTGGACTCACACTCCCGGCCTCAGTGTCGACTCACACTCCCGACCTCAGTGTGGACTCACTCTCCCGGCCTCAGTGTGGACTCACTCTCCCTGTCTCAGTGTGGACTCACTCTCCCGGCCTCAGTGTGGACTCACACTCCCGCCCTTAAAGTAGCCTCACACTCCCGGCCTCAGTGTGGACTCACACTCCCGGCCTCAGTGTGGACTCACTCTCCGGGCCTCAGTGTGGACTCACACTCCCGGCCTCAGTGTGGACACACTCTCCCGGACTCAGTGTAGACTCATTCTCCCGGCCTCAGTGTGAACTCACTCTCCCGGCCTCAGTGTGGACTCACTCTCCGGGCCTCAGTGTGGACTCACACTCCCGGCCTCAGTGTGGACTCACTCTCCCGGCCTCAGTGTAGACTCACACTCCCAGCCTCAGTGTAGACTCACTCTCCCAGCCTCAGTGTGGACTCACACTCCCGGCCTCAGTGTAGACTGACACTCCCAGCCTCAGTGTCGACTCACACTCCCAGCCTCAGTGTGGACTCACACTCCCAGCCTCAGTGTGGACTCACTCTCCCGGCCTCAGTGTGGACTCACACTCCCGGCCTCAGTGTGGACTCACTCTCCCGGCCTCAGTGTGGACTCACACTCCCAGCCTCAGTGTGGACTCACACTCCCAGCCTCAGTGTGGACTCACTCTCCCGGCCTCAATGTGGACTCACACTCCCGGCCTCAGTGTGGACTCACTCTCCCGGCCTCAGTGTGGACTCACACTCCCGGCCTCATTGTGGACTCACACTCCCGGCCTCAGTGTGGACTCACTGTCCCGGCCTCAGTGTGGACTCACTCTCCCGGCCTCAGTGTGGACTCACTCTCCCGGACTTAGTGTGGACACACTCTCCCGGCCTCAGTGTAGACTCACTCTCCCGGCCTCAGTGTCGACTCACTCTCCCGGCCTCAGTGTGGACTCACTCTCCCGGCCTCAGTGTCGACTCACTCTCCCGGCCTCAGTGTGGACTCACTCTCCCGGCCTCAGTGTAGACTCACTCTCCCGGCCTCAGTGTAGACTCACACTCCCGGCCTCAGTGTGGACTCACACTTTCGGCCTTAGTGTAGACTCACACTCCCGGCCTCAGTGTCGACTCACACTCCGGAGCTCATGTGGACTCACTCTTCCGGCCTCAGATGAAACTCACTCTCCCGGCCTCAGTGTAGACTCACTCTCCCGGCCTCAGAGTAAACTCACTCTCCCGGCCTCAGTGCAGACTCACTCTCCCGGCGTCAGAGTAAACTCACTCTCACGACCTCAGTGTAGACTGACACTCCCAGCCTCAGTGTGGACTCACTCTCCCGGCCTCAGTGTAGACTGACACTCCCAGCCGCAGTGTGGACTCACACTCCCAGCCTCAGTGTAGACTCACTCTCCCTGTCTCAGTGTGGACTCACTCTCCCGCCCTCAGTGTGGACTCACACTCCCAGCCTCAGTGTGGACTCACACTCCCGCCCTTAGTGTAGACTCACTCTCCCGGCCTCAGAGTAAACTCACTCTCCCGACCTCAGTGTAGACTCACTCTCCCGGCCTCAGAGTAAACTCACTCTCCCTGTCTCAGTGTGGACTCACTCTCCTGCCCTCAGTGTAGACTCACACTCCCGCCCTTAAAGTAGCCTCACACTCGTGGCCTCAGTGTAGACTCACACTCCCGACCTCAGTGTAGACTCACTCTCCCGGCCTCAGAGTAAACTCACTCTCCCGACCTCAGTGTAGACTCACTCTCCCGGCCTCAGAGTAAACTCACTCTCCCGACCTCAGTGTGGACTCACTCTCCGGGCCTCAGTGTAGACTCACTCTCCCGGCATCAGTGTGGACTCACTCTCCCGCCCTCAGTGTAGACTCACACTCCCGGCCTCAGAGTAAACTCACTCTCCCAGCCTCAGTGTGGACTCACTCTCCCGGCCTCAGTGTAGACTCACTCTCCCGGCCTCAGTGTAGACTCACTCTCCCGGCCTCAGTGTAAACACACTCTCCCGGCCTCAGTGTGGACTCACTCTCCCGGCCTCAGTGTGAACTCACTCGCATTGCCTCAGTGTAGACTCACACTCCCGACCTCAGTGTGGACTCATACTCACGGCCTCAGTGTAGACTCACACTCCCGGCCTCAGTATAGACTCACTCTCCCGGCCTCAGAGTAAACTCACTCGCATTGCCTCAGTGTTGACTGACACTCCCGGTCTCAGTGTAGACTCACTGTCCTGGCCTCAGTGTGGACTCACTCTCCCGGCCTCAGTGTGGACTCACTCTCCCGGCCTCAGTGTAGACTCACTCTCCCGGCCTCAGTGTAGACTCACACTCCCAGCCTCAGTGTGGACTCACTCTCCCGGCCTCAGTGTGGACTCACTCTCCCGGCCTCAGTGTGGACTCACTCTCCCGGCCTCAGTGTAGACTCACAGTCCCAGCCTCAGTGTGGACTCACTCTCCCGGCCTCAGTGTGGACTCACTCTCCCGGCCTCAGTGTGGACTCACTCTCCCGGCCTCAGTGTAGACTCACACTCCCAGCCTCAGTGTGGACTCACTCTCCCGGCCTCAGTGTAGACTCACTCTCCCTGTCTCAGTGTGGACTCACTCTCCCGGCCTCAGTGTGGACTCACTCTCCCGGCCTCAGGGTAGACTCACACTCCCAGCCTCAGTGTGGACTCACTCTCTCGCCCTCAGTGTAGACTCACACTCCCTGCCTCAGTGTAGACTCACACTCCCGCCCTCAGTGTAGACTCACACTCCCGGCCTGAGTGTAGTCTCACACTCCCGGCCTCAGTGTGGACTCACACTCCCGGCCTCAGTGTGGACTCACACTCCCGGCCTCAGTGTCGACTCACACTCCCGGCCTCAGTGTGGACTCACACTCTCGGCCTTAGTGTAGACTCACTCTCCCGCCCTCAGTGTAGACTCACACTCCCGGCCTTAGTGTCGACTCACACTCCGGACCTCAGTGTGGACTCACTCTCCCGGCCTCAGATGAAACTCACTCTCCCGGCCTCAGTGTAGACTCACTCTCCCGGCCTCAGAGTAAACTCACTCTCCCGGCCTCAGTGCAGACTCACTCTCCCGGCGTCAGAGTAAACTCACTCTCACAACCTCAGTGTAGACTCACTCTCCCGGCGTCAGAGTGAACTCACTCTCACGACCTCAGTGTAGACTGACACTCCCAGCCTCAGTGTGGACTCACTCTCCCTGTCTCAGTGTGGACTCACTCTCCCGGCCTCAGTGTGGACTGACACTCCCAGCCTCAGTGTGGACTCACACTCCCGGCCTCAGTGTAGACTGACACTCCCAGCCTCAGTGTGGACTCACACTCCCGGCCTCAGTGTAGACTCACTCTCCCTGTCTAAGTGTGGACTGACACTCCCGGCCTCAGTGTGGACTCACACTCCCGGCCTCAGTGTAGACTGACACTCCCAGCCTCAGTGTAGACTCACACTCCCAGCCTCAGTGTGGACTCACACTCCCAGCCTCAGTGTGGACTCACACTCCCAGCCTCAGTGTGGACTCACTCTCCCTGTCTCAGTGTGGACTCACTCTCCCGGCCTCAGTGTGGACTCGCATTCCCGGCCTCAGTGTGGACTCACACTCCCGGCCTCAGTGTGGACTCACTCTCCCAGCCTCAGTGTGGACTCACACTCCCGGCCTCAGAGTAAACTCACTCTCCCAGCCTCAGTGTGGACTCACTCTCCCAGCTTCAGTGTAGACTCACTCTCCCGGCCTCATTGTAGACTCACACTCCCGACCTCAGTGTGGACTCATCCTCCCGGCCTCAGTGTGGACTCACTCTCCCGGCCTCAGTACAGACTCACTCTCCCGTCCTCAGTGTAAACACACTCTCCCGGCCTCAGTGTGGACTCACTCTCCCAGCCTCAGTGTGAACTCACTCGCATTGCCTCAGTGTAGACTCGCCCTCCTGGCCTCAGTGTAGACTCACTCTCCCGGCCTCAGTGTGGACTCACACTCCCGGCCTCAGTGTAGACTCACACTCCCAGCCTCAGTGTAGACTGACACTCCCAGCCTCAGTGTCGACTCACACTCCCAGCCTCAGTGTGGACTCACACTCCCAGCCTCAGTGTGGACTCACTCTCCCGGCCTCAGTGTGGACTCACTCTCCCGGCCTCAGTGTGGACTCACTCTCCCGGCCTCAGTGTAGACTGACACTCCCAGCCGCAGTGTGGACTCACACTCCCAGCCTCAGTGTAGACTCACTCTCCCTGTCTCAGTGTGGACTCACACTCTCGGCCTCAGTGTAGACTCACTCTCCCTGTCTCAGTGTGGACTCACTCTCCTGCCCTCAGTGTAGACTCACACTCCCGACCTCAGTGTAGACTCACTCTCCCGGCCTCAGAGTAAACTCACTCTCCCGACCTCAGTGTGGACTCACTCTCCCGGCATCAGTGTAGACTCACTCTCCCGCCCTCAGTGTAGACTCACACTTCCGGCCTCAGAGTAAACTCACTCTCCCAGCCTCAGTGTGGACTCACTCTCCCAGCCTCAGTGTAGACTCACTCTCCCGGCCTCAGTGTAGACTCACTCTCCCGGCCTCAGTGTAAACACACTCTCCCGGCCTCAGTGTGGACTCACTCTCCCAGCCTCAGTGTAGACTCACTCTCCCGGCCTCAGTGTAGACTCACTCTCCCGGCCTCAGTGTAAACACACTCTCCCGGCCTCAGTGTAGACTCACACTCCCGACCTCAGTGTGGACTCATACTCACGGCCTCAGTGTAGACTCACACTCCCGGCCTCAGTATAGACTCACTCTCCCGGCCTCAGAGTAAACTCACTCGCATTGCCTCAGTGTAGACTGACACTCCCGGTCTCAGTGTAAACTCACTGTCCTGGCCTAAGTGTGGACTCACTCTCCCGGCCTCAGTGTGGACTCACTCTCCCGGCCTCAATGTAGACTCACTCTCCCGGCCTCAGTGTAGACTCACACTCCCAGCCTCAGTGTGGACTCACTCTCCCGGCCTCAGTGTGGACTCACACTCCCGGCCTCAGTGTAGACTCACACTCCCAGCCTCAGTGTGGACTCACTCTCTCGCCCTCAGTGTAGACTCACTCTCCCGACCTCAGTGTAGACTCACACTCCCGGCCTCAGTGTAGACTCACACTCCCGGCCTCAGTGTAGACTCACACTCCCGGCCTGAGTGTAGTCTCACACTCCCGGCCTTAGTGTAGACTCACTCTCCCGCCCTCAGTGTAGACTCACACTCCCGGCCTCAGTGTGGACTCACACTTTCGGCCTTAGTGTAGACTCACACTCCCGGCCTCAGTGTCGACTCACACTCCGGAGCTCATGTGGACTCACTCTTCCGGCCTCAGATGAAACTCACTCTCCCGGCCTCAGTGCAGACTCACTCTCCCGGCCTCAGAGTAAACTCACTCTCCCGGCCTCAGTGCAGACTCACTCTCCCGGCGTCAGAGTAAACTCACTCTCACGACCTCAGTGTAGACTGACACTCCCAGCCTCAGTGTGGACTCACTCTCCCGGCCTCAGTGTAGACTGACACTCCCAGCCGCAGTGTGGACTCACACTCCCAGCCTCAGTGTAGACTCACTCTCCCTGTCTCAGTGTGGACTCACTCTCCCTGTCTCAGTGTGGACTCACTCTCCTGCCCTCAGTGTAGACTCACACTCCCGACCTCAGTGTAGACTCACTCTCCCGGCCTCAGAGTAAACTCACTCTCCCGACCTCAGTGTGGACTCACTCTCCCGGCATCAGTGTAGACTCACTCTCCCGCCCTCAGTGTAGACTCACACTCCCGGCCTCAGAGTAAACTCACTCTCCCAGCCTCAGTGTGGACTCACTCTCCCAGCCTCAGTGTAGACTCACTCTCCCGGCCTCAGTGTAGACTCACTCTCCCGGCCTCAGTGTAAACACACTCTCCCGGCCTCAGTGTGGACTCACTCTCCCGGCGTCAGAGTGAACTCACTCTCACGACCTCAGTGTAGACTGACACTCCCAACCTCAGTGTGGACTCACTCTCCCGGCCTCAGTGTGGACTCACACTCCCGGCCTCATTGTGGACTCACTGTCCCGGCCTCAGTGTGGACTCACTCTCCCGGCCTCAGGGTGGACTCACACTCCTGGCCTCAGTGTAGACTCACTGTCCCGGCCTCAGTGTGGACTCACTCTCCCGGCCTCAGTGTGGACTCACACTCCCGGCCTCAGTGTGGACTCACTCTCCCGGACTTAGTGTGGACACACTCTCCCGGCCTCAGTGTAGACTCACTCTCCCGGCCTCAGTGTCGACTCACTCTCCCGGCCTCAGTGTGGACTCACTCTCCCGGCCTCAGTGTGGACTCACTCTCCCGGCCTCAGTGTAGACTCAATCTCCCGGCCTCAGTGTGGACTCACTCTCCCGGCCTCAGTGTAGACTCACACTCCCGGCCTCAGTGTGGACTCACACTCTCGGCCTTAGTGTCGACTCACTCTCCCGCCCTCAGTGTAGACTCACACTCCCGGCCTCAGTGTGGACTCACACTTTCGGCCTTAGTGTAGACTCACACTCCCGGCCTCAGTGTCGACTCACACTCCGGAGCTCATGTGGACTCACTCTTCCGGCCTCAGATGAAACTCACTCTCCCGGCCTCAGTGCAGACTCACTCTCCCGGCCTCAGAGTAAACTCACTCTCCCGGCCTCAGTGCAGACTCACTCTCCCGGCGTCAGAGCAAACTCACTCTCACGACCTCAGTGTAGACTGACACTCCCAGCCTCAGTGTGGACTCACTCTCCCGGCCTCAGTGTAGACTGACACTCCCAGCCGCAGTGTGGACTCACACTCCCAGCCTCAGTGTAGACTCACTCTCCCTGTCTCAGTGTGGACTCACTCTCCCTGTCTCAGTGTGGACTCACTCTCCTGCCCTCAGTGTAGACTCACACTCCCGACCTCAGTGTAGACTCACTCTCCCGGCCTCAGAGTAAACTCACTCTCCCGACCTCAGTGTGGACTCACTCTCCCGGCATCAGTGTAGACTCACTCTCCCGCCCTCAGTGTAGACTCACACTCCCGGCCTCAGAGTAAACTCACTCTCCCAGCCTCAGTGTGGACTCACTCTCCCAGCCTCAGTGTAGACTCACTCTCCCGGCCTCAGTGTAGACTCACTCTCCCGGCCTCAGAGTAAACTCACTCTCCCGGCCTCAGTGCAGACTCACTCTCCCGGCGTCAGAGTAAACTCACTCTCACGACCTCAGTGTAGACTGACACTCCCAGCCTCAGTGTGGACTCACTCTCCCGGCCTCAGTGTAGACTGACACTCCCAGCCGCAGTGTGGACTCACACTCCCAGCCTCAGTGTAGACTCACTCTCCCTGTCTCAGTGTGGACTCACTCTCCCGCCCTCAGTGTGGACTCACACTCCCAGCCTCAGTGTGGACTCACACTCCCGCCCTTAGTGTAGACTCACTCTCCCGGCCTCAGAGTAAACTCACTCTCCCGACCTCAGTGTAGACTCACTCTCCCGGCCTCAGAGTAAACTCACTCTCCCTGTCTCAGTGTGGACTCACTCTCCTGCCCTCAGTGTAGACTCACACTCCCGCCCTTAAAGTAGCCTCACACTCGTGGCCTCAGTGTAGACTCACACTCCCGACCTCAGTGTAGACTCACTCTCCCGGCCTCAGAGTAAACTCACTCTCCCGACCTCAGTGTAGACTCACTCTCCCGGCCTCAGAGTAAACTCACTCTCCCGACCTCAGTGTGGACTCACTCTCCGGGCCTCAGTGTAGACTCACTCTCCCGGCATCAGTGTGGACTCACTCTCCCGCCCTCAGTGTAGACTCACACTCCCGGCCTCAGAGTAAACTCACTCTCCCAGCCTCAGTGTGGACTCACTCTCCCGGCCTCAGTGTAGACTCACTCTCCCGGCCTCAGTGTAGACTCACTCTCCCGGCCTCAGTGTAAACACACTCTCCCGGCCTCAGTGTGGACTCACTCTCCCGGCCTCAGTGTGAACTCACTCGCATTGCCTCAGTGTAGACTCACACTCCCGACCTCAGTGTGGACTCATACTCACGGCCTCAGTGTAGACTCACACTCCCGGCCTCAGTATAGACTCACTCTCCCGGCCTCAGAGTAAACTCACTCGCATTGCCTCAGTGTTGACTGACACTCCCGGTCTCAGTGTAGACTCACTGTCCTGGCCTCAGTGTGGACTCACTCTCCCGGCCTCAGTGTGGACTCACTCTCCCGGCCTCAGTGTAGACTCACTCTCCCGGCCTCAGTGTAGACTCACACTCCCAGCCTCAGTGTGGACTCACTCTCCCGGCCTCAGTGTGGACTCACTCTCCCGGCCTCAGTGTGGACTCACTCTCCCGGCCTCAGTGTAGACTCACAGCCCCAGCCTCAGTGTGGACTCACTCTCCCGGCCTCAGTGTAGACTCACTCTCCCGGCCTCAGTGTGGACTCACTCTCCCGGCCTCAGTGTAGACTCACACTCCCAGCCTCAGTGTGGACTCACTCTCCCGGCCTCAGTGTAGACTCACTCTCCCTGTCTCAGTGTGGACTCACTCTCCCGGCCTCAGTGTGGACTCACTCTCCCGGCCTCAGGGTAGACTCACACTCCCAGCCTCAGTGTGGACTCACTCTCTCGCCCTCAGTGTAGACTCACACTCCCTGCCTCAGTGTAGACTCACACTCCCGCCCTCAGTGTAGACTCACACTCCCGGCCTGAGTGTAGTCTCACACTCCCGGCCTCAGTGTGGACTCACACTCCCGGCCTCAGTGTGGACTCACACTCCCGGCCTCAGTGTCGACTCACACTCCCGGCCTCAGTGTGGACTCACACTCTCGGCCTTAGTGTAGACTCACTCTCCCGCCCTCAGTGTAGACTCACACTCCCGGCCTCAGAGTAAACTCACTCTCCCAGCCTCAGTGTGGACTCACTCTCCCAGCCTCAGTGTAGACTCACTCTCCCGGCCTCAGTGTAGACTCACTCTCCCGGCCTCAGAGTAAACTCACTCTCCCGGCCTCAGTGCAGACTCACTCTCCCGGCGTCAGAGTAAACTCACTCTCACGACCTCAGTGTAGACTGACACTCCCAGCCTCAGTGTGGACTCACTCTCCCGGCCTCAGTGTAGACTGACACTCCCAGCCGCAGTGTGGACTCACACTCCCAGCCTCAGTGTAGACTCACTCTCCCTGTCTCAGTGTGGACTCACTCTCCCGCCCTCAGTGTGGACTCACACTCCCAGCCTCAGTGTGGACTCACACTCCCGCCCTTAGTGTAGACTCACTCTCCCGGCCTCAGAGTAAACTCACTCTCCCGACCTCAGTGTAGACTCACTCTCCCGGCCTCAGAGTAAACTCACTCTCCCTGTCTCAGTGTGGACTCACTCTCCTGCCCTCAGTGTAGACTCACACTCCCGCCCTTAAAGTAGCCTCACACTCGTGGCCTCAGTGTAGACTCACACTCCCGACCTCAGTGTAGACTCACTCTCCCGGCCTCAGAGTAAACTCACTCTCCCGACCTCAGTGTAGACTCACTCTCCCGGCCTCAGAGTAAACTCACTCTCCCGACCTCAGTGTGGACTCACTCTCCGGGCCTCAGTGTAGACTCACTCTCCCGGCATCAGTGTGGACTCACTCTCCCGCCCTCAGTGTAGACTCACACTCCCGGCCTCAGAGTAAACTCACTCTCCCAGCCTCAGTGTGGACTCACTCTCCCGGCCTCAGTGTAGACTCACTCTCCCGGCCTCAGTGTAGACTCACTCTCCCGGCCTCAGTGTAAACACACTCTCCCGGCCTCAGTGTGGACTCACTCTCCCGGCCTCAGTGTGAACTCACTCGCATTGCCTCAGTGTAGACTCACACTCCCGACCTCAGTGTGGACTCATACTCACGGCCTCAGTGTAGACTCACACTCCCGGCCTCAGTATAGACTCACTCTCCCGGCCTCAGAGTAAACTCACTCGCATTGCCTCAGTGTTGACTGACACTCCCGGTCTCAGTGTAGACTCACTGTCCTGGCCTCAGTGTGGACTCACTCTCCCGGCCTCAGTGTGGACTCACTCTCCCGGCCTCAGTGTAGACTCACTCTCCCGGCCTCAGTGTAGACTCACACTCCCAGCCTCAGTGTGGACTCACACTCCCAGCCTCAGTGTAGACTCACTCTCCCTGTCTCAGTGTGGACTCACTCTCCCGCCCTCAGTGTGGACTCACACTCCCAGCCTCAGTGTGGACTCACACTCCCGCCCTTAGTGTAGACTCACTCTCCCGGCCTCAGAGTAAACTCACTCTCCCGACCTCAGTGTAGACTCACTCTCCCGGCCTCAGAGTAAACTCACTCTCCCTGTCTCAGTGTGGACTCACTCTCCTGCCCTCAGTGTAGACTCACACTCCCGCCCTTAAAGTAGCCTCACACTCGTGGCCTCAGTGTAGACTCACACTCCCGACCTCAGTGTAGACTCACTCTCCCGGCCTCAGAGTAAACTCACTCTCCCGACCTCAGTGTAGACTCACTCTCCCGGCCTCAGAGTAAACTCACTCTCCCGACCTCAGTGTGGACTCACTCTCCGGGCCTCAGTGTAGACTCACTCTCCCGGCATCAGTGTGGACTCACTCTCCCGCCCTCAGTGTAGACTCACACTCCCGGCCTCAGAGTAAACTCACTCTCCCAGCCTCAGTGTGGACTCACTCTCCCGGCCTCAGTGTAGACTCACTCTCCCGGCCTCAGTGTAGACTCACTCTCCCGGCCTCAGTGTAAACACACTCTCCCGGCCTCAGTGTGGACTCACTCTCCCGGCCTCAGTGTGAACTCACTCGCATTGCCTCAGTGTAGACTCACACTCCCGACCTCAGTGTGGACTCATACTCACGGCCTCAGTGTAGACTCACACTCCCGGCCTCAGTATAGACTCACTCTCCCGGCCTCAGAGTAAACTCACTCGCATTGCCTCAGTGTTGACTGACACTCCCGGTCTCAGTGTAGACTCACTGTCCTGGCCTCAGTGTGGACTCACTCTCCCGGCCTCAGTGTGGACTCACTCTCCCGGCCTCAGTGTAGACTCACTCTCCCGGCCTCAGTGTAGACTCACACTCCCAGCCTCAGTGTGGACTCACTCTCCCGGCCTCAGTGTGGACTCACTCTCCCGGCCTCAGTGTGGACTCACTCTCCCGGCCTCAGTGTAGACTCACAGCCCCAGCCTCAGTGTGGACTCACTCTCCCGGCCTCAGTGTAGACTCACTCTCCCGGCCTCAGTGTGGACTCACTCTCCCGGCCTCAGTGTAGACTCACACTCCCAGCCTCAGTGTGGACTCACTCTCCCGGCCTCAGTGTAGACTCACTCTCCCTGTCTCAGTGTGGACTCACTCTCCCGGCCTCAGTGTGGACTCACTCTCCCGGCCTCAGGGTAGACTCACACTCCCAGCCTCAGTGTGGACTCACTCTCTCGCCCTCAGTGTAGACTCACACTCCCTGCCTCAGTGTAGACTCACACTCCCGCCCTCAGTGTAGACTCACACTCCCGGCCTGAGTGTAGTCTCACACTCCCGGCCTCAGTGTGGACTCACACTCCCGGCCTCAGTGTGGACTCACACTCCCGGCCTCAGTGTCGACTCACACTCCCGGCCTCAGTGTGGACTCACACTCTCGGCCTTAGTGTAGACTCACTCTCCCGCCCTCAGTGTAGACTCACACTCCCGGCCTCAGAGTAAACTCACTCTCCCAGCCTCAGTGTGGACTCACTCTCCCAGCCTCAGTGTAGACTCACTCTCCCGGCCTCAGTGTAGACTCACTCTCCCGGCCTCAGAGTAAACTCACTCTCCCGGCCTCAGTGCAGACTCACTCTCCCGGCGTCAGAGTAAACTCACTCTCACGACCTCAGTGTAGACTGACACTCCCAGCCTCAGTGTGGACTCACTCTCCCGGCCTCAGTGTAGACTGACACTCCCAGTCTCAGTGTGGACTCACACTCCCAGCCTCAGTGTAGACTCACTCTCCCTGTCTCAGTGTGGACTCACTCTCCCGCCCTCAGTGTGGACTCACACTCCCAGCCTCAGTGTGGACTCACACTCCCGCCCTTAGTGTAGACTCACTCTCCCGGCCTCAGAGTAAACTCACTCTCCCGACCTCAGTGTAGACTCACTCTCCCGGCCTCAGAGTAAACTCACTCTCCCTGTCTCAGTGTGGACTCACTCTCCTGCCCTCAGTGTAGACTCACACTCCCGCCCTTAAAGTAGCCTCACACTCGTGGCCTCAGTGTAGACTCACACTCCCGACCTCAGTGTAGACTCACTCTCCCGGCCTCAGAGTAAACTCACTCTCCCGACCTCAGTGTAGACTCACTCTCCCGGCCTCAGAGTAAACTCACTCTCCCGACCTCAGTGTGGACTCACTCTCCGGGCCTCAGTGTAGACTCACTCTCCCGGCATCAGTGTGGACTCACTCTCCCGCCCTCAGTGTAGACTCACACTCCCGGCCTCAGAGTAAACTCACTCTCCCAGCCTCAGTGTGGACTCACTCTCCCGGCCTCAGTGTAGACTCACTCTCCCGGCCTCAGTGTAGACTCACTCTCCCGGCCTCAGTGTAAACACACTCTCCCGGCCTCAGTGTGGACTCACTCTCCCGGCCTCAGTGTGAACTCACTCGCATTGCCTCAGTGTAGACTCACACTCCCGACCTCAGTGTGGACTCATACTCACGGCCTCAGTGTAGACTCACACTCCCGGCCTCAGTATAGACTCACTCTCCCGGCCTCAGAGTAAACTCACTCGCATTGCCTCAGTGTTGACTGACACTCCCGGTCTCAGTGTAGACTCACTGTCCTGGCCTCAGTGTGGACTCACTCTCCCGGCCTCAGTGTGGACTCACTCTCCCGGCCTCAGTGTAGACTCACTCTCCCGGCCTCAGTGTAGACTCACACTCCCAGCCTCAGTGTGGACTCACTCTCCCGGCCTCAGTGTGGACTCACTCTCCCGGCCTCAGTGTGGACTCACTCTCCCGGCCTCAGTGTAGACTCACAGTCCCAGCCTCAGTGTGGACTCACTCTCCCGGCCTCAGTGTAGACTCACTCTCCCGGCCTCAGTGTGGACTCACTCTCCCGGCCTCAGTGTAGACTCACACTCCCAGCCTCAGTGTGGACTCACTCTCCCGGCCTCAGTGTAGACTCACTCTCCCTGTCTCAGTGTGGACTCACTCTCCCGGCCTCAGTGTGGACTCACTCTCCCGGCCTCAGGGTAGACTCACACTCCCAGCCTCAGTGTGGACTCACTCTCTCGCCCTCAGTGTAGACTCACACTCCCTGCCTCAGTGTAGACTCACACTCCCGCCCTCAGTGTAGACTCACACTCCCGGCCTGAGTGTAGTCTCACACTCCCGGCCTCAGTGTGGACTCACACTCCCGGCCTCAGTGTGGACTCACACTCCCGGCCTCAGTGTCGACTCACACTCCCGGCCTCAGTGTGGACTCACACTCTCGGCCTTAGTGTAGACTCACTCTCCCGCCCTCAGTGTAGACTCACACTCCCGGCCTTAGTGTCGACTCACACTCCGGACCTCAGTGTGGACTCACTCTCCCGGCCTCAGATGAAACTCACTCTCCCGGCCTCAGTGTAGACTCACTCTCCCGGCCTCAGAGTAAACTCACTCTCCCGGCCTCAGTGCAGACTCACTCTCCCGGCGTCAGAGTAAACTCACTCTCACAACCTCAGTGTAGACTCACTCTCCCGGCGTCAGAGTGAACTCACTCTCACGACCTCAGTGTAGACTGACACTCCCAGCCTCAGTGTGGACTCACTCTCCCTGTCTCAGTGTGGACTCACTCTCCCGGCCTCAGTGTGGACTGACACTCCCAGCCTCAGTGTGGACTCACACTCCCGGCCTCAGTGTAGACTGACACTCCCAGCCTCAGTGTGGACTCACACTCCCGGCCTCAGTGTAGACTCACTCTCCCTGTCTAAGTGTGGACTGACACTCCCGGCCTCAGTGTGGACTCACACTCCCGGCCTCAGTGTAGACTGACACTCCCAGCCTCAGTGTAGACTCACACTCCCAGCCTCAGTGTGGACTCACACTCCCAGCCTCAGTGTGGACTCACACTCCCAGCCTCAGTGTGGACTCACTCTCCCTGTCTCAGTGTGGACTCACTCTCCCGGCCTCAGTGTGGACTCGCATTCCCGGCCTCAGTGTGGACTCACACTCCCGGCCTCAGTGTGGACTCACTCTCCCAGCCTCAGTGTGGACTCACACTCCCGGCCTCAGAGTAAACTCACTCTCCCAGCCTCAGTGTGGACTCACTCTCCCAGCTTCAGTGTAGACTCACTCTCCCGGCCTCATTGTAGACTCACACTCCCGACCTCAGTGTGGACTCATCCTCCCGGCCTCAGTGTGGACTCACTCTCCCGGCCTCAGTACAGACTCACTCTCCCGTCCTCAGTGTAAACACACTCTCCCGGCCTCAGTGTGGACTCACTCTCCCGGCCTCAGTGTGAACTCACTCGCATTGCCTCAGTGTAGACTCGCCCTCCTGGCCTCAGTGTAGACTCACTCTCCCGGCCTCAGTGTGGACTCACACTCCCAGCCTCAGTGTGGACTCACTCTCCCGGCCTCAGTGTGGACTCACTCTCCCGGCCTCAGTGTGGACTCACACTCCCAGCCTCAGTGTAGACTGACACTCCCAGCCTCAGTGTCGACTCACACTCCCAGCCTCAGTGTGGACTCACACTCCCAGCCTCAGTGTGGACTCACTCTCCCGGCCTCAGTGTGGACTCACTCTCCCGGCCTCAGTGTGGACTCACTCTCCCGGCCTCAGTGTAGACTGACACTCCCAGCCGCAGTGTGGACTCACACTCCCAGCCTCAGTGTAGACTCACTCTCCCTGTCTCAGTGTGGACTCACACTCTCGGCCTCAGTGTAGACTCACTCTCCCTGTCTCAGTGTGGACTCACTCTCCTGCCCTCAGTGTAGACTCACACTCCCGACCTCAGTGTAGACTCACTCTCCCGGCCTCAGAGTAAACTCACTCTCCCGACCTCAGTGTGGACTCACTCTCCCGGCATCAGTGTAGACTCACTCTCCCGCCCTCAGTGTAGACTCACACTCCCGGCCTCAGAGTAAACTCACTCTCCCAGCCTCAGTGTGGACTCACTCTCCCAGCCTCAGTGTAGACTCACTCTCCCGGCCTCAGTGTAGACTCACTCTCCCGGCCTCAGTGTAAACACACTCTCCCGGCCTCAGTGTGGACTCACTCTCCCAGCCTCAGTGTAGACTCACTCTCCCGGCCTCAGTGTAGACTCACTCTCCCGGCCTCAGTGTAAACACACTCTCCCGGCCTCAGTGTAGACTCACACTCCCGACCTCAGTGTGGACTCATACTCACGGCCTCAGTGTAGACTCACACTCCCGGCCTCAGTATAGACTCACTCTCCCGGCCTCAGAGTAAACTCACTCGCATTGCCTCAGTGTAGACTGACACTCCCGGTCTCAGTGTAAACTCACTGTCCTGGCCTCAGTGTGGACTCACTCTCCCGGCCTCAGTGTGGACTCACTCTCCCGGCCTCAATGTAGACTCACTCTCCCGGCCTCAGTGTAGACTCACACTCCCAGCCTCAGTGTGGACTCACTCTCCCGGCCTCAGTGTGGACTCACACTCCCGGCCTCAGTGTAGACTCACACTCCCAGCCTCAGTGTGGACTCACTCTCTCGCCCTCAGTGTAGACTCACACTCCCGGCCTCAGTGTAGACTCACACTCCCGGCCTCAGTGTAGACTCACACTCCCGGCCTGAGTGTAGTCTCACACTCCCGGCCTTAGTGTAGACTCACTCTCCCGCCCTCAGTGTAGACTCACTTTCCCGGCCTCAGTGTGGACTCACTCTCCCGGCCTCAGTGTAGACTCACACTCCCGGCCTCAGTGTGGACTCACACTCTCGGCCTTAGTGTAGACTCACTCTCCCGCCCTCAGTGTAGACTCACACTCCCGGCCTCAGTGTGGACTCACACTTTCGGCCTTAGTGTAGACTCACACTCCCGGCCTCAGTGTCGACTCACACTCCGGAGCTCATGTGGACTCACTCTTCCGGCCTCAGATGAAACTCACTCTCCCGGCCTCAGTGCAGACTCACTCTCCCGGCGTCAGAGTAAACTCACTCTCACGACCTCAGTGTAGACTGACACTCCCAGCCTCAGTGTGGACTCACTCTCCCGGCCTCAGTGTAGACTGACACTCCCAGCCGCAGTGTGGACTCACACTCCCAGCCTCAGTGTAGACTCACTCTCCCTGTCTCAGTGTGGACTCACTCTCCCTGTCTCAGTGTGGACTCACTCTCCTGCCCTCAGTGTAGACTCACACTCCCGACCTCAGTGTAGACTCACTCTCCCGGCCTCAGAGTAAACTCACTCTCCCGACCTCAGTGTGGACTCACTCTCCCGGCATCAGTGTAGACTCACTCTCCCGCCCTCAGTGTAGACTCACACTCCCGGCCTCAGAGTAAACTCACTCTCCCAGCCTCAGTGTGGACTCACTCTCCCAGCCTCAGTGTAGACTCACTCTCCCGGCCTCAGTGTAGACTCACTCTCCCGGCCTCAGTGTAAACACACTCTCCCGGCCTCAGTGTGGACTCACTCTCCCGGCGTCAGAGTGAACTCACTCTCACGACCTCAGTGTAGACTGACACTCCCAACCTCAGTGTGGACTCACTCTCCCGGCCTCAGTGTGGACTCACACTCCCGGCCTCATTGTGGACTCACTGTCCCGGCCTCAGTGTGGACTCACTCTCCCGGCCTCAGGGTGGACTCACACTCCTGGCCTCAGTGTAGACTCACTGTCCCGGCCTCAGTGTGGACTCACTCTCCCGGCCTCAGTGTGGACTCACACTCCCGGCCTCAGTGTGGACTCACTCTCCCGGACTTAGTGTGGACACACTCTCCCGGCCTCAGTGTAGACTCACTCTCCCGGCCTCAGTGTCGACTCACTCTCCCGGCCTCAGTGTGGACTCACTCTCCCGGCCTCAGTGTGGACTCACTCTCCCGGCCTCAGTGTAGACTCAATCTCCCGGCCTCAGTGTGGACTCACTCTCCCGGCCTCAGTGTAGACTCACACTCCCGGCCTCAGTGTGGACTCACACTCTCGGCCTTAGTGTCGACTCACTCTCCCGCCCTCAGTGTAGACTCACACTCCCGGCCTCAGTGTGGACTCACACTTTCGGCCTTAGTGTAGACTCACACTCCCGGCCTCAGTGTCGACTCACACTCCGGAGCTCATGTGGACTCACTCTTCCGGCCTCAGATGAAACTCACTCTCCCGGCCTCAGTGCAGACTCACTCTCCCGGCCTCAGAGTAAACTCACTCTCCCGGCCTCAGTGCAGACTCACTCTCCCGGCGTCAGAGCAAACTCACTCTCACGACCTCAGTGTAGACTGACACTCCCAGCCTCAGTGTGGACTCACTCTCCCGGCCTCAGTGTAGACTGACACTCCCAGCCGCAGTGTGGACTCACACTCCCAGCCTCAGTGTAGACTCACTCTCCCTGTCTCAGTGTGGACTCACTCTCCCTGTCTCAGTGTGGACTCACTCTCCTGCCCTCAGTGTAGACTCACACTCCCGACCTCAGTGTAGACTCACTCTCCCGGCCTCAGAGTAAACTCACTCTCCCGACCTCAGTGTGGACTCACTCTCCCGGCATCAGTGTAGACTCACTCTCCCGCCCTCAGTGTAGACTCACACTCCCGGCCTCAGAGTAAACTCACTCTCCCAGCCTCAGTGTGGACTCACTCTCCCAGCCTCAGTGTAGACTCACTCTCCCGGCCTCAGTGTAGACTCACTCTCCCGGCCTCAGTGTGAACTCACTCGCATTGCCTCAGTGTAGACTCACACTCCCGACCTCAGTGTGGACTCATACTCACGGCCTCAGTGTAGACTCACACTCCCGGCCTCAGTATAGACTCACTCTCCCGGCCTCAGAGTAAACTCACTCGCATTGCCTCAGTGTAGACTGACACTCCCGGTCTCAGTGTAAACTCACTGTCCTGGCCTCAGTGTGGACTCACTCTCCCGGCCTCAGTGTGGACTCACTCTCCCGGCCTCAATGTAGACTCACTCTCCCGGCCTCAGTGTAGACTCACACTCCCAGCCTCAGTGTGGACTCACTCTCCCGGCCTCAGTGTGGACTCACTCTCCCGGCCTCAGTGTGGACTCACTCTCCCGGCCTCAGTGTGGACTCACTCTCCCGGCCTCAGTGTGGACTCACTCTCCCGGCCTCAGTGTGGACTCACTCTCCCGGCCTCAGTGTGGACTCACACTCCCAGCCTCAGTGTGGACTCACTCTCCCGGCCTCAGTGTGGACTCACACTCCCGGCCTCAGTGTGGACTCACTCTCCCGGCCTCAGTGTGGACTCACTCTCCCGGCCTCAGTGTAGACTGACACTCCCAGCCGCAGTGTGGACTCACACTCCCAGCCTCAGTGTAGACTCACTCTCCCTGTCTCAGTGTGGACTCACACTCCCAGCCTCAGTGTAGACTCACTCTCCCTGTCTCAGTGTGGACTCACTCTCCCTGTCTCAGTGTGGACTCACTCTCCTGCCCTCAGTGTAGACTCACACTCCCGACCTCAGTGTAGACTCACTCTCCCGGCCTCAGAGTAAACTCACTCTCCCGACCTCAGTGTGGACTCACTCTCCCGGCATCAGTGTAGACTCACTCTCCCGCCCTCAGTGTAGACTCACACTCCCGGCCTCAGAGTAAACTCACTCTCCCAGCCTCAGTGTGGACTCACTCTCCCAGCCTCAGTGTAGACTCACTCTCCCGGCCTCAGTGTAGACTCACTCTCCCGGCCTCAGTGTAAACACACTCTCCCGGCCTCAGTGTGGACTCACTCTCCCGGCCTCAGTGTGAACTCACTCGCATTGCCTCAGTGTAGACTCACACTCCCGACCTCAGTGTGGACTCATACTCACGGCCTCAGTGTAGACTCACACTCCCGGCCTCAGTATAGACTCACTCTCCCGGCCTCAGAGTAAACTCACTCGCATTGCCTCAGTGTAGACTGACACTCCCGGTCTCAGTGTAAACTCACTGTCCTGGCCTCAGTGTGGACTCACTCTCCCGGCCTCAGTGTGGACTCACTCTCCCGGCCTCAGTGTGGACTCACTCTCCCGGCCTCAATGTAGACTCACTCTCCCGGCCTCAGTGTAGACTCACACTCCCAGCCTCAGTGTGGACTCACTCTCCCGGCCTCAGTGTGGACTCACTCTCCCGGCCTCAGTGTAGACTCACACTCCCAGCCTCAGTGTGGACTCACTCTCTCGCCCTCAGTGTAGACTCACTCTCCCGACCTCAGTGTAGACTCACACTCCCGGCCTCAGTGTAGACTCACACTCCCGGCCTCAGTGTAGACTCACACTCCCGGCCTGAGTGTAGTCTCACACTCCCGGCCTCAGTGTGGACTCACACTCCCGGCCTCAGTGTAGACTCACACTCCCGGCCTTAGTGTCGACTCACACTCCGGACCTCAGTGTCGACTCACTCTCCCGGCCTCAGATGAAACTCACTCTCCCGGCCTCAGTGTAGACTCACTCTCCCGGCCTCAGAGTAAACTCACTCTCACAACCTCAGTGTAGACTGACACTCCCAACCTCAGTGTGGACTCACTCTCCCGGCCTCAGTGTGGACTCACACTCCCGGCCTCATTGTGGACTCACTGTCCCGGCCTCAGTGTGGACTCACTCTCCCGGCCTCAGGGTGGACTCACACTCCTGGCCTCAGTGTAGACTCACTGTCCCGGCCTCAGTGTGGACTCACTCTCCCGGCCTCAGTGTGGACTCACACTCCCGGCCTCAGTGTGGACTCACTCTCCCGGACTTAGTGTGGACACACTCTCCCGGCCTCAGTGTAGACTCACTCTCCCGGCCTCAGTGTCGACTCACTCTCCCGGCCTCAGTGTGGACTCACTCTCCCGGCCTCAGTGTGGACTCACTCTCCCGGCCTCAGTGTAGACTCACTTTCCCGGCCTCAGTGTGGACTCACTCTCCCGGCCTCAGTGTAGACTCACACTCCCGGCCTCAGTGTGGACTCACACTCTCGGCCTTAGTGTAGACTCACTCTCCCGCCCTCAGTGTAGACTCACACTCCCGGCCTCAGTGTGGACTCACACTTTCGGCCTTAGTGTAGACTCACACTCCCGGCCTCAGTGTCGACTCACACTCCGGAGCTCATGTGGACTCACTCTTCCGGCCTCAGATGAAACTCACTCTCCCGGCCTCAGTGCAGACTCACTCTCCCGGCCTCAGAGTAAACTCACTCTCCCGGCCTCAGTGCAGACCCACTCTCCCGGCGTCAGAGTAAACTCACTGTCACGACCTCAGTATAGACTGACACTCCCAGCCTCAGTGTGGACTCACTCTCCCGGCCTCAGTGTAGACTGACACTCCCAGCCGCAGTGTGGACTCACACTCCCAGCCTCAGTGTAGACTCACTCTCCCTGTCTCAGTGTGGACTCACTCTCCCTGTCTCAGTGTGGACTCACTCTCCTGCCCTCAGTGTAGACTCACACTCCCGACCTCAGTGTAGACTCACTCTCCTGGCGTCAGAGTAAACTCACTCTCCCGACCTCAGTGTGGACTCACTCTCCCGGCATCAGTGTAGACTCACTCTCCCGCCCTCAGTGTAGACTCACACTCCCGGCCTCAGAGTAAACTCACTCTCCCAGCCTCAGTGTGCACTCACTCTCCCAGCCTCAGTGTAGACTCACTCTCCCGGCCTCAGTGTAGACTCACTCTCCCGGCCTCAGTGTAAACACACTCTCCCGGCCTCAGTGTGGACTCACTCTCCCGGCGTCAGAGTGAACTCACTCTCACGACCTCAGTGTAGACTGACACTCCCAACCTCAGTGTGGACTCACTCTCCCGGCCTCAGTGTGGACTCACACTCCCGGCCTCATTGTGGACTCACTGTCCCGGCCTCAGTGTGGACTCACTCTCCCGGCCTCAGGGTGGACTCACACTCCTGGCCTCAGTGTAGACTCACTGTCCCGGCCTCAGTGTGGACTCACTCTCCCGGCCTCAGTGTGGACTCACACTCCCGGCCTCAGTGTGGACTCACACTCCCGGACTTAGTGTGGACACACTCTCCCGGTCTCAGTGTAGACTCACTGTCCCGGCCTCAGTGTGGACTCACTCTCCCGACCTCAGTGTAGACTCACTCTCCCTGTCTCAGTGTGGACTCACTCTCCCGACCTCTGTGTAGACTCACTCTCCCTGTCTCAGTGTGGACTAACTCTCCCGGCCTCAGTGTGGACTCACTCTCCCGCCCTCAGCGTAGACTCACACTCCCAGCTTCAGTGTGGACTCACACTCCCGGCCTCAGTGTAGACTGACACTCCCAACCTCAGTGTGGACTCACTCTCCCGGCCTCAGTGTGGACTCACACTCCCGGCCTCAGTGTGGACTCACACTCCCGGCCTCAGTGTGGACTCACACTCTCGGCCTTAGTGTATACTCACTCTCCCGCCCTCAGTGTCGACTCACACACCGGACCTCAGTGTGGACTCACTCTCCCGGCCTCAGTGTAGACTCACTCTTCCGGCCTCAGATGAAACTCACTCTCCCGGCCTCAGTGTAGACTCACTCTCCCGGCCTCAGAGCAAACTCACTCTCCCGGCCTCAGTGCAGACTCACTCTCCCGGCGTCAGAGTAAACTCACACTCACAACCTCAGTGTAGACTCACACTCCCGGCGTCAGAGTGAACTCACTCTCACGACCTCAGTGTAGACTGACACTCCCAGCCTCAGAGTGTACTCACTCTCCCAGCCTCAGTGTGGACTGACACTCCCAGCCTCAGTGTGGACTCACACTCCCGGCCTCAGTGTAGACTGACACTCCCAGCCTCAGTGTGGACTCACACTCCCGGCCTCAGTGTAGACTGACACTCCCAGCCTCAGTGTGGACTCACACTCCCAGCCTCAGTGTGGACTCACAATCCCGGCCTCAGTGTAGACTGACACTCCCATCCTCAGTGTAGATTGACACTCCCAGCCTCAGTGTAGACTGACACTCCCAGCCTCAGTGCAGACTCACTCTCCCGGCGTCAGAGTAAACTCACTCTCACAACCTCAGTGTAGACTCACATTCCCGGCGTCAGAGTGAACTCACTCTCACGACCTCAGTGTAGACTGACACTCCCAGCCTCAGTGTGTACTCACTCTCCCAGCCTCAGTGTAGACTGACACTCCCAGCCTCAGTGTGGACTCACACTCCCGGCCTCAGTGTAGACTGACACTCCCAGCCTCAGTGTGGACTCACACTCCCGGCCTCAGTGTAGACTGACACTCCCAGCCTCAGTGTGGACTCACACTCCCAGCCTCAGTGTGGACTCACAATCCCGGCCTCAGTGTAGACTCACACTCCCATCCTCAGTGCAGACTGACACTCCCAGCCTCAGTGTGGACTCACACTCCCATCCTCAGTGTAGACTCACACTCCCAGCCTCAGTGTGGACTCACACTCCCAGCCTCAGTGTGGACTCACACTCCCGGCCTCAGTGTGGACTCACTCTCCCGACCTCAGTGTAGACTCACTCTCCCTGTCTCAGTGTGGACTCACTCTCCCGACCTCTGTGTAGACTCACTCTCCCTGTCTCAGTGTGGACTAACTCTCCCGGCCTCAGTGTGGACTCACTCTCCCGCCCTCAGTGTAGACTCACACTCCTGGCCTCAGTGTGGACTCACTCTCCCGACCTCTGTGTAGATTCACTCTCCCGGCCTCAGAGTAAACTCACTCTCCCGACCTCAGTGTGGACTCACTCTCCGGGCCTCAGTGTAGACTCACTCTCCCGGCATCAGTGTGGACTCACTCTCCCGACCTCAGTGTAGACTCACTCTCCCGGCCTCAGAGTAAACTCACTCTCCCGACCTCAGTGTAGACTCACTCTCCCGGCCTCAGAGTAAACTCACTCTCCCGACCTCAGTGTGGACTCACTCTCCGGGCCTCAGTGTAGACTCACTCTCCCGGCATCAGTGTGGACTCACACTCCCGGCCTCAGTGTAGACTGACACTCCCAGCCTCAGTGTGGACTCACTCTCCCGACCTCAGTGTAGACTCACTCTCCCTGTCTCAGTGTGGACTAACTCTCCTGGCCTCAGTGTGGACTCACTCTCCAGACCTCAGTGTAGACTCACTCTCCCGGCCTCAGAGTAAACTCACTCTCCCGACCTCAGTGTAGACTCACTCTCCCGGCCTCAGAGTAAACTCACTCTCCCGACCTCAGTGTGGACTCACTCTCCGGGCCTCAGTGTAGACTCACTCTCCCGGCATCAGTGTGGACTCACACTCCCAGCCTCAGTGTAGACTTACACTCCCAGCCTCAGTGTGGACTCACACTCCCAGCCTCAGTGTGGACTCACAATCCCGGCCTCAGTGTAGACTGACACTCCCATCCTCAGTGTAGACTGACACTCCCAGCCTCAGTGTGGACTCACACTCCCGGCCTCAGTGTAGACTCACACTCCCAGCCTCAGTGTGGACTCACACTCCCGGCCTCAGTGTGGACTCACACTCCCGGCCTCAGTGTGGACTCACTCTCCCGACCTCAGTGTAGACTCACTCTCCCTGTCTCAGTGTGGACTCACTCTCCCGGCCTCAGTGTGGACTCACTCTCCCGCCCTCAGTGTAGACTCACACTCCTGGCCTCAGTGTGGACTCACTCTCCCGACCTCAGTGTAGACTCACTCTCCCGGCCTCAGAGTAAACTCACTCTCCCGACCTCAGTGTGGACTCATTCTCCGGGCGTCAGTGTAGACTCACTCTCCCGGCCTTAGAGTAAACTCACTCTCCCAGCCTCAGTGTGGTCTCACTCTCCCAGCCTCAGTGTAGACTCACACTCCCAGCCTCAGTGTAGACTCACACTCCCGACCTCAGTGTGGACTCATACTCCCGGCCTCAGTGTGGACTCACTCTCCCGGCCTCAGTATAGACTCACTCTCTCGGCCTCAGTGTAAACACACTCTCCCGGCCTCAGTGTGGACTCATACTCCCGGCCTCAGTGTGGACTCACACTCCCAGCCTCAGTGTGGACTCACACTCCCGGCCTCAGTGTGGACTCACACTCCGGGCCTCAGTGTAGAATCACACTCCCGCGCTCAGTGTAGACTCATACTCCCGGCCTCAGTGTGGACTCACACTCCCAGCCTCAGTGTGGACTCATACTCCCGGCCTCAGTGTGGACTCACAGTCCCGGCGTCAGTATAGACTCACTCTCCCGGCCTCAGAGTAAACACACTCTCCCGGCCTCATTGTGGACTCACTCTCCCGGCCTCAGTGTGGACTCATCTCCCGGCCTCAGTGTGAACTCACTCGCATTGCCTCAGTATAGACTGGCCCTCCCGGCCTCAGTGTAGACTCACTCTTCCGGCCTCAGAGTAAACTCACTCTCCCGGCCTCAGTGTGGACTGACACTCCCAGCCTCAGTGTGGACTCACTCTCCCAGCCTCAGTGTGGACTCACACTCCCAGCTTCAGTGTGGACTCACACTCCCGGCCTCAGTGTAGACTGACACTCCCAGCCTCAGTGTAGACTGACACTCCCAGCCTCAGTGTGGACTCACACTCCCAGCCTCAGTGTGGACTCACACTCCCGGCCTCAGTGTAGAATCACACTCCCAGCCTCAGTGTAGACTCACACTCCCAGCCTCAGTGTAGACTCACACTCCCAGCCTCAGTGTGGACTCACACTCCCAGCCTCAGTGTGGACTCACACTCCCAACCTCAGTGTAGACTGACACTCCCAGCCTCAGTGTGGACTCACACTCCCAGCCTCAGTGTGGACTCACACTCCCGGCCTCAGTGTAGACTCACACTCCCAGCCTCAGTGTGGACTCACACTCCCAGCCTCAGTGTGGACTCACACTCCCAGCCTCAGTGTAGACTCACACTCCCGACCTCAGTGTGGACTCATACTCCCGGCATCATTGTGGACTCACTCTCCCGGCCTCAGTATAGACTCACTCTCTCGGCCTCAGTGTAAACACACTCTCCCGGCCTCAGTGTGGACTCACTGTCCCGGCCTCAGTGTGGACTCACTCTCCCGGCCTCAGTGTGGACTCACTCTCCCGGCGTCAGAGTGAACTCACTCTCACGACCTCAGTGTAGACTGACACTCCCAGCCTCAGTGTGTACTCACTCTCCCAGCCTCAGTGTGGACTGACACTCCCAGCCTCAGTGTGGACTCACACTCCCGGCCTCAGTGTAGACTGACACTCCCAGCCTCAGTGTGGACTCACACTCCCGGCCTCAGTGTAGACTGACACTCCCAGCCTCAGTGTGGACTCACACTCCCAGCCTCAGTGTGGACTCACAATCCCGGCCTCAGTGTAGACTCACACTCCCATCCTCAGTGCAGACTGACACTCCCAGCCTCAGTGTGGACTCACACTCCCATCCTCAGTGTAGACTCACACTCCCAGCCTCAGTGTGGACTCACACTCCCAGCCTCAGTGTGGACTCACACTCCCGGCCTCAGTGTGGACTCACTCTCCCGACCTCAGTGTAGACTCACTCTCCCTGTCTCAGTGTGGACTCACTCTCCCGACCTCTGTGTAGACTCACTCTCCCTGTCTCAGTGTGGACTAACTCTCCCGGCCTCAGTGTGGACTCACTCTCCCGCCCTCAGTGTAGACTCACACTCCTGGCCTCAGTGTGGACTCACTCTCCCGACCTCTGTGTAGATTCACTCTCCCGGCCTCAGAGTAAACTCACTCTCCCGACCTCAGTGTGGACTCACTCTCCGGGCCTCAGTGTAGACTCACTCTCCCGGCATCAGTGTGGACTCACTCTCCCGACCTCAGTGTAGACTCACTCTCCCGGCCTCAGAGTAAACTCACTCTCCCGACCTCAGTGTAGACTCACTCTCCCGGCCTCAGAGTAAACTCACTCTCCCGACCTCAGTGTGGACTCACTCTCCGGGCCTCAGTGTAGACTCACTCTCCCGGCATCAGTGTGGACTCACACTCCCGGCCTCAGTGTAGACTGACACTCCCAGCCTCAGTGTGGACTCACTCTCCCGACCTCAGTGTAGACTCACTCTCCCTGTCTCAGTGTGGACTAACTCTCCTGGCCTCAGTGTGGACTCACTCTCCAGACCTCAGTGTAGACTCACTCTCCCGGCCTCAGAGTAAACTCACTCTCCCGACCTCAGTGTAGACTCACTCTCCCGGCCTCAGAGTAAACTCACTCTCCCGACCTCAGTGTGGACTCACTCTCCGGGCCTCAGTGTAGACTCACTCTCCCGGCATCAGTGTGGACTCACACTCCCAGCCTCAGTGTAGACTTACACTCCCAGCCTCAGTGTGGACTCACACTCCCAGCCTCAGTGTGGACTCACAATCCCGGCCTCAGTGTAGACTGACACTCCCATCCTCAGTGTAGACTGACACTCCCAGCCTCAGTGTGGACTCACACTCCCGGCCTCAGTGTAGACTCACACTCCCAGCCTCAGTGTGGACTCACACTCCCGGCCTCAGTGTGGACTCACACTCCCGGCCTCAGTGTGGACTCACTCTCCCGACCTCAGTGTAGACTCACTCTCCCTGTCTCAGTGTGGACTCACTCTCCCGGCCTCAGTGTGGACTCACTCTCCCGCCCTCAGTGTAGACTCACACTCCTGGCCTCAGTGTGGACTCACTCTCCCGACCTCAGTGTAGACTCACTCTCCCGGCCTCAGAGTAAACTCACTCTCCCGACCTCAGTGTGGACTCATTCTCCGGGCGTCAGTGTAGACTCACTCTCCCGGCCTTAGAGTAAACTCACTCTCCCAGCCTCAGTGTGGTCTCACTCTCCCAGCCTCAGTGTAGACTCACACTCCCAGCCTCAGTGTAGACTCACACTCCCGACCTCAGTGTGGACTCATACTCCCGGCCTCAGTGTGGACTCACTCTCCCGGCCTCAGTATAGACTCACTCTCTCGGCCTCAGTGTAAACACACTCTCCCGGCCTCAGTGTGGACTCATACTCCCGGCCTCAGTGTGGACTCACACTCCCAGCCTCAGTGTGGACTCACACTCCCGGCCTCAGTGTGGACTCACACTCCGGGCCTCAGTGTAGAATCACACTCCCGCGCTCAGTGTAGACTCATACTCCCGGCCTCAGTGTGGACTCACACTCCCAGCCTCAGTGTGGACTCATACTCCCGGCCTCAGTGTGGACTCACAGTCCCGGCGTCAGTATAGACTCACTCTCCCGGCCTCAGAGTAAACACACTCTCCCGGCCTCATTGTGGACTCACTCTCCCGGCCTCAGTGTGGACTCATCTCCCGGCCTCAGTGTGAACTCACTCGCATTGCCTCAGTATAGACTGGCCCTCCCGGCCTCAGTGTAGACTCACTCTTCCGGCCTCAGAGTAAACTCACTCTCCCGGCCTCAGTGTGGACTGACACTCCCAGCCTCAGTGTGGACTCACTCTCCCAGCCTCAGTGTGGACTCACACTCCCAGCTTCAGTGTGGACTCACACTCCCGGCCTCAGTGTAGACTGACACTCCCAGCCTCAGTGTAGACTGACACTCCCAGCCTCAGTGTGGACTCACACTCCCAGCCTCAGTGTGGACTCACACTCCCGGCCTCAGTGTAGAATCACACTCCCAGCCTCAGTGTAGACTCACACTCCCAGCCTCAGTGTAGACTCACACTCCCAGCCTCAGTGTGGACTCACACTCCCAGCCTCAGTGTGGACTCACACTCCCAGCCTCAGTGTAGACTGACACTCCCAGCCTCAGTGTGGACTCACACTCCCAGCCTCAGTGTGGACTCACACTCCCGGCCTCAGTGTAGACTCACACTCCCAGCCTCAGTGTGGACTCACACTCCCAGCCTCAGTGTGGACTCACACTCCCAGCCTCAGTGTAGACTCACACTCCCGACCTCAGTGTGGACTCATACTCCCGGCATCATTGTGGACTCACTCTCCCGGCCTCAGTATAGACTCACTCTCTCGGCCTCAGTGTAAACACACTCTCCCGGCCTCAGTGTGGACTCACTGTCCCGGCCTCAGTGTGGACTCACTCTCCCGGCCTCAGTGTGGACTCACTCTCCCGGCCTCAGTGTGGACTCACTCTCCCGGCCTCAGTGTAGACTCACACTCCCGACCTCAGTGTGGACTCATACTCACGGCCTCAGTGTAGACTCACACTCCCGGCCTCAGTGTAGACTCACACTCCCGGCCTCAGGATAGACTCACTCTCCCGGCCTCAGAATGAACTCACTCGCATTGCCTCAGTGTAGACTGACACTCCCGGTCTCAGTGTAGACTCACTCTCCCGGACTTATTGTGGACAAACACTCCCAGCCTCAGTGTGGACTCACTCTCCCTGTCTTAGTGTAGACTCACTCTCCCGGCCTCAGTGTCGACTCACTCTCCCGGCCTCAGTGTCGACTCACTCTCCCGGCCTCAGTGTCGACTCACTCTCCCGGCCTCAGTGTGGACTCACTCACCCAGCCTCAGTGTAGACTCACACTCCCAGCCTCAGTGTGGACTCACTCTCCCTGTCTCAGTGTGGACTCACACTCCCGGCCTCAGTGTAGACTCACTCTCCCGGCCTCAGTGTGGACTCACACTCCCGGCCTCAGTGTAGACTCACACTCCCCACCAGTGTGGACTCACACTCCCGACCTCAGTGTGGACTCACTCTCCCGACCTCAGTGTAGACTCACTCTCCCGGCCTCAGAGTAAACTCACTCTCCGAACCTCAGTGTAGACTCACTCTCCCGGCCTCAGAGTAAACTCACTCTCCCGACCTCAGTGTGGACTCACTCTCCGGGCCTCAGTGTAGACTCACTCTCCCGGCATCAGTGTGGACTCACTCTCCCGACCTCAGTGTAGACTCACTCTCCCGGCCTCAGAGTAAACTCACTCTCCCGACCTCAGTGTAGACTCACTCTCCCGGCCTCAGAGTAAACTCACTCTCCCGACCTCAGTGTGGACTCACTCTCCGGGCCTCAGTGTAGACTCACTCTCCCGGCATCAGTGTGGACTCACACTCCCGGCCTCAGTGTAGACTGACACTCCCAGCCTCAGTGTGGACTCACTCTCCCGACCTCAGTGTAGACTCACTCTCCCTGTCTCAGTGTGGACTAACTCTCCTGGCCTCAGTGTGGACTCACTCTCCAGACCTCAGTGTAGACTCACTCTCCCGGCCTCAGAGTAAACTCACTCTCCCGACCTCAGTGTAGACTCACTCTCCCGGCCTCAGTGTCGACTCACTCTCCCGGCCTCAGTGTGGACTCACTCACCCAGCCTCAGTGTAGACTCACACTCCCAGCCTCAGTGTGGACTCACTCTCCCTGTCTCAGTGTGGACTCACACTCCCGGCCTCAGTGTAGACTCACTCTCCCGGCCTCAGTGTGGACTCACACTCCCGGCCTCAGTGTAGACTCACACTCCCCACCAGTGTGGACTCACACTCCCGACCTCAGTGTGGACTCACTCTCCCGACCTCAGTGTAGACTCACTCTCCCGGCCTCAGAGTAAACTCACTCTCCGAACCTCAGTGTAGACTCACTCTCCCGGCCTCAGAGTAAACTCACTCTCCCGACCTCAGTGTGGACTCACTCTCCGGGCCTCAGTGTAGACTCACTCTCCCGGCATCAGTGTGGACTCACTCTCCCGACCTCAGTGTAGACTCACTCTCCCGGCCTCAGAGTAAACTCACTCTCCCGACCTCAGTGTAGACTCACTCTCCCGGCCTCAGAGTAAACTCACTCTCCCGACCTCAGTGTGGACTCACTCTCCGGGCCTCAGTGTAGACTCACTCTCCCGGCATCAGTGTGGACTCACACTCCCGGCCTCAGTGTAGACTGACACTCCCAGCCTCAGTGTGGACTCACTCTCCCGACCTCAGTGTAGACTCACTCTCCCTGTCTCAGTGTGGACTAACTCTCCTGGCCTCAGTGTGGACTCACTCTCCAGACCTCAGTGTAGACTCACTCTCCCGGCCTCAGAGTAAACTCACTCTCCCGACCTCAGTGTAGACTCACTCTCCCGGCCTCAGAGTAAACTCACTCTCCCGACCTCAGTGTGGACTCACTCTCCGGGCCTCAGTGTAGACTCACTCTCCCGGCATCAGTGTGGACTCACACTCCCAGCCTCAGTGTAGACTTACACTCCCAGCCTCAGTGTGGACTCACACTCCCAGCCTCAGTGTGGACTCACAATCCCGGCCTCAGTGTAGACTGACACTCCCATCCTCAGTGTAGACTGACACTCCCAGCCTCAGTGTGGACTCACACTCCCGGCCTCAGTGTAGACTCACACTCCCAGCCTCAGTGTGGACTCACACTCCCGGCCTCAGTGTGGACTCACACTCCCGGCCTCAGTGTGGACTCACTCTCCCGACCTCAGTGTAGACTCACTCTCCCTGTCTCAGTGTGGACTCACTCTCCCGGCCTCAGTGTGGACTCACTCTCCCGCCCTCAGTGTAGACTCACACTCCTGGCCTCAGTGTGGACTCACTCTCCCGACCTCAGTGTAGACTCACTCTCCCGGCCTCAGAGTAAACTCACTCTCCCGACCTCAGTGTGGACTCATTCTCCGGGCGTCAGTGTAGACTCACTCTCCCGGCCTTAGAGTAAACTCACTCTCCCAGCCTCAGTGTGGTCTCACTCTCCCAGCCTCAGTGTAGACTCACACTCCCAGCCTCAGTGTAGACTCACACTCCCGACCTCAGTGTGGACTCATACTCCCGGCCTCAGTGTGGACTCACTCTCCCGGCCTCAGTATAGACTCACTCTCTCGGCCTCAGTGTAAACACACTCTCCCGGCCTCAGTGTGGACTCATACTCCCGGCCTCAGTGTGGACTCACACTCCCAGCCTCAGTGTGGACTCACACTCCCGGCCTCAGTGTGGACTCACACTCCGGGCCTCAGTGTAGAATCACACTCCCGCGCTCAGTGTAGACTCATACTCCCGGCCTCAGTGTGGACTCACACTCCCAGCCTCAGTGTGGACTCATACTCCCGGCCTCAGTGTGGACTCACAGTCCCGGCGTCAGTATAGACTCACTCTCCCGGCCTCAGAGTAAACACACTCTCCCGGCCTCATTGTGGACTCACTCTCCCGGCCTCAGTGTGGACTCATCTCCCGGCCTCAGTGTGAACTCACTCGCATTGCCTCAGTATAGACTGGCCCTCCCGGCCTCAGTGTAGACTCACTCTTCCGGCCTCAGAGTAAACTCACTCTCCCGGCCTCAGTGTGGACTGACACTCCCAGCCTCAGTGTGGACTCACTCTCCCAGCCTCAGTGTGGACTCACACTCCCAGCTTCAGTGTGGACTCACACTCCCGGCCTCAGTGTAGACTGACACTCCCAGCCTCAGTGTAGACTGACACTCCCAGCCTCAGTGTGGACTCACACTCCCAGCCTCAGTGTGGACTCACACTCCCGGCCTCAGTGTAGAATCACACTCCCAGCCTCAGTGTAGACTCACACTCCCAGCCTCAGTGTAGACTCACACTCCCAGCCTCAGTGTGGACTCACACTCCCAGCCTCAGTGTGGACTGACACTCCCAGCCTCAGTGTAGACTGACACTCCCAGCCTCAGTGTGGACTCACACTCCCAGCCTCAGTGTGGACTCACACTCCCGGCCTCAGTGTAGACTCACACTCCCTGCCTCAGTGTGGACTCACACTCCCAGCCTCAGTGTAGACTCACACTCCCGACCTCAGTGTGGACTCATACTCCCGGCATCATTGTGGACTCACTCTCCCGGCCTCAGTATAGACTCACTCTCTCGGCCTCAGTGTAAACACACTCTCCCGGCCTCAGTGTGGACTCACTGTCCCGGCCTCAGTGTGGACTCACTCTCCCGGCCTCAGTGTGGACTCACTCTCCCGGCCTCAGTGTGGACTCACTCTCCCGGCCTCAGTGTAGACTCACACTCCCGACCTCAGTGTGGACTCATACTCACGGCCTCAGTGTAGACTCACACTCCCGGCCTCAGTGTAGACTCACACTCCCGGCCTCAGGATAGACTCACTCTCCCGGCCTCAGAATGAACTCACTCGCATTGCCTCAGTGTAGACTGACACTCCCGGTCTCAGTGTAGACTCACTCTCCCGGACTTATTGTGGACAAACACTCCCAGCCTCAGTGTGGACTCACTCTCCCTGTCTTAGTGTAGACTCACTCTCCCGGCCTCAGTGTCGACTCACTCTCCCGGCCTCAGTGTCGACTCACTCTCCCGGCCTCAGTGTCGACTCACTCTCCCGGCCTCAGTGTGGACTCACTCACCCAGCCTCAGTGTAGACTCACACTCCCAGCCTCAGTGTGGACTCACTCTCCCTGTCTCAGTGTGGACTCACACTCCCGGCCTCAGTGTAGACTCACTCTCCCTGTCTCAGTGTGGACTCACACTCCCGGCCTCAGTGTAGACTCACTCTCCCGGCCTCAGTGTGGACTCACACTCCCGGCCTCAGTGTAGACTCACACTCCCCACCAGTGTGGACTCACACTCCCGACCTCAGTGTGGACTCACTCTCCAGACCTCAGTGTAGACTCACTCTCCCGGCCTCAGAGTAAACTCACTCTCCCGACCTCAGTGTAGACTCACTCTCCCGGCCTCAGAGTAAACTCACTCTCCCGACCTCAGTGTGGACTCACTCTCCGGGCCTCAGTGTAGACTCACTCTCCCGGCATCAGTGTGGACTCACTCTCCCGACCTCAGTGTAGACTCACTCTCCCGGCCTCAGAGTAAACTCACTCTCCCGACCTCAGTGTAGACTCACTCTCCCGGCCTCAGAGTAAACTCACTCTCCCGACCTCAGTGTGGACTCACTCTCCGGGCCTCAGTGTAGACTCACTCTCCCGGCATCAGTGTGGACTCACACTCCCGGCCTCAGTGTAGACTGACACTCCCAGCCTCAGTGTGGACTCACTCTCCCGACCTCAGTGTAGACTCACTCTCCCTGTCTCAGTGTGGACTAACTCTCCTGGCCTCAGTGTGGACTCACTCTCCAGACCTCAGTGTTTACTCACTCTCCCGGCCTCAGAGTAAACTCACTCTCCCGACCTCAGTGTAGACTCACTCTCCCGGCCTCAGAGTAAACTCACTCTCCCGACCTCAGTGTGGACTCACTCTCCGGGCCTCAGTGTAGACTCACTCTCGCGGCATCAGTGTGGACTCACACTCCCGGCCTCAGTGTAGACTGACACTCCCAGCCTCAGTGTGGACTCACACTCCCAGCCTCAGTGTGGACTCACAATCCCGGCCTCAGTGTAGACTGACACTCCCATCCTCAGTGTAGACTGACACTCCCAGCCTCAGTGTGGACTCACACTCCCGGCCTCAGTGTAGACTCACACTCCCAGCCTCAGTGTGGACTCACACTCCCGGCCTCAGTGTGGACTCACACTCCCGGCCTCAGTGTGGACTCACTCTCCCGACCTCAGTGTAGACTCACTCTCCCTGTCTCAGTGTGGACTCACTCTCCCGGCCTCAGTGTGGACTCACTCTCCCGCCCTCAGTGTAGACTCACACTCCTGGCCTCAGTGTGGACTCACTCTCCCGACCTCAGTGTAGACTCACTCTCCCGGCCTCAGAGTAAACTCACTCTCCCGACCTCAGTGTGGACTCACTCTCCGGGCGTCAGTGTAGACTCACTCTCCCGGCCTCAGAGTACACTCACTCTCCCAGCCTCAGTGTGGACTCACTCTCCCAGCCTCAGTGTAGACTCACACTCCCGGCCTCAGTGTAGACTCACACTCCCGACCTCAGTGTGGACTCATACTCCCGGCCTCAGTGTGGACTCACTCTCCCGGCCTCAGTATAGACTCACTCTCTCGGCCTCCGTGTAAACACACTCTCCCGGCCTCAGTGTGGACTCATACTCCCGGCCTCAGTGTGGACTCACACTCCCAGCCTCAGTGTGGACTCACACTCCCGGCCTCAGTGTGGACTCACACTCCGGGCCTCAGTGTGGACTCACACTCCCGCGCTCAGTGTAGACTCATACTCCCGGCCTCAGTGTGGACTCACTCTCCCAGCCTCAGTGTGGACTCATACTCCCGGCCTCAGTGTGGACTCACAGTCCCGGCGTCAGTATAGACTCACTCTCCCGGCCTCAGAGTAAACACACTCTCCCGGCCTCATTGTGGACTCACTCTCCCGGCCTCAGTGTGGACTCATCTCCCGGCCTCAGTGTGAACTCACTCGCATTGCCTCAGTATAGACTGGCCCTCCCGGCCTCAGTGTAGACTCACTCTTCCGGCCTCAGAGTAAACTCACTCTCCCGGCCTCAGTGTGGACTGACACTCCCAGCCTCAGTGTGGACTCACTCTCCCAGCCTCAGTGTGGACTCACACTCCCAGCTTCAGTGTGGACTCACACTCCCGGCCTCAGTGTAGACTGACACTCCCAGCCTCAGTGTAGACTGACACTCCCAGCCTCAGTGTGGACTCACACTCCCAGCCTCAGTGTGGACTCACACTCCCGGCCTCAGTGTAGACTCACACTCCCAGCCTCAGTGTGGACTCACACTCCCAGCCTCAGTGTGGACTCACACTCCCAGCCTCAGTGTAGACTCACACTCCCGACCTCAGTGTGGACTCACTCTCCCGGCCTCAGTGTGGACTCACTCTCCCGGCCTCAGTGTGGACTCACTCTCCCGGCCTCAGTGTGGACTCACTCTCCCGGCCTCAGTGTAGACTCACACTCCCGACCTCAGTGTGGACTCATACTCACGGCCTCAGTGTAGACTCACACTCCCGGCCTCAGTGTAGACTCACACTCCCGGCCTCAGTATAGACTCACTCTCCCGGCCTCAGAATGAACTCACTCGCATTTCCTCAGTGTAGACTGACACTCCCGGTCTCAGTGTAGACTCACTCTCCCGGACCTATTGTGGACAAACACTCCCAGCCTCAGTGTGGACTCACTCTCCCTGTCTCAGTGTAGACTCACTCTCCCGGCCTCAGTGTCGACTCACTCTCCCGGCCTCAGTGTCGACTCACTCTCCCGGCCTCAGTGTCGACTCACTCTCCCGGCCTCAGTGTCGACTCACTCTCCCGGCCTCAGTGTGGACTCACTCACCCAGCCTCAGTGTAGACTCACACTCCCAGCCTCAGTGTGGACTCACTCTCCCTGTCTCAGTGTGGACTCACACTCCCGGCCTCAGTGTAGACTCACTCTCCCTGTCTCAGTGTGGACTCACACTCCCGGCCTCAGTGTAGACTCACTCTCCCGGCCTCAGTGTGGACTCACATTCCCGGCCTCAGTGTAGACTCACACTCCCCACCAGTGTGGACTCACACTCGCGACCTCAGTGTGGACTCACTCTCCCGACCTCAGTGTAGACTCACTCTCCCGGCCTCAGAGTAAACTCACTCTCCCGACCTCAGTGTAGACTCACTCTCCCGGCCTCAGAGTAAACTCACTCTCCCGACCTCAGTGTGGACTCACTCTCCGGGCCTCAGTGTAGACTCACTCTCCCGGCATCAGTGTGGACTCACTCTCCCGACCTCAGTGTAGACTCACTCTCCCGGCCTCAGAGTAAACTCACTCTCCCGACCTCAGTGTAGACTCACTCTCCCGGCCTCAGAGTAAACTCACTCTCCCGACCTCAGTGTGGACTCACTCTCCGGGCCTCAGTGTAGACTCACTCTCCCGGCATCAGTTTGGACTCACACTCCCGGCCTCAGTGTAGACTGACACTCCCAGCCTCAGTGTGGACTCACACTCCCAGCCTCAGTGTGGACTCACAATCCCGGCCTCAGTGTAGACTGACACTCCCATCCTCAGTGTAGACTGACACTCCCAGCCTCAGTGTGGACTCACACTCCCGGCCTCAGTGTAGACTCACACTCCCAGCCTCAGTGTGGACTCACACTCCCGGCCTCAGTGTGGACTCACACTCCCGGCCTCAGTGTGGACTCACTCTCCCGACCTCAGTGTAGACTCACTCTCCCTGTCTCAGTGTGGACTCACTCTCCCGGCCTCAGTGTGGACTCACTCTCCCGCCCTCAGTGTAGACTCACACTCCTGGCCTCAGTGTGGACTCACTCTCCCGACCTCAGTGTAGACTCACTCTCCCGGCCTCAGAGTAAACTCACTCTCCCGACCTCAGTGTGGACTCACTCTCCGGGCGTCAGTGTAGACTCACTCTCCCGGCCTCAGAGTAAACTCACTCTCCCAGCCTCAGTGTGGACTCACTCTCCCAGCCTCAGTGTAGACTCACACTCCCGGCCTCAGTGTAGACTCACACTCCCGACCTCAGTGTGGACTCATACTCCCGGCCTCAGTGTGGACTCACTCTCCCGGCCTCAGTATAGACTCACTCTCTCGGCCTCCGTGTAAACACACTCTCACGGCCTCAGTGTGGACTCATACTCCCGGCCTCAGTGTGGACTCACACTCCCGGCCTCAGTGTGGACTCACACTCCGGGCCTCAGTGTAGACTCACACTCCCGCGCTCAGTGTAGACTCATACTCCCGGCCTCAGTGTGGACTCACACTCCCAGCCTCAGTGTGGACTCATACTCCCGGCCTCAGTGTGGACTCACAGTGCCGGCGTCAGTATAGACTCACTCTACCGGCCTCAGAGTAAACACACTCTCCCGGCCTCATTGTGGACTCACTCTCCCGGCCTCAGTGTGGACTCATCTCCCGGCCTCAGTGTGAACTCACTCGCATTGCCTCAGTATAGACTGGCCCTCCCGGCCTCAGTGTAGACTCACTCTTCCGGCCTCAGAGTAAACTCACTCTCCCGGCCTCAGTGTGGACTGACACTCCCAGCCTCAGTGTGGACTCACTCTCCCAGCCTCAGTGTGGACTCACACTCCCAGCTTCAGTGTGGACTCACACTCCCGGCCTCAGTGTAGACTGACACTCCCAGCCTCAGTGTAGACTGACACTCCCAGCCTCAGTGTGGACTCACACTCCCAGCCTCAGTGTGGACTCACACTCCCGGCCTCAGTGTAGACTCACACTCCCAGCCTCAGTGTAGACTCACACTCCCAGCCTCAGTGTAGACTCACACTCCCAGCCTCAGTGTGGACTCACACTCCCAGCCTCAGTGTGGACTCACACTCCCAGCCTCAGTGTAGACTGACACTCCCAGCCTCAGTGTGGACTCACACTCCCAGCCTCAGTGTGGACTCACACTCCCGGCCTCAGTGTAGACTCACACTCCCAGCCTCAGTGTGGACTCACACTCCCAGCCTCAGTGTGGACTCACACTCCCAGCCTCAGTGTAGACTCACACTCCCGACCTCAGTGTGGACTCATACTCCCGGCATCATTGTGGACTCACTGTCCCGGCCTCAGTGTGGTCTCATTCTCCCGGCCTCAGTGTGAACTCACTCTCCCGGCCTCAGAGTGGACTCACTCTCCCGGCCTCAGTGTGGACTCACTCTCCCGGCCTCAGAGTGGACTCACTCTCCCGGCCTCAGTGTGGACTCACTCTCCCAGCCTCAGTGTGGACTCACTCTCCCGGCCTCAGTGTAGACTCACACTCCCGACCTCAGTGTGGACTCATACTCACGGCCTCAGTGTAGACTCACACTCCCGGCCTCAGTGTAGACTCACACTCCGGGTCTCAGTATAGACTCACTCTCCCGGCCTCAGAATGAACTCACTCGCATTGCCTCAGTGTAGACTGACACTCCCGGTCTCAGTGTAGACTCACTCTCCCGGACTTATTGTGGACACACACTCTCAGCCTCAGTGTAGACTCACTCTCCCTGTCTCAGTGTAGACTCACTCTCCCGGCCTCAGTGTCGACTCACTCTCCCGGCCTCAGTGTCGACTCACTCTCCCGGCCTCAGTGTCGACTCACTCTCCCGGCCTCAGTGTGGACTCACTCACCCAGCCTCAGTGTGGAATCACACTCCCGGCCTCAGTGTAGACTCACTCTCCCGCCCTCAGTGTAGACTCACTCTCCCGGCCTCAGTGTGGACTCACTCACCCAGCCTCAGTGTAGACTCACACTCCCAGCCTCAGTGTGGACTCACTCTCCCTGTCTCAGTGTGGACTCACTCTCCTGGCCTCAGGGTGGACTCACACTCCCGGCCTCAGTGTAGACTCACACTCCCGCCCTCAGTGTGGACTCACTCTCCCGGCCTCAGTGTGGACTCACTCTCCCGGCCTCAGAGTAAACTCACTCTCCCGCCCTCAGTGTAGACTCACTCTCCCGCCCTCAGTGTAGACTCACTCTCCCGACCTCAGTGTGGACTCACTCTCCCGGCCTCAGTGTAGACTCACTCTCCCGCCCTCAGTGTAGACTCACTCTCCCGACCTCAGTGTGGACTCACTCTCCCGACCTCAGTGTGGACTCACTCTCACGGCATCAGTGTGGACTCACTCTCCCGCCTTCAGTGTAGACTCACACTCCCGGCCTCAGAGTAAATTCACTCTCCCGGCCTTAGTGTAGACTCACTCTCCCGGCCTCAGAGTAAACTCACTCTCCCGAAATCAGTGTAGACTGACACTCCCAGCCTCAGTGTGGACTCATACTCACGGCCTCAGTATAGACTCACTCTCCCGGCCTCAGTGTCGACTCACTCTCCCGGCCTCAGTGTGGACTCACTCTCCCGGCCTCAGTGTCGACTCACTCTCCCGGCCTCAGTGTGGACTCACTCTCCCGGCCTCAGTGTGGACTCACTCTCCCGGCCTCAGTGTCGACTCACTCTCCCGGCCTCAGTGTCGACTCACTCTCCCGGCCTCAGTGTAGACTCACTCTCCCTGTCTCAGTGTGGACTCACTCTCCCGGCCTCAGGGTGGACTCACACTCCCGGCCTCAGTGTGGACTCACACTCCCGCCCTCAGTGTAGACTCACACTCCCGGCCTTAGTGTAGACTCACTCTCCCGCCCTCAGTGTGGACTCACACTCCCGGCCTCAGTGTAGACTCACTCTCTCGGCCTCAGGGTGGACTCACTCTCCCGGCCTCAGTGTGGACTCACACTCCCGCCCTCAGTGTAGACTCACACTCCCGGCCTTAGTGTAGACTCACTCTCCCGCCCTCAGTGTGGACTCACACTCCCGGCCTCAGTGTAGACTCACTCTCCCGGCCTCAGTGTGGACTCACATTCCCGGCCTCAGTGTGGACTCACACTCCCGGCCTCAGTGTAGACTCACACTCCCGGCCTCAGTGTGGACTCACACTCCCGGCCTCAGTGTAGACTCACTCTCCCGCCCTCAGTGTAGACTCACACTCCCGGCCTCAGTGTAGACTCACACTCCCGACCTCAGTATCGACTCACACTCCTGACCTCAGTGTGGACTCACTCTCCCGGCCTCAGTGTAGACTCACTCTTCCGGCCTCAGAGTAAACTCACTCTCCCGGCCTCAGTGTGGACTCACTCTCCCAGCCTCAGAGTAAACTCACAGTCCCGGCCTCAGTGTAGACTCACTCTCCCGGCCTCAGAGTAAACTTACTCTACCAACCTTAGTGTAGACTGACACTCCCAGCCTCAGTGTGGACTCACTCTCCCGCCTTCAGTGTAGACTCACACTCCCGGCCTCAGAGTAAATTCACACTCCCGGCCTTAGTGTAGACTGACACTCCCAGCCTCAGTGTGGACTCATACTCACGGCCTCAGTGTGGACTCACTCTCCCAGCCTCAGAGTAAACTCACACTCCCGGCCTTAGTGTAGACTCACTCTCCCGGCCTCAGAGTAAACTCACTCTCCCGGCCTTAATGTAGACTGACACTCCCAGCCTCAGTGTGGACTCATACTCACGGCCTCAGTGTAGACTCACACTCCCAGCCTCAGTATAGACTCACTCTCCCGGCCTCAGAGTAAACTCACTCGTATTGCCTCAGTGTAGACTGACACTCCCGGTCTCAGTGTAGACTCACTCTCCCGGACTTATTGTGGACACACACTCTCAGCCTCAGTGTAGACTCACTCTCCCTGTCTCAGTGTAGACTCACTCTCCCGGCCTCAGTGTCGACTCACTCTCCCGGCCTCAGTGTCGACTCACTCTCCCGGCCTCAGTGTCGACTCACACTCCCGGCCTCAGTGTAGACTCACTCTCCCGCCCTCAGTGTAGACTCACTCTCCCGGCCTCAGTGTGGACTCACTCACCCAGCCTCAGTGTAGACTCACACTCCCAGCCTCAGTGTGGACTCACTCTCCCTGTCTCAGTGTGGACTCACTCTCCTGGCCTCAGGGTGGACTCACACTCCCGGCCTCAGTGTAGACTCACACTCCCGCCCTCAGTGTGGACTCACTCTCCCGGCCTCAGTGTGGACTCACTCTCCCGGCCTCAGAGTAAACTCACTCTCCCGCCCTCAGTGTAGACTCACTCTCCCGACCTCAGTGTGGACTCACTCTCCCGGCCACAGTGTAGACTCACTCTCCCGCCCTCAGTGTAGACTCACTCTCCCGCCCTCAGTGTAGACTCACTCTCCCGACCTCAGTGTGGACTCACTCTCACGGCATCAGTGTGGACTCACTCTCCCGCCTTCAGTGTAGACTCACACTCCCGGCCTCAGAGTAAATTCACTCTCCCGGCCTTAGTGTAGACTCACTCTCCCGGCCTCAGAGTAAACTCACTCTCCCAACCTCAGTGTAGACTCACTCTCCCGGCCTCAGAGTAAACTCACTCTCCCGAAATCAGTGTAGACTGACACTCCCAGCCTCAGTGTGGACTCATACTCACGGCCTCAGTATAGACTCACTCTCCCGGCCTCAGTGTCGACTCACTCTCCCGGCCTCAGTGTGGACTCACTCTCCCGGCCTCAGTGTCGACTCACTCTCCCGGCCTCAGTGTGGACTCACTCTCCCGGCCTCAGTGTGGACTCACTCTCCCGGCCTCAGTGTCGACTCACTCTCCCGGCCTCAGTGTCGACTCACTCTCCCGGCCTCAGTGTAGACTCACTCTCCCTGTCTCAGTGTGGACTCACTCTCCCGGCCTCAGGGTGGACTCACACTCCCGGCCTCAGTGTGGACTCACACTCCCGCCCTCAGTGTAGACTCACACTCCCGGCCTTAGTGTAGACTCACTCTCCCGCCCTCAGTGTGGACTCACACTCCCGGCCTCAGTGTAGACTCACTCTCCCGGCCTCAGGGTGGACTCACTCTCCCGGCCTCAGTGTGGACTCACACTCCCGCCCTCAGTGTAGACTCACACTCCCGGCCTTAGTGTAGACTCACTCTCCCGCCCTCAGTGTGGACTCACACTCCCGGCCTCAGTGTAGACTCACTCTCCCGGCCTCAGTGTGGACTCACATTCCCGGCCTCAGTGTGGACTCACACTCCCGGCCTCAGTGTAGACTCACACTCCCGGCCTCAGTGTGGACTCACACTCCCGGCCTCAGTGTAGACTCACTCTCCCGCCCTCAGTGTAGACTCACACTCCCGGCCTCAGTGTAGACTCACACTCCCGACCTCAGTATCGACTCACACTCCTGACCTCAGTGTGGACTCACTCTCCCGGCCTCAGTGTAGACTCACTCTTCCGGCCTCAGAGTAAACTCACTCTTCCGGCCTCAGAGTAAACTCACTCTCCCGGCCTTAGTGTGGACTCACTCTCCCAGCCTCAGAGTAAACTCACAGTCCCGGCCTCAGTGTAGACTCACTCTCCCGGCCTCAGAGTAAACTTACTCTACCAACCTTAGTGTAGACTGACACTCCCAGCCTCAGTGTGGACTCACTCTCCCGCCTTCAGTGTAGACTCACACTCCCGGCCTCAGAGTAAATTCACACTCCCGGCCTTAGTGTAGACTGACACTCCCAGCCTCAGTGTGGACTCATACTCACGGCCTCAGTGTGGACTCACTCTCCCAGCCTCAGAGTAAACTCACACTCCCGGCCTTAGTGTAGACTCACTCTCCCGGCCTCAGAGTAAACTCACTCTCCCGGCCTTAATGTAGACTGACACTCCCAGCCTCAGTGTGGACTCATACTCACGGCCTCAGTGTAGACTCACACTCCCGGCCTCAGTATAGACTCACTCTCCCGGCCTCAGAGTAAACTCACTCGTATTGCCTCAGTGTAGACTCACACTCCCGGCCTTAGTGTAGACTCACTCTCCCGCCCTCAGTGTGGACTCACACTCCCGGCCTCAGTGTAGACTCACTCTCCCGGCCTCAGTGTGGACTCACATTCCCGGCCTCAGTGTGGACTCACAATCCCGGCCTCAGTGTAGACTCACACTCCCGGCCTCAGTGTGGACTCACACTCTCGGCCTCAGTGTAGACTCACTCTCCCGCCCTCAGTGTAGACTCACACTCCCGGCCTCAGTATCGACTCACACTCCCGACCTCAGTGTGGACTCACTCTCCCGGCCTCAGTGTAGACTCACTCTTCCGGCCTCAGAGTAAACTCACTCTCCCGGCCTCAGTGTGGACTCACTCTCCCAGCCTCAGAGGAAACTCACAGTCCCGGCCTCAGTGTAGACTCACTCTCCCGGCCTCAGAGTAAACTTACTCTACCAACCTTAGTGTAGACTGACACTCCCAGCCTCAGTGTGGACTCACTCTCCCAGCCTCAGTGTGGACTCACTCTCCCGCCTTCAGTGTAGACTCACACTCCCGGCCTCAGAGTAAACTCACACTCCCGGCCTTAGTGTAGACTCACTCTCCCGGCCTCAGAGTAAACTCACTCTCCCGAAATCAGTGTAGACTGACACTCCCAGCCTCAGTGTGGACTCATTCTCACGGCCTCAGTGTAGACTCACACTCCCGGCCTCAGTATAGACTCACTCTCCCGGCCTCAGAGTAAACTCGCTCGTATTGCCTCAGTGTAGACTGACACTCCCGGTCTCAGTGTAGACTCACTGTCCTGGCCTCAGTGTGGACTCACTCTCCCGGACTTAGTGTGGACTCACTCTCCCTGACTCAGTGTCGACTCACTCTCCCGGCCTCAGTGTGGACTCACTCTCCTGGCCTCAGTGTAGACTCACACTCCCAGCCTCAGTGTAGACTCACTCTCCCTGTCTCAGTGTGGACTCACTCTCCCAGCCTCAGTGTGGACTCACTCTCCCGCCTTCAGTGTAGACTCACACTCCCGGCCTCAGAGTAAACTCACACTCCCGGCCTTAGTGTAGACTCACTCTCCCGGCCTCAGAGTAAACTCACTCTCCCGAAATCAGTGTAGACTGACACTCCCAGCCTCAGTGTGGACTCATTCTCACGGCCTCAGTGTAGACTCACACTCCCGGCCTCAGTATAGACTCACACTCCCGACCAGTGTGGACTCACACTCCCGACCTCAGTGTGGACTCACACTCCCGGCCTCAGTGTGGACTCACTCTCCCAGCCTCAGAGTAAACTCACACTCCCGGCCTTAGTGTAGACTCACTCTCCCGGCCTCAGAGTAAACTCACTCTCCCGAAATCAGTGTAGACTGACACTCCCAGCCTCAGTGTGGACTCATTCTCACGGCCTCAGTGTAGACTCACACTCCCGGCCTCAGTATAGACTCACTCTCCCGGCCTCAGAGTAAACTCACTCGTATTGCCTCAGTGTAGACTCACACTCCCGGTCTCAGTGTAGACTCACTGTCCTGGCCTCAGTGTGGACTCACTCTCCCGGACTTAGTGTGGACTCACTCTCCCTGACTCAGTGTCGACTCACTCTCCCGGCCTCAGTGTGGACTCACTCTCCTGGCCTCAGTGTAGACTCACACTCCCAGCCTCAGTGTAGACACACTCTCCCTGTCTCAGTGTGGACTCACTCTCCCGGCCTCAGGGTGGACTCACACTCCCGGCCTCAGGGTGGACTCACTCTCCCGGCCTCAGTGTGGACTCACACTCCCGGCCTCAGTGTAGACTCACTCTCCCGGCCTCAGGGTGGACTCACACTCCCGGCCTCAGTGTGGACTCACACTCCCGCCCTCAGTGTAGACTCACACTCCCGGCCTTAGTGTAGACTCACTCTCCCGCCCTCAGTGTGGACTCACACTCCCGGCCTCAGTGTAGACTCACTCTCCCGGCCTCAGTGTGCACTCACATTCCCGGCCTAAGTGTGGACTCACACTCCCGGCCTCAGTGTAGACTCACACTCCCGGCCTCAGTGTGGACTCACATTCCCGGCCTCAGTGTGGACTCACTCTCCCGGCCTCAGTGTGGACTCACATTCCCGGCAACAGTGTGGACTCACACTCCCGGCCTCAGTGTAGACTCACACTCCCGGCCTCAGTGTGTACTCACACTCCCGGCCTCAGTGTAGACTCACTCTCCCGCCCTCAGTGTAGACTCACACTCCCGGCCTCAGTATCGACTCACACTCCCGACCTCAGTGTGGACTCACTCTCCCGGCCTCAGTGTAGACTCACTCTTCCGGCCTCAGAGTAAACTCACTCTCCCGGCCTCAGTGTGGACTCACTCTCCCAGCCTCAGAGTAAACTCACAGTCCCGGCCTCAGTGTAGACTCACTCTCCCGGCCTCAGAGTAAACTTACTCTACCAACCTTAGTGTAGACTGACACTCCCAGCCTCAGTGTGGACTCACTCTCCCAGCCTCTGTGTTGACTCACACTCCCAGCCTCAGTGTGGACTCACACTCCCGGCCTCAGTGTAGACTGACACTCCCAGCCTCAGTGTGGACTCACACTCCCGGCCTCAGTGTAGACTGACACTCCCATCCTCAGTTTGGACTCACACTCCCGGCCTCTGTGTAGACTCACATTCCCGTCCTCAGTGTAGACTCACACTCCCGGCCTCAGTGTAAACTCACACTCCCGACCTCAGTGTGGACTCACACTCCCGGCCTCAGTGTAGACTGACACTCCCAGCCTCAGTGTGGACTCACACTCCCGGCCTCAGTGTGGACTGACACTCCCAGCCTCAGTTTGGACTCACACTCCCAGCCTCAGTGTGGACTCACTGTCCCGGCCTCAGTATAGACTCACTCTCCCGGCCTCAGAGTAAACACACTCTCCCGGCCTCATTGTGGACTCACTCTCCCGGCCTCAGAGTAAACACACTCTCCCGGCCTCATTGTGGACTCACTCGCATTGCCTCAGTGTAGACTGGCCCTCCCGGCCTCAGTGTAGACTCACTCTTCCGGCCTCAGAGTAAACTCACTCTCCCGGCCTCAGTGTGGACTCACTCTCCCAGCCTCAGAGTAAACTCACTCTCCCAACCTCAGTGTAGACTGACACTCCCAGCCTCAGTGTGGACTCACTCTCCCAGCCTCAGTGTAGACTGACACTCCCAGCCTCAGTGTGAACTCACACTCCCAGCCTCAGTGTGGACTCACACTCCCGGCCTCAGTGTAGACTCACACTCCCGGCCTCAGTGTAGACTCACACTCCAGACCTCAGTGTGGACTCACACTCCAGACCTCAGTGTGGACTCACACTCCCAGCCTCAGTGTGGACTCACTCTCCCGCTCTCTGTGTAGACTCACACTCCCGGCCTCAGAGTAAACTCACAGTCCCGGCCTCAGTGTAGACTCACTCTCCCGGCCTCAGAGTAAACTTACTCTACCAACCTTAGTGTAGACTGACACTCCCAGCCTCAGTGTGGACTCACTCTCCCAGCCTCTGTGTTGACTCACACTCCCAGCCTCAGTGTGGACTCACACTCCCGGCCTCAGTGTAGACTGACACTCCCAGCCTCAGTGTGGACTCACACTCCCGGCCTCAGTGTAGACTGACACTCCCAGCCTCAGTTTGGACTCACACTCCCGGCCTCTGTGTAGACGCACACTCCCGTCCTCAGTGTAGACTCACACTCCCGGCCTCAGTGTAGACTCACACTCCCGACCTCAGTGTGGACTCATACTTCCGGCCTCAGTGTGGACTCACTGTCCCGGCCTCAGTATAGACTCACTCTCCCGGCCTCAGAGTAAACACACTCTCCCGGCCTCATTGTGGACTCACTCTCCCGGCCTCAGAGTAAACACACTCTCCCGGCCTCATTGTGGACTCACTCGCATTGCCTCAGTGTAGACTGGCCCTCACGGCCTCAGTGTAGACTCACTCTTCCGGCCTCAGAGTAAACTCACTCTCCCGGCCTCAGTGTGGACTCACTCTCCCAGCCTCAGAGTAAACTCACTCTCCCAACCTCAGTGTAGACTGACACTCCCAGCCTCAGTGTGGACTCACTCTCCCAGCCTCAGTGTAGACTGACACTCCCAGCCTCAGTGTGAACTCACACTCCCAGCCTCAGTGTGGACTCACACTCCCGGCCTCAGTGTAGACTCACACTCCCGGCCTCAGTGTAGACTCACACTCCAGACCTCAGTGTGGACTCACACTCCAGACCTCAGTGTGGACTCACACTCCAGACCTCAGTGTGGACTCACACTCCCAGCCTCAGTGTGGACTCACTCTCCCGCTCTCTGTGTAGACTCACACTCCCGGCCTCAGTGTGGACTCACTGTCCCGGCCTCAGTGTGGACTCATTCTCCCGGCCTCAGTGTGAACTCACTCTCCCGGCCTCAGTGTGGACTCACTCTCCCGGCCTCAGTGTGAACTCACTCTCCCGGCCTCAGTGTGGACTCACTCTCCCGGCCTCAGTGTGGACTCACTCTCCCGGCCTCAGTGTAGACTCACACTCCCGGCCTCAGTGTGGACTCACTCTCCCGGCCTCAGTGTGGACTCACTCTCCCGGCCTCAGTGTAGACTCACACTCCAGGCCTCAGTATAGACTCACTCTCCCGGCCTCAGAGTAAACTCACTCGCATTGCCTCAGTGTAGACTGACACTCCCGGTCTCAGTGTAGACTCACTCTCCCGGCCTCAGTGTGGACTCACTCACCCAGCCTCAGTGTAGACTCACACTCCCAGCCTCAGTGTGGACTCACTCTCCCGGCCTCAGTGTAGACTCACTCTCCCTGTCTCAGTGTGGACTCACACTCCCGGCCTCAGTGTAGACTCACACTCCCGGCCTCAGTGTGGACTCACACTCCCGGCCTTAGTGTAGACTCGCCCTCCCGGCCTCAGTGTCGATTCACACTCCCGACCTCAGTGTGGACTCACTCTCCCGGCCTCAGTGTAGACTCACTCTTCCGGCCTCAGAGTAAACTCACTCTCCCGGCCTCAGTGTGGACTCACTCTCCCAGCCTCAGAGTAAACTCACACTCCCGGGCTCAGTGTCGACTCACTCTCCCGGCCTCAGAGTAATCTCACTCTCCCAACCTCAGTGTAGACTCACTCTCCCGGCCTCAGAGTAAACTCACTCTCCCGGCCTCAGTGTGGACTCACTCTCCCAGCCTCAGAGTAAACTCACACTCCCGGCCTTAGTGTAGACTCACTCTCCCGGCCTCAGAGTAAACTCACTCTCCCGGCCTTAATGTAGACTGACACTCCCAGCCTCAGTGTGGACTCATACTCACGGCCTCAGTGTAGACTCACACTCCCGGCCTCAGTATAGACTCACTCTCCCGGCCTCAGAGTAAACTCACTCGTATTGCCTCAGTGTAGACTCACACTCCCGGCCTTAGTGTAGACTCACTCTCCCGCCCTCAGTGTGGACTCACACTCCCGGCCTCAGTGTAGACTCACTCTCCCGGCCTCAATGTGGACTCACTCTCCCAGCCTCAGAGTAAACTCACTCTCCCAACCTCAGTGTAGACTGACACTCCCAGCCTCAGTGTGGACTCACTCTCCCAGCCTCAGTGTAGACTGACACTCCCAGCCTCAGTGTGAACTCACACTCCCAGCCTCAGTGTGGACTCACACTCCCGGCCTCAGTGTAGACTCACACTCCCGGCCTCAGTGTAGACTCACACTCCAGACCTCAGTGTGGACTCACACTCCAGACCTCAGTGTGGACTCACACTCCCAGCCTCAGTGTGGACTCACTCTCCCGCTCTCTGTGTAGACTCACACTCCCGGCCTCAGTGTGGACTCACTGTCCCGGCCTCAGTGTGGACTCATTCTCCCGGCCTCAGTGTGAACTCACTCTCCCGGCCTCAGTGTGGACTCACTCTCCCGGCCTCAGTGTGAACTCACTCTCCCGGCCTCAGTGTGGACTCACTCTCCCGGCCTCAGTGTAGACTCACACTCCCGACCTCAATGTGGACTCACTCTCCCGGCCTCAGTGTGGACTCACTCTCCCGGCCTCAGTGTAGACTCACACTCCAGGCCTCAGTATAGACTCACACTCCCGGCCTCAGAGTAAACTCACTCGCATTGCCTCAGTGTAGACTGACACTCCCGGTCTCAGTGTAGACTCACTCTCCCGGCCTCAGTGTGGACTCACTCACCCAGCCTCAGTGTAGACTCACACTCCCAGCCTCAGTGTGGACTCACTCTCCCGGCCTCAGTGTAGACTCACTCTCCCTGTCTCAGTGTGGACTCACACTCCCGGCCTCAGTGTAGACTCACACTCCCGGCCTCAGTGTGGACTCACACTCCCGGCCTCAGTGTGGACTCACACTCCCGGCCTTAGTGTAGACTCGCCCTCCCGGCCTCAGTGTCGATTCACACTCCCGACCTCAGTGTGGACTCACTCTCCCGGCCTCAGTGTAGACTCACTCTTCCGGCCTCAGAGTAAACTCACTCTCCCGGACTCAGTGTGGACTCACTCTCCCAGCCTCAGAGTAAACTCACACTCCCGGGCTCAGTGTCGACTCACTCTCCCGGCCTCAGAGTAATCTCACTCTCCCAACCTCAGTGTAGACTCACTCTCCCGGCCTCAGAGTAAACTCACTCTCCCGGCCTCAGTGTGGACTCACTCTCCCAGCCTCAGAGTAAACTCACACTCCCGGCCTTAGTGTAGACTCACTCTCCCGGCCTCAGAGTAAACTCACTCTCCCGGCCTTAATGTAGACTGACACTCCCAGCCTCAGTGTGGACTCATACTCACGGCCTCAGTGTAGACTCACACTCCCGGCCTCAGTATAGACTCACTCTCCCGGCCTCAGAGTAAACTCACTCGTATTGCCTCAGTGTAGACTCACACTCCCGGCCTTAGTGTAGACTCACTCTCCCGCCCTCAGTGTGGACTCACACTCCCGGCCTCAGTGTAGACTCACTCTCCCGGCCTCAATGTGGACTCACATTCCCGGCCTCAGTGTGGACTCACACTCCCGGCCTCAGTGTAGACTCACACTCCCGGCCTCAGTGTGGACTCACACTCTCGGCCTCAGTGTAGACTCACTCTCCCGCCCTCAGTGTAGACTCACACTCCCGGCCTCAGTATCGACTCACACTCCCGACCTCAGTGTGGACTCACTCTCCCGGCCTCAGTGTAGACTCACTCTTCCGGCCTCAGAGTAAACTCACACTCCCGGCCTTAGTGTAGACTCACTCTCCCGGCCTCAGAGTAAACTCACTCTCCCGAAATCAGTGTAGACTGACACTCCAGACCTCAGTGTGGACTCACACTCCCAGCCTCAGTGTGGACTCACTCTCCCAGCCTCAGCGTGGACTCACTCTCCCAACCTCAGTGTAGACTCACTCTCCCGGCCTCAGAGTAAACTCACTCTCCCGGCATCAGTGTGGACTCACTCTCCCAGCCTCAGAGTAAACTCACACTCCCGGGCTCAGTGTCGACTCACTCTCCCGGCCTCAGAGTAAACTCACTCTCCCAACCTCAGTGTAGACTGACACTCCAGACCTCAGTGTGGACTCACACTCCCAGCCTCAGTGTGGACTCACTCTCCCAGCCTCAGCGTGGACTCACTCTCCCAGCCTCAGTGTGGACTCACTCTCCCAGCCTCAGTGTAGACTCACACTCCCGGCCTCAGTGTAGACTCACACTCCGGACCTCAGTGTGGACTCATAATCCCGGCCTCAGTGTGGACTCACTCTCCCGGCCTCAGTATAGACTCACTCTCTCGGCCTCAGTGTAAACACACTCTCCCGGCCTCAGTGTGGACTCATACTCCCGGCCTCAGTGTGGACTCACACTCCCAGCCTCAGTGTGGACTCACACTCCCGGCCTCAGTGTGGACTCACACTCCGGGCCTCAGTGTAGACTCACACTCCCGCGCTCAGTGTAGACTCATACTCCCGGCCTCAGTGTGGACTCACACTCCCAGCCTCAGTGTGGACTCATACTCCCGGCCTCAGTGTGGACTCACAGTCCCGGCGTCAGTGTAGACTCACTCTCCCGGCCTCAGAGTAAACACACTCTCCCGGCCTCATTGTGGACTCACTCTCCCGGCCTCAGTGTGGACTCATCTCCCGGCCTCAGTGTGGACTCACTCGCATTGCCTCAGTATAGACTGGCCCTCCCGGCCTCATTGTGGACTCACTCTCCCGGCCTCAGTGTGGACTCACTCTCCCAGCCTCAGTGTGGACTCACACTCCCAGCTTCAGTGTGGACTCACACTCCCGGCCTCAGTGTAGACTGACACTCCCAGCCTCAGTGTGGACTCACACTCCCAGCCTCAGTGTGGACTCACACTCACAGCCTCAGTGTGGACTCACACTCCCGGCCTCAGTGTAGACTCACACTCCCAGCCTCAGTGTAGACTCACACTCCCAGCCTCAGTGAAGACTCACACTCCCAGCCTCAGTGTAGACTCACACTCCCAGCCTCAGTGTGGACTCACACTCCCAGCCTCAGTGTGGACTCAAACTCCCAGCCTCAGTGTAGACTGACACTCCCAGCCTCAGTGTGGACTCACACTCCCAGCCTCAGTGTGGACTCACACTCCCGGTCTCAGTGTAGACTCACACTCCCAGCCTCAGTGTGGACTCACACTCCCAGCCTCAGTGTGGACTCACACTCCCAGCCTCAGTGTAGACTCACACTCCCAGCCTCAGTGTGGACTCACACTCCCAGCCTCAGTGTGGACTCACACTCACAGCCTCAGTGTGGACTCATTCTCCCGGCCTCAGTGTGAACTCACTCTCCCGGCCTCAGTGTGGACTCACTCTCCCGTACTTATTGTGGACACACACTCCCTGTCTCAGTGTAGACTCACTCTCCCGGCCTCAGTGTCGACTCACTCTCCCGGCCTCAGTGTCGACTCACTCTCCCGGCCTCAGTGTCGACTCACTCTCCCGGCCTCAGTGTAGACTCACTCTCCAGGCCTCAGTGTGGACTCACTCACCCAGCCTCAGTGTAGACTCACACTCCCAGCCTCAGTGTAGACTCACTCGCCCTGTCTCAGTGTGGACTCACTCTCCTGGCCTCAGGGTGGACTCACACTCCCGGCCTCAGTGTAGACTCACTCTCCCGCCCTCAGTGTAGACTCACTCTCCCGACCTCAGTGTGGACTCACTCTCCCGCCTTCAGTGTAGACTCACTCTCCCGGCCTCAGAGTAAACTCACTCTCCCAACCTCAGTGTAGACTCACTCTCCCGGCCTCAGAGTAAACTCACTCTCCCGAAATCAGTGTAGACTGACACTCCCAGCCTCAGTGTAGACTCACTCTCCCGGCCTCAGTGTGGACTCACATTCCCGGCCTCAGTGTGGACTCACACTCCCGGCCTCAGTGTAGACTCACACTCCCGGCCTCAGTGTGGACTCACACTCCCGGCCTCAGTGTGGACTCACATTCCCGGCCTCAGTGTTGACTCACACTCCCAGCCTCAGTGTAGACTCACTCTCCCTGTCTCAGTGTGGACTCACTCTCCCGGCCTCAGGGTGGACTCACACTCCCGGCCTCAGTGTAGACTCACTCTCCCTGTCTCAGTGTGGACTCACTCTCCCGGCCTCAGGGTGGACTCACACTCCCGGCCTCAGTGTGGACTCACACTCCCGGCCTCAGTGTGGACTCACTCTCCCGCCCTCAGTGTAGACTCACATTCCCGGCCTCAGTGTGGACTCACACTCCCGGCCTCAGTGTAGACTCACACTCCCGGCCTCAGTGTGGACTCACACTCCCGGCCTCAGTGTGGACTCACATTCCCGGCCTCAGTGTAGACTCACTCTCCCGGCCTCAGTGTGGACTCACATTCCCGGCCTCAGTGTGGACTCACACTCCCGGCCTCAGTGTAGACTCACACTCCCGGCCTCAGTGTGGAATCACACTCCCGGCCTCAGTGTAGACTCACTCTCCCGCCCTCAGTGTAGACTCACACTCCCGGCCTCAGTTTGGACTCACACTCCCGACCTCAGTGTGGACTCACTCTCCCGGCTTCAGTGTAGACTCACTCTTCCGGCCTCAGAGTAAACTCACTCTCCCGGCCTCAGTGTGAACTCACTCTCCCGGCCTCAGTGTGGACTCACTCTCCCGGCCTCAGTGTGGACTCACTCTCCCGGCCTCAGTGTGGACTCACTCTCCCGGCCTCAGTGTGGACTCACTCTCCCGGCCTCAGTGTGGACTCACACTCCCGACCTCAGTGTGGACTCATACTCACGGCCTCAGTGTAGACTCACACTCCCGGCCTCAGTGTAGACTCACTCTCCCGGCCTCAGAATGAACTCACTCGCATTGCATCAGTGTAGACTGACACTCCCGGTCTCAGTGTAGACTCACTCTCCCGGCCTCAGTGTAGACTCACTCTCCAGGCCTCAGTGTGGACTCACTCACCCAGCCTCAGTGTAGACTCACACTCCCAGCCTCAGTGTAGACTCACTCTCCCTGTCTCAGTGTGGACTCACTCTCCTGGCCTCAGGGTGGACTCACACTCCCGGCCTCAGTGTAGACTCACTCTCCCGCCCTCAGTGTAGACTCACTCTCCCGACCTCAGTGTGGACTCACTCTCCCGCCTTCAGTGTAGACTCACTCTCCCGGCCTCAGAGTAAACTCACTCTCCCAACCTCAGTGTAGACTCACTCTCCCGGCCTCAGAGTAAACTCACTCTCCCGAAATCAGTGTAGACTGACACTCCCAGCCTCAGGGTAGACTCACTCTCCCGGCCTCAGTGTGGACTCACATTCCCGGCCTCAGTGTGGACTCACACTCCCGGCCTCAGTGTAGACTCACACTCCCGGCCTCAGTGTGGACTCACACTCCCGGCCTCAGTGTGGACTCACATTCCCGGCCTCAGTGTTGACTCACACTCCCGGCCTCAGTGTAGACTCACTCTCCCTGTCTCAGTGTGGACTCACTCTCCCGGCCTCAGGGTGGACTCACACTCCCGGCCTCAGTGTAGACTCACTCTCCCTGTCTCAGTGTGGACTCACTCTCCCGGCCTCAGGGTGGACTCACACTCCCGGCCTCAGTGTGGACTCACACTCCCGCCCTCAGTGTAGACTCACACACCCGCCCTCAGTGTAGACTCACACTCCCGGCCTTAGTGTAGACTCACTCTCCCGCCCTCAGTGTGGACTCACACTCCCGGCCTCAGTGTGGACTCACACTCCCGGCCTCAGTGTAGACTCACACTCCCGGCCTCAGTGTGGACTCACACTCCCGGCCTCAGTGTAGACTCACTCTCCCGCCCTCAGTGTAGACTCACACTCCCGGCCTCAGTGTAGACTCACACTCCCGACCTCAGTATAGACTCACACTCCCGACCTCAGTGTGGACTCACTCTCCCGGCTTCAGTGTAGACTCACTCTTCCGGCCTCAGAGTAAACTCACTCTCCCGGCCTCAGTGTGGACTCACTCTCCCAGCCTCAGAGTAAACTCACAGTCCCGGCCTCAGTGTAGACTCACTCTCCCGGCCTCAGAGTAAACTCACTCTCCCAACCTCAGTGTAGACTCACTCTCCCGGCCTCAGAGTAAACTCACTCTCCCGAAATCAGTGTAGACTGACACTCCCAGCCTCAGTGTAGACTCACTCTCCCGGCCTCAGTGTGGACTCACATTCCCGGCCTCAGTGTGGACTCACACTCCCGGCCTCAGTGTAGACTCACACTCCCGGCCTCAGTGTGGACTCACACTCCCGGCCTCAGTGTGGACTCACATTCCCGGCCTCAGTGTTGACTCACACTCCCAGCCTCAGTGTAGACTCACTCTCCCTGTCTCAGTGTGGACTCACTCTCCCGGCCTCAGGGTGGACTCACACTCCCGGCCTCAGTGTAGACTCACTCTCCCTGTCTCAGTGTGGACTCACTCTCCCGGCCTCAGGGTGGACTCACACTCCCGGCCTCAGTGTGGACTCACACTCCCGGCCTCAGTGTGGACTCACACTCCCGGCCTCAGTGTGGACTCACTCTCCCGCCCTCAGTGTAGACTCACACACCCGCCCTCAGTGTAGACTCACACTCCCGGCCTTAGTGTAGACTCACTCTCCCGCCCTCAGTGTGGACTCACACTCCCGGCCTCAGTGTAGACTCACTCTCCCGGCCTCAGTGTGGACTCACATTCCCGGCCTCAGTGTGGACTCACACTCCCGCCCTCAGTGTAGACTCACACTCCCGGCCTCAGTGTAGACTCACACTCCCGACCTCAGTGTGGACTCACTCTCCCGGCTTCAGTGTAGACTCACTCTTCCGGCCTCAGAGTAAACTCACTCTCCCGGCCTCAGTGTGAACTCACTCTCCCGGCCTCAGTGTGGACTCACTCTCCCGGCCTCAGTGTGGACTCACTCTCCCGGCCTCAGTGTGGACTCACTCTCCCGGCCTCAGTGTGGACTCACACTCCCGACCTCAGTGTGGACTCATACTCACGGCCTCAGTGTAGACTCACACTCCCAGCCTCAGTGTAGACTCACACTCCCGGCCTCAGTATAGACTCACTCTCCCGGCCTCAGTATAGACTCACTCGCATTGCATCAGTGTAGACTGACACTCCCGGTCTCAGTGTAGACTCACTCTCCCGGCCTCAGTGTAGACTCACTCTCCAGGCCTCAGTGTGGACTCACTCACCCAGCCTCAGTGTAGACTCACACTCCCAGCCTCAGTGTAGACTCACTCTCCCTGTCTCAGTGTGGACTCACTCTCCTGGCCTCAGGGTGGACTCACACTCCCGGCCTCAGTGTAGACTCACTCTCCCGCCCTCAGTGTAGACTCACTCTCCCGACCTCAGTGTGGACTCACTCTCCCGCCTTCAGTGTAGACTCACTCTCCCGGCCTCAGAGTAAACTCACTCTCCCAACCTCAGTGTAGACTCACTCTCCCGGCCTCAGAGTAAACTCACTCTCCCGAAATCAGTGTAGACTGACACTCCCAGCCTCAGGGTAGACTCACTCTCCCGGCCTCAGTGTGGACTCACATTCCCGGCCTCAGTGTGGACTCACACTCCCGGCCTCAGTGTAGACTCACACTCCCGGCCTCAGTGTGGACTCACACTCCCGGCCTCAGTGTGGACTCACATTCCCGGCCTCAGTGTTGACTCACACTCCCGGCCTCAGTGTAGACTCACTCTCCCTGTCTCAGTGTGGACTCACTCTCCCGGCCTCAGGGTGGACTCACACTCCCGGCCTCAGTGTAGACTCACTCTCCCTGTCTCAGTGTGGACTCACTCTCCCGGCCTCAGGGTGGACTCACACTCCCGGCCTCAGTGTGGACTCACACTCCCGCCCTCAGTGTAGACTCACACACCCGCCCTCAGTGTAGACTCACACTCCCGGCCTTAGTGTAGACTCACTCTCCCGCCCTCAGTGTGGACTCACACTCCCGGCCTCAGTGTGGACTCACACTCCCGGCCTCAGTGTAGACTCACACTCCCGGCCTCAGTGTGGACTCACACTCCCGGCCTCAGTGTAGACTCACTCTCCCGCCCTCAGTGTAGACTCACACTCCCGGCCTCAGTGTAGACTCACACTCCCGACCTCAGTATCGACTCACACTCCCGACCTCAGTGTGGACTCACTCTCCCGGCTTCAGTGTAGACTCACTCTTCCGGCCTCAGAGTAAACTCACTCTCCCGGCCTCAGTGTGGACTCACTCTCCCAGCCTCAGAGTAAACTCACAGTCCCGGCCTCAGTGTAGACTCACTCTCCCGGCCTCAGAGTAAACTTACTCTACCAACCTTAGTGTAGACTCACACTCCCGGCCTCAGAGCAAATTCACACTCCCGGCCTTAGTGTAGACTCACTCTCCCGGCCTCAGAGTTAACTCACTCTCCCGGCCTTAGTGTAGACTGACACTCCCAGCCTCAGTGTGGACTCATACTCACGGCCTCAGTGTAGACTCACACTCCCGGCCTCAGTATAGACTCACTCTCCCGGCCTCAGAGTAAACTCACTCGTATTGCCTCAGTGTAGACTCACACTCCCGGCCTTAGTGTAGACTCACTCTCCCGCCCTCAGTGTGGACTCACACTCCCGGCCTCAGTGTAGACTCACTCTCCCGGCCTCAGTGTGGACTCACATTCCCGGCCTCAGTGTGGACTCACACTCTCGGCCTCAGTGTAGACTCACTCTCCCGCCCTCAGTGTAGACTCACACTCCCGGCCTCAGTGTAGACTCACACTCCCGACCTCAGTATCGACTCACACTCCCGACCTCAGTGTGGACTCACTCTCCCGGCCTCAGTGTAGACTCACTATTCCGGCCTCAGAGTAAACTCACTCTCCCGGCCTCAGTGTGGACTCACTCTCCCAGCCTCAGAGTAAACTCACAGTCCCGGCCTCAGTGTAGACTCACTCTCCCGGCCTCAGAGTAAACTTACTCTACCAACCTTAGTGTAGACTGACACTCCCAGCCTCAGTGTGGACTCACTCTCCCGCCTTCAGTGTAGACTCACACTCCCGGCCTCAGAGTAAACTCACACTCCCGGCCTTAGTGTAGACTCACTCTCCCGGCCTCAGAGTAAACTCACTCTCCCGAAATCAGTGTAGACTGACACTCCCAGCCTCAGTGTGGACTCATTCTCACGGCCTCAGTGTAGACTCACACTCCCGGCCTCAGTATAGACTCACACTCCCGACCAGTGTGGACTCACACTCCCGACCTCAGTGTGGACTCACACTCCCGGCCTCAGTGTGGACTCACTCTCCCAGCCTCAGAGTAAACTCACACTCCCGGCCTTAGTGTAGACTCACTCTCCCGGCCTCAGAGTAAACTCACTCTCCCGAAATCAGTGTAGACTGACACTCCCAGCCTCAGTGTGGACTCATTCTAACGGCCTCAGTGTAGACTCACACTCCCGGCCTCAGTATAGACTCACTCTCCCGGCCTCAGAGTAAACTCACTCGTATTGCCTCAGTGTAGACTGACACTCCCGGTCTCAGTGTAGACTCACTGTCCTGGCCTCAGTGTGGACTCACTCTCCCGGACTTAGTGTGGACTCACTCTCCCGGACTCAGTGTCGACTCACTCTCCCGGCCTCAGTGTGGACTCACTCTCCTGGCCTCAGTGTAGACTCACACTCCCAGCCTCAGTGTAGACTCACTCTCCCTGTCTCAGTGTGGACTCACTCTCCCGGCCTCAGGGTGGACTCACACTCCCGGCCTCAGTGTGGACTCACACTCCCGGCCTCAGTGTAGACTCACTCTCCCGGCCTCAGGGTGGACTCACACTCCCGCCCTCAGTGTAGACTCACACTCCCGGCCTTAGTTAAGACTCACTCTCCCGCCCTCAGTGTGGACTCACACTCCCGGCCTCAGTGTAGACTCACTCTCCCGGCCTCAGTGTGCACTCACATTCCCGGCCTCAGTGTGGACTCACACTCCCGGCCTCAGTGTAGACTCACACTCCCGGCCTCAGTGTAGACTCACACTCCCGGCCTCAGTGTAGACTCACACTCCCGGCCTCAGTGTGGACTCACACTCCCGGCCTCAGTGTAGACTCACACTTCCGGCCTCAGTGTAGACTCACACTCCCGGCCTCAGTGTAGACTCACTCTCCCGGCCTCAGTGTGGACTCACATTCCCGGCAACAGTGTGGACTCACACTCCCGGCCTCAGTGTAGACTCACACTCCCGGCCTCAGTGTGTACTCACACTCCCGGCCTCAGTGTAGACTCACTCTCCCGCCCTCAGTGTAGACTCACACTCCCGGCCTCAGTATCGACTCACACTCCCGACCTCAGTGTGGACTCACTCTCCCGGCCTCAGTGTAGACTCACTCTCCCGGCCTCAGTGTGGACTCACTCTCCCAGCCTCAGAGTAAACTCACAGTCCCGGCCTCAGTGCAGACTCACTCTCCCGGCCTCAGAGTAAACTTACTCTACCAACCTTAGTGTAGACTGACACTCCCAGCCTCTGTGTGGACTCACACTCCCAGCCTCAGTGTGGACTCACACTCCCGGCCTCAGTGTAGACTGACACTCCCAGCCTCAGTGTGGACTCACACTCCCGGCCTCAGTGTAGACTGACACTCCCAGCCTCAGTTTGGACTCACACTCCCGTCCTCAGTGTAGACTCACACTCCCGGCCTCAGTGTAGACTCACACTCCCAGCCTCAGTGTGGACTCACACTCCCGGCCTCAGTGTAGACTGACACTCCCAGCCTCAGTGTGGACTCACACTCCCGGCCTCAGTGTAGACTGACACTCCCAGCCTCAGTTTGGACTCACACTCCCAGCCTCAGTGTGGACTCACTGTCCCGGCCTCAGTATAGACTCACTCTCCCGGCCTCAGAGTAAACACACTCTCCCGGCCTCATTGTGGACTCACTCTCCCGGCCTCAGTGTGGACTCACTCTCCCAGCCTCAGTGTGAACTCACTCGCATTGCCTCAGTGTAGACTGGCCCTCCCGGCCTCAGTGTAGACTCACTCTTCCGGCCTCAGAGTAAACTCACTCTCCCGGCCTCAGTGTGGACTCACTCTCCCAGCCTCAGAGTAAACTCACTCTCCCGGCCTCAGAGTAAACTCACTCTCCCAACCTCAGTGTAGACTGACACTCCCAGCCTCAGTGTGGACTCACTCTCCCAGCCTCAGTGTAGACTGACACTCCCAGCCTCAGTGTGGACTCACACTCCCAGCCTCAGTGTGGACTCACACTCCCGGCCTCAGTGTAGACTCACACTCCCGGCCTCAGTGTAGACTCACACTCCAGACCTCAGTGTGGACTCACACTCCCAGCCTCAGTGTGGACTCACACTCCCAGCCTCAGTGTGGACTCACACTCCCGGCCTCAGTGTAGACTCACACTCCCGGCCTCAGTGTAGACTCACACTCCAGACCTCAGTGTGGACTCACACTCCCAGCCTCAGTGTAGACTCACACTCCCGGCCTCAGTGTAGACTCACACTCCAGACCTCAGTGTAGACTCACACTCCCGGCCTCAGTGTGGACTCACTGTCCCGGCCTCAGTGTGGACTCATTCTCCCGGCCTCAGTGTGAACTCACTCTCCCGGCCTCAGTGTGGACTCACTCTCCCGGCCTCAGTGTGGACTCACTCTCCCGGCCTCAGTGTGGACTCACTCTCCCGGCCTCAGTGTAGACTCACACTCCCGACCTCAATGTGGACTCACTCTCCCGGCCTCAGTGTGGACTCACTCTCCCGGCCTCAGTGTAGACTCACACTCCAGGCCTCAGTATAGACTCACTCTCCCGGCCTCAGAGTAAACTCACTCGCATTGCCTCAGTGTAGACTGACACTCCCGGTCTCAGTGTAGACTCACTCTCCCGGCCTCAGTGTAGACTGACACTCCCAGCCTCAGTGTGGACTCACTCTCCCAGCCTCAGTGTAGACTGACACTCCCGGCCTCAGTGTGGACTCACACTCCCAGCCTCAGTGTGGACTCACACTCCCGGCCTCAGTGTAGACTCACACTCCCGGCCTCAGTGTAGACTCACACTCCAGACCTCAGTGTGGACTCACACTCCCAGCCTCAGTGTGGACTCACTCTCCCGCTCTCTGTGTAGACTCACACTCCCGGCCTCAGTGTGGACTCACTGTCCCGGCCTCAGTGTGGACTCATTCTCCCGGCCTCAGTGTGAACTCACTCTCCCGGCCTCAGTGTGGACTCACTCTCCCGGCCTCAGTGTGGACTCACTCTCCCGGCCTCAGTGTGGACTCACTCTCCCGGCCTCAGTGTAGACTCACACTCCTGACCTCAATGTGGACTCACTCTCCCGGCCTCAGTGTGGACTCACTCTCCCGGCCTCAGTGTAGACTCACACTCCAGGCCTCAGTATAGACTCACTCTCCCGGCCTCAGAGTAAACTCACTCGCATTGCCTCAGTGTAGACTGACACTCCCGGTCTCAGTGTAGACTCACTCTCCCGGCCTCAGTGTGGACTCACTCTCCCGGACTTAGTGTGGACTCACTCACCCAGCCTCAGTGTAGACTCACACTCCCAGCCTCAGTGTGGACTCACTCTCCCGGCCTCAGTGTAGACTCACTCTCCCTGTCTCAGTGTGGACTCACTCTCCTGGCCTCAGGGTGGACTCACACTCCCGCCCTCAGTGTAGACTCACACTCCCGGCCTCAGTGTGGACTCACACTCCCGGCCTCAGTGTGGACTCACACTCCCGGCCTTAGTGTAGACTCGCCCTCCCGGCCTCAGTGTCGACTCACACTCCCGACCTCAGTGTGGACTCACTCTCCCGGCCTCAGTGTAGACTCACTCTTCCGGCCTCAGAGTAAACTCACTCTCCCGGCCTCAGTGTGGACTCACTCTCCCAGCCTCAGAGTAAACTCACACTCCCGGGCTCAGTGTCGACTCACTCTCCCGGCCTCAGAGTAAACTCACTCTCCCAACCTCAGTGTAGTCTCACTCTCCCGGCCTCAGAGTAAACTCACTCTCCCGGCCTCAGTGTGGACTCACTCTCCCAGCCTCAGAGTAAACTCACTCTCCCAACCTCAGTGTAGACTGACACTCCAGACCTCAGTGTGGACTCACACTCCCAGCCTCAGTGTGGACTCACTCTCCCAGCCTCAGCGTGGACTCACTCTCCCGGCCTCAGTGTGGACTCACTCTCCCAGCCTCAGTGTGGACTCACAGTCCCGGCCTCAGTGTAGACTCACACTCTCGGCCTCAGTGTAGACTCACACTCCCGGCCTCAGTGTAGACTGACACTCCCGGCCTCAGTGTAGACTGACACTCCCAGCCTCAGTGTGGACTCACTCTCCCGGCCTCAGTGTAGACTCACACTCCCGGCCTCAGTGTAGACTCACACTCCCGGCCTCAGTGTAGACTCACTCTCCCGGCCTCAGTGTGGACTCACACTCCCGGCCTCAGTGTGGACTCATTCTCCCGGCCTCAGTGTGAACTCACTCTCCCGGCCTCAGTGTGGACTCACTCTCCCGGCCTCAGTGTGGACTCACTCTCCCGGCCTCAGTGTGGACTCACTCTCCCGGCCTCAGTGTAGACTCACACTCCCGGCCTCAGAGTAAATTCACTCTCCCGGCCTCAGTGTGGACTCACTCTCCCTGTCTCAGTGTGGACTCACTCTCCCGGCCTCAGTGTAGACTCACACTCCCGGCCTCAGAGTAAATTCACTCTCCCGGCCTCAGTGTGGACTCACTCTCCCTGTCTCAGTGTGGACTCACTCTCCCGGCCTCAGTGTAGACTCACACTCCCGGCCTCAGAGTAAATTCACTCTCCCGGCCTCAGTGTGGACTCACTCTCCCTGTCTCAGTGTGGACTCACTCTCCCGGCCTTCGTGTAGTCTCACTCTCCCGCCCTCAGTGTAGACTCGCCCTCCCAGCCTCAGTGTCGACTCACACTCCCGACCTCAGTGTGGACTCACTCTCCCGGCCTCAGTGTAGACTCACTCTTCCGGCCTTAGAGTAAACTCACTCTCCCGGCCTCAGTGTGGACTCAATCTCCCAGCCTCAGAGTAAACTCACACTCCCGGGCTCAGTGTCGACTCACTCTCCCGGCCTCAGAGTAAACTCACTCTCCCAACCTCAGTGTAGACTCACTCTCCCGGCCTCAGAGTAAACTCACTCTCCCGACCTCAGTGTAGACTGACACTCCCAGCCTCAGTGTGGACTCACTCTCCCAGCCTCAGCGTGGACTCACACTCCCAGCCTCAGTGTAGACTGACACTCCCAGCCTCAGTGTGGACTCACACTCCCAGCCTCAGTGTGGACTCACAATCCCGGCCTCAGTGTAGACTGACACTCCCTGCCTCAGTGTCGCCTCACACTCCCGGCCTCAGTGTGGACTCACTCTCCCGGCCTCAGTGTGGACTCACACTCCCGGCCTCAGTGTGGACTCACACTCCCGGCCTCAGTGTAGACTGACACTCCTAGCCTCAGTGTGGACTCACACTCCCGGCCTCAGTGTGGACTCATTCTCCCGGCCTCAGTGTGAACTCACTCTCCCGGCCTCAGTGTGGACTCACACTCCCGGCCTCAGTGTGGACTCACACTCCCGGCCTCAGTGTAGACTGACACTCCTAGCCTCAGTGTGGACTCACACTCCCAGCCTCAGTGTGGACTCACACTCCCGGCCTCAGTGTGGACTCACACTCCCGGCCTCAGTGTGGACTCACTCTCCCGGCCTCAGTGTGGACTCACTCTCCCGGCCTCAGTGTGGACTCACTCTCCCGGTCTCAGTGTGGACTCACTCTCCCGGCCTCAGTGTGGACTCACTCTCCCGGCCTCAGTGTGGACTCACACTCCCGGCCTCAATGTAGACTGACACTCCCAGCCTCAGTGTGAACTCACACTCCCGGCCTCAGTGTGGACTCACTCTCCCGGCCTCAGTGTGGACTCACACTCCCGGCCCCAGTGCAGACTGACCCTCCCAACCTCAGTGTGGACTCACACTCCCGGCCTCAGTGTAGACTGACACTCCCAGCCTCAGTGTGGACTCACACTCCCGGCCTCAGTGTAGACTGACACTCCCAGCCTCAGTGTAGACTCACACTCCCGGCCTCAGTGTAGACTCACTCTCCCAGCCTCAGTGTAGACTCACACTCCCAGCCTCAGTGTGGACTCACTCTCCCGGCCTCAGTGTGGACTCACTCTCCGTCTCAGTGTGGACTCACACTCCCAGCCTCAGTGTAGACTCACACTCCCAGCCTCAGTGTGGACTCACACTCCCGGCCTCAGTGTGGACTCACACTCCCAGCCTCAGTGTGGACTCACACTCCCAGCCTCAGTGTGGACTCACACTCCCGGCCTCAGTGTAGACTCACACTCCCCACCAGTGTGGACTCACACTCCCGACCTCAGTGTAGACTCACACTCCCGGCCTCAGTGTGGACTCATACTCCCGGCCTCAGTGTGGACTCACTCTCCCGGCCTCAGTGTGGACTCACACTCCCAGCCTCAGTGTGGACTCACACTCCCGGCCTCAGTGTCGACTCACACTCCCGGCCTCAGTGTGGACTCACACTCCCAGCCTCAGTGTGGACTCACTCTCCCAGCCTCAGTGTGGACTCACTCTCCCGGCCTCAGTGTGGACTCACACTCCCAGCCTCAGTGTGGACTCACTCTCCCAGCCTCAGTGTGGACTCACACTCCCGGCCTCAGTGTCGACTCCCACTCCCGACCTCAGAGTAAACTCACTCTCCCGGCCTCAGTGTGGACTCACTGTCCCGGCCTCAGTGTAGACTCACTCTCCCGACCTCAGTGTGGACTGACACTCCCAGCCTCAGTGTAGACTCACTCTCCTGGCCTCAGTGTGGACTCACTCTCCCGGCCTCAGTGTAGACTCACTGTCCCTGTCTCAGTGTAGACTCCCTCTCCCAGCCTCAGTGTAGACTCACTGTCCCTGTCTCAGTGTAGTCTCCATCTCCTGGCCTCAGTGTGGACTCAGACTCCCGGCCTCAGTGTAGACTGCCATCTGGCCTCAGTGTAGACTCACACTCCCAGCCTCAGTGTGGACTCATACTCCCGGCCTCAGTGTGGACTCACTCTCCCGGCCTCAGTGTGGACTCACTCTCCCAGCCTCAGTGTGGACTCACTCTCCCGGCCTCAGTGTGGACTCACACTCCCAGCCTCAGTGTGGACTCACTCTCCCAGCCTCAGTGTGGACTCACTCTCCCAGCCTCAGTGTGGACTCACACTCCCGGCCTCAGAGTAGACTGACACTCCCGGCCTCAGTGTCGACTCACTCTCCCGCCCTCAGAGTAAACTCACTCTCCCGGCCTCAGTGTGGACTCACTGTCCCGGCCTCAGTATAGACTCACTCTCCCTGCCTCAGTGTAGACTCACTCTCCCGACCTCAGTGTGGACTGACACTCCCAGCCTCAGTGTAGACTCACTCTCCTGGCCTCAGTGTGGACTCACTCTCCCGGCCTCAGTGTAGACTCACTGTCCCTGTCTCAGTGTTGACTCCCTCTCCCAGCCTCAGTGTGGACTCACTCTCCCGGCCTCAGTGTAGTCTCCATCTCCTGGCCTCAGTGTGGACTCAGACTCCCGGCCTCAGTGTAGACTGCCATCTGGCCTCAGTGTAGACTCACATTCCCGGCCTCAGTGTAGACTCTGCCTCCTGTCCTCTGTGTAGACTCTGTCTCCCAGCCTCGGTGTAGACTCTGCCTCACGGCACTCTCGTCTTGCAATGAAGTCCGGCAAGGTCTGGGTTAGATGGACTATTTTCCTGAACTCTCATTTGTGTATTTTTCTTATTTGTTGCGGTTATTTCAGTTATTTATTTTTTCTAATATTTTTCCATATGAATTTATACTTCAGAACCTGTACCTGGATGCCTTGGTACCTAAGATTGTGCTGTAAGTGGATGCTGGGTGTAAGGTCATGTGACAAATGTAGCAGCAGGAAGAAGCTGTATCAATGCTTTGTTAAAGTCAAACACTGCATGAGCTGATTTGGAAGTTCAAGGCCATGATGCTGGGGACAAATGTTACAAGATTGCTTTTGCAGACCACAGACGGGATCCAGGCAATCTGATGTGATACCAAGTGGCAGGATAGGTCCAGCAATTTACCCTAAACTGTACACGGTCACCACCAAGAAGGGTAACAGTGCGTGCAGTCAACAGGAGTAGAGAATGACAGAAATTCCTCATGCATTTAAAATGATTATGGGAGCAAAAGCACAGATATCAAAAAAACACTGAAGTTCAAGTTATGGCAGGATGACAGCTGGGAATTGCATTGGCAACAGACGTCACCTGATCTTCTGAACCCAGACACTAGGAGCAGAGTACCTGAGACAGCAGGCCGAGTACAGAGGGAGAGGAGACCATCGAAGCAATGCAAAGTTTTACGTGATTTAGTGACAGGATATGACACGGGATTTCAGATGGGAGCCAGGATTTAACACAATATAAATTTAAGCTTTAAAATGGGACACTTTGATAGGGCGGGGTGGGGTGGGGGAAGGGTGTAGCTTGGCTCAGTGGTTAGCATTGCTGCCTCACCGTGCCTGCAATCCGAGGCACAATTCCAGCATTGAGTGACCGTCCGTTTAGAGTTTGCATGTTTTCCCCATGTCTGTGTGGAGTTTGCATGTTCTCCCTGTGTCTGTGTGGAGTTTGCATGTTCTCCCTGTGTCTGTGTGGAGTTTGCATGTTCTCGCAGTGTCAGTGTGCAGTTTGCATGTTCTCCCCATGTCTGTGTGGAGTTTGCATGTTCTCCCTGTGTCTGTGTGGAGTTTGCATGTTCTCGCAGTGTCAGTGTGCAGTTTGCATGTTCTCCCCATGTCTGTGTGTAGTTTGCCTCGTCTCCCTGTGTCAGTGTGGAGATTGCATGTTCTCCCTGTGTGAGTGTGGAGTTTACATGTTCTCCGTGTGTTAGTTTGGAGTTTGCATGTTCTCCCCATGTCTGTGTGGAGTTTGAATGTTCTCCCTGTGTCAGTGAACAGTTTGCATGTTCTCCCCGTGTCTGTGTGGAGTTTGCATGTTCTCCCCATGTCTGTGTGGAGTTTTCATGTTCTCCCTGTGTCACTGTGGATTTTGCCAGTTCTCCCCAAGTCTGTGTGGAGTTTGCATGTTCTCCTCGTGTCTGTGTGGAGTTTGCATGTTCTCGCTGTGTCAGTGTGGAGTTTACATGTTCTCCCCATGTCTGTGTGGAGTTCGCATGTTCTCCCTGTGTCAGTGTGCAGTGTTCATGTTCTCGCTGTGTGAGTGTGGAGTTTACATGTTCTCCATGTGTTAGTTTGGGGTTTGCATGTTCTCCCCATGTCTGTGTGGAGTTGCCATGTTCTCCACATGTCAGTGAGCAGTTTGCATGTTCTCCCCGTGTCTGTGTACGGTTTTCATATTCTCCCTGTGTGTGTGTGGAGTTTACATGGTCTCTGTGTGTTAGTGTGGAGTTTGCATGTTCTCCCCATTTCTATGTGGAGTTTGCATGTTCTCTCCATGTCTGAGTGGAGTTTTCATGAGCTCCTGTGTCAGTGAGCAGTTTGCATGTTCTCCCTCTGTCTGTGTGGAGTTTGCCTGTTTGACCAGTGTCAGTATAGAGTTTGCCTATTCTCCCCATGTCTATGAGGAGTTTGCATGTTCTCCCCATGTCTGGGTGGAGTTTACATGTTCTCCCTGTGTCAATGTGGAGTTTGCATGTTCCCCCAGTGTCTGTGTGGAGTTTGCATGTTCTCCCTGTGTCCGTGTGGATTTTGCATGTTCACCCCATGTCTGAGTGGAGTTTGTGTGTTCTTTGTGTGTCAGTGTGGAGTTTGCATGTTCTCCCTCTGTCTGTGTGGAGTTTGCCTGTTTGATCAGTGTCAGTATCGAGTTTGCCTATTCTCCCCATGTCTATGAGGAGTTTGCATGTTCTCCCCATGTCTGGGTGGAGTTTACATGTTCTCCCTGTGTCAATGTGGAGTTTGCATGTTCCCCCAGTGTCTGTGTGGAGTTTGCATGTTCTCCCTGTGTCCGTGTGGATTTTGCATTTTCACCCCATGTCTGAGTGGAGTTTGCGTGTTCTCTGTGTGTCAGTGTGGAGTTTGGATGTTCTCCCTGTGTCCGTGTGGAGTTTGCATGTTCTCCCCCTGTCTGTGTGGAGTTTGCATGTTCTCCCTGTGTCAGTGTGGAGTTTGCATGTTCTCCCCGCGTCTGTGTGGAATTTGCATGTTCTCCCTGTGTCCGTGTGGAGTTTGCATGTTCACCCCATGTCTGTGTGGAGTTTGCCTGTTCTCCGTGTGTCATTGTGGAGTTTGCGTGTTCATCCTGTGTCAGTGTGCAGTTTGCATGTTCTCCCCATGTCTGTGTGGAATTTGCCTGTTCTCCCTGTGTCTGTGTGGAGTTTGCATGTTCTCCGTGTGTCATTGTGGAGTTTGCATGTTCACCCTGTGTCAGTGTGGAATTTGCCTCTTCTCCCTGTGTCTGTGTGGAATTTGCATGTTCACCCCATGTCTGTGTGGAGTTTGCATGTTCTCCGTGTGTCATTGTGGAGTTTGCACGTTCTCCCCATGTCTGTGTGGAGTTTTCCTGTTCTCCCTGTCTCTGTGTGGAGTTTGCATGTTCTCCCCACGTCTGTGGGGAATTTGCATGTTCACCCTATGTCAATGTGGAGTTTGCATGTTCTCCCCATGCCTGTGTGGAGTTTGCATGTTCCCCCTGTGTCTGTGTGGAGTTTGCATGTTCTCCCTGTGTCAATGTGGAGTTTGCATTTTCTCCTCATATCTGTGCGGAGTCTGCATGTTCTCCCCATGTCTGTGCAGAGTTTGCATGTTCTCCCCGCATCTGTGTGTAGTTTGCATGTTTTCCCTGTGTCCATGTGGAGTTTGCAAGTTCTCCCCATGTCTGTGTGGAGTTTGCCTGTTCTCCCCATGTCTGTGTGGAGTTTGCCTGTTCTCCCTGTGTCTGTGTGGAGGTTGCCTGTTCTCCCTTTGTCTGTGTGGAGTTTGCATGTTCTGCCCATGTCTGTGTGGAATTTGCATTTTCACCCTATGTCAATGTGGAGTTTGCATGTTCTCCACATGTCTGTTTGGAGTTTGCATGTTCTCCCTGTGTATGTGTGGATTTTGCATGTTCTCCCTGTGTTAATGTGGAGTTTGCATGTTCTCCCCATGTCTGTGTGGAGTTTGCATGTTCTCCCCATGTCTGTGTGGAGTTTGCATGTTCTCCCTGTGTCCGTGTGGAGTTTGCAAGTTCTCCCCATGTCTGTGTGGACTTTGCCTGTTCTCCCCATGTCTGTGTGGAGGTTGCCTATTCTCCATGTGTCAGTGTGGAGTTTGCATGTTCTTCCCATGTCTGTGCGGAGTTTGAATGTTCTCCCCGCGTCTGTGTGTAGTTTGCATGTTCTCCCTGTGTCCGTGTGGAGTTTGCAAGTTCTCCCCATGTCTGTGTGGACTTTGCCTGTTCTCCCCATGTCTGTGTGGAGGTTGCCTATTCTCCATGTGTCAGTGTGGAGTTTGCATGTTCTTCCCATGTCTTTGTGGAGTTTGCATGTTCTCCCTGTATCCATGTGAAGTTTGCATGTTCTCCCCATGTCTGTGTGGAGTTTGCATGTTCTCCCTGTGTCAATTTAGAGTTTGCATGTTCTCCCCCTGTCTGTGTGGAGTTTGCATGTTCACCCCGCTTCTGTGTGGAGTTTGCATGTTCTCCCTTTGTCAGTGTGCAGTTTGCATGTTCTCCCCATATCTGTGTGGAGTTTGCATGTTCTCCCCGTGTCTGCGTGGAGTTTGCATGTTCTCCCTGCATCTGTGTGGAGTTTGCATGTTCTCCCCACGTCTGTGTGGAGTTTGCATGTTCTCCATGTGTCAATGTGGAGTTTGCATGTTCTCCCTTTGTCAGTGTGCAGTTTGCATGTTCTCCCCATATCTGTGTGGAGTTTGCATGTTCTCCCCTTGTCTTTGTATAGTTTCCCTCATCTCCCTGTGTCTGTGCGAAGTTGCATGTTCTCCCTGTGTCAATGTGGAGTTTGCATGTTCACCCTGTGTCTGTGTGGAGTTTTCATGTTCACCCCATGTTTGTGTGGAGTTTGCATGTTCACCCTGTGTCAATATGGAGTTTGCATGTTTTCCCCATGTCTGTGGGGAGTTTGCATGTTCTCCCTGAGTCAATGTGGAGTTTGCATGTCCTCCCCATGTCTGTGTGGTGTTTGCATGTTCTCCCTGTGTTAGTGTGCAGTTTGCATGTTCTCCCCCTGTCTGTGTGGAGTTTGCCTCGTCGCCCCATGTTTGTGTGCACTTTGCCTGTTCTCCCAGTGTTAGTGTGGAGTTTGCATGTTCTCCCCATGTCAGTGTGGACTTTGCACGTTCTCCCTGTGTCTGTGTGGAGTTTGCATGTTCTCCCCATGTCTGTGTGGAGTTTCCATGTTCGCCCTGTGTCAATGTGGTTTTTGCATGTTCTCTCTGTGTCTGTGTGGAGTTTGCATGTTCTCCCCATGTCTGTGTGGAGTTTGCATGTTCCTCCTGTGTCTGCAAGGAGTTTGCATGTTCTCCCCATGTCTGTGTGGAGTTTGCATGTTCTCCCTGTGTCTGTGTTGTATTTGCATATTCTCCCCATGGCGGTGTGGAGTTTGCATGTTCTCCCTGTGTCAGTGTGGAATTTGAATATTCTCCCCATGTCTGTGTGGAGTTTGCATGTTCTCCTCATGTCTGTGTGGAGTTTGCATGTTCTCCCTGTTCCAGTGTGCAGTTTGCATGTTCTCCCTGTGTCCATGTGGCGTTTACATGTTCTCCGTGTGTCAGTGTCGAGTTTACATATTTGCCCTGTGCCAGTGCGCAGTTTGCATGTTCTCCCCGTGTCTGTGTGCAGTTTGCATGTTCTCCCCATGTCAGTGTGGAGATTGCATGTGCTCCCTGTATCTGTGTGCAGTTTGCATGTTCTCCCAGTGTCAGTGTACAGCTTGCATGTTCTCCCCGTGTCTGTATGCAGTTTTCATGTTCTCCCCATGTCAATGTGTAGTTTGCATGTTCTCCCCATGTCTGTGTGCAGTTTGCATGTTCTCCCTGTGTCAGTGTAGAGTTTGCATGTTCTCCCTGTGTCTGTCTGCAGTTTGCATATTCTCCCTGTATCAGTGTGGAGTTTGCATGTTCACCCTGTGCCAGTGTAGAGTGTGCATGTTCTTCCCGTGTCTGTGTGGAGTTTGCATGTTTTCCCCATGTCTGTGTGGGGTTTGCATGTTCTCCCCATGCCTGTGTGTAGTTTGCCTGTTCTCCCTGTGTCAGTGTGGAGTTTGCCTGTTCTCCCTGCGTCTGTGTGGAGTCTGCATGTTCTAGCCATGTCTGTGTGGCGTTTGCATGCTCTCCCTGTGCCAGGGTACTGTTTGCATGTTCTCCCTGTGGCGGTGTGCAGATTGCATATTCTCCCTGTATGAGTGTGGAGTTTACATGTTCTCCGTGTGTCAGTGTGGAGTTTACATGTTTTCCCCATGTCAGTGTGGAGATTGCATGTCCTCCCTGTGTCTGTGTGCAGTTAGCATGTTCTCCCTGTGTCAGTGTGGAGTTTGCATGTTCTCCCCATGTCAGTGTGCAGTTTGCATGTTCTCCCTGTGTCAGTGTGCAGTTTGCATGTTCTCCCCATGTATGTGTGGACTTTGCATGTTCGCCCTGTGTCAGTGTAGAGTTTGCATGTTATCCCTGTGTCCGTGTAGAGTTTGCATGTTCTCCCCATGTCAGTGTAGAGTTTGCATGTTCTCCCTGTGTCAGTGTGCAGTTTGCATTTTCTCCCCATGTATGTGTGGAGTTTGCATGTTCTCCCCATGTCTGTGTGTAGTTTGCATGTTCTCCCTGTGTCAGTGTGTAGTTTGCATGTTCTCCCTGTGTTTGTGTGGACTTTGCATGTTCTACCTGTGTCTGTGTGGTATTTGCCTGTTCTCCCAGTGTCAGTGTGGAGTTTGCATGTTCTCCCCATGTCTGTGTGGAGTTTGCCTGTTCTCCCCATGTCTGTGTGGAGTTTACATGATCTCCTCGTGTTTGTATGGTGTTTCCCTGTTCTCCCTGTGTCTGTGTTGAGTTGCCTATTCTCCCTTTGTCAGTGAGGAGTCTGCATGTTCTCCCCGTGTCAGTGTGGAGTTTGCATATTCTCCCCGCATCTGTGTGGAGATTGCATGTTTTCCCTGTGTTTGTGTGGAATTTGCATGTTCTCCCAGTGTCAGTGTGGAGTTTGCATGTTCTCCCAGTGTCAGTATGGAGTTTGCATGTTCTCCCCTTGTCTTTGTATAGTTTGCCTCATCTCCCCGTGTCTGTGCGGAATTGCATGTTCTCCCCATGTCTGTGTGGAGTTTGCATTTTTGCCGTGTGTCAATGTGGTTTTTGCATGTTCTCCCCATGTCTGTGTGGAGTTGGCATGTTCCCCCTGTGTCTGCAAGGAGTTTGCATGTTCTCCCCATGTCTGTGTGGAGTTTGCATGTTCTCCCTGTGTCTGTGTTGTATTTGCATATACTCCCCATGGCAGTGTGGAGTTTGCATGTTCTCCCCATGTCAGTGTAGAGATTGCATGTGCTCCCTGTATCTGTGTGCAGTTTGCATGTTCTCCTTGTGTCAGTGTGGAGTTTGTATGTTCTCCCTGTGTCTGTGTGTAGTTTGCATGTTCTCCCCATGTCATCGTGCAGTTTGCATGTTCTCCCTGTGTCAGTGTAGAGTTTGCATGTTCTCTCCCTGTCTGTGTGTAGTTTGCCTCATCTCCCTGTGTCAGTGTGGAGTTTGCACGTTCTCCCTGTGTTTGTGTGGAATTTGCATGTTCTCCCCATGCCTGTGTGTAGTTTGCCTGTTCTCCCATTGTCAGTGTGGAGTTTGCATGTTCTCCCCATGTCAGTGTGGAGTTTGCATGTTATCCCTGTGTATGTGTGGAGTTTGCATGTTCTCCCCATGTCTCTGTGGAGTTTGCACGTTCACCCTGAGTCAATGTGGTTTGTGCATGTTCTCCCTGTGTCTCTGTGGAGTTTGCATGTTCTCCCCATGTCTGTGTGGAGTTTGCATGTTCCCCCTGTGTCTGCAAGGGGTTTGCATGTTCTCCCCATGTCTGTGTGGAGATTGCATGTTCTCCCTGTGCCAGTGTACAGTTTGCATATTCTCCCTGTGTCTGTGTGGAGTTTACATGTTCTCCGTGTGTCAGTGTCGAGTTTACATGTTTGCCCTGTGTCAGTGCGCAGTTTGCATGTTCTCCCCCTATCTGTGTGTAGTTTGCCCCGTCTCCCTGTATCAGTTTGGAGTTTGCATGTTCTCCCTGTGTTTGTGTGGAATTTGCATGTTCTCCCTGTGTCTGTGTGGACTTTGCCTGTTCTCCCTGTATCAGTGTGGAGTTTGCATGTTCACCCTGTGCCAGTGTAGAGTGTACATGTTCTTCCCATGTCTGTGTGGAGTTTGCATCTTTTCCCATGTCTGTGTGGAGTTTGCATGTTCTCCCGATGCCTGTGTGTAGTTTGCATGTTCTCCCTGTGTCAGTGTGGAGTTTGCCTGTTCTCCCTGCGTCTGTGTGGAGTCTGCATGTTCTAGCCATGTCTGTGTGGCGTTTGCATGCTCTCCCTGTGCCAGGGTACAGTTTGCATGTTCTCCCTGTGTCTGTGTGCAGATTGCATATTCTCCCTGTATTAGTGTGGGGTTTACATGTTCTCCGTGTGTTAGTGTAGAGTTTGCATGTTCTCCCTGTGTCTTTGTGGAGTTTGCATGTTCTCCCCATGTCTGTGTGGAGTTTGCATGTTCCCCCTGTGTCAGTGTGGAGTTTGCATGTTCTCCCCATGTCTGTGTGGTGTTTGCATGTTCTCCCTGTGTCTGAGTTGTATTTGCATATTCTCCCCATGGCAGTGTGGAGTTTGTATGTTCTCCTCATGTCTGTGTGGAGTTTGCATGTTCTTCCTGTTCCAGTGTGCAGTTTGCATGTTCTTCCTGTGTCAATGTGCAGTTTGCATATTCTCCCTGTGTCCGTGTGGAGTTTACATGTTCTCCGTGTGTCAGTGTCGAGTTTACATGTTTGCCCTGTGCCAGTGCGCAGTTTGCATGTTCCCCCCGTGTCTGTGTGCAGTTTGCATGTTCTCCCCATGTCAGTGTGGAGATTGCATGTGCTCCCTGTATCTCTGTGCAGTTTGTGTGTTCTCCCTGTGTCTGTGTGTAGTTTGCATGTTCTCCTTATGTCAGTGTGGAGTTTGCATGTTCTCCCCATGTCAGTGTAGAGATTGCATGTGCTCCCTGTATCTGTGTGCAGTTTGCATGTTCTCCCTGTGTCAGTGTGGAGTTTGTATGTTCTCCCTGTGTCTGTGTGTAGTTAGCATGTTCTACCCATGTCATCGTGCAGTTTGCATGTTCTCCCTGTGTCAATGTGGAGTTAGCATGTTCTCCCTGTGTCTGTGTGTAGTTAGCATGTTCTACCCATGTCATCGTGCAGTTTGCATGTTCTCCCTGTGTCAGTGTGGAGTTTGCAGGTTCTCCCTGCGTCTGTGTGGAGTTTGCATGTTCTCCCCATGTCTGTGTGGAGTTTGCATGCTCTCCCTGTGCCAGGGTACAGTTTGCATATTCTCCCTGTACGAGTGTGGAGTTTACATTTTCTCCGTGTATCAGTGTGGAGTTTACATTTTTGCCCTGTATCAGTATGTAGTTTGCATGTTCTACCAGTGTGAGTGTGCAGTTTGCATGTTCTCCCCATGTCAGTGTGGAGTTTTCATGTCCTCCCTGTGTCTGTGTGCAGTTTGCATGTTCTCCCTGTGTCAGTGTGGAGTTTGCATGTTCTCCCCATGTCAGTGTGCAGTTTGCATATTCTCCCTGTATCAGTGTGGAGTTTGCATGTTCACCCTGTGCCAGTGTAGAGTGTGCATGTTCTTCCCGTGTCTGTGTGGAGTTTGCATATTTTCCCGGTGTCCGTGTGGAGTTTGTATGTTCTCCCTGTGTCTGTGTGTAGTTTGCATGTTCTCCCCATGTCATTGTGCAGTTCGCATGTTCTCCCTGTGTCAATGTAGAGTTTGCATGTTCGCCCAGTGTCAGTGTACAGTTTGCATGTACTCCCCGTTTCTGTGTGGAGTTTGCATGTTCTTCCTGTTCCAGTGTGCAGTTTGCATGTTCTCCCTGTGTCAATGTGCAGTTTGCATATTCTCCCTGTGTCCGTGTGGAGTTTACATTTTCTCCGTGTGTCAGTGTCGAGTTTACATGTTTGCCCTGTGCCAGTGCGCAGTTTGCATGTTCCCCCGTGTCTGTGTGCAGTTTGCATGTTCTCCCCATGTCAGTGTGGAGATTGCATGTGCTCCCTGTATCTGTGTGCAGTTTGTGTGTTCTCCCTGTGTCAGTGTGGCGTTTGCATGTTCTCCCTGTGTCTGTGTGTAGTTTGCATGTTCTCCTTATGTCAGTGTGGAGTTTGCATGTTCTCCCCATGTCAGTGTAGAGATTGCATGTGCTCCCTGTATCTGTGTGCAGTTTGCATGTTCTCCCTGTGTCAGTGTGGAGTTTGTATGTTCTCCCTGTGTCTGTGTGTAGTTAGCATGTTCTCCCCATGTCATCGTGCAGTTTGCATGTTCTCCCTGTGTCAATGTGGAGTTAGCATGTTCTCCCGGTGTCAGTGTACAGTTTGCATGTTCTCCCCGTGTCTGTGTGGAGTTTGCATGTTCTCCCCATGTCAATGTGTAGTTTGCATGTTCTCCCCGTGTCATTGTGCAGTTTGCATGTTCTCACTGCGGCAGTGTGGAGTTTGCATGTTCTCCCTGTGTCAATGTAGAGTTTGCATGTTCTCCCTGTGTCTGTGTGTAGTTTGCATGTTCTCCCCATGTCATTGTGCAGTTTGCATGTTCTCCCTGTGTCAATGTAGAGTTTGCATGTTCTCCCTGTGTCTGTGTGTAGTTTGCATGTTCTCCCCATGTCATTGTGCAGTTTGCATGTTCTCCCTGTGTCAATGTAGAGTTTGCATGTTCTCCCCATGTCTGTTTGGAGTTTGCATGTTCTCCCCATGTCAATGTGTAGTTTGCATGTTCTCCCTGTGTCTGTGTGCAGTTTGCATGTTCTCCTTATGTCAGTGTGGAGTTTGCATGTTCTCCCCATGTCAGTGTAGAGATTGCATGTGCTCCCTGTATCTGTGTGCAGTTTGCATGTTCTCCTTGTGTCAGTGTGGAGTTTGTATGTTCTCCCTGTGTCTGTGTGTAGTTTGCATGTTCTCCCCATGTCATCGTGCAGTTTGCATGTTCTCCCTGTGTCAGTGTAGAGTTTGCATGTTCTCTCCCTGTCTGTGTGTAGTTTGCCTCATCTCCCTGTGTCAGTGTGGAGTTTGCACGTTCTCCCTGTGTTTGTGTGGAATTTGCATGTTCTCCCCATGCCTGTGTGTAGTTTGCCTGTTCTCCCATTGTCAGTGTGGAGTTTGCATGTTCTCCCCATGTTAGTGTGGAGTTTGCATGTTATCCCTGTGTATGTGTGGAGTTTGCATGTTCTCCCCATGTCTCTGTGGAGTTTGCACGTTCACCCTGAGTCAATGTGGTTTGTGCATGTTCTCCCTGTGTCTCTGTGGAGTTTGCATGTTCTCCCCATGTCTGTGTGGAGTTTGCATGTTCCCCCTGTGTCTGCAAGGGGTTTGCATGTTCTCCCCATGTCTGTGTGGAGATTGCATGTTCTCCCTGTGCCAGTGTACAGTTTGCATATTCTCCCTGTGTCTGTGTGGAGTTTACATGTTCTCCGTGTGTCAGTGTCGAGTTTACATGTTTGCCCTGTGTCAGTGCGCAGTTTGCATGTTCTCCCCCTATCTGTGTGTAGTTTGCCCCGTCTCCCTGTATCAGTTTGGAGTTTGCATGTTCTCCCTGTGTCTGTGTGGACTTTGCCTGTTCTCCCTGTATCAGTGTGGAGTTTGCATGTTCACCCTGTGCCAGTGTAGAGTGTACATGTTCTTCCCGTGTCTGTGTGGAGTCTGCATGTTCTAGCCATGTCTGTGTGGCGTTTGCATGCTCTCCCTGTGCCAGGGTACAGTTTGCATGTTCTCCCTGTGTCGGTGTGCAGATTGCATATTCTCCCTGTATGAGTGTGGAGTTTACATGTTCTCCGTGTGTTAGTGTAGAGTTTGCATGTTCTCCCTGTGTCTTTGTGGAGTTTGCATGTTCTCCCCATGTCTGTGTGGAGTTTGCATGTTCCCCCTGTGTCAGTGTGGAGTTTGCATGTTCTCCTCATGTCTGTGTGGAGTTTGCATGTTCTTCCTGTTCCAGTGTGCAGTTTGCATGTTCTCCCTGTGTCAATATGCAGTTTGCATATTCTCCCTGTGTCCGTGTGGAGTTTACATGTTCTCCGTGTGTCAGTGTCGAGTTTACATGTTTGCCCTGTGCCAGTGCGCAGTTTGCATGTTCCCCCCGTGTCTGTGTGCAGTTTGCATGTTCTCCCCATGTCAGTGTGGAGATTGCATGTGCTCCCTGTATCTGTGTGCAGTTTGCGTGTTCTCCCTGTGTCTGTGTGTAGTTTGCATGTTCTCCTTATGTCAGTGTGGAGTTTGCATGTTCTCCCCATGTCAGTGTAGAGATTGCATGTGCTCCCTGTATCTGTGTGCAGTTTGCATGTTCTCCCTGTGTCAGTGTGGAGTTTGTATGTTCTCCCTGTGTCTGTGTGTAGTTAGCATGTTCTACCCATGTCATCGTGCAGTTTGCATGTTCTCCCTGTGTCAATGTGGAGTTAGCATGTTCTCCCGGTGTCAGTGTACAGTTTGCATGTTCTCCCCGTGTCTGTGTGGAGTTTGCATGTTCTCCCCATGTCAATGTGTAGTTTGCATGTTCTCCCCATGTCTGTGTGCAGTTTGCATGTTCTCCCTGTGTCTGTGTGTAGTTTGCATGTTCTCCCCATGTCATTGTGCAGTTTGCATGTTCTCTCTGTGTCAATGTAGAGTTTGCATGTTCTCCCAGTGTCAATGTAGAGTTTGCATGTTCTCCCAGTGTCAGTGTACAGTTTGCATGTTCTCCCCGTGTCTCTTTGGAGTTTGCATGTTCTCCCCATGTCAATGTGTAGTTTGCATGTTCTCCCTGTGTTAGTGTAGAGTTTGCATGTTCACCCCATGCCTGTGTATAGCTTGCCTGTTCTCCCTGTGTCAGTGTGGAGTTTGCAGGTTCTCCCTGCGTCTGTGTGGAGTTTGCATGTTCTCCCCATGTCTGTGTGGAGTTTGCATGCTCTCCCTGTGCCAGGGTACAGTTTGCATATTCTCCCTGTACGAGTGTGGAGTTTACATTTTCTCCGTGTATCAGTGTGGAGTTTACATTTTTGCCCTGTATCAGTATGTAGTTTGCATGTTCTACCAGTGTGAGTGTGCAGTTTGCATGTTCTCCCCATGTCAGTGTGGAGTTTTCATGTCCTCCCTGTGTCTGTGTGCAGTTTGCATGTTCTCCCTGTGTCAGTGTGGAGTTTGCATGTTCTCCCCATGTCAGTGTGCAGTTTGCATATTCTCCCTGTATCAGTGTGGAGTTTGCATGTTCACCCTGTGCCAGTGTAGAGTGTACATGTTCTTCCCGTGTCTGTGTGGAGTTTGCATATTTTCCCGGTGTCCGTGTGGAGTTTGTATGTTCTCCCTGTGTCTGTGTGTAGTTTGCATGTTCTCCCCATGTCATTGTGCAGTTCGCATGTTCTCCCTGTGTCAATGTAGAGTTTGCATGTTCGCCCAGTGTCAGTGTACAGTTTGCATGTACTCCCCGTTTCTGTGTGGAGTTTGCATGTTCTCCCCACGTCAATGTGTAGTTTGCATGTTCTCCTCGTGTCTGTGTGCAGTTTGCATGTTCTCCCAGTTTTAGTGTAGAGTTTGCATGTTCTCCCTGTGTCTGTGTGCGGTTTGCATGTTCCCCCTGGGTCTGCGTGGAGTTTACATGTTCTCCCTGTGTCATTGTGAAGTTTGCATGTTCTCCCTGTATCTGTGAGAAATTTACATGTTCTCCCTGTGCCATGTGCAATTTGCATGTTCTCCTGTGTCTGTGTGCAGTTTGCATGTTCTCCTTATGTCAGTGTGGAGTTTGCATGTTCTCCCTGTGTCAGTGTGGAGTTTGCATGTTTTCCCCATGTCTGCGTGGAGTTTGTATGTTCTCCCCATGCCTGTGTGTAGTTTGCCTGTTCTCCCTGTGTCAGTGTGGAGTTTGCAAGTTCTCCCTGCATCTGTGTGGAGTTTGCATGTTCTCCCCATGTGTGTGTGGAGTTTGCATGCTCTCCCTGTGCCAGGGTACAGTTTGCATGTTCTCCCAGTGTCAGTGTGCAGATTTCATATTCTCCCTGTATGCGTGTGGAGTGTACATGTTCTCCGTGTATCAGTGTGGAGTTTACATTTTTGCCCTGTATCAGTATGTAGTTTGCATGTTCTACCAGTGTGAATGTGCAGTTTGCATGTTCTCCCCATGTCAGTGTGGAGTTTGCATGTCCTCCCTGTGTCTGTGTGCAGTTTGCATGTTCTCCCTGTGTCAGTGTGGAGTTTGCATGTTATAACCATGTAAGTGTGCAGTTTGCATATTCTTGCTACATCAGTGTGGAGTTTGCATGTTCACCCTGTGCCAGTGTAGAGTGTGCATGTTCTTCCCGTGTCTGTGTGGAGTTTGCATATTTTCCTGGTGACCGTGTGGAGTTTGCATGTTCTCCCCATGTCAGTGTAGAGTTTGCATGTTCTCCCTGTGTCAGTGTGCAGTTTGCATGTTCTCCCCATGTATGTGTGGAGTTTGCATGTCCTCTCTGTGTCTGTGTGCAGTTTGCATGTTCTCCCCATGTCAGTGTAGAGTTTGCATGTTCTCCCTGTGTCAGTGTGCAGTTTGCATGTTCTCCCCATGTATGTGTGGAGTTTGCATGTCCTCTCTGTGTCTGTGTGCAGTTTGCATGTTCTCCCTGTGTCAGTGTGGAGTTTGTATGTTCTCCCTGTGTCTGTGTGTAGTTAGCATGTTCTCCCCATGTCATCGTGCAGTTTGCATGTTCTCCCTGTGTCAATGTGGAGTTAGCATGTTCTCCCGGTGTCAGTGTACAGTTTGCATGTTCTCCCCGTGTCTGTGTGGAGTTTGCATGTTCTCCCCATGTCAATGTGTAGTTTGCATGTTCTCCCCGTGTCTGTGTGCAGTTTGCATGTTCTCCCTGTGTCTGTGTGTAGTTTGCATGTTCTCCCCATGTCATTGTGCAGTTTGCATGTTCTCTCTGTGTCAATGTAGAGTTTGCATGTTCTCCCAGTGTCAATGTAGAGTTTGCATGTTCTCCCAGTGTCTGTTTGGAGTTTGCATGTTCTCCCCATGTCAATGTGTAGTTTGCATGTTCTCCCTGTGTTAGTGTAGAGTTTGCATGTTCTCCCTATGTCTGTGTGCTGTTTGCATGTTCACCCTGTGTTAGTGTAGTGTTCTCCCTGTGTCTGTGTGTAGTTTGCATGTTCTCCCCATGTCATTGTACAGTTTGCATGTTCTCACTGCGGCAGTGTGGAGTTTGCATGTTCTCCCTGTGTCAATGTAGAGTTTGCATGTTCTCCCAGTGTCAGTGTACAGTTTGCATGTTTTCCCCGTGTCTGTGTGGAGTTTGCATGTTCTCCCCATGTCAATGTGTAGTTTGCATGTTCTCCCTGTGTTAGTGTAGAGTTTGCATGTTCTCCCTATGTCTGTGTGCTGTTTGCATGTTCTCCCTGTGTTAGTGTAGTGTTTGCATGTTCTCCCTGTGTCTGTGTGTAGTTTGCATGTTCTCCCCATGTCATTGTGCAGTTTGCATGTTCTCACTGCGGCAGTGTGGAGTTTGCATGTTCTCCCTGTGTTAGTGTAGAGTTTGCATGTTCTCCCTATGTCTGTGTGCTGTTTGCATGTTCTCCCTGTGTTAGTGTAGTGTTTGCATGTTCTCCCTGTGTCTGTGTGTAGTTTGCATGTTCTCCCCATGTCATTGTGCAGTTTGCATGTTCTCACTGCGGCAGTGTGGAGTTTGCATGTTCTCGCTGTGTCAATGTAGAGTTTGCATGTTCTCCCTGTGTCTGTGTGTAGTTTGCATGTTCTCCCCATGTCATTGTGCAGTTTGCATGTTCTCCCTGTGTCAATGTAGAGTTTGCATGTTCTCCCCATGTCTGTTTGGAGTTTGCATGTTCTCCCCATGTCAATGTGTAGTTTGCATGTTCTCCCTGTGTCTGTGTGCAGTTTGCATGTTCTCCTTATGTCAGTGTGGAGTTTGCATGTTCTCCCCATGTCAGTGTAGAGATTGCATGTGCTCCCTGTATCTGTGTGCAGTTTGCATGTTCTCCTTGTGTCAGTGTGGAGTTTGTATGTTCTCCCTGTGTCTGTGTGTAGTTTGCATGTTCTCCCCATGTCATCGTGCAGTTTGCATGTTCTCCCTGTGTCAGTGTAGAGTTTGCATGTTCTCTCCCTGTCTGTGTGTAGTTTGCCTCATCTCCCTGTGTCAGTGTGGAGTTTGCACGTTCTCCCTGTGTTTGTGTGGAATTTGCATGTTCTCCCCATGCCTGTGTGTAGTTTGCCTGTTCTCCCATTGTCAGTGTGGAGTTTGCATGTTCTCCCCATGTCAGTGTGGAGTTTGCATGTTATCCCTGTGTATGTGTGGAGTTTGCATGTTCTCCCCATGTCTCTGTGGAGTTTGCACATTCACCCTGAGTCAATGTGGTTTGTGCATGTTCTCCCTGTGTCTCTGTGGAGTTTGCATGTTCTCCCCATGTCTGTGTGGAGTTTGCATGTTCCCCCTGTGTCTGCAAGGGGTTTGCATGTTCTCCCCATGTCTGTGTGGAGATTGCATGTTCTCCCTGTGCCAGTGTACAGTTTGCATATTCTCCCTGTGTCTGTGTGGAGTTTACATGTTCTCCGTGTGTCAGTGTCGAGTTTACATGTTTGCCCTGTGTCAGTGCGCAGTTTGCATGTTCTCCCCCTATCTGTGTGTAGTTTGCCCCGTCTCCCTGTATCAGTTTGGAGTTTGCATGTTCTCCCTGTGTCTGTGTGGACTTTGCCTGTTCTCCCTGTATCAGTGTGGAGTTTGCATGTTCACCCTGTGCCAGTGTAGAGTGTACATGTTCTTCCCGTGTCTGTGTGGAGTCTGCATGTTCTAGCCATGTCTGTGTGGCGTTTGCATGCTCTCCCTGTGCCAGGGTACAGTTTGCATGTTCTCCCTGTGTCGGTGTGCAGATTGCATATTCTCCCTGTATGAGTGTGGAGTTTACATGTTCTCCGTGTGTTAGTGTAGAGTTTGCATGTTCTCCCTGTGTCTTTGTGGAGTTTGCATGTTCTCCCCATGTCTGTGTGGAGTTTGCATGTTCCCCCTGTGTCAGTGTGGAGTTTGCATGTTCTCCCCATGTCTGTGTGGTGTTTGCATGTTCTCCCTGTGTCTGAGTTGTATTTGCATATTCTCCCCATGGCAGTGTGGAGTTTGTATGTTCTCCTCATGTCTGTGTGGAGTTTGCATGTTCTTCCTGTTCCAGTGTGCAGTTTGCATGTTCTCCCTGTGTCAATGTGCAGTTTGCATATTCTCCCTGTGTCCGTGTGGAGTTTACATGTTCTCCGTGTGTCAGTGTCGAGTTTACATGTTTGCCCTGTGCCAGTGCGCAGTTTGCATGTTCCCCCCGTGTCTGTGTGCAGTTTGCATGTTCTCCCCATGTCAGTGTGGAGATTGCATGTGCTCCCTGTATCTGTGTGCAGTTTGCGTGTTCTCCCTGTGTCTGTGTGTAGTTTGCATGTTCTCCTTATGTCAGTGTGGGGTTTGCATGTTCTCCCCATGTCAGTGTAGAGATTGCATGTGCTCCCTGTATCTGTGTGCAGTTTGCATGTTCTCCCTGTGTCAGTGTGGAGTTTGTATGTTCTCCCTGTGTCTGTGTGTAGTTAGCATGTTCTACCCATGTCATCGTGCAGTTTGCATGTTCTCCCTGTGTCAATGTGGAGTTAGCATGTTCTCCCGGTGTCAGTGTACAGTTTGCATGTTCTCCCCGTGTCTGTGTGGAGTTTGCATGTTCTCCCCATGTCAATGTGTAGTTTGCATGTTCTCCCCATGTCTGTGTGCAGTTTGCATGTTCTCCCTGTGTCTGTGTGTAGTTTGCATGTTCTCCCCATGTCATTGTGCAGTTTGCATGTTCTCTCTGTGTCAATGTAGAGTTTGCATGTTCTCCCAGTGTCAGTGTACAGTTTGCATGTTCTCCCCGTGTCTCTTTGGAGTTTGCATGTTCTCCCCATGTCAATGTGTAGTTTGCATGTTCTCCCTGTGTTAGTGTAGAGTTTGCATGTTCACCCCATGCCTGTGTATAGCTTGCCTGTTCTCCCTGTGTCAGTGTGGAGTTTGCAGGTTCTCCCTGCGTCTGTGTGGAGTTTGCATGTTCTCCCCATGTCTGTGTGGAGTTTGCATGCTCTCCCTGTGCCAGGGTACAGTTTGCATATTCTCCCTGTACGAGTGTGGAGTTTACATTTTCTCCGTGTATCAGTGTGGAGTTTACATTTTTGCCCTGTATCAGTATGTAGTTTGCATGTTCTACCAGTGTGAGTGTGCAGTTTGCATGTTCTCCCCATGTCAGTGTGGAGTTTTCATGTCCTCCCTGTGTCTGTGTGCAGTTTGCATGTTCTCCCTGTGTCAGTGTGGAGTTTGCATGTTCTCCCCATGTCAGTGTGCAGTTTGCATATTCTCCCTGTATCAGTGTGGAGTTTGCATGTTCACCCTGTGCCAGTGTAGAGTGTACATGTTCTTCCCGTGTCTGTGTGGAGTTTGCATATTTTCCCGGTGTCCGTGTGGAGTTTGTATGTTCTCCCTGTGTCTGTGTGTAGTTTGCATGTTCTCCCCATGTCATTGTGCAGTTCGCATGTTCTCCCTGTGTCAATGTAGAGTTTGCATGTTCGCCCAGTGTCAGTGTACAGTTTGCATGTACTCCCCGTTTCTGTGTGGAGTTTGCATGTTCTCCCCACGTCAATGTGTAGTTTGCATGTTCTCCTCGTGTCTGTGTGCAGTTTGCATGTTCTCCCAGTTTTAGTGTAGAGTTTGCATGTTCTCCCTGTGTCTGTGTGCGGTTTGCATGTTCCCCCTGGGTCTGCGTGGAGTTTACATGTTCTCCCTGTGTCATTGTGAAGTTTGCATGTTCTCCCTGTATCTGTGAGAAATTTACATGTTCTCCCTGTGCCATGTGCAATTTGCATGTTCTCCTGTGTCTGTGTGCAGTTTGCATGTTCTCCTTATGTCAGTGTGGAGTTTGCATGTTCTCCCTGTGTCAGTGTGGAGTTTGCATGTTTTCCCCATGTCTGCGTGGAGTTTGTATGTTCTCCCCATGCCTGTGTGTAGTTTGCCTGTTCTCCCTGTGTCAGTGTGGAGTTTGCAAGTTCTCCCTGCATCTGTGTGGAGTTTGCATGTTCTCCCCATGTGTGTGTGGAGTTTGCATGCTCTCCCTGTGCCAGGGTACAGTTTGCATGTTCTCCCAGTGTCAGTGTGCAGATTTCATATTCTCCCTGTATGCGTGTGGAGTGTACATGTTCTCCGTGTATCAGTGTGGAGTTTACATTTTTGCCCTGTATCAGTATGTAGTTTGCATGTTCTACCAGTGTGAATGTGCAGTTTGCATGTTCTCCCCATGTCAGTGTGGAGTTTGCATGTCCTCCCTGTGTCTGTGTGCAGTTTGCATGTTCTCCCTGTGTCAGTGTGGAGTTTGCATGTTATAACCATGTAAGTGTGCAGTTTGCATATTCTTGCTACATCAGTGTGGAGTTTGCATGTTCACCCTGTGCCAGTGTAGAGTGTGCATGTTCTTCCCGTGTCTGTGTGGAGTTTGCATATTTTCCTGGTGACCGTGTGGAGTTTGCATGTTCTCCCCATGTCAGTGTAGAGTTTGCATGTTCTCCCTGTGTCAGTGTGCAGTTTGCATGTTCTCCCCATGTATGTGTGGAGTTTGCATGTCCTCTCTGTGTCTGTGTGCAGTTTGCATGTTCTCCCAGTGTCAGTGTGGAGTTGGCATGTTCTTCCCATGTCAGTGTGCAGTTTGCATATTCTCCCTGTATCAGTGTGGAGTTTGCATGTTCTCCCTGTGCCAGTGTAGAGTGTACATGTTCTTCCCGTGTCTGTGTCGAGTTTGCATGTTTTCCCGCTGTCCGTGTGGAGTTTGCATGTTCTCCCCATGTATGTGTCGAGTTTGCATGTTCGCCCAGTGTCAGTGTGCAGTTTGCATGTTCTCCTGTGTCTGTGTGCAGTTTGCATGTTCTCCTTATGTCAGTGTGGAGTTTGCATGTTCTCCCCATGTCAGTGTAGAGATTGCATGTGCTCCCTGTATCTGTGTGCAGTTTGCATGTTCTCCTTGTGTCAGTGTGGAGTTTGTATGTTCTCCCTGTGTCTGTGTGTAGTTTGCATGTTCTCCCCATGTCATCGTGCAGTTTGCATGTTCTCCCTGTGTCAATGTGGAGTTAGCATGTTCTCCCGGTGTCAGTGTACAGTTTGCATGTTCTCCCCGTGTCTGTGTGGAGTTTGCATTTTATCCCCATGTCAATGTGTAGTTTGCATGTTCTCCCCATGTCTATGTGCAATTTGCATGTTCTCCCTGTGTTAGTGTAGAGTTTGCATGTTCACCCTGTGTCTGTGTGTAGTTTGCACGTTCTCCCCATGTCATTGTGCAGTTTGCATGTTCTCCCTGTGTCAATGTAGAGTTTGCATGTTCTCCCAGTGTCAATGTAGAGTTGACATGTTCTCCCCGTGTCTGTGTGGAGTTTGCATGTTCTCCCCATGTCAATGTGTAGTTTGCATGTTCTCCCTGTGTCTGTGTGCAGTTTGAATGTTCTCCCTGTGTTAGTGTAGAGTTTGCATGTTCTCCCTGTGTCTGTGTGTAGTTTGCATGTTCTCCCCATGTCATTGTGCAGTTTGCATGTTCGCACTGCGGCAGTGTGGAGTTTGCATGTTTTCCCCATGTCTGCGTAGAGTTTGTATGTTCTCCCCATGCCTGTGTGTAGCTTGCCTGTTCTCCCTGTGTCAGTGTGGAGTTTGCAGGTTCTCCCTGCATCTGTGTGGAGTTTGCATGTTCTCCCCATGTCTGTGTGGAGTTTGCATGCTCTCCCTGTGCCAGGGTACAGTTTGCATGTTCTCCCAGTGTCAGTGTGCAGATTCCATATTCTCCCTGTATGCGTGTGGAGTGTACATGTTCTCCGTGTATCATTGTGGAGTTTACATGTTTGCCCTGTATCAGTATGTAGTTTGCATGTTCTACCAGTGTGAATGTGCAGTTTGCATGTTATCCCCATGTCAGTGTGGAGTTTGCATGTCCTCCCTGTGTCTGTGTGCAGTTTGCATGTTCACCCTGTGCCAGTGTAGAGTGTACATGTTCTTCCCGTGTCTGTGTGGAGTTTGCATATTTTCCCGGTGTCCGTGTGGAGTTTGTATGTTCTCCCTGTGTCTGTGTGTAGTTTGCATGTTCTCCCCATGTCATTGTGCAGTTCGCATGTTCTCCCTGTGTCAATGTAGAGTTTGCATGTTCGCCCAGTGTCAGTGTACAGTTTGCATGTACTCCCCGTTTCTGTGTGGAGTTTGCATGTTCTCCCCACGTCAATGTGTAGTTTGCATGTTCTCCTCGTGTCTGTGTGCAGTTTGCATGTTCTCCCAGTTTTAGTGTAGAGTTTGCATGTTCTCCCTGTGTCTGTGTGCGGTTTGCATGTTCCCCCTGGGTCTGCGTGGAGTTTACATGTTCTCCCTGTGTCATTGTGAAGTTTGCATGTTCTCCCTGTATCTGTGAGAAATTTACATGTTCTCCCTGTGCCATGTGCAATTTGCATGTTCTCCTGTGTCTGTGTGCAGTTTGCATGTTCTCCTTATGTCAGTGTGGAGTTTGCATGTTCTCCCTGTGTCAGTGTGGAGTTTGCATGTTTTCCCCATGTCTGCGTGGAGTTTGTATGTTCTCCCCATGCCTGTGTGTAGTTTGCCTGTTCTCCCTGTGTCAGTGTGGAGTTTGCAAGTTCTCCCTGCATCTGTGTGGAGTTTGCATGTTCTCCCCATGTGTGTGTGGAGTTTGCATGCTCTCCCTGTGCCAGGGTACAGTTTGCATGTTCTCCCAGTGTCAGTGTGCAGATTTCATATTCTCCCTGTATGCGTGTGGAGTGTACATGTTCTCCGTGTATCAGTGTGGAGTTTACATTTTTGCCCTGTATCAGTATGTAGTTTGCATGTTCTACCAGTGTGAATGTGCAGTTTGCATGTTCTCCCCATGTCAGTGTGGAGTTTGCATGTCCTCCCTGTGTCTGTGTGCAGTTTGCATGTTCTCCCTGTGTCAGTGTGGAGTTTGCATGTTATAACCATGTAAGTGTGCAGTTTGCATATTCTTGCTACATCAGTGTGGAGTTTGCATGTTCACCCTGTGCCAGTGTAGAGTGTGCATGTTCTTCCCGTGTCTGTGTGGAGTTTGCATATTTTCCTGGTGACCGTGTGGAGTTTGCATGTTCTCCCCATGTCAGTGTAGAGTTTGCATGTTCTCCCTGTGTCAGTGTGCAGTTTGCATGTTCTCCCCATGTATGTGTGGAGTTTGCATGTCCTCTCTGTGTCTGTGTGCAGTTTGCATGTTCTCCCAGTGTCAGTGTGGAGTTGGCATGTTCTTCCCATGTCAGTGTGCAGTTTGCATATTCTCCCTGTATCAGTGTGGAGTTTGCATGTTCTCCCTGTGCCAGTGTAGAGTGTACATGTTCTTCCCGTGTCTGTGTCGAGTTTGCATGTTTTCCCGCTGTCCGTGTGGAGTTTGCATGTTCTCCCCATGTATGTGTCGAGTTTGCATGTTCGCCCAGTGTCAGTGTGCAGTTTGCATGTTCTCCTGTGTCTGTGTGCAGTTTGCATGTTCTCCTTATGTCAGTGTGGAGTTTGCATGTTCTCCCCATGTCAGTGTAGAGATTGCATGTGCTCCCTGTATCTGTGTGCAGTTTGCATGTTCTCCTTGTGTCAGTGTGGAGTTTGTATGTTCTCCCTGTGTCTGTGTGTAGTTTGCATGTTCTCCCCATGTCATCGTGCAGTTTGCATGTTCTCCCTGTGTCAATGTGGAGTTAGCATGTTCTCCCAGTGTCAGTGTACAGTTTGCATGTTCTCCCCGTGTCTGTGTGGAGTTTGCATTTTATCCCCATGTCAATGTGTAGTTTGCATGTTCTCCCCATGTCTATGTGCAGTTTGCATGTTCTCCCTGTGTTAGTGTAGAGTTTGCATGTTCACCCTGTGTCTGTGTGTAGTTTGCACGTTCTCCCCATGTCATTGTGCAGTTTGCATGTTCTCCCTGTGTCAATGTAGAGTTTGCATGTTCTCCCAGTGTCAATGTAGAGTTGACATGTTCTCCCCGTGTCTGTGTGGAGTTTGCATGTTCTCCCCATGTCAATGTGTAGTTTGCATGTTCTCCCTGTGTCTGTGTGCAGTTTGCATGTTCTCCCTGTGTTAGTGTAGAGTTTGCATTTTCTCCCTGTGTCTGTGTGCAGTTTGAATGTTCTCCCTGTGTTAGTGTAGAGTTTGCATGTTCTCCCTGTGTCTGTGTGTAGTTTGCATGTTCTCCCCATGTCATTGTGCAGTTTGCATGTTCGCACTGCGGCAGTGTGGAGTTTGCATGTTTTCCCCATGTCTGCGTAGAGTTTGTATGTTCTCCCCATGCCTGTGTGTAGCTTGCCTGTTCTCCCTGTGTCAGTGTGGAGTTTGCAGGTTCTCCCTGCACCTGTGTGGAGTTTGCATGTTCTCCCCATGTCTGTGTGGAGTTTGCATGCTCTCCCTGTGCCAGGATACAGTTTGCATGTTCTCCCAGTGTCAGTGTGCAGATTCCATATTCTCCCTGTATGCGTGTGGAGTGTACATGTTCTCCGTGTATCATTGTGGAGTTTACATGTTTGCCCTGTATCAGTATGTAGTTTGCATGTTCTACCAGTGTGAATGTGCAGTTTGCATGTTATCCCCATGTCAGTGTGGAGTTTGCATGTCCTCCCTGTGTCTGTGTGCAGTTTGCATGTTCTCCCTGTGTCAGTGTGGAGTTTGCATGTTATACCCATGTCAGTGTGCAGTTTGCATATTCTCCCTACATCAGTGTGGAGTTTGCATGTTTACCCTGTGCCAGTGTAGAGTGTGCATGTTCTTCCCGTGTCTGTGTGGAGTTTGCATATTTTCCCGGTGTCCGTGTGGAGTTTGCATGTTCTCCCCATGTCAGTGTAGAGTTTGCATGTTCTCCCTGTGTCAGTGTGCAGTTTGCATGTTCTCCCCATGTATGTGTGGAGTTTGCATGTCCTCCCTGTGTCTGTGTGCAGTTTGCATGTTCTCCCTGTATCAGTGTGGAGTTTGCATGTTCTTCCCATGTCAGTGTGCAGTTTGCATATTCGCCCTGTGTCAGTGTGCAGTTTGCAAGTTTCCCCACATGTATGTGTGGAGTTTGCATGTCCTTCATGTGTCTGTGTGCAGTTTGCATGTTCTCCCTGTATCAGTGTGGAGTTTGCATGTTCTTCCCATGTCAGTGTGCAGTTTGCATATTCTCCCTGTATCAGTGTGGAGTTTGCATGTTCACCCTGTGCCAGTGTAGAGTGTGCATGTTCTTCCCGTGTCTGTGTGGAGTTTGCATGTTCTCCCTGTGTCTGTGTGCAGTTTGCATGTTCTCCTTATGTCAGTGTGGAGTTTGCATGTTCTCCCCATGTCAGTGTAGAGATTGCATGTGCTCCCTGTATCTGTGTGCAGTTTGCATGTTCTCCTTGTGTCAGTGTGGAGTTTGTATGTTCTCCCTGTGTCTGTGTGTAGTTTGCATGTTCTCCTTATGTCAGTGTGGAGTTTGCATGTTCTCCCTGTGTCTGTGTGGAGTTTGCATGTTCTCCCTGTGCCAGGGTACAGTTTGTATATTCTCCCTGTATGAGTGTAGAGTTTACATTTTCTCCGTGTATCAGTGTGGAGTTTACATGTTTGCCCTGTATCAGTATGTAGTTTGCATGTTCTACCAGTGTGAGTGTGCAGTTTGCATGTTCTCCCTGTGTCAATGTAGAGTTTGCATGTCCTCCCTGCGTCTGTGTGCAGTTCGCATGTTCTCCCTGTGTCAGTGTGGAGTTTGCATGTTCTCCCCATGTCAGTGTGCAGTTTGCATATTCTCCCTGTATCAGTGTGGAGTTTGCATGTTCACCCTGTGCCAGTGTAGAGTGTGCATGTTCTTCCCGTGTCTGTGTGGAGTTTGCATGTTCTCCCCATGTCATTGTACAGTTCGCATGTTCTCCCTGTGTCAATGTAGAGTTTGCATGTTCGCCCAGTGTCAGTGTACAGTTTGCATGTTCTCCCCGTGTCTGTGTGTAGTTTGCATGTTCTCCACATGTCAATGTGTAGTTTGCATGTTCTCCCCGTGTCTGTGTGCAGTTTGCATGTTCTCCCTGTTTTAATGTAGAGTTTGCATGTTCTCCCTGTGTCTGTGTGCGGTTTGCATGTTCTCCCCGTGTCTGTGTGGAGTTTGCATGTTCCCCCTGCGTCTGCGTGGAGTTCGCATGTTCTCCCTGTATCTGTGAGAAGTTTACATGTTCGCCCTGTGCCATGTGCAATTTGCATGTTCTCCTGTGTCTGTGTGCAGTTTGCATGTTCTCTTTATGTCAGTGTGGAGTTTGCATATTCTCCCTGTATCAGTGTGGAGTTTGCATGTTTTCCCAAAGTCTGCGTGGAGTTTGTATGTTCTCCCGATGCCTGTGTGTAGTTTGCCTGTTCTCCCTGTGTCAGTGTGGAGTTTGCAGGTTCTCCCTGCATCTGTGTGGAGTTTGCATGTTCTCCCCATGTCTGTGTGGAGTTTGCATGTTCTCCCTGTGCCAGGATACAGTTTGCATGTTCTCCCAGTGTCAGTGTGCAGATTTCATATTCTCCCTGTATGCGTGTGGAGTGTACATGTTCTCCGTGTATCATTGTGGAGTTTACATGTTTGCCCTGTATCAGTATGTAGTTTGCATGTTCTACCAGTGTGAGTGTGCAGTTTGCATGTTCTCCCCATGTCAGTGTGGAGTTTGCATGTCCTCCCTGTGTCTGTGTGCAGTTTGCATGTTCTCCCCATGTCAGTGTGCAGTTTGCATGTTCTCCCCATGTCAGTGTGCAGTTTGCATATTCTCCCTGTATCAGTGTGGAGTTTGCATGTTCACCCCGTGCCAGTGTAGAGTGTGCATGTTCTTCCCGTGTCTGTGTGGAGTTTGTATGTTCTCCCTGTGTCTGTGTGTAGTTTGCATGTTCTCCCCATGTCATTGTGCAGTTTGCATGTTCTCCCTGTGTCAGTGTAGAGTTTGCATGTTCTACCAGTGTCAGTGTACAGTTTGCATGTTCTCCCCGTGTCTGTGTGGAGCTTGCATGTACTCCCCATGTCAATGTGTAGTTTGCATGTTCTCCCCGTGCCTGTGTGCAGTTTGCATGTTCTCCCTGTGTTAGTGTAGATTTTGCATGTTTTCCCTGTGTCTGTGTGCGGTTTGCATGTTCTCCCCGTGTCTGTGTGGAGTTGCAAGTTCCCCCTGCGTCTGCGTGGAGTTTGCATGTTCTCCCTGTGTCAGTGTGGAGTTCGCATGTTCTCCCGGTATCTGCGAGACGTTTACATGTTCTCCCTGTGCCATGTGCAATTTGCATGTTCTCCTGTGTCTGTGTGCAGTTTGCATGTTCTCCTTATGTCAGTGTAGAGTTTGCATGTTCTCCCTGTGTCAGTGTGGAGTTTGCATGTTTTCCCCATGTCTGCGAGGAGTTTGTATGTTCTCCCCATGCCTGTGTGTAGTTTGCCTGTTCTCCCTGTGTCAGTGTGGAGTATTGCAGGTTCTCCCTGCATCTGTGTGGAGTTTGCATGTTCTCCCCATGTCTGTGTGGAGTTTGCATGCTCTCCCTGTGCCAGGGTACAGTTTGCATGTTCTCCCAGTGTCAGTGTGCAGATTTCATATTCTCCCTATATGCGCGTGGAGTTTACATGTTCTCCATGTATCAGTGTGGAGTTTACATGTTTGCCCTGTATCAGTATGTAGTTTGCATGTTCTACCAGTGTGAATGTGCAGTTTGCATGTTCTCCCCATGTACGTGTGGAGTTTGCATGTCCTCCCTGTGTCTGTGTGCAGTTTGCATGTTCTCCCTGTGTCAGTGTGGAGTTTGCAGATTCTCCCCATATCAGTGTGCAGTTTGCATGTTCTCCCCATGTCAGTGTGGAGTTTGCATGTCCTCCCTGTGTCTGTGTGCAGTTTGCATGTTCTCCCTGTGTCTGTGTGGAGTTTGCATGTTCTCCCCATGTCTGTGTGGAGTTTGCATGCTCTCCCTGTGCCAGTGTAGAGTGTGCATGTTCTTCCCGTGTCTGTGTGGAGTTTGCATATTTTCCCGGTGTCCGTGTGGAGTTTGCATGTTCTCCCCATGTCAGTGTAGAGTTTGCATGTTCTCCCTGTGTCAGTGTGCAGTTTGCATGTTCTCCCCATGTATGTGTGGAGTTTGCATGTCCTCCCTGTGTCTGTGTGCAGTTTGCATGTTCTCCCTGTGTCAGTGTGGAGTTTGCATGTTCACCCTGTGCCAGTGTAGAGTTTGCATGTTCTCCCTGTGTCAGTGTGCAGTTTGCATGTTCTCCCCATGTATGTGTCGAGTTTGCATGTTCGCCCAGTTTCAGTGTGCAGTTTGCATGTTCTCCTGTGTCTGTGTGCAGTTTCCATGATCTCCTTATGTCAGTGTGCAGTTTGCATGTTCTCCCCATGTATGTGTCGAGTTTGCATGTTTGCCCTGTATCAGTATGTAGTTTGCATGTTCTACCAGTGTGAGTGTGCAGTTTGCATGTTCTCCCCATGTCAGTGTGGAGTTTGCATGTCCTCCCTGTGTCTGTGTGCAGTTTGCATGTTCTCCCTGTGTCAGTGTGGAGTTTGCATGTTTTCCCCATGTCTGTATGGAGTTTGCATGTTCACCCCATGCCTGTGTGTAGTTTGCCTGTTCTCCCCGTGTCAGTGTGGAGTTTGCAGGTTCTCCCTGCGTCTGTGTGGAGTTTGCATGTTCTCCCCATGTCTGTGTGGAATTTGCACGCTCTCCCTGTGCCAGGGTACAGCTTGCATGTTCTCCCTCTGTCAGTGTGCAGATTGCATATTCTCCCTGTATGAGTGTGGAGTTTGCATGTTCTCCGTGTATCAGTGTGGAGTTAACATGTTTGCCCTGTATCAGTATGTAGTTTGCATGTTCTACCATTGTGAGTGTGCAGTTTGCATGTTCTCCCCATGTCAGTGTGGAGTTTGCATGTCCTCCCTGTGTCTGTGTGCAGTTTGCATGTTCTCCCCATGTCAGTGTGCAGTTTGCATGTTCTCCCCATGTCAGTGTGCAGTTTGCATATTCTCCCTGTATCAGTGTGGAGTTTGCATGTTCACCCCGTGCCAGTGTAGAGTGTGCATGTTCTTCCCGTGTCTGTGTGGAGTTTGCATGTTTTCCCGGTGTCCGTGTGGAGTTTGTATGTTCTCCCTGTGTCTGTGTGTAGTTTGCATGTTCTCCCTGTGTCAATGTAGAGTTTGCATGTTCTCCCAGTGTCAGTGTACAGTTTGCATGTTCTCCCCGTGTCTGTGTGGAGCTTGCATGTTCTCCCCATGTCAATGTGTAGTTTGCATGTTCTCCCCGTGTCTGTGTGCAGTTTGCATGTTCTCCCTGTGTTAGTGTAGAGTTTGCATGTTCTCCCTGTGTCTGTGTGCGGTTTGCATGTTCTCCCCGTGTCTGTGTGGAGTTGCATGTTCCTCCTGCGTCTGCGTGGAGTTTGCATGTTCTCCCTGTGTCAGTGTGGAATTCACATGTTCTCCCTGTATCTGTGAGAAGTTTACATGTTCTCCCTGTGCCATGTGCAATTTGCATGTTCTCCTGTGTCTGTGTGCAGTTTGCATGTTCTCCTTATGTCAGTGTGGAGTTTGCATGTTCTCCCTGTGTCAGTGTGGAGTTTGCATGTTTTCCCCATGTCTGTGTGGAGTCTGTATGTTCTCCCCATGTCTGTGTGGAGTTTGCATGTTCTCCCCATGTCTGTGTGGAGTTTGCATGTTCGCCCTGTGTCAATGTGGTTTTTGCATGTTCTCCCTGTGTCTGTGTGGAGTTTGCATGTTCTCCCCATGTCTGTGTGAAGTTGGCATGTTCCCCCTGTGTCTGCAAGAAGTTTGCATGTTCTCCCCATGACTGTGTTGTATTTGCATATTCTCCCCATGGCAGTGTGTTGTTTGTATGTTCTCCCTGTGTCAGTGTGGAATTTGAATGTTCTCCCCATGTCTGTGTGGAGTTTGCATGTTCTCCTCATGTCTGTGTGGAGTTTGCATGTTCTCCCTGTTCCAGTGTACAGTTTGCATGTTCTCCCTGTGTCAGTGTGGAGTTTGCATGTTCTCCCCATGTCAGTGTAGAGATTGCATGTTCTCCGTGTGTCAGTGTCGAGTTTATATGTTTGCCCTGAGTCAGTGCGCAGTTTGCATGTTCTCCCCGTGTCTGAGTGCAGTTTGCATGTTTTCCCTATGTCAGTGTAGAGATTGCATGTGCTCCCTGTATCTGTGTGCAGTTTGCATGTTCTCCCTGTGTCACTGTGGAGTTTGTATGTTCTCCCTGTGTCTGTGAGTAGTTTGCATGATCTCCCATGTCATTGTGCAGTTTGCATGTTCTCCCTGTGTCAATGTAGAGTTTGCATGTTCTCCCAGTGTCAGTGTACAGTTTGCATGTTCTCCCCGTGTCTGTGTGGAGTTTGCATGTTCTCCCCATGTCAATGTGTAGTTGGCATGTTCTCCCCGTGTCTGTGTGCAGTTTGCATGTTCTCCCTGTGTTAGTATAGAGTTTTCATGTTCTCCCTGTGTCTGTGTGGAGTTTGCATATTCTCCCTGTGTCAGTGTGGAATTTGCATGTTCTCCCCATGTCTGTGTGGAGTTGGCATGTTCCCCCCGTGTCTGCAAGGAGTATGCATGTTCTCCCCATTTCTGTGTGGAGTTTGTATGTTCTCCCCGTGTCTGAGTGCAGTTTGCATGTTTTCCCCATGCATGTGTAGAGATTGCATGTGCTCCCTGTATCTGTGTGCAGTTTGCATGTTCTCCCTGTGTCAGTGTGGAGTTTGCATGTTCTCCCTGTGTATGTGTGGAGTTTGCATGTTCTCTCCATGTCTGTGTGGAGTTTGCATGTTCGCCCTGTGTCAATGTGGTTTTTGCATGTTCTCCCTGTGTCTGTGTGGAGTTTGCATGTTCTCCCCATGTCTGTGTGGAGTTGGCATGTTCCCCCTGTGTCTGCAAGGAGTATGCATGTTCTCCCCATTTCTGTGTGGAGTTTGCATGTTCTCCCTGTGTCTGTGTTGTATTTACATATTCTCCCCATGGCAGTGTGGAGTTTGTATGTTCTCCCTGTGTCAGTGTGGAATTTGAATGTTCTCCCCATGTCTGTGTGGAGTTTGCATGTTCTCCTCATGTCTGTGTGGAGTTTGCATGTTCTCCCTGTTCCAGTGTACAGTTTGCATGTTCTCCCTGTGTCAATGTGCAGTTTTCATATTCTCCCTGTGTCCGTGTGGAGTTTACATGTTCTCCGTGTGTCAGTGTCGAGTTTATATGTTTGCCCTGTGCCAGTGCACAGTTTGCATGTTCTCCCCGTGTCTGAGTGCAGTTTGCATGTTTTCCTCATGTCTGTTTAGAGATTGCATGTGCTCCCTGTATCTGTGTGCAGTTTGCATGTTCTCCCTGTGTCAGTGTGGATTTTTTATGTTCTCCCTGTGTGTGTGAGTAGTTTGCATGTTCTCCCCATGTCATTGTGCAGTTTGCATGTTCTCCCTGTGTCAATGTAGAGTTTGCATGTTCTCCCAGTGTCAGTGTACGGTTTGCATGTTCTCCCCGTGTCTGTGTGGAGTTTGCATGTTCTCCCCATGTCAATGTGTAATTTGCATGTTCTCCCCGTGTCTGTGTGCAGTTTGCATGTTCTCCCTGTGTTAGTGTAGAGTTTGCATGTTCTCCCTGTGTCTGTGTGGGGTTTGCATGTTTTCCCCATGTCTGTGTGGAGTTTGCATGTTCTCCTTGTACCAGTAAACAGTTTGCATGTTCCCCCTGTGTCAATGTGCAGTTTGCATATTCTCCCTGTGTCCATGTGGAGTTTACATGTTTGCACTGTGTCAGTGCGCAGTTTGCATGTTTTCCCCCTGTCAGTGTGGGGTTTGCCTCGTCTCCCTGTGTTTGTGTGGAATTTGCATGTTCTCCCTGTGTCTGTGTGGACTTTGCCTGTTTTCACAGTGTCAGTGTGGAATGTGCATGTTCTCTCCATGTCAGTGTGGAGTTTGCATGTTCTCCCTCTGTCAATGTGGAGTTTGCATGTTCTCCCTGTGTATGTGTGGAGTTTGCATGTTCTCTCCATGTCTGTGTGGAGTTTGCATGTTCGCCCTGTGTCAATGTGGTTTTTGCATGTTCTCCCTGTGTCTGTGTGGAGTTTGCATGTTCTCCCCATGTCTGTGTGGAGTTGGCATGTTCCCCCTGTGTCTGCAAGGAGTATGCATGTTCTCCCCATTTCTGTGTGGAGTTTGCATGTTCTCCCTGTGTCTGTGTTGTATTTGCATATTCTCCCCATGGCAGTGTGGAGTTTGTATGTTCTCCCTGTGTCAGTGTGGAATTTGAATGTTCTCCCCATGTCTGTGTGGAGTTTGCATGTTCTCCTCATGTCTGTGTGGAGTTTGCATGTTCTCCCTGTTCCAGTGTACAGTTTGCATGTTCTCCCTGTGTCAATGTGCAGTTTTCATATTCTCCCTGTGTCCGTGTGGAGTTTACATGGTCTCCGTGTGTCAGTGTCGAGTTTATATGTTTGCCCAGTGCCAGTGCGCAGTTTGCATGTTCTCCCCGTGTCTGTGCAGAGATTGCATGTGCTCCCTGTATCTGTGTGCAGTTTGCATGTTCTCCCTGTGTCAGTGTGGAGTTTGTATGTTCTCCCTGTGTCTGTGAGTAGTTTGAATGTTCTCCCCATGTCATTGTGCAGTTTGCATGTTCTCCCTGTGTCAATGTAGAGTTTGCATGTTCTCCCTATGTCAGTATACAGTTTGCTTGTTCTCCCCGTGTCTGTGTGGAGTTTGCATGTTCTCCCCATGTCTATGTGTAGTTTGCATGTTCTCCCCGTGTCTGTGAGCAGTTTGCATGTTCTCCCTGTGTTAGTGTAGAGTTTGCATGTTCTCCCCATCTCTGTGTGCGGTTTGCATGTTCTCCCCGTGTCTGTGTGGATTTTGCATGTTCCCCCTGCGTCTGCGTGGAGTTTGCATGTTCTCCCTATGTCATTGTGGAGTTCGAATGTTCTGCCTGTATCTGTGAGAAGTTTACATGTTCGCCCTGTGCCATGTGCAATTTGCATGTTCTCCTGTGTCTGCGTGCAGTTTGCATCTTCTCCCCATGTCAGTGTGGACTTTGCATGTTCTCCCCATGTATGTGTGGAGTTTGCATGTTTTCCCCATGTCTGTATGGAGTTTGCATGTTCTCCCCATGCCTGTGTGTAGTTTGCCTGTTCTCCCTTTGTCAGTGTGGAGTTTGCAGGTTCTCCCTGCGTCTGTGTGGAGTTTGCATGTTCTCCCCATGTCTGTTTGGAATTTGCATGCTCTCCCTGTGCCAGGGTACAGTTTGCATGTTCTCCCTGTGTCAGTGTGCACATTGCATATTCTCCCTGTATGAGTGTGGAGTTTACATGTTCTCCGTGTATCAGTGTGGAGTTTACATGTTTGCCCTGTATCAGTATGTAGTTTGCATGTTCTACCAGTGTGAGTGTGCAGTTGGCATGTGCTCCCCATGTCAGTGTGGAGTTTGCATGTTCTCCCTGTGTCTGTGTGCAGTTTGCATGTTCTCCCTGTGTCAGTGTGGAGTTTGCATGTTCTCCCCATATCAGTGTGCAGATTGCATATTCTCCCTGTATCAGTGTGGAGTTTGCATGTTAACCCTGTGCCAGTGTAGAGTGTGCATGTTCTTCCTGTGTCTGTGTGGAGTTTCCATGATTTCCCGGTGTCCGTGTGGAGTTTGTATGTTCTCCCTGTGTCTGTGTGTAGTTTGCATGTTCTCCCCACGTCATTGTGCAGTTTGCATGTTCTCCCTGTGTCAATGTAGAGTTTGCATGTTCTCCCAGTGTCAGTGTACAGTTTGCATGTTCTCCCCGTGTCTGTGTGGAGCTTGCATGTTCTCCCCATGTCAATGTGTAGTTTGCATGTTCTCCCCGTGTCTGTGTGCAATTTGCATGTTCTCCCTGTGTTAGTGCAGAGTTTGCATGTTCTCCCTGTGTCTGTGTGCTGTTTGCATGTTCTCCCCGTGTCTGTGTGGAGTTTACATGTTCCCCCTGCGTCTGCGTGGAGTTTGCATGTTCTTCCCGTGTCAGTGTGGGGTTCGCATGTTCTCCCTGTATCTGTGAGAAGTTTACATGATCTCCCTGTGCCATGTGCAATTTGCATGTTCTCCTGTGTCTGTGTGCAGTTTGCATGTTCTCCTTATGTCAGTGTGGAGTTTGCATGTTCTCCCTGTGTCAGTGTGGAGTTTGCATGTTTTCCCCATGTCTGTGTGGAGTTTGTATGTTCTCCCCATGCCTGTGTGTAGTTTGCCTGTTCACCCTGTGTCAGTGTGGAGTTTGCAGGTTCTCCCTGCGTCTGTGTGGAGTTTGCATGTTCTCCCCATGTCTGTGTGGAATTTGCATGCTCTCCCTGTGCCAGGGTACAGCTTGCATGTTCTCCCTCTGTCAGTGTGCAGATTTCATATTCTCCCTGTATGAGTGTGGAGTTTGCATGTTCTCTGTGTATCAGTGTGGAGTTTACATGTTTGCCCTGTATCAGTATGTAGTTTGCATGTTCTACCAGTGTGAGTGTGCAGTCTGCATGTTCTCCCCATGTCAGTGTGGAGTTTGCATGTCCTCCCTGTGTCTGTGTGCAGTTTGCATGTTCTCCCTGTGTCAGTGTGGAGTTTGCATGTTCTCCCCATGTCAGTGTGCAGTTTGCATATTCTCCCTGTATCAGTGTGGAGTTTGCATGTTCACCCCGTGCCAGTGTAGAGTGTGCATGTTCTTCCCGTGTCTGTGTGGAGTTTGCATGTTTTCCCGGTGTCCGTGTGGAGTTTGTATGTTCTGCCTGTGTCTGTGTGTAGTTTGCATGTTCTCCCCATGTCATTGTGCAGTTTGCATGTTCTCCCTGTGTCAATGTAGAGTTTGCATGTTCTCCCAGTGTCAGTGTACAGTTTGCATGTTCTCCCCGTGTCTGTGTGGAGCTTGCATGTTCTCCCCATGTCAATGTGTAGTTTGCATGTTCTCCCCGTGTCTGTGTGCAGTTTGCATGTTCTCCCTGTGTTAGTGTAGAGTTTGCATGAACTCCCTGTGTCTGTGTGCGGTTTGCATGTTCTCCCTGTGTCTGTGTGGAGTTGCATGTTCCCCCTGCGTCTGCGTGGAGTTTGCATGTTCTCCCTGTGTCAGTGTGGAGTTCACATGTTCTCCCTGTATCTGTGAGAAGTTTACATGTTCTCCCTGTGCCATGTGCAATTTGCATGTTCTCCTGTGTCTGTGTGCAGTTTGCATGTTCTTATGTCAGTGTGGAGTTTGCATGTTCTCCCTGTGTCAGTGTGGAGTTTGCATGTTTTCCCCATGTCTGTGTGGAGTTTGTATGTTCTCCCCATGTCTGTGTGGAGTTTGCATGTTCTCCCCATGTCTGTGTGGAGTTTGCATGTTCGCCCTGTGTCAATGTGGTTTTTGCATGTTCTCCCCATGTCTGTGTGAAGTTGGCATGTTCCCCCTGTGTCTGCAAGAAGTTTGCCTGTTCTCCCCATGACTGTGTTGTATTGCATATTCTCCCCATGGCAGTGTGTTGTTTGTATGTTCTTCCTGTGTCAGTGTGGAATTTGAATGTTCTCCCCATGTCTGTGTGGAGTTTGCATGTTCTCCTCATGTCTGTGTGGAGTTTGCAGGTTCTCCCTGCGTCTGTGTGGAGTTTGCATGTTCTCCCCGTGTCTGTGTGGAGTATGCATGTTTTCCCGGTGTCCGTGTGGAGTTTGCATGTTCTCCCCATGTCAGTGTAGAGTTTGCATGTTCTCCCTGTGTCAGTGTGCAGTTTGCATGTTCTCCCCGTGTCTGTGTGGAGTTTGCATGTTTTCCCGGTGTCTGTGTGGAGTTTGCATGTTCCCCCTGCGTCTGCTTGGAGTTTGCATGTTCTCCATGTGTCAGTGTGGAGTTCGCATGTTCTCCCAGCATCTGTGAGACGTTTACATGTTCTCCCTGTGACATGTGCAATTTGCATGTTCTCCTGTGTCTGTGTGCAGTTTGCATGTTCTCCTTATGTCAGTGTGGAGTTTGCATGTTCTCCCTGTGTCAGTGTGGAGTTTGCATGTTTTCCCCATGTCTGTGTGGAGTTTGCATGTTCTCCCCATGCCTGTGTGTAGTTTGCCTGTTCTCCCTGTGTCAGTGTGGAGTTTGCATGTTCTACCAGTGTCAGTGTGCGGTTTGCATGTTCTCCCCATGTCCGTGTGGAGTTTGCATGTCCTCCCTGTGTCTGTGTGCAGTTTGCATGTTCTCGCTGTGTCAGTGTGGAGTTTGCATGTTCTCCCCATGTCAGTGTGCAGTTTGCATGTCCTCCCTGTGTCTGTGTGCAGTTTGCATGTTCTCCCTGTATCAGTGTGGAGTTTGCATGTTCTCCCCATGTCAGTGTGCAGTTTGCATGTCCTCCCTGTGTCTGTGTGCAGTTTGCATATTCTCCCTGTATCAGTGTGGAGTTTGCATGTTCACTCTGTGCCAGTATAGAGTGTGCATGTTCTTCCCGTGTCTGTGTGGAGTTTGCATGTTTTCCCGGTGTCCGTGTGCAGTTTGTATGTTCTCCCTGTGTCTGTGTGTAGTTTGCATGTTCTCCCCATGTCATTGAGCAGTTTGCATGTTCTCCCTGTGACAATGTAGAGTTTGCATGTTCTCCCGGTGTCAGTATACAGTTTGCATGTTTTCCCCGTGTCTGTGTGGAGTTTGCATGTTCTCCCCATGTCAATGCGTAGTTTGCATGTTCTCCCCGTGTCTGTGTGCAGTTTGCATGTTCTCCCTGTGTTAGTGTAGAGTTTGTATGTTCTCCCTGTGTCCGTGTGCGGTTTGCATGTTCTCCCCATGTCTGTGTGGAGTTTGCATGTTTTCCCAGTGTCAGTGTGGAGTTCACATGTTCTTCCTGTATCTGTGAGAAGTTTACATGTTCTCCCTGTGCCATGTGCAATTTGCATGTTCTCCTGTGTTTGTGTGCAGTTTGCATGTTCTCCTTATGTCAGTGTGGAGTGTGCATGTTCTCCATGTGTCAGTGTGGAGTTTGCATGTTTTCCCCATGTCTGCGAGGAGTTTGCTTGTTCTCCCTGTGTCAGTGTGGAGTTTGCAGGTTCTCCCTGCGTCTGTGTGGAGTTTGCATGTTCTCCCCATGTCTGTGTGGAGTTTGCATGCTCTCCCTGTGCCAGGGTGCAGTTTGCATGTTCTCACTGTGTCAGTGTGCAGATTGCATATCTCCCTGTATGAGTCTGGAGTTTACACGTTTGCCCTGTATCAGTATGTAGTTTGCATGTTCTACCAGTGTGAGTGTGCAGTTTGCATGTTCTCCCCATGTCTGTGTGGAGTTTGCATGTCCTCCCTATGTCTGTGTACAGTTTGCATGTTCACCCTGTGTCAGTGTGGAGTTCACATATTCTCCCTGTATCTGTGAGAAGTTTACATGTTCTCCCTGTGCCATGTGCAATTTGCATGTTCTCCTGTGTCTGTGTGCAGTTTGCATCTTCTCGCCATTTCAGTGTGGAATTTGCATATTCTCACTGTGTTAGTGTGCAGTTTGCATGTTCTCCTTATGTCAGTGTGGAGTTTGCATGTTCTCCCTGTGTCAGTGTGGAGTTTGCAGGTTCTCCCTGCGTCTGTGTGGAGTTTGCATGTTTTCCCCATGTCTGTGTGGAGTTTGCATGCTCTCCCTGTGCCAGGGTACAGTTTGCATGTTCTCCCTGTGTCAGTGTGGAGTTTGCATGTTCACCCTGTGCCAGTGTAGAGTGTGCATGTTCTTCCCGTGTCTGTGTGGAGTTTGCATGTTTTCCCGGTGTCCGTGTGGAGTTTGCATGTTCTCCCCATGTCAGTGTAGAGTTTGCATGTTTTCCCTGTGTCAGTGTGCAGTTTGCATGTTCTCCCCATGTATGTGTGGAGTTTGCATGTTCTCCCAGTGTCAGTGTGCAGTTTGCATGTTCTGCCTGTGTCAGTGTAGTTTGCATGTTCTCCCTGTGTCTGTGTGCAGTTTGCATGTTCTCCTGTGTCAGTGTGGAGCTTGCGTGTTATCCCCATGTCTGTGTGCAGTTTGCATGTTCTCCCCACGTCAGTATGGAGTTTGCATGTTCTCCCTGTGTCGGTGTGGAGTTTGCATGTTCTCCCAGTGTCAGTGTGCAGTTTGCATGTTCTCCCTGTGTCAATGCGGATTTTGCATGTTGTCCGCATGCCTGTGTGGAGTTTACATGTTTCCCCTGTGTCAGTGTGCAGGTTGCATGTTCTCCCCATGTCAGTGTGGCGTTTTCATGTCCTCCCTGTGTCTGTGTGCAGTTTGCATGTTCTCCCTGTGTCAGTGTGGAGTTTGCATGTTCATGCTGTGTCAGTGTGGAGTTTGCATGTTCTCCCTGTGCCTGTGTGGTGTTTGTCTGTTCTCCCCATGTCAATGTGGAAGTTTGCATGTTTTCTCCGTGTCTGTGTGGAGTTTGCATGTTCTCCCTGTGTCAATGTGCAGTTTGCATGTTCTCCCCATGTTTGTGTGGAGTTTGCATGTTCTCCCTGTATCTGTGCGAAGTTTACATGTTCTCCCTGTGCCAGTGTACAGTTTGCATGTTCTCCTGTGTCTGTGTGGCGTTTGCATTTTTCCCCATGTCAGTGCGCAGTTTGCATGTTCTCTCTGTGTCTACATGGAGTTTGTATGTTCTCCCTGTGTCCGTGTGCAGTTTGCAAGTTCTCCCTGTGTCAGTGTGGCGTTTGCATGTTCTCCATGTGTCTGTGTGAAGTTTGAATGTTTTCCCCGTGTCCGTGTGCAGTTTGCATGTTCCCCCTGTGTCAATGTGGAGTTTGCATGTTCTACCTGTGTCAATGTGGAGTTTGCATGTTCTCCCTGTGTCTGTGTGGAGTTTGCGTGATATCCCTGTGTCAGTGTGGAGTTTACATGTTCTCCCTGTGTCTGTGTGGAGTTTGCATGTTCCCCCTGTGTCTGTGTGCAGCTTGCATGTTCTCCCCATATCTGTGTGGAGTTTGCGTGATATCCCTGTGTCAGTGTGGAGTTTACATGTTCTCCCTGTGTCTTTGTGGAGTTTGACTGTTCTCCCTGTGTCTGTGTGGAGTTCGCATGTTCTCCCTGTGTCTGTGTGGAGTTTGCATGTTCTCCCTGTGTCTGTGTGGAGTTTGCCTGTTCTCCCTATGTCTGTGTGGAGTTTGCCTGTTCTCCATGTGTCACTGTGGAGTTTGCATGTTCTCCCTGTGTCAGTGTGGAGTTTGCATGTTCCCCCTGTGTCTGTGTGGAGTTTGCATGTTCACCTTGTGTCAGTGCGGAGTTTGTATGTTCTCCCCATGTCTGTGTGGAGTTTGCCTGTTCTCCCTGTGTCAGTGTGCAGTTTGCATGTTCCCCCTGTGTCAGTGTGGAGTTTGCATGTTCACCCTGTGTCAGTGTGGAGTTTGCATGTTCTCCCTGTGCCTGTGTGGTGTTTGTCTGTTCTCCCCATGTCAATGTGGAAGTTTGCATGTTTTCTCCGTTTCTGTGTGGAGTTTGCATGTTCTCCCTGTGTCAATGTGCAGTTTGCATGTTCTCCCCATGTTTGTGTGGAGTTTGCATGTTCTCCCTGTATCCGTGCGAAGTTTACATGTTCTCCCTGTGCCAGTGTACAGTTTGCATGTTCTCCTGTGTCTGTGTGGCGTTTGCATTTTTTTCCCCATGTCAGTGCGCAGTTTGCATGTTCTCTCTGTGTCTACATGGAGTTTGTATGTTCTCCCTGTGTCCGTGTGCAGTTTGCAAGTTCTCCCTGTGTCAGTGTGGCGTTTGCATGTTCTCCATGTGTCTGTGTGAAGTTTGCATGTTTTCCCCATGTCCGTGTGCAGTTTGCATGTTCCCCCTGTGTCAATGTGGAGTTTGCATGTTCTACCTGTGTCAATGTGGAGTTTGCATGTTCTCCCTGTGTCTGTGTGGAGATGGCGTGATATCCCTGTGTCAGTGTGGAGTTTACATGTTCTCCCTGTGTCTGTGTGGAGTTTGCATGTTCCCCCTGTGTCTGTGTGCAGCTTGCATGTTCTCCCCATATCTGTGTGGAGTTTGCGTGATATCCCTGTGTCAGTGTGGAGTTTACATGTTCTCCCTGTGTCTGTGTGGAGTTTGCATGTTCTCCCTGTGTCTGTGTGGAGTTTGCATGTTCTCCCTGTGTCTGTGTGGAGTTTGCCTGTTCTCCCTATGTCTGTGTGGAGTTTGCCTGTTCTCCCTGTGTCACTGTGGAGTTTGCATGTTCTCCCTGTGTCAGTGTGCAGTGTGCATGTTCCCCCTGTGTCTGTGTGGAGTTTGCATGTTCTCCCTGTGTCAGTGTGGAGTTTGTATGTTCTCCCCATGTCTGTGTGGAGTTTGCATGTTCTCCCCATGTCTGTGTGGAGTTTGCATGTTCTCTCTGTGTCGGTGTGCTGTTTGCATCTTCTCCCCGTGTCTGTGCGGAGTTTGCATGTTCTCCCCATGTCTGTGTGCAGTTTGCATGTTCTCCCCGTGTCAGTGTGGAGTTTGCATCTTCTCCCCGTGTCTGTGTGGAGTTTGCATGTTCTCCCCGTGTCAGTGTAGAGTTTGCATGTTCTCCCTGTGTCAGTGTGGAGTTTGCATGTTCTCCCTGTGTCTGTGTGGAGTTTGCATGTTCCCCGTGTGTATGTGCAGTTTGCATGTTCTCCGCATGTCTGTGTGGAGTTTGCATGTTCTCCCCGTGTCTGTGTGGAGTTTGCCTGTTCTCCCTGTGTCACTGTGGAGTTTGCATGTTCTCCCTGTGTCAGTGTGCAGTTTGCATGTTCCCCCTGTGTCTGTGTGGAGTCTTCATGTTCTCCCCATGTCTGTGTGGAGTTTGCGTGTTCTCCCTGTGTCAGTGTGGAGTTTACATGTTCTCCCCATGTCTGTGTGGAGTTTGCATGTTCTCCCCATGTCTTTGTGTAGTTTGCCTTGTCTCCCTGTGTCTGTGTGGAGTTTGTGTGTTCTCCCTGTGTCTGTGTGGGTTTCCACTGGGTGCTCCGGCTTCCTCCCAGAAATGTGCAGCCTAGAGTGGATTGGCTGTGTTAAATTGCCCCACAGTGTTCGGGGGTCTGCAGATGAGTTGGGTTAGCCTTGGTAAATGCAGGGGGGTAGTGTGGGGGTCAGTGGCTCTGTGTGGGGTATTCTGCGGTGGGATGATTTGGACTCGATGGGTCAAAAGGGCTGCTCCCACTCTGTAGGGATTTTATGACTGACACAACACCAACTAAATAGTTGTGAAGAGTTAGAATCGAGCTTATGTTCCTAACAAACAGGTTTTGCTGTAAGCTAAATGCTGCCCTTGAATGCAAATGTGTTGAAAGAAAGAAAATGAACCTGAACAAATGTCTCAAACTATATTGTACTGAATCGACCATAATAGAAGAAATTTAATGAATTCAGAATATAATTATTTTGTTCTCAAAAATGTGCTGCTGTTAGTAAAAGATGCAGGAAAAACACGGGGTTGTTTTTGATCTGATGAGGGGTGGAGATTGTATTGACTGCTGATATGGGGGGTGCTTGAGTATTAGATAGCCCATGGCACATGAATGAGGAACTGAAAGGGACACTATATAGGATGCTGTTCAATCTGGGTGGAAGGACACGTAACAAATGTAGCAGAGGGAAGAAGAAGCTGTATCAGAGCTTTGTTAAAGTCAAACCTTTGACTGTGAGTTGTTCTTTCTGTATGGGTTGTGAAAAGAGACTTTGGAACAGAACCAATCTTGGTCAGGAGATGGGTCAGACAGAGCTGAATGTGAAGATGATATCAAGAGATAGCACTGTCTTGTTCTGATTCGCATCAGCTGTTTCTCCAACGATCAGTCTGTCTGCATTTGCAAGCATGGAGTTGAGCCAGAGAGATAAAAGAATTGTGGCTCAGCGATATCGTTTTTGGAGCTGGCTGATAGATGGTTCATTCCCCATCAACGTGACACCCATACAAGAGGTGGCAATGAGCTACTGCAGGGACAGCTACTGCTCAGCATTTCTACTCCTAAGGCGTGCATGTGTAAAATGACTGTAAGAGGATAGTGTAAATGTTGAAACGGAAAAAGAGCTCAAAACATTATATGCTCAACAAATCAGAATTTTATAGGAGCAGTCAAATGTAAATTGATTGCAATGGCAGCTCCTTGTCAAGGTCATCTCGGGATGTGCAATAATTGCCAGCGATGTCCACATCCCATGAGTGAATGAAAGTAAAGTACAGCTATATGTTTCCATAGTGTGTAGCAAAGCTTGAAGGCCAAAGGCCGTATATTCCCAGAATTGCATCGAGTTCATTCCAATCTCTTCAATTTTTGATGCAGACTGGGAGCACAGTATTTTCCAAAGAGGGATCTGGAACAGAACTGTAGTTAGCAACTCACACTTTTACCAGACGTTGGGGGTCGGTTTAGTTCAGTTAGCTGACTTGTGAATCAGTGTGGTGCCAATCAGCGTGGGTTCAATTCCCACCACCAGCTGAGATTACCACGAAGGACTCTACTTCCTAATCTGAGGCATGGTGATCAACTCCACCAACTCCACTCCATTCCACCCATTGTCCTCTTTTGCCACCTTCACCCACCCTCTCTCTGACCTATCACCTCCATCCTCACCCTCATCCACCTATTGTACTCTTAGCTATCTTCTCCCCAGGCCCCTCCCCCCATTTATCTCTCCACCCTGGAGGCTTCCTGCCTCCATTCCTGACAAAGGGCTTTTGCCCAAAACATTGTTTTTCCTGCTCCTCAGATGCTGCCTGACCTGCTGTGCTTTTCCAGCACCACTCTAATCTTGACTGAGGCATGGAGATCCTCAGAATAAATCACCACTAACCGTCTCTCTCTCTCTCTCTCTCTAATAAGAGAGCAGCCCTACAGTCTGATGCCAGATGTTGCTGTGCTGTGTCCTCGCCTCTTCCAGAACCTTCCTCACCCCTCCTCCCACCTTTACCGCCAGTAGGTGCAGAGCCCAGATGTTGCTGTGTCTACCAATTCCCAACCTGTGAATCAGCATCAAAAAAAAGGTGGTGAATGAGAAATGATCTGAAGCCCTGTCCAATACTGCTGCACTACATTTACATGCAATGATGAACAAATCATACACCTTCCCACGCACAGCAAGGAGAGAAGGTCAAAGAGCCTGTTTTCTATTTCGTTTATGTCAGGCACACCAAGAGAATGAGGATTGAATATTTTGCCTTTTGTTCAGTTTTAACCTGTCCTGTTTTTAAATGTATTTAATTTACTGTGTCAGGAAGTGTTCAGATTCTGCATTTCTTTTCTTCCTACACCTTCTTCCCTTCACCACCCACTCCTTCTTACAATATGAGAAGACTTGGATTAAGGATTCGACATGCGAGGAATCACAGGCATAGATCTGTGCCCACGAGCACTGTCAAATCGATAAATAAAACATCTCAGATTTTGAACAATTGATTTTGGATAGAACAGAATTGAAGAACTTATCTGAAAGGATCTAAACTCAAAAACAGCAGGAAAGCAGACGATGCAGTTAATAGGTATAACCCTAACATAAACTGTTAGTTAACTTTCTCAAACATTATACTGAGATGATCAATGTAAAATTTAAAAATATAACTTTTCAACTACACAGTATGCAATAAAGAATTGGAGGCTTTATTTTAGAGCTTTGTTTAACCTTGGGAAATAACTATTTTTATTTTACAAAGACAAGATCAATATTTCAATGAGTAAATCTAAGGGCAACTATGGGGATGGGCAATAAAGATTGACCCAGCCAGCGATACCCACATCCCATAGGTGAATAAAGAGAATGGATTTGCTGTTGCAGTATTGGACTGTGAAAACCAGGGTGGTCCCACTTCAGTTTAATCCTGAGTTTGTTTTGAAATAGCTAATCTTAAACGTAGTGCCAGTGTGGACACCTCATCACCCCTTGGATGAGGGATGGTTAAAAAGAGTGAACAAAATTAGCATTCACATTAGCCCTATTGGACCCTATTGGATACCATGCAGGCTGTACCGAGCATGCTTTACCCAGTCTAATGGTCTATGAGCGTTCATGCCAACACTCCCACATGGGCTCCACTGAGCTCTTGAACTTTGGAACATAGAATCAGGAGCAGGCCCTTCAGCCCTTTGAGTCTGTGCTTGAAAAAGCTCTGCTCTGTAGCTGGCGAGCATTTATCTGCCTTGGTTTCATACCTCATACTAACCTTACCTGTCACCAATCTATCAATCTCAGTTTTGAAATATTAACTTCGCCAAACAGCTTTGCTTTTTAGTGCAAATTAGTTCCGTTTTCCTGCGTCTAATTTTGTGAGATGGTGCCAAAGGAAAACACAGTAAAACTTGAGAATGTATGCACTTGTCCCCAACCCATTTTGGATACTTCCAAAGTGGAGGATTCTTGTGGCACAGTGGTAGTGTCCCTACCCTCTAGATTAGGATGGTCCAGGTTCAAGTCCCACCCTGCTCCAGTGCAGGGCTGTAACATATCTGAACATGTTGCTTAAAAGCAAAATTCCGCAGATGCAGACAATCTGAAATAAAAACAGAGCGTGCTGGAGGAAAATGAGCAGCATCACCGGAGGGAGAAACAAAGTTTGCATTTTGGGTGCAATGTCGGGGAGAAGAATTGGACCAGGAAGCATCTCAGATACCTTCATAGCATTCCCTCACTTTGTGTCTCCTCACACGGGTGATGATGAAAAATGAACGTATATTCACAAAAGTGAGAAGGTTTTTACAACAGAGTCCCACCTCTGTGCCTCAGAAAATCCTCCTTGTTCTTGCCCTTCCACCACATCTTACTGGAGTTATAGTGTACACAGCTGGAGTAGGGGGTTGGGGGAGCCTTGCCTTTTAGTGAAGCCCATTGCTCTTGGAGTTCGGTCAGCAGCCTGAGCGTGTGATTCTCAGAGACATGTACACCCTCCTCAGCTTCACCTTCCCTCGGAGGTAGGAGGGAGAGGGGAGGTGGTCATGCACAATGGAGGGGGACGGCCCAGCTCCCCCTGCTGTGTTCTGAGTGGAGACCTGTGGGAGCCTGTGTATTCAGCAGACACTGAGTGTGCTGGATTTGGCTCTCCGTGGCAACCGTCAACCTTTCAATGGATGCAACCAGACATTCCCACACCAGAGGCTGCAGAGGATAAACATGTAGGTGGAGGACCCAGTCATTCCAACCAACCTGCCCCCGTCTCCTGTCACTGTTTCTGCACATATTTGAAGACTCGAATTGCCAACACTACAGGGTCCTCTCCTAGCTCAGGCTGAGCAGATACCTTGTCTCTGCCATTCCTCCGAGTGCCAGTGGCATGGGGTATTTCTTCCTTGACCAGCTGCAGAGATGTGGCAGAGGCAATGGTCCGATGGTATTATCGCTGGACTGTTAATTCAGAGGCTAAAGGTGTGGCATTGGAAAGGCACAACCGGTCAGGCAGCATCGGAGGAGCAGGAGACTCAATGTTTCAAGCATATTCTCTTCATGAGGAATCTCTTAATCTGGAGATCAAGGTAATGTTCTGGACAGACAGTTTCAAATCCCGTCATGGCAGATGCTGGAATTTGAATTCAATAAAAATCTGGAACTAAGAATCTACTGATGACCATCATCAATTGTGAGGAAAAAAACCCATCTGGTTCACTAATGTCTTTCAAGGCAGGAAACTGCTATCCTTACCTGGACTGGCCTCCATATGATTCCAGATACACAGCAACATGGGGCAATTAAGGACAGACAATAAATGCTGGCCTAGCCAGTGATGCCCTCATTCCATGAATGAATAGTCATAAAGACAAACAGCACAGAAACAGACCATTTGGTTCAACTCATCCATACTGACCAGATGTCCTGAATTAATCCGGTCCCATTTGCCAGCACTTGGGCCATATCCCTCTAAACCTTTCCAAATCATACACCCATTCAGATGCCTTTCGAATGTTGTCATTCTACCAGCCTCCACCACTTCCTCTGACAACTCATTCCATATGAACACCACTCTCTGAGTGAAAAGCTGCCCCTTTGGTCCCTTTGAAGCCTTTCCCCTCTTACCTTAAATCTCTGCCAACTAGTTTTGGACTCCCCCACCCTGGAGAAATAACCTTGCCTATTTACCCTATCTATGCCCCTCATGATTTTATAAACCTCTTGTAAGATTAGATTGCTTACAGTGTGGAAACAGGCCCTTCGGCCCAACAAGTCCACACCGACCATCTGATGAGCAATCCACCCAGACCCATTCCCTTACATTTACCCCTTCACCTAACACTACAGGCAATTTAGTATGGCCAATTCACCTGACCTGCACATGTTTGGACTGTGGGAGGAAACCGGAGCACCCAGAGGAAACCCACACAGACACGGGGAGAATGTGCAAACTCCACAAAGACAGTTGCCTGAGGCAGGAATTGAACCCGGGTCTCTGGCGCTGTGAGGCAGCAGTGCTAACCACTGTGCCACCGTGCTACCCCAATCTCTGACATTCCATGGAAAATAACCCCAGCCTATGCAGCCTCACCCTACAGCTCAAGCCTTCCAATCCTGGCAACATCCTTGGAATTTTTTTCTGAACCCTTTCAAGTTTCACAACATCCTTGCTTTGGGAGGGGAACCAGAATTGCATGCAGTATTCCAATAGTGGCCTAACAGTTACAACATGACATCCCAACTCCTATACTCAATACACTGACCAATAAAGGCAAGCAAGCCAAACGCCTATAAAGAAAAAGAAGTCTCTTTCTTTAGCAGGTGCCGCCACACTCCAGTTTGGATAAAGTACCTTCAGAGAGATCGGTATCTGAGCTAGTGGAGGCTGCTGAAGGAGCCTTGTTAATGTTCCCTCTGAAGGATCCATGCTCTCTTCCTCACAAGTGGCCTCGGGGATATCTTTCAGGGCCACACTCTTGACGGTAGAGACTGTGAGGATTCCACTGGTGCTTGCAGGAGACAAAAGGGGGAAGTGCAAGATGAAAAATATGTAGAAGTTCAGGCACGTTCACAGTACATTCTCAAAGCGAGAACAACACCGCAATGGAAAATACGGCTTACCTGGTTACCAGGATGTGGATGTTTCAGCATCACCATCTTCCCAGTTGCAATCTTCATGGGGCAGGGCTAGGATTCTTCCTTCATCATGGGTAAGGAGTCACATGTTGGCGTCCCACCACCGGCAGTGGCTCTCACCACTGTTGGCTCCACTTGACTGTCTCTACTGTAGGCCCTTTGTCCCTGGAATAAAACAGACAAAGGCACTGAGTGAGATGAAAGTGGCAAGCACAGCTCCTCCTGTTGGTGTAGGAGGATGAAAGGTGACCGGGTGAGAGTGTAGACAGCACTAAAAGCTTGCAGGATTAGTGGTAGTGTTGAGGGGTGGGGTGGGTCAGAGCCAAAATGCTGTATGCAATACTGAGAGTGGTAGAGTATGAGGTTTGGCGAGAGATATGCGCCGTTGCCATAAGTAGAGTGAGTGGGATGGAACAGAGAAAAGCACTTGCACTGCTGGAGTGCAGAAGCTTTCTGAAGTGGGCATTCCTTCAGACTATGCTGACTTGGGTGCCAACTTTGAACCAGGCATGTGGGGTCTGGAGTCATGGTCCCAGGAGAATGGTCCTCCACTGCTCCGTTACTGACCTGTCCCTCAGAACCTCCAGGACCATCTCCCCCACTCCCCTGCAAAGCAAGGCCAACTTTCCCTCTTGTGCCGTGCCCAAGGCAAATTGCACAAACTGTGCTGGGCTGTCCTGGGCTGCCATTGCCTGACCTGGCACCTTTTATACACTGAGCGAGCCCCAGGAATCTTGGGAGTTTCCGGTATTGCCAAGTAAATAGCAATTGGGAGAATACAGTCAAAAGGTGTGGTACTGGAAAAGCGCAGCCAGTCAGGCAGCATCTGAGGAGCAGCAGACTCAATGTCTCGGGCATAAGCTCTTCATCAGGAATGTTGGGGGGGGACTCAAAGGGGTCATGGAGATAAATGGAAGATGGGGATAGGGGGTAAGGTAGCTGGGAATGCAATAGATGAATGATGGGGGGAGGTGACTTCATCTACTAATCACATTCCCAGCTAGCCCCCCCCCCAGCTCCACCCCCTCCCATTTATCTCTCAGCCCCCTTGGGCCCCCACCCCCAGCACCACACTTCCCGACTCTGATCTCCTGCATCTGCAGTCCTCACTGTCTCCTAATTGGGAGAATAGGATGAGTAATGCACCACAGGGGCATGGTGAATGAGTAAGGGAGTGAGTTTGGGAAGATAGCATGAGAAACTAACCTCGTGGAGAAAAACACTCGTCAGATTGACAACTGATTCTGGATTAGTGGTGCTGGAAGAGCACAGCAATTCAGGCAGCATCCAAGGAGCTTCGAAATCGACGTTCCGGGCAAAAGCCCTTCATCAGGAATAAAGGCAGTGAGCCTGGAGCGTGGAGAGATAAGCTAGAGGAGGGTGGGGGTGGGGAAAAAGTAGCATAGAGTACAATAGGTGAGTGGGGGAGGGGATGAAGGTGATAGGTCAGGGAGGAGAGGGTGGAGTGGATAGGTGGAAAAGGAGATAGGCAGGTAGGACAAGTCTGGACAAGTCATGGGAGCAGTGCTGAGCTGGAAGTTTGAAACTAAGCTGAGGTGGGGGAAGGGGAAATGAGGAAACTGTTGAAGTCCACATTGATGCCCTGGGGTTGAAGTGTTCCGAGGCGGGAGATGAGGCGTTCTTCCTCCAGGCGTCTGGTGGTGAGGGAGCTGCGGTGAAGGAGGCCCAGGACCTCCATGTCCTCGGCAGAGTGGGAGGGGGAGTTGAAATGTTGGGCCACGGGGCGGTGTGGTTGATTGGTGCTGGTGTGTCGGAGATGTTCCCTAAAGCGCTCTGCTAGGAGGCGCAGAGTCTCCCCAATGTAGAGGAGACCGCATCGGGAGCAACGGATACAATAGATGATATTAGTGGATGTGCAAGTAAAACTTTGATGGATGTGGAAGGCTCCTTTAGGACCTTGGATAGAGGTGAGAGAGGAGGTGTGGGCGCAGGTTTTACAGTTCCTGCAGTGGCAGGGAAAAGTGCCAGGATGGGAGGGTGGGTTGTAGGGGGGGCGTGGACCTGACCAGGTAGTCACGGAGGGAACGGTCTTTGCGGAAGGCGGAAAGGGATGGGGAGGGAAATATATTCCTGGTGGTGGGGTCAGTTTGGAGGTGGATGATTTGGTTTATGTGAAGGTTGGTAGGGTGCAAGGTGAGCACCAGGGGCTTTTTGTCCTTGTTACGGTTGGAGGGGTGGGGTCTGAGGGCGGAGGTGTGGGATGTGGATGAGATGCATTGGAGGGCATCTTTAACCATGTGGGAAGGGAAATTGCGGTCTCTAAAGAAGGAGGCCATCTGGTCTCTTCTGTTGTGGAACTGGTCCTCCTGGGAGCAGATACGGCGGAGGCGGAGGAATTGAGAATACGGGATTGCATTTTTGCAAGACCATGGCCTCCAAGCCCTTCGTTTTTTCCTCTCCAGACGTCCCCAACAGTACCCTTCCACCGACACTCTCATTCGTTTGGCCGAACTGGTCCTCACCTTTAACAATTTCTCCTTTGAATCCTCCCACTTCCTCCAGACCAAAGGGGCAGCCATGGGCACCCGCATGGGCCCCAGCTATGTCTGTCTCTTTGTTGGCTATGTAGAGCAGTTGATCCTCCGTAATTACACCGGCACCACTCCCCACCTCTTCCTCCGCTACATTGATGACTGCAATGGCGCCACCTCGTGCTCCCGCGAGGAGGTTGAGCAATTCATCAACTTCACTAACACATTCCACCCTGACCTTAAATTTACCTGGACCATCTCTGACACCTCCCTCCCCTTCCTGGACCTTTCCATCTCCATTAATGACGACCGACTTGACACTGACATTTTTACAAACCCACCGACTTCCATAGCTACCTGGATTACACCTCTTCCCACCCTACCTCTTGCAAAAATGCCATCCCGTATTCCCAATTCCTCCGCCTCCGCCGTATCTGCTTCCAGGAGGAGCAGTTCCACCACAGAACACACCAGATAGCCTCCTTCTTTAGAGACCACAATTTCCCTTCCCACGTGGTTAAAGATGCCCTCTAACACATCTCGTCCACATCCCGCACCTCTGCCCTCAGACCCCACCCCTCCAACCGTAACAAGGACAGAACGCCCCTTGTGTTCACCTTCCACCCTACCAACCTTTGCATAAACCAAATCATCCGCCGACGTTTCCGCCACCTCCAAACAGACCCCACCACCAGGAATATATTTCCCTCCCCACCCCTTTCCGCCTTCCGCAAAGACCGTTCCCTCCGTGACTACCTGGTCAGGTCCACGCCCCCCCTACAACCCACCCTCCAATCCTGGCACTTTCCCCTGCCACCACAGGAACTGTAAAACCTGCGCCCACACCTCCTCTCTCACCTCTATACAAGGTCCTAAAGCCTTCCACATCCATCAAAGTTTTACTTGCACATCCACTAATATCATTTATTGTGTCCGTTGCTCCCGATGCAGTCTCCTCTACATTGGGGAGACTGGGCGCCTCCTAGCAGAGTGCTTTAGGGAACATCTCTGGGACACCCATACCAATCAACCACACTGCCCCGTGGCCCAACATTTCAACTCCCCCTCCCACTCTGCCGAGGACATGGAGGTCCTGGGCCTCCTTCACCGCCGCTCCCTCACCACCAGACGTCTGGAGGAAGAACGCCTCATCTTCCGCCTCGGAACACTTCAACCCCAGGGCGTCAATGTGGACTTCAACAGTTTCCTCATTTCCCCTTCCCCCACCTCACCCTAGTTCCAAACTTCCAGCTCAGCACTGTCCCCATGACTTGCCCGGACTTGTCCGACCTGCCTATCTACTTTTCCACCTATCCACTCCACCCTCTCCTCCCTGACCTATCATCTTCATCCCCTCCCCCACTCACCTATTGTACTCTATGCTACTTTCTCCCCACCCCCACCCTCCTCTAGCTTATCTCTCCACGCTCCAGGCTCACTGCCTTTATTCCTGATGAAGGGCTTTTGCCCGGAACGTCGATTTCGAAGCTCCTTGGATGCTGCCTGAACTGCTGTGCTCTTCCAGCACCACTGATCCAGAATCTGGTTTCCAGCATCTGCAGTCATTGTTTTTACCAGATTGACAACTGAGCCAATTTCTGCCAAAACTCTGTCCTGTGAAGGGAAATATGCAAGTTCTACATTGCCCTTACTCTTTGGTATTATCTGTGAATGGGTTTGTTGGAATTTTAAGATTAACAGGCTCACTAGCTATGGGGTGTCACACAGACAAGATAATGGAGTCACCTCTGCAATAGCTCCTTGAAAGTGGAGTCACAGGTAGATAGGATAGTGAAGAAGGATTTGGTATGCTTTCCTTTATTGGTCAGAGTATTGAGTACAAGAGTTTGGAGGTCATGTTGCGGCTGTACAGGACTTTGATTAGGCCACTGTTGGAATATTGCGTGCAATTCTGGTCTCCTTCCTATCGGAAAGTTGTTGTGAAACTTGAAAGAGTTCAGAAAAGATTTACAAGGATGTTGCCAGGGTTGGAGGATCTGAGCTATAGGGAGAGGCTGAACAGGCTGGGGCTGTTTTCCCTGGAGCATCGGAGGCTGAGGGATGACCTTATGGATGTTTACAAAATTATGAGGGGCATAGATAGGGTAAATAGGCAAAGTCATTTCCCTGGGGCCAGGGAGTCCAGAACTGGAGGGCATAGGTTTAAGGTGAGAGGGGAAAGATATAAAAGAGACCTAAGGGGCAACTTTTTCACACAGTGGGTGGTACGTGTATGGAATGAGCTGCCAGAGGATGTGGTGGAGGCTGGTACAATTGCAACATTTAAGAGGCATTTGGATGGGTATATGAATAGGAAGGGTTTGGAGGGACATGGGCCGGGTGCTGGCAGATGGGACTAGGTTGGGTTGGGATATCTGGTTGGCATGGACAGGTTGGACTGAAGGGTCTCTTTTCATGCTGTACATCTCTATGACTCTATGACTTTATGTGTCAAGACTGTAGGAGATATGGTGAGAAAAAAGGTACATTCCTTTACAAATGCTTAACTAGAGATATCCACCACCATTTAATCCCTTTGCTGCCCTCTTGGGTGACCTGGCAATCCACTTAGTGCTGAAAACAACTACATCAAAAGAAGTTGAGTACCACAGCCTCACCAGTGTTTCCATAGCCCCAAGCAATTTTCTGAAAAAGTACTTGCCTCAAAAAAAAACTTTTGCGATTCAGTTTTGTTATTAGTTAAAAGTCACACAACCCAAGGACTATTACCTGGTGCTGTGTGATTTTTAACTTTGTACACTCCAGTCCAACACTGGCTCCTCCAAATCAGTTTTGTTATGGCCTTTTATGAGTAGACGCAAAGTGAAAAGATAGCATATACAAGCCAGAGGCTTGGAAAACAATAGCATCAAAACTAGGAAATGGAATAGACTGTCTGGCCCTTTCAGCTTTATCTGCCATTCAATAGAATCCCTACAGTGTGGAAGAGGCCATTCAGCCTATCAAGTCTTATCAACCCTCCAAACAGCATTCTCCCTCTACCCTATCCCTGGATTTTATCATGGTTCACCCACACATCAAAGAACAAAGCGCAAAGAAAATTTACAGCCCAGGAACAGGCCCTTCGGCCCTCCAAGCCTGAGCCAATCCAGATCTACTGTCTATACCCGTCACCCAATTCCTAAGCATCTGTATCCCTCTGCTCACCACCTACTCATGCATCTGTCCAGATGCATCTTAAATGAATCTACCATGCCTGCCTCTTCTGCCACTGCTGGCAACGTGTTCCAGGCACCTACCACCCTCTTTGTAAAGTACTTGTCGCATGTTTCCCCCTTAAACTTTTTACCTCTCACCTTGAAAGTGTGCCCTCTCGTTTTTGAACCCTTCACCCCGGAAAAAAACTTATCTCTATCTATCCTGTCTATACCCTTCATGATTTTGTAGACCTCAGTCAGGACCTCAGCAATCTCCTTTTTTCTAATGAAAACAATCCTTACCTACTCAACGTTTCTTCATAGCTAGCACCTTCCATACCAAGCAACATCCTCGTAAACCTTCTCTGCACCCTCTCCAAAGCGTCCACATCCTTTTGCTAATGTCGTGACCAGAATCGTACACAGTATTGTAAATGCAGCTGAACCAATGTCTTGTACAATTTTAGCATGATCTGCCAGCTCTTATACCAGTATCCCATCCGATGAAGGCAATCATATCATATGCCTTCTAGACAACTCTATCCACCTGTGCAGCAACCTTCAGGGTATAATGGACCTGAACTCCCAGATCTCTCTGCTCATCAACTTTTCCCATCAGGCTCTTCTGTTTACTGTATAATTTGCTCTCAAATTAGACTTCCCAAAATACATCACCTCACATTTGCCTGGATTGAAAACCATCTGCCACGTCTCCACCCAACTCTCCAGTCTATCTATGTTTTCCTGTATTCCCTGACAGTCCCCTATGCTTTCTGCTACTCTACCAATCTTTGTGTCATCTGCAAACTTATTGATCATACCAACAGTGCCCTCTTCCAGATCATTTATGTATATCACAAACAACAGTGACCCCAGCACTGATCCCTGTGGAACACCACTGGTCACCTTTCTCCATTTCAAGAAACTCCCTTCAACTACTACTCTCTGTCTCCTGTTGCTCAACCAGTTCTTTATCCACCTAGCTAGAACACTCTGCACATCATATGACTTCACTTTCTCCATTAGTCTACCATGGGGAACCTTATCAAATGCCTTACTAAAGTCCATGTATATGACATCTACAGCCCTTCCTTCATCTATCAACTTAGTCACTTCCTCAAAGAACTTTATTAATTTGATAAGGCACAATCTCCCCTGCACAAAACCATGTTGCCTATCACTGATAAGCCCATTCTTTTCCAAATATAAGTAGAGTTTATCCCTCAGTACCTTCTCCAGCAACTTTCCCACCACTGACGTCAGGCTCACTGGTTGGTAGTTACCCGGAATATCCTTACTACCCTTCTTGTACAGGGAGACAACATGAGCAACCCTCCAGTCCTCCAGCACCTCACCTATATTTAAGGATGCCACAAAGATATCTGTCAGGGCCCAAGCTATTTCCTCTCTCGTCTCCCTCAGCAACCTGGGATAGATCCCATCGGGTCCTGGGGATTTGTCCACCTTAATATCCTCTAGCCTACCCAACACATCTTCCCTACTTATGTCAACATGTTCCAGACTAATCAAACTTCTATCTCTAATCTCAACATTCATCATGTTCCTCTCCTCCATGAACACTGATGCAAAGTAATCATTCAGACTCTCACCCATTCTCTCAGGTTTGACAAAGCATTCCTTCTCCTTATCCTTTATAATCCTTTCTCTAGTTACCCGCTTGCTTCTTATATAAGAATGAAAGGCTTTGGGATTCTCCTTAATTCTGCTCACTAAAGCTATTTCATGACCCCTTTTAGCCCGCTTGTTTCCTCGTTTAAGACTGGTCCTACTCTCCCGATATTCCTCCAGGGCCCATTCTGTTCTTAGCTGCCTGGACCTTATGTACACCTCCCTTTTCCTCTTGACTAGTCATATGATCTCTCCTGTCATCCACAGTTCATTAATCTTGCCCTTCCTACCTTTGCCTTCAATGGGATATGCCTATCCTGCACTATCTTTGAAAGTCTCCCACATATCAAATTTGGACTTCCCTTCAAATAGTTGTGTCCAATCCACATTTCCCAGCTCCTGCCTAATTTTGATATAATTGGCCTTGGCCCAGTTTAATACTCTTCCCTTAGGACCACTCTCATCTTTGTCTACGAGTATTCTAAAACTTACAGAATTGTGGTCACTGTTCCTAAAGAAATCCCTGGACCCGATGGGACAGTTTACCATGGCTAATTGTTACAAAGTCGAAAGCATGTATGTTCAAAGTTTGGGTGAAGATTTGTAGCTCGGGTGCTCATTGTTGTGGTTCTGTTCGCCGAGCTGGAAACAGCCACCCTCAGACAACAACTCACCAGAACGAAGGACCCGATACCCAGCATGGGCAAAACTAATGTAGTGTACAAAATCCCATGCAAGGACTGCACAAAACACTATATAGGACAAACAGGAAGACAGCTAACGATCCGCATCCATGAACATCAACTAGCCACGAAACGCCACGACCTGCTATTCCTAGTAGCCACACACGCAGATGACCAGCAACATGGATTCGACTGGGACAACACTACCATTACAGGGCAAGCCAAACAAAGAACAGCCAGGGAATTCCTAGAAGCATGGCACTCATCCACAAACTCCATCAACAAACACATCGACCTGGACCCAATATACCGGCCACTACAGTGGACAGCTGAAACTGACAACTGGAAGCGGCAGGGACAGGCCACTATAAATGCCGGAGGAAACACCACAGAAGCGCTTCACAGGAGGCTCCCAAGCACTGAGGATGTATGTTCAGTTTAAATTCCAAAGCGTTTCTTTGGATTACTCAAGTTAACCTAGAAGAAGCTCATGCCGACATAGAGAGAACATACAAACTCCACAAAGAGAGTCAACCAAGGCTGGAATTAAAACCAGGTCCTTGCACTGTGAGGTAGCAGTGCTAACCATTCAGCCACTGTGTCTCCTTCTGTGGGATCATGGCTATCTCAAACCATACTCCCACTTTCTCCCCATACCTCTTGATGCATTTAAAATCTAGAAATCTCTTCCTTGAGCATAAGAACCGAAAAACTTCGAGCTGGAGCAGGCAATTCAGCCTCTTGATCCTGTTCCACCATTTAATACAATCTCATCTCAGCCTCCAACTCCACTTTCTTAGTAACAGTCTAGAATCACAAAAAGAGCATGGTGCCCATTTCAGATCCATTCCATCCTGTCAGAATTGCTATGATATAGACTGGAGGTCGGCAAACATGGTGCCACTGTTTAAGAAGGGCGATAAGGACAAGCCAGGGAACTATAGACCGTGAGCCTGACATCGGTGGTGGGCAAGTTGTTGGAGGGAATCCTGAGGGACAGGATGTACATGTGTTTGGAAAGGCAAGGACTGATTAGGGATAGTCAACATGGCTTTGTGCATGGGAAATCATGGCTCACAAACTTGATTGAGTTTTTTGAAGAAGTAACAAAGAGGATTGATGAGGGCAGAGCAGTAGATGTGATCTATATGGACTTCAGTAAGGCGTTCGACAAGGTTCCCCATGGGAGACTGGTGAGCAAGGTTAGATCTCATGGAATACAGGGAGAACTAGCCATTTGGATACAGAACTGGCTCAAAGGTAGAAGCCAGAGGGTGATGGTGGAGGGTTGTTTTTCAGACTGGAGGCCTGTGACCAGTGGAGAGCCACAAGGATCGGTGCTGGGTCCTCTACTTTTTGTCATTTACATAAATGATTTGAATGCGAGCATAAGAGGTACAGTTAGTAAGTTTACAGATGACACCAAAATTGAAGATATAGTGGACAGTGAAGAGGGTTACCTCAGATTACAACAGGATCTGGACCAGATGGGCCAATGGGCTGAGAAGTGGCAGATGGAGTTTAATTCAGATAAATGCGAGGTGCTGCATTTTGGGAAAGTAAATCTTAGCAGGACTTATACACTTAATGGTAAGGTCCTAGGGAGTGTTACTGAACAAAGAGACCTAGGAGTGCAGGTTCATAGCTCCTTGAAAGTGGTGTCACAGGTTGATAGGATAGTGAAGAAGGCATTTGGTATGCTTTCTTTTATTGGTCAGAGTATTGAGTACAGGAGTTGGGAGGTCATGTTGTGGCTGTACAGGACATTGGTTAGGCCACTGTTGGAATATTGCGTGCAATTCTGGTCTCCTTCCTATCGGAAAGATGTTGTGAAACTTGAAAGGGTTCAGAAAAGATTTACAAGGATGTTGTCAGAGTTGGAGGATTTGAGCTATAGGGAGAGGCTGAACAGGCTGGGGGTGTTTTCCCTCGAGCATTGGAGGCTGAGGGGTGACCTTATAGAGATTTATAAAATTATAAGGGGTATGGATAGGGTAAATAGACAAAGTCTTTTCCCTAGGGTCAGGAAGTGCAGAACTTGAGGGCATAGGTTTAAGGTGAGAGGGGAAAGATATAAAAGATACCTAAGGGGCAACTTGTCCATGCAGAGGGTGGTACGTGTATGGAATGAGCTGCCAGAGGAAGTGGTGGAGGCTGGTACAATTGCTACATTTAAGTGGCATTTGGATGGGTATATGAATAGGAAAGGTTTGGAGGGATATGGGCCGGGTGCTGGCAGGTGGGACTAGATTGGGTTGGGATATCTGGTCAGCATGGACGGGTTGGACCGAAGGGTCTATTTCCATGCTGTACATCTCTATGACTCTATGACTTTATATTCCTTGGATTTCTGTATATTTTGAGACATCCTGCGCAGGTGCCAGGTCAAAGCAATAGTTGCAGAGTATAATGGGAGCGGACTGAAATAATGCTGTTCCTCTCATGGACACATTATAATGAAAAGGAGTAGACATTCACCTTAGCTGGCAATGAATCATTGGTGAAAAGCCAATGAGGATGACGAATTTCCAATGCAATTCAGGCAGCAGCCTTAGAAAGGGACAGCCAGGACCTTATTAGTCATGAGTGTTGTTGACCCTTGACATAGAAACAATGAAACTTGCTCAAAGATACAGCTGGTTGGAACATGTTTTCAAACCTAATTTACCACATCCATCTCAAACCATAGACCCCTATTTGCCACTTTCTTAAACTATCATCATGAGGAACATTTCAGATTATATGCCTTTCCCAGAACAGATAGACATAAAATACCAGCAAGAGTAATGAATTTTAACATTGTTTTTCTGTGACTCACAATTGAATCGTTACAATCTGCACACTCCATAAGCCAACAAAATTAAGAGTCAACATCAACCAATTCCACTTACAGACGTATAACAAACCTTCAGCTGGAATTCATTCCCACATAGGCATAATTTCATTTGATTAATTATTGTCACACGTACTAAGTAGGAGAAAGTGAGGACTGCAGATGCTGGAGATCAGTCGAGATTGTGGTGCTGGAAAAGCACAGCCGGTCAGGCAGCACCCGAGGAGCAGGAGAATCGATGTTTCGGATATAAGCCCTTTTAAGGGTAAAGGATAGACCGTAGACAAGCATAAGGTTTGTGTGATGGACTGGGCTTCTTTCACAGCTCTCAGTAATTTCTTGCGGTCTTGGGCAGAGAGGTTGCCCAACCAAGCTGTGATGTATCCAGAAGAGTGCTTTGTAGCAAAATGTAGGGGGCAAATTACTGTAGATGCTGCAATCTGTACTGAAAACAACAAATGCTGGAGATCACAGTGGGTCAGGCATCATCCACAGAGAGAGAGCAAACTAACGTTTCGAGTCCAGATGACTCTTCATCAGAGCTGAAGCAGCAAAAAGTTTTCTGTTTTACTTGTCTTTGTTTTTTTTAAATTTCTCTTCTCATTAAGTCTTCATTTGCTGAGACATCGGAACTCGGAAGACAAGGCGGCTCAATGCAACTGAATGCTTCAGGACTGAAGTAAGTCTGTCTGTCACTCATTATTTTGAGAGTGGATTTTTGTTTATACTGTGCTGTCACTGGTGTTGTTCAGTCTGAGCATTGTAGCTCCTTCAATATGTAATTTGAAAGCCTGTATTGTGATTTGATGCTTTGTATTCAAACATACTGAAACTAAACAAATAATTCATTTGTCATTTATGTTTTAACAAAAGGAATAGGAAATAACACTGCAGTGAATAACAACTCTAATTGATGGATTCACATGCAGTTTTTAAACCGTAAAAGCAACTATTAGACCCAAGGGGTGTATTTCATAGGCAAACCTTTTTGAAAATATTGTTCCACTCTCCTGCTACTGTCAATTTCTTTCCTCAAAATTGGATATCAATAGTTTCTGTTTCTGCTTGCTGACCGCACTTTTTGTAAACTGTGGTTCATTTCCTCCAGTCCCTTCATCATTTCTTTGTGGAATTAGTAAGCCTTTCATTTATATTGAGGTATTTTTAAAAATGCTGCACCCCTTTAGAGTGTATGCATTGGAAACTCAAGACACAATCTGATTTGCAAATTTGAGCTTCCACTGATTTTGGGGAAGGGGAGTGTTTGTGGATTTCAAAGTGACCCACATATTGCACTATGCAGTTCAACTGTCTCAAAGTGCTTCGCACAATGAATCAAGTCTCTCCGTAAGTAAGTCTTGTCTCAGGTTCCTGTTAAACACCTCTGTCATGTCTATATACAAAATGAATCCTGAATGTTGTCATACTGGGCATGGATGATCAACATCTCGCAGTTTTGTGACTAAGGTACACTGCTGACAGTAATTCTCTTTTCTATACCGATTCTAAGGCCTGCCTAATTTTTAGGGGTAAAGGATAGGCAAGAAGTGGACCTTGTCAAACATAACCAAAAAGTTTAGATTAGTTTCCCTACAATGTGGAAACAGGCCCTTCAGCCCACAGTGACCCTCTGAAGAGTTACCTACCCGGACCCATTTCCTTCTAACTAATGTACCTAACACAATGGGCAATTTAGCATGGCCAATTCACCTGACTTGCACATCTTTGGACTGTGGGAGGAAGCCAGGGCACCCAGCAGAAACAGGGAGAATGTGCAAACGCCACACAGACGGTTGCCCAAAGCTGGAATTGAACCAGGAACCCTGATGCTATGAGGCAGCAGTGCTAACCACTGAGCCACCATGCTAACCACTGAGCCACTGTGCTACCCTAATTTTATTGTTTTTTTAAAAGTATTCATGGGATATTAGTATCCCTGGCTGGGCCATCATTTATTGCCCAGCACCAGTTTCCTACACCCAACCTGCAATGGGGTGAGGGTTAGGGTCTACAGAAGGTCTGTCGAGGGTGATGGGGTTTTTTTGTGTGTCAAAGACTGTGTCAGTTACTTTGAAAAACATTGTTGTTAACTTTTGTCTGTCTATTTAAATACTCTGGTGTCCATAAAATGAATGCCTTCCTTTCATTTTATGGCTTTAGGTTTAATGGAGAATTAATCATTATTGAGGATAGTGAGTAATTAGTTTAATTCTGCCTGTGTCTGAGCCTATCTACTACATATATCAAAGCAATACAGAAGGTATAGTTACTGTGCGACAATATCGCCTACCAACTGAGTCAATGAGAAGGAAAAGGTAGCCCCTGAAAACCATTTGTCTTAATTTCGTGTTGAACTAACATGTTAATTGCAGCTTATTTATATTCCTCTGATCTTTCACTTGCCTACTTAACTTTGTATCACTAAATTTGGATATGATAGTATTTAAATAGATCATAGATAACCAACTAGGAGGAAGTGAGGGCTGCAGACGCTGGAGATCAGAACTTAAAAATGTGTTGCTGGAAAAGCGCAGCAGGTCAGGCAGCATCAAAGGAGCAGGAGAATCGACGTTTCGGGCATAAGCCCTTCTTCAGCCCTTCCTGAAGAACGGCTTATGCCCGAAACGTCGATTCTCCTGCTCCTTTGATGCTGCCTGACCTGCTGCGCTTTTCCAGCAACACATTTTTAAGCATAGATAACCAAGTCCCTAGTTCTGATCCTCATGATACCCATTGTGGAGCCTGCCAACATAAAACTTTCTATTTGAATGAATGATTTTTATTGTCATGTGTCTTTTACAGTGACAGGAATGGCAGAATACAGTAAAAGGCTTTTCCACTGTTGCCATTTTGAATGTTTCTAAGAATGAAAAGAGATAGAGCTTAAAGAGAATCCATCAGTCCTGAGCCAGCTCATCACCAACGACGCTGTGCCACTATTTCTCCTTTGCTGCCTCGCTGCCAGACCTAACCAATGCCCAAATCTCCAATCCTTGGCCGCTATCTTTCGTCACTGGGCCTACCTCGCTGACGTCACCTCCACCAATGTAGCAGCCACTGATTCTAATGCCTGGGTCTCGTGCTCATCCCAGAAGAGTAAGGAAGGCCTCACTCAAGTCCACACTGAGATTCTTTACTGCTCTCTGAGTTCATGACAGGAACAAGAAGTAAATAAATAGGAAAGAAATAGTAAGAAAGGAAAGTGGGATGGTTGGAGCAGATGAGTCCCAGCTTAGGAGCCGTACTCTGCTGCCATCTTGATAATGTCCTAAGTGTTTTGGCTGTTCAGTTTCTGTCCACACTCACATTAATCAGTGTTGAGTCCCACAAAAATATAGGAGCAGGAGGAGGATGTTCAGCCCATCGAATCTACTTTGCTCTTCTGGACTGTGAGCTCCCTCAAGGCCATTTTCCATATCCAATGATGCCATTAGTATCTGGAGTTCTGTTAACCTCTCTCTTGACCCCACTCAGTGACTGCACTTCCATTGCCCTCTGGAATAGACCATTCTCAGTCCTCTGAATGAAGAAATTTCTCCCCATCACTATCCTAAATGGCTTGGTCCATTTCCTGAGATGATATCTCCTGGTTCTAGGGGGACCCAGGGGAAACATTCTGATTCTACTGTATCTACCTCTTTAAGAATTTTGTGAGTTTCATTAAGATTAGCTTTTATTCTTCTGATCTCTCCAGAATACAGGCCCAATCTCTTCAATCCCTCTTCATGGGATTATCCTAGCAACCAAGCTGGTGAATCTCCATCACATTCTCTCTGGTAAGAAGACCAAAAATGTATGCAATAGTCAGGAGCAGTCTCAACAACATTTCGATAAAATTGAAGAAGATACCTTTAATCCAGGACTCTAATGATGAAAGCCAGCAGACCATATGCCTTCCTAATTGCTTGCTGTACTTATAAACTAAGGGCACCAATACTTCTCAATATTTTACCATTTAAAAAATATTCTGCATCTCTATTCCTCCTATCAAAGAGACTATCACCTGATGAAGGAGCAGCGCTCCAAAAGCTAGTGCTTCCAATTAACCGTGTTAGACTATAACCTGGTTATGATTAGATTCCCTACAGTGTGGAAACAGGCCCCTCAGCCCAACACCAACTCTCTGAAGAGTAACCCACCCAGATCCATTTCCCTCTGACTAATGCACCTAACACTATGGGCAATTTAGCACGGCCAATTCACCTGACCTGCACATCTTTGAAATGTGGGAGGAAACTGGAGCACCCAGAGGAACCCCACACAGGGAGAACATGCAAACGCCACACAGACAGATGCCCAAGGCTGGAATTGAACCTAGCCCCTGGCGCTGTGAGGCTGCATTGCTAACCACTGAGCCACTATGCTGCTCCTTGGGGTGCTGTGTGATTTTTAACAAAGTGTGTAACATCACACTTATGCACGTTATATTCCATGTGTGTGTGTGTGAGTTTGTATCTGTGTGTGTGTGAGAGAGAGAGAGAGAGAGAGAGAGTGTTTGTGTGTGTGAGTGTGTGTCCGTGTATGTGGCTGCAAGTGTGATCACTCCTCATGACACCCAGCTTGCATATAGAGGATGCGATATAATGATCTGAGGCAGGAATCCAGAACCAAGCTAAAACCAGGGTTGCTAAGTGATCCTGGTTTCAATACAAAGTCCATTTGAATGCATTTATTTCAGACTTGATGTTAATTTCCTGAGTTCAGAATGCATAAATAATTATTTTGTCTCCAGTTCAACTGCTACTTTCTTGCCCAGAGAACACAGTTCAGTTTCAACCTAGTTACATCAAAAATGCATTTGGCTTTATGGCTGCTAATAATCCTTGTTAATAATAGCTGCAATAAACAGACTCAGATTTATCCTTTGATGTTATAGCATAATAATGTAATGGGCAGACTGCATTCTTCTCAAGCATTTATTCTTCCCATTTCTAAATTTGTTGGACATTTTAAAGGAATACAGCCCTGGATTATCCTCACAACAAAGAGGAAACTAAAAATCACAGGTCCTGCTTCAGAGAATGACACTTCTTGCTTTAGCGATGTTGGGAATTGGATCAGGTTAAGATTTCCACATGTGTGTTTCATGGAGGCAGCTAAGGTTTTAACTCATCAGCTAGCTCTTCTCTCAGTAACCGGGGAGTATAAAACCCAGAGGGTTTGGAAGAGATCTGGCAGGAGTAGATCTGAACTTTGTCCATTTCTTGAGATAGCTAGAGTAGTCCTTTGGACAGGTAAGATACCCCATTAGATGTGATCCTGGGGGAAATATCAGATGAGGATTGGTGGACATTAGGTGTGTTTTGGATGGAAGACATTTTATCCTTCTGGGAGGTAGGGTAAGAATAATTAAAAGTAGGCATTAATGTGTGTAGAAGTACAGAAACTCATTAACCTATCATCATCAAGTCACCATACTTGTCAAAATCAACAGTGATTGGTGTCCAAAGCAACTGTGGAGAAGACATGTAATAAGCAACTATCAAAGGATTTCTCAAACTGTCAAGGCATTTAAATGTTTTGAACTGTAAATCTTTGAAACAAAAAATAGTCTGGAGTATTTAAAAAACAACAAGTTGTTTGCAATTGCACTCTGTTGCTCTTAGCCTAAGGAATACCATTGGTCTATTCCTGACACACAACTGATTTCACAGTCACCTATTATCACAGTAGGGTATTTGTCATCTCACATGTTGATTTACAGATATGAGTGGCTATAGACTCTTTGAAAAGGAACTACAAATGAATTCCAATGCTTGTTGTCCCAAGGGCTTGTTTATTTGAATGAGCTTAGTTTTGTTACAAGGCATTATGTAGCTGAACTAATGTAAATAGGTTTTTATGAATGAGCCTGTTACTCTCAATATAGTTAAGTCTGCAATGTGCACTTAAATATTTCTTTTAAGAAACTTTATTTTATTCCAAACAAACAAAACTTGCTGGAAGATCTCAGCAGCCCTTGCAGTGTCTGTGCAGAGATAAAGAGAGTTAATTTTCAGAATCAATAGGCTGGGGTTGTTTTCCCTGGAGTGTTGGAGGCTGAAGAGTGACCCTATAGAGGTTTATAAAATCATGAAGGACATGGATAAGGTGAATATCCATGGTATTTTTCCCAGGGTAGGGAGTCCAAAATTAGAGGGCATAGGTTTAAGGTCAGAGGGGAAAGATTTAGAAGAAATCTAAGGGGCAATCTTTTCACGCAGAAGTTGGTACGTACGTGGAATGAGTTGCCAGAGGAAATGGTGGAGGCTGGTACAATTACAACATTTATGGGCGACACAGTGGCACAGTGGTTCTCACAGCGCCAGAGACCCGGGTTCAATTCCCACCTCAGGCAAATGTCTGTGTGGAGTTTGCACATTCTCCCCGTGTCTGCGTGGGTTTCCTCCGGGTGCTCCAGTTTCCTCCCACAGTCTAAAAATGTGCAGGTTAGGTGAACTGGCCATGCTAAATTGCCTGCAATGTTAGGTGAAGGGGTAAATGTAGGGGAATGGGTCTGGGTGGGTTGTTCTTCAGATGGTCGGTGTGGACTTGTTGGGCCGAAGGGCCAGTTTCCCCACTGTAAGTAATCTAAGAAAAGGGATAAATGAATAGGAAGGGTTGAGAGGAATATGGGTCAAGTGCTGGCCAATGGGACTAGATTAATTTAGGATATTTGTTGACATGGACAAAATGGTCTGTTTCTGTGCTGGACATTTCTCTATCTCTAGGACTCTAATCCAGTGACCCTTCTTCAGAATACTGGATTCAAAACATTAACTGTTCTTTTTCGCCACACGTGCTGTTAAGAGCTGTCGAATTTCTCCCGTAATTTCTGTTTTTGTTTGTATCAGATCTCTGGCATTCACGGTTCCTTCTTTTATTTTCTCTCTGGGTGGGTCTCAGAGTCTGCCTGTGGTAGATACGAGGTATGTTGGTATTGCAGGTGTAAAGGAAAAGGTTGGTGTGGTTTGGCTTGAGAACCGTGATGGAGGGGGGGTGGGGGAGGTTCCATTTCTGCACACCCAACTCGCAAACAAGAGACCAAGCCTGGATATTGTTCTCCCCTTGCTGCGGAAAAATTCCAATTTCTTTCCGTTTTATAAACTTGTGGTAACTTTGGTGATATTACAGATTTATTACCCACTTCTTCAAATAGGGAAAGCTTTTTCAAGGCTATTTCTCTGCAAAGAGAAAAGACATGATTCATTATTATCTTAGAATGTAAACACAATCTGCTATTCCCTTATAAATATTCAGTTTGCGACTCACTGTGCTATATCCCAAGATTCTGACAATCTAAAATATGCCTAGTGTCTGCTCATCATTATAATCCACCTTGCTATTCATTACTATTCACTGTAATTTATAGAGCAAGACAAACTCAACATCAGTTCCCCCCCCCCCCCCCGCCACCCCCCTTCACCCGGTTAAAGTTATTAAAGCTACACTGCACTGATTAAATTAGCAATAAGATGGCTAGCACCTGGATTGTAGGTGTGTTTGGTATACAATGACTTCTGTCAAGAGTGAGAGTACTGAGTTAAGTGAAATTAGGACATAATTAACAGTTTATTGATATAGTATAATTTTTTTAAAGTTTCAGTTATTTAGTGGTTTGTGAGTGTCACTGACAAGGCCGGTGTTTGCTATCTCTCCCTAATTACCCTTAAACTGAATGGTTCCCAAGGCAATTTCAGAGACATGAAATTCACAGTTTGATCAGACCAGATAAAGGTGGCAGATTTCCATCCTGAAAGGATAAATGGGCTTTTACAACAGCCATTGGGAGCTTCACTGTGCTTCAAGTCAATTGGAGTTAGAAGGTAGCTTCACAAACTAAAAAGTTGTGCTGACTGGGACCTAGGAGTGGCTATGACATTTCAGGACAACAGCAACACAGAATCTGTACAGTGCAGAAAAAGGCCATTTGGCCCATCAAGTCAACACCAACCCTCCAAACAGCATCCCACCCAGACCCACCGTATCCCTGTAATCCCATATTTACCAAGGCTCATCCACTTAACCTGCACATTGCTGGAACTATGTGGTAATTTAGTATGGCCAGTCCACCTAACCTGTGCATCTTCATATTGTGGAACGAAACCAGAGCACCCGGAGGAAACGCATATAGACACAGGAGAGAATGTGCAAACTCCACACCTACAGTCACACAAGGCTAGAATCGAACACGGGTTCCTGGCGCTTGTTCATCTGACTATAATGTTTATCCTTTGAACTTTGTGTCTTATTTACTAACTTACACTATGAATTACTGTCAGGTAATGTAACTTTTTTTTCTTTATTTCTCTATTTTGTATCTAAGATTTGTAGCTAGATTCTTTGTACCTAAGATGGTCCCATGAGGGATGACTTTGTAAACTTTTCACTCTACTCCTGCACTTCTGTACTTGAGTACACATGACAATAAATCTAATTCTAATAACCTAATTCTAACCAGCAGTGCTAACTACTGATCCACTGTGTTGCCCTAACTTAGTGGTCTTGCTATCAGACCAGTAATCCTCGCACAATGCTCTGAATTGAAATTGTATAAAGGCAAGTGGGGTAACTTAATTCATTAAATTTTGATTTGTCGAGCTCACCTGAAGAATAATGATCCTGAAATGACCCTGTTCATCAATATCCCTCAGGGAAGGGAAATCTCCCTTCGATAACATCCTCTGGCATACACGTGGCTGCGATTTCAGCTAATCCTGGGATATTGGGACCAGTTTTGGAGGAGTTGGAACATGCACATTCTGAACAAACTGCACCTTGTGGGCAGTTTACTGATGCTAACGGTCAGGAGTTAAACTGACAAGGTAGAGCGATGGGCACCAAGGTTTTATATCAGAAAGAGAAACCAGGTTCATTAAGGATTGAGAGAAAACTTGAACCAGAATAATAAATAGGAAGGCATTAGGCTGGGGAGCTGTGGAAGGCTGAATGTGAATGTATTTTAATGCACAAAACGTATTAAGCAAGATCGGTTAGCTGCAAATTCAGACAACCGTTAGGGAATATAATGTTGTGGCGAATAAGGCTGGCTCAAATAGGGCACTCAATAAGTAGAATACAAAATGATCAGGAAAGCTAAGGAAGGAAAGAAAGGAAGAGGTATGGAACTATGGTTTGAGAAGGATAGTGCTAAGATTTGATTTGCTCTTGTAGCTATTGTATTTATGTGGCCTGTCTAGTTCAGTTTCTGGTCAATGGAAACACCCAGGATGTTGATAGTGCGGGATTCACTGATGCTTAAAAATGTGTTGCTGGAAAAGCGCAGCAGGTCAGACAGCATCAAAGGATATGCAGTCCTCACTTTCTCCTAGGGATTCACTGATGGTCATGCCATTGAATTTCGAGTGATGATGGTTATATTCTTACTTGTTGAAGTTGATCATTGCCTAGCACTTGAATGGTGCAAATTTTATTTGCCACTTAGAGTCATAGAGATGTACAGTATGGAAACAGAACCTTCGGTCCAACCCGTCCATGCCAACCAGACATCCCAAACCAATCTAGTGCCACCTGCCAGTACCTGGTCCATATCCTTCCAAACCCTTTCTATTCATATACCCATCCAAATGCCTCTTAAATGTTGCAATTGTACCAGCCTCCACCACTTCCTCTGGCAGCTCATTCCATACATGTATCACCCTTTGTGTGAAAAATTTGCTCTTTCGGTCTCTTTTATATCTTTCTCCTCTCATCCTAAACCTATGCCCTCTAGTTCTGAACTCCCCCACCCCAGGGAAAAAACTTTGTCTATTTATCCTATTCATGCCCTTCATGATTTTATAAACCTCTATAAGGTCACCCCTCAGCCTCCGACACTCCAGGGAAAACAGACCCAACCTATTCAACCTCTCCCTATAGTTCAGATACTCCAACCCTGGCAACGTCCATGTAAATCTTTTCTGAACCCTTTCAAGTTTCAAAACATTCTTCCAATAAGAAGGAGATCAGAATTGCACACAATATTCCAACAGTGGCCTAACCTGTACTGCCGCAACATGACCTCCCAACTCCTGTACTCAATACTCTGACCAATAAAACAAAGCATACCAAACGTCTTCTTCACTATCCTATCTACCTGTGACTCCACTTTCAAGGAGCTATGAACCTGCATTCCAAGGTCTCTTTGTTCATCAATACTCCCTAAGACCTTATTATTAAGTGTATGTGAGCCCGTACCTTGATATTTTTACAAACCTTGCTGCTTTGGAATGCTTCAGTATCTGAGGAGTTGTGAGTGTTGCTGAAGATTGTACAATCATCAGCATCACGCGTGACCTTAAGATGGAGGGAAGGTCATTGATGAAGCGGCTGAAGATGTTTGGGCCTAGGGCACTACCCCTGAGGAACTCCTGCAGGGATGTCCTGGAGTTGGTGATAATGGCATAGAACACCCAGGAAATACTCTCTTATTGGACTTAACCATCTTTGATGCATGTGTGTCAAGAATGTTACTTACCATTTGTCAGCTCAAGACTGACTGTCATCTAAGTAGAATAGGGATGTGATGTGAGGAGTTGTGAATGGTACTGGACACAGAGCAATAATCTATGTACATGTCCACTTGGAGGGAAGTTCATGGCTGAAACAATTAAAGATGGTTATGTCTCATTCAGGACCAGAGGAACTCTTCCTATGTTATCTCTGGAGCTTTTTTTTTGCTCTTGCGATCTACGTGTCACTGGTAAGTCAGCATTAATTGTCTATCTCTAATTACGCTTGAAACAAGTGGCTTGCAGGGCCATATCAGAGAGCAGTTAAGAGTCAACCACATAGCTGTGGAGCCAGAGTCATTAGTAGACCAGAATAGTAGGCAGATTTCTTTACCTAAAGAACTTTGTAGTGAGCCAGATGGATTTTTACAACAATTGACAATGTTCTTGTGGTTGAAATTAAGCCAATTTTTAATTATAATATTGAATTCAAATTTCACCATCTGCTGAGATAGATTTTGAGCCTCTGTTCACAGAGGATTAGTCTAGGGGTCTGGGTAACTAGTTCAGTGACATTACCAGCGACCGAGTGATGGCTTCCGACAAGCAGACAAGATAAAACTCTCCCTGATTCCCATTGACTTCAATTTCATAAGGACCCCTTGATGCTGCACTCAGTCAAATACTTTACTGATGCCAAGGCCAGTCTCACTTCACTTTGTTAAGAATAACTTTAACTGAACTTGATTCTTTCAGTTCAGATTTAATAATCACATCCTACCCTTTCAGTACTCGAGGCTGGATGCCAGAAGTGATGAAATGTCAGTGTTTGAATTCATTCTGTCACTAAATTCACACTCTGGGAAACATAAGCCACATCTTTTAAGAGGCTGAATCTCCATCAAAGCAGGACTGGCTCCATTGTACAGAAAATGTCAAATTGAGATAAAGGAGGATTTAATTCCTGGTATCACACTTATCCCTGCATGGACAGATTGTACCAATTCCTAAAAATAACTTTGCTTTTTGCTTTAAAAGCAATAGGAGGGTTATTCAGCTTTTAGGCTACAGTCCCTTTTTATATGTGCTCCACAAAACTAGTATTTTACAGCTTTCAGAAGCAACTTTGAAAGAACTGGAGATGTATACCAGCCCAAAGAGCATTTCTCAAGTTTAACTTTGGACTTCGGATTGAGTTCTTTCTTCTTCACAGCTGCAGTTCATTAATGAGACCATGTTGTCCTCCCAGTGTTCCTCCCCATCTACCGGGACTCCAGCCTTTCTGATCTGTGAGTGGCATCATTCCATTCCTTCAATAAAAAAGGTTCTCTTTTCGTGATTTATTTATGAGATCTGGGAATCGCTGACAAAGACCAGCTCTTATTGCCACCCCCGATAGTCCTGGAGAAATGGTGATGGGCCACTATCTTGGAACTATTGCAAGCCATGTGATCCCACAGAGCTGTTGTCGAGGGGACCCAGCGACAACAAAGAAAAGACTTTAGATTTTCAACTGCGGACAGTGCGTGATATCATGGGTCATGTTCCGAGGTGCCTGATCACCTTGTCAGTCATGGAAGTCAGGGGTTTGGAAGGTATGGTAGAAAGAAGCACTGGTGAGTTGCTTCTGTTTTTCATGTAGATGGTACAGTCTGAAGTCCAGTTGTGATGGAGGAGTATAAATGTTTACAGTCACGAATGGGTTGGAATTCAAGTGAGCTGCTTGCCCTGCATTATTTAAACATCTTTTTGAGTGTGATTGGAAACGTTCATCCAGGCCAATGCAATGTATTCCATCAAACTTCTGCCTTGTGCCTTGTAGATGGTTGACAGGCTTTGGTCAGTCTGGAGGTGAGTTACTCACTAAACAATTTGTCACCTCTGACCTTCTTTTGTAGCCATCTAATTTACGTAGCTGACCCAAATAGGTCAGTAGTGACCCTACAGAAAGTTGACCATGGGGAAGCTCAGCATTGGTAATGTTATTCAATATTTTGATTTGATTTGAATTGGTTTGATTTGATTTATTAATGTCACATGTACCTAGGTACTGTAAAAAGTTTTGTTTTGCCCTAAGTGCAGGCAGATCATACCATACAAAGTGCATAAAGACAATAGAACAGAGTGAGGAATGCAAAGTTGCAGCTGAAGAGAGGGTACACAAAGAGCTAGGTCAACATTAAATTTATCCAAATTTAATATGAAGTGGAGATTGTTAGATTTTTTCTGGTTGATTAACGTTATTTCGCACTTTTGTGGCACATAATGCTACTTGCAACTTAGTCAGAACAAGCCTGAATATTGTCCAGATTTTACTGTATGTGGTCAGTGCTACATTATCTAAGGAGCTGTGTATGGGACAGAACATTGTGCAATCAAAGAACAGTCTGACCTTATGATGGAGGGAAGGTTATTGATGAAACAGTTAAAGATGTTTGTGTCTAGGACGCTATCTGGAGGAACTCCTGCAGTGAAGCCCTGGGACTGGTGTAATGCTCATTGAATTGGTATCTTTCTACAGGGTAGAATGGTGTGAGTGGGTTTGCAGATGGTAGAAATATCATTTGGTGGCCTTGTTGCTATCCCTACCACGGTGGCTCAGTGGTTAGCACTGCTGCCTCACAGGGACGCGGGTTCAATTCTTGCATCGGGCAACTGTCTGTGCGGAGTTTGCACATTCTCCCTGGGTCTGTGTGGGTTTCCTCTGGGTTCTCCGGTTTCCTCTCGCAGTCCAAAGATGTGCAGGTTAGGTAAATTGGCCATGCTAAATTACCTATACTGATCAGGGATATGTAGGTTAAGTGCATTAGTCAGGGGTAAATAAAGGGTAAGGGAAGGGGTCTTCGAAGGGTTGGTGTAGACTTGTTAGGCCTCTATACTGTAGGGAAGCTAATCTAATCTATAACCATCTTGATCTATCCTCAGTCTCACAGGTAGTAAGTGAAGTCTAGCATTTTAACCGAGGTCCTTAAGTGGGAAAGTGCAGCCTCCATGTTATCTCTCTGAACCCACACACACCCATCACCCAGATACCCAACCTCCTCCAACTCTTACCATGACACTACCCACAATTATCTTGATGCTGTTGATTAGGAACTGGGGACTGCTTGTCCCAGTCATGGCCACCGGTCCCAATGGTGTTGCTGGATCTAAGGTAAAGGTAAAATAAAGTTACCATTGTTTTACCAGATAGTAGGACTGCTCTCTCATTAGAGATAGAGAAAGAGAGAGAGAGAGAGAGAGAGAGGACTGCTGGTGATTCCTGATGAAGGGTTTTTGCCCGAAACGTCAATTTTCCTGCTTCTCGGATGCTGCCTGACCTGCTGTGCTTTTCCAGCACCACTCTAATCTAGACTCTGATTTCCAGCATGTGCAGTCCTCACTTTTGCCTGGTGGTGATTTAACCTGAGGGTCAGCATGCCTTAGGTGAAGGCTAAGGTTGAGAAGCCAAGTCCTCTATGGTAGCCCAGAGCTTCCCATGGATGGCTAGATGGATCTGAGGCAGAACTTCATCCCAAGCAAGGGGCAAGGTATCCTGTCTCCAGCCAATTGGCTCGCCTGGGAATTTTAAAAGTTTTGGGAGGATTGTGGGAAACTCTTCAAACTGTGTGGTTGGTAACCCCATTACCTGTTAAATTCTGCCCTTTATTAAAGTATGCTCCGAAATTGGATGTACTCACTGCTGACCATTCATAACTATTGGATACCTTCTGGGAGGGTTTTTTTTTAAATGGATGATTCCTTAGCCTTTATTGCAGGCATTTTAAAATTGTGCCATGCATGCACACATCTTGGCTAGAGCAAGGCAATATGGTTAAACCAACATGTTTTTGTAAGTGTGCTTGCAACAGGGAAGGGAAGTAATTAATACATTTTGCCACCCATTTAATGCACTTACAAGCTGCACAGGACCGGGGCAAACATTAGAAATGTGGAAAGTGACAAATTAGTGTAATTAAATGGAAGGGAAGTGAGAGACAGCTGAGAAACAAGTTGGGGGATGGTAATAATGGGAGTAAGATATGTGACGGAGTGAAATGGTTGTGAGAGAGGCAAGCAAGGGAGATAATTGGGAGAAATGTTACACAGCAACTGCAAAGGAAGGTTATTTCTCAACACCATGACAATCAAGTGGTTTTGTCAGTGAAATCCTCTGCAGGAATTGAACAGTGTTGCTCAGTACATTTTAAAGGAATGAATGAGCTTATTCTGTTCAAAGGGTCTCACAGCATTGTCTTATTAGAAGAAGCATTGTGATTCTGTCAAACAGAACAGGCTTGACATTTCCATTTCCTTTGCTCTTTGACAATGCTGAGCATGCCACTAACATCCCAACCTGTGCACTGACACTGACTGTCACATTCTGGACATTAAGGCACACAGGAGGGGGGAGTTTAAAAGTGAATATGAATTAATGTCAACCATTGCTCAAGCAGTCAAATCTCTGTCACGATCTGTTGCTTCCCTATTTTGTCCAACCAATTCTCAGTTGCAGGGATAATTTATATCTCCCATTCTCAATATTCCTGTGTTTAGAAAACGTAATGTTTGCCACTGCCAGACTGAAATGCAACAGAGTTTGTTTTACTAGAACTTCATTCATTGACCATAGAGTAACAGAAAATGATGAAGAAGGTAGTGCATTGGATGTTGTATGTATGAGCTTTCAAATGGATTTCATAAATCACATGATAGCAAACCTGATGTCTTTAGGGTCAAAGAGCAGTGGCTAAGTGGATGAGAACATGATCAAGAATCCGGCAGCGAAGAGTAATGATGGATAGTTATTTTCCAGACCAGAGGGATGTGTGTAGTAGTGAACTGCAGCTCTTTGGTGCTCTTTCTCTCCATTTATCGCACATTGGATTTCGTCTTACCAGCCTTTGCAGGCGATTGCAGCACTGGAATGTCACACCTAAAGGTATCAAAGAAGCTTCAAAGTGGTGGGGGAGGGGGTTATGCACTAGAAACTGAACTATAATTCCCCCATCGGCATCTCAATCTGTGAGCATGATGTGAAGAGATGACAGTAGTCTGGGTGCGAGACACATGCGATTTTCAATGATACACAGAGACCGGGGTGAAAAGAAAGCTTCAGTGCTGGTCTGAATGGCCTGATGTCCCAGTGAGAGTGGATGAAAACATAAAATTACTAAGATATATCAATAGAATGAATTAATTGGACAAATCTGTGACAACTTACAAACGTTTCGAAATGAAGGCAAATGTGAAGATATCCACTCTATCTTCTAAAAAAGGATTGGGATTGATCACCTTCAATATGGTGAAAATCTGACCAGTGGATGTCTAAAGATGTTTGGAGATGGATGAACACAGATCTAAAAATATCTTCAACCATTACAGAAGTAATCATAAAGGTTAATGAAACATTGGACTTTATATTTCGAGGTAATGAGACAATGTATTTGAGCAATTTGAATTATCAGTAAACAAGAGAATGCTGAGTATTATAGAGGAACAGAGGGGTTCTGGAGCGTATGTCCACAGATCCCCGCAGGGAGCAGGGCATTTGGATAAAGTGGTTCAGCACGTACAGAATACTTGTGGCATTGCTTGTCAAAGATAGTATTACAGTGGTGGAAAGGACGATGGATGAGGACTTGCCATCTGAGGTAGTTTGGGCTGAGGTTAGGAATAGGAAAGGTGAGGTCACCCTGTTAGGAGTCTTTTACAGGCCTCTTAATAGTCCTAGAATCATTGAAGAAAGGATAGGGAAGGTGATTCAGGAGATGAGTGACAGTAATAGGGTGGTTGTTATGGGGGACTTTAACTTTCCTGATATTGATTGGGAAAGCTATAGCTCAAGTTCGTTAGATGGGTCAGTGTTTGTTCAATGTGTGCAGGAGAGTTTCCTGACACAATATGTAGACAGGCCAACAAGAGGTGAGGCCATACTGGATTTGGTTCTGGGTAACGAACCAGGCCAGGTGTTAGAATTAGAGGTAGGTGAGCACTTTGGGGATAGTGACCATAATTCGGTGATTTTTACTCTCGTGATGGAGAGGGATAAGTGTGTACTACAGGGCAAGAGTTATAGCTGGGGTCAGGGAAATTATGATGCGGTGAGGCATGACTTAGGATGTGTGGCTTGGAAAAGTAGACTCCAAGGCAAGAGTGTAAATGATATGTGGAGCTTGTTCAAGGAGCAACTATTGAGTGTCCTTGATAATTATGTACCTGTCAGGCAGGGAGGAAAGGGTCGTGCGAGGGAGCCGTGGTTTAATAAGGAATTGGAATCCCTTGTTAAATGGAAGAGGGCGGCCTATCTCAAGATGAGACGTGAAGGTTCAATTGGGGCGATTGAGAGTTATAGGGTAGCCAGGAGGGACCTGAAGAGAGAGCTAAGAGCAGCAAGGAGGGGACATGAAAGGTCCTTAGTTGGTAGGATTAGGGAAAACCCTAAGGCTTTCTATAGGTATGTTAGGAATAAAAGAATGACTAGGGTAGGAATAGGTCCAGTCAAGGATAGTAGTGGGAAGTTGCGTGTGGAGGCGGAAGAGATTGGGGAGACACTGAATGAATACTTTTCTTCAGTATTTACTCAGGAACAGGGCATTGTCGTCGATGTGAATACTGAGTCACAAATAAGTAGAATGGATGGCTTTGAGGTATGTAGAGAAGAGGTGTTGGAAATCCTGGAAAAGGTGAAAATAGATAAGTCCCCTGGGCCTGATGGCATTTATCCTAGGATTCTCTGGGAAGCAAGGGAGGAGATTGCAGAGCCATTGGCCTTGATTTTTATGTCCTCTTTGTCTACAAGAGTAGTGCCAGAAGACTGGAGGATAGCAAATGTGGTTTCCTTATTCAAAAAGGGGAGTAGGGATAACCCTAGTAACTATAGGCCGGTGAGTCTCACTTCTGTTGTGGGCAAAGTCTTAGAGAGAATTGTAAGGGATAGGATTTATGAACATCTGGATAGGAATAATGTGATCAAGGATAGTCAGCATGGTTTTGTGAAGGGCAGGTCGTGCCTCACAAACCTTATTGAATTCTTTGAAAAGGTGACGAAGGAGGTTGATGAGGGGAAAGCGGTAGATGTGGTATATATGGATTTTAGTAAGGCGTTTGATAAGGTTCCCCATGGTAGGCTACTGCAGAAAATACGGAGATATGGCATTGAGGGTGAGTTGGAGGTTTGGATTAGGAATTGGCTGGATGGAAGAAGACAGAGGGTAGTAGTTGATGGCAAAGTTTCTTCATGGAGTGCCGTCACTAGCGGTGTTCCGCAAGGATCTGTTTTGGGACCATTGCTGTTTGTCATTTTTATAAATGACCTGGAAGAGGGGTTAGAAGGTTGGGTGAGCAAGTTTGCGGATGATACCAAAGTCGGAGGAGTTGTTGACAGTGAGGAAGGATGTGGCAGGTTACAGCAGGATATAGAGAAGCTGCAGAGCTGGGCAGAAAGGTGGCAAATGGAATTCAATGTAGCTAAGTGTGAGGTGATTCACTTTGGGAAGAATAACAAAAAGATGGGGTACTGGGCTAATGGTCGGATACTTGGTAGTGTGAATGAGCAGAGGGATCTTGGTGTCCATGTACACAGATCTCTGAAAGTTGCCACCCAGGTAAATAGTGCGGTGAGGAAGGCATATGGCGTACTGGCTTTTATTGGTAGAGGAATTGAGTTCCGGAGTCCTGAGGTCATGATGCAGTTGTATAAGACTCTGGTGCGACCGCATCTGGAATATTGTGTGCAGTTTTGGTCGCCATACTATAGGAAGGATGTGGAGGCACTGGAACGGGTGCAGAGGAGGTTTACCAGGATGTTGCCTGGTATGGAAGGAAGATCGTATGAGGAAAGACTGAGACACTTGGGGCTGTTTTCATTAGAGAAAAGAAGGTTTAGGGGTGACTTGATTGAGGTGTACAAGATGATTAGGGGGTTAGATAGGGTTGACAGTGTGAACCTTTTCCCACGTATGGAGTCGGGTATTACAAGGGGGCATAGCTTTAAATTAAGGGGGGGTAGATATAGGACTGAAGTTAGGGGTAGGTTCTTCACTCAGCGAGTCGTAAGTTCATGGAATGCCCTGCCAGTAGCAGTGGTGGACTCTCCCTCTTTATGGGCATTTAAGCGGGCATTGGATAGGTATATGGAGGATAGTGGGTTAGTATAGGTTAGGTGGGCTTGGATCGGCGCAACATCGAGGGCCAAAGGGCCTGTACTGCGCTGTATTCTTCTATGTTCTATGTTCTATGTTGTCTTTCTAGAACAAGGAGGTTATGCTGAACCTATATGAGACACTAGTTCTTGCACACTGTTCTGGTCACCCAACACCAGGTTATAGTCCAACAGGTTTAACTGGAAGCACTAGTTTTCGGAGCGCTGCTCCTTCATCAGGTGGTTCATCAGATGAAGGAGCGGCGCTCTGAAAGCTAGTGCTTCCCATTAAACCTGTTGGACTATAACCTGATGTTGGGTGATTTTTAACATTGTACACCCCAGTCTAACACCGGCACCTCCAAATCATGTTCTAGTCACCACATTACAGGAAAGAAGCAATTACACAAGAGGTGTATCAAGCAAATTTACGACACAGTTACCGTTAATGGAGAAATTTCACTGAAAAAAGATTAGGTAGACGGGTTGGTTTTCTTTGGAACAGAGGAGGCTGAAGGGAGATTTTACCGAGGTGTTAAAATTTATTCAACTTCGGAAGGAAGCAAATTCTCCATTCATCCCAGGGTGCTGCAGAGAGGGGCATTGAAAATTTCCTCTGGCTTTCAGTATACCACCATCTGTGGCACTACACAGTACCTTGATAGTCAGGCTGCAGTCACAGTCTTGACTCTTGATAAAAACAAAAAAAAAATTGAAAAAAAAATTTCAACACGCCCCATGTAAGGGACCTCGGAACAAATCGTCATTGTTTTCCAAAATCGACCCTGCTAAGACACAGCCGTGAACTTAGGATTTTAAGGAACGAGGAATATATTTTGCATTGCGGCTTTTCTTGCAGCTCCTAAAAGAATGATTTAACACGGTAACAAATAAACATGAGTCACTGAGGTGGAAATAGTTTTCCCTTGCCTAGAGGGACTGTCAGTCTCACAGAGTAATGAGTAAACCAGGTGACAACTGTATCAATGTTGAGGCTGCGTTGGTTATGATAAGGATTGTTCAATGAAAATGTATTCTTTGAACCAAATTCATAATATGCTCTGTTCTGGCACACTGTAACCAGTCCATTCCACTGTTAGGATGAATCTAATTTATGAAGGAATTATAATTTGCCAATGCCTTCGTACCCAAAGCCATTTCTGTTCTTTGACAGAAGGAGCATACCAGACTCAAACACAACATGGAAAACAACAGGCTGTCTAATTAACAGCTTGTCAGTCCCTGTTCAATTCCAAAATGGTTGTTGAGTCATGGGTGCCAACACAGAAATGGCTCAAAGCAGTGTTAGAAAGACAAAGGTTATCACTCAACCACAAAGCTGTACCCATGATAGTGAGAATCAAGGCTTAAGTCAGGAGAGTTTCTCTTCAAAGAAGAATGGAAAACGAAAAGCTTTTGCAAATTCCAAATTCTTTTTGTTCCTTGCACAACCAAACAAAGCTGGTCACATTGTTGGCATCCACAGTATAAATTCCAAACTACCATGGACTGGTAATTATCCAATACTTTATGTGTAAATTGTTTGAAGCCCTTCCTTAGGCGTCAGACTGTAATTTTCTCCATGACATCAAGTGCTAATCTTAAAGAAATTGAATATAGTTTAAAAAAATAAAGGGTGTCAATATTCTGCTGAAGTCTTTTATGGTGAGACTTCATCTCAAATTCAATGTGCAGGTTTTGTCTTATTTAAGCAAGGGTTTTTATTATTATTTATTTATGGATGTGGCCATCGTTGGTTGGGCCAGCATTTATTTCCTAGATCAAATTGCCCTTCATAAAGAGTAGTAAGCTACCTACTTGAAGCATTGTAATCCTTAGGATGTAATGTTATGGACCAGACTCTTCAAATATATCAAGGAGATAGCCTAGACTCTAACTTCTATCTTAGTTACACGCAAGTGTGAGATGTTGTGTTCCTGATGTAACTCAGTTGGCCACTCTACTCAGCTTTAAGCAAAACACACTTTATTCTTAGACCCAATTAAAATGCAAACAAAAGAAAGAACTGGTATAATTTTAAGTCTATTGGAAAACATAACAGAATAATAGGTTATATAGCTATTAAAGAGCACATGTTCCAATACAGTAACACCCCACAAACACACCCTTGGCAAAGGCAAATTCAGTAAAATAGGTATGTAATGTTTCTTCAGTCCAGGGGGAAAGAACACCAACAGAAAATTCTGACAGAGAGAGATAGAGAGAGAAAGAGAGAACTTGAGCATTTTGCTCTGGCCAAGAGAAATGTCTAAGAGCTTCCATAGACAACTTCAAAACCCTAACAACTACTGAAGGCTAAACTGAAACCTTGGTTCTGTAAAAGCCTGACTCCAACCATTCATGCTGTTTCTATTCTAACTTTAAAAATGTCCAGGTCCTCACAGACTGTTTACTTTATTGGCTTGGAAGAGACAACCTCTGGCTCAAAGCTTCTCTTCAAAGAAAAGGATAGAATACAGGTCGGAAAGCCACAATAGGAATGGACAGCTCCCGTTCTGTAATTACCTGCCCTCTTGATTGGTCATGACAAGGTTACTTTAGAAAGGATCTTTAGCCTTGTTTCTCCCAGCAATAAACGAATTCATTATACTTTTCAAAGAAGAGCCTAGTTAAATGGTTTGAGTTAAGAAGGAAGGAGTTCAAGAATGACTAAATGCAAGAAGAGCTAGTAACGCAACATACATTCACACCTATTAGAAATAAGTGGTATCTAAAAAGATAAATATTAAAAAATGCAGTATTGACAAATATGCAGATCAGTCTCAATCGTTTTTGAAGTGTAGATAGTTGGACGTTGTGGTCTTGAATGTAATGGAGACGTTCAGGAGTTGGTGGTTAGCAGTCAAATTCAAAACTCTTAGTTTTGCAGTTGGGTTCTCAGCTTCAAGAAGTCTCTGCAGGAGTTTCATAGGATAGTGTCCCAGGCCCAACCATCTTCAGCTGCTTCATCAACGACCTTCCCTCCATCATAAGGTCAGAAGTGGGGATGTTCGCCGATGATTGCACCATGTTCAGCACCATTTGCGACTCCTCAGACACTGAAGCAGTCCATGTCCAAATGCAGCAAAATCTGGACAATATCCACACTTATGTTGACAAGTAACATTTGTGTTACACAAGTGGCAGCTAATGAACTCTCCAACGAGAGAGAACCTAAGCTCAGCCCTGTTGATACTCAATGGCATTACCATCACTGAATTCCTCACTATCAACATCCTGGGGGTTGCAATTGTCTAGAAACTTAATTGCATTAGCTATATAAACACAATGGCTACAAGAGCAGGTCAGAGGCTAGGAATACTGCAGCAAGTAACACAACTCCTAACTTTCCAAGGCAGATGATGGAATTTGAATCCAATAAAAACCTGGAATTAAAAATCCAATGATACCATGAAACCATTCCTGATTGTCAGACAGAACCCATCTGGTTCACTAATGCCCTTTAGGGAAGGGAACTGTTAGCCTTTCTTGGTCTAGCCTATATGTTGACTTGTAACTGCCCTCTGGGCAATTAGGGATGGGTAATAAATGCTGGCCAAGCCAGTGACACCATCAGCTTGTGAATAAATAAAAAAAATTACCTAACACAGAACTATTCCAGCCCACTCATGAGGGTCTCTGACATTCCACCATCTGCTGTTCATCCAAACCTGTAATGTCCATGGCTTAACTCACATTACTATCTCTGCTGGGCTCACTGAAATACATTGGCTCCCAGCCAAGAACATATCGATTTCTAAAGTTCTCAAATTCCTCCTTTGTCTTGCCTCCCCTATTTCTATAATTTACTTGAGCTCAGCAACCCTCTGACTTGAACATGATCATCCACTGTCCTTTTGAATATCCACAACTTTAATAGCTCCACCACTGGCACATTATCCAGGCACCAAGTTCTGGAATTGCAAACTTTCCACACCCCCACCTCACCCCACAACCACTGATCTCTGACATCTCGTCAACTTGATTAAGTTTAGAAGGTTGAGGATGCATTTCATTGAAACTTACAGAATACTGTGAGGCCAAGATAGAGTAGATGTGGAGAAGATGTTTCTCTAGTCAGAGAGTCGAGGATCCAAGTGCACAGTCTCCGAGCAAAGAGACTACCATTTAGAATGAAAATGAGGAGGAAGTTCTTCAACCAGAGTGTGGTGCCTCATTGTTGCAGAAGGCAGTGGAGGTCAAGTCATTGCGTGTAATCAAGACAGAGACAGGTAGGTTTACAGAAGTCGCAGTGATGATGTTACCCAGTATGGTCATAAAAAGTCTGCATGATAACCCAACAGCTCTGTTAACTAACCACCTACCTCATCCACAACCCGAGCTACATGTATTTGTGAAAACTTTAAAGGTTCTTGATTAAGTTGGGGAATCAAGGGTTAGGGGAGATAGCAAGAGAATGGGATTGAGAAACATATCAGCCAAGATCAAATGGCACAGCAGACTCCATGGGCTGAATGGCCTAATTCTGATTCTACTTCCTATAGTCTTATGGTCTAACTGTCTACCTGGCTTTGGAGTTATAGAGTCATATCACACAGAAGAGGCCCTTTGGCTCATCATGCCTGCTGACTTAGCTACATCAATCCAGCACTTGGCCAATAGACTTGAATGCTATGACATTTCAAGTGCTCATCGACATACGTCCCACAGATTTTGAGGATTCCCACCTCCAATGCTCTCCCTGGCAATGCATTCTAGATTCGGACTTCTCCAAACTCCTTCACCTTAAAATTATGTCCCTTCATTATTGCAACTTCAAATAAGGCACAATAGTTTCTTCCTTTAAGACATTCTTTGAAAAGGACCAAGGTCCAACCTTTTGGGCATCTGGCCTCACATCTCCTTTAGCACTTTGATGCCATGATTTATCAAATGATGCCCCAATAACATGGCATTGATAGGGAGGTGATTGAATAGTGGTACTAGCATTAGACATTTAAACAAGGGACCTTAGAAATGATCTGAGGAACTCAGGTTTAAATCCTGCCACAGTGGAAATTCGATTCAACAAAAAAATCTGGAACGAATGGTCCAATGATATCGATTGTTCACCAACATCCTTCAGACAAGGAAATCTGGCATCCTCACTTGACCTACAATACATGTGACTCCAGACCTACAGCAATGTGGTTGACTCCTAACTGCCCTCTGGGCCTTTAGGGATGGGCAATAAATATTGCCAGCGATGTCCTCATCCCATGAATGAATGTTTAAAAAATAATGATGCAACTGGAGAGCAATGGCTTGGTCAAAAGTGCTGTCTAAATGTAAATAATTGTTGTTGCAGTATGTCGAGATATATCTCTTTGGTTACCTAATCTTCCAAATCGCTTTAAAATTCCAAGGCTGAGGGGAGGGAGGGAGGTGATTCAAAGTCTTTGCTCGTTTAATTCTCGTGCGTTCAACTCACAGATGCTGCTCCTTCGAGAATGACTGACGTGACTCAAAGGTGCCCTTTTATGTTAATTTCCCCATACTAACCCGATATTGCATTTATGATTTGATGATCTCGGTTGCTATAGTGAACGAGATTAAAGAGAGGCGAGTGATCACATTGTACCAACAGAATGTCTACCGGATCATTGAGAGCTGATAACATTCGAGGATTGTCAGTGAGTGTTTCTGTTGCCATCATTAACTGAGAGTGAAGCTCCAGACAGAATTATTGGCTCAGCCTCACTGTCCTGCATGTTAATGCATTATTTATTCTTTATAATATATCAGAGCTGCTTGATAACATTCTCCATCTGGATAGGAAAGGTTGCTATGTCAGTTTTGTATCATTTGCAAGTGATTTAAATACACCTGGCCCAATGCAACTAACCAGATTGTTTTGAAGGGTGAAAACAGACTGGGATTTTCAACATCTTCGCTTTCTGATGAGCCACAGGAAATAAAGCAATTCATGGCATTTAATTAACTGCAAGAAAGTTTAATCTTAGTGAACATCAGATTCCATCACACTTGGAAAAGGCAAGGAAAGAAAATTTTAAATTGTGTATTCCCTAGAACTGCCAAAGCCTTTCAAAGTTAATGAATGACTTTGTAGCTATTTGTTATGCTCAGCATAAGAATTAGTCTTTCAGGAATGAGGAAAATGTGCCAAGCAGGCTAAGATAAAAGGTAGGGAGGAGGGACTTGGGGGAGGGGGGTTGGAAATGCGATAGGTGGAGGTTGGGTTGGTGGGGGGTGTGGACCTGATGAGGGAGCCACGGAGGGACTCTCAGGTCCACACCCCCCACCAACCAAACCTCCACTCCCGGCACCTTCCCCTGCAACCGCAAGAAATGCAAAACTTGCGCCCACACCTCCCCCTTTACTTCCCTCCAAGGCCCCAAGGGATCCTTCCATATCTGCCACAAATTCACCTGCACCTCCACGCACATCATTTACTGCATCCGCTGCACCCAATGTGGCCTCCTCTATATTGGGGAGACAGGCCGCCTACTTGCGGAACATTTCAGAGAACACCTCTGGGACAACCGGACCAACCAACCCAACCACCCCGTGGCTCAACACTTCAACTCCCCCTCCCACTCCACCAAGGACATGCAGGTCCTTGGACTCCTCCATCGCCAGACCATAGCAACACGACGGCTGGAGGAAGAGCATCTTATCTTCCGCCTAGGAACCCTCCAACCACAAGGGATGAACTCAGATTTCTCCAGTTTCCTCATTTCCCCTCCCCCCATCTTGTCTCAGTCCCAACCCTCGAACTCAGCACCACCTTCCTAACCTGCAATCTTCTTCCTGACCTCTCCGGCCCCACCCCCACTCCGGCCTATCACCCTCACCTTATCACCCTCACCTTAACCTCCTTCCACCTATCGCATTTCCAATGCCCCTCCCCAAGTCCGTCCTCCCTACCTTTTATCTTAGCCTGCTTGGCACACTTTCCTCATTCCTGAAGAAGGGCTCATGCCCGAAACGTCGATTCTCCTGTTCCTTGGATGCTGCCTGACCTGCTGCGCTTTTCCAGCAACACATTTTCAGCTCTGATCTCCAGCATCTGCAGCCCTCACTTTCTCCTTACTGTTTAAACCTGGAGTTTATATTTCTTTAAGAGTCCCTACATTGTGAAAGCAGACCATCGAGTCTTTAGTGACCCTTTGAAGTGTAGCCCACTCAGACATATCCCCCCCCCCCCAATAACTACCCTATCCCCTGCATATCCCATGGCTAACCAACCTAGCCTGCACATCCATGGACATTATGGGTAATTGAGCATGGCCAATTCACCTGACCGGCACATTTTTGGATTGTGGGAGGAAACCGGAGCACCTGGACGAAACCCACACAGACATGGGGAGAATGTGCAAACTCTACACAAACAGTCACCCAAGGGTGGAACCGAACCCAGGTCCCTGGCGTTGTCAGGCAACATTGCTAACTGTACCACCCCAAATTTGATCGTAGAGAAATATTCCCACACATCCCAGCATTACTGCCTGGATGCACCCAAACCAATTGTTCCCTCATCGCGGAATACACTGCCTATCGCATGTACATTTCCCACCGTTCATCAGTTCCTACATCACTTCTTTCACTGTAATTGTTTGACGTCATCCTGAGGTTGTGAAAGGTGCCATATAAATGCACATCCTTTGTTCTTCCTGTCATTCCATGCTCAGCTCAATTTATGACTTCAATAATCAGCTGCAGTTGCAATATTATGTGGTTCCCTCTACATTATGGTTGCTTCAAATAAAACATTATTTTTACTTAGGAATGCATTGGCAAATTCCACCGTTGTGAGATGTCAAACTAGCTTCATTCAGAAGAAGTCACTCAACACCAGATTATAGTCAAACAAGTTTATTTGAAATCACTAGTTTTCACCTGACAAAGGAGCAGGACTCCAAAAGCTTGCGATTTCAAATAAACCTGTTGGACTATAACCTGGCATCGTGTGACTTCTGACCCCAGTCCAAAACCAGCACCTCCTCATCCTTCAGAAGAGGTATGATGGGTTGGATTCCTGCTCTTGGTGCTGTCTGTGCTGGAAAATGACAGTCTAGCACTGGTGTTAAAATAACAAAACAGTTAAGTAAATAGATTTGCCGTTGCGAAACAAGCAGAAAATTATAACAACTTATCAACTGCAAAAACATGGGATTGGGAGCACACAATGCCACTAACTGTGTGTTTCCAAGACAGTTATTGTTTTCTGAAACATTATTTAACAACAGCAGCCGCCAAACATATTTTCTTTGCTGCATCACTAGCTGGTACTGATTGAAGCATTTTGTCAATAACCACAGGATATTAAGCTTCCAACCTTTGAATCACTTCATAAAGCTTCAAAGCTATCCTTGGTATCTATCATAAGCTGCTCCAGTATTAAAAAATACAATAAAGCTAAAACTTGAGGAAAAATGGTTTTCTTTTGTGAATGCAGGAAATAATGAAACAACTTTAGATAATAACATAAGATATAGAAGCGGAATTAGTCCATTCAACCCATCAAATCTGCTGCGCCACACAATCATGACTGATCCCATTCTCCTGACTTCTCTCTGTAACTCTTGATCTCATTACTAATCAAAATCTATCTATCTCTGTCCTTAATACACTCAATGACTTGGCCTCCACAGCTCTCTGCGATAATGATTCCACTGATTCATCTCAGTTCTAAAGGGTTGTCCCTTCAACCTGAGGCTACCTTTGGGTCCTCGTCTCTCCTACTAGTGGAAACATTTTGTCCACACCAAGTTTCAATGACAGGCCCTTCATTCTCCTAAACTCCACCAAGTACAGACTCAGAGTCCTCAATCAGTCCTCATATGACAAGCTCTTCATCCCCAGGACCCTTTGCATTAACTTCCTCTGGACCCCCTCTGATCCTTCCTTAAATAACAGGGCAGAGAACTGCTCACAATATTTCAAATATTCAGTTTGACCAGAGTCTCATTCAGCCTTAGTAGTACATCTCTGCTCTTGTATTCTAGCCCCTTTGAAATAAATGTTAATAATGCATTTGCCTTCCTATTTTCCTGTATGTTAACCTTAAGAAAATCCTGAACTTAGTCTCCAAAGTCTCTTTGTGCTTCAGATTTCCAAAGTATTTCCTCATTTAGAAATAGTCGATGTCTCTATTCTTTCTACCAAAGAGCATAACCTCATACTTTCCTACACTGAATTCCATCTGTCACTTCTTTGCCCACTGCCCATAGCCTGTCCAAGTCCTTCTGCAGCCTGCCCAATTGCTCAGCACTATCTGTCCTTCCACCTATCTTTATGTCATCCGCAATCTTAGCAACAATGTCCTTAGTTCCTTTTTCCAGATCCGTAATGCATAACATGAATAGTTTTGGTCCCAACACAAACCCCCGTGGAGCTCCACTAGCCATCAGATTCCATCCTGAGAAAGATCCCTTTATTCCCGTTTGCTGTCTTCTGCTAGTCAGCCAATTCTCTATTTACACCAGTATGTTGCCCCTAACACTATGGGCTCTTACATTATTTAGCAGCCTCCAGTGTGACATCTTATCAAATGCCTTCTGGAAATCCAAAGAGATCACATCCACTGGCTCTCCTTTGTCTAAGTTGCTTGTTACATCGTCAAAGATGTCTAACAGATTTGTCAGGCGTGACCTGCCCTTGACAAAGCCGTGTTTACTCAACCCTATTCTTCTATGCACTTTCAAATGCTCTGCATTCTTCTCTTCAGTAATGGACTCTAAAATCGTACCAATGACCGAGGTCAGGCTAACCAGCCTATGGTTTCCTGTCTTCTGCCTCCCTCCATTCTTAAAGACAAAAAAACTGTAGATGCTGTTATCCTAAGCAGACAGGCAGGAGGCTGTAAGATCACAGCAAACCAGGCAGCATCAGGAGGTGGAGAAATTGACGCAGATCCCTTTACAACCACCCCCAGACCTGAAGAAGGATTAGACCAGAAACGTCGACTTCTCCACCTCCTGATGCTGCTTGGCTTGCTGTGCTTTTCCAGCCTCCTGTCTGTCTACTCCCTCCAATCTTAAACAGGGCTGTTACAGTAGTCCTTTTCTCCCAGTCCTCTGAACCTGGTGGAGGCTGGTACAATTGCAACATTTAAGAGGCATTTGGATGGGTATATGAATAGGAAGGATTTGGAAGGATATGGGTTGAGTGCTGGCAGTGGGACTAGATTGTCTTGGGATATCTGGTCGGCGTGGACGGGTAGGACAGAAGGGTCTGTTTCCATGCTGTACATCTCTATGACTCCCATCATTCCTGAAAGATTACACCAATGCCTTTAGAATCTCAGCTATCTCCTTCAGAATATGTTGCTGGAAAAGCGCAGCAGGTCAGGCAGCGTCCAGGGAGCAGGAGAATCGACGTTTCGGGCATGAGCCCTTCTTCAGGAATGCCCGAAATGTCGATCCTCCTGCTCCTCACTTTCTCCTATCTCCTTCAAAAACCCATTCTGCTGTGTGCTCACATTCTATATCAGTGAAGGTGTTTTTTTAAACTAAAAGCTAATAGCCCTGCACACTAAACATCTCACAGATGGGAAACAAAAGTGATTTTTAATGAACTGGAATGTATTTGTGTTCACAAAAGATTTACTTGACTAAAACATGGAACAGCTGAATAGTTTCACGAGGAAATCTCGGACAGACTAAAATCGTTCCATGTTGTGTTTAAAGGGGTAAAAGATTATTTGAATGAAACATCGAAGAAGTTTTAACAGGGTGGATGTGGAAAGGATGTTCTTCCCCTTGTGAGAGAATCTAGAACTAGGGTTCACTATTTAAGAGGAAGGGGTCCTCTATTCATAGAGTCATAAAGCCATACAGCATGGAAATAGACCCTTTGGTTCAAAAGGTCCATGCCGACCATAATCCCAAACTAAAATAGACCCATCTGCTTGTGTTTGGTCCATATCCCTCCAAACATTTCTTATTCATATACTTATCCAACTGTCTTTTTAATGTTGTAACTATACCTGCATCCAACACTTCCTCTGGAAGTTCATTCCACACATGAACCATACTCTGTGTAGAAAATTGCCCCTTGTGTTCTTTTTAAATCTTTCTCCCCTCACCTTAAAATATGTCCCTTAGACTTGAAATCCCCCACCCTAGGGAAAAGACATCTGCCAGTCACCTTATGTATGCCCCTCATGACTTTATAAACCTCTATAAGGTCACCCCTCAATGTTGTATATTCCAATGATTTAAGGCAAAAGTAAGTGGACTTTGTTTTCAGGGTTCTGAATCTTTGGGAATTCTCTTCCTCAAAAGGTGTTGGAATGTGTCTTTTGTCACAAAGCTAGTCCCTTTTTTTACTAAAAGCTGTTTCTTGGCTCAAGGAAGCTCTGTCCTTGATTTTTTTCAGAGGGCTAATAAACCAGGCCAGGCTCCGATTAGTCTGGTTTGGTCCAGAGATTAAAGGGTATTGAGAGGCCTTTTTGTTTATCTGTAAACAGATGAGACTTCAGGCCAAAGTGGTCATGTTTTAGAAGTGACCTGTAGAATGAAAAGGGTGTGGTCAGCTCTCTAGCTGACAAATTTAATTCAGTCCAGAACTGGTTAGGAGTTCAACAGTGAGCTGTGTGGAAACTCTCTCTTCTGCCCTTCAATCTGTAAGCATCTGACCTATTTTAGTACTGTGTTTTAAAGCAGGTTTGCTTATTAGGACTATTGTGTATATTCGGAACAGCATACTTAAGTCTAGTTTGGATAGACTGTGTTCTGAGGAGGTTCTTTATTCTGTTTTTCGTGTTTCATTGTGTAATTTTGTGAATAAGTGTTTTTGTCTGTTTTAAACCTTGGTAGTCAACCTCACTAACTTACCCTGGGTAATTTTCACTGTACACTTACTGAAACAAATTGCAAAGTTATGGTCTGGGCTGACTGTTTAAGAATGCTTTGAGTGGTCGGGCCTCGTCCATAACACTTTGAAAATGTTTAAGACTGAAGTGGCTAGATTCTTGAGCAGCGAGGCTGTAAACAGTTATTGGGGACAGGGTGGAATGCAGAGTAATCGATCAACCATGATTTTGTTAAACAACGGAGCAGGCCTGAGCAACCGAGAGACCTACTCATGCTCCTAATTCACATGGTCATGTGTAAAAGCGACATCCAGCCTCCTTTGAAAATGGATGAACAGGAAAATAACATCTATATGTATTAAGATAAAAAAGGCTAATTACATGAGACTCCTCAATCTGTCTCAAAGGAGCATTTAATAATCAGGCCAACAAGAGTAACAAGGATTTGGAGCTGCAAACAATGGTGAGGTTAACAGTGATCCCAGTTATTGCAATGTAAATTGGATGGTTAAAAATCATTTTCTGAAGATGGGCTTATGCCCAAACCATCGATTCTCCTGCGCCTCGGATTCTGTCTGGCCTGCTGTGTTTTTCCAGCACCACATTTTTCAAATCTGGTCTCCAGCATCTGCAGTCCTCACTTTCTCCTAGTTAAAAAATCATACAACATCAGGTTATATCCAACACCTAGCACTTCCAAATAAAGCTGGTGGACTATAACCTGCTGTTGTGTGATTTTTAGCTTTGTCCACCCCAGTCCTACACCGGCTCCTCTACATCATGTAAAATGGAGGCCTTTATCTTCTAGAAACTGAATACTAACAGTATCTTTTGCCACCAAAATACATTGAATAGCATGGAGATGTTAGATCAGATTTCTTACAGTGTGGAAACAGGCCCTTTGACCCAACCAGTCCACACCGAGGAGTAACCCACTTCTCCCTAACTAATGCACCTAATTCACTGGGCAATTTAACATGGCCAATTCACCTGCACATCTTGGGATTGTGGGAGGAAACCGGAACAAGCCCGTGCAGACACAAGGAGAATGTGTAAACTTCACACAGACAGTCACCCAAAGCTGGAATTGAACCTGGGACCCTAATGCTGTGTGGCAGCAGTGCTAACCACTGTGCCATCGTGCCACCCACGCTATACCTACTTGATACGTACACACTGAACTTACCTTACACAGTGATAGTTTATCTGTTCCAATGTAAGTTCCCCTTAAATATAATGCAGAGTTATCGTCAATTACCTTCTGTGACACATAAGATTAAGTTAACAAGTATGGAGACTTCAGAGAAAAGTTAGAGTTCATGGATTAAAAGGGTCAGTAGTAACATGTTTACAACATTGACTGAGGGATAGGAAACAAAGGGTAGTGGTTGGTGGGTATTATTCAGGCCATGGAAAGTTTGTAGTGGAACTCCCATGGGTTTGGTATGGGAGCCTTACTTTTCCTGAGATTTATATAAATCACCCTGATGTGCCGGGAACAACTTCAATGTTTGTGGATAAATTTATAATGTAGAAATCCAAAAAAAAAATTGAGAATCTAATGTAGTGGCTAATAGGCAGCAGGTGAAGTTTAATGTATAAACTTCATGGCGTGATCCATTTTGATGCAAATGTCAGGAAGAGACAATAGAAAATAAAGGGTGTGTAGGAGAGCAGAGATGTGGGTAAATGTACATAAGTCATCAGGACAGGCAAAGAGAGATGCTAATGCAGTATATGTATTCTAGACTTCGAGAAAACACTAGTTGGACCTCAGCGAGAGGATTGTCTATGGTTCTGAGTGGCACAATCCAGGAAGGCAAACAGAGAGTGCAACCATCACAGCCAATTCTAGCTCATCTTACCAAATGGTATTTTCAGATTAATTCACCACTGTTGGATATTCTGGAATTAACTGGTACATCGCGTGCCTGTGTGACTTTTAAAAGCCCATTGTGACATGCACTGTCAGTCTGGAACTGCCCTGCATACTTCCTGACATTTGCCTCAGACATGGCACTCAGCTTTGTGGGGAAGGTCCTGGACACCTGCTAGACTGGGTGATGTAGACTCTTCAAAGTTTGTGCGAAGATTTGTAGCTCGGGTGCTCATTGTTGTGGTTCTGTTGTAGACTCTGTTGTAGTTCTGTTCGCCGAGCTGGGAATTTGTGTTGCAGACGTTTCGTCCCCTGTCTAGGTGACATCATCAGTGCTTGGGAGCCTCCTGTGAAGCGCTTCTGTGATGTTTCCTCCGGCATTTATAGTGATTTGTATCTGCCGCTTCCGGTTGTCAGTTCCAGCTGTCCGCTGCAGTATATTGGGTCCAGGTCGATGTGCTTATTGATTGAATCTGTGGATGAGTGCCATGCCTCTAGGAATTCCCTGGCTATTCTCTGTTTGGCTAGTCCTATAATAGTAGTGTTGTCCCAGTCAAACTCATGTTGCTTGGCATCTGAGTGTGTGACTACTAAGGATAGCTGGTCATGTTGTTTCGTGGCCAGTTGGTGTTCATGGATGCGGATCGTTAGCTGTCTTCCTGTTTGTCCTGTGTAGTGTTTTGTGCAGTCCTTGCATGGGATTTTGTACACTACATTGGTTTTGCTCATGCTGGTTATCGGGTCCTTTGTCCTGGTGAGTTGTTGTCTGAGAGTGGCTGTTGGTTTGTGTGCTGTTATGAGTCCTAGTGGTCGCAGTAGTCTGGCTGTCAGTTTTAGGACAGTTTTAGGCATGGCACTCATCCACAGATTCAATCAATAAGCACATCGACCTGGACCCAATATACCGACCACTGCAGCGGACAGCTGGAACTGACAACCGGAAGCGGCAGATACAAATCACTATAAATGCCGGAGGAAACATCACAGAAGCGCTTCACAGGAGGCTTCCAAGCACTGAGGATGTCACCTAGACAGGGGACGAAATGTCTGCAACACAAATTCCCAGCTCGGCGAACAGAACTACAACAACGAGCACCCGAGCTACAAATCTTCTCACAAACTTTGATGTAGACTCTCTCTTCCCCAGGACCAGCAGTGGAGGTCATGACACCAGACCTTATTCTTCCTAACTACCCTACCTGAACCCCTCATAATTTATACCTCTTACTTGAACTTCCCCTCAGCCTCTTTTTTTCCAAAGAAAACCACCCCAACTTTCTGCATTAGTAAAATTTTCAGACGTGCAGAGCCAGCAACATCCCAGGAGAGACCCTCTGACTAACATGTCTCCCCAATGTACCCTCCCACCTTCCCAATCTCAGCCCCCAGCCCCATTCTCTTCCTGAACTGGCACCAGAAAAACCCTGGATTAATGAAATTCCGAGGAAAGGTAATCAATCTGAAATATAAATTCTCTTTCTCTCTCTCTGTCTCTTAATTCAAAATGTGTTTCACTTTGGTATAGAGCTTTGGAAGGTTTGTTACATACAGTGTGATAAATGAACTGTGAGCAAACACATTAAAGACATCAGTTCCAAATTGACAAAGTATAAACATCATTTCACAAGTAGAAGTGAGTCAAACATTTGGTTTGGAACTGGACTGAGGATGACGGTGATAAATATGCTGAACCAACACCTGTAGACCATAACTTTTACCGATTGTGCTTAATTTCTCAATTTTTCCAAAATTGTGAAGTCAAGAAACAAACCTGCTCAGGCGCCTTGCTCTGTTAAAAGGCTGAAATCGTAGCATAACAAATTTAAACAAATATGGAAGATCTGAGTTGGACTTCCTCATCCAGACTTTTTTTTAAAAAGCTGTTGGTCAATTATTATTCCTAAGTAAGGGATGTCATATCCTAGAAATCTCACAGTGTTAATGTTGGAGACTGTCCTATGGATTTCAATGTGGCTGCAGCACTTTCTCTCCTAGAAGAGAAAACTGATAAATGAGACATATTGTTCCAATTTGTTTTGTATTACACAGAACAGTGCTCCAGTTTGACCAGTACTTTCACTTCCAAGTGTTACTGGTCCTTCGCTCTCTGGCAGTTCATGTTCCCTCAATACTAACCCACTGTCAGTGCAACACTCCCTCTGAATTTAATTTGGACTGTTAGCCTGGATTATGGGCCCAGTTGTCTGAAGTTTCAGGTAGGAGATTGTTTTACTGTAAAGTAGCCATAGTCTCACTGTCTCAGTAAAGAGTGACAGTTTAACCTGATGGTTACCACGCCTCAGGTGAGGGGAGAGGTTGAGCAGGAGAGTCCTTCATGGTAACCATACTGTTGACATCACTTGGCATTGCAAACCTGCCATCCAGCCAACTGAGTTAACTGGCATCCTTGTTTAGAGATAATTAGGGTCATATGGATGGACTTAGTGGGAAGGTGAATTGCTGCAGCATCATGTACTTTTCATATTGCTGTTGTAGTCTGGAGTCGTGGATAGCCAAGGTAGAGGCTCCACTTTTTTCTCCATGAAATGATTGGCAAAGAATCTCTCTTGCTTTTGTTACCTGCCATTGGTACATGTTGGAAGGATTTGCAGATTGATGCTAAAACTGCCTGGCCACAGAATGAGCATACCTCCTTAGCTGGGATGGCAGCCAAACCCACAACCATAGGCTCAGAACCAATGCTGTTACCCACAATGCATTACAACACAAATATAGATATCCAACTGGCATTGTGGGATGGGACTGGTCAGAGCCTGTACTGTGCACTGACTGACCTTCCCCACCAGCAAGATTGACGATGATTCCCCAGAAAACTAAGGGTTACACAATCTTTCTGGATATCAGAGTAAGAAAAATAGAATTAAATTTTGAAGGTGATTCAATTGCTCTTCTTAGAATCCCTACAACGTAGAGATAGGTCATTCAGCCCATTGAGTACAGACCCACCCTCAAAAGTGCAGCCCACCCAGACTTACCCCATCCCTGTAACCCTGGATATCCCATGGCTAACCCATCTAGCCTGCCCACCCCTGGATACTATGGGCAATATAGTATGGCCAATCCTTTGACCTGCATATCTTTGGACTGTGGGAGGAAACACACATAGACAAGGGGAGAATGTGCATACTCCACACAGGCAGTTGCCTAAGGCTGGAATTAAACCCAGGGCCCTAACACTGTAAGACAGCAGGGTTAACCACTGAGCCACTGTGCCATCCGCTCTTCAGAGTATCGCTACATTCTCAGTTGGAGCTGACCTTCAGCAGAAGCGAGGAAAAGTGAAAGCTTAATAAGTCCAATGCCAAGTCTAGTGGGAGTAGTTTGAGATCTAATCCTCGAACCAGTGTCTCACCTTTGCTCAGGCTTGAGTCAGCTAAAGAAGATGAAATGGTTCAGTAGTTCGATGAAGGCTTCAGGTAATCTGTGAGGAATGCAGCGTGGGTTAGCATGCTGTCTTTTCAGCTCTGCAAAATCTGGATGTGAACCCTATGAAGAAAGATGGATTAAAAATCATCTTTCTCTGCGCTTTGCAATATCCTTAACTGAAATGAGATCAGAAAGTGTCAGTATAATCTGCTGATAAGGAGCATTAAAATCATCAACTTCACTCAGAAAGGCCACAGGGATGCAGTTGGAGATAGTGTCCAGGTGCTGAAATTAAATTCCTTGGCCATGTTTATTATCTCTGTTTATTATATCTCGTAGATAAGATCCTGAATAGTCCTAACAGGGTAGAGCTGGAAGGAATGTTTCCCCTTTAGAGAGAATCAGGAACTAGTGGCCTCTGTTTAAATATCAGGGGCTCACCCACATACAACAGAGATGAGATACAAGCTTTTGTCTCAGAAGGCCACAAGTATTCGCAATTCTTCTCCTGAAAATGTGAGGATATGGCCCACTGTATTGTGTGCTACTAATCACTGTGCTCAATGGGATTGGTTTCTGAAGACTGGAACTCAAATCTGGGCATCCTGGCCTCTGTGGGGCAGTAGCAGTTGCATAGTATTCAAGTTGCTTGGTATGTCTCCCACTCTATCAATACCATCAAACCCTTGATCAATGAAGAGTGAAGGAGGGTATGCCAAGGGCAGCACCAGGGCAGCACCAGAGATATTCCTGGAGAGGGGGCTGAAGCATTTGCGCCCACCTTCAGCCAGAAGTGTCAAGCGGGTGATCTACCTTGGCCTCCGCCTGATTCAATTTACTCCATGTGATGAGAAGGAACTGGAATTAGCAGAGGCGTTGAGTCCTGATTAAGTTCTGGCAGTAATACTGTGCTTTAGAGAAAGCAGAGTGGGAGAGTACTTGCTGTGCTTTTCCAGCACCACTCTGATCTAAACTCTGGTTTCCAGCATTTGCAGTCCTCACTTTTGCCTAGTTGATTTTAACCTTACTGTGAATCCTCTTGCAAGGATGCCTACCTTGAAGAAGTTCTCCTCCTCTCTCCACAAGAATCTCAGTGAGTCTCTCTCTCACTGCAACCCCCAGGTCATCTCCTCTGCCCTGAAGCTCTTCAATCATGTACTCTTTGCTACCTTCCCCCACCCTCCTCTCTGTCTTATCACCTCCATCCCCACCCTCATTCACCTATTGTACTCTTTGCTACCTTCCTCCACCCTGAGGCAATGGTGAGCCCAGGCACATAAGTGTCTGTGATTGCAATGCGAATATGTTGATACTTGGTGCTGTCATTAAAAAGTCACTAAGTTCTTCAATACGGTGTGTCCCACAACTCCCCCTTATGTCACAGGAGCTCACATAGGTTCCACAGTGTGATAATGGCAGATCATCAATATGTCATGCCACATCACATCATCCTACAAATACAAGTCAGTAGTGTGATGGAATATTCCTCCCTTGCTTGAATGAGTGCTGCTCTGTCAAGAAGATTGATACCATCTAGGACAAAGCAGCCCACTTGATTAACATCTCATCGACTACTTTCAACACTTACGACCTTGTCCACTGACACACAGTAGCAGCAACATGTGCCATCTACAAGATGCATTACAGGGACTCATTCGGGCTCCCTTACTAGGACCACATAAAAAGACATGGTTGGCAGATGCTTGCAAATACCTGCAAGTTCCCCTCCCAAACCACACACCATCTTGACTTGAAATATATCCTTCACTGTTGCTGGGTCAAAATTCTGAAACTTCCTCCCAGATAGTATTGTAGCTATACCTAGACCAAAATGTTGGACTGAACCCCTAAGTGGGGTCACTCACTCTGAGGCAGCAAAGGCCATGTTGGAGTTCTGACATCGTTATAACAGCCGCACTCCCCATTTAAGGGGGAGGCAGGGCTGGTAGAATAGTAATGGTAGTCAAATAGTAATCCACAATGTCAAAACATGTGGCACTGGAAAAGCACAGCAGGTCAGGCAGCATCCCAGGAGTAGGAGAGTCGATGTTTCAGGCATAAGCCCTTCATCAGGAATGCTGCTTGACCAGCTGTGCTTTTCCAGTGCCACACATTTCAATTCTGATCTCCAGCATCTGCAGTCCTCACTTTCTCATAGCAATCCACAACAGCAGCCAAATGATCTGGGTCAGGGGTTTGAATCCCACCATCTCAGATGATCCACTTAAAACCCAAAACTGGAAATACAATGTCAACCAAGAAACTATTTCCAATTTCATGAAAACCCATCTGGTTCACTGATGTCCTTTGGGGAAGGAAATCTGCCATCCTTTCCTCGCCTGGTCTATTTGTGAGTCCAGACCAACAGCAACATGGTTGTCTCTTAGTTGCCCGTATGAAATGGTCTTGCAGGCAACAAATAGTGAACCTGCCAGCAATACCTACATCCTATAAAAAATATTTTTTAAGAAAAAGCACCCACTCTCACAGGTCTCACTGAAGGATGCCAATTTCAATCCTTAGCGAGAACTCGTTCGGGAAATGCTGACCCTCACTCCATGGACTGCAGTGACTTGTCACCTCCTTCTCAAGGGCGTTGTGGGATGGATGTTTAATGTCACAGTGTAGTTGATGCTGCTGAGAAAGGGGATGTAAACGCACCCCAGGGGATAAAGCCATTGCAATTGTGTTCTAGAGAAAATGTCATTAACCTGTCTTTAATGGGAACATAAGTCATTGTGTGAAATGCCTATGTTAATGTTTTAATCGCTTCTTCCTAATTTTCTGCATTTCTCCAATCTGCCATCCTGAATTGAAATGACATTGAATCCCTTATGTTATTTCCTTTGTAGTTTAAATTTACTTTCAATCCACTTAATTTTCTGTTAATGATTCCTCTCAATGTTGAAAACCAGTTAACATAAGCCACCAGTTAAATAATTAAAGCTAAATATCTTCTGTTTCAAGTAATGAATGTCTCATTAAAGGGTGAATGTTTGTAGGATTCAGAGCCTCGATTTGTCATGTCACTTGATTAATCATTCACCACAAATTGATCTACCAATGACCAAGATTTAAGACCACAATTCTTTTATGTTCATCATTGTACCATCAATACTGTGGGAGGGATTCCAGCTACTCAAAATAACCTTTCTGTCTTCTTGCGGTTGGTTGTGGGGGAATGAATGTTTTAATAAATTAGTACAAATGCATTGCGTCTTCCCACAGAAACTTCATAAGTTGAATAAGTCAGCTGACCTCCTGAAAAATAAATGAAAGTGTACCAAAGCAGCTTTTATTCATTGTAACAAAAACAGAAATTGCTGGAAAAGCTCAGCAGGTCTGACAGCATCTTCAGAAATGTTTTCAATGTGAAACGTTCGCTCTGATTTCTCTCCACAGACCTGCTGAGCTTTTCCAGCAATTTCTGATTTTGTTTCTAATTTACAGCATCCGCAATTGTATTGGTTTTTATTCTGTATTGTAAACTTGATAGCATCTACAGGCTGTTCAAGTAAAGTATGATTCCAGCTGTAACAACCACAGAGATTGCTGGAGAAATTCAGCAGTTCTGGCAGCAATTCCAGAAAAAAAAAGTTAATATTCTGGTATAACTTTCTTTTGAACTTCAGAGTCATAGCAGACTCAAAATGTTACTTCTGTTTCTCTCTCTCCACAGATATTGCTCGCCTTTCTCCAGCATTTACAAGTTTGTTTCAGATTCCCAGCATTCACAATATTTTGCCTTTGTCTAATATTCTGTCCACCACTGATTCCCACACGTTTACAGCAAGGTGCTGGAATACCAATGAGGGGCATAATCTGAAGGCTCCATAGCTCAGTGGGTGAGAGCACTGGCCTTGTAAACCCGGGGTCGTGAGTTCAATCCTCACTGGGCTCTTACCCAGTTTAATGAAAAATAAAAGTCTCAAAGATGAGGGGAATGTTTTAAAACTCTGAAAGAAAACGACAACTCTCAGAGAAATGCATGACAGAAAAGTGGGAGTTTATTTCGGAACCACTTGCTGATTGTCCCACTAAGGCAAGGTAAAGGACGGTAGGGTGAAAGAACCTTGCATGACAAGGGATGTGGAACATCTCATCAAGAGGAAGAAGGAAGCTTACTTAAGGTGGAGGAGGCAAGGATCAGACAGGACTCTAGAGGATGACAAGATAGACAGGAAGGAATTGAAGAATGGACTTAGGAGAGCTACAAGGGTGCATGATAAAGCCTTGATGGGTAGGACTAAGGAAAACCCTAAGGTGTTCTACACTATGTGAGGAACAAGGGGTTGGCCAGCATAAGGGTAGGACTGACCATGGATAGTGGAGGGAACTTGTGCCTGGAGTCGGAGGACATAGAGGAGGTCTTTAATGAATACTTTGCTTCAGTATTCACTGGCTTAGAGGGACTTTGACACTTCTGAGGACAGCATGATATACTTGTGCAGAGGGTCAGGCAGCATCCGAGGAACAGGAAAATCAACGCTTCGGGCAAAAGCACTTCATCAGGAATTGAAGTAGGGTGCCTGCAGGGTGGAGAGATAAATGAGGTGGGGAGGGCTGGGGGAAGGTAGCAAAGAGTACAATGGGTGAATGGGGGTGGGGATGAAGGTGATAGGTCAGAGAGGAGGGTGGGGTGGATCAGTGGAAAGGAAGATAGGCAGGTAGGACAGGTCATGAGGGCGGTACTGAGCTGGAAGATTGGAGCTGGGGTGAGGTGGGGAAAGGGGAAATGAGTAAACTGGTGAAGTCCACATTGATGCCATGGGGTTGAAGTGTTCCGAGGCGGAAGATGAGGCATTCTTCCTCCAGGCGATGGGTGGTGAGGGAGCTGCGGTGAAGGAGGCCCAGGACCTGCATGTCCTTGGCAGAGTGGGAGGGGGAGTTGAAATGTTGGGCCACAGGGCGGTGGAGTTGATTGGTGCGGGTGTCCCGGAGATGTTCCCTAAAGCGCTCTGCTAGGAGGCGTCCAGTCTCCCCAATGTAGAGGAGACTATCTAGACTCTGGTTTCCAGCTTCTGCAGTCCCTACTTGATATGCTTGTACAGTTTGGTGTTAGGAAGGAGGATGAGCTGAAAGTTTTGAAAAACATAAGGAAAGGTAAAACCCCTGGGCTAGGCAGATTATGCCCTCGGTTACTACAGGAAGTGAGGGAAGAGATTGCGGCATGTTTGGTGATGATCTTTGTGTCCTCCCTGTCCATTGGAGTAGTGCCAAATGATTGGAGGGTGGCAAATACTATTCACTTGTTCAAGAAAGAGAATAGGGATAATCCTGGGAAATACGGACCAGTCAGTGTTACGTTAGTGGTGGGCCAAAGTATTGGAAAAGATTCTAAGAGACAGGATTTATGATTACTTTAAAAACCATAATTTGATTAAAGATAGTCAGCATGAGTTTGTGAGGGGGAGGTCATGCCTCACGAACCTTATTCAATTATTGAGGATGTGACAAAACATGTTGATGAAGGTAGAGCAGTGGATATGGTGTACATGGATTTTAGCAAGGTGTTTGATAAGGTTCCCCATGGTAGATTCTTTGAGAAAGAAAGGAGGCATGGGATACAGGGAAATCTGGCTCTCTGGATACAGAACTGGCTGGCCCACAGAAGACAGAGGTTGGTGGCAGATGAAAAGTACTCAGCCTGGATCTCACCGAACATCAGTGATGTTTCGCAGGGATCGGTTCTGGGACCTCCGCGCTTTGTGATTTTTATAAATGACTTGGATGAGGAAGAGTCACTGGACCTGAAACGTTAACTCAAATTTCTCTTCACAGATGCTGCCAAACCTGCTGAGCTTTTCCAGCAACCTCTGTTTTGTTTCTGTTTTACAGCATCCACAGTTCTTTCGGTGTTTATTCACCACAAACGATAATGATTTGACCATTCATGTGAAGACCCTACCTTACCTGTCGAATGGAAGCAGGTAGATAGGAGAAAATTATGACCAGGTTTCTATACTTAACAAGACTATTTATTATAACTAAATACCAAACAGGGGCAGAACAAAACTATGATTTATTAAAAGGTAACTTTACTAGTTGAAATTCTAACCCCTTTAAAAATCAATAGGTACGTATATGGACAGTCCCAGACAAACAAAAATGTATTGGGTGGTGAATGAAAAACTGGGGAAACACAGTTCAATAGCACCAGTCCACAGAACTCATGAAATGTTACTTTCACTTCACAGGAATTCTGTTCTGCAAACCCTTTCTCCAGACTCTGTCACACAATTCATTTGGGACACTGAATATGTCACTCCTTGTACCACCAATGCTGCTGTCTCCTTTCTCAGAGATGGTGGCGAGAGGGCGGCAAGAGATTTGTGATAGGTTGCTGCAGACCACATGGTACAGGGGGCATGCTCTTTCTTAAAGGTAAGCTGCCTCGCCGAGAAAACTGCTCAAAGGACTCACCCCCCAACGCAAATTCCTGCAAACGGAGTGTCAGGTCCACAGTGGAATCCAGACTGGTGGATGTGGCATAGGTGGGAAGGAGGAGAGGTACCATGTTCCTGCATGGGGTGAGGGGACGCTGAAAGGTCACATGCATAATGAAGTGGATAGAGGAAGCCTAGGAAAGCTAACTGCTTGTATCCACAAGGATTTACATCAGGAATGTTATCAATTACCTTTTTACACCATAAGACCAAAAGATCATAAGATATAGGAGCATAGTTGGCCTTTGAGTCTGCTCTGCCACTTGATTGCAGCTGATGTGTTTCTCAACTCCATTCTCCCACCTTCTCCCCAGAACCCATGAGCCCTTTACTAATCAAGTTTCTCTGTTTTAATACACTCGATGACTTGGCCACTACAGCTTTCTGTGGCAATGAACTTTACAGATTCACCACCTTCTGGTTGAAGAAGTTCCTCCTCATCTCAGTTCTAAAGGGTCATCTCTACAATCTGAAGCTGTGCCCTCAGGTCTTAGTCTCTCCCATTAGTGGAAACATCTTCTCTACATCCATCTATCAAGGCCTCTCAGTATTCTGGGCTGAAAATGTGTTGCTGGAAAAGCGCAGCAGGTGAGGCAGCATGCAGGGAACAGGAGAATCGACGTTTCGGGCATAAGCCCTTCTTCAGGAACTTTCCTCATTCCTGAAGAAGGGCTTATGCCCGAAACGTTGATTCTCCTGTTCCCTGGGTGCTGCCTGACCTGCTGCGCTTTTCCAGCAACACATTTTCAGTTCTGATCTCCAGCATCTGCAGACCTCACTTTCTCCTCTCAGTATTCTGTAAGTTTTGATCAGATCCAACCCTCATCCTAAAAACTCCATCGAGTACAGGTGCAGAATCCTCAACCAACACGTCCTTCCTTAGATACAGGGCTCAAAACTGCTCACAAAATTCCAAATGTTGCTCTATTCCTGATGAAGGGCTTTTGCCCGAAACATCGATTTTCCTGCTCCTCTGATGCTGCCTGACCTACTGTGCTTTTCCAGCACCACGCTGATCTAAACTTTTGCCTATATTCCAAATGTTATTTGTACTCCAAATGTATTCCTAATGAGAGATCCTCCACAGCATGCTTCACCATCACACTGACTGTGAGGAACATATAAGAAACAGGAAGGTGCAAGGGAGAGATCCTTTGGAATCTGGAGGGTATAGGAGTAGGAAACAAAGCCATTGCTGATGAACCTCTGGCTATGAATGGCTATTCAAGAGTGGAACTTTGTGAGTGTAACCTCACTGAGCAATGAAGAGTTTTGAAGGGGTTTGGTGTGGTCAGGTGTGTCAGAGGCTGCAAGAAGTTTATGAATGATGAGGAAAGAGAGTTGATTTTGTCATTTTGACTAGATCACAGGCTCTTGGCTCAAGTGCAATCCTACTTACTGGGTTGAGCATGGATCAAGTTTTGTGTAATGCCAATGCATCAAGAACTTGTTGGGGTTGTTGCGGGGGGGGAGTGGGGGGGGGGGGGGGGGGGAGGTGGAGGAGTGGAATTGATAGGTTTGAGCAAGTGCTATATCTGAGGCATGGAAACCTTGAACATTAGCAATTAAGGTAGAGAGCTGGAAAGGATATTCAGTGACCAGTGCACCTACTATTCGGGAAATCAGTAGCACATAACAGGGGTCAGATTAGCTCGGTTGGTTGGATGAATGGTTTGTGATGCAGGGTAACACCAACAGCTTTGATTCCCACACTGGCTGAGGTCACCATAAAGGATTCTTCTTCCCAAACCTCTCCCCCGATCCGCGGTGCAGTGACGTTCAGGTCAAACCACCACCAGCCATCTCTGTAATGGGAGAGCAGCCCGATGGTGACTTTACCTTTTAGCATGCTAACTCCTTGATTGGAAAGCAATGAGTGAAATGTAGCCGGCCTGCACTGAATATGTAAGATTGCTGATTAGTACTTCACATTGGCAACTATCTTCCTCCACACTCGTAGAACATAAGGGACAGGAGCAAAGAAAGACCACTTGGTGCTTTGAGCAACATAGCTGATCCTCGAGCTCAACTCCAATTTCCCATCTTATCCATTTGTCCAGTGACTCCCTTCCTGCCCAGATATCCATGAACCTCACTTTCGGAAATAATCAGTAACTGAGCATCCCTCGTCCTCTGGGATGTATGCAACTCTCAGAGGTAATCCTTGCTCATAGCCGTAGCACAGGGTTTGATGAAGTGGTGGGAATATAGCAGGAAGTCAACCTACGTTGGCCAACCCATTCCTTACAGAGCCATTAACTGGGTCATGAGCAACTTCCTCAGTCAAATTGGGTGTTGGAAATGGCAAAACAAAATCGCCAAATAGAAACATAGGTGTGGACAGCAGGTCATTTATGGGGTAACAGTTATATTGTGATTCTTATCCTGGATTTCAATTTATTGAGAATGACTTGACAATAATAGGAAATTTTCTAAGCTGTCTCCAGTAATGAACCGTCTCCACTATGTTGCAAATTAATTAACTCCAATCAGGCTTTCATTCTGTATGCAAATCAGCCGAACTAAATTAAACATTTTCCACATTAATGAAAAGAAGGATTACCGATCTACGCAGCATGCTTTAATACACTTGTTTAAATGGGGTGACTGAGGGTCTAGGCCAGAAATCCAGAGCTGGTCAGAGATACGAGGTAAACGAAGTTCTGATTTTCTGTGTTTTGAGAAGTTTGTCTTGGATTCACTTATTGACTAACAGCGCCATCTAGCAGTATTACAAAGGAATGGTTCACTTTGTTTACAAGACCAATTGCAAATACAAGACCAGTTCAATCTTAGTAAAACATTGCAAGGGTTTGTCAGAAAATGTTCCATTTTGTTCTGAATAACATGTCTTCACACACAAAGATAAAAATCACACAACACCAGGTTGTAGTCCAACAGGTTTAATTGGAAGTACACTAGCTTTCGGAGCGACGCTCCTTCATCAGGTGATAGTGCGTCGCTCCGAAAGCTAGTGTGCTTCCAATTAAACCTGTTGGACTATAACCTGGTGTTGTGTGATTTTTAACTTTGTACACCCCAGTCCAACACCAGCATCTCCCGAATCACACAAAGATACATTTGGTATCCCTTCCTATTGCAGTCCTGGTTGATCTATCATTCAACACTCCAGAGCTACCAAAACAGTTCAACAAACTATGACATTTTTTTTAAAATGTGCCTTTATTTCCAGTGACAGATTACATTCAAGATGGACAGTACAAACACAGGCCCCACCCTGAACCTTGTAAATCAAAGAATGCAGTCTGTGAGGGTGGCACTACCTGTGGGACAGTCATTCTGCCAGCCTCCATGCCATAGCCTTATCTGTGCCCAAGTATTCATTGAGGTAGGACATACATTGTCCACCAGACTGCAAGAGACTGAACTGTCTATGGTCTGGAGAGCATAGACCTTATGGGGAATAACATTTACCTTGTTACATTTAACAGGAAGTGATAGGATGGAGCAGGGGTAGTGGTAATGTCACTAGACTGGCACTCCAGGACCTCAGGAAATGTCTTCAATACTGAGGGAGTGCTGCACTATCAGAGGGTCAGTACTGAGGGAGTACCACACTGTCAAAGGATCCATACTGAGGGAATGCCCACTGTCCCTTAGTACTGACCCTCTGTCAGTGCGGCACTCTCTCAGTACTGATCCGCTGACAGTGCGGTACTCCTTTAGTACTGACCCTCAAACAGTGCGGCACTCCCTTAGTATTGACACTCTGTCAGTGCAGGACTCCCTCAGTACTGACCCTCCAAAAGTGCAACACTCCTTCAGTACTGACCCTCTGACAGTGCAGCACTCTCTCAGTACTGACCCCCTGACAGTGCAGGACTCCCTCAGTACTGACCCTCTGACAGTGCAGCACTCTCTCAGTACTGACCCCCTGACAGTGCAGGACTCCCTCAGTACTGACCCCCTGACAGTGCAGGACTCCCTTAGTATGGACCTTCTGACAGTGCGGCACTCCCTCAGTATTGACACTCTGTCAGTGCAGGACTCCCTCAGTACTGACCCTCCAATAGTGCAACACTCCTTCAGTACTGATCCTCTGCCAGTGCAGCACTCCCTCAGTACTGACCCTCCAATAGTGCAGCACTCCCTCAGTACTGACCCTCCAATAGTGCAGCACCCCCTCAGTATTGACCCTCAGAAAGTGCAGGACTCCCTCAGTACTGATCCTCTGACACTGCGGCACTCCGTCAGTACTGACCCTCCAATACTGCAGTACTCAGTACTGATCCTCTGACAGTGCAGCACTCCCTCAGTACTGATCCTCTGGTAGTACAGTACTCCTTTATTACTGACCCTCTGTCAGTGCGGCACACCCTCAGTACTGATCCTCTGACACTGCGGCACTCCGTCAGTACTGACCCTCTGACTCCTTTAGTACTGATCCTCTGACAGTGCAGCACTCCCTCAGTACTGACCTTCTGTCACTGCAGCACTCCCTCAGTACTGATCCTCTGACAGTGCTGTACACCTATATTACTGACCCTCTGTCAGTGCGGCACTCCTTCAGTACTGATCCTCTGACAGCGCGGTACAACTTTAGTACTGACCCTCTGACAGTGCAGCACTCCCTCAGTACTGACCCTCTGTCAGTGCAGGACTTCTTCAGTACTGACCCTCCAATACTGCAGTACTCAGTACTGATCCTCTGACAGTGCAGCACTCTCTCAGTACTGACACCCTGACAGTGCGGTACTCCTTTATTACTGACCCTCTGTCAGTGCGGCACTCCCTCAGTACTGATCCTCTGACAGTGCGGTACTCCTTTAGTACTGATCCTGTGACAGTGCGGCACTCCCTCAGTACTGATCCTCAGACAGTGCTTACTCCTTTATTACTGATCTTCTATCACTGCGGCACTCCCTCAGTACTGATCCTCTGACACTGTGGCACTACCTCAGTACTGATCCTCTGACACTGCGGCACTCCCTCAGTACTGATCCTCTGACACTGTGGCACTACCTCAGTACTGATCCTCTGACACTGCGGCACTCCCTCAGTACTGACCCTCTGACAGTGCATTACTCCTTTAGTACTGACCCTCTGTCACTGCGGCACTCCCTCAGTACTGATCCTCTGACAGTGCGGCACTCGCTCAGTACTGAACTTCTGTCACTGCGGCACTCCCTCAGTACTAATCCTCTGACAGTGCGGTACTCATTTAGTACTGACCCTCAGACAGTGCGCCACTCCCTCAGTACTGACCCTCTGTCAGTGCAGGACCCCTCAGTACTGACCCTCTGTCAGTGCAGGACTCCCTCAGTACTAACCCTCCAATACTGCAGCAATCAGTACTGACCCCCTGACAATGCAGCACTCTCTCTGTACTGACCCGCTGACAGTGCGGTACTCCTTTATGACTGACCCTCTGACAGTACGGCACTCCCTCAGTACTGATCCTCTGACAGTACGGTACACCTTTTGTACAGACCCTCTGACAGTGCGGCACACTCTCAGTACTGATCCTCTGTCAGTGCGGTATTCCTTTATTACTGACCCTCTGTCAGTGCGGCACTCCCTCAGTACTGATCCTCTGACAGTGCGGTACTACTTTAGTTCTGATCCTCTGACAGTGCGGCACTCCTTCAGTACTGACCCTCTGTCAGTGCGGTATTCCTTTATGACTGACCGTCTGACAGTGCGGCATTCCCTCAGTACTGATCCTCTGACAGTGCAGTACACCGTTAGTACTGACCCACTGACAGTGCGGCACTCCCTCAGTACTGACCCTCTGTCAGTGCGGTATTCATTTATTACTGATCCTCTGACAGTGCAGCACTCCCTCAGTACTGTCCCTCTGTCAGTGCAGTACTTATTTATTACTGACCCTCAGACAGTGCGGCACTCCCTCAGTACTGATCCTCTGACAGCGTGGTATTCCTTTAGTACTGACCCTCAGACAGTGCGGCACTCCCTCAGTACTGACCCTCTGTCAGTGCAGTATTCCCTCAGTACTGACCCTCTGACATTGCAGTACACCATTGTACTGACCCCCTGACAGTGCCGCATTCCCTCAGTTCTGACCATCTGACAGTGTAACACCACCTCATACTGACCCCCTGCCAGTGCCACACCCCCTCAGTTCTGTCCATCTGACAGTCCCCTGCAGTACTGACCCACTGACAGTGCAGCACTCCCTCAGTATTGACCTCCTGACAGTGCAGCACTACCTCAGTACTGACCCCCTAACAGTGCCGCACTCCCTCAGTTCTGATCATCTGACAGTCCCCTGCAGTACTGACCCACTGACAGTGCAGCACTCCCTCAGTACTGACCCCCTGACAGTGCAGCACTACCTCAGTACTGACCCCTAACAGTGCCGCACTCCCTCAGTTCTGATCCTCTGACAGTGTGGTACTCCCTCAGTGCTGGCCCTCTTACAGTGCTACACTCCCTCAGTGCTGAGCCTCTGACAATACGGCGCTACCTTAGTACAGACCCTCTGACAGTCCAGCATTCCTCTGCATTGATCCATTATCTGACCATCTGACAGTCCCCTGCAGTACTGACCCACTGACAGTGCAGTACTCCCTCAGTACTGATCCACAGACAGTGCGGTACTCCCTCAGTACTGATCCTCTGACAGTGCGGCACTCCTTCAGTACTGATCCTCCGACAGTGCAGGAGTCCCTCAGTACTGATCCTCTGACAGTGTGGTACTGCTTCAGTACAGACCCTCCATCATTTCAGCACTCCCTCAATTTCCCTCTGACAGTGTAGTGCTCCCTCAATACTAAACCTCTAACAGTGTGGCACTCCCTCAATACTGACCCTTTAACAGTGTTGTACTTCCTCAGTAGTGACCCTCCATCAGCGCAGTGCTCCCTCAGTACAGACAATCTGATAGTGCTATACTCCCTCAGCACTGATCCTCTGACAGTGCGGTACTCCCTCAGTACTGACCCTCTGTCAGTGCAGTACTCCCTCAGTACTGACCCTCTGATAGTGCAGTACTCCCTCAGCACTGATCCTCCGACAGTGCGATACTCCCTCAGTACTGATCCTCTGACAGTGCGGCACTCCCTCAGTACTGATCCTCTGACAGTGCAGTATTCCCTCAGTATTGATCTTCTGACAGTGCGGCACTCCTTCAGTACTGATCCACCGACAGTGCGGTACTCCCTCAGTACTGACCCTCTGACAGTGCGGTACTCCCTCAGTATTGATCCTCTGACAGTGTGGTACTCCCTCAGTGCTGGCCCTCTTACAGTGCTACCCTCCCTCAGTGCTGAGCCTCTGACAATACGGCGCTACCTTAGTACTGACCCTCTGACAGTACTGCACTCCCTTGGTATTGACCCTGTGATTGTGTAGCACTCCCTCAGCACTAACCCTCCAACATGGTAGATGACAAAATTTAAATCCAATCAAATGTGCAGTAAAGGGCTGGCTGAAGGACAACAGTGTATTGTTGTCAACACTGTAAATTGTTGTAAAAATCCATCTTTTCACTAATGTGGTTTTGGGATGGAAAATCTGCTGTGTTCATCTGCTCTGGCCTACATGTAACTCCAGACCTGCAGCAATGGGGTTGTTTCATAATCACCCTCAGAGCAATTAGGGATGGTCAATAGATTCTGACTTAGCCAGTGATGACCATCTCCCGTGAACTGATTAAAAACAACAACCTTTTCTGTTTTATTATCGGGATTGCCATCCTTTAGAATATAGAACATAGAACAGTACAGCACAGAACAGGCCCTTCAGCTCACGATGTTGTGCCGACCACTGATCCTCATGTATGCACCCTCAAATTTCTGTGACCATATGTATGTCGAGGAGTCTCTTAAATGTCCCCAATGACCCTGCCACCACAACTGCTGCTGGCAACGCATTGCATGCTCTCACAACTCTCTGTGCAAAGAACCCACCTCTGACATCCCCTCTATACTTTCCTCCAACCAGCTTAAAACTATGACCCCTCGTGTTAATCATTTCTGCCCTGGGAAATAGTCTCTGGCTATCAACTCTATCTATGCCTCTCATTACCTTGTATACCTCAATTAGGTCCCCTCTTCTCCTCCTTTTCTCCAATGAAAAAAGTCCGAGCTCAGTCAACCTCTCCTCATAAGTTAAGCCCTCCAGTCCAGGCAGCATCCTGGTAAACCTCCTCTGAATCTGCTCCAAAGAATCCACATCTTTCCTATAATAGGGCGACCAGAACTGGACGCAGTATTCCAAGTGCGGTCTAACCAAAGTTTTATAGAGCTGCAACAAGATCTCACAACTTTTAAACTCAATCCCCCTGTTAATGAAAGCCAAAACACCATATGCTTTCTTAACAACCCTGTCCACTTGGGTGGCCATTTTAAGGGATCTATGTACCTGCACACCAAGATCCCTCTGTTTCTCCACACTGCCAAGAATCCTATCCTTAATCCTGTACTCAGCTTTCAAATTCGACTTTCCAAAATGCATCACCTCACATTTATCCAGGTTGAACTTCATCTGCCACCTCTCAGCCCATCTCTGCATCCTGTCAATGTCCCGCTGCAGCCCTCTATACTGTCAACGACACCTCCAACCTTTGTATCGTCTGCAAACTTGCTGACCCATCCTTCAATCCCCTCATCCAAGTCATTAATAAAAATTACAAACAGTAGAGGCCCAAGGACAGAGCCCTTTGGAACACCACTCACCACAGACTTCCAGGAGAATATTTTCCTTCTACTACCACTCGCTGTCTTCTGTTGGCCAGCCAATTCTGTATCCAGACAGCTAAGTTCCCCTGTATCCCATTCCTCCTGACCTTCTGAATGAGCCTACCATGGGGAACCTTATTAAATGCCTTGCTGAAGTCCATATACACCACATCCACAGCTCGACCCTCATCAACTTTTCTAGTCACATCATCAAAGAACTCGATAAGGTTTGTGAGGCATGACCTGCCCCTCACAAAGCTGTGTTGACTGCATTTAATCAAGCCATGCTCTTCCAGATGGTCATAAATCCTATCCCTCAGAATCCTTTCTAACACCTTGCAGACGACAGACGTGAGACTTACTGGCCTGTAATTGCCGGGGATTTCACTATTTCCTTTCTTGAAGAGAGGAATTACATTTGCCTCTCTCCAGTCCTCAGGTACGACTCCAGTGGAGAGCAAGGATGCAAAGATCTTCGCAAGTGGTGAAGCAATTGCATTTCTCGTTTCCCAAAGCAGCCGAGGACAAATCTGGTCAGGGCCTGGCGACTTGTCAATCTTAACGTTTGACAAAATTTGCAGCACGTCAGCTTCCTCTATCTCTATCCATTTCAGCATGCACATCTGCTCTTCAAAGGTTTCATTCACTACAAAGTTTGTTTCTTTCGTAAAGACAGTACCAAAAAACTCATTGAGGGCTTCCCCTACCTCCTTAGACTCCACACACAAATTCCCTATGCTATCCCTGATCGGCCCTACTCTTTCTTTGACCATTCTCTTATTCCTCACATAAGTGTAAAATGCCTTTGTGTTCTCCCTAATCCATTCTGCCAAGCCTTTCTCATTCCCCCTCCTGGCTCTCCTCAGACCATTTTTGAGCAATTCCTCGCCTGCCTGTAATCCTCTAGAGCTGAGCTTGACCCTAGCTTCCTCCACCTTATGTAAGCTACCTTTTTCCTTTTGACGAGAAGCTCCACCGCTCTCATCATCCAAGGTTCCTTTACCTTTCCCCTTCTTGCCTGTCTCAGAGGGACATATTTATTCATCACTTGCAACAACTGTTCCTTAAACAGTCTCCACATGTCTATAGTGCCTTTACCATGGAACAATTGCTCCCAATCCATGCTTCCTAACTCATGTCTAATCGCATGATAGTTTCCTCTTCCCCAATTAAATATCCTCCCATTTTGCCTAATCCTCTCCTTCTCCATAGCTAAGTAGAATGTGAGGCAGTTGTGGTCACTATCACCAAAATGCTCTCCCATCACAAGATCTGATACCTGCCCCAGCTCGTTTCCGAGCACCAAGTCTAGAATGGCCTCTCCCCTCGTCGGCCTGTCAATGTACTGAGTTAGGAAACCCTCCTGAACACACCTTACAAAAACAGCTCCATTCAAATCTTCTGCTCGAAGGAGGTTCCAATCAATATTGGGAAAGTTAAAGTCACCCATTACAACAACCCTACTATGTCCACACTTTTCCAAAATCTGCTGACCTATGCTTACTTCCATCTCCCTGCTGCTATTGGGGGGCCTGTAGTAAACCCCTAACGAGGTGACTGCTCCCTTGCTGTTCCTAATTTCCACCCATACTGACTCGGTAGGCAGATCTTCCTCGACAATGGAAGCTTCTGTAGCTGTGATACTTTCTTTTGTGTGGATCACACTGGGTAACTCAATGTATCCTGAAAGAGTTAACAGAAAAGGTAGCAAGGAAAATATAGTAAAATAGGTATCTAGGCAACGGAGGGCAAATAACTGGAAGGGTCTCTTCAGAAATAAGAGCACTTGAGCTGATCTGTAAGGTGGGGTGACATGTCATATCTACAAAGTTTCCTTCCCCAGGATGTGGAGTAAGGAGATAGATCTTTAAAATAACGTAAATGAGCCACTTCTGAAAATAATGATTGCCAAAGCTAAAAATCTCAAATAAACAAAGTAAGTGGAAGATGTGGGTAAGAGATTAAATGATGCTGCTGACTTCCTGTCACTAAGGTGTCCCATGTTCTAAGCTCTGCTGTGTGTATAACAACTGGAGGGAATTGATATGCAAAAGCTTTGCAGCTCAGACAAGTATGGAACAAGCTTTCACAATCTGAAAACAACTTGGATATTTCAAGAACCCAACAGCCACACAGTGGCAACCAACTCTGGCTTTCAGTTCAGGAGACAGAGGTTTAGCCAGTGACAGCACCCAGGAGGAAGCTTCCCACAAACCAAAAGTGGCGAGAGAAATTTAGTTGTCAGCATTCAATGCAGTTTTTAACTATTTCGGTTCAGTCTCTCTGGCGTTCCATCCTGGCTTCCTTGACCACCTCCAGCAGCTGTGGATTAGCAAACAAAAATATGATAAATCTGGACCATCCATCGTCCATCACAAATGTCCCGAAGCAGTCTGTAATGTTACTATAAGTGCAAGAGATAAATTGATATGGCTTTAGTGCTTGTCTCAGGAATAAGAACTGGAACAGTGAAGGTGATAGTGGCATTTTTTGGTAACAGGTATCCCAGAGGTTCTGCAATGCATTTATGGTATGAATTTAGTTAAAAATCACACAACACCAGGTTATAGTCCAACATATTTATTTGGAAGCACTCGCTTTCGGAGCGCTGCTCCTTCATCAGGTGGTTGTGATGAAGGAGCGGCGCTCTGAAAGCTAGTGCTTCCAAATAAGCATGTTGGACTATAACCTGGTGTTGTGTGATTTTTAACTTTGTAAACCCCAGTCCAACACCAGCATCTCCAAATCAAGGAATGAATTGTACATCTAGTCTTTCCAAAATATTGATGTAAAGGATTGCATTGTCTAAAGTTATTGAAGGCTCTGTGTTGGCTGCTAAGAAATGGGAGTAAATATTTAACCTTGTGTGATATTGCTCACATGTAAATTATGTAACTGAAAAATGTCCTGTTTTGTACTTTCTGCCTTAAATTTTCCATCCTTTTTCAATTTTGGTATGCAAAAAGCTTTACCTTCAGACAAAGATAAGTGAGTTTGCATCCCCTGGGCACGAGATGGACAGTTAAATGTGGGTGCCCTTCCTGAAGAAGGGCTTATGCCCGAAACGTCGATTCTCCTGTTCCCTGGATGCTGCCTGACCTTCTGCGCTTTTCCAGCAACACATTTTCAGCTCTGATCTCCAGCATCTGCAGACCTCACTTTCTCCTCAAATGTGGGTGATGCCAATTTGTGGGACCGACACTGAGTAGTAAAGTGTACATGTGTGAACGGGAGAGAAACAAAATTCACAACTTGAGTTATTCAAGTCATTTCAAACGTCAATCAACATCCACTTCACCATCCATTGACTCTATCTATGCTTCCTGTTGCCTTGGGAAAGCAGCCAATATAATCAAATAGCCTCCCACCCCGGTTATATTTTTTTATAAACTCTTCCATCCGGCGGCAAATTTAAACGTTTGTATACACATATGAACGGATTCAAGAACAGCTTCTTCCTCTCTGTCATCAGAGTTCTGAACAGACCTGTCAAACTTTCAATATAACGTTGATGTCGCTCTCTGGGCACCTTCTCTGCAGCTGCAACATTGTATTCCTCTCTCTATTCTATTACCCTGAGGCACTTTGTACGGTATGGCCTGCCACACAAAACAAAACTTTTCACTGTACCAAGGGACATGTGACAATAATAAATCAAATCATATCAACCCAGCCTGACATTATTATTGCAAGTAAAAGGGAAAATGCTTAGGTAATCTCAAAGACCTGCAAATAATTCATTGTCAGTGGGTTCTGTGCATTTCTTAAATAAAAACTGCTCAGTTACAGAGAAGTATCGACTGGTCAAAGAGTGATATCAACAGTCACTCTTTCACCTTTTCAACTTGAGCAGGGTTCAGAGAGAGTTGGGAATGAGTCACAAAAGAAGATGTCGCATCTAAAAATAGGAATCAAAATTTATATCAGCAGAAAAGCCACTCGTATGACAATTGGAAACTACAAAGCTCTCCAAAAGTACAAAACAGCCTTAAAACCAACCATGTAACAGAGACACTACCAATTCAGGTAACAGACCCACTTTCACTCAAAGCAGTGCTGTTGTGAGATGTTTAATCCTCTTCATATTTACTTTGAGAATTAATCTCTGATGGTAATTTAATAGCTGCTGATGGATTTTACAAAAAATGCCACTGTGGTACTTTACTCCACCATAAAGGATTGAACAAGCAGCAAAGTCCATGATGTGAACTCCACTCAGGAGTGCAAAATGTGGAAGATTACAATTTTACATGGCTTAACTGGGACTAACATTGTACTAGGCAGACAGTTGCACTGACTGTTTGCTTAAGGTCACCTGATAAATTTGTTCTTTAGAATTGGAACTCTGTTTCAGTTCACACACTCACTGATCAATGAGAGGGTTGGAGGGATTGGAGGGGATGATGGGAGACCTTTGGTTAGATGATGAGAAAGTGACCCCAAGACCTGGAACATCTCATTCCTTTTCAGTATGATTTGCAGCCCTGAATATTAATTAAATTCTTGACACTCTCCCTCAGCTGTGGAAAATCCAGGGCAACACATATAATGCAGTAACTTTAATTGAGAAACCATCCCACTTAGGTAGTCACACAAGGACAGGGAATGTGATACACCCTCCATACTGAAAAACTCAGGGAATGTGACACAGCCTCGATACTGTAAAACTCAGGGAATGCGACACACCCTGCATACAGTAAAACTCAGAGAATGTGATACACCCCATCCTTGAGCCTTACGTCCTACCATGTCCAACTTCTAACTTAATGTTACATTTGATCATTTAGCAGTGATGATAATCGGGATAATTGAATGAAGCTGTGATCTAATTGTATCAGGGTATAACTTCAATCATCTAGTCGGGTCTGGGAGGGATGCCCAAAACCAAATTGAACTGAGGAAGTGGCAAGGGTTAAATGTTAATTAAGGGATAACTTGGTGTGAACTTGACTGGGTAAACAGATAGGGGTGGGAGTTTTGTAATGTGTGAACTGGAATATCACATGCCTGGACTCTGTTTAACCTTTCACATCCAGTGTTTCAGGCAGGTGACAGGAAGATGATGGCCTAGTCATGTTATCATTAGACTGCTAATCCATAAAACCTAGTAATGTTCTGAGGACTTGAGTTCAAATCCCACCTTAACAGATGGTAGAGCTGAAATTGAATAAAAACCTGGAGTGAACAGTCTAATGATAACCATTGGTGATTCTCAAGAAGGGCAAAATCCCTCTTGTTCACTTATGACCTTTCATGAAGGAATCTACCATCCTTAACTGATCTGGCCTATGAGTGACTCAAGACCCACAGCAACATGATCAATTTTTTACTACTGATACACTCAGTTAAAATAAAGAAGGTAGCCAGATATTTGTAAGTCAAAGACCGGAAGCTAAGCATTATTTTGATTTGGAGAAACGTTCTGACAGATGGCTGAATCAAAATCTAAGGTTTTGGAGAATGGATACAAACCTATTTTGTGAACAAGGCCCTTATAGCTTGTGACTCGTGTTATTACTTTACTGAAGAGTAATGAAGGCAGGGTATGGTCCTGCCTCTTTCACTGCACTACAAAAACAGGAGAAAGAGCAAAGGTTTTTGCAGAATTGGAGATTGATGAATGGACATGGATGAACATTTGGTATTTTGTTAACTTTCAGGCATAAAATTTACCCAAAAGGTGATTTCCTAATTCACAGATGCAGAAGGGATCTTATTAATTTTGTGGGATGTGGGTGTCGCTGGCTGGGCCAGCATTTATTGCCCATCCCTAGTTGCCCTTGAGAAGGTGGTGGTGAGCTGCCTTCTTGAACTGCTGCAGTCCACCTTCTGTGGGTCGATCCACATCACTATTAGGGAGGGAACTCCAGAATTTTGACCCAGAAACAGTGAAGGAACGGCGATATGTTTTCAAGTCAGGAAGGTGAGTGGCTTGGAGGAGAACTTGAAGATGGTGCCGTTCCCATATATCTGCTGCTCTTGTCCTTCCAGGTGGAAGTGGTCGTGGGTTTGGAAGGTCGTGTCTAAGGATCTTTGGTGAATTTCTGCAGTGCATCTTGTAGATAGTACACACTGCTGCTACTGAGCATTGGTGGTGGGGGGAGTGCTTGTGAATGTGGTGCCAATCAAGTGGTCTGCTTTGTCCTGGATGGCCTCAAGCTTCTTGACTGTTGTTGGAGCTGTACCCATCCAGGCAAGTGGGGAGTATTCCTTCACACTCTTGGCTTGTGCTTTGTAGACGGTGGACAGGCTTTGGGGAGTCAGGAGGTGAGTTACTCACTGCAGTATTCCCAGCCTCCCACCTGCTCTTGTAGCCACTGTGTTTATGTGGCGAGTAAGTTAATTTTCTTGTCAATGATAACCCAAGATGCTGATAGTGGAAGATTCAGTGATGATATTGAATGTCAACATGTGGTGGTCAGATTGTCTCTTATTGATGATTGACATAGCCTGACGTGAATGGTGATTGCCAATTGTCAGTCCAAACCTGGATATTGCCCAGATCCTGTTACATTTGAACTGGACTGCTTCAGTATCTGAGGAGTTATGAATGGTGCTGAACATTGTGCAATCATCAGTCAACACCCGCACTTCTGACCTTATGATGGAGGAAAGGTGATTGATGAAGCAGCTGAAGATAGTTGAACATAGGACACCACCATGAGGAACTCCTGATTTGGAGGTGCCGGTGTTGGACTGGGGTGCACAAAGTTAAAAATCACACAATACCAGGTTATAGTCCAACAGGTTTATTTGGAAGCACTAGCTTTCACAGCGCTGCTCCTTCATCAGGTGGGTGTGGAGGAACTCCTTCAGAGATGTCCTGGAGCTGAGATGAATGACATCCAACAACCACAACCATCTTCCTATGTGTCAGTTATGACTCCAACTGCAAGAGAGTTTTCCCTCGATACCCATTGATTCCAGCTTTGCGAAGACTCCTTGATGCAACACTCAGTCGAATGCAGCCTTAATGCCAAGGGCCATCACTCTCACCTCACTTCAGGAATTCAGCTCTTTCGTCCAGGTTTGAACCAAGGCTGTAATGAGGTCAGGAGCTGAGTGACCCCAGCAGAACTCAAACTGGGTATCACTGAGCAAGTTATTGCTGAGCTGGTGCTGCTAAATAGCACTGCCGATGACATCTTCCATCATTTTACTGATGACCGAGAGTAGACTGATGGGGCGATAATTGGTCAACTTAGATTTGTACTGCTTTTTCTAGCAGCTATGTCCTTTAGGACCTGACCAGCTCAATCAGTAGTACTGCTATAAAGTCACTCTTGGTGGTGGACATTGACATCCCCCACCCAGAGTACATGTTGTGACCTTACCATCCTCAGTTCTTCCTCTGAGAAGTACCGAGTCATCGGGCCGAGGAAGGGCGGTACATGATAATCAGCAAGAGGTTTCATTGCTCATGAGACTTCATGAGCTTCTATCTGGGAGCTCCCCAGTGTGTACTGGCATTTATTACATTGAGTTTAGACAGACTGCTAGATTTGATGAGAGTCAAATTTGCAGATCAGCACACACTGGTTGAACAAATGTCAGAAGCGCTAACATTTCTTTGGAAAGCATTCGTTTCCAGCAATGTTCTCAGCACAAATGGGCAATTGGCCGTATGACAGTAGATGGACTGTTGATAGTCTTAATGAACTGATACCATCCTTAAACAGGTCACAAAGCACCAGCCCAAGAGAAGAAATTTAAGCAAGAGAAAATTAGGGGAAATGTTGACAATTTTGAGAAGCAACGATATTTCAGCGCTTGCAGTAAAAAAATGAATGTCAGAAGGGCCCAGAATGTAATCAATTAATGTCTGAGGTGTGACTGACAATATCACTATGTCATGAACTGTCAGGAATGGTATAATAGAGTACTCAAAATTAAACAAGAAATGGATGATTCAGAAGAATAAGATGGAGATATGGATCAAAGAGAGCATTTTATTGGTCATAAGACGGTTAAACCCTGTGATGTATGCACTGGTAGAGCATCTTTCAAATGTGCAGTGTTAGGTAGGGCTACACAGAGTCCCTATGGCCCATTGAGTTTGCACCAACCCTCAAAAGAGCATTCTACCCACCCCCACCCATCCCTGTAACCTCATACTGCCCATGGTTAACCCACCTAGCCTGCACATATCTGTACAATTTAGCATGGCCAATCCAACTAACCTGCACATGTTTGGACTGTGGGAGGAAACCAGAGCACAGCCACGCAGACACAGGGAGAATGTGCAAACTCCACACAGACAGTTGCCTGAGGGTGGGATCAAACCTGGGTCCCTGGCGCTGTGAGGCAGCAGTGCTAACTGCTGAGCCACCCAGTGTGTGAAATGGATGAGCAAAGGAACAAACCTTACGCTGAGAACAAAGTTTGGATGTTAGCCTGGCTTGCAGTATATGTACTTGCCATGTTCATTGCAACAGGAAGAACATCTTCATGTGATGCATCAACTCATCATAATAGGTGACAGTCATACATTGGTTCATTTCCCAGGGCAATGCCCTGCCCAATCAGAGGCAAACTTCACAGTTTCAAATTTTAACAGAGCCTGGCGGTTGACTGTCAATCATCAGTACTTAATGCATTCTCTAACAGTCAGTATCTCCAACAGTCAGAATCCACTTACCATCCCATCAGCACAAATATGTTCTCCATTCCAAACAACCTTGAAGGGTCCCATGTTGTGCAATTATTGGCCCAGGGAAGATTATTAATAAAGTTGGACAAATAATAGTTGCATAGCATGGGACCCAGACTGTTTGGGTACACCCTTCAAGGTTGTTTGAAATGGATTACAAATTTGCAGATTTGAAGTTGTGGAAATCAATATAGAATTCTCGGGGCTGCAAAGTGACTGAGTGGAAAATGAGATGTTGCTTCTCCAGCTTGTGGCGTGCTCCATTGGAAAACTGTAGCAGGCCAGGAATGAGAATATTATCAGTGGCATTCCATAAAGCAGTCATCCAGATTACGTTTGGTCACACCTATGTAAAGGAGATGATATTATGATCAGCGAATGCATTAGACCCGACTGAAAGATGTACAAGTCAAACAATGCTTTACCTCAAAGATGTGTTTGGGGGCCTTCGATGGTGAGGAGAGAGGAGATGAAATGGGTAAATGCTGCATCGTCTGCCATTGTTTGGAAGTTTGCTTGTAGAAGCCTTGTCTACTCATCTTCCCCTGTCATACCAGATGTGAAAATGTAACTGTTCTCTCTCCACAGAGGTTGCCAAAGCTGTTAAGTTCTCCAACCCTTCTTTGTATCAATTCAGATTTCCAGCATCTGCAATAGTTTGCTGCTTTTTAAGGACTGCAGTTTCCATCCCTACGATAACCTTGAACCAGTTGGGTCCCCATCATAAACTGGTTGTCCCATGGTCACCAATACTGATCTGAATTTTGTTTGGGTTTTATTTAAATAAATGAATTTAATGTCCCCAGCTACCAAGGAAACATTTCAACTTACTTGGTCCCCACTACTTGAAGCTGGGACAGGTTGCTACAAAGTGAGGCTGGAATCTCATCACCAAGTAACTCTCTATTTACACATGTACAGTACTTGACATTGATCCAGCTCCCTCAGAGCCAGCTCTCAGGGTGAACAGGATGTCTGACACATCTGTTTGTATCTGTCAGCCAGGGCTCCCTGATTGAACCAAATTAACAGCCCCAATCAGGGAACTCTGTGAGATCCGCCTGGCTGACCTTGTTACAATCACTCCACAAAATTAACCAGAACTGCCACTGAGATGCCTACTGGCAGTTATCCTTGGGTCAATTCATTTGAAGGAATTTCAATGAGCTCTCGGAGTGGTTTTTGTGGACCACAGAATTATACACTATTGAGCGTTAGCAATAGAATTAATCAACGTGCACTACAGTGTACAATATAAACTCCTATTTATGTATACAATGCAATAGCCAATTAACTATGAGAATCGCATATCACAATGTGATTCAAAATATTTGTAAAGTTACACATGGTTGACTTGATTCTGTTAAAGGCTTAGTTATAATCACTCACTAAGGTGCAGGTTTTGAGTCACTGTGGAGTCAGCCATGAAAGAAATCTCTCTTCACACATGCTCCAGGATGTACAGATTTAGCATCCATTGGTACTTCTTGAATTGAATTCACCCAAAGCAGTCACTCCCGTGTACAGCAGGAAGCTATCAACAACATGATCGGTTATATTCCCGGTCAAACAACATGCACTTTCACTTTCTTTGATCTCAGGTTGTGGATGTCACCATTCGCTGCCATTTTCTCATTACCCAAAGGGTAGTTTAGAGTCATAAGGCCATTAAATATAGGAGCAGAATCAGGCCATTTGGTCCACCGAGTCTGCTCTGCCATTCAATCATGGCTGATATGTTACTCAGGAGAAAGTGAGCACTGCAGATGCTGGAGATCAGAATCGAAAGTGAGGCACTGGAAAAGCACAGCAGGTCAGGCAGCATCCGAGGATGTGCCACACTTTCCACTCTGATATGTTTCTCAACCTCATTCTCCTGCCTTCACCCTGTAAGTGATTCCCTTAAGTCAGCCTTATTACCGAGAGGCCTAGATAGAGTGGACATGGCGAAGATGACTCCACTAGCAGGAGAGAGTAGGACCCGAGGGCACAGCCTCAGAGTGAAGGCACGACCCTTTAGAATTGAGATGAGGAGGAATTTCTTTAGCCAGAGGGTGGGGAATCTGTGGAACTCATTACCACAGGCAGCTGTAGAGGCCAAGTCATTGAGTATATTTAAGACAGAGGCAGATAGGTTCTTGATTAGGAAGGGGGTCAAGGGTTAGCGAGAGAAGGCTAGAGCATGGGGTTTAGAAACATATCATCCACAATTGAATGGTGGAGCAGACTTGATTGGCCAAATGGCCTAGTTCTGTTCCTATCTCTTAGGTCTTATTGCTGTGTGCTTGGAGTCACATGTCGGTGAGACCAGGTAAGAAGAGCAGATTTCCCTTCCCTGAAGGGCATTTTTATGAACAATTGACAGTGGTTATACGGTAGTTATTAGACTAGCAACCCATTGTAGATTTTTATTGAATCCGAATTTTACCCCTCTGCTGTGGTGGGATTTGAACCCATGACCTGACAGCAACCACCTGGGGTTCTGAATGATTAATCCAGTGCCATTGCAACAACACCACTGCCTTCCCAAATCGCATTTATTTTTAAAATGAGTAATTGCAGAATCTAATATTTAGAAGGAACAGGGTGTACAAAGACCTTTAGTGCAATGTTGACGTGACCTATTGTGAGATAATTCCAGCCAGCAATGGTTTCTGTCTGTGCCATCAGAATGAGCAACACTTTCTCGCCCCGCTGGCTTCAAATGGAATATTTGGCCACATTAAAGACCCTGAATGAAAAGCAGATTATCGAGAATACTGAAACACGAGTACTAAATATCCTTAAGCCTCTTTCCACTTCCCATCAAATCTGATTAATTAGTTTACAAAAACCCAACTGCAGCCAAAATGACGCAAAATAAAAATCCCATTTAATCAGCGAGTTGCAATCATGAGGAAAACAACCTTTTTCCCCTTTCTTTCAGGTTAATGGGATTTGTGTTGCCAAGTGAATTGATGAAACAGCCCATCTCTACGTTCTGTTGGACCAATATTATGCTAAATTGCCTGATGACAATGTCCATTTAGTGAAACGGTGTAGTTCTTCTGAAAAATCGAATTATCCAAAGAGCAGTGTTAATTTTAAACCCAATTAGGTAAAATAATTATTAAGCAGCTGTTAGTGAGGATAATAGACCTTTTAAAAGTAGCATTCTCCCTTTTACACTAATTAGATCTACTGGCTCTTTACAGGAAACAGGCAAAAGACATCGTCACCTCTGCCTGAGGTTTGACCTGGCTCAGACCCAGGAAATGCCTTTAGTCCAGTTAGAATTTAATGCCATCACATGACCATCTACCCTGCCCAGTTTAGCACTACACAGCACTACACTCTGAGTGTTGCCCCTCTCCTTACACCTTCCCCACCACCTATCCCGCACCTTTCCCAAACTGTGCTCCTTAGGAACTGAATTGTCGTGACAGCTAAATGAAATTTACACAGACGCTAAAACTGACCTTCCAGAATTCAATTTTTCTCACATTTGGCCAAACCTTGCCAATTGTGAACACAGTTAGCCAAGGAATTGTTGACGGTTATCTCCCATTTGGGAGTGAAGCCTTATGGTCAGATCAGAAATCAAAGCACTTGTGGCTGATGAAAGAACTTCAGAAGCTTAGCACAGATGTTACCTGGAGGCTATGTTCGTGAGTACATATTTAAGTATCTAAGGCTTAGTGTTACTGGAGTTGAGTTGCAGAAAGACAAGCAGCTAGCTATATTTAACCCACCACCGTCCCCTACTTAGCTGCCCAGGAAAATGTGTGAACAAGTACAATACTAATAGCGATAATGCCCCCACAGCAGAGACTTCCAGCATTGTGACCCAGCAGCAATATCAGAAACAGAAGATGCTGGGAGACTAAAAGGGAGTTTCGAGGTCGTGGCATTCCCATTAACACCAAGAAGGACATGTGTGGCAACATTAGGGGCTGGCTCAGCTAAATGGTGTCATATTTCCCCATCTCTCACCTCCTGCCTGATTGCAACAAGATGCATTTTTTTGGAGAATGAGTGTTTTAACTTCTCTGAGGTAACATACAAACATAAAACAAAACAGAAGTAGGCTTTAAACCTCTCATACCTACTCCACCATTTAGTAAGATCATAGCTGATCTGATTGTGACCTCAAATGCACATTCCTGCCTGAAATAATTCCACGAAGGCCATTATCTGTGTACCGTACATGACATTGGACCAGCTAGCTCAGAGCCAGATCCGAGAGTGAACAGAATCCCTGACACTCCTGTTTATTTATTTTTTTATTTTTTTATTTTCTTTTTTCTTTTTTTCTTTCGTTCTTTAATTTAACCCCCACACTACCACCTAAGTGCGGTAGTGCTTATTTTTTTTTCCCCAGCACCCATGGTGTGTGTGTGCAGGTGTGAGACACAGTGAAAGACACAAAGTGCACGAATCTTTATTCAATTTCCACCACCAGGAAGATAGGAAAACACCCGAGTGGCCAGTGACAAACACTGCCCTTCACATCAGTGCTACACTCCTGTTTATATCTGTCAGCCAGGGCTCCCTGATTGGACCAGATTACAGCCCCAATCAGGGAAGTCATATTCTACCCACCTGGCTAAACTCATTCCAATCACTCCATTACTTAATAAGAATTTATTTACCTCCGGCCTTGAAAATATTTATAGACTCAGCTTCCACTGCCTTTTCAGGAAAAGAGCTCCAAACACTCACAACCTTCTGAAAGTAAAAAACGCTCATCTCTGCTTTAAATGGATGACACCTGATTTTTAAACAGTGACTCCCCCCCCACCCCACCAGATCTAGATTCTCCCATGAGAGGAAGCATCCTCTCCCCCACCGCCCCCCCCCCCCCCGCCCCCGCCCCCCAGCAACTTGCCAAGACCTCTAAGGATTTTGCAAATTTCAATCAAGTTGCCTCTTACTCTTCTTAAATTTCATCAGATACAAGACTGACTGATCCAAATTTTCTTCATGAGATAACTCAGCCGTATTCTAGGTGGTGGTCTAGTAATCTTTTGCTGAGCTGCTTCTGATATATTTATATCATTCCTTAAAGGAGGGGGCTGATACTGCAGACAGTGCTCCAGATGTGGTGTCTCTAATGCCTTGTATAACTGAAACATAGCTTCCCTAGCTTTATATTCAATTCCCTCGTAATAACCTATAGCATTCTATTAGATTCCCTACTTACTTGCTGTACTTATTCGCCAGACTTTAATGATTCATGCACGAGAGCACCCAGATCCCTCTTCATCTCGGAGTTCGGTAATCCCCCACCACTTTCGTAATATTTGTCATTTTCATTCTTACAAAATTTCACAGTTTCCCGCATTATATTCCATGTGCCGAGTCTTTATTATGTCCATTTCAAAACTTACTTTCCTACCTATCTTTGTGCCATCAGCAAATTATCATCAAACAAAAGAGAAAATGGTAATTTTCACAATATCAGAAAGGTACACAACAAATGCTCACTCCACACACCCAGACACACACACACAGACACACATGCACGCACACACACACCCAGACACACACACACCCAGACACATACACACAGACACACACGCACACACACACACCCAGACACACACACACCCAGACACATACACATACACATACACACACACATACACACACACACCCCCAGACACATATACATACACACACACATACACACACAGCCACACACACACACACACCCAGACACATACACATACACACACATATACACACACATGCACACACAGACACAGACACACACGCACACACATGCACACACAGACACACACAGACACACACACACACGCACACACACCCAGACACACACACACTCACACGCACACACAGACACACACACTACACACACACACGATTCGTAGAAATGTAACATTGACTTAGATTATTAAGAGAGAACCAAGAAACAAGTTACTTGCTTAAATGGCCCTTGAAGTTGAAAAACGTTGCAGGCCAGATTGATTTGCTTTTGCTGCCTTGAAGACAAATGAAGATTGGCAGTTTCTGGCTGTTTAGCTGAAGTTATGGCCGAGATGCTATAATGAAAAAAAGTAATCTTGCAGATAAAATGACTAAGGCTTTTTTTTAACTGGCCATCATTTTGAGGCAGTGTTCTGTCTGGAAGTGATCTCCTTCTGGTTCTGGTCCCACCCTGACCTGCTAGTAACCTTCTGGATTAATAATGGGTTGACCCAAATTTTGGTCATTTCAATGCATTCCTATTGCCTACACAGTACATTGAAGCTGATGTGATAGATACAGAATGAGGAATTTCCTATCAACATGGTCATGATTAGCGCACTGGGCTGGCTTTTCAGAGGAACGGTAATCAGTTGCAAATTGCCCTCTCTCTTATGTAAATAAAAGCGCTGAATATCTGACAGGAAGTTCTGACCAAGGCTCCTTCACAAATTCAGCTCCATATTTTAAATCCGACAGTTCCTCATAGTGCAAGATTGTCAGAGGAAGGCCAGCCATGCCCCTTTATACAGCAGTCAGTTATGATATTCTGTGATTTAAATCTCCAGCATCAGAACAGCCCCTGTACTGGAGGGAGAGGAGTCGTGATTCCCATGTTTTATAGAACAAATCGGTCTTTATTCAGAGTTCTTTACTATACAGCATGAGCGAGGTTCCTCTTTTGACACTTTGGCTCTCTCAGCCACATATAACATTTTTATTCAACAATTGCATGCACTATCGGTGTTATTATTAGCCACACCTCCTTTTCTATATATCCAATCCTGTAAACACACGATCAATGATGGACAACACTATGGACAGTCCTGTGTTTCATGATATTTATCAGATATCTCCACCATTTGTCTTTGGGATCTTACAATGCATCTGACAATTATACTCCTTCCCAGACATTTACCAGCTGTATCATGTTAATTGCCAATAAACTGGATACTTACTTATCACTGAGAACTCTTACAAATTCGGTGTTACAATTTATATTCCCTACTAACCTTATGAGAAACGATATAAAAAGATACTAATTTCTATCAATTATCATAAAATTTGTAATCTCAGTTCCAATACAAAATTAGATAGTCACAGTTTATAGTTCTTCAACAAAGCTAACAAACTGGGAGGTGATTCTCTCTCACTCAACCTTGGGAGATCAAACAAACACAGTCTCTCTGCCTTGCAGCTGCACTTTACGAGCTCTGCTGTAAATTGGTTTTAAACCTGACGGTTAGTTCTTGATAAACCTTATTGTCTCTACTCTAAACATGCTTCATACTAATTTTTTTTACTTCAATAAGACGGCATTTATTCGAAGTTGAAAAGCGCGGCACTAGAAAAGCACAACAGGTCAGGCAGCATCCGAGGAGCAGGAGAATTGATCACTTCGGGGCTTTTGCCTGAAACATGGACTCTCCTGCTCCTCGGATGCTGTCTGACCAGCTGTGCTTTTCCAGTGCTGCACTTTTCGACTCTGATCTCCAGCATCTGCAATCCTCACTTTCTCCTCGCATTTATTTGAATTCCATTGCTGAGCATGAAATCCAATCACTCGCACAGCTTTTACCAAGTTATCAAAAGAAACTTATTTAGATTGTCAAGGTATAACAGGACATGACCTCACTGCCACCATTATCTTATAATTTGTCTCTGGCATCCTTCCCTTGATCTTTGGATGCAATGATCTGCACTTAAGCTGCAATTTTTGTTTTCCATGTTTAACAACCTCTTTTTCTCTAGTGGTCATCTAGTTACACCACTTGTTGCTCCATCTTCCCTGTTAATGGAGGAGCCTTTGTTCAACTATCTAAGGTTGGCTGTTCATAGGAGCTCAACTAAATCCCTGCATGTTATTTTGTGGGTTGCATTTTTAATTTCACAATACTCATATGGGTATGTTTAATATTAATGACAATTACCCAACGAATCTAGATTATTGTGGTATCATGCATTTCTTGCTAAACTACAATTTTCAGGCTGGCTTTTACTAGCCGTCTCCTATCAATGTTTCTCAAGGATGTTTTCTTATCAAAAAAAGCTTTTGTGCTCAGAGCTGCCTCTCTACAGAAATCTGATTAAATTATCTCACCAGAAACCCTTTATAACTGCCATTGAACATTTCATTATGCTACCCAGTACTCTGTATGGAGACCATAAGTCTGACTGTGAACACCTGCTATATGTAACTGCTCATCCCTTTTTCAGCCATCTTATGTCAGCTAAAAATCCCCAGGTGGCCATTTTGTCAATCTTAGTCATAGGCCGCTTCAACACCCTGTGAAAGGGAAGTATGTAAAGTAAGTTGATGAAGAATCACAGGAATTGAAACTTTGCTTTCTCTCTCCAGGTGCTGCCAGATCTGCTGAGTTTCACCAGCAATTTCTGTTTTGTTTCAGCATCCACATGTCTTTTAATTTATTTTATGGAAGTAAGTGTGAGGTTAGGATGTCCGGAGGACTGAGTGCAAGGTGGATAAAAGGGTATCAGGCTGGATAATAGGGTGCCAGGTGGGTAAGGTGATGCAAAGTGTTGAAGGGACGAGGTCCGTAATGGAGGACAGGCCAGGGTGGGGGGAGGCTATTAGAAGTTGACAGTGATTAGCAGGGGTGGTGTTTGGCATGTTTCAGACCCAGTGGCTGTTGGAGGGCACTGGGGGAGAGATCTGTGGTGAAAAAGCAATGGTGTGGTGAGGGGAGGTGTCGGGTTCTAGCAGAAGAAGGGTAGTGTTGGGTCATTCATCATTTTGGGGATATAAGGTGTCTGGGGAGATGTAATTGGAGAGGCCTGTGGCAAATTGGAAGGGGAGGGGGGGAGGTGTCAGGTGTGTACTTAACAGTTGAGCTAGGAGTTAGACTTGATTTTTAATAGTCAGATTTTTCCTGAGTTACTCTTTACTTAACCGCAGCAGAACTCTCTCAACTGAATAATATGATAAATAGATACTTTCAGAGGGGTCCAGGCATAGAGCAATTGCTCAGTAGAATCTTCAATTTCTCAGGAAATTCCCACAGAGGATTCCACAGGTTCCCAACCCTCAACTCCCATCTCTGTTGCAAAAATGATTGCCCTGACCATCAGAAAATCCAAGCCTTTAGTGACATCTCGCTTTCATGGGACTGAGAGCTCTGTTTGCCATTGTTTGTTAATCTCTTCCATTGAAATGGTAAGAAGTATTGAAGTGTGCGAATATCCACTTGGTGTGTGAAGTAATGTCTCAGGAATGGTATCCCTGTCTTTGAATCAAAACTACAAGAAGAAGTCACCTGACTTTCCAGTTTTGTGTGGATGCAGTGTCTATTGTTCCATGGTGGTTTCTTGTTAATGGTATGGTTTCCACTTCTCAATTAGTTTCATGGGTGTTGTACACCATACAAATAAACTTCAAATTCCTGCTTCTGAAAATCATTCCATTGCTTTAACTGTTATTGTTGTAAGATGCCCAGATCTGCCTGATTTTTAGAATGTGAGAAACATTGACCAAAACGTTCTCCTTGTGAAGATCTTCTTCCTACATGCTTGTGATCTATGGAGTTAAGATGCTGTCAAACTGCTGTTAGGTAGGAACCCCCAGGATTTTAACTCAGAAGCTTTAAAGGAACAGCTGTATGTATTCAGTAGGATGGTGCATTTTTCAGAGCAGAGTTTTGTTTGTATTGATATTTCCGATGGTGGCGCGTTGGCTCAGTGGTCAGCACTGCTACCTCACAGCACCAGGGACCTGGTTTCAATCCCACCCATGGGCGACTGTCTGTGTGGAGTTTGCACATTCTCCTTGTGTCCATGTCGGTTTCCTCCCGCAGTTCAAAGATGTCCAGGTTAGGTGGATTGGCCGTATTAAATTGCTCCATAATGTCCAGGGATGTGCAGTCCAGCTGAGTTAGCCATGGGGATAGGATAGGGGGTGGACGCTCTTCAGAGGATTAGCAAGGACTCGATGGGCTGAATGGCCTGCTTCCATGCTGCAGGGATTCTATGGCTGCTCTCTCCTGAAGTGGTCGATAAACCTTGCTGACTTACTCTTTCACATCAATCACAATGAGATGTTAATGGATTAGGTGGGTGTTTTGGCTGATAAATGCAGCCTGCTTTATTTTGGATTATGTAAAACACTTTGAGCGTTGCTGTGGCAGTGCCTGTTCAGACAAGTGGAGAATAGCATTAGGTTGTAATTCATGCCTGGGAGGTGGTGGCAAGAGTCCATACAGTCAGGGAGTGAAACCAAAAAAAGAGAAAATGCTGGAAAATCTCAGCAAGTCTGGCAGGATTTGTAAGGAGGGAAAAGAGCTGACGTTTCGAGTCTAACTGACCCTTTGTCAAAGTTTAAAAAAAAGGATGAATAGGGAGGTATTTATAGTCAGGGAGTGAGTCAGTCAGCACAGAAAGCTTTATTCCTTTTCTGCTCTTGCATCTAATCCTTTATGTGGCTGACCCAGTTAGGATTTTGGGCAGAGTGTTGATGTCTGGGTTTCCAACTATAGTAATGCCATTGAATGTAAAGAGAGATATTGTTGAAGGTGGAGTCAGAAAGGATCATATATTGCAGTCAGATGGAAGAGGGTCAAGTGGTTCCTTTTCTTTCCAACTTTCTTGACCAATTGCAATAATAGTTTACATTCTTCTTAGCACAAGACTATCCTTTTCTCTAATTTGAATATATTCTTGTTTCTTTACAGGCACAGTAAGGAGCAAATCTCAAGGTTTTCTTGAGTTAAAAAAGAAATCAAGTTAATTACCGGAAAAAAGATACAAGTCGCAGAACTGTAACAGCACAGAAAGAGGCCATTCTGCCCATTGTGCCTTATCTGGTTCCTTTGCCTGGTGCCAACTTCCTGTCTTTTCCCCATTCTCTCTGCATGCCATTTCTATCTAATCAATCATCCAATGCCCCTCTTGAATGGTCCAGTGGAACCTGCCTTCACCATATTCCTAGGCAGCACATTCCAGACCCAAACTACTCATTATGTGTAAAAGTTTTATCTCATACCACCCTTGCTTCATTTGTACATCACTTTAAATCTCTCCTCTTTTTTTCTTTTATGGGTGGAAACAGCTTCTCCCCATCTACTCTGTTGAGCCCACTTATGATTTTGAAACATCACACAGTCTTTGAGCAGTTACACACTCATGCAAATTTAGAAGGGGATAGCATTCAGTACAAAAGGAAGATTTAAGAATATATAGTTTAGAGTATTTTTTGTATTCTTGAGGCATCGGGCTTTAATCTGAGATGTGATTGGTTAGTTTGTTGCTTATACCATCACAGTAGAAGTGCAGGTTCATAGCTCCTTGAAAGTGGAGTCGCAGGCAGATAGGATAGTGAAGAAGGCGTTTGGTATGCTTTCCTTTATTGGTCAGAGTATTGAGTACAGGAGTTGGGAGGTCATGTTGCGGCTGTACAGGATATTGGTCAGGCCACTGTTGGAATATTGCGTGCAATTCTGATCTCCTTCCTATCGGAAAGATGTTGTGAAACTTAAAAGGGTTCAGAAAAGATTTACAAGGATGTTGCCAGGGTTGGAGGATTTGAGCTATAGGGAGAGGCTGAACAGGCTGGGGCTGTTTTCCCTGAAGCGTCGGAGGCTGAGGGGTGACCTTAAAGAGGTTTACAAAATTATGAGGGGCATGGATCGGATAAATAGGCAAAGTCTTTTTCCTGGGGTCGGGAAGTCCAGAACTAGAGGACATAGGTTTAGGGTGAGAGGGGAAAGATATAAAAGAGACCTAAGGGGCAACATTTTCACGCAGAGGGTGATACGTGTATGGAATGAGCTGCCAGAGGAAGTGGTGGAGGCTGGTACAATTCCAACATTTAAGAGGCATTGGATGGGTATATGAATAGGAAGGGTTTGGAGGGATATGGGCCGGGTGCTGGCAGGTGGGACTAGATTGGGTTGGGATATCTGGTCGGTATGGACAGGTTGGACCAAAGGGTCTGTTTCCATGCTGTACATCTCTATGACTCTAAATATTGCAGTTTTAAAAGTATTTAGTTTCCTGATTTTGTTTTCCTGTCAGTGCTGTAATTGAAGTGCTGAGGAAGGGTCACTGGACCTCAACATGTAAACTGACTTCTCTCCACAGATGCTGCCAGACCTACTGAGCTTTTCCAGCACTCTCTGCTTTTGTTAGTGCTGCAACTGGGTGCTTTTTGTCTTCAGACACAACGAGGGAGAGAGAGAGAGAGAGAGTCTTTTGCAATCTAAGTTCAGTTCTGCAGTCCGTTATCCATTGCTTCAGCCAAATAATAATCTTCCTGATATTCCAGCTTATTTGTATATTCCATTTGTCATCATGTCTAGATAGATGCTATTTCATCCCCAACATGTGAAGATCCTCATAGTGGTGTAAAGTGAAATACGAGATGAGGCTTTTTCATGTCTGTGTGGGGACCTGGCTGGTTCATTGCCCTTTGGTAGAATGTTTATAACTCAGGCTCTCTCAATTTCATGAAACGTGACAATCTGTGATTGTGACCACTAGGTGTCTTTGGTCCCTTCTAGATCCATTTCAGTCAATGGAAGTCGTAGACAATGGAATTCAAAGATTAGTGGTTGTATTTTGAATAAGCATTACTCTCATGTAATGAAAATGTTATTTATCACTTATCAACCCAAGCTAGGATTTTGTCCAGCCCTTATCACTTGTGGGAATGAACTGCTTGATAATCTGAGGAATTACAACTGGGATTGAATCTGTAATAACTGCCCTCTGAGAACAATAAATATGTTCCACATTCTTCAGTGCCAACTATCACTCTAATCACTGGTGACTCTCTCCCTTATCCCCATTAAATTTAATGTTAATTTTACATTTAGCTGGCTACTTCCTTGATGCCAAGTGCTGTCACACTTTCCTCCCATTTGTCCACGTGGAGATCAAGCCTGTTACAGAACCCAGAAGCAAATGGTCCTGATATAAACTGAACATCGGTGTACCAGTATTAGTGAATAGCTGTGGTAACAATGTGGATGACTTCTCCTATCAAGGATTCATTATTAAGATATCAATGATTCTTCTCCTCTCAAGATGCTCACCACCATCCAAGGCAAAGTAACTATTTATATGCCACCAATTCATCGTGCACTCCCTGTACCACTGGCACGCAATGGCAGCAGCGTGTAACATCTATATGTTGCCTTGTAGCAACTTAGAGCATAGGATCACACAATACGGAAACAGACCCTTCAGTCCATCTCATCCATTCCAACCAAGTTTCCCAAACTAAACTAGTCCCATTTGCCTGCATTTGGCCCAGATCCCTTGAAACCTTTGCAATCCATGTAACTGTCCAAATGTCTTTTAAGTGTTGTAACTGTGCCTATATTTACCACTTTCTTTGGCAGTTCATTTCATATATTCATCATACTCCGTGTGAAAAAGTTGCCTCTCGGGTCCCTTTTAAATCTTTCTCCTCTTGCCTTAAACCCATGCACTCCAGTTTTGGAGTCCTCTACCCTAATGAAAAGACCTTGGCTACTCACATTATCTACGCCCCTCATTGATTTATAAACCACGACAAGGTCGCTCTTCAATCCCCTATGCTCCAGGGAAAGAAGTCCCACCTATCTAGCCTCTCCTTACAACTCAAAGCCTCCAGTCCCAGCAACATTCTGGTAAATCTTTTCATATAATCCATACAGTGTGGAGGCAGGCTATTTGGCCCATTGAGTCCACATCAACCCTCCAACAGGCAGCCCACCCAGACCCACCCCCAAATCCTATTCTCATAATGCTGCATTTCCAATGGCTAATCCATCCACCCTGCACATCCCTGGACATTATTAGCAAATTTAGCATGGCCAATCCACCTAGCCTACACATCTTTGGACTGTGGGAGGAAACCGGAGCACCCGGAGGAAACCCACGCAAACACGGGGCAAATATACAAACTCTACACAATCAGTCGCCTGAGGGTAGGATCAAACCCGGGTCCCTGGCGCTGAGAGGCAGCAGTGCTAACCACTAATCACTGAGTCACCATGTACACCCTCTCAAAGTTAATGATATCCTTCCTATCGCAGGATGATCACAACTGTACACAGTACTCCAAAAGTGACCTCACCAATGTCTTGTATAACCGCAACATGACATCCCAACTCCTATACTCAGTGGTCTGAGCAATGAAGGCAAACATACCAAACACCTTCTTTATCACCTTGTCTAACTGCAATGCCATTTTCATTGAACTATTATCTGAACCTCTAGATTTCTCTGTTTGACAATACTTTCCAGGGCCCTACCATTAACTTACTTGTCTTACCAAACCGCAACACCTTGCATTTATCTAAATTAAACTCCATCTGTTATTCCTCGGCCCATTGGCCCAAGCTAATCAAAATCACTTTGTAATCTTAGATAACCTTCTTCAGTGTCCACTGTACCACCAATTTTGGTGTCATACACAAACTTACTAACCATGCTTCCTATAATCTCATCCAAACCAATTAAATAAATGACCAACAACTTACCCATCACTGATGTCAACCTCACTGGTCAGTATTTCCCAGGCTTCTTCTTGCAGCCTTTCTTAAATAAAGGTACATTATTAGCCGCCCTCCAGCCCCCAGGCACCTCACCCATATCTGTCGATGGTACAAATATCTCTAAAAACGGACCCACAATTTCTTCCTGAGCTTCCCACAGTAATCTGGGATACAATTAGTCAGAAGCAAGGGATTGATCAACCTTTATACCTTTAAGGTCTCCAGTGCCTCCTCTTCTTTGACAGCCCCTTCCTAACTCAGACATTCTTCCATCTAAAATAACAAGCACTTGCAAGTTTCCCTCCAAGCCCTCATCGTCCTGACATAGAACAATTTCACCGTTCTTTCACTGTCACTGCATCAACCTCCTCTAATTCCTTTTCTAACAGCACTGCGGATGCCCTGCTCCCATGGTGTGTAATAACATCTCTAAACAGGATGATGAGAAAAAAAAATCATTCTTATCTGTTAACATGCATCATGGTAGCCCAGGGAGGTATGCATTTTCTTCAGGTCTATCGCATGATACTACTGGAAACACATTCACTTTTTAATTAACTGAATGGAAAGGTAATAACTCAGAAAGCCTGACTGGACATGATTATTTATGGTTGAACACCAAAATAGTGTCACTACTTGTGTGGCTAGTCCCACTCCGGGACAGACAGTCCTGCTGACCCAGCTCTGTGTCTGCTTTTTAAAATAAAATTACATCCAGAAGTGCTCTTACACACAACTGAATGGCTTTCCCATCATCAAATCACCACGATGTTTATTCCATGCCCTCCACCCAATACAGACCACCACCAGTAAATCTTACGTGTAACCAATTGGATTTTCAAATGGTTCTGTTTTACTTTTTATTGTCATCACCCTGCTCAGAGATGTTGTTATACACCTCTGGTGCCAGTAGGACTCAAACTCAAGCCTACTGGCTCAGAGACAGGGACACTACCATTACATAAGAACGTAAGAACTCGGAGCAGGAGTAGGCCATCCGGCCCCTCGAGCCTGCTCCTCCATTCAATAAGATCATGGCTGCTTTTTTCATGTACTCAGATCCACATACACTTCCTCTCACCATAGCCCTTAATTCCTTTATCGTTCAAAAAACAATCTACCTTAGCTGTAAAAATGTTTTCTGAAGTAGTGTCAACTACTTCACTGGGCAAGGAATTCCACAGATTCACAATCCTCTGGGTGAAGAAGTTCCTTCTCAATTCAGTCATAAATCTGCTCCCTCTAACGTTGAGGCTATGCCCTCTTGTCCTAGCTTCATCTGCCAGTGGAAATAGCCTCTCTATTTCTATTCTCTTCATAATTTTATATGTTTCTATACGATCCCTCCTCAATCTTCTGAATTATACCACAAGAGCCCTCCTGGGTCTGTTTTATTTCATACATATTCTAATCAAGCTGTTCAGAGATGTTGTTAAACTCCTTTGGAACAAATGAGACCTGAACCTGAGTCACTTGGTTCAGAGGTTGTGATATTACCACTGTACCACATGAAGCCTTTCTTTTCTCTCGCTTTTCTTTATAACTGGAAATGTTATCACACATGACTGAATGACTTCTCCCACCACCAAATCACTTTGACTGTTTTTTGTAAACTACTAACGATCGCCAGTAATCACCCGTGTAGCCAATCAAATATTTACAAACAAATGGGATTATAGGCAATGTGAACCTTCAAAAGTGAGGGGGAGGTCGGGAGAGAGTGGAAGGAGCTAAATCAAAATGGAGTTGGAGAGGGAAATAACCCCCTACAATGCCCATCTCTATCTAAGTGCATTGGTGGACAACATATGCTCCCTCTTCAAGGACATGAACATTCCCGCGGTAGAGGGGCAGACAAGGGGTCTGCTTTATAAAGGGCAAAGGTGATGAGTTTAGCTGGGCAGACCATTGTCTGTTGTCAAGGGAATGAGCTTCACAAGGAGATTAATTAGTGATTCCCCAAAAGGGAAACCGAACAATAGTCATTCAGAAATGTAAAAAATGACTGATAAAATACAGTACAGAAGATTAGACCTAGTTCCTGTTTGAAAGTGGATAGGAGCAATAGCCAGGAAGTTTACTCTGAATGTCAGTTTTTCAGCCATGGTTATCTCGATGGAGATTGACTTCAATTAATATTGGGATATGTCAGTCTTTGTCTTTCAGGTGAGTTGGAATTATCTGAAGACCTGATTGTCTGCTAGTTGAAGGTACTTACATCTAAGTTGTTCCATCTTTTTTTCCAGATGTAAACCCAATGCAGGGTGGAGCCCTGCATGGTCATTCTTCTTCATTTTCTGACAGGCCTGTTCAATGCTGCCCAATTCCATGCCATTCTTGTACATGGATTGATTCACAGTTTTACAGCAGTGATGTACGTACAGTCTGGCTAAAACCTGTTCAAGAGCAGTTTCTTTGGCTGCACTTGACGTAACTGAGGTTATGTTGCAGTTTTCAGAGTGAGGAGAGCAAACTTGAAAAGGTAACTTCCCCACAATTTGTTGATGGCAATTATCCCACTGACGGATGTTATTGTCCAGGCAGAATGAATGGCATACAATGCGACTTTTATTACTAGTTTACAGCAGCTGAGAGGGCAGATGTGGTGCCAGTTTATCATCTTAGCTGAAAGACTGCACACTCATTAGAACAACACCTCCTTGGACTCTGAAAAAAAGTCACCAAACTCGAAACGTTTCTTTCTCACTCTCTCTCTCTTCACAGATGCAGCCAGTTCTGCAGAGATTCTCCAGTTGCAGATTTCCAGCATCTGCAGCATTTTGCTTCCAAAGCTTGCTCAGTAATGCAGCTTCCTCAGTAATGTAGAGGTGTGCCGACGCAGGTAATGTGCTCAAGTGTGAGACTTGCACTCAGAACCTTCTGACTTAGAACTGAGAGCTCTAACTCCCAATCACAGCTAAAACCTCAAAACAGTTGTCAGAAAGGAAGAGTAAAGGATTTGTAATTAATGCAGCTCTGTTGGTTTTACTAAAGACGTATACACATAATATATATATATATGTGTATATATACATACACATAATATATGTATATATACATACATATATAAAAAAAATCTATTGGGAAAGGCTGAATAGTCTGGGTCTGTTTTCCCTGGAGCATCGGAGGCTGAGGGGTGACTTATAGATGTTTATCAAATCATGAGGGGCATAGATAGGATAAATAGACAAGGGGAGTGGGGGAGTCCAGAACTAGAGAGCATAGGTTTAAGGTGAGAGGGGAAAGGTTTAAAAGGAACCTGAGGGACAACCTTTTCATTCAGAGGGTGGTGCATTTGTGGAATGAGCTGCCAGAGGATGTGGTGGAGGCTGGTACAATTACAACATTTAAAAGGCATCTGGATGGGTATATGAATAGGAAGGGTTTAGAGGAATATGTGCCAAGTGCTGCCAAATGGGACTAGATCAATTTAGGATATCTGGCTGGCATGGATGAGTTGGATCAAAGGGTCTGTTCCATGCTGTACATATTTATGATTCTATATATGCAATTGATGTTATGAAACTAATAATAAGACTTAGATGCAATGAAGATATTCAAATATATAAAATATGTACATAACTGATGATTTTAAACTGCTAAGTTTTGCATGTAACAAAGATATATAACTTATATGCAATCGATAATATGGAATCAACCTGAACACATTTATTCATCACAAAGGAAGTAAACCACTGTCGACACCTCACTGAGAAATGAATAGATTCACAAGAAACTATAAATGCTTGCTGCTGTAATTTTATTTACTTTTTTCCCCCACATAAATAAACTTTGAAGAAATAAGCCCTTAAAGATTTGATTATAATACACTTTCAAGGCAACCGCAGTTTTGCAAATGGTTGTTTGGGCAACAGCTGTTGCTGATTTCTGGTTGGAAGCGAGTTAACGACAAGTTTCCACCCAAGCCAGATTGAAAGATGTCAAGGTTCCAATTATCAACTTCAACAAATGAAATCTTTGAAAAATAAACTGCAGAAATACTCATTTTGATGGAAGCGGTTGTAAAGAATCTGGAATGTCACACACATAATCAAAGCAGTACTTTCTCTAACCTTCATGACTTCCATCTTCTCTGGATGATGGGATGATTTTTGAGTCAATCGGTATTCATACACTTGTTATCTAACCAGGATCTTTCTGCTAACTTATCATCGTTGTAATTATTCATGTATACACCTTGACAGTGAGCACCAGCAGCTTACCCATGTCGATCGATCTATATTGGCATGTAAGAAGACCATCACAGCCAAGCCTGAAGCTATTCAGAGTCATATATATTGAGATCCACTGTTGCAAGAAGAAACATAATTAGATTCCACAACCACCTGATGAAGGAGCAGCGCTCCGAAAGCTAGTGCTTCCAAATAAACCTGTTGCACTATCACCTGGTGTTGTGTGATTTTTAACTTTGTACACCCCAGTCCAACACCGGCACCTCCAAACCGTAATCAGAATGACAGCTAGAAGCTTTGGGTGTTGGTTAGCTCAATTAGCTGAACAGCTGATCTGCAACACAGAGAAACAGAAACAGTGTGGGGTCAATTATTGATTTGGCTGAGGTTATCATGAAGCTTGCTCCTTTTCAACTGAACAATGGTGACTCTCAAGTTGAATCACTGCCAGTCATCTCTCTTGAATGAGAGAGTAGGACTATGGTGACTTCCTTTTCTACAAGAAAGTAAGGCTGTCACCCCTGAAAAGTTGAGCAAAGAAGAAATGAAAACTGACTGGCTGGAAAAGGTTCTTTTCTGGGTCACTGATTGAAGAAATTTGACTTCCCCCCCCAACACTATTCCCAAGATTTTGACTGAGGATTTGAAGGTTAGGTTCTCTGATTGTATTAATTTGTTTTCAGGGAAATCAAACACAAAATTTGTTCTCATAAATATTTGCATTTTCCGTTTAACAGAAAAATGCATCTATCGATGGAAGCAGCTCAAGAACATTAGTGAGCCTTTGTGCTTGCAATTCTTGTGTAGACTTTATTGGAAGAGCAAGTATGACTTTGATGCCTCCTGCTGGATCCAATAAATCTCTGGTGCAGATCTGTAGCTGCACACAGTTGCCTGATGAATGGGAGGCTGTTACTCCCTTCTTTGGAGAGGAGAGAATTCTCTAGCTACCTTCTCCTTCCCCTTACTCCAGAGTTATACACAATCTAGGACCAGATGACTTCTGGCAGACTGAGGAGTTGGCCACTGCCAAATACCTGAAAGTGATTGAACATCCAGCTGGGGGAATGCAAAGCTGTGTCCATTTAACAGCTGGTGAAACTGGTGAACGCTTGGAATCATCCAGGACTGAAACATAAACAGGGCTGTTTGACAGTGGAATCAACTATGTCCTTTCACCTCTGATACGCCCATGGTACAGATAGCTAAACATCTCTTCTATTGGAAAAAAGTGAGGACTGCAAATGCTGGAGATCAGAGTGGAAAAGTGTGGCGCTGGAAAAGCACAGCAGCATCTGAGGGAGCAGGAAATCGATGTTTCGGGCAAAGGTCCTTCATCAAGAATCTGGGGCGTGGGGGGGGGAGGTGGTTGCTGAGACATTAATGGGTGGGGGGGGTGTCGGTGCAGGGAAAGTAGCTGGGAAGGCAATAGGTAGATGCAGGTGGGGGGGCAGGTAATAGTGATAGATCAGAGGGGAGATGCAACAGATAGGTGGAAAGGAAGATGGACAAGTAGGACAGTTCAAGAAGGCAGTGCTGAGTTGGAGGGTTGGATCTGGGATGGGGGGGAGGAGGAAAGATGAGGAAACTGGTGAAATCAATGTTGATGCCGCGTGTTTGAAGGGTCCCAAAGTGGAAAATGAGGTGTTCTTCCTCCAGGCACCGGGAGGCTTGGATTTAGCAGCTGAGGCGATCCAGGATATGCATATCTTTGGCGGAGTGGAACTGAGAGTTAAAGTGTTCAGCCACTGGGTAATGGGGTTGTTTGGTGCCTGTGTGCCAGAGATGTTCTCTGAAACATTGGCATCCTGTCTCCCCAATGTAAGGAGACCACACATAGAGAAATCGACACAGTTGGTGAGGTGTTTGGATGTGCAGAAAAGCCTCTGCCGGATGTGAAAATATCTTTTGGGACTTTGGATGGAGGTGAGGGGGAGGTGTGGGTGCCGGTTTTACACCTCTTGTGGTGGTAAGGGAGGATGCCAGGACCGAGGGGTGGGCTGGTTTGCCAGTTGGGGTGGTGGTGGGTACAGTTCCATCTGCTCCTTCCTTGCTTTGACCCACTGACTGTGTGATACTCCCTGCTTTCACCCACTGCGCCACATTACAATGAAATCATAGCTGACCTGTTGGGATGACATAGTGGTTCAGTGGTTAGCACTGCTACCTCACAGCGCCAGGGACCTGGGTTCAATTCTAGCTTCAGTCTATTGTCTGCGTGGAGTTTGCACAATCTCCCTACATCTGCATGGGTTTCCTCTGGATGGAGAAAGTGAGAATTTCCTGATGAAGGGCTTATGCCCGAAACGTCGATTCTCCTGCTCCTCGGATGCTGCCTGACCTGTTGTGCTTTTCCAGTACCACACTCTTTCCTCTGGATGCTCAAGTTTCCTTCCATGGTCCAACGATGTGTAGGTTACGGCGGATTGGCCATGCTAAATTGCCTATTGTGTCCAGGGATGTGCAGGCTAGGTGGGTTAGCCATGCAGGGTTACAGGGATATTTCTGGATGGGATGCCCTTCATAGGAGTGGTGTGGACCCGATGAGCCGAATGTCCTGCTTCCAATCTGTAGTCCACTGTCATCTTCTCAGGGCAACCAGGATGAGTAAGGGCCATAATCTGTCATGAAAGTGAATCAATAGTTATTACTGATGGGCACTGCAGACTCTGACAGTTTTCTATTTGCTTTTGTGCACACAAGAAGCATTCTGTTTACAAAATTAGAATAATGCAGTCCTCTCTCTCTGAAACTTAGATTTGATTTCCAGCCCAGGCAATTCACTTATGTGTATAAGGGTCCAAATTAAGTAAGTTTGGATACTTTGTTCTATTTCATAAAAGTACAGAAATCAGTGTATACATCATTCTATGAGTCCTGTATTTCTGTATAGATCCCAAAGGAATTGTATTGGTAACAGGATAATTTACAGCAAATGTTTCTCCACACCTAGCTAGATTATAAAAATATGTTTGTATTGTTGTAACTGTGCTGAGTGTGTGCCTGTGTTCGACTCCCAGAATTGAAAGTAAGTAACCCACCAAGCCATTCACTTCACTCCCTCATCTCTTATGAAAGAAAACAATGGATAAAATTCAAAAAACTTTTTGATAAAAATGCACACCCTCCTGATCATATTGATGCATGCTAGTCTTAGTTTGTATTCTCAACATTGCCTTAGTCACTGCAATATTTGCATTACTAACAAACTAATCTCTTGCTCCATGCTTGCTGAATAATGTTTTGAGCCACACTTGATCAGAAGCAATAGCTAAAAAGAAACCTGAGCTATTGTATTTAATCATCTGCAGGGACTTTAATTATAGTGAGGAGTGCACTTCAATCTTAAAGTAATTGCAGCTTGCCCCTGGTCTTTTTTAGTGCACAAGCCTCCAATCAAGCTAAGGTAATGAAAGTCCTGAAACAGGGAAATTTTTTTCTTCATTACTGATGGGTATTCATCAAGAAGATAATCTCATTAATGCTCCCTATCAGCCATTTCTTTAATAATTCCCATCTTATTATAACTCTTCACGAAGGAAATGCCATCATTATCATGTTTTAATTGGGTTGTTTTGAAGCCCACGTAGTATTCATGCACGGAACCAAATTTTTCCGCAGAGTTTTCCTGGTGTCCATTCTTATTACTGTGCACATGGAACTCTGCATAATACAACATCCCTTAACAAAGCCAGTAAGAAATACCATGACAGATTTTAATTAGCCGATTATTAAATAAGAGAATCATATCTATTCAGGTTTCTTGCAAGAGATCTTGGATAAAGGAGTATTATAATTAAATCTGTAATATTCAAGTCAAGAGCCTTAATAGCATTAGTTAACAAAGTTCTATATAAATAAATATTCTGACAAGAACAAATGTTTTCCATTCTTCTTCCATGACTTTAATTAATTCCATGTTCCAGAGGGAGGAGAGATGATTCTAAGTGTCATCAGTATGTCAATAGATAACAAAGTTAATCTGGATGCAAAAGAGAAATGAAGCAAATGTAATATATTAGGTTCTGCCATTGTCCTTTCACTTTAAGTAATGAGAAATAAATTGGGTTATTACTTTGACCTTTCATGTTAGAATGGGTACAATGGCAAGAGAACTGGCGGACACAAGGAGAATATTTTTACAAAATATTGAGTGATTCTCCCTCAGCCCTGAGGTGAGAAGAAGCCCCCAGTGTCACCCATCTCACCAACCTCCCTTCCAAAAAAATGCCCTTTTCACATCCTGCTCACCATCAGTGATGGCACAAGGCTCCACCCAATGTTTCGAACCCAGAGGTGCCCTTTTTTCTCCCAGCTCTCTCCATTTCAGTTTTACAGGAGGTGGAATGTTGGAGCCAGCCAGGACTACAGTGAAATAATCAAATCTAAAGGTTAAATATAAAGACATGAATGAGAGCAGCACGGTGACTTGGTGGTTAGCACTGCTGCCTCATAGCACCAGGGATCCAGCTGCAATTTCCCCCCATGGGCAACTGTCCATATGCAGTTTGCATGTTCTCACCGGCCCTGCATGGGTTTCTGTCACGTACTCAGGTTTCTTCCCACAGTCCAAAGAGGGTTTGGAGGGATATGGGCCGGGTACTGGCAGGTGGGACTAGATTGGGTTGGGATATCTGGTTGGCATGGATGGGTTAGACCGAAGGGTCTGTTTCCATGCTGTACATCTCTATGACTCTATGTGCAGGTTAGGTAGATTGGCCATGGGAAATTGCTCACACTGTCCAGGGATGTGCAAATTAGGTGCATTAGCCACGGGAAATGCAGGGTTATAGGGTAGGGGGGTGGGTCTGGGTGAGATGCTCTTCAGAGGGTCGATGTGGACTTGTTGGGCTGAATAGCCTGTTTCTAAACTGTAGGGATTCTAAGAGAATTTCACTGGCAGATGAGTCAAGACAGTAGCAAATGTTATGAAGTGTGTACTGTACCTTTAAGAGAGAGTGAATGCTGTCTTGCATCGAGAGCTGACAAGCACCTGTCATATGACTAACTAGCTGTCCCAGAATGTACAGAGGAACCACAATTATCCAGCATTCAATTATCTGAATATCGGATTATCCGGCAAGATCGCAAGGTCCTGATGCTTGACAAAACGATGTTATCCGGCATTCAATTATCTGGAATTCAATTAACCAAGTGAAATACTCTCCGCCCGTGTTCTGCAGATAATCGCGGTTCCTCTGTACTGGAAAATTCTAAATTTGCAACATTTGGCTGTGAAATAGATATCTGAGTTGGTTGCTGTTTTGATAATAATTCAAATTTAACCAATTAGTTTAAATTATGCCCCAGGATACTAAAACCCAATTGCGTTTGAATTTATTGTTTTGCCAACCTTAAATCAATGAAATGATCCAATGTTGGGGGCATAAAAAAATGGCAGGCAGTTTAAAAGTGAGACAGAGTAACTACCATCATCAGAGTTACTGACATTGAGACACTTTCTATCAAAGGCATCTTTTCATATAAAAAAATATCACAGTGAAAGAAAGAAGATGATGCAAGGAGTTCTTCAGCCGGAAGAAGAGAGACACAGATGATGACAACCACTGTATGATTTTGAAATTAAGCTGATGTAATTTTAATAAGTGTTTTTATTGGAACAATATATTGTTATAGACTGGAGGTAGATAATAAGCAGTTAAGGGGGGGGGGGAGCTTAGAGTTGTGAATAGTTATTGTTTGATGTTCACTTTTAGAGTTAAGGAATAAATTGATATTATTTTCTTTAAATAGTGGAACTTGAGAGTTCTCGGTCACTCGTACTTTAACAGATTATGAGGCAAGGTGAACTTTTCTGGGTGCTTGGTTTAGTTAAGAGAAGGGTTCACCGACGTGTCATAATGCAAATTTTGATGAAATTATAGAGGAGGAAGAACCTTTGTGATGTATAAATCTGTAGGTCAGAAACTCATCTCCGGGTGAGATATGGAACTAAGGGTATGAACAGAGTCATTTATTCTCAGGATTTTGCCAAAGAGACAGATGTAGTCATTAGGGAATGGATAAGACAGCAAATAATGACTTTAGTTCTACCAATATATAACTGAACGACATTTGCATCATAAATCCATGAAATATAGGAGCAAAATTAGGCCATTCAGCCCATTTCCAGAAGGTATTTGGTAAGTTTCCACATCAAAGGTTATTATTGAAAATAAATACACATTAGTTTGGATATAGGATTGGCTGTCCAGCAGAGTGCATTCATAAACGGGTCATTGCCTGATTGGCAGGACATGATGATGAAAGTCCTGCAGTGTTGATTTGAAGATTTGATGGGATTTTCTGGACTCGTGTCATAACCCAAAGAAAAGAAAAAATCAATTGAAATCACCGTAACGGAATTGCTGCATACTGCCAATAGGAAGAAAATCTGTAACAGCAGTAGGTCCGCAGAAATCATCGTCATTACTGAAGAAAATTCAGACAACAGAAACCAAAATCTGCTCGAAGATCAGACAAGGAGAGAAAGTGTGAAGAACACAGTTCACTCAAGCTTCTTATTAATCCTTAACTGAAATTGTACAGGCACCAACATTGTCTGGTGAAAAGTGCAAATCAGGATTTAAATTTGATGTTAGATGACAAAACAACACAAGTTAAAGAGGATTAAGTCAATTCCTCATCTCTGAAAGAAGAATTATCCATACATAAGACAGAGCTAAGTCAGCAGAATCCTCAAGCCATGAGTAAAGATGTGAATGTGTTTTTTTCACCAGGAAGACAATGCCAGTTGGTGAGTAAAGATTTTCAACCTAATCTACCAGTTAAAGTAAAGACCTTACACGTTGTCAACAACATCAACTAATTGACGCTAAAGATTTGTTTCGTCAGATTGAGGATGGGTTGTACATGGTTCCGTGGACGGCAACGTTGAGTTGAACAACCAATGATTACAGACTCAGGACAGGGTGGAGACTTGCGGTCCAGAAATCCATGAAACTACACAAAAAAAAAGAAAATCAAGGAACTACAAATGCTAGAAATTAGAAGCAAAAATAGAAAATGATGGAGAAACTCAGCAGGTCTGGCAACATCTATGGAGAGAAAGCTAAAGTTCAGATCCAGTAATCCTTCCTCAGAAAGAAAATGAAAATGCTAGTTTCAACAGATCAGCAACAAAGGGAATTCAGAAGAATGAAAAGTCTCTGAGGTGATGTTATGGGTAAACCTAATTTAACAAGGAGGATACCTCTGTGAACGAAATTCAGGAAAATAAGGATCCTCCAAATAAGAGAACGGACTGACTTCCTGGTTTAACAGTTATGACATCCTCAGCAAAGAACATCCAAAGGATAAAAGTCTAGAGATTCATTCAGAATAGAACAGATTACTGCAAGGAAGTGTGCCGACAACTTAACAACCAGGAATACTACAGGCAACTACCAGCCGATCCAACCAAAGTGCACACCCGTGAACTAAACATATTGATCAGGACTTTGGATCCAGTCCTTCAGAGTTCCCTAAGCGCCCTCATCCCACATACCGCTTGCATAGACGACTTCTACTGCCTTCCGAAGATACACAAAGCCAACACACCAGGATGTCCCATCATATCAGGCAATGGGACCCTGTGTGAGAACCTCTCTGGTCATGTCGAAAACACCTTGAAACCCATTGTACAGGGGACCCCCAACTTCTGTCGCGACACTACAAATTTCTTACAGAAACTCAGCACCCATGGACCAGGCGAACTGGGAACATTCCTCGTCACAATGGATGTTTCCGCACTCTACACCAGCATCCTCCACAATGATGGCATCGTGGCAACAGCCTCAGTACTCAACACCTACAACTGTCAATCTCAGAGCATCATCCTCCAACTCATCTGCTTTATCCTCGACCACAATGATTTCACCTTTGACAACCAGTTCTTCATCCAGACACACGGAACAACCATGGGGACCAAACTTGCACCCCAATATGCCAACATTTTCATGCACAGGTCCGAACAAGACTTTTTCTCTATGCAGGACCTCCAATCAACACTATACACCAGGTACATTGACAACATTTTTTTCCTCTGGACCAATGGTCAGGAGTCACTGAAACCACTACATAGTGATATCAGCAAGATTCATCCCACCATCAAACTCATCATGGACTACTCTCTAATATCTGTCTCATTCTTGGACACATGCATCTCCAGCCAGGATGGGCACCTCAGCACCTCACTCTACCGCAAAGCCACAGATAACCTCCCGAAACATATTAAAACAGCCATCCCCTATGGACAAGCCCTACACATACACAGGATCTGTTCAGATGAGGAGGAACATGACGGGCACCTGGAAGCGCTCAAGGATGCCCTCATAAGAACAGGGTATGATGTCCAACTCATCGACTACCATTTCCAATGTGCCACAGCAAGAAACCGGAATGACCTCCTCAGGAGACAGCCACGTGCTGCAACCGACCGGGTACCCTTCGTTGTCCAGTACTTCCCAGGAGCCAAAAAACTATGCCATGTTCTTCGCAGTCTGCAACAAATTATCAATGAGGATAAGCACCTCGCTAAGACCTTCCCCACACCTCCACCTCCACTGCTCACCTTTAAACAACCACCAAACCTCAAACAGATCATTGTTCGCAGCAAATTGCCCAGCTTTCAGGACAACACCATACAACCTTGTCACAGTAGACATTGCAAGATGTATCAGTATTGACACGGATGCCACCATTACATGTGGGAACACCTCCCACCATGTACGTATTCATGCAACTCAGCCAGCGTTGTCTGTCTCATATGCTGCAGGCAAGGATGCCCTGAGGCATGGTGCCTTGGTGAAACCAAGCAGACACTACGACAATGGATGAACGGACACTGCACAACAATCCCCAGACAGCAGTGTTCCCTCCCAGTTGGGGAACACTTCAGCGGTCCAGGACATTTGACCTCAGACCTTTGGGTGACCATCCTCCAAGGTGGACTTCAGGACAAGCAACAGCGCAAAGTGTCCAAGCAGAGGCTGACAACCAAGTTCAGTACCCATAGGGGTTAGTCTCAACCAAGACCTTGGGTTCATGTCACACTCCAGGTAAACTCACTGCACTACACACACATGCACTAAAACACACACACTCTCTCTCTCACACACGCACACACACTCACTCTCTCTCTCACACACGTGCATACACAAACACACACACACATAAGCACTCTCACACACTCCAACAGACCTATACACTCACACAGACCCTCTCTCATACACAAGACCTCTCTCATACACTCACATATACACTCCCACACTCTCACATGCACCCTCTCACAGACTTATACCCCTTTACATTCACACTTACATACATACACACACTCTCTCACAGACACTCATTACCCCCCACACGCATACACACACACCCACATAGTTTTGTGGGGTGAATTTGTACTTGTAGAGTTACATTTTACCTTGCTCAGAAACTGCATGAATCCATGTAAGATTCTGTAAATCTGTTTTTTAGATTAGAATCAGTCTGACCATTAGGGCACAGACAGTCTCACACAAGGCAGCCCACACCTTCAATGCATTATCTGGGCCCACATGGCACCTATCGTTAAAGTTCACTTGCGAATGTAACTTGAAGAAAGTTCTGGAATTTACACATGAAAGAACTGAAACCAACATGCCGTTCTAAAAGATAAGAGACTTAAACAATCCAGGTCTTCTTCAATATATAATTTCAGTTACATCACACTGTAAATCTTTGCTATAAATTCTGTGTCCTACAATCTTATATTCCACCTGATGAAGGAGCAGTGCTCCGAAAGCTAGTATTTCCGAATAAACCTGTTGGACTATAACCTGTTGGTCCACAACCACCTGATGAAGGGCTTATGCCCGAAACGTCAACTCTCCTGCTCCTTGGATGCTGCCTGACCTGCTGCGTTTTCCCAGCAACACACTCTTGACTATAACCTGGTGTGTTATTTTTAAATTTGTATACCCCAGTCCAACACCGGCATCTCCAAATCATAAAATCCAGAAAGACTTCTCAGAATCAAGAACAGAAATAATGCCAACAGATCTCAAACCAAACATCTTTCAATTTCCAAGTCTAAGGAGAAGGAACTCTGGAAGAATAATGAAAGCTCTAGAACACCATTCTTTGTGAATTCATAGACTTGGGGAATGATGAGGTTGTAGTCAATGTAATGATATACACTTCCTTTATACTCTTCTAAGGCTTCACTCGATCTTCTGGCTCGGAACACTTCAATCCCAGGGCATCAATGTGGACTTCAACAGTTTCCTCATTTCCCCTTCTCCCACCTCACCCTAGTTCCAAACTTCCAGCTCAGCACTGTCCCCATGACTTGTCCTACCTGCCTATCTTCTTTTCCACCTATCCACTCCACCCTCCTCCCTGACCTATCACTTTCATCCCCTCCCCCACTCACCTATTGTACACCATGCTACTTTCTCCCCACCCCCACCCTCCTCTAGCTTATCTCTCCACGCTTCAGGCTCTCTGCCTTTATTCCTGATGAAGGGCTTTTGCCCGAAACGTTGATTTTGCTGCTCCTTGGATGCTGCCTGAACTGCTGTGCTCTTCCAGCACGACTAATCCAAAATCTGGTTTCCAGCATCTGCAGTCATTGTTTTTACCTATACCTGACATATGCTTCCTTCTTTTTCTGAACCAAATCCTCAATTTCTTTAGTCATCCAGCATTCCCTATACCTACCAGCCTTCCCTTTCACCCTGAATGGAATATACTTTCTCTGGATTCTTGTTATCTCATTTCTGAAGGCTTCCCATTTTCCAGCCGTCCCTTTACCTGCGAACATCTGCCTCCAATCAGCTTTCGAAAGTTCTTGCCTAATACCGTCAAAATTGGCCTTTCTCCAATTTAGAACTTCAACTTTTAGATCTGGTCTATCCTTTCCATCATGAATTTAAACGAATAGAATTATGGTCGCTGGCCCCAAAGTGCTCTCCCACTGACACCTCAGTCACCTGCCCTGGCTTATTTCCCAAGAGTATGTCAAGTTTTGCACCTTCTCTAGTAGGTACATCCACATACTGAATCAGAAAATTGTCTCGTACGCACTTAAGAAATTCCTCTCCATTTAAACCTTTAACACTATGGCAGTCCCAGTCGATGCTTGGAAAGTTAAAATCCCCTACCATAACCACCCTATTATTCTTACAGATAGCTGAGATCTCCTTACAAATTTGATTCTCAATTTCCTGCTGACTATTAGGGATCTATAATACAATCCCAATAAGGTGATCATCCCTTTCTTATTTCTCAGTTCCACCCAAATAACTTCCTTTGATGTATTTCAGGGGAATATCCTCCCTCAGCACAGCTGTAATGCTATCCCTTATCAAAAATGCCACTCCCCCTCCTCTCTTGCCTCTCTTTCTATCCTTCCTGTAGCATTTGTATCCTGGAACATTAAGCTGCCAGTCCTGCTCATCCCTGAGCCATGTTTCTGTAATTGCTATGATATCCCAGTCCCATGTTGCTAACCATGCCCTGAGTTCATCTGCCTTCCCTGTTAGGCCCCTTGCATTGAAATAAATGCAGTTTAATTTATTTACCTCAGATTACAACAGGATCTGGACCAGATGGGCCAATGGGCTGAGAAGTGGTAGATGGAGTTTAATTCAGATAAATGCGAAGTGCTGCATTTTGGGAAAGCAAATCTTAGGAGGACTTATACACTTAATAGTAAGGTCCTAGGGAGTGTTGCTGAACAAAGAGACCTTGGAGTGCAGGTTCATAGCTCCTTCAAAGTGGCGTCGCAGGTAGATAGGATTTTGGGATGCGTTTTGCATATGGTAAGGCGTTTGGTATGCTTTCATTTATTGGTCAGAGTATTGAGTACAGGAGTTGGGAGGTCATGTTGCGGCTGTACAGGACATTGGTTAGGCCACTGTTGGAATATTGCGGGCAATTCTGGAATCCTTCCTATCAAAAAGATGTTGTGAAACTTGAAAGGGTTCAGAAAAGATTTACAAGGATGTTGCCAGGGTTGGAGGATCTGAGCTACAGGGAGAGGCTGAACAGGCTGGGGCTGTTTTTCCCTGGAGCATCAGAGGCTGAGGAGTGACCTTATAGCAGTTTACAAAATTATGAGGGGCATGGATAGGATAAATAGACAAAGTCTTTTCCCTGGGGTCAGGGAATCCAGAACTAGAGAGCATAGGTTTAGGGTGAGAGGGGAAAGATATAAAAGAGACCTAAGGGGCAACTTTTTCACGCAAAGGGTGGTACGTGTATGGAATGAGCTGCCAGAGGATGTGGTGGAGGCTGGTACAATTCCAATATTTAAGAGGCATTTGGATGGGTATATGAATAGGAAGGGTTTGGAGGGATATGGGCCAGGTGCTGGCAGGTGGGACTAGATTAGGTTGGGATGTCTGGTCGGCATGGACGGGTTGGACCGAAGGGTCTGTTTCTATGCTGTACATCTCTATGACTCTGTGACTCTATAGTCCTTGTCCCTGCCTGCCCTGACTGTTTGACTCACTTCTGTTCTCAAATGTACCAGTCTCAGGTTGATCTCTTTCCTCACTATCTTCCTGGGTCCCATTCCCTCACCTTACTAGTTTAAATCCTCCAAAGCAGTTCGAGCAAATTTCTCTGCTAGTATATTAGTCCCCATCCAATTCAGGTGCAATCTGTCATAGAACATAGAACATAGAACAATACAGCACAGAACAGGCCCTTCGGCCCACGATGTTGTGCCGAACATTTGTCCTAGCTTAAGCACCCATCCATGTACCTATCCAATTGCCGCTTAAAGGTCACCAAAGATTCTGACTCTACCACTCCCACAGGCAGCGCATTCCATGCCCCCACCACTCTCTGGGTAAAGAACCCACCCCTGACATCTCCCCTATACCTTCCACCCTTCACCTTAAATTTATGTCCCCTTGTAACACTCTGTTGTACCCGGGGAAAAAGTTTCTGACTGTCTACTCTATCTATTCCCCTGATCATCTTATAAACCTCTATCAAGTCACCCCTTATCCTTCGCCATTCCAACAAGAAAAGGCCTAGCACTCTCAACCTATCCTCGTACGACCTATTCTCCATTCCAGGCAACATCCTGATAAATCTTCTCTGCACCCTCTCCAAAGCTTCCACATCTTTCGTTGAAACTTTATTGCTGGAACAGCACAGCAGGTCAGGCAGCATCCAGGGAACAGGAGATTCGACGTTTCGGGCACAGGCCCTTCTTCAGGAAGTCCTGTGCCCGAAACGTCGAATCTCCTGTTCCCTGGATGCTGCCTGACCTGCTGTGCTGTTCCAGCAATAAAGTTTCAACTTTGATCTCCAGCATCTGCAGACCTCACTTTCTCCTTCCACATCTTTCATAAAGTGAGGCGACCAGAACTGCACACAGTAGTGAGGTGACCAGAACTGCACACAGTCCTTCTTGTACAGGTCACTTCTACCCCAAAAGAGATTCCAATGATCCAAAAATGTTAATCGTTCTCCCATACACCAGCTCCTTAGCCATGCATTCATCTGCTCTATCCTCCTATTCCTGCCCTCACTAGCTTGTAGCACTGGGAGTAATCCAGATATTACTACCCGTAAGGACCTCCTTTTTAAATTTCTGCCTAACTCTCTGTAATCTCCCTTCAGAATCTCAACCTTTTCGCTTCCTATATTGTTGGTTCCAATGTGGACAATGACAAGGGAAATAAATGGTGACATCTTGTAAAATGTCCAGATTACAGAGGAGGAAGTGTTGGATGTCTTGAAACGCATCAAGGTGGATAAATCCCCAGGACCTGATCAGGTGTACCCGAGAACTCTGTGGGAAGCTAGAGAAATGATTGCTGGGCCTCTTGCTGAGATATTTGTATCATCGATAGTCACAGGTGAGGTGCCGGAAGACTGGAGGTTGGCAAATGTGGTGCCACTGTTTAAGAAGGGCGGTATAGCCAGGGAATTATAGACCAGTGAGCCTGACCTTAGTGGTGGGCAAGTTGTTGGAGGGAATCCTGAGGGACAGGATGAATATGAATTTGGAAAGGCATGGACTGATTAGGGATAGTCAACATGGCTTTGTGCGTGGGAAATCATGTCTCACAAACTTGATTGAGTTTTCTGAAGAAGTAACAAAGAAGATTGTTGAGGGCAGAGCATTAGATGTGATCTATATGGACTTCAGTAAGGCGTTCGACAAGGTTGCCCATGGGAGACTGATTAGCAAGGTTAGATCTCATGGAATAAAGGGAGAACTAGCCATTTGGATACAGAACTGGCTCAAAGGTAGAAGACAGAGGGTGGTGATGGAGGGTTGTTTTTCAGACTAGAGGCCTGTGACCAGTGGAGTGCCACAAGGATTGGTGCTGGGTCCTCTACTTTTTGTCATTTACATAAGTGATTTGAATGCGAGCATGAGAGGTATAGTTAGTAAGTTTGCAGATGACAACAAAATTGGAGGTGTAATGGACAGCGAAGACCTCGCTGTTGTAATCTGTTACCTCAGATTACAACAGGATCTTGACCAGATGGGCCAATGGGCTGAGAAGTGGCAGATGGAGTTTAATTCAGATAAATGTGAGGTGCTGCATTTTGGGAAAGCAAATCTTAGCAGGACTTATACACTTAATGGTAAGGTCCTAGGGAGTGTTGCAGAACAAAGAGACCTCGGAGTGCAGGTTCATAGCTCCTTGAAAGTGGAGTCGCAGGTAGATAGGTTAGTGAAGAAGGCGTTTGGTATGCTTTCCTTTATTGGTCAGGAGTATTGAGTACAGGAGTTGGGAGGTTATGTTGCAGCTGTACAGGACATTGGTTAGGCCACTGTTGGAATATTGCGGGCAATTCTGGAATCCTTCCTATCAAAAAGATGTTGTGAAACTTGAAAGGGTTCAGAAAAGATTTACAAGGATGTTGCCAGGGTTGGAGGATTTGAGCTACAGGGATAGGCTGAACAGACTGGGGTTGTTTTCCCTGGAGTGTCGGAGGCTGAGGGGTGACTTTATAGAGGTTTACAAAATTATGAGGGGCATGGATAGGATAATTAGACAAAGTACTTTCCCTGGCATGGGGGAGTCCAGAACTAGAGGGCATAGGTTTAGAGTGAGAGGGAAAAGATATAAAAGAGACCTAAGGGGCAACTTTTTCACACAGAGGGTGGTACGTGTATGGAATGAGCTGCCAGAGGAAGTGGTGGAGGCTGGTACAATTGCAATATTTAAGAGGCATTTGGATGGGTATATGAATAGGAAGGGTTTGGAGGGATATGGGCCGGGTGCTGTCAGGTGGACTAGTTTGGGTTGGGATATCTGGTCAGCATGGACAGGTTGGACCGAAGGGTCTGTTTCCATGCTGTACATCTGTATGACTATGACTCTATGACATGAATGTCTAAATTTTAAAATATGTTGTGGTGGAGATATTGTATATGGTAATGACACTTAAAGGGTTAATGGTGGAGATGGCATTACACTCTACTCAATCTGATGAAACCATTATTTAATAATCCACTATTTTAAAAAAAGGCTGCTTAGGATCTCAGAGAGAATGGTTATAGTCTTTGTAACCAGCTTTACCAAGATAAATCAGCCTGATTGTTAATATGCAAGAAACTGCATCTTGTTTTTGTCAAGAGCATTATTTATTTCGTTACATCCATGTGGTTTTGCTCGACTATTGCAAAATAAGTAACCCCTAAGATCCAGTCAAGGACAAAGGATGACACAGCAAACTACCCCATGCACAAGCTGGTAATGCTCGGCATCATGTAAAGACTACATCACTTTATTTTCTATATTTTTGACTATGGACTGAAATAGAAAAAAGAGTTTCGAACTCAAGGATTGCGGAAAGGATTGCTGCGCTTCCAAAAACGAGTTCCTGAAACTCATTGCGTATGGTGTTTGCACTGCTGCTTTGGTTAAGCAATGTGGGAACTGTTTGGGCAAGGCCTGGCACCAGTGAATGGATGCAGTGTGTGGCCACAGATGGCTGATTGGTTAGTGCACTTCTGACCCATCGTGGGTGCCAAAAGGTCATCAACCTCACGGCAACTCTTTTATTGGTTCCTTTGGGATAAATAGTTCTTGCTGAGTAGATGAACTTGGTCAGTGTCTTCTGGTGGCTTGGTTCCTACAGATGGGTAAATCATTTGCATACACTATGGCAAGCCCATGAGTGCGGTGGAGGAATCTGGGTCTATACATGATGGGGTTGAGAATGATGAGGGGGGGATCTGATTGAAACTTGTAGGATACTAAAAGGCCTGGATAGATTGGGTGTGGAGAAGATGATTCACCTAGGAGGAGAGACTACAACCTAGGGCACAGCCTCAGGTTGCAGGGACATATCTTTAGAGCTGAAATGAGGAGGGTTTTCTTTAGCCAGAAGGTGGTTAATCTGTGGAACTCATTGCCACAGAAGGTTGTGGAGGCCAAATCATTCAATTTAAGCCAGAGATAGGTAGGTTGTTAATTAGTAAGGGCATCAAGGGTACAGGGAGAAGGCAGGAGAATGGGGTTGAGAAACATATCAGCCAGGATTGAATGCTGGAGCTGACTCGATGGGCCGAATGGTTTATGGTGAAATCTTATGGTGTTATGGGGTGACAAAGCTTCAGACATGGTGCATTTCCTAACGGGGTTGTAACAATCGCAGCAATATCCTCCAATATGTCTCTGAATATGGAAAAAAGTACAAGCAAGCTTTTCAATGACAGAGAATGTGAATGCATTGATTGTCAGGACAAGATTCTCACTCCATAGTGCACTGGTAATAATGATCCTTATTTTCAGTGGTTGGGACACTGAATATGGCATTTATAACATTCCAGAAAATTCTCTCTGTAGCCAAGTGGCCTGCTCCTAACTCTGAACACCAAAATCAATGGAGTCTTTTTTTTAAGTGTATTCTTTGACTGCAAGGCCAACAGTTTAGCCCACAGTATTTTCCCTTAAACTCAGTGTCTCGTTCCATTTCAGTGGATGGTCAAGACTCATTCTGACTGCTGTGGGTCTCCAGTTATGAATGAACCAGACAGATATTTACAATACTGAAAAATGTGTTGCTGGAAAAGTGCAGCAGGTCAGGCAGCAGCCAAGGATGGTCAGGCAGCATCTTCAGGGCTTATGCCCGAAACGTCGATTCTCCTGCTCCTTGGATGCTGCCTGACCTGCTGTGCTTTTCCAGCAACATATTTTTCAACTCTGATCTCCAGCATCTGCAGACCTCACTTTCTCCTAGATGTTTACAATAACCAATGTTCAACGTTACCAAGGCTAGCATTTAATTCTGGAGAGTTTTTTGTTTATATTCAGAAGTGTTCCTCCACACAAACGCATGTTTTATTTCCCCAACATCAGTCACCCGCGGTAGGTCTCATTTACATCTACTGATCACCATCACAGCACCAGAGACTCGGGTTCAATTCCTGCCTCAGGCAACTGCCTGTGTGGAGTTTGCACGTTGTCTGCGTGGGTTTTCTCCGGGTGCTCTGGTTTCCTCCCACAGTCCATTAAAAAAAATGTGCAGGTTAGATAAATTGGCCGTGCTAAATTGCCCCTAGTGTTATATGTAGGGGAATGGGTCTGCATGGGTTGCTCTTCGGAGAGTCGGTGTGGACTTGTTGGGCCGAAGGGCCTGTTTCTACACTAACTAATCTAATCAGTAAATCACCCATGTTTTCTATTGATTAATTTACATACAAAGCCTGTTCAGGACTTTGCATACCACCAAAGGTGAGGGAGAAGTGGGGCAAGAGATGCAGGCAGATGAAACAAAATAGATTTGGAATGGGTTCCAAGAGATTTTAGGGTCTTTTCTAATCAATCTGCTCAGAGATGTTATTACGCAGCAATGGAGCAGGCGAGGCTTCAATTCAAGCCTCCCAGCTCAGAGGAATGACACTACAACTGCAGCACAAATGCCCTTTCCACAGTTTTTAATTAATTAAGATTCCATCAGCTCTCATGGTGGGATTTGAACCTTTGACCCTAGAGCATTAGCCCAGAGGTCTCTGGATTGCAATTATAATGACATGACGACATGCCACTGCCTTAAATCACAACGTGTACAATGATGCCTACATTCCTTTGCCCTCCACGTTATAAATATGCAAGAAACACAACAATATTTAATACAAAGGTTGACTCTCATTTAAGTTTAATTGAAATCTTTAGATTTATGAAGATAAATGTTACAGTGACAATTTATCCTTCATGCAGGCAAATAATCACACAATCCACATCAGCCCTTGTCATCACTGAGCACAGCACTTACAGTGTGTAGTGCCTGAGTAATTCGCACTGGAGTATTGCATTCAATTTTACTCTTAAAAATACTCTGCTGAAACCAAAGATTTATTTTGTGCATAGCTGGCCTCTTTTGCCTCGTTACCTTTGTATTCATCTATTGACCTCGTCTGTGCCTCTTCCTGACAAACATCGGAATGAAAAGCATACAATCCCCCCAAATAAATATTAAAAATGGGCAAGAGGAAAATATAAGCTGAACAGAAGTGAAATTGAAATTGTGGAGTGCCATTTCAAAAGAAGATTGGCCACCTACATAATCATATTTATATGCTAATTTAATTTATTTCACAGAAGCTGTTCAGAATCCAATGTGGAGCCTGTGGCAGATGACTATGAAGCTTTATGGAGATATAATATGGCACCCCAGATATATAGAGTGTGTCCAAGATGATGGAACTAATTAAAGGTAGTGTCTGAGAAGGACTTACATTAACTCTTCCCCGCCTCAAGGCACAAAGCTTGTTTGCTAATTTTAGTAAGATATGTGTTGTCACAGCCAAATGTAAAACCTAACACAGGGATGTTACCGAGAGTAACGGCAGGTTGTGAATGTCAATTACTGTATACACCTTATACTGTATATACCCCACTACCACCTGATGAAGGAGCGGCGCTCCAAATGCTAGTGTGCTTCCAATTAAACCTGTTGGACTATAACCTGGTGTTGTGTGATTTTTAACTTTGTACACCCCAGTCCAACACCGGCATCTCCAAATCATGTATACACCTTGCTTTCTTCATTGGAAAGATGCAAACCCAAGTTCAAAGGTCACTGCCTCAGAAATGCGATGCATTTTACCACAGAGTGTCTATGACCAAGTCTCAGCCCTTTGAGATTAGCTCTTAAACAGCAAACACCCTGAATGATCAGTAACAGGAGGGCAGGCACATCCACAAGAGTGAAGGAACCATGCATTTTTATTCCAGGTGTCAGCCTTAGCCCAGAAATTTATTTTTTGTTGAGTCCCAACTTGATGTTTCTTCAAAAGAAACAGTTCGGAGTACTATTGACCACAGACAGGGCTCTCATTCAGAACAACAGTCGATGTTCAATCATTAAGAATGTTTGTCCTTCTCTTGAAGATTGCCACTTTGCTTTTTTTCATTTCAACATTGCCAGTTGAATCTTGTTGTAAAACACAACAATAAATACTTGTTTCAAAGAGTTAGGAGCAACTGCTTTCAGCAATTGAGAACTATTGGATAAATTGTACCATATTTTGGTAAAGTGTCATTTTCATTAAGTTGGAAGGATTCTCTCTGTGAGGTTGAAAGTCTTTTCAAGTATTTTTCCTTTGTTCATTGATGGGATGTGAGCATCACTGGTCAGGCAGCATTTATTGTCCATCCCTAATTACCCAGAGGACAGTCAAGAGTCAATCACATTGCTGTAGGTCTGGAGTCACTTCTCAGCCAGACCAGGTAAGGATGGCAGTTTCCTCCTCTGAAGGGTGTTAGTGAAGCAGATGGGTTTTTCCCAACAATGGTCAATGGATTCATGGCCATCATTAGATTCGTAATTTCAGGTCTTTCTTGAATTCAAATTCCACCATCTGCAATGGTAGGATTCAAATGCAGGTCCCCAGAACATTATCTGGGTCTCTGGATTAACAGTCCAGCAATAATACCATTTGGCCATTGCCTCCCCACGTGCAAACACCCCAAACGTGTGTCATTAACTACCAAATAGACCCTGATGACTACACAGCGGCTGTCTAGTCTAGTCTCAGAGGATACTCTTGACTGACTGTGTTGGGATCCCACATCCCTCCCCACTCCCCACCCCTCTCCCACCCTGCACCAACTGAAGGGAGTCTTCCTGGACTTCACTGAGGACTACAGCTCTTCAACTTTGAGAAGTAGTTTTTTGGTTGAAGCACATGCGGTGTGTTTGCTACATTCTTGGCTGGTACATGGTACAGGTCTGAGAATGGGGTAGCACAGTGCCACACAACAACACATCCACTCCCTAGACCAATCACTGCTGGCAAACATGTCAAGCTATTCGGCATTGAGTCTGTATTGAAAGGTGAGGCAAAAGCTGGAAATACATTGAGGGTTCGCTGAGAGGGCAAGGTGCAAAAAGACAAGGCTGCACTCTGTAAGTGACAGAACCCTCCGAAACATTAACATACAGATAGATCTGGGCATGCAGGTCCACAGTTCCTTAAAATTGGCAAGCCAGTGGCCAAGGTAATTATGAAAGCATATGGCATGCTCGCCTTCATCTGCCAGGGCATAGGGTACAAGAGTTGGCAAACCATGTTGCAGCTGTATAAAACCCTTGTTAGGCCACATTTGGAGTATTGTGTGCAGTTTTGGTCACCACGCTACCAGCAGGATGTGGAAGCTTTGGAGGGAGTGCAGAGAAGGTTCACCAGGATGTTAACTGGTCTTGAGGGCATGGGCCTCACTTGAATTCTTATGTGATTCTCCCAAACATCTCATCATAGCCCACAGTGTTCAGGGCCTGGGAAGATCTCATCTCATTCCATTTGGTCTCTCTGATTCCTGTTCTGTACTATGTCTGGGACTGTTTGCTGTTGGTGTGTTCTTGGGCTCGATCATGACAGTCACTGACCTCCTCCACCTCCTCTGTACAAGCAACCATTGGAGGAGTCTCACCCTTGTTTATATGTAAGCAGATAAGACTTCAGGCCAAAGTAGTCATGTTTTAGAAGTCACCTGTATAATGAAAGGGGAGTGGTCAGTTCTGAACGATAAAGTTAATTTTGAGGGAGTTCAGCTGTGGAGCTGTGTGGAAACAGCCTGCTAGACTCTCTCTCCTTCTGCCCTTCTAACTTCGACCTATAAGCCTTTATTTCATTTTTACTGTGGTTAAGAAGGTTTGTTTATTGGGACTGTTGTGCACATTCAGAACAGCATAATAAAATCAAGTTTGGATAGATTATGTTCTGTGGGTATACTTTATTCAGTTCTTTGTGTTTCATTCTGTAATTTTGTGAATAAACCTTTGTCTGTTTTAAAACCTGGTAGTCAACCTAGCTAACTTACTCAGAGTAATTTTTACTATACCCTTACCAAAACAAATTGCAAAGTTATGGTCTGAGACTGCCTGCTTAAGAATGCTTTGTGTGGTCTGGCCCAGTACATAACAGATCGGAGGCTCATCCAGGATTTTAAACAGCGGGTTGTAGGTGCTAGTGTCTTTATTTTGGGTGTTGATTTGGTTGGGTAGACAAAGCTTGGGATAGTAATGGCTCTTTCAGATGCCAAAAGATTTCTGGAAGTGGATGCAGTGACTTTGGAAGTTTTGCAAAAGGTGAATAAGACCAAGCTGCAGGAATTAGCAGAGAAGCTGGGATTGGACCTGCCTGCTTCTGTGAGGAAAGGGGAGATAATTACAGCTGTAGCTCAGCATTTCAATTCACTGGGAATGCAATCAGGATCTAAGGAGATGGCAAGAATTCGATTGCAAATTAAGCAACTTGAGTTAGAGGTGAGAGCATTGAGTACAGGAGTTGGGAGGTCATGTTGCAGCTGTACAGGATATTGGTTAGGCCACTGTTGGAATATTGCGGGCAATTCTGGTCTCCTTCCTATCGGAAAGATGTTGTGAAACTTGAAAGGGTTCAGAAAAGATTTACAAGGATGTTGCCAGGGTTGGAGGATTTGAGCTACAGGGAGAGGCTGAACAGGCTGGGGCTGTTTTCCCTGCAGCGTCGGAGGCTGAGGGGTGACCTTATAGAAATTTACAAACTTATGAGGGGCATGGATAGGGTAAATAGGCAAAGTCTTTTCTCTCGTGTCGGGAGTCCAGAACTAGAGGGCATAGGTTTAGGGTGAGAAGGGAAAGATATAAAAAAGACCTAAGGGGCAACTTTTTCACGCAGAGGGTGGTACGTGTATGGAATGAGCTGCCAGAGGAACTGATGAAGGCTGGTACAATTGTAACATTTAAGAAGCATTTGGATGGGTGTATGAATAGGAAGGGTTTGGAGGGATATGGGCCAGGTGCTGGCAGGTGGGACTAGATTGGGTTGGGATATCTGGTCGGCATGGACGGATTGGACCGAAGGATCTGTTTCCATGCTGTACATTTCTGTGACTCTATGACTGTAAGGAAAGGGCAGCAGAGATGAAATAGTTTGAGTTACAATTAAAAGCAGGAGAGAAAAAGAGAGAGCAGCACAAGCGAGAGAAAAAGAGAGAGCATTTGAACTGCAAAAACTGACACTTAAAAAGTAGTCACCTTAAAAGGCTGGAGATAAAGACTTAGGTCGGCTTAGTGAGGATGAGCAAGCCGCCAGTAGTCAGAAACCCAGTGAGAAAAAGTTTAAGTATGTTCAAGCTTTGCCTAAATTTGATGAGAAGGATATGGAAACCTTTTTCATCTCATTTGAAAAAGTGGCTAAACAAATGCCAAAAACCATGTGCATTTTACTGATCCAAACAAAACTTGTAAGTAGGGCTAGTGAGGTATTTGCATCACAATCAGAGGAGGTATCTGGGGAGTATAAGGAGGTGACAAAAGCCATTTGAAGTGCATATGAGCTTGCACCAGACGCCTCTAGACAACGTTTCAGGAATTTAAGGAGGGGCCCTCGTCAAACCTATATTGAGTTTGAAAGGATCAAACTGCATAATTTCGATAGATAGATAAGAGCTTTAAAAATTTAGCAAACCTATGATGGCCTTAGAGAGGTAACTATTTTGGAGGAATTCAAAAATTCACTTCCTGAAGCAGCACAAACTCATGTGAAAGTGCAGAGAGCTAAAACAGCATGGATAGCAGCTGAAGTGGCTGATGATTGTGAGCTGCTCCGTAAAACTCGGTTTGGCTTCCAGAATCAATTTCCATGAGGGATAGAAACTGGAGCAAAAAGAAATCCTCACATGGAAAAGGAAAGGTAGATCTCAGTGAAGATCATAAGGAGAACTTACCATAGGGTAAAAAATAAACCCTTGAGGGGGACAAAGAAGGTAAAAATACTCGGTGTTTTCATTGTAATAATGTGGGCCACACAAAATCAGTGTTGGTGGGCTAGGAGAAAGCCAGATGTAGGAAAACCAGACAAGACTTGGAGTTTTGTTGGACTAGTGACAAAAAGCACAAGCGAAAATTAGACAACTGCCTCAGAGTGTACACAATGATCAGAGGTTGGTTAAGGAGGATGTACCAGATCTGCTTAAAAAATTTATATGCAAGGGTAAAGTTTATTCACATAGGCCAGGAGCAGTAGGTAAGGAGGTTACAATATTAAGGAACACAGGATCCTCTCAGTCTGTGTTGCTGAAGGATGAGGAGATATGTACTCCTGAAGGACTATTACCAGAAAAGGTACTAATAACAGGAATTCATGGTGAGACAACAAGTGCTCAGTTATGCAAAGTAAGGCTAGAAAGTCCAGAGAAGAGTGGAGAATTTGTGGTAGGAGTACTGGATAAATTCTCACTCCAGGAATACAGTTTGTCCTTGCAAATGATGTAGCTGATTCACCGGTAGGCATGCTGCCTACTCTAGTTGAGAAGCCAGAGGAGAGTCAAGCAACTGAAGAAATGCAAGACGTTTATCCAGGCATCTTGCCAGATTGGGTGGTCACAAGATGACAGATGTACAAGCTGAAGCAGGAGAGATCAAAAGGCACAGATAAGGATGCTGAAACAGCTTTATCAGATACTTGTTTTGATCAGATAAGTGGAACAGAGAAGGAGCAAATGCATGGTAAACATGGAAGTATCCTTACCTCTGCTAAGCTGATTGAGTTACAGCAGAAGGATGAGAACTTAAAGCAGTTGTATCAAAAGGCATATACAGAAAAGGAGAGTGAATGCATCCCTGTGTGATATTCCTTAAAATTTATGTCTTCATGAGGAAATGGAGACCATCACACATTCAAGCAGATGAGAAATGGGCAGATGTTCATCAGATTATTTGCCAGTAGGGTAGAGACAGTAGGTACTGCGAGTGGTGCATGAGCTACCACTTTTGGGGTAAGAAAAACACAGGCTAAAATACAAAGACATTTTTACTTGCCTGGACTACAAAAGATGTAATTGAAATCTGCCAGACATGTCATACATGTCAGCTAATCAGAAAATCACAAGCTGTAATAAAATCTGCACCTTTAATACCTACTCCAACCTTTGAGGAACCTTTCACAAGAGTCTTGATTGACTGCATAGGTCCCCTACCTGAATAAAAAAGTGGGAATAAGTATTTATTAACAATAATGGATGCATCAACTAGATTTCCAGTGGCAATTCCATTACATTAAAAGGGTACATCACAACTAAAAGGTTTGTAGAAGAATTGATCAAATTTCTTTACTAGATACGAACTACCAATAGAGATCCAATCAGATCAAGGATCAAACTTCACATCCAAGCTATTCATGGAGGTTATGGATTACTTGGGAGTAAAGCTATTCAAATCTACTGCATGCTACTTCAAATCCCCAGGGCCAGATGGGATCTATCCCAGGTTGCTGAGGGAGGCGAGAGAGGAAATAGCTGGGGCCCTGACAGAAACCTTTGTGGCATCCTTAAACACAGGAGATAAACTCTCACTCCAGGTGAGATGACAGAGGTCTGGAGGGTTGCTCATGTTGTACCCCTGTACAAGAAGGGTAGTAGGGATATTCCGGATAACTACAGACCAGTGAGCCTGACGTCGGTAGTGGGAAAGTTGCTGGAGAAGGTACTGAGGGATAGGATCTATTTATATTTAGAAAAGAATGGCCTTATCAGTGATAGGCAACAAGGTTTTGTGTGGGGGAGATCGTGCCTTACCAACTTAATAGAGTTCTTTGAGGAAGTGACCAAGTTGATAGATGAAGGAAGGGCTGTTGATGTCATATACATGGACTTTAGTAAGGCATTTGATAAGGTTCCCCATGGTAGACTAATGGAGAAAGTGAAGTCATATGATGTGCAGAGTGTTCTAGCTAGGTGGATAAAGAACTGGTTGAGCAACATGAGACAGAGAGTAGTAGTTGAAGGGAGTTTCTCAAAATGGAGAAAGGTGACCAGTGGTGTTCCACAGGGGTCAGTGTTGGGGTCACTGTTGTTTGTAATATACATAAATGATCTGGAAGAGGGCACTGTTGGTATGACCAGCAAGTTTGTAGGTGACATGAAGATTGGTGGAGTAGCAGAAAGCATAAGGGACTGTTAGAGAATATAGGAGAATAAAGATAGACTGGAGAGTTGGGCGGAAAAGTGGTAGATGGTTTTCAATCCAGACAAATGCGAGTTGATGCATTTAGGTAAGACTAATTCTAGAGTGAATTATACCAATGAATGGAAAAGTTGATGGGCAGAGAGATCTGGGTGTGCAGGTCCATTGTACTCTGAAGGTTGCTGCACAGGTGGATAGCGTGGTCAAGAAGGCATATAGTACGCTTGCCTTCATTGGATGGGGTATTGAGTATAAGAGCTGGCAAGTCATGTTAAAATTGTACAAGACATTGGTTCGGTCGCATTTAGAATACTGTGTACAGTTCTGGTCGCCACATTACCAAAAGGATGTGGACGCTTTGGAGAGGGTGCAGAGAAGGTTTACGAGGATGTTGCCTGGTATGGAAGCTGCTAAATATGAAGAGAGGTTGAGTAGGTTAGGATTGTTTTCATTAGAAAAAAGGGGATTGAGGTGGGACCTGATTGAGGTTTACAAAATCATGAACGGTATAGACAGGGTGGATAGAGACAAGCTTTTTCCCAGGGTGAAGGATTCAATAAAGAGAGGTCACACTTTCAAGGTGAGAGTGGAAAGTTTAAGGGGGATACAAGCGGCAAGTACTTCACACAGGGGGTGGTGGGCGTTTGGAATGTGTTGCCAGCAGAGGTGGTAGAGACATGCACGGTAGATTCATTTAAGTTGCGTCTGGATAAATACATGAGTAGGTGGGGAGTAGAGGGATACAGATGCTTAGGAATTGACCGACAGGGTTAGACAGTACATTTGGATCGGCTCAGGCTTGGAGGGCTGAAGGGCCTGTTCCTGGGCTGTAAATTTTCTTTGTTATTTGCTCTCTTTGCCATCCAGAATCACAGGGCGTGCTGGAGAGATGTTAAGGCCTTATAGTTAGGATTATCCAGATGATTGGGATAAGGGAGCTCTGTTTGTACTTTTTGCAATCAGAGATGCACCAAATAAATAGATCAAATTCAGTCCATTTGAATTAATTTTGGGGCATGAAGTGGGATGACCGTTAAAATTGATTAAGGAGAAATTAATAAGTCAGAATTCAGAGACCACCCATTTGGTATACTTATCAAGTTTTAGAGAATGATTAAATAGAGCTGGAGAGTTGACTAGACAACATATAAAAGTATCACAGCATACAATGAGACAGAAATCAAAAATTCACAGTTTTGCAATTGGGGATATGGTATTGGTATTACTTCCAGTAACAGGGGAGCCTTTAAAAGCCAGTTTAGTGGATCATATCAAACCGAGAGGAAATTGAGAGAGCTGAATGACTTGATAGGGATTCCAGAAAGGAAGAAATCTCACAGAGTGTGTCATGTGAATATGCTGAAAAGGTATTTCAACAAGGAAAAAAAGCAAGAGGAGATGGTGTTAATGATTACAGCACAGAGGGAAAAACCAAGTTCAGAAGATTCTGAATTGGACAATGAGGAAGTTGATAAAAATTGGGATAAATTATTGAATTACCCTCCACAAGAAAATCGAAATGACCTAAAAGAGCTATTGCTATCACATGGGGAGATATGCGGAAATAAACGGAAGTACTAACCTAATTGTGTATGATGTAGATATAGGACATGTTGTTTTGATTAAGCAACATCCTTGTAGGCATAACCCTCTAAAGTTGGCACAGGTTCAGAGGGAGATAGAGCACATGCTCCAAGATGGCACAATCGAAGTGAGTTACAGTGAATGGAGCTCACCCATATTCATGGCGAGATGATACCCAACGGTCATGTATGGACTATCGCAAAGTCAATGCCGTTACAAAGACAGATGCATATCCAATTCCACATTGGGAAGACTGTGCGAAAAAGGTGGGACAAGCAACTTACATTTCTAAGTTAGACCTGCTCAGAGGCTATTGGTAGGTACCTCTGTCAGAGAACAAAAGCAATTTTGGCCTTTGTAACGGCAAATGGACTATATTAGTTCAAAGTCATACCACTTGGTATGAAAAATGCTCCAGCCACATTTCAGAGACTGACTAGTAAGATCATTGCTGGATTACCCAACTGTGTTGTTTACATTGATGAGCTGGTGATTTTTAGTCACTCATGGAAGGAGCATTTACAGCATTTATTGGACTTGTTCGATCGACTTTGGAAGGCAGGCTTGGTGGTAAACCGAGCTAAAAGTGAGTTTGCCAAAGCCCAAGTCACCTTCCTGGGTCATGTTGTTGGACATGGACAAATGGCCCCATGAGATGCAAAAATAAAACTAATTGGGGAATTTCCCACACTGTCAACAAAAAGATCAGTACTACGGTTCCTGAGATTGAGTGGATTTTACAGAAAGTTTGTGTCGAACTTTAGCAATGTGGCTGCTCCACTCACTGAATTATTAAAAAAGGGCAAGAAGTTTCCATGAACAGCGGACTGTCTAAAGGCATTTGACAGCGTAAAAGCTGTGTTAACCACTGCCCCAGTATTCTCCACACTGGATTACATGAAGCCTTTCAAGGTGGCTATCGATGCCAGTGATGTGGGTGCCGGTGTGGTGTTCCTGCAGGAGGTTGACGAGGGATTAGAAAGATCCATCGGGTATTTTTCCAGGAAGTTGAATGTTCATCAACAGAAATATTCAATGGTGGAGAAAGAGACTTCGAGCTTGGTGTTGGCATTACAACATTTCAGTGTTTATATTACCAGCAATGCATCTGAGACAATCGTATACACTGATCATAACCCATTGGCATGTGTGGAAAAATTTAAAGATAAAAATACCAGACTGTTTCGATGGAGCTTGTTGTTGCAGCCATTGTGCACGTGGCAGGTCATGAAAACGTGATTGCCGATGCGTTATTGAGGCTTGAATGGGATACGGAGGTGTTCGGTGGTGGGTGTGCCAGAGCCTGAGTTTGCATGTGCTTGTGTATATTTGCTGGCATGTAGTTAGTATAGTGTATACGTGAGTTTAGATTTACAACCAGTTTTTTTGAAGGGTTTTAAAAATGAAGCCATCTTTCGAGATTGATGGTTCATTTTTTGTAAAGGGGGAGGTGTCACAAAGCTGTTCCTTTTCTCAAGGACATTGTGTCCTTGGCTTTTTTAAGAAGGATTGTAAATCAGCTCCAAGCTCTGAGGTGGCTAGGTTGGTACAGAGGTGAGAAAGGATTTTGAAAGGCCTTTTGTCTATATGCAAACAGGTGAGGCTTCATGTCATGTTTTAGAAGTGACCTATATAATGAAAGTGGAGTGGTCAGTTCTGAAAGCTAAAGTTAAGTTTGAGTCAGTTCAGCTGTGGAGCTGTGTGGAAACAGCCTGCTAGTCTCTCTCTCCTGTTGCCCTTCAAACTTCGACCTTGTTTCATTTCTTCTCTTTCTCGCAAGTTGAAGGAGTAATAACATCAGAATTATATCTAAGGCAGCCTTTGTTTCATTTTTACTGTTTTTAAGGGGGTTTGTTTATTGGGATTGTTGTGCATATTTGGAACATCGTAATAAAGCCTGAAGAAGGGTTTATGCACGAAACGTCAATTCTCCTGCTCCTCGGATGCTGCCTGGCCTGCTGTGTTTTTCCAGCACCACATTTTTCAACTCTGGTACTCCAGCATCTGCAGTCCTCACTTTCTCCTCACAGCATAATAAAGTCTAGTTTGGATAGACTGAGTTCTGTGGGTGTTCTTTATTCTGTTCTTTGTGTTTTCTTCTGCAATTTTGTGAATAAACTTTTGTCTGTTTTAAAACATGCTAGTCAACCTCGCTAACTCATTCCAGGTAATTTTCACTGTACACTTACCGAAACAAATTGCAAAGTTATGGTCTGGGCTGCCTGCTTAAGAATGTTTTGAGTGGTCTGGCCTACTCCATAACAGCAGGCACGATGGGCTGAATACCCCCCCTGCTGTACCGTAATGTACATATTTGCAACTTCCATTCACCATCCTGATTTGGAAATTCCTTCATTGTATCGGCATTGGGAGTCTACCTGCAACAAAGAAACTGCAGCAGTTCAAGGAGGCAGGTCAGCAGCACCTTCTCAAGGGCAAGTAGGGATGGGCAATAAATGCTGGCCAGCGACTGCCAAAAGTGCATTAAAAAACCATGGTCATCTATCTGACTACTATTTGTGGACTGATGCCTATACTTGGCCACAGCATTAACAAGGCAGCAAAAGCTGATGACCTCAAATTTGAAATGTATGATCTGGAAGAAAACTGGCATTGAATACCAATGGATATATTTCTTCTCTTTCTCGCAAGTTGAAGGAGTAATAACATCAGAATTATATCTAAGGCAGTTACTGCAGTGTTATAATAGGAAAGTGTTGCATTTGAAATGAGAATGACCTCACGGCTCCAAAGCTACGAATAACATACAAATCAATTGGTTTCTGACATGACTAGACTTTATATCCTTACTCCCTGTCTCTTGCCCTTTCCCTCTGCAGAGCTGTCATGCTCAGATTTCAAACTCTACAGGTGTTGAACTTTTTAAAACCTTTGTCTTCCAGTACTCACCTGACTTCTTCTGATATGTCCACCTTCTGAAATCTATTTGACTTTTGGTTTGTGCTCAGCCTTATTTCCTTTCAAGCCAGCTCTAAGACTTATCAGGCTGTCAAACAATTCAAAATTCAGTATATTGATTAATATTGTAAGATCAATATTAATCTTTGTTAATCTTGGTTTTAATTATACTTAGTTGATACATTCGCTGCATCCATTTCATGTTTATTTTGAATATTGAATGCAATTTTCATCATTCAATAAAGTTTAGAAAAAGTTTGTTTTCCTATTTCTAAATTCTGATTATTAACCCCTTTGTATGGCTTATCCATATAGAATTATATTTTAGAAAACCTTCAAAAACAGAATTATGTATTCTAAAATATCAAAAGCTCTTGAATCATCATATCCCAAAATGAAAAGGATAACTGACATGTTTTACTTGGAAATTCATCACATTATAGCACATACTAGGCAGTCTACAAGTCTGAAAAAATCCCCTTCGGTCCTTTTCTGGTTCATTTCCATTTATTTGGTTGCTTCACCACACAGGTTTATTCATAGTACGGGAGACTGCAGTTCACTTCTTATTCCGGTCCACAAGTGAAAATAGTTAGCCACATGGTATTTTTGCCGTCAGGATTGTAAGTCATCTCCATTAAAGTTTCGTAGGCACCAGCTCACCCCTCTCACCATTTAAGGGGATATTCACCTACCTTCATCTAAGCTGTGTAAACAGGCTACCATTCAATGCAAAAACAAGGAGTTTAAAATTGACGGTGAACGTTATTGGACTCTTACCAATCAGTTAAAACTGATTACTACTCATTATCCCTGCAAGCTACAGTGTATTTACTGTTCCCTGAGAAACTAAGGGCAGTCCTTTGAGTCTCCCCCACCATTCAGGTGAACCGTAAGACCAAACGACATAGGAGCAGAAATGAGGTCATCCAGTCTGCTCTGCCATTCAACCATGGCTGATAAGTTTCTCACCCCAAACACCCACTGTCTCCCCATAACCCTTAATCTCCTTGACAATCAAGAATCTATCTATCTCCATCTTAAATATACTCAATGACCTGGCCTCCACAGCCTTTTGTTAGAGACAAAAAAATCTGCAGATACTAGTGCTTGTCCACTGCCTTCTGTGGCAATGAATTCCAGAGATTCACCACACTCAAACTGAAGAAGTTGCTCCTTATCTCCATTCTAAAAGCTCTTCCCTTTAATCTAAGGCTGTGCCCTTGGGGCTTGGTCTGTCCTATCAATGGAAACATCTTCCCAACATCCACTGTGTCCATGCTATTCAGTATTCTGTAAGTTTCAATTAGATCCCCCTTCATCCTTCTAAACTCCATGAAGGAGTCCCAGAGTCCTCAAACGTTCCTCATATGACTGATCTTCTTCCTCAATGTTATTTTACTGCACTAGCCCCATGTCCCTTGAGGTCATTAATTTCTAGAAATCTATTGATCTCTTGAACATAGGTACAGTGAAAATTTTTGTTTTGTGCACAGGACAGGCAGATTATCTACTAATCATTAGAGTAATAGAACAGCACAAGAAATACAATGTTACAGCTGCAGAGAAGCTGTCCAGTGAACGGGGTCAACATTAAGTTTAAAATTCGAAAGGCTCATTCAGAAGTCTAATAACAGCCGGGAAGAAGATATCTTTGAATCTGTTGATATATGTGTTTAAACTTTTGTATCTTCTGTCCGATGGAAGAGGTTGGAAGAGAGTATTACTGGAGTGGGAGGGGTCTTTGATGATGTTGGTTGTCGTCCTGAGGCAGCAAGACATATAAGTGGAGTCAACAGGTGGAAGGTTGGCTTTCATGATGGATTGGGCTGTATTCATAACTCTCTCTGTAGTTTCTTATGGTCCTGGGTAGAAGGGAATATATACATAGAGCTGGAGAATGTGAGTGAAGTTCTTAATGAATATTTTGTATCAGTATTCACAATGGAGAAGGACATGGTGGATAATGAGTTGCGAGAAGGGTATGTTGATTAACTAGGACGTGATGATTTAAAAAGGAGGAGGAGCTGGGTGTTTTGAAAAGCATTAAGGTAGACAAGTCCCCAGGACCTGGTAGGGTCTATCCCAGAATGCTGAGGGAGGTGATGGAAGAAATTGCAGGGCCCTGACCAAAATCTTTGTATACTCTTTACTCACAAGAGAGGTCTTGAGAATAACAAATGTTGTTCTTTTGCTTAGCAAGGCAACTGGGATAATTTGGAAAGTTATAGGCCAATTAGACTTCAGTCAGTGATAGGAAAATTATTGGAGAAGATTCTTAGGGACAGGATTTAGTCAAATTTGGAAAGATATGGACTTATTAGTGTTAGGCAGCAAGGCTTTGCTCAGGGAGGTCAAGTCTCACAAATTTGATTGAGTTTTTTGAGGACATGACAAAAGTGATTGATGAGGGCAGGGAGGTAGATGTTGTCTATATGAACTTTAGCAAGGCCTTCAACATGGCTAACTGATACAGAAGGTGAAGTTACATGGAATTAGCAGTGAGCTGGTAAGATGGATACAGAACTGGCTTGGCCATGAAAGACAGAGAGTAGCATTGGAGCTGTGCTTTTCTGACTGGAGATCTATTAGAAGCATTAACATCCAGAGGGATCTAGGCATATAGGTCCACAATTCCCAGGAAGTGACAACATAAGTAGATAAGGTGGTCAGGAAGGTATATGGCAAGCTTGGCATCACTGGTTGAGGCATAGAATATAAGAATTGGTGAGTCAGGTTGCAGCTGAATAGACCTTCAGTTAGGCCACACTTGGAATATTGTGTACAGTTCTGGTCACTACACAATCTGGATGTAGAGGCTCTGGAGAGGGTACAGAAAAGATTATCAAGATGTTACCTGGTTTGGAGGGTATTAACTATGTGGAGAAATTGGACAAACTTGTTTGTTTTCACTTGAAGTTGGGTAAGGGGTGACCTGATAGAATTTTAGAAAATTATGAAAGGCATGGAGAGAATGGATTGTCAGAGTCTGTTCCCAGAATAGAAATGTCAATTATTTGGGGACATTTAAGGTAAAAGGGGGAAAGTTAAAAGGAGGTATGAGGCAGGTTTTTTTTTCACAGTGAAGCTGGTCAGTGTTTGGAATGCATTGTCAGAGGAAAGTCATACAGAATAGAAACAGACCCTTCAGTTCAACTTGTCCTTGCCAACCAGGTTCCCTAAACTGATCTAGTCCCATTTGCCTGCAGTTGGCCCCTATCCCTCTAAACCCTTCTTATCCGTGTACCTGCTCAAATGTTGTAATTGTATCAGTCTCCACCATGTCCTCTGGCAGTTCGTTCCATGCATGCCTGTACTGATTTTGTAAACCTCTATAAGGTCAGCCCTCAGCCTCCAACGCTCCAGGGAAAAAAGTCCCTGCCCATCCTGCCTCTCCTTGTAACTCAACTCCTCCAATCCCGGTAACATCTTTGTCAATCTTTTCTGCACCCTTTCCAGTTTAGTGGCATCCTTCCCCATGGCAGGGTGACCAGAATTGTACGCAGACTCCAAAAGTGGTTTCATTAATGTCTTGTACAATGGCAATGTGACATTCCAAGTGTGATGTTCAATGCTCTGACCCATGAAGCACATGAGCTGATACAATGGCAATGTTTAAGAGGCATCGTGACAGATACATGAATAGGGAAGCAATATAGAGATATAAACCGTGTAAATGCAAAAGGCTGTTGGTTTAGAAAAGCATCATGTGTCGGTGTAAGTGAGCCAAAGGGCTGGTTCCTGTTCTGTTCTTTGTTCTCTGTTGATCCTTTGGTGCAATTTTCCCGAGAGGTGCCAATCTTCTCGTTCCATTAAAAACATTTTGTAATGTCTGTGTTTCTGCATCAAGTACCATTTCCGATGCTAGGAAGGTCTGACCAGTGAACTGTAATAAGAAATATAAAAGAGGTTTTGTTTCATTGCAATCTGAATCTGTAGAGGTAGGAAGTTAATTGTAGTCACATGCAGTCACATAAGATGTAGCAATGTGTTTCAAAGAGCAAGTTTCTACTGAGGCACTACACAAACGAAAAGGGAATTTTGTTTTGTAGTTTGACTTTGACACCACGAGTAAAAATTATTGAATTTATGCTATGCCTAACATTGTCCATTTCCTGTTTAATGTTCAATACATTTGTTTTTGGTCTATCAGTTGATTCACAGGCTGACATTCTGAATATCTTACTACCTTAATTGAGGAGAAAGTGAGGTCTGCAGATGCTGGAGATCAGAGCTGGAATTGTGTTGCTGGAAAAGCGCAGCAGGTCAGGCAGCATCCAGGGAACAGGAGAATCGACTTTCGGGCATAAGCCCTTCTTCAGGACATTGAGGACCTTAATTGAGGATATTGCAGTAGCTCCCTGCTCTGATAAAGTACATTATCAAGGACTTTTAATGTGATTCCCAAGTCTTGCCATATTCACCTAAATTCTCAGACAGCTGAAGCCATATAGCATGAGTTGGAAAAGATCTATTTACATAATTGGCCAGAGGTGACAAGTTTCTCACCTAAAAGCCCAAACATTTCACAGCAACAGTCAATGATAGAGACCCACACTGTACTGGCTATTTTTACATTCCAATCTGTCAATAACTCCTTTACGCTGATAAATCAATTCATTTCTGACAATTGCAAAACACTAGCCTTAAAACTACAGTGAATATAATGAGGACAGGTCTGCCTTGGTCAATTTCTGCCTTCCAGGATTAGCCACTGTAAGAGGGTTTATCACATTCAATCTGATTTCATTAAATGTCAGCACATTCATTATGTGAAAGGATTGAAAAAATCTTATTAATTTATAAAATGCAAAGGCCACTTGCTGGCTACTGATTTGCTGTAATTTTCATTGAGAACGTTGAATAATTTCTGGGTAAAAAAGTTAATCAGCAGAGGAATTACAGATTTTTTTCAAGATTCATAAGGTGAAGGATGTGCTGGTTTGGAAAGGACAATTTAAATGGTGGCATCTTCTAAATTAACGCAATCCTTTAGAAGGAAGGTAGTGTAATAAAGGATAATCTGCCTAAACTAAGTTACTGCTTTATTTTAAATTGAAAGATGAGTACCAAATATGTAAACCTTGTACCATTCATTATCCATGGATAGCAAGATGAATGTTGCTCTTGGAATTGGAACAGGCTTGTGTTATCCCCCTGGTAATCTATAGAGTGGGTACGATGCTGAGAATCTGCCCAGTCAGGTATTCCAAGAGGTGCTGGACTTTGAGACAGAAACCATGGTCTATCTTGACAAATTGACAAAGTTCTGACTGATGCGGTGTGTAGGTTACAAGCAGAGCTTACTTAACCATGAAATTAGCAAAAGATTGAAGTGATACTCACAAAGAGAGCAAGAGAAAGAGCTTATCTGATCCTGGTCAGAAACATCCAGAGCTCTCGCCCTTATTCTTTCTTTTCATAGTGTGCCCTACCAGGCCTATTGTTCCCACTGCACCCACTGGTTACTCTCAGATAAGGAACTGCTTTTCAATCTCCTCAGGATGCTTGTGTGATTGTATCTTGTCTTTATCCCTCTGTTTAAATAATAATCCCATGATGACCTTGTTTGCACTTAACCTTCAAACGGTTTCTTAACTTTCAATTCTCGGTTTCTCAATCTTGCAAAACTCATCAGTTGATTATGACATTTTGCTGACCTCATTATCTTTACAAGCTCCTCTACCTGTGATGCAACAATATTCCTGAGCCTGACCTCAGGAGACAACCACACAATGTGACCTACACACACAATCATCTGAATGGGCATTGATTCAATAACCAACGTGACCTTACACACAGCAACCATGGACACTGATTCAATCAAAGATGCATGGGATGAAAGGCCAGTATCATAGTACTACAATCCATGCTGATGCTTTTCCAATCCCAACTTCTGTTAAGAATCCTTCCAATCAAATAGTGGGTGGCACAGTGGCTCAGTGATTGGCACTGCTGCTTCACAGTGCCAGGGACCTGGGTTCAATTCCTGCCTCAGGCAACTGTCTGTGTGGAGATGACACATTCTCCCTGTGTTTGTGTGGGTTTCTTCTGGGTGCTCTGGTTTCCTCCCACAATCCAAAGATGTGCTGGTTAGCTGCATTGGCCATGCTAAATTGCTCGGAGTGTTAGGTGGATTAGTCAGGGGTAAATGTAGGGGAATGGGTCTGGGTGGGTTACTCTTCGGAGGGTCGGTGTGGACTTGTTGGGCTGAAGGGCCTGTTTCCACACTGTAGGGAATCTAATCTAGTCAAATGTGTTGAGCATTTTAATTGGCGCCAAGATGCCATGGTATAAAACACTTGGTGTCTTTTACTGTGAAAGAATGAACATGGAAACTGATGAATCTTTTTATATTTTTAACCTGATTTGATACAATTTGGCAGTCTGAAATTTACTTCACTAAATGGAAGATCCATGCTCATGTCACTGTTCACACTATAAGTTGGGGCAAGGAATATAAAAGCAAACAAACAATTCTGAACTCGACAAGCCATTGGGTGGTTAGGATTAGTACATAAGTTTTGGCATGTGGCTTTGGGAAGAACACCAAAGCATCACAGTCTGCTTTGGCAGAGGTTTCCGGCCTAGTATCCAGCGACCCAGCATGATGGTCTCATCCTGGCTGCAGCATCAGGGTATCCCATCATTCCTTAAACAGCTTTCCCCAAGCCCAGGAGCTATTAACTGATGAACTGTGATAAACTCGGTCTGAATTTTACTGTTTTTATTATTATGTTTGACTTCTGTCATTAATGTAGGAGCCGTGGTAGGACGACTTAGAAAACCTTTCACTGCATTTTTCATGTAGAAGTATGCACAGCAACAAACTTCTATTCTATTCTATTGAGATGATTCATGAAAATCCTACGTCAAGTGAGATGCTTTAGGTACGAAGACAGTGTGAAAAATCTTTGGGTCCTATTAAAAGAGCAGACAGGGTTAAACAAAGACCTATTTATTTTTCTTTTACTTTGTCCTTGGCATGTGAGTGTTGCTGGCAAGCCCAGTATTTATGGTCCATTCTGAATTATTCTGATGCAGATGGTGATGAGCCACTGTTTTCAGCTGCTGCTATCCATGTGTTATGGGTACATTTCCTAACTGTTGTACCAAGGTGAGGCGGACCTTCCAGGTTTTTTAAACCCACTTTCCTGAATGAATGCAGCTCTAAAAACAGTCAGGAAGATTGACATTATCCAAATAAAAGCAGCAGCCCATCCACAAGCTTGAACATTCACTGTCTACCCCCAACCAGCTCACCATGGCTGCACTGGGTAACATTTCCAAGACGCATGTTAATAACTCGCGAGCGTTTCTTTGACAACATCTTCCAAACCTTCAACCTATACGAACTGAGGCTTCAAGCGGACAGGGCCTGGGGTGGACCTGTTGGTAAGGAATGATATTCAGTCCCTTGCGCGGCGGGACCTACAATCAGGGGATGTAAAGTCAGTATGGATAGAGCTGAGAAATTCTAAGGGTAGGAAGACCCTAATGGGAGTTATCTACAGGCCTGAAAATGTGTTGCTGGAAAAGCGCAGCAGGTCAGGCAGCATCCAAGGAGCAGGAGAATCAACGTTTCAGGCATGAGCCCTTCTTCAGGAATGAGGAAAGTGCGTCCAGCAGGCTAAGATAAAAGGTAGGGAAGAGGGACTTGGGGGAGGGGCGTTGGAAATGCGATAGCTGGAAGGAGGTTAAGATGAGGGTGATAGGCCGGAGTGGGGGTGGGGGCGGAGAGGTCAGGAAGAAGATTGCAGGTTAGAAAGGCAGTGCTGAGTTCGAGGGTTGGGACTGAGACAAGGTGGGGGGAGGGGAAATGAGGAAACTGGAGAAATCTGAGTTCATCCCTTGTGGTTGGAGGGTTTCTAGGCGGAAGATGAGGTGCTCTTCCTCCAGCCGTCGTGTTGCTATGGTCTGGTGATGGAGGAGTCCAAGGACCTGCATGTCCTTTGCGGAGTGGGAGGGGGAGTTGAAGTGTTGAGCCACAGGGTGGTTGGGTTGGTTGGTCCGGGTGTCCCAGAGGCGTTCTCTGAAACATTCCGCAAGTAGGCGGCCTGTCTCCCCAATATAGAGGAGGCCACATCGAGTGCAGCGGATGCAGTAAATGATGTGTGTGGAGGTGCAGGTGAATTTGTGGTGGATATCTACAGGCCCCCAAACAGTAGCCTGGATGTAGTGTGTAAGTTGAATAAGGAGCTGAAATTGGCCTGTTGCAAAGATATTACTACAGTTGTTATGGGTGATTTCAACATGCAAGTAGACTGGGAGAATCAGGATGGTACTGGACTCCAAGAAAGTTTGTGGAGTGTCTCCGAGATGGATTCCTAGAACAGCTTGTGCTGGAGCCTACCAGGGAGAAAGCAATTCTGGATCTGGTGTTGTGCAACAAACCGGATTTGATCAGGGACCTCGAAGTAAAGGAGCCATTAGGAGGTAGTGACCACAATACAATAAGCTTTAATCTGCAGTTTGAAAGGGAGAGGGTAGAATTGGAAGTGACAATATTTCAGTTGAATAAGGGGAACTATGGAGCTATGAGGGAGGAGCTGGCCAAAGTTCAATAGTGCAATACCCTAGCAGGGATGGCAGTGGAACAACAATGGCAGGTATTTCTGGGTGTATTGCAGAAGATGCAGGATCAGTTCATTCCAAAAAGGAAGAAAGATCCTAAGGGGAGGCAGATGTGGCCGTGGGTGATGAGGGAAGTTAAGGACCATATAAAGACAAAAGGGAAAAAGTATAACATAGCAAAAATGGGTGGGAAATTGGAGGACTGGGAAGCTTTTAAAGAACAACAGTGGATAACTAAAAAGGAAATATGCAAAGACAAAATAAGGTACGAAGGTAAAGTGGCCAAAAATATAAAGGAGGATAGTAAAGGCTTTTTTAGGTATGTGAAAAGAAAAAAAAATGGTTAAGAATAAAATTGGCCCTTGAAGACAGAAACATACAAATTTATTACGGGGAACAAAGAAATGGCAGAAGAGTTGAATTGGTACTTTAGATCTGTCTTCTGGGAAGACACGAGCAATCTCCCAGATGTAATAGTGACTGAAGGACCTGAACTGAAGGGAATTTACATTAGGCAGGAAATGGTGTTGGAGAGACTGTTAGGTCTGAAGGCTGATAAGTCCCCAGGACCTGATGGTTTGCATCCCAGGGTACCGAAGGAGGTGGCTCTAGAAATCATGGATGCATTGGTGATCATTTTCCAATGTTCTATAGATTCAGGATCAGTTCCTGCTGATTGGAGGGTGGCTAATGTTGTACCACTTTTTAAGAAAGGAGGGAGAGAGAAAACAGAGAATTATAGACCAGTTAGTCTGACCTCAGTGGTGGGAAAAATGCTGGAGTCAATTATAAAGGATGAAATTACGACACATCTGGATAGCAGTAACAGGATAGGTCAGAGACAGCATGGATTTATGAAGGGGAAATCATGCTTAACTAATCTTCTGGAATTTTTTGAGGATGTAACTCTGAAGATGGATAAGGGAGATCCAACGGATGTAGTTTACCTGGACTTTCAGAAAGCCTTTGATAAAGTCCCACATAGGAGGTTAGTGAGCAAAATTAGGGCACATGGTATAAGGGGCAAAATACTGACATGGATTGAAAATTGGTTGGCCGACAGGAAACAAAGAGTAGTGATAAACGGCTTCCTTTTGGAATGGCAGGCGGTGACCAGTGGTGTGCCGCAGGGATCAGTGCTGGGACCGCAGCTTTTTACAATATATATTAATGATATAGATGAAGGTATTAAAAGTAATATTGCAAATTTGCTGATGACACAAAGCTGTGTGGCAGGTGAAATGTGAGGAGGATGTTAGGAGATTACAGTGTGACCTGGACAGGCTAGGTGAGTGGACAGATGCATGGCAGATGCAGTTTAATGCGGATAAATGTGTGGTTACCCACTTTAGTGGCAAGAACAGGAAGGCAGATTACTACCTAAATGGGGTCAAGTTAGGTAAAGGGGCAGTACAACGAGATCTAGGTGTTCTTGTACATCAGTCAATGAAAGCAAGCATGCAGGTACAGCAGGCAGTGAAGAAAGCTAATAGCACGCTGGCCTTCATTACAAGAGGAATTGAGTATAGAAGCAAAGAGGTTCTTCTGCAGCTGTACAGGGCCCTGGTGAGACCGCACCTGGAATATTGTGTGTAGTTTTGGTCTCCAAATTTGAGGAAAGACATTCTGGCTATTGAGGGAGTGCAGCGCAGGTTCACGAGGTCAATTCCTGGAATGGCGGGACTATCTTACGCTGAAAGATTAGAGCGACTGGGCTTGTATATGCTGGACTTTAGAAGGCTGAGAGGGGATCTGATTGAGATGTATAAGATTATTAAAGGATTGGACACTCTGGAGGCAGGAAGCATGTTTCCGCTGATGGGTGAGTCCCGAACCAGAGGACACAGATTAAAAATAAGGGGTAGGCCATTTAGAACAGAGTTGAGGAGAAACGTCTTCACCCAGAGAGTGGTGAGTGTGTGGAATGCTCTGCCCCAGATGGCTGTGGAGGCCAAGTATCTGGATACTTTCAAAAAAGAGTTGGATAGAGCTCTTAAGGATAGTGGAATCAAGGTTATGGGGATAAGGCAGGAACAGGATACTGTTTGAGGATGATCAGCCATGATCGTAATGAATGGTGGTGCTGGCTCGAAGGGCAGAATGGCCTACTCCTGCACCTATTGTCTATTGTCTAAATGCAAGTCCCTTGTCTATTCCCATAATACCCTTGGAATTATGTCACGGTTCCTTCAAGATCACGAAGCTGAGATGCTCAAACTCTCTACTAACAGCATTGTGGGAGCAACTTTATGATATCGACTTCCATTCATCATTGGCAGTCCCTCGCAGATGAGGATGATGCTCTCCCACTCTCAGGGTGAGTCTGTAGGAGGCTGTGACAGACTGATGGGGCTACCGCAGGCTCTGTTACAGTGGGAGCAGAAGGTGGTCATGGGAAGGGGTGGGTGGGGGTGTTGGTGTGGCAGCGCGCTCCTTATGATGTTAGCACCGATTTCCGCTTTTTCCCGATGGCAGGTCTCAAGGTGCTCGACACCTTCTTGGATGCTCCTCCTCCACTTTGGATGGTCTTGGGCCAGTGATTCCCAGGTATCTGTGGGAATGCTGCACTTCCCAAGTGAGGTCTTGGGGCATCCCTGAAGTACTTCCGCTGTCCACCTGGGGCTCGCCTGCCATTTCGGAGCTGGGAGTAGAGCACCTGCTTTGGGGGAGGTCTCAAGTCAGTCATGGTGACAATGTGCCCAGTCCATCACAGCCAATCACAGGGCGGGGTCAGTGCCTCGATGCTGGAGATGTTGGCTTGATCGAGGACGCTCCTGTTGATTCATCTGTCCTCCCAGCGGATTCACAGGACCTTGCACGGGTAGCATTGGTGGGACTGCTCCAGCACCTTGCGGTGTCTGTTGTAGACAGATAGGGACTACAGCACATGGCTGGCCACCTCTTTCTCAAGGGCAATTACAGATAGGCAATGCACAGGTCTCATGAATGAGAAATGAAATTAACTACTGAACATATGGCATACAAAAATCTCACATAGAGGAACTGAATCCCTTTCATTTGTGGACAGGCTGAAGTTTGATATCCCACCACATAATCCATTCAGACATCAATACACAGAGAGAGAAAAAAAATAGCACCCTCAGCTGAGAGAAAGTGACAATAACTAAATCAGAAATAATTTACTCCCATTCGCCGTCCAAAGAATGGGCAATAAAATGCTAATCATAAGATATTGTGGCTGGGACATTCCAAGGTCCAGGGCTACGTGCGGAGGGACTGAGTAAAGTTTGGGGCAGCTGCTGCCGAAGGCAGAGTGGGGAAAGACCACCATCTGAGGGCTTTCTGCCCGAGTTGAGTGGGGTCTGTTCAGTTATTCGACGCCAAGGAGCTTCCAGCATCTGTGAATATAATCTTGTACAAGTGAGAAATGGCTTGGGTTTGTTCACCAGTTAGAGTTTGTTCCTTCATATGCCACTGCATAGAACCAACCTGCTTAAAGATATTTTCATGAATAAATTATATTTTTGAGATTTTAAAAAGTCACCATCGACTGACCATAATTCTACTGTAACATATGGACCGAAGTAATCATGTGTTTATTTTATCATTAAAACATGGCACTGCTTGTTGTTGTATGTACAGCATTACATCAGCTCTCAGAATGTTTGGCCAGCTTGACCAGTTCCATTACAGTGCTCCAGTTTTATTTTATTCATTCACAGGTTATGGGCATTGCTGGCTAGGCCAACATTCATTGCCTATCTCTAATTGCACAGAGGGCAATAGTCAACCACATTGGTCTGGAGTCACGCGTAGGCCAGACCAGGCAAGGATGGCTGATATCCTTCCTAAAAGGACATTAGTGGGCCAGATGGGTTTGTCTGACAATTGAGAATGGTTTAATGATCATCATTTGATTCTTAATTTCAAATTCAAATTTCACCATCTGTTGTGGTGAGATTTGGACCCGGAGAGTGGTGTAGAATATCTTTTGTTTGGAACAATGTGAACATATAACGTTGTGGAGATGCCAGTGTTGGGCTGGGGTGGGCAAAAGCAAAAGCACTCCCCCTGACAAAAGAACAGCATTCTGAAAGCTTGTGATTTCAAATAAACCTGTTGGGCTGTAACCAGGTGTCGTGTGACTTCTGAACAGATAGAACATAAAACATAGAACAGTACAGCACAGCACTTTCGGCCCATGATGTTGTGCTGAGCATTTGTCTTAACCTAAGATCAACCTAACCTACACATCCTTCAATTTACTGCCGTTCCATGTGCTTGTCCAGCAGCTGCTTACATGTCCCTCGTGTCTCTGACTCTACTATCACCGCTGACAGTGCATTCCGCACACTCACCACTCTCTGTGTAAAGTACTTACTTCTGTCATCTCGTCTATACCTTCCTTCAATTACTTTAAAATTATGACCTCTTGTGACAGCCATTTCTGCCCTGGGGAAAATTCTCTGGCTATCTACTCTATCTATGCCTCTCATTACCTTGTACACCTCTATCAAGTCACCTCTCTGCCTTCTTCTCTCCAGTGTGAAAAGCCCTAGCTCACTCAAACTCTCTTCATAAGACAAGCTCTCCAACCCAGGCAGCATCCTGGTAAATCTCTTCCGCACCCTCTCTAACACAACTACATCCTTCCTATAACAAGGCAAACAAAACTGGACAAAATATTCCGAGTGTAGTCTAACCAGAGTTTTATAGAGCTGCAACAAAAACTCATGGCTCTTAAATTCAATCCCCCTGTTAATGAAAGCCAAAATACCATACACCTTATTAACAACCCTATTAACCCTATCACATATAATGTGAAAAGTCAGTTGATTAATCAAACCAAATCATTCCAACTTCTATTACAAGTTACAGCAGTATGGATTTGCCCATTTTCCCAACTATTGCCCCCTTTAAGAATCTAAGCTTCAAATTCTGTGGCATCTGAATATACACCTAGAGTTTATTACTCAAGTGGCTAACCACTGTGGAACTTTAATTCACATTTAAATTAAATTTGAAAGGTTTGTATTTAGTGTCTTTCACAATCATTGAATATTCCAAAATAATTTACATTCACTAAAGAATTAAAAATGCAGTTACCATTATAATGAAGAACATGCAGCAGCATATTGCAGGGTAGCATAATGGTTCAGTGGTTAGCACTACTGCCTCACAGCACCACAGACCTGAGTTCAATTCCTGCCTTGGGTGACTATCTGTGAAGTTTGCACATTCTCCTTGCTTCTGTGCAGGTTTCCTCCCAAAGACACGTAGGTTAGGTTGATTGGCCTTGGGAAATATAGAGTAGAAAGGTAAGTCTGGATGGGATGCTCTTCAGCGAGTTGGTTTGGGCTTGAGTGGCTGAATGGCCTGTTTCTACAACATTCTATAATTATGTTTACAGCCAGCAAGCTCCCACAGATAAGGTGATAACAAGCAGTTTGTTGAGGCATTGATTGATGGATACAAATTGGTCAGCCACACCAAATAACTTCCCATTTTGCACTCACCTGAGAGGGCAGACAGCAGGGCCTTCATTGAGCCCCCCATCACTCAGCTCTGCACTGAACATCAAACTATATTGTTATACTCAGGTTCCCACATGGGACACAAACACACATCCTGTTGACTCATAGGCAAAGAGTGCTGCAGCATGGTGGCTCAGTGGTTAGCACTGCTGCCTCACAGCACCAGGGACCCAGGTTCAATTCTGGCCTCGGGCGACTGTCTGTGTGGAGTTTGCACATTCACCCCGTGTCTGTGTGGGTTTCCTCCAGGTGCTCCAGTTTCCTCCCACAGTCCAAAGATGTATAGGTCAGGTGAATTGCCCATGATAAATTGCCCATAGTGTCAGGTGCATTAGTCAGGGGTAAATGTAGGGTCAGGGAATAGGTCTAGGTGGGTTACTCTTCAGAGGGTCAGTGTGGACTTGTTGGGCCGAAGGGCCTGTTTCCATACTGTAGGGTATCTAATCTTTCCCACATGGGTCACAGATATCATGGTTCACTCTCTGTACGATAGAGAACAAATCTCAGGTAGAGTTCAAGACAGAACTCCAACATTTAGGGTCTGTTTCCATGCTGTCCATCTCTGTGACTCTATTTGGGAATCATTCAGAAGACAATTGCTGAATGAGAATCACACAGTTAAAAAATTGGTAGGTTTTAAACATATTTGATGCAAATGTATGCAATTAAAATATATTTATAGACATACACAATTTACAAATATAGATTTGAAATGCTTCAATTTATATTGACCAGTACTCTCTGCTACTATTCCCTCGCCAGTACCCACTGTTTGCTAAAGAATGACTGCAGTTGAGAGTGTATTGCTGGAAAAGCACAGCAAGTCCGAGGAGCAGGAAAATCGACATTTTGGGCCAGAGCCCTTCATCAGGAAAGAATGACTGCAACCTAGTGAAACAGTGAGACTTTTCTGAATGGAACAAGTTTGACTCTGTAGTGGTACCACAGAAATACTGGGCTACCACATCATTGGACTATTGAGAGGATTGAAAATATGACAGGAGAAAGTGAGGTCTGCAGATGCTGGAGATCAAAGTTGAAACTTTATTGCTGGAACAGCACAGCAGGTAAGGCAGCATCCAGGGAACAGGAGATTCGACGTTTCGGGCACAGGCCCTATGACATACAACAGCACATGACAAACCTCCTCAAACAGCTGGAAGGTGTGTAAGGATTATCTCGAAAACAAGGAAGCCTCTGAAATGTTGGCTCAGGACCAGATTATACCTCCTGAATCATTCACTGAGCACACTCAGCCATTGCTCCAGGGTGACTGGCCCCTTGGATAATATTTTCCAGATGTATATTCTGATGCCACAGAATTCGAAAAATTCGGAGAATGGGAGAATCTGTAACTTGTAATAGAAGGAGTGGGTTTGATGAATCTGCTGACTTTTCAGGGATAATGCAGTGGTTAGCACTGCTGCCTCACAGTGCCAGGGATCCCGGTTCAATTCCACCCTTTGGATAGTTGCCTGTGTGGAGTTTGCACATTCTCCATGTGTTTGTATGGGACCCCTCCTATGTTCCTGTTTCCTGCCACAATCCAAAAGATGTGCAACTTAGGTGGATTGGCCTTGCTTAATTGCCAGTGGTGTCTGGGGATGTCCAGGCTAAGTGGATTAGACATGGGAAATGCAGGGTTATAAGGTAGGGGGCTGGTGGGTCTGGGTGAGATGTTCTTCTGAGGATCGGTGTAAACTTGAGGGGCCAAATAGCCAGTTCTCACAGTTTAGGGATTCTATGATTGTTAAGATACTTCGGCAGAAAAAAAGACAGGCTGTCTTTGTTCTTTGTACATTTACGAAACAAATCTTCACTATTTAATTTCATGAATTCTTAACGGTTCAAATACTTGTCCTGCGTGGTTTCTGTCATGGCGAGGGGTGGGGGTGGGGGTGGGGGGGGGGGTAGTCCAGCTTTCTACAGGAAGGGAAAATGTGACAGTTGAAATGAGGTGGCTTATCACACAAAGGGGAGCCCTTTCTGAGGCTCAAAGTCCCCTATTCTGCCTCCTCCTTGATGAAGGAATATCGTAACCCTCAGTGAGCAAGAGCGCCAACTTGCTGCAGATGCACGCAATTACTCCAAAGTTGACCCAGGCTTCCTTCCCCAGAAAGTTATCACTTTTTGATTATGATTAGATTAGATACAGTTTGGAAACAGGCCCTTCGGCCCAACAAGTCCACACCGACAGGTAGCCCACAGTGCAACTAATATTGTGGAATGAAATGCTGCTCAGTAAATGAGGTGTGTTAAATGCAGGTCACAGCAGCTTCGCAGCGAGTGAGTCTACAAACAGAACATCAAAAGGAATTTATCCACCGAGCTCAATCTCCCTGGAGGCGTGTGGCTGTGAAGTTCTGACACACCTCTCCATCTCATTAAACTACAACCCTGGCACCTTGGCATCTGTGAAGGCCCTCCAGGGCCCATTTGAGGATCCTTGTAAAGGAACTAACTACGTGTTTGACAAAGTTAAAGTGTTAGTTCATGGAAAATCCTGGAAAGGGAAAGCATCATATCCAGCATTCGAATAACAGCTAGAGAAGCACAGAAATTTGAGAGAGCCCAAGGGTTAGCCAAACCCCTCTGACCAGTGTGGGAGAAAAATAAACCATTCTGCCTGCCCACTACTTGTTCACAGAAACCATGTCTGTTCTGAGCTAAACAGAGCCTACCCATAATACCTCAACTTGACCACAAGCAGCTCAGGAACTAAACAGCAAAACAAGACATTACCTAAACAGCTTCCAGACTGAAAGAAAACACTCCTCCGATGATCTGACGACAGACTTCTGAACTCACAATAGCATAGAACATAGAACATAGAACATAGAACATAGAACATAGAACAATACAGCACAGAACAGGCCCTTCGGCCCACGATGTTGTGCCGAACTTCTAACCTAGATTAAGTACCCATCCATGTACCTATCCAAATGCCGCTTAAAGGTCGCCAATGATTCCGACTCTACCACTCGTGGGCGGCACGGTGGCACAGTGGTTAGCACTGCTGCCTCACAGTGCTCGAGACCCGGGTTCGATTCCCGCCTCAAGCGACTGACTGTGTGGAGTTTTCACGTTCTCCCCGTGTCTGCGTGGGTTTCCTCCGGGTGCTCTGGTTTCCTCCCACAGTCCAAAGATGTGCAGGTCAGGTGAATTGGACATGCTAAATTGCCCGTAGTGTTAGGTAAGGGGTAAATGTAGGGGTATGGGTGGGTTGCGCTTCGGCGGGTCGGTGTGGACTTGTAGGGCCGAAGGGCCTGTTTCCACACTGTAAGTAATCTAAATCTAATCTAATCTAAATCTAATCACTCCCACGGGCAGCGCATTCCATGCCCCCACCACTCTCTGGGTAAAGAACCCACCCCTGACATCTCCCCTATACCTTCCACCCTTCACCTTAAATTTATGTCCCCTTGTAACACTCTGTTGTACCCGGGGAAAAAGTTTCTGACTGTCTACTCTATCTATTCCTCTGATCATCTTATAAACCTCTATCAAGTCACCCCTCATCCTTCGCCGTTCCAACGAGAAAAGGCCGAGAACTCTCAACCTATCCTCGTACGACTTCCTCTCCATTCCAGGCAACATCCTGGTAAATCTTCTCTGCACCCTCTCCAAAGCTTCCACATCTTTCCTAAAGTGAGGCGACCAGAACTGCACACAGTACTCCAACTGTGGCCTAACCAAAGTCCTGTACAGCTGCAACATCACTTCACGACTCTTGAATTCAATCCCTCTGCTAATGAACGATAATACTCCATAGGCCTTCTTACAAACTCTATCCACCTGAGTGGCAACCTTCAAAGATCTATGTACATAGACCCCAAGATCCCTCTGTTCCTCCACCTGACTAAGAACCCTACCATTAACCCTGTATTCCGCATTCTTATTTGTTCTTCCAAAATGGACAACCTCACACTTGGCAGGGTTGAACTCCATCTGCCACTCCTTAGCCCAGCTCTGCATCATATCTAAGTCCCTCTGCAGCCGACAACAGCCCTCCTCACTGTCCACAACTCCACCTATCTTTGTATCATCTGCAAATTTACTGACCCACCCTTCGACTCCCTCATCTAAGTCATTAATAAAAATTACAAACAGCAGAGGACCCAGAACTGATCCCTGCGGAACTCCACTTGTAACTGGGCTCCAGGCTGAATGTTTACCATCTACCACCACTCTCTGCCTTCGACCGGTTAGCCAGTTTTCTATCCAATTGGTCAAATTTCCCTCTATCCCATGCCTCCTGACTTTCCGCATAAGCCTACCATGGGGAACCTTATCAAATGCCTTACTAAAATCCATGTACACTACATCCACTGCTCTACCCTCATCCACATGCTTGGTCACCTCCTCGAAGAATTCAATAAGACTTGTAAGGCAAGACCTACCCTTCACAAATCCGTGCTGGCTGTCCCTAATCAAGCAGTGTCTTTCCAGATACTCATAAATCCTATCCCTCAGTACCCTTTCCATTACTTTGCCTACCACAGAAGTAAGACTAACAGGCCTGTAATTCCCGGGGTTATCCCTATTCCCTTTTTTGAACAGGGGCACAACATTCGCTACTCTCCAGTCCCCTGGTACCACCCCCGTTGCCAGTGAAGACGAGAAGATCATTGCCAACGGTACTGCAATTTCCTCTCTTGCTTCCCACATAATCCTAGGATATATCCCGTCAGGCCCGGGGGACTTGTCTATCCTCAAGTTGTTCAAAATGTCCAACACATCTTCCTTCCTAACAGGTATCTCTTCTAGCTTATCAGTCCATTTCACACTCTCCTCTTCTACAATACGGTCCCTCTCGTTCGTAAATACTGAAGAGAAGTACTTGTTCAAGACCTCTCCTATCTCTTCCGACTCAATACACAGTCTCCCATTACTGTCCTTGATCGGACCTACCCTCGTTCTCGTCATTCTCAGGTTTCTCACATACGCATAAAATGCCTTGGGGTTATCCTTGATCCTATCTGCCAACGATTTTTCATGCCCTCTCTTAGCTCTCCTAATCCCTTTCTTCAGGTCCCTTCTGGCTATCCTGTATCCCTCCACTGCTCTGTCTGAATCCTGTTTCCTCAACCTTATGTAAGCCTCCTTCTTCCTCTTTACCAGACATTCAATCTCTCTCGTCAACCAAGGCTCCCTCACACGACCATTTCTTTCCTGCCTGATAGGTACATACATATCATGGACACGTCGTATCTGCTCTTTGAAAAGGTTCCACATTTCCACCACATCCTTCCCTGACAGCCTATGCTCCCAACGTATGCTCCTCAAATCCTGCCTTACAGCATCGTAATTTCCCTTCCCCCAATTATAAAATCTACCTTGTTGTGCGCACCTATCTCTCTCCATAACCAAGGTGAAAGTCACAGAATTGTGGTCACCATCACCAAAATGTTCACCCACTAACAAGCCCACCACTTGTCCCGGTTCATTACCGAGTACCAAATCCAATATGGCCTCCCCTCTGGTTGGACAATCTACATACTGCGTTAGAAAAGCTTCCTGGACACACTGCACAAACACCGCCCCATCCAATCTACTTGATCTAAAGAGCTTCCAATCAATATTTGGGAAGTTGAAATCGCCCATGACTACGACCCTGTGGCTTCTGCACCTTTCCAAAATCTGTTTCCCAATCTGTTTCTCCACATCTCTGCTGCTATTGGGGGGCCTATAGTAAACACCCAACAAGGTGACTGCACCTTTCCTATTTCTGACTTCAGCCCATACTACCTCCAGAGGCAGATCCCCCTCAAACTTCCTTTCTGCAGCCGTTATACCATTTCTAATTAGCAATGCCACCCCCCCCTCCTTTTTTCCCACCCTCCCTAATCTTACTGAAACACCTGTAACCAGGAACCTCCAACAGCCATTCCTGTCCCACATCTATCCACGTTTCCTCATCATCGCTCCTGCAGCCCCGAGGGCATCCCCAGACTTCTCAGGCACTGAAGCTCCACAAAAGCGAAAGTGGGTACTGCAGATGCTGGAGAGTAGAGTCAACATTTCAGGCCAAAGCCCTTCATCAGGAATAAGCCTCATTCCTGATGAAGGGATTTTGTCCGAAACATCGATTTTCCTGCTCCTCGGATGCTGCTTGCCCTGCTGTGCTTTTCCAGCACCACTCTAATCTTGACTGAAGCCACACAAAGCCAACCCAGACTGAGTGGCACCCAGATACCTGACAAAAATGCACACCATTCTGCAGACCCATTGAAACCAGGATACTGGACATTAGCACCTGCTCTAGCAGAAGAACAGAACCTCCTGTTACAATTATTACCTGATTGCTACTACCGGATTAACCGATTGTTTTCCATTGAGTGTAATTTAATTCATATTGTCTTGTAATTAACACTACACTACTGTAACACTATTGTAACACTATAAAAATTGTCTGTATCTGGGCTCAGGGAAGAGAATCCTTGATTTAACTATGCAAAGTGTCCATTTTGTATCAATCCAATCAGTTTCTCTTCCCCACTTATTTCATGTGAAATAAGCCAGTGTTCGTTAATTTCACAAGATCTTTGAGTGGCCTCTACTTGTAATTGGACAATTCTCCGAGAGACAGAAACCAGGCAGGAGAAGTATTTGAATAGTTAAGAATTCATGAAAGAGTGAAGATTTGTTTTGTAAACATACAAAGAACAAAGATAGCTTGTCTTTTTCTGTCAAAGTCAGAAATTGAAGGCAACATGTTCAAAAGGGACACACAGATAGAGAATCCCCACTGTACGCCTTTCGGCCCATCAAGTCTGTACCAACCCTCTGAAGAGCATCTCATCCAGATCTACCCTATCCCACATTTACAATGACTAACCCACCTAGCCTGCACATCCCTAGACACTATGGGTAATTTAGCATGGCCAATCCAACCTAGCCTGCACATCCCTGGATTGTGGGAGGAAACCAGAGCACCCGGAGGAAACTCACACAGACACGGGGAGAATGCACAAACTCTGTGCACACAATTACCCAGTGCTCCTGGGTAATGCCTATTCATACAATCTTATTTAATCCCACTGCAGATCACTCTGTTTTGCCCTTGGCCTAGCCCAAAGCAGTCAATTTCAATAATCCTGTCCTTTCCCACTCCACTCCACCATCCAATGATACTGATCAATGTCTGAGTCCTAGCTACTCATGATATATACTAATGCTGGGTACAAGAACCAAGTGCAAATTTTTTGCTGACAACACAAAACTGGGTGGGATTGTGGGTGGTGAGAAGGTACAAGGAAGTTTCAAAGTGATTTAAACAAGCTGAGTGATCCATGGCAGATACACTGCAGGGTGGTTAAATGTGAGCTTATACACACAGGCATGAATAACAGAAAGGAAGGATATTACTGAAATGGTGATACGAAAACAGAAATTGCTGGAAAAGCTCAGCAGGTCTGGCAGCCTCATTGCAGAGAAATCAGAGTTAACATTTCGGGTCAGAACCCATTTTGGGGTGGCACGGTGGCTCAGTGGTTAGCACTGCTGCCTCACAGCGCCAGAGACCCAGGTTCGAGTTCCCACCTCGGGTGACTGTCTGTGTGGAGTTTGCACATTCTCCTTGTTTCCGTGTGGGTTTTCCTCCAGGTGCTCAGGTTTCCTCCCACAGTCCAAAGATGTGCAGGTTAGGTGAATTAGCCATGCTAAATTGCTCACAGTGCTATGTGCTTTAGTCATGGGTAAAAAAAGGGAAGGGGGGTGGGTTTGGGTGGGTTACTCTTCAGAGGGTCAGTGTGGACATGTTGGCTGAAGGGTCCGGTTCCATTCTGTAGGGAATCTAATCTTAACTGAGGAAGGTCACTGGACCCAAAACATTAACTGTGATTTCTCTTCACAGATGCTGCCAGGCCTGCTGAGCTTTTCCAGCAATTTCTGTTTTTGTTTCTGATTTACAGCAGCTGTAATCCTTTTAGTTTTTATTGAAATGGTTATATATTGTGAAGTGTGGATGTACGAAGGGATATTGGTGTCCCAAACTGCAACTAGAGAGGCAGCTGCTGTAAGCATTAGGAAGACAAATAGTACATTGCAAGAGGATTTCAGTTCAGAAGTAGGGATGCCTTACTGCTGTCATATGGAGACTTGGTGATGATCTGATTGAAACATACGAAATTCTAATAGGGCTGGGCAGATTATATGCAGAGTGGATGTTTTCCCTGGGTCTGGGAGTCCCAATCCTGAACATAATCTCAGGATACAGGGTAGAGCATTATGATTGAGCTGAGGAACCATTTGTTCACACAATAGGTAGTGAAACTGCAGATATCTCAACCACAGAAGGCAGTCGAGGCCAACGCACTGAATGTATTCAAGAAAGAGATAGATCATTTTAAAGGCATCTCGGTATAAGGAGAGAAATCAGGAATATGGCTTTGAGATAGGGCGTCAGTCATTATCATATTGAATAGCACAGCAGGTACAAAGGACTGAATGGCCTGCTGCTGTTCCCAGTTTCTGTGTTTCAATGTCTCTATAAGGTGGTTCTCCTGAAGTATAGGGATAAGTTTTACGACTCATTATGGACTCAAAGACATTTATTAAGAGTCTTCCGTTACAATGTTTAGTTTATTGGCTAAATTGGCATTCACAGCCTCTCATTTTAATCGCTGTCCTTCCCATTTTGCAGTTAGTCTCATTCTCCAAAGGCTGGTTTGTGCTGTCAGGTGTGTCGGAGGCTGAGGGGTGACCTTATAGCGGTTTACAAAATTATGAGGGGCATGGATAGGATAAATAGGCAAAGTCTTTTCCCTGGAGTCGGGGAGTCCAGAACTAGAGGGCATAGGTTTAGGGTGAGAGGGGAAAGATATAAAAGAGACCTAAGGGGCAACTTTTTCATGCAGAGGGTGATACGTGTATGGAATGAGCTGCCAGAGGAAGTGGTGGAGGCTGGTACAATTGCAACATTTAAGAGGCATTTGGATGGGTATATGAATAGGAAGGGTTTGGAGGGATATGGACTGGGTGCTGGCAAGTAGGACTAGATTGGGTTGGGGTATCTGGTCAGCATGGACGGGTTGGAAGGGTCTGTTTCCATGCTGTACATATCTATGACTCTATGACCAGGTTATAGTCCAACAGGTTTAATTGGAAGCACTAGCCGCTCCTTCACCAGGTGGTTGTTTGGAGGGAAGACTTTCAAGTTTGTCCACTAGATAGCAGCTAACTCTCGGGTTATCTGTACGCAGACTTTCACCAATATATAGTGCAATCTGTGATGGGGACCTTACAATTTTATGACCTTCCAAGTTGGTACATTGATTTAAACAACAAAGACACTACAAAAATGCAAGTTGTTGTTGTACTTACAATTACCTTGATATCCTTTAAATTACTGTGTCAACCTGCCGGAAGATAACATACTTATGATAATGACGCCTTCACAGATCACACTGTGCATTGATAGCATTCTGTACACAAGTAACCTTATAGCTAAAAATCACACAACACAAGGTTATAGCCCAACAGGAGCACCGAAAGCTAGTGCTTCCAATTAAACCTGTTGGTCTGTAATCTGGTGTTGTGTGATTTTTAACTTTGTACACCAGAGTCTCCAAACCTTACAGTTGGCTGCCATCTACTGGACAAACACCAGACAGCACAAATGAGCTGTTGGTGAGTGAGACTGACTCCAAAAAGAGAGTGATAGAATACAGAATGGTAATTTATCGGTTTGTATTTTTACAAAAAAATGAAGTGTTTAATTTGTGATAGCTATTAAAAGGAGAATCTGCCAATTTAACCAATAAGTTAAATATTATAAAGGAAAAGTCTTAATAATTGTTTTTGAGTCCATAGTGAGTTGTAAAATTTATTTCTATACTTCAACAGAACCACCTCACAGAAACATTAAAACACAAAACTGGGAACAGAAGTAGGCCACTTGACCCTTTGTACCTGCTGTGCTATTCAATGTGATAATGACTGACACCCTATCTCAAAGTTATATTCCTGATTTCTCTCCTTATATCTGGATGCCATTAAAATCTAAAAATGCATTGACCTCTTTCTTGAATATGTTCAGTGCGTTGGCCTCGCAACCTTCTGTGGTCGCGATATCTGCAGTTTCACTCCCCACTGAGAGAAGAAATGGTTCCTCATTGCAGTCCTAATAACAATTTGATCAAAAGTAAAACAGTCAAACTGGAAGAAGCGAGGTGGGCGCAGTGGTAAGGAGATGGTGCCTATAGAATGGTGATCCCTATGATGGTGGGTCCAGTGCAGACAGTGGCACAAGGGGGTGCAGGAGGGTTGTCGGTGCAGGTGTTGCTGGTGAGTCGGCTCATGGTGGAGACGGTGGAATGAAGATAGACTCTCTTTCAGCTCTTTCTATTCTTTAACTATTCAGAAATCAGAAAACATTTACAAGGAAGTTGCCAGGATTAGAGGATTTGACCTACAAGGAGAGGCTGACTAGGCTGGAGCTCTTTTCCCTGGAGTGTCGGAGACTGAGGGGTGGACTTTATAGAAGTTTATAAAATCATGAGGGGCGTGGATAGGGTAAGTAGATAAGGTGGAGAAAGTGAGGACTGCAGATGCTGGAGATCAGAGTCGAGAGTGGGGTGCTGGAAAAGCACAGCAGGCCAGGCAGCATCTGAGGAAGGGCTCTTACCCGAAAAGTCAATTTTCCTGCTCCTCAGATGCTGCCTGGCCTGCTGTGCTTTTCCAGCACCCCACTCTCAACTCCAAATAGACAAGATATTTTCCCTGTAGGTCTCTTTTATATCTTTCCCCTCTCACCCTAAACCTATGCCCTCTAGTTCTGGATTCCCCAACCCCAGGGAAAAGACTTTGCCTATTTACCCTACCAATGCCCCTCATAATTTTGTAAACCTCCGTAAGATCACCCCTCAGCCTCCGAAAACAGCCCCAGCCTGTTCAGCCTCTCCCTATAGCTCAAATCCTCCAACCCTGGCAACATCCTTGTAAATCTTTTCTCAACCCTTTCAAGTTTCACAACATCTTTCCGATAGGAAGGAGACCAGAATTGCATACAATATTCCAAAAGTGGCCCAACCAATGTCCTGTACAGCTGCAACATGACCTCCCAACTCCTGTACTCAATACTCTGACCAATAAAGGAAAGCATCCCAAATGCCTTCTTCACTATCCTATCTACCTGTGACTCCACTTTCAAGGAGCTATGAACCCACACTCCAAGGTCTCTTTATTCAGATAAGTATATGAATAGGAAATGTTTGGAGGGATGTGGGGCTGGAGCAGGCAGGTGGGGCTAATTTAGATTGGGATTGTGGTCGGCGTGAACTGGTTTGACCGAAGGGTCTGTTTCCGTGCTGTATGACTCCATGCTACTGAGCTGTAATGGGGTTTAGTGAGCAGCAAGTTAGCATCACTTAGCCGAAAAACCTCAAACATCCAAACATGTTAATGGCCCAGTAATTTGGGAGTGTCCATTTTTAATGAAGTCAAAAGCTCCCCTAGTAATGGTAGATTGGAGCTCATCAATAAAAGGCTCATGTGGTTTCTTCCTCTTGTCTTCACATATACACAGGCTGCCAGAGAGCATTATATTCAAAGGCTTTGCATTTTAACTGGTGTGATCTCCCCAAATCTTTCTACATGAGTCCTAATAAACTGTGAAGTGTATTTCCGAAGTTAAAATTAAATGATAAATAAATAAATAATATTGACAATTAAGCACCTGCCAGAGGCAACCTATTGGGGCTTTGGAGAGCACAGCCTGGAAAGCGTATCTAACAGGAGGCAGCTTCACTCTTCGAAAGAAACCTTATCTCCTCATGGAACATAGGAACAGGAGTAGACCATTCAGCCGCATCTGTTCACCATTCAATGAGATCATGACTGATTTGTGGCCTAACTCCATGTACCTGCCTTTGGCCCATATCCCTTAACACCTTTGCTGGACAAAAAAAAATCTCAGATTTAACATTTACAACTGACCCTGCATCCACTACAGTTTGTGGAAGAGAATTCCAAATACCTAGCATCCTTACTATGTCAGAGTGCTTCTTAACATCTCTCCTGAACAGTCTGGCCCCAATTCTCAGACTATGCCCCAAATTCTAGAATCCTTAACAGTTGGAAATAGTTTCTCTTTATCTATCCAGTCTTTTCCAGTTAATATACTTCAGTCAGTTCACCTCTTAACCGTCCAAATTCAGGAGAATTTCAGTACTGGCATTTGCATACTAACCAAGGTAGAAGGCAGGAGACAATTCTTTTCATAGTCCTTTCTCCCTTTATAATTGTAGATTCGTTGAGCTTCCTTATATTACTGTTACGTTAACTCTGACTTCTAATTATTATTAAATAATGCAGTTTTAATTATTAATCCTTTCTTTGTTCATTTTGGCAGACATCAATGTCTTCTAATCAACCTGTTCAGGAAGGTTTCTACATTTGTATTACCCACCTTCTATGCCCTTGAGCCCAGACCTCCTGCCTTGAGTAGAGCCATGACTTTGACATGCATACCCAGTCACATCATGTTTTACTGCCCTGGTGACTTTCCCCCTTTCCGATTCTGATCTTTTGACGTAGAAGATAATGTCTTAAATTAGGACATCCATCAGGGTGATTGATCCAACCCGGGCTATCGAGGGGCACAGACCTGTGGTCATTTCCTGATGTCCATCACAGTTGTCTCTGAGTACATGCTAGCTATGGAAGCAATAATATAGCTACATCTTGAAAGACAAGAAGAAAGCACTTTGCGCATAACTCTTGAAGTCATTGTTTAGTTCAGCTGCAGTAGCCAGGGTGTATGCTTGCGGGGCATATGTCCTAGGATGTTTGTGTGCGTGTGCCTGTTTAATTAGAATTGTCTTTTTTTTAGAAAAAAGCATAGCAATGGGAGTCCCTGCGAAAATGGCCCTTGGTCAGAGTTCTCCTTTCTGTAATCCATGTTCCTACCATAACCTCAGAAGATTGTCCACTTCAGCTGGTTACATTTTAACATAAATATAAATATTAGTCATATTTTTCTTTTAAAAAGACAAAGAAAGGTCTTACAGCATGACACAAAATATCAAAAGTGCCTTCCTGGGAGTCATTCTGAGAGTCCACAACATTAATTCTAGGTGCCATGAAATCGTATTGCATCAGGTCAAACATGGATATAACCCGAGATTTAAAAGCACATGCAGCCTAAAATTCATGAAGCCATAGATTCTTTATTCCACTGGAGTCAGGCTACTAGAAACATGAAGAAGAATTAATTTTAAACAAGTAAGATGCAATAATGCCTACATTATAAGGTCAGAGTTTAGGATGCTTGCTGACGATTACACAATGCTCTGCACCCATTTGTGTTTTCTCAGACAGTGAAGCAGTTCAAGTGCAGCAAGACATAGATAACATCCAGGCTCAGCTATTGGGGCAAGTAACATCTCTACTTTATAAGTACCATAAAATGATCATCACCTACAGGGAATCTAATCTCAGAGAGAATCTCGCCTAATGTTCAATGACATCGCCATCACGGAATCTACCACAATAAACATCCTGGGAGTTATCATTGACTAAACTAGAGCAACCATGTTAAAATTTTCTGGTCCTAACTGCTCTTGTTTTTAACGGTGGGCAAGTGTCCTCCTGTTTCCTAATGCCTGACAACCACCTGCAAGACACAAGCCAAGATGGTTATAGAATACTATTCACGAGCCTGAATGACAGAAACAGCACTGACAAAACCCCACGTTATACAGGACAAAGCATCCATTTGATTAATAATCACCACCATCAACATTTACTCCCTCTGCCAAAAGGTACACAACAGCAACTCACCCAGGTTCCTTTGACCACATTTCAAACCCGTTAAGCACTTCACCGCCTTGTCTTGAAACTACGCTGCTGTTCCTCACTGCCACCGGTCAAAATCCTGGAACTTGCTCCCTAACAGTTCTGTGGATGTTCTTTCACCCTCAATGGTTCTAGAAGGCAGTACACCAACATCCTCCCAAGGGATGGGAAATACATGCCAGCCTCATCAGAACGGTCCACATCCCCTGAATAAATTTTTTAAAAGACGTAAGTTACTACTGATAAACCAGCTCTTTGACAATAAAAAAAAAGATGTAGAGCCTCAAAGCAAAATTCTAACAAGTATAAGAATCATACAATCCCTACAGCAAAGAAGCAGGCCCATCAGCCCATCAAGTCCACACTGACCCTCCAAAGAACCTATGTCCCCTACTCTATCTCTGCAACTCCACCTAACTTGGACATCTCTAACTACTATGGAGCAACTTAGCATGTCTAATTCACCTAAGTTGCATGTCTTTGGACTATGGCAGGAAACCCATGGGAAAAATGCACAAACTCCACACAGAGAATTGCCCAAGGATAGAATTGAACCCTGTGAGTCAGCAGTGCGAACCTCTGAGCCACCATGAGATTAGCTTTTTTTAAAAAAAAGTGGCAGTACAGAGGGTGTCCCACACTGTCAGAGGGCCAGTGACAAGGATGTGTTGTAATGAGGGTCTACAAATCCAGTCTTTCTTCATTCAGTTTTCTGTTCCTGGTTTAACAATGAAAGCAGTGTTTTAACATATAGCTCTTCATTCAAACTGAGCATTAATAGTTCAACTTAATTGGTTGAAGTGATACAAGTTACTTGCCCTTTTTACACAGGTTCCATGTTGACAGCCCATGTACATTGACATTAGAGGGCAAGCTTAAGGAAAATCAAACAGCAAATTCTTGTGCACTGCTCTATCTGCTTTGTGTGACACTCTCATGTTACTGCACTGATCCTCAGCCCAGGTCATATATTCAAGGCTCAGGAACAGGGCTTGAGCAAATAATATCCCAAGTGGCAACACTGCTGCAGCAAATTTAATGTCACATGAAATGAACTCACGGGTGGGGTATGCCCATTTCATCATTTTCAAAATTACACATGCAGACCTGCTGCATGAATTGCACATTCTGTGCCTTGCTAAGAGTGCAGAAGCTAGTTTGCCCAGAACCAGCCAGCATTCTTTCGAGACCTATTAAGATAAGTATGAAGTGTACATTCAATTAACCTTTATTACTGAATAAAAGTATTTACAATTTTACCACTTGTTATTATGACAACGACTCATGAATGTTTAAAAAAACTTGTCCCTTTTTCTTTGGAATATTAAAGCACAAATGTTGAACTCTGTCACTGCATTTCTATTCTGCTTTTGAGATAAAAGGACATGGAAGTAAAGTCCCCTAACATCGAAGACATTAATTTTATTTGAACAAAATTTTGCTTTCTTGAAACACTATATGCTGCTGAGGGGATAGCAGTCTGGATTTCAACATGTGAATGTACCTACTTGTAACAGAAGGCAGATCATGTACAACAGGTTGTTGCAGGGATGGAAAACTGCATATCATCTGCCTGATAGTGAGGTAACTGCAAAAAAAAGGATTAGATTAGATTCCATACAGTGTGGAAACAGGCCCTTCGACCCAACAAGTCCACACCGACCCTCCGAAGAGCCACCCACCCCAACCCATCTCCCTCTGACTAATGCACCTAACACTGTGGGCAATTTAGCATGGCCAATTCACCTATCCTGTACGTCTTTGGACTGTGGGAGGAAACCCACACAGACACGGAGAGAATGTGCAAACTCCACACAGTCACTCGAGGCTGGAATTGAACCTGGGTCCCTTGTGCTGTGAGGCTGTAGTGCTAACCACTGAGCCAGAGGATGACAGAAAATAAAACAGGTAGAGCACTTTTCCCTTTTTCACCACTTTTCTGTCTTGGACTTTTATTTTCTTGCCATGTGGTATTCATACTCTCTGCAAGTTTTCACTATTAACTAGCTCTCCATTTCTGCAAAAGCATGGTTGTGCTCTTTTCAACTTCTCATCCCTCTTTTGCTCAAGGTACTCAGCATTCACCCACTGACGCAAAGTGACTGGAGAGCCGAGAGACCTACAGGGTGCAGTGCCAGCGCAATCCACTACTGTCCAAGCCAGTAGAAGCCACTTCAGGGGTGAGCATACGATCATCGAGACCCTCTGTCTCAGCTCAGTAAGATAGGGTAGAAAGGTGAAGATAAATAGAGAGATCTCGGTGTCCAGGTGCATAAAATCCTGAAAGATGCCATCCACGTTGATAGGGTTGTTAAGAAAGCATATGGTGTGTTGGCATTTATTGGTAGGGGGATTGAGTTTTGGAGACACGAGGTCATGCGTCAGCTGTACAAGACGCTGGCAAGGCCGCACCTGGAGTATTGTGTACAGTTCTGGTCACCACATTATAGAATGTGGAAGCTTTGGAAAGGGTTTAGAGGAGATTTACTAGGATGTTGTCTGGTTTGGAAGGAAGGTCATATGAGGAAAGGCTGAGGGAGCTGAGGCTGTTTTCATTGGAGAGAATAAGGTGATTTAATTGAGGCATTCTTCCCCCGGGCTTCGGGTGGTGAGGAGTGGTGATGGAGGATGTACAGGACTTGCATGTCCTTTGCAGAGTGGAAGGGGGAGTTGAAATGTTCAGCCACAGGGCAATGGAGTTGATTGGTGCAGGTGTCCCAGAGATGTTCCCCAAAGCGCTGTGAGGTGTCCGATCTCCCAAATGTAAAGGAGACCGCATCAGGAGCAACGGATACAATAAATGACAGTTGTGGAAGAGCAGGTGAAACTTTGATGGATGTGGAAGGCTCCTCACCTCCATCCAAGGCCCACAACTTTCCCCTCACCAAGGCCCCAAAGGAGCCTTCCACATCCATCAAAGTTTCACCCTGGAACACTTCAACCCCAAGCATTAATGTGGACTTCACCAGTTTCCACATTTCCCCTCCTCCCACCTTACCCTAGTTCCAACCTTCCAGCTCAGCACCATCCTCATGACCTGTCCATCTTCCTTCCACTCCACCCTCCTCTCTGACCTATCACCTTTACCCCCACCTCCATCCACCTATTGCACCCTTAGTTACCTTCACCCCAGCCCCACCCCCACCCCCACCCCCACCTCCCATTTATCTCTCCAGCCCAGAGGCTTCCAGTCTCATTTCTGACGAAGAGCTCCAGCCCAGAACATTGATTTTCCTGCTCCTTGGATACTGCCTGACCCGCTGTGCTTTTCCAACACTGCTTTAATCTTGATTCTAAATCTCCAGCATCTGCAGTCCTCACTTTTGCCTAGATTTCTAAACTAGAACAGTCACCAACATGCTGCGTCAGAAAGCAAGGATGCTTCAAAAGGAAGAGGAGAAAACGTTGGACTTGTTTCTTGCCCTTCGCATTTGCTGCCTGACGTGTTTAAAGTTTCCAGGATTTACAGTTTTTATTTTAGATTTCCAAGCCATACTTCACGTTTACATTACTGCTGAAGCTCACCAGATGTGTTAAAAATGACAGACCAAGTGCTGAATACCTTTGATGTCTTAAGAAACTTCAGGATATGTCATGAATTGCCTATTTTGAAATACATATAGCCATGGTGAATGTGCAATGAAATCAGGCTGGTGGTCGGGTTCTGAGTCGACACTCTACCCGTGCCATTTTATTGACATCAGTTGGTATCAAAGTCTGAGTTTCCACCAAAGTTAAACCATATACTTCACATGGTCATTTGCTTTTCTCATGATAGAAAACAGTTACATGTTACTTGGTCCTTTAAAACAGTCACTGAAACTTCCTTCTTTGGCTAAGTTTTTGTTCATACATCCTAAAATTGGCTTACGTGGCAAGATGCCTTTCTTTTAGAAACCCCTATGAACATTTTAACATGAAGGGTGATATATAAATGCCAGTTGATACATTATATGCCATTCTAGGCAGAATAAAAACTGTAGATAGATTCAATGAACAATGAAATATCACCAAGCTTAGAAATCAGAGAGTAAAAGGGGATTTAAAGTGATGTCAAGTGGGAGGATAAAAACATAATGCAGAAATTAGGTTTTAGAACATAGAAGAATACAGCGCAGTACAGGCCCTTCGGCCCTCGATGTTGCGCCGATCCAAGCCCACCTAACCTACACTAGCCCACTATCCTCCATATGCCTATCCAATGCCCGCTTAAATGCCCATAATGAGGGAGAGTCCACCAATGCTACTGGCAGAGCATTCCACGAACTCACGACTCGCTGAGTAAAGAACCTACCCCTAACATCTGTCCTATACCTACCCCCCATTAATTTAAAGCTATGCCCCCTTGTAATAGCTGACTCCATATGTGGAAAAAGATTCTCACTGTCGACTCTATCTAAACCCCTAATCATCTTGTACACCTCTATCAAGTCACCCCTAAACCTTCTTTTCTCCAATGAAAACAGCCCCAAGTGCCTCAGCCTTTCCTCATACAATCTTTCTACCATACCAGGCAACATCCTGGTAAACCTCCTCTGCACCCGTTCCAGTGCCTCCACATCCTTCCTATAGTATGGCGACCAAAACTGCACACAATACTCCAGATGCGGCCGCACCAGAGTCTTATACAACTGCAACATGACCTCAGTACTCCGGAACTCAATTCGTCTACCAATAAAAGCCAGTACGCCATATGCCTTCTTCACCGCACTATTTACCTGGGTGGCAACTTTCAAAGATCTGTGTACATGGACACCAAGATCCCTCTGCTCATCCACACTACCAAGTATCCGACCATTAGCCCAGTACCCCATCTTTTTGTTACTCTTACCAAAGTGAATCACCTCACACTTAGCTACATTGAACTCCATTTGCCACCTTCCTGCCCAGTTCTGCAGCTTATCTATATCCCGCTGTAACCTGCCACATCCTTCCTCACTGTCTACAACTCCTCCGACTTTCGTATCATCCGCAAACTTGCTCACCCAACCTTCTAACCCCTCTTCCAGGTCATTTATAAAAATGACAAACAGCAATGGTCCCAAAACAGATCCTTGCGGAACACCGCTAGTGACGGCACTCCAAGATGAACCTTTGCCATCAACTACTACCCTCTGTCTTCTTCCAGCCAGCCAACTCACCCTCAATGCCATACCTCCGTATTTTTTGCAGTAGTCTACCATGGGGAACCTTATCAAACGCCTTACTAAAATCAATATACACCATATCTACCGCTTTCCCCTCGTCCACCTCCTTAGTCACTTTCTCAAAGAATTCAATAAGGTTTGTGAGGCATGACCTGCCCTTCACAAAACCATGCTGACTATCCTTGATCACATTATTCCTATCCAGATGTTCATAAATCCTATCCCTTACAATTCTCTCTAAGACTTTGCCCACAACAGAAGTGAGACTCACCGGCCTATAGTTACTAGGGTTATCCCTACTCCCCTTCTTGAACAAGGGAGCCACATTTGCTAGCCTCCAATCTTCTGGCACTACTCCTGTAGACAACGAGGACATAAAAATCAAGGCCAATGGCTCTGCAATCTCCTCCCTCGCTTCCCAGAGAATCCTAGGATAAATGCCATCAGGCCCAGGGGACTTATCTATTTTCACCCTTTCCAGAATTTCCAACACCTCTTCTCTACATACCTCAAAGCCATCCATTCTACTTAATTGTGACTCAGTATTCACATTGACAACAATGTCCTGTTCCTGATTGAATACTGACGAAGAGTATTCATTTAGTGTCTCCCCAATCTCTTCAGCCTCCACACACAACTTCCCACTACTATCCTTGACCGGACCTATTCCTACCCTAGTCATTCTTTTATTCCTGACATACCTATAGAAAGCCTTAGGGTTTTCCCTAATCCTACCAACTAAGGACCTTTCATGTCCCCTCCTTGCTGCTCTTAGCTCTCTCTTCAGGTCCTTCCTGGCTACCTTATAACTCTCAATCGCCCCAATTGAACCTTCACGCCTCATCTTTACATAGGCGTGTAATTATGAATTTAATTTAGAAACATAAATACTGTAATTATGTTCATTTCTTTTATCCCAGTAATTATTTTTAATTCATTTTCAAATAATGCAAATGACAGGCAGTGACATCAAACTGAGAATTACATATGTCACAGGTTAGTTCTGTGTCAGATCATAACCAAATCTTTTATCTGCCATTGTTACCCATTGTCAAACAAAATAGTTGCAAAAATAAGGTCAGGTTTCCCACAAAAGGCACTTCCTCGGTGACGAACACAGCTGCTGTCAAGCTCAGAATCCAAGCTTCATGTTCTCCTTTTGACACTGACATAATGCTGGGCAAATCAGCTCAGCATCCTTTTTGCTTTGTTGAAAATTAACAAAACCAAATTTAAAAAAAAGGTAACTATGAAGTTCGTTACAATGGTAATCATACCAATTTATTTTTTTAAAAGTAAGTACTATGTAAATTTAGGCAGGCTGCTTTGGATCACGTTGGAGAAGAAAACAAATATGCCTGACCCTCACACCAGTTATCAACTTCAAATCCACAAACTTTTGCTGCAGTGTGATTTCCTCAGTGCCTGTGAGTAATTTCCAATTAGAGTCATTACCTTAAAACAGGAAGCAAATAGTCACACGATTTAACAATTTCAACTTGAGTGTTGCTCATCAAATGTTTCACACGGACAAATATAGGGAATGGGGGCAAAGAGGAAGAGACCTAATAGTGGTGTTCAAAACTGAAGGGTTTTGATAGAGCCAATGGGCAGTAAAAGCCCAACTGGCAAGAGGGTTGATAAATGTGGTGCTGGAAAAGCACAACAGGTCAGGCAGCATCCAAGGAGCAGGAAAGTCAATGTTTTGGGCAGAAGCCCTTCATCAGGAATGGTGGGCTGATGAAAGGCTTAAGCCCCACATTTCTGTTGAAGAGCTTATGCCTGAAACATCGACTCTCCCGCTCCTTCGATGCTGCCTGACCTGCTGTGCTTTTCCAGCACCGCACTTGTTGACTCTGGCTCTCCAGCATCTGCAGTCCTCACTTTCTCCACGAGGGCTGATAACCAGAGGACACAGAATTAAGGTGATGAAGAGATTTTTTTTTTTTGAAACTAGTTGCCAAGATTGGCATTCTTTTGTCTGAAATGAAGAAAACAAATTTGGTCGGTCATTTTCAAATTAAACTGTTTGAAAAATGACCAAGTTTCTACAACACTCTAAATATTAGTAACAGAATAGTCAAGCAAAACTGAGGAGTGCCACCTAACTTCAAAGATAGTTCTCTCTGTTGGGGAAAAATACCAAAACATGTTCAAGCAGTTAAAGATCTATACAAGCTCGAGATGGGCTAAAATTTGACAGGATATCGCCACCCATGTCAGATCACCAGCAAGCAGCCAGACACACAGTCATAGATACTTCTCTTCAAAGAGAGAAAAAAAAACACAATATTTCACTGTCTTTCTTGGGTGTGGCGAGACAATTTAGATTGAATTATTTAATTTGCTCACTGCCCTTCACAGTATTATTTAGTTTAGAAGAGGCAAAGGGATATTGTGTTAAGAAAAAATATTTGTACAACTTTTGCTATTACTAGAACATTCTGTTTCAAAATATTTGATAGTATCACAACACAAAGCATAAATAATGCAAACTCCAGTGTTCTCTCAGCATTTGCTGTCTTTGCAATATTTAACAAGGCTACAAGATCACAACATTTTGTTTCAAGCACGGCTGGGTCTTCTCCTGGCCAGGCCATGGCAGATTTCGTGAGCAACGTTTTAATAGAAGTTTGGAGAAAAACTGCTCCACAACAGGTCCCACTTTACAACTTGATGGAAAAGGAACTCCCACAAGAACATCCATGTTCTGCCTGTGGATTGTGGATCACTTGAAATGAGCTTCGGATTAGTTCTTCACTGTAATCCACTGTCCCTCCTTTCAGGTACTCCATACTGTCAGAATCAACGACCAGCGAAACTCCATCCTGTTCAAAGACTCTTAATTTGTAGAGGAAACCATAAAATTAACATGCAGGTAGTAAAATTAATAATATTTAAGATGCTTCATATTAGACCATATTTTTACTATTTAAAATTATGGGAAGACTGCAGTGTAGTGGTAATATCACTGGTCTTGTAATCCTTGGGAGCAAGCTAATGTTTTGTGGACATGGGTTCAAATCCCTCCAGAGCAGATGGTGAAGTTTTATTTCAATTCATGTATCACTAAGTAAAATGTAGTGCAATGGTGACCATGAAACGATTGTCAATTCTTGTAAAAACCCACCTGGTACACTAATGTTTTTATGGAAGACGTCAGTCTTTCTTAAACTGGTCAGGCCTCCAGGGGACTTCAGGCCTTCAACGATGCGGCCAATTCTTAAAAATCCCTCTGAAATGACTGAACAAGCCACTAAGTGATTCAATTCAAGTAGGAATGATACAACTCATGATCTATGCTGTTGCAGGTTTCACATATTTTAGGAGGCCATACACTTTTTGTTTGGAGAATAGTGCAAAACTCCAGAGTGTACCACTGGTATAGTAATGTTGTGTTTAAATTAAGCAATAGCTAGATAGCAATGAAGTTGCATCTTGATGCAACAACAACAACACTAAACTGAATTTTTTTAAATGCATCTAAGGCATCTAGTTTTGGAATGTCAACTTTACCAGCTATGAAGCACAAGAGGAGCACCAGCTGGTTTACTTCTCTAGTTGCCACAACAGGATGGTGCGCTATTCTGGAATAAATTTGTGTTGGACCAGGATTGTGATTGGAATCATTAGCAGGTTTCGCAAAGTTGAGATTAAAAAAACAAACATTCTGTTAGAATCTAATGTTGGGAAGTTAGCTCAATGAACCGATTTTAAACCTTGCTGGCAATCTCTCATTAAACTTAGTGATACTTAACATTCTTTAGAAAGTCAATGCAGAGTCAAATGCTGACAGAAAGTAAATTGAAAGGGAGATCCACAGGATTCACAGAAATGCAGTTTCCTCCTCAAAAGGATTAAAGTTAAATTTAGATAAATAACTCACTGGTTCTAAAATTACGCTAATATCTTTTATATCTTTTCCCCTCTCACCCTAAGCCTATGCCCTCTAGTTCTGGACTCCCCAATCAAGGGAAAATACCTTGTCTACTTATCCTATCCATGCCCCTCATGATTATATAAATCTCTATAAGATCACTCCTCTGCCTCCGATGCTCCAGGGAAAACAGCCCCAGCCTGTTCAGCCTCTCCCTATAGTTCAAATCCTCCAACTCTGCCAACATCCTTGTAAATCTTTTCTCAACCCTTTTAAAGTTTCACAACATCCTTCTGATAAGAAAGAGACCAGAATTGCACGCAATATTCCAACAGTGGCCTAACCAATGTCCTGTACAGCTGCAACATGACCTCCCACTACCCTACTCAATACTCTGACCAATAAAACAAAGCGTACCAAATGCCTTCCTCACTATCCTATCTACCTGCGACTCTACTTTCAAGGAGCTATGACCCTGCACTCCAAGGTCCCTTTTGTTCAGTAATACTCCCTCAGACTTGATCTGCTAAAATTTGCTTTCCCATATTGCATCACCTCACATTTATCTAAATTAAACTCCATCTGCCACTCCTCAGCCCATTAGCTCATCCAATCAAGATCCCGTTGTAATCAAAGGTAACCTTCTTCGCTGTCCACTACACCTCCAATTTTGGCGTCATCTGCAAACTTACTAACTGTACCTCTTATGCCCGCATCCAAATCATTGATGTAAATGACAAAACGTGGTAGACCCAGCACCGATCCTTGTGGCACTCCACTAGTCAAACAGGCCTCCAGTCTGAAAAACAACAATCCACCACCACCCTCTGTCTTCTACCTTTGAGCCATCCAAATGCATCCAAATGGCTAGTTCTCCCTGTATTCCATGAGATCTAACCTTGCTAACCAGTCTCCCATTGAGAACCTTGTTGAACGCCTTACTGAAGTCCGTATAAATCACGTCTACCACTCTGTCCTCATCAATCCTCTGAATTTTTTTTTGAAGAACTAACAATCAAGTTTGTGAGACATGATTTCCCATGCACAAAGCCATGTTGACTATCACTAATCAGTCCTTGCTTTCCAAATACATGTACATCTTGTCCCTCAGGGATTCCCTCCAACAATCTGCCCACCACTGACCTGGTTTGTCCTTACCACCTTTTCTAAAAAGTGGCATCCCATTAGCCAACCTCCAGTCTTCCAGCACCACCTGTGACTATCGATGAAACAAATATCACAACAAGACGCCCCGCAATCACTTCCTTAGCTTCCCACAGTTGAAATATCATAGGTACTCTTTATATGATAATTGAAAATGTCCCCTCAAATATCCAATGCATGACTGATACTCAACTTATTCAGAACCTGAAAGGAAAAAAATCATTATCCATTCCAGTATCAGGTGATAGAAGATCATACAAAAAAAAAACTTGTGTACTTCATAGAACTTTTAGCATAATATAGTCTCAAGGTCCTTCATAAGTACATCTAACAACCACATCAGGGTGATATTAGGACAGATGACCAAATGTTTGGTCAAAGTAGTAAGTTTCATGGAGCATCTTAAAAAAGGTGTAAAGAGAAGAAAGACAAAAGTAAATTAGGGAGAGAATTCCAGAAATTAGCTCCTCATCTGCTGGTGATACAGTGTCAACATTGCCACATTAAAATGTGGAATGCACGAGAGGACAGAGTTGAAGGAACATAGATGTCTGGAAAGGTTGTGGGACTAGAGAAGATTAAAAAGTAGGGATGCAGAGAATGTTAAAATCAAAGCAGCCAGCGTCAGTTAAGGAGCAGGGGGTGAGGGGAGGAATAGGTGAAATGGGTCTAGCTGCAAATTAGGAAATGGTGATTTGATGAACAAGAATATGGTTCTTGTTGATTTCAAACTCATGGTGGGGGGCTGAAATTATCAGATGTCAGACAATCAATTTGACCATTTACAGACTCTGGTCAGAGGTCGTGCTGAGCTGGGTGTTACCAGCATACACAGGGAAGCTGGATGAAATCACTCCAATGATAACTTCTAAGCTTAAGTAGCACCAGTATTAATGGCATAAAGTAGGAAGAAAAGCTGCTGTAGGCATTTCTCAAGCTTTTGAAGGAAATTAAGTTAATGCAATCCTAGCAAGCTGGATGACTATAGAGCAATGGTGTGGTCATCCCCTCAAATGGTAGATGGATTGGTTAACAGCATTAAAGCCTACTGACAGATCAAAGGAAGGATGATGTTCACCTTATCAAGGAAACATACTGTCTACATTAATACTTCCCCTTTGAAAAGTAAACTGAAATTACCAGGCTAGCAGGGTGGCTTATGACAGCAATCACAATCGTGGAATGGCAGATCACAAATGAGAATACCTTGTCTGTGCAGTGCATCCCACAGGAAAAAGATCGTAACGAATTTTTAAAAATGAACAAAATTACATTTACATGTGTGATGTTTCTATGGGACAAAAACTATAATAACACCAGTAAACACAACAAGCATTTAAAAAAATATACACACACACACGCACGCACACACACACACACACCTGTCATCTGGGTTTATTGTTGTATCCACAATGAATTTGTACTGGAATCCTGAGCAGCCTCCTCCTTCGACTTGTACCCTTAGGACCTCACCCTTTTCCAAAATCAGCTGTAGGCGCTGTAACACATTTTTAATGGAGACTTTAAGTCGTAATAATTTGTAAGCTTCATAAAGTTACTACAAAATACAGAGATCAATTAGCAGGATATTTCATGAATTATATTACATTACATTGTCGGAAATCGCTTGTGCTATGGTTTAGATCATCACACGGACCCAAGGCTAGAATTCAGAGCAGACCAGTTGAAAAAATGTCAGGATGCTATCGAGTTTGAGAGGGCTGCAAACAAGTTACTAAGTACCGAGCACAGCAGAAAATTGCTCATATTTCTGTACTAATTGGCAATGTCATACTATAAACAACATTACAATGATTCAGACTAACAATCCTCTCCTTACCAATTTGGAATTTTGATATCCCCTCAGTAATCAACCATGATAATGAGCGTGTTATTGGAATATTCCACTTTTTATTATCTTCCCAAGTCAAATTGTAATGAACACGGATTAATACTATTGAAACAAAAGCAAACAGTGTTATGGCCAGAATTGGAACTCTGGTTTTGGCCATAATGCTCTAAATATGAAATCAAAACTATTTTTTGGTCCAAATTAGGTGTCTCAGCCAGATTCCACCATGTTACTAACTTTACCTTAACACAGCTATCACTGAGGAACACAATATCCTGTGGTGCAGCAGTCTGTGATTCTTGACCAACTGAAAACCATCTTTCAGTTACTCGTGATTGCCGGGATGATAAGATATGAATTTTGTCAGACAATAACACAGGACGGCTGGATAAAGAAATGGCCAAACATGGCACCCTGTTAAAAATGTAAAAATAAAAGAAATAGTCAGTTGGCAGAAAAGTGTGCAAAATGAAACACCAATTTTTAGATATGATTCAATAAGAATAAGAAAGGAATGCCATAACTGCATCTACACTTTAAATATATTTAAACTGGTTGTCCAGTCAACTTGCTTTAATTTGTGAAAGAGGCCACAAAGTCAAATTCCACCATATTTCAGGTCAAATTCGTGCCATAGCTCCTGCTCGGGATTTGGGGCACAACATACTACAGGAAGTAGGAAAGAAAAAAAACTTTTATTAACACACCGGATCATCAACGCCACACTCACAGGAATCCGATTCACGAGAGAAGAAGAAAAGGATAGCCAACTCCCATTCCTAGACGTGATGGTACAGAGAACACCAGACGGAGAATTCACTACAAGAGTATACAGGAAAGCCACACACACAGACCAAGTCCTAAACTATGAAAGTAACCACCCCAACACACACAAACGAAGCTGCATCAGGACACTATTCAAAAGGGCCACAACACTCTGCAGTACACCAGGACTGCAAAAAGAAGAAGAGGAACACCTATACAAGGTATTCGCCAAAAATGGATACCCGCGCAACTTCATCAGCAGATGCCTAAGAGAAAGACCACGGAACGAGGACATACCACAACTAAAAGGACTAGCCACACTACCATACATCAGGAGCATCTCGGAACTGACTGCCAGACTACTGCGACCCCTAGGACTCATAATGGCACACAAACCAACAGCCACGCTCAGACAACAACTCACCAGAACGAAGGACCCGATACCCAACATGAGCAAGACGAATGTAGTGTACAAAATACCATGCAAGGACTGCACTAAACACTATATAGGACAAACAGGAAGACAGCTAACAATCCGCATACATGAACATCAACTAGTCACGAAACGACACGACACGACCAGCTATCCTTAGTAGCCACACACGCAGACAACAAGCAACATGAATTCGACTGGGACAACACTACTATCATAGGGCAAGCCAGACAGAGAACAGCCAGGGAATTCCTAGAGGCATGGCATTCATCCACAAACTCCATCAACAAACACATCAACCTGGACCCAATATACCAACCACTACAGCGGACAGCTGAAACTGACAACCGGAAGCGGCAGGGACAGACCACTATAAACACCGGAGGAAACATCAAAGAAGCGCTTCGCAGGAGGCTCCCAAGCACTGATGATGTTGCCTAGGCAGGGGACGAAACGTTTGCAACAAAAACTTCCAGCTCGGCGAACAGAACCACAACAAACACTTTTATTAACTGAAATATGTCCAAATCTGAGATTCTTCAAATCTACTGGACTTTGAAAGTGGTAACATTCTATTCATGATCATCAAGCATTGAAAATTATAATGAAAATTTAAGACCGTTGACCATGTCTTATCAATTGTCTAAACACCAAAAAACTGACAGCCATAAGAAATGCATAATGTTGAATTAACCGGTCAGTAATCCTGCCAAACTGAAAAATCTTTGCCAGTCTGTACAAAGTAATTTAGCTCCCTAACTATTAGACTCACAGTGATCAATCCCCTGACTATGTCAGCATTTTTGTTAAAAGACTTGAATTAGGAGCTGCATAAGATCAGTGGGTAAGAGGTTTACTCCATTTGAGAGTCAGACCTTGGTAGTCATTATCTTATCAAGTTGGTCAGAGGTGAACAAGGAAGGATTTGTATGTAGTGTCTTTGACACCACTTTGCACAGAGAATACAAATATTTCCAAAAAAAAAGCAGTCAATGTGTTTTCTATGCAGCAGTTAAGTTACACCTAGGTGCAAAAAAAAAGGTTCATCTGAATTGGTACGGAGGTGGAAGATAAACTTGGCTTTCCCAATCGAATTGCTCTACTCTTTTTCAGTTAATGCTACAGACTACTTTACACCCACATGAAACAGGTAGGAACTCATCTGAAAGATAAGGTGGCTTTGTCTAATTCTTACACAGCAAGAGAGAAACTGTTTGCCCAGCTGAATCATTAAGATGCAAAAAAAACCCTTAAAAATTAAAAACTAAAGAACTGTGTAGGGACAAAAATTACTTTTGCTCTTCCTTATCACAATGCAACAACTTAATTGCTTTGGCTTTCACTATCAATACTGTTCAGAACAGTGTGTTTTGGGTTTTCTCGTACACAGCAACATTTCAACTCCCAAAAAGTAAAATGTAACTGTAAATTGGAGGCATATCACAAATATATGACCTTCCAACCTACATCATTACAACAGATGATTTGTTTGTTATCTTGCTATTCTACTTGGGAGCTTGTTGTATGCAAACTGGTTGTTTCATTTCCAAGTCAGTTATCAAAGGCTTTGGAACATCATAAGTTAGTGAAAGGCACTAATAACAGTTTTGATTTTTATCTTATAATTTCTTTGTCTTTTTTTATCCACTTCAAGTCTTAGTTTTCACTTCCAGTAACCAATGTTGCACTATAACCTTGCATTTTGAAGTATTTTCATTACACCATTAACTCTAAAGCTCTAACATTTGGTGTAATTAATTATGTAGGCATAAATTGATAAATCCCAAACTAAAGTTTCCTAAATAGTGATGAATTTGTAAACCATCCATCCAAAATGTCTACTCTGAAGTACACTTAATATTCAGAAACCCCCAAAGTAAGTCCTATCCCAAAACAAAGAACAAACTTTGATCGAATTTTTAAAATCATTTGTGAGATGTGACTTCTGTTGTGCCTTTTTTAATGTCCATCCTAACTGCCCTTCAAAAGCTGGCACTGACATTTTTGTGAACCACTGCAAGTCTATGTTGTGTTGTTGTACACCCACAGTGCTGTTACAATGGTCCATTTAGAAATTGGCATCCATTTGGATTTACGCTCAAAATACAGAAGCAAACACAGCAGCTTCCTCTCCACTATACCTTACTCACTATGCCCCAAAATAAGGCCACAGATAGCTTTCTCCTTTCATTTACCATTCAGACAGTATCTTTTCATATTTCAATGTGAACTAAGATCTGCAAACCTATTGTCAATGGCTTTACCCTAATAAATTTCTTCAACTGTTACAACCTTAGGTGAAAAGAATCACTTGCACTTAAGTAGAATTCCCACAACCCAGTCTCTACTCCTGTCCTACATGATGGGCTGTTTTGCCCATGCTGGTCATATCCAAGAAGAAATGAACTAAACTAGCTGATTTCCTCTTTACTGGCATAATTTTTTCTTTAACAACTTCTAAAAGCCCAAATATTTCCAAGACTTGAGGATTGGAAGTGAATTTTATTGCTCACATTTATTTCTAAAGAGTACAACTTGGAAATTTGAATGACACTTTTCAGTTAAGTGCATTATGTTTTAAATATTTTGTAACGAAGGAAAAATGAGAGACAATATACCAGAAAAAGGATGTCCCTAGCCATTGACCAGTTGGTCTATTTTAAAAATCGATATTACCCAGTCTTAGAACTTGTGTTTTTTTTTGCTATTTGAGTCCTGAAATCTAGACTCTCCTTTCTAAGCATTTTTAAAAAAAAAAATGATTTTGTTGAATGTGCACAACACCAGCAAGGCTGCACTAACTGTTCATCCCCAAGACACAAATGGCTGCTGTGACATTTAAGACAGAATGGATACCAATGGGATATTAGTTAACCAACTGGATTTTGAAGCAATCTGGCAGGTTTCAAGGATCATTTCTAATGCAACCTCACAAATAGCAAAATTTATTGAATTCAATTTCACAACTTGCTGATAAGTTGGAATTTGAAGTAACTGAACTTTGCATCACAGTATAATTGCTAGACAATTACAAGACTTGTTTTAAATTCTCCACGAACTCCAAACATTGAAACTGTCTATTTTCATGGTCATCTGACAACATATAAATTACTTTAAGTTTAGTATCTATTGGTTATCACCTTTTAGTTTACATGCCCTTTCTCCTGTTAGTTTTATCTTTAATAATGTTCCATTCTCTAGGCAATTGTCCGTTATCTTGGCTTCTTAGATTTAATAAAAAAGGAAATGCTGACTAGTGAAAGATGGCAGAAATCCTGGAGTTTCAAACATTAACCTTTAGCTCAATGAACATTCATTCAAATGTAAACTCATGGTTAGCAGGTTCACAATGCAATATCCTACAGGTTTTCAAACTGAAAAAAAAAGTTTTTAGACCATAACAATTAGGAGCAGGAGTAGGCATTTCAGTCACTTGAGCTTGATCTGCCATTTAATAGGTTCATAGCTGATCTCACGGCAGCCTTAACTGCACTTTCCTGCCTGCTCCTGAGAAAGCCTTACACATATACTAAGGAAATGCAGGAAAGTGCTTGACCACAGTGGCGGGTGGGGGCATTTGTTCAAAATAACTAAGGGCATCTGCTCTTAGCATTAATGGATAGGTGTAAATAAGGTGATAACATTTGTTCACTGGTGGAAATGTGTGGCAGTACTTCCTTCTCACCCAGTGGTCTGGAGGCACGCATATTTCACAGTTGAATGTCTGATAACTAAATTTCTGGTTTATAATCAAAGACTCTTAATAAACTCATACTCCATAGGAGAAGAACTTGTAATTTTATATGCTGAGTGGAATATGCACGTAATAGAACAATCCTGATATATTTTCATGTATAGGCAGAAGTGGGTGCTGCAGATGCTAGAGATTAGAGTGGTGCCGGAAAAGCACAGCAGGTCAGGCACCATCAGAGGAGCTGGAAAATCGGTGTTTCGGGGAAAAGCCTTTCATCGGGAATGATGAAGGGCTTTTGCCAGAAATGTCAATTTTCCTGCTCCTCGGATGCTGCCTGACCTGCTGTGCTTTTCCAGCACCACTTTAATCTTGACATTTTCATGTATACCACATTGAGGAAATTTGAATTGATGAAGCTCAGCTTGTTTGCAGCAATAACGGGAGTAGCCCGAGAGAGAGCCCTTGGAGGTAGGATCTGGTGCCATTATTCTGCTAACGGTTTTAGAAACTTAACTCAAGCCTGGCATATTGGTATGTTATAATGTAACATTGATGCCAACAGTAAATAAAAGGTAATAACTTAAACTAAACTGTCTATAAGAGTTTTACATTTCAAACTGCCAGAGTACAGAGTATAATCTCTGGGAGGAACTAAGAGAGGCTTACAGGTGGAGTCCATTAGGGGTTCCCTGAGCCGTCTCGAATAGCTACTTTAGCACCCCTCATAACCCTTTAACCTGTTAGTGAAAAATCTGTTTATCTCCTCCTTAAATTTAGTGTCTCGGCATCCCCCCACAGTCCAAAGATGTGCAGGTTAGGTGAATCGGTCATGCTAAATTGCCCGTAGTGTTAGGCGAAGGGGTAAATGTAGGGGAATGGGTCTGGCTGGGTTGCTCTTTGGAGGGTCGGTGTGGACTTGTTGGGCCAAAGGGCCTGTTTCCACACTGTAAGTAATCTAATGTAATCTAATCCACCTCACTCTAGTGTAGTGAATTCTACAGATTCACAACTCTTGAGAGAGAAGTAATTCCTTCTCAACTGTTTTAAATCTTCCATCCCTCAGCCTAAGACTATGATCCCTCATTCTAGATTGCTCCATAAGGGGAAATAGCCAATCAGTGACTCCTTTGTCAATCACTGTTAGCATTTTATATACCTCAATTAGATCTGCTCTCACCCTTCTAAACTCTAGCAAGTATATTTCTAAACTGCTCAATTTCTCTGAAGACACGTCGGGAAAGAATCTAATAACCAGCCCTTAACTTTCTACAATGCAATTACATCATTCCTCTAGTCAGGGAACCTAAACTGTGTGGATTACTCCTGATGTGGTCTCACCATATCCTGTACAGTTACAGCAGCCCTCCTCTACCTTTATACTACATTTCTTTATTAATTAATGCCCTTTAGTAATTAATATTCCTACAATACCTGCATACTAGCTTTCTGTACTGAAAGACTCTGAAATTTCTCTTTAAGTTGCCTTTTTATTCTTCCAATATCCCAAATATTGGCCTATTCATCTAACCTATCCATATGTAATTTTCTTACTTTTTCATTGCAACTTACTTCGACATGATTTTAGTGTCATTTTCAAATTTGGCTAGAGTACATACATCCTATCCCTGCATCCAAGTCATTATTATATATTGTAAATAGTTGAAACCCTGAGGACTCTCAATAGCACCCAACTAGTTACTGCATGGAACCTGAAAAAGACCCATTTATTCTGACTCTCTACTTTGTTGGATAGCCAACCCTCATCCAAGCTAATAAATTATTGTGGCACGATGGTATTGTCCCTACCTCTGAGCAAGGAGGTCCGAGTTCAAGTTTCACCTGCTCCAGAAGTGAGGGATAACATCTGAGCAGGCTATTGTAGAAGTAAATAAATTGACTATACACCCCATGCGATTTTACTTTGTGTATTAACTTTTTGTGTGGCACCTTATAAATGAATCTACATATACATCTACAAGGCCCCTTCCCTTATCTACTTTGTTACAACTTTGAAAAATTCTAGCAAATTACTCAAAACATAATTTACCCTTCATAAAACCATATGGAGTCTGATGGGATTGTGTTATCCTGTTATTACTTCCAGATATAGACTAATTGGTCTATATAGTTTCCTACCTTCCGCTTTCCTCCCTTTTTGAATAAAGTATTATATTAACATTTTTCCGAAACCATCCTAGAAGCCAGAGAATTCTGAAATACTATCACCATTGCATCCACAATCTCTGCTACCACTTCTTTAATACTTTTGAATTCATACATATCTGCACTTTAAGCAGCGTAATTAGATAAAAAAAACTACATAAGATGAAATGCAATAAGAATTCAATTCTATACACTCCCAAACTCACAGTTGTATACAAGTGTACAGAAAACTACAATACGATTTTATTTTCCCCTTTACAACAATATTAAACCTACGGGCAGTGGTACAGTACTCCATTGAGAAGGCATTCTCATACAGTTTGGGTCATGACAATGCATGGCAGCACAACAATGTACGAGCAATGCTTGAGCAAGCCTGAGAGCTGGAACCAATTTAAATGCAAATATTAACAATGCGCAAGGATGAGTGTAAATAAGCATTCAAGTAGAAAGACTGTTCCTGGTCAGGTTAGGTGAATTGGCCAAGCTAAAACTACCCATAGGGTTCAGTAGGTAGGTGCATTAATCAGGGGAATTGGGCTGGGTGGGTTACTCTTTGGAGGGTCAGCGTGGACTTGTTGGGCCGAAGAGCATGTTTCCATGGATTCGTGAACTGTGGTTGAAATATTACAGTTTGATTAGGTGAGATTACTTAGTGTGGAAAGAGGACCTTCGGCCCAATAAGTCCACACCGATCTGCCGAAGCACAACCCACCCGGACCCATTCCCCGACATTTACCTAACACTACGGGCAATTTACATAGCCAATTCACCTAACCCGCACATTTTTGGGCTGTGGGAGGAAACCGGAGCACCCGGAGAGGACCCACGCAGACACGGGGAGAATGCGCAAACTCCACACAGTCAGTCGTCTGAGGTGGGAATTGAACCCGGGTCTCTGGGCTAACCACTGTGCCACCGTGGAACCTTTTTAAGGTAATTTTGAACTAAGTTCTTGCAGCTTTTAAAATATCTCATCCCTTTTGTCTACATAATGCTGAAAACAGATCTATTAAAACTCAGTTTTTTTTAAGCGACTGCAACATTGAGCAACTACACTAAAAATTCAAGTTTGCATTCTTGCATTTGTAGTGTTGAAGGTCAAGTGATAAAGCTGTGTTAAATGTAAACCAAGGTCAGTTAGGGGTTCCAATTCAGAATATCAAATTTAATGTGCGTCATTTTATCAATTCCAACAAATGTTGTGACTTCTTATATTTAAGTGAATAACTTGTAATGCTGAACCATTTAAAAAAAAATTAAAACACTAGTTCATAGTTCACATTGGTTTAAAATTATACTTTTGAAATCAGTTGCAAAAATAATCCATGTACATGTATTATTGCTAACATTTGCGATAATGGTTTTATTTTAACAAAAAACATACCAACTATTGTCAAAGCTCCATCAAACAGGTATAATGGTGACAGAAATGGTCAGACAGATGACTAGTCAGTTTAATTAGAGTTGTAAGGTACTGGCAAACTATTATATGACTTGTTCAACCAAGATAAATGTATAAACAAAAAATACAAGTTCCGCATGCATTTGATGGATTTGAATCCAAATAGAAATTTGAAATCCTGACTTAGTTCTTTTATCAATGATGGCCCATTGAAAACGCTAATACCTAATAGTACCATGGGACAAAAGAGGAATATACAGGTGTGGAGGATTTTCACTAAAAAGTCATAGATCGAGAACATTATACAGAATTTTGTTGGAGGTACTGAGGTTCTCTCCAGTGGCTTAGAAAACTGATGAAAACTCCATGTTGTTTCTTCCAAGAAGCCCTTCTGAACCATGTCATCAGGTAGTGGTGAGGCCACCAGTGGAAACAAGACCTTTGAGATGAGAAGTCCCAACCAGTAAAACCTGCTTGGTGAAATATTAGCAACTTGATCTCAGCAGCTTCACGAAACAGGCTGCAATGCTGACGGAAGACCAACCTCCCCCACAGATACAGGTCTCTGAAGTACCCAGGCCACAGCTAAAGTTAGAATAAAAAGGTTGTCAGTTGGGAAGTCATGGGGAAAACAAACGAAAAAAGGGTAGTGGAGTCAAAAGCAAGGTTGGTGAGGATTAGCTCCCAGTAGCTGTAACAAACTGAAGGCAGAATACAACAGTGAGGTTCTGAGAGAGTTATAGGGACAAAGGGCCAGACTTAACAACTGCTGAACAATTCATTCAAGCACTGCTAACAGTTCCCTGTTGCTTTTATTCACTAGTGTGGTTTGGGCACTGCCAGCCAGCGTTTAGTGACCACCCCTCATTGCCCATGAGAAGGTGGTAGTGAGCTGCCTGCCTGAAACCCTGCAGCCCATGTGTTGTAGGTTGGCCCACAATATCAATAGGGAGGAAACTACTGGATCTTGAAGCAATGACAGTGAAGCATTGGTGATATATTTCCAAGCCATGACAGTGAGTGGCTTGGAGGGAAACTTGCAGGTGGTGGTGTTCCCTAGCACCGCTGCCCTTTCCTTCTTGTTGGAAGTGGTCGTAGATTTAAGGCACAGTCTAACGACTTTGAGTATTTGAATGTCACCCAACATTCTCTTGTTAATGGCATTGTTGATCCTGCTGTTCATTTTGATGCTGCGCTCTTTGATGAAAGTCCTTAGAGTGACCTGAGGACACTCATCAAATCGATTAGAAGTTGTTTGACAGCATGAACACAGGCTCTTCAGCTTATGCCCAGCCTGTTCATCAAACACCTATCGACTCTAGGGAGAAAGTGAGGTCTGCAGATGCTGGAGATCAGAGCTGAAAATGTGTTGCTGGAAAAGCGCAGCAGGTCAGGCAGCATCCAAGGAACAGGAGAATCGATGTTTCGGGCATAAACGTTTATGCCCGAAACGTCGATTCTCCTGTTCCCTGGATGCTGCCTGACCTGCTGCACTTTTCCAGCAACACATTTTCAGCACCTATCTACTCTAGTCCCACTTTCCAGCACTTTTTAAAAGAAAATTCATTCACAAGAAAAAAGGACACCACTGGTGAGGACAACATTTTAGGTGTCTATTTTAGAAGGCAGGTAAAAGTCAAACAGATTGCTATGTATCTGGAGTCACATGTAGACCAGGTAAAGATGGCAGTTTCCTTAAAGGAAGCATTAGTGAATCAGATGGGGGAAATTTTTTCCCCGCATCCAATAATCGACAATGGATTCATGGTCATCATTAGATCTTAATTGCAGATTCTTTTTATTGAATTCAAATTCCACTATCTGTCATGTGGGTTTTGAATATTATCTGGGGATCTGGATTAACTGTTTAGATTCCCTACAGTGTGGAAACAGGCCCTTCAGCCCAACAAGTCCACACTGACTCTCCGAAGAGCATCCCACCTAAACCCATTCCCCTACATTTATCCCTGACTAATGCACCTAACACTATGGGAAATTTAGCCTGGCCAATTCACCTGACCTGCACATCTTTGGACTGTGGGAGGAAACCAGAGCACACGGAGGAAACCCACGCAGACACGGGGAGAATGTGCAAACTCCACGCAGACTGTTGCCAGAGGTGGGAATTGAACTCGGTTCCCTGGCACTGTTCCCTAGCCTTGCATGCAATTTCACTTTAAGTGATCATCTAAATATTTCTGTATTGTGGTGATAGATCCCACCTCCACTTTTTATTTTTTAGGCAAGGAATTCCAGATACCCACCAACTTTGGATGAAAAAAAATCCTTAAATCCCCTCTAAACCTTTCTGCCCTTTAATCTTAAATCTATGCTGACTCGTTATTGATCTCTAGACAAAAGGGAAATGTTTCTTCCTATCTACCCTGTCTATTCCGTTTGTCATTTTGTAAACTTTAAGTCAGATCCTCCTGTCAGCCTTCCCTGCTTTGGAGGAAAACATCCCTAAGCTGTTTAGTCTCTCTTCAGATTCAGCCAAGATAACATCTTGCATACTCTAGCGCAATTATAACCTTCCTATAGTAAGGTGATCAGTCCTTCACACACTCCTCCATCTGTGGCTTGACTTAACTTCTCTGCTCTTGTATTCAATAATAAAGACAAGTATCCCATATGCCTTCGTAACCTCCTAAATCTACCAAATCTTGCTGCCCTCAAAATCTACAGATGTACACCAAGGTACCTCTCATCCTCTGTACAGGTCATTCTGCTATAACATACGTTTCACTAATACACAATTGACGAACTGGGACACAGTTTCTAAAGTGTGAACTTTTAAAGCATGTCCTCATTAGAACATGATTCTAGCCCCATTAGTTTAAATGGCACTGTTTTTACACAATTTTTTAATAAACAGGATTGTACAAGAACACAACTACCATGTTATAGCAGAACTGACTGTACTTCATCGGGTACTACAATCCCTTGCCTTATTAGGCCTAATTAAATGCATGAGCTGAAAATGTGTTGCTGGAAAAGCACATCAGGTCAGGCAGCATCCAAGGAGCAGGAGAATCGATGTTTCGGGCATGAGCCCTTCTTCAGGAATCCTCACAAAATGCATCACTAGATACTTTTCAAAATCAAATTCTATTTGCTATTATTCTGAACTTCTGGCCAGCCCAGCCAAATCATCCTTTCTAGTCTAAGGCTTTCCTCGTTGCTACTTACCACACTACCAATTTTCATGTTATTTGCAAACATACTAATTAAATCTGTCAGACCATGTCTAGTTCATTAATCCATACTGCAAACAGAAAGGGACCCTGCACCGAACCTTGTGGTATGCCATTTGTCACAAGCTTCCAGTCACAAAAACAACCTTGACCATCAACCCTGCCTCTAAGCCAATTTTGGATCTAAGCTGCCCTGGATCTATGAGCTCTTCTTGACTAGTCTCCCATGCAAGACCACATCACAAGCCATACAGAAGTTCAGGTAGAATACACACTCTGCACAAGCCTCGTCCATACATCTAAGTTACCTCCTTGGAAAACTCTTACCAGTTTATTTTTATCAAAACTTGATTGGATAGAAATGTTCCAGCACAGTTTCTTCTTCTGGTCTTTGAACGGTTTGTCACCAAGGGATGCAAGCAAATACAGCATGCCAGCCTTATCCACTTCACCAGGGCCAGCCTGCCTTGCCAATGATTTCATGGAGAATTTTATGGACGTCACGAGATTCTTCTTGGCCAATGACACACTCAGGCCACAGTCTCCACCAAACATCTTTCCTACAAGTCGACATGACTTTAGTATCACTGATTTCATGATATGATGATGCCCTTATGACGTTACCATTTCAACATTTCTTGTCTGGTGGTACATTCTTACCATCCTTTGTACTCATGAGTTGGGGGAAGGTACGATGAAGGCAATTGGTGATGAATTTTCACATTGCTTACTGTGCCAATGATGTTGACAGGAAAAACAACTTCATGTTTTCAGACACTTCAACAAGGCTGATGAGATAATCTAGGCAGTTCGTTTACAGGAACAATACTTTGAAGGTAATATTTTCAGGCACAATATGCCCTCCAGGAGGAATGGTATACAGACAACCCTTTTGTTGGGGTAGCCTCTCAATGCCTGTGGTATCCTGGATTGGTATAGCACTAATAGATGACATTTAACATTGTTTTGTTTGGTGGGATTACTGTAGGTAGTCAGCTAACATATGACTGCTCCTGGCAATTTTATCTCCTTTTGCAACATTCACTGGGGCACACAATTCCAAAAAAGTCTCTATTTAATCAACGTTGAGAATTTATTTTGCTGACTAGCCATTTTTTCCAATGATTCTGTTCCAATTGAAAGGACATCCATCAACTGCTCCTATATCAGCACTAGCATGCCTTGTGAGAAAGCTAATGTTTGTACTTTTCCTGAAACAATTGAACCATTCAAGATTAGCAGCGAAATTGACTGGATTCATACACTGCTCATTCGGCAAGATCTTATGCAGGTTTTGTTTTCCTCTGATCACCAAACTAAGATATCTGAATTAGTTTCAACCTTTGATTCAGAAAGCCAAGAGTCTTTCCACATTCTCCATAATGCTGCTTTCAAACCAACGCACCCCACCAATTTTCTCAGCATTGCCACAAATTGTTCTCACTGTCATAGGGACTAGCCCAGGTCTCTGGCAGGTCATTCTCCTGCTTAAGGCATCTGATGACAGCTAGTCTTACTTTGAGGTATTTGGATTTTCATGATCATTTTGCATCCAGCAGCTTAGTATCACCACTGGTTAGGTATTTATGGCTCACATTGAAAAGGGATTGCAGCACAAGTTTGGAATAAGGGATTTTAAAATTAGCTCTCTGCCTCACTTGTTCTTCCACTGATTTTAAAGTGGCTCCTTGCTCATGTACAGTGGACAAAGCAGCCACCAGAAGAATCATATTTATGTTCTGCACTATAAAGCTTCTTGCTGTAGAAGATTCTGTGTAATACTAATTGTTCTGTGCAGAAGAAACAACTCAAAAGTCTTCAAATTAAAATGAAGATCTACAAAATGTCACAAAACCTCTATGGTACAATGTTCCTTCAAAATGGCAAAACATCACCTTTCACAGGGCCAGACGCGCAAAATCAAAGTTTTGTTGCTGACAGATGTACACAATCGCTTTAAAGTCCCCGTTACTTTAAAAATAGAGACCGTAACTTTTCTAAAAGAGAAATAGGACCTAAACACAAAAAACTTTGTTAAAATGAAACCAGACAACTTCAAACATGAAGTACCTGCACACAATGGAGCAAGCATTTCCAGGAAGTTCCACAAGTTTTTCTGAGAGACAACTGAAAACAGGCTGCTGTCTCTATTTTCACCCTCTGAAGGGTTGGGACCAGGTATCCACAGAAACAGCCACAGCAAGAAATCAAGAACCTTCAATAACTGACATGCATAGCTGCCATTTAAGAGTGAGGTCCAGCAGCACCTTTTCAAGAGCAACCAGAGATGGGCAATAAATGTTAGTCAAGTCAGTGATGTCCGCACTTCATGAGTGAAATTATAAAAAAGCACTGTGACTGCACCAATAAACAAACTAATTTTACTGCTCAAAGACAACCAAAGAACTCTAAGCCATGTTTTATTTTAGGATAAAATAATAAAAGAACTACAGCTGTTGGAAATATGAAACAAAAACAGAAATTGGACTTGATATGTTAACTGTGCTTTTCTTAAAGAAAAATGCTACCAAACCTACTGAATTTCTTCAATTAGTTTTTGTATTACTTTATCCTTCTTGTATTGGACACCATTCCCCTCTAATTTTGCATCTGTGCGAGCAGAAATAACTGCATGAAGGCTATATGCACTTGTATTTGTCAGAGAAATTTGCCCAATAGGTTAGAGATCACAAAAAACAGCTCGAAGTGAAATTGACAAATAGTTTATTGCAAGCTATATGGCTGGAAGAGAAATTGACCCAGGCTGACACAGAACTGACAGTCTGTACAGACTGATCAAAGTTAAAAAAAAAATCACACAACACCAGGTTATAGCCCAACAGGTTTAATTGGAAGCACACTAGCTTTCAGAGTGACGCTCTGATGAGGGAGCGTCGCTCCGAAAGCTAGTGTGCTTCCAATTAAACCTGTTGGACTATAACCTGATGTTGTGTGAGTTTTAACTTTGTACACCCCAGTCCAACACCAGCATCTCCAAATCAAACAGATCAAATTTCTCTTCACAGAACGGAGGATGACACCAGTTTTATAGTAATGCTGCACAATGACACTGATTAAGAAATGGGAAACTACAATGTTTCTGGAAATGGAGTAATTTAGTTGCAAGGATGCTAATTGGAAAATAGTTTATCAGATGAATGTCCTGTTCCTTCACACAATGCAACATTCTGACAGTATCATGATTCCATTCATCTTCACAGGTAGGTGTTAAAGGTATTTTCTGAAGTGGTGAGGTGCTTCCATTGTCCTGTGGTGCCTTTCTGTCTGACTTGCTCTTGGTGTGACTTTGGTATTGCTGGGTTATGAAACTGCCCTTAGGGCTTTGAGATCTCTGTCATGTCCATGGGAGGTTAAAATGTATTCCATTGTCTGCGTGCTATCTGACCCAGCTTGTGAGCTGCTCAGGAATTCTGCGGGTCCTGGTACAATTTGGCTAATTTGCTTTTGTGGGTGAGCAAATCTTTTTCCACAGTATTCGTAGCAATTAGTTTTGGATATGGTTTGCTCGCTGAGCTGGAAGGTTTGTTTTCAGATGTTTCGTCACAATACTAGGTAACATCATCAGTGAGCCTCCGGATGAAGCACTGGTGGCTTGGCCTGCTTTCTATTTATGTATTTAGGTTTCCTTGGGTTGGTGATGTCATTTCCTTTTTTTTCCTCAGAGGGGTGGTAAATGGGATCCAAGTCAACGGGTTCCAGGTGGAACTCTTGTGCGTGTCTCTATTTGGCTTGTTGTCCCAGTTGAAGTGGTGTCCTTCCTCATCTGTATGTAAGGATACTAGTGAGAGTGGGTCATGTCTTTTTGTGGCTAGTTGATGTTCATGTATCCTAGTGGCTAGTTTTCTGCCTGTTTGTCTAATGTAGTGTTTGTTACAGTTCTTGCAATATATTTTGTAAATGACATTAGTTTTGTCTGTTGCCTGTGTAGGGTCTTTCAAGTTCATGAGCTGCTGTTTTAGCATACTAGTGGGTTTGTGGACTACCATGATGCCAAGAGGTCCTAATAATCTAGCAGTCATTTCTGAGATGTCTTTGATGTAGTGGAGTGTGGCTAGGATTTCTGGACATCACAGGAACCAGAATTCACCCAAGTGGGAGCCTCTGCCAGAGAATTTGTTTCTGAAGACACCGGGTGCAGGCAGAGACTCCCTGGTGAACATAATCTCCTGGAACAAGAGGCCCTTTGCTGACAGAGACAGCCCATTTGGTGGGCAGCAAAGGAAACCTAAATACATAACTCACCACAATCGGCAAGTACGTCATATAAAAATAAACAGCTGCAGATACTGGAGACCTGTAACCGTGAAAAAGAACACACACAAATTGCTGGAGAAACATGGTTGATCTTAGCAGCATTAAGACCGTAAAACATAGGAGCAGAAATTAGGCCATTCAGCCCATCAAGTCTGCTCCACCATTCAATCATAGCTGATAAGTTTCTCAACCTCATTCTGCCGCTTTCTTTCCATAACCCCTGACATCGAAGAACCTATCTCCATCGATGACCTGGCCTCCACAGCCTTCTATTAGAGAAAAACAATAACAACTGCAGAGACTGGTGCTTGTCCACAGCCTTTTGTGATAATGAATTCCAGAGATTGACCGCTCTCTGGCTGAAGAAGTTTCTCCTTATCTCCATTCAAATAAAAAAACAGTCTTCCCTTTACTCCACGGCTGTGCCCTCAGGTCTAGTCTCTCCTACCAATGGAAACATCTTCCCCTACACCTACTCCGTCCAGGTCATTCAGTAAATTTCGATTAGATCTTCCACCCCAACCCCAACCCCAACCCCAACCCCAACCCCAATCCTTCTAAACGCCATGGAGTACAGACCCAGAATCCTCAAATATGAGCAAAAATAAAGTAAACACCACGTGACCCATCTCCTGTGATGATGGACCAATAACTTGCTATTGTGGCTCACCTCCTCCGACAAAGCGAGACAGCAGCTGACAGTAGGGTTTTCCTCAGAGGCCCAGTCGCTATCATCCTCCCTCTCGGTTACCAGGACACCCCCCCCTTCCCCCAACAATTTCACCACGTACCGCCCACCGCTCGCACCCACAGTGGTCCCACCAGCGGCACGCCCACCGCCGTCAGACCGTTTCTATTGGTCGACAGCCACGTCGGTCGGAAACACCCACCAGGGCGACGCCCCTTCACCCTGAACCCGTGGCGATTGGTGCAGCATGGAAATACGTCCCAAGCGAGAGGGGGGATTGGATAATCCAGCACCGTACGACGCCGTGATTGGCCCCTTCCGATGTCAATCATATCTAAGGGCGGCGGGTTCGGGGAGGACTTAAATGAAATGTCGAGACGAGTTTTGATTTTTCTTGGACCACACGATGCCAACGCTGGGATATCGGAATTGAGTTTGGCTCACCGACGTGTTTTGTGACCGTTAACAGGCAGGCGGGCGCCAACAGCCAACCGACATAAAATGGCGGCTGGGCGGCAGCAAGGCGAAGGTTCCCGCCTCAGGGAGGTATTTATGCCCCTGCTTCCCCCAACCCCCTGGGGCGGGCAGAGTGGGCGTCAATAACAACAGCAGCTCCCCTCCCCGTCCACTCAGACCATGCCCCCACACTCACCCATTTTAATTTGGGTGAGTGTAGGGGTCATTGATAACAACCCCCTCCCCTCACTGTCACCAGGGTAGTGTCATTGATATCATCCCCTCGCCTCACTATCCCCAGGGTAGTGTCATTGATAACACCCCCCTCCCCTCACTGTCCCCAGGGTAGTGTCATTGATAACACCCCCCTCCCCTCACTGTCCCCAGGGTAGTGTCATTGATAACAACCCCCCCCCCCCCCCCTCACTGTCCCCAGGGTAGTGTTATTGATAACAACCCCCACCCCTCACTGTCCCCAGGGTAGTGTTATTGATATCATCCCCTCGCCTCAGTATGCCCAGGGTAGTGTCATTGATAACACCCCCCCCCCCCCGCCCCACTGTCCCCACAGTAGTGTCATTGATAACACTCTCCTCCCCTCACTGTCCCCAGGGTAGTGTCATTGATAACACCCCCCTCCTGTCACTGTCCCCAGGGTAGTGTCACTGATAACGCCCCCCTCCCCTCACTGTCCCCAGGGTAGTGTCATTGATATCATCCCCTCGCCTCACTATCCCCAGGGTAGTGTCATTGATAACACCCCCCCCCCCCCCCGCCCAACTGTCCCCACAGTAGTGTCATTGATAACACTCTCCTCCCCTCACTGTCCCCAGGGTAGTGTCATTGATAACACCCCTCACCTCACTGTCCCCACAGTAGTGTCATTGATAACACTCCCCTCTCCTCACTGTCCCCAGGGTAGTGTCATTGATAATAATCTGCCCCCTCAACTGTGCCCAGGGTAGTGTCATTGATAACACACCCCTCCCATCACTGTCCCCATCGTAGTGTCATTGATAACACCCCTCCCATCACTGTCCCCATCGTAGTGTCATTGATAACACCCCTCTCCTCACTGTCCCCAGGGTAGTGTCATTGATAACACACCCCTCTCTTCACTGTCGCCAGGGTAGTGTCATTGATAACACACCCCTCTCTTCACTGTCGCCAGGGTAGTGTCATTGATAACACCCCCCTCCTGTCACTGTCCCCAGGGTAGTGTCACTGATAACGCCCCCCCCTCCCCTCACTGTCCCCAGGGTAGTGTCATTGATAACACCCCCCTCCCCTCACTGTCCCCAGGGTAGTGTCATTGATATCATCCCCTCGCCTCACTATCCCCAGGGTAGTGTCGTTGATAACACCTCCCTCCCCTCACTGTCCCCAGGGTAGTGTCACTGATAACACCCCCCTCCCCTCACTGTCCCCAGGGTAGTGTCATTGATAACACTCCCCTCCCCTCACTGTCCCCAGGCTAGAGTAATTGATAACACTCTCCTCCCCTCACTGTCCCCAGGGTAGTGTCATTGATAATAATCTGCCCCCTCAACTGTGCCCAGGGTAGTGTCATTGATAACACTGCCTCCCCTCACTGTGCCCAGGGTTGTGTCATTGATAACACACCCCTCCCATCACTGTCCCCATCGTAGTGTCATTGATAACACCCCTCTCCTCACTGTCCCCAGGGTAGTGTCATTGATAACACTCCCCTCCCCTCACTGTCCCTAAGGTGGTGTCATTGATAACACTCCCCTCCCCTCACTGTCCCTAGGGTGGTGTCATTGATAACACCCCCCTCCTGTCACTGTCCCCAGGGTAGTGTCATTGATAATATCCGCCCCTCCCGTCACTGTCCCCAGAGTAGTGTCGTTGATAACATCACCCTCCTGTCACTGTCTCTAGGGTAGTGTCATTGATAACATCCCCTCTCCTCAATGTCCCCAGGGTAGTGTCATTGATAACACCACCTCCCCTCAATGTCCGCAGGATATTGTCATTGATAACATCCCCTCCCTTCACTGTTCCCAGGGTATTGTCATTGATAACCCCCCCCTCACTGTCCCCAGGGTAGTGTCATTGATTACATTCCCCTCCCCTCATTGTCCCCAGGGTAATGTCATTGACATCACCCCCCTCTTCTCACTGTCCCCCACGTAGTGTCATTGATAACACTCCCCTCCCCTAACTGTCGCCAGGCTAGTGTCATTGATAACAATTCCTGAAGAAGGGCTAATGCCCGAAACGTCGATTCTCCTGTTCCCTAGATGCTGCCTGACCTGCTGCGCTTCTCCAGCAACACATTTCCATCATTGATAACAACACCCTCCTGTCACTGAATCTAGGGTAGTGTAATTGATAACACCCCCCTTTCCTCACTGTCCCCAGGGTAGTGTCATTGATAACACCCCCTCTCCTCACTGTCCCTGGATAGTGTCATTGATAACACCCCACACCCCTCATTGTCCCCAGGGTAGTGTCGTTGATAACATCCCCTCGCCTCACTGTCCCCATTGTAGTGTCATTGATAACACAGCCTCCCCTCACTGTCGCCAGGGTAGTGTCATTGATAATACTGTTAGAAATGGGGAAAAGTGTTGTTTTTGCAGATATAGCAAAAATATACAGAAAAGGGGTACAGCAAGAGAACTATTAACTCTGCAGGTATTTAGGGAAGAGTATCTCTACTTTTCAGTGTATAATTATGGTTAATTAAATACTAACTTTGGTGTGTAATTATTAAAGCAAATAAGTTATTTCTAAAAATTATGTTTTCAGCAAAAAACTGAGATAACTGAAATGCTTGGGCTATACAAAATTATACAAGTTAATGAAATGTCCGAGGATGGAATGTACCAGCAGAATTGATACAAAATGTTAAACCAGATCTTGATGTACTGTCGACAAAATAATGTGTGTCAGCACTTGGAGAGGAAGGTTGCCAACCTGGGGAAGGGGGAAGTAATAAGGGTGGAGCGCAGTTGGACAGTGGTATGGCACCGTAAGAGAGATTGGGTAATTAGGAGTCTGGAGAGGTGACCTCACGCAGCTCAAAAGTATAACTGTGTAGTAGTTTGAATAATCATCACTTCAATTGCTTCCTACAATTGGGGTCCTTTCTTGCAAGATCGTAAAATAAATTGTCTTGTTTCCAGCTTTGGTGGTCTCGTATAATTTTATTGAGTTTGTTTCTTACAATAACCCCCTCCCCTCACTGTCCCCAGGGTAGTGTCATTGATAACACTCCCCTTTCCTCACTGTCCCCAGGATAGTGTCATTGATAACACCCCCTCCCCTCACTGTCCCCAGGGTAGTGTCATTGATATCATCCCCTCGCCTCACTATCCCCAGGGTAGTGTCATTGATAACACCCCCCCTCCCCTCACTGTCTCCAGGGTAGTGTCATTGATAACAACCCCACCCCCCCCTCACTGTCCCCAGGGTAGTGTTATTGATAACAACCCCCACCCCTCACTGTCCCCAGGGTAGTGTTATTGATATCATCCCCTCGCCTCAGTATGCCCAGGGTAGTGTCATTGATAACACCCCCCCCCCCCGCCCCACTGTCCCCACAGTAGTGTCATTGATAACACTCTCCTCTCCTCACTGTCCCCAGGGTAGTGTCATTGATAACACTCCCCTCCCCTCACTGTCCCCAGGCTAGAGTAATTGATAACACTCTCCTCCCCTCACTGTCCCCAGGATAGTGTCATTGATAACACCCCCCCCCCGCCCCACTGTCCCCACAGTAGTGTCATTGATAACACTCTCCTCTCCTCACTGTCCCCAGGGTAGTGTCATTGATAATAATCTGCCCCCTCAACTGTGCCCAGGGTAGTGTCATTGATAACACTGCCTCCCCTCACTGTGCCCAGGGTTGTGTCATTGATAACACACCCCTCCCATCACTGTCCCCATCGTAGTGTCATTGATAACACCCCTCTCCTCACTGTCCCCAGGGTAGTGTCATTGATAACACTCCCCTCCCCTCACTGTCCCTAGGGTGGTGTCATTGATAACACCCCCCTCCTGTCACTGTCCCCAGGGTAGTGTCATTGATAATATCCGCCCCTCCCGTCACTGTCCCCAGAGTAGTGTCGTTGATAACATCACCCTCCTGTCACTGTCTCTAGGGTAGTGTCATTGATAACATCCCCTCTCCTCAATGTCCCCAGGGTAGTGTCATTGATAACACCACCTCCCCTCAATGTCCGCAGGATATTGTCATTGATAACATCCCCTCCCTTCACTGTTCCCAGGGTATTGTCATTGATAACACACCTCTTTCCTCACTGTCGCCAGGGTAGTGTCATTGATAACACACCTCTTTCCTCACTGTCCCCAGGGTAGTGTCATTGATAACACCCCCTCCCCTCACTGTCCCAGGGTAGTGTCATTGATAACACCCCCCTCCCCTCACTGTCCCCAGGGTAGTGTCATTGATAACACCCCCTGTCCCTCACTATCCCCTGGATAGTGTCATAGATAACCATAGAGGGACCGTATTGTTGAAGAGGAGAGTGTGAAATGGACTGGTAAGCTAGAGGAGATACTTGTTAGGAAGGAAGATGTGTTGGACGTTTTGAATAACCTGAGGATAGACAAGTCCCCCGGGCCTGATGGGACATATCCTAGGATTATGTGGGAGCAAGAGAGGAAATTGCAGAGCCGTTGGCAATGATCTTTTTGTCTTCACTGTCAACAGGGGTGGTACCAGGGGACTGGAGAGTGGCGAATGTTGTGCCCCTGTTCAAAAAAGGAATAGGGATAACCCTGGGAATTACAGGCCAGTTAGTCTTACTTCGGTGGTAGGCAAAGTAATGGAAAGGGTACTGAGGGATAGGATTTATGAGTATCTGGAAAGACACTGCTTGATTAGGGACAGCCAGCACGGATTTGTGAAGGGTAGGTCTTGCCTTACAAGTCTTATTGAATTCTTTGAGGAGGTGACCAAGCATGTGGATGAGGGTAGAGCAGTGGATGTAGTATACATGGATTTTAGTAAGGCATTTGATAAGATGGTAGGCTTATGCGGAAAGTCAGGAGGCATGGGATAGAGGGAAATTTGGCCAGTTGGATAGAAAACTGGCTAACCGGTCGAAGTCAGAGAGTGGTGGTAGATGGTAAATATTCAGCCTGGAGCCCAGTTACAAGTGGAGTTCCACAGGGATCAGTTCTGGGTCCTCTGCTGTTTGTAATTTTTATTAATGACTTGGAAGAGGGAGTTGAAGGGTGGGTCAATAAATTTGCAGATGATACGAAGATTGGTGGAGTTGTAGATAGTGAGGAGGGCTGTTGTCGGCTGCAAAGACACTTAGATATGATGCAGAGCTGGGCTGAGGAGTGGCAGATGGAGTTCAACCCTGTCAAGTGTGAGGTTGTCCATTTTGGAAGGACAAATAAGAATGCAGAATACAGGGTTAACGGTAGGGTTCTTAGTAAGGTGGAGGAGCAGAGGGATCTTGGGGTCTATGTTCATAGATCTTTGAAAGTTGTCACTCGGGTGGATAGAGCTTGTAAGAAGGCCTATGGTGTATTGGCGTTCATTAGCAGAGGGATTGAATTCAAGAGTCGTGAAGTGATGTTACAGCTGTACAGGACTTTGGTTAGGCCACATCTGGAGTACTGTGTGCAGTTCTGGTCACCTCACTTTAGGAAAGATGTGGAAGCTTTGGAGAGGGTGCAGAGAAGATTTACCAGGATGTTGCCTGGAATGGAGAATAGGTCGTACAAGGATAGGTTGAGCGTGCTGGGCCATTTTTAATTGGAACGGAGAAGGATGAGGGATGACTTGATAGAGGTGTATAAGATGATCAGGGGAATAGATAGAGTAGACAATCAGAAACTTTTTCCCCGGGTACAACAGAGTGTTACAAGGGGACATAAATTTAAGGTGAAGGGTGGAAGGTATAGGGGAGATGTCAGGGGTAGGTTCTTTACCCAGAGAGTGGTGGGGGCATGGAATGCGCTGCCTGTGGGAGTGGCAGAGTCAGAATCATTGGTAAACTTTAAGTGGCAATTGGATAGGTACATGGATGGGTGCTTAAGCTAGGACAAATGTTCGGCACAACATCTTGGGCCGAAGGGCCTGTTCTGTGCTGTATTGTTCTATGTTCTATAACACCCCCTCCCCTCACTGTCACCAGGGTAGTGGCATTGATAACACCCCCTCGCCTCACTTTCCCCAGGGTAGTGGCATTGATAACACCCCCCTCCCCTCA